>NC_138110.1:38647500-39855000 GCF_964146895.1 Miniopterus schreibersii | reverse complement strand
ATCTGTCCTATAAATAGTTTCATTATTTTATATAAAGCAGGTGTTTTTCAGAAGTAATTGTTTGAAAATCTTAATTTACAAGATTATTCCACACATTATTTAATTTGTTGTGTGTAGCAATCGTTCAACTTATTCTTTTAGCAAACACCTTAAAAGCGTTCCTAGATGCAGCACAGCTAGCCTTCTTATGAAATGCTGGAGCAAATCACAAACTCTTGGCTCTGGTTTTGCCCCAGGACTATAATACCACTTTCCTTGTTTTCCTTTTTTTCCCCCCCTCTTCAAAATATATATAATAATAGATGTCCCTTAGCATTATATTACATTTTGAAGATTTAATAAATGCTATATTTATTACATACAGTACATGGTATTTATTTACATAATTAAAAAAATTAAATGTGTTTAATTCTAAAATAATTTCAGGCTTACAAAAAATTACAAAACTAGTAAAGAGAGTTCCCTTTTGCCTTTCAGTCATATTCCTAAAATATTGTCTTATAAAGTACAACTATTGAAACCAGAAAGATACAACACTATTAACTAATCTACAGACCTTATTGAGGTTTCACTAGTTGCCCCACTAATGTACTTTTTCTGGTCTAGGATCCAATCCAGGACTACACATTGCATTTAGTGTCATTCAGCCTCTTCCATTCTGGCCAGTTACTCAGTCTTTCTTCATATTTCAGGACATTGACACTAACCAGTCATTTTATAGAATATCCCTTAAGTTGGGTTTGTCTAATGTTTTCTCATGATTAAATTCACATGTGTTTTAGGTATGAATAGCATTAGATGTGGTGTTTTGCACTAGAATGCATTATTTCAGGAGGTACAGGCTATCCATATGTCTCATTAATGAGTGTACTTGGCTAAATCACTATCATTTTTACTTACCATTGCAATGCCAACATGAAAAAGACACATATAATCTTGGTATAGTTATGAAAATACTTTTGACCTCATGAAGCCCCTAAAAAGAGCCTTGGGGACTACCCTAGGGGTTCAAGAACCACACTTTGAAAATTACTGCCCTAGACAGAATCTCTCATTGAGCACCAAAAGCCTTGTATAAGAATGTTCACAGAAGTATTGTATGTAAAAGCAAAAAATTGGAAAAAACTTAAAGGTGCATCAACAGAAGAATGGATAAACAAACTATGAATTTATACAGTGAAGTTCTGTACAGAAGAGAACATTAATGTTGAGTAAATAAAGCAAGAAAATAAAAGTTTTTTGGAAAGAAAACCTATGATATGTTAAAGTGCAAAACAATACTGTTTATTGTTTGGAGCAGGGTTGCTTAGCTTTGGTACTATGGCTGTTTTGGACTGATTAGATAATTCTTTGTTGTAGGGGACTTTTCTGTGCATTGTAGGCCAGCTTTCCTAGCCTCTACCCACTAGTTGCAGTCATGACAACCCCAAATATTTCCAGATATTACCAAATATCCCATGAGGAACAAAATTGTCGCTGATCCTCATTGGTTTAGGAATATGATTGAGACTTATTGATTTAGGAAGATGTACCACGTACGTGTGTGGTAAAAGTATACAAAGAAGTAGTAAATGCTAAATTCCTGGGAGTGGATATCTTTACGTTGAAGGAAGTGGAGTGCAGTTAATGATAGTACCCCAGGGGTTGTAACTATTTTGGTAATGTTTTATGTCTTAAACTGGGTGGTGGACACATAGGTATTTGTTACATTTTTATGCCTTTTTGTGTGCTTGACATATTTCATAACTAATTTTATTAAGTTTTACAATGTTTATTGTAAGGACAACTGAGATTGTCTTTGATTACTCATTCTTGTTCTTTATTTATACCCACATTATATGAACAGAAAATTTATTACAGTATGTTTGGGAATTAAGAAATGGATAACCTGCCCTAGCTAGTTTGGCTCAGTTGTTAGAGCATCGGCCCATGGACTGAAGGGTCCCAGGTTCAGTTCCAGCCAAGGGCACATACCCTTGGTTAAAGGCTCTGTCCCTGGTCCTGGTCAGGGTACTTGCAGAAGGCAACCAATTGATGTGTCTCTCTCAAATCGATGTTTCTCTCTCGGTCTCTCTTGCCCTCCCACTCTCTCTGAAAAGCAATGGAAAAAATATCCTTGGGTGAGGATCAAAAAAAGAAATGGGTAACCTTAAAATAAAATTCTGTGAAAGTTTTCTGAGTGTTAAGGATTCTGGAGTGATTGGATCATTGTGAATCTTATATTCCCTTATTGCATGTCGTAGATACTGTGTCAGGGTTGTATGTGGGGTCAGTAATATTTTGGCATATAAGTTTTATTTTTTTCTCTTAAGTGACACATGGTATGTTTGAATTTATGGCCTAGGATAGTCAGCCTTGAAAAGAGGAATTTAGTATACATTTGAATTATGTAACTTCTGTCTTGTATCCAAATATATTTGGCTAATTTGTAGTGAGCAAGAAGATGGTGCAAATATATGTATATGAATTAGTTTGGAGTTAATTGTGGGAAGTCTGTAATGAAGTATGTATAGTTGACCTTTTGTCATTTAGGTACTGATTTTATAGGATTTAGGGAGAAATTTTACTTAATGCTTGTTTAGTGGTCACTTGACTACAGTATTGTTATCAGAGAAAGAGTGGAGAAAATGAATCTGAGTTTCCTATTAAGGTTCTTTCTACCCTCCTGGGAATGGATAACAAGAAGTTAGTATAGATGATCAGGTTTATTCAAAAATAGCTTCTAGTATTGTTGGTCCAGGCTGTTTTGGGGGCAGTTCTTTGTACTTCCACTCCTAGCAAAGAGTGTTTCTTGGGTGCTCTGACAAACTCCTCAGATGTTAGTACTCAACTGAAGATCTAGAAGTGCTCACCCTGGATAATAAATGAAATGGATTAATAACCCCAGCCTTTCCTTTCTGAGGCCCATTTCTGATGCTTCTAGAACTACAGGAGGAGAAAGTAGTAGTATTAGGGAACAGAGCCTTAGGAAAATACAGAACTTGTGGGAACAATATTTGGGGAGGAGGATGCCAGACCTGTTAAGGTTAAAATATTGTGAGCTGTTTCTTACTAATAGCATGGGTAAAGAAAACTTGATTTTCCTATAGATCCTGTCTTATTTTACAGATTCATATAAAGTGTCTTTCCCTGTTTATCTCCATCTGCTAAAACAGTGTTTTGAATGATGAAAGTCCACCTAGTTTTAATACTCCCTGCAGATTGCAGCTTGTTTGAACTGAGGGTCTCAAGAAATCAACTAGCAACCCCTCTATTAGTCCTTCTCAAACTTAAGCAAGCCCACAGATTGATTGGGGTCCTTTAAAAATGCAGATTCTAATTCAGTAGGTATGGGATTCAGTCGGAGTAGTTCTAACAAGCTCCCAGGTGGTATACGGATGTTGCTGGCTCATGGATACACTTTGAATAGCAGGATGCTAAGTGATTACTATACTTGTCTACTTGAGATGTCCAGGCTCTCTGTTGTCTGCTTTTCCCCTTAGCTGATTCCAAGCCTTGATTGTTAGTCGTAATAGATGTCTTCAGTTTTAGGGTTTGATGTTATTGGGGGGGGAGAAGAGAAGTGTGTGTAAAACTGAAATAAAAACATGAAACAGCTTTTGAATATACTTACATATTATCACAATATACGTTATAGTGCAAGTGTAATGGCATGGTTTTTTAATCCTCATGCGAGGGTATGTTTTGTTGATTTTAGAGAGAGAAGAAGAGATAAAGAGGGCCCGGCCGGGCATGGCTCAGTAGTTGAGCATCAACCTGGGATCTAGGCGCGGGGTTCGATTCCCAGTCAGGGCACATGCCCGGGTTGCGGGCTCCATCCCCAGTTGGGGCGTGCAGGAGGCAGCCAATCAATGACTCATAATTGATGTTTCTATCTCTCTGTCCCTCTCCTTTCCTCTCTCTGAAATCAATAAAGACATATAAAAAATTTAAAAAAAAAGAGGGGAGAGAAAGAGCAACGTTGATTGGTTGCCTCCCGTACACCCTCCAACTGGGGATTGAACCTGCAACCCAGGTATGTGCCCTGACAGGGAATCCTACTTGCAGCCTTTTGGTGTCTGGGACAATGCTCCAGCCAAGTAAGCAACCTGGCCAGGGTGTAAATATAATACTATCTTAATATATATTCCTGGTTCTATACTTACTGCCTTATCCCTGTGATTAGATTAGATATTTCTTTTTGGATGTGTTTCCAGGTAGCCACCTACTCAAGTCTCTCCTCCACCTTCTTTAATTGCTAGGCAGTGTGCTCCAATGCACTCTGTGCTTCCATCTATTGCCAAAGGTATGCTGTGTTGTAATTTTGCACTAAATTATTAGTTTGAGGGTAAGGAAAGTGTGTGTGTGTGTGTGTGTTTGTGTGTTCATGCGTTCCTTGTATCTCTATTTCCTAGCAAAGCCATGGCTCTGAATGAATTTTTCTGAATAAAATGCTCTTTTCAAAGAGGTTTTCACTCATTTGATCTGAGGTTAGATTGATACTATCTTAAAACAAACAAAAAGAGATTAAGAGTAACTTGTCACAAAGCTGGTAACTGGCAGATGTCAAGATGAACAGTCAGTTCATAGCTTTTTCCTCTCTATCTCTCTCTTCCATTTAGACTATAGTAGTTCAGAAGTGATTGCCATTTGTACTACTTTTCCCGAGGGAAAATTGATTAGGAAATTAAAATACTTTATGTAATCTAGTATGGTTATTTGATTAATGTAACACTATTATTGGACATCAATAGTTTTTCTGTGTGTGTGTGCATATATACAATATGTAACATGTAGTTTATTATACATAACTACATTTAGCCTCCTGTTAAAAACACATATCAATCCTGTGAAAGAGAGGTTTTGCTGTCAAAGCCAGTAATTGAGCTGCATATGAGGCTGTTAGATTCTCTAGCTGGTCAACCTTTACTAGTATGGTACTGTATTTTTACTTTATTGAGGCCCTTAATCTTTTACATTTTTATTGTTCCAAACAGCAGTTCAAAGTCCCAGTCATCCTACACTCTTGAAACCAAGCTGTGCCCTTGGCAGAAGATATGACATTGTTACATCTACTAAACTATCAGATCTTACCCAGTATTCAAATTACTGAAATCTCACCGTGTTTATAAAGCTTCTTTTGTTTTTTGAGAAAAATCAGCTCATTAATATTTATGTTTGTGTGTGTGGTGAGGGGCAACATAGATAATTATATTATCTGGTATAGCAGAAAATTTCCTTTATGTGGCTTTTTCCTTTATCTATGAAATAAATGGAGTAGATAAATTTTATTTATTTATTAAATTTATTGGGAAGCATGTAGATTTCAGGTGTGGGTTTCTATGTTACAAGATCTATAAATTGCTCTTTGTGCCACCACCCAAAGTCATATCTTCTCCCATCACCATATATTAAGACCCCCTTCATTCCCCATCCTTCAGACCCCCTTCTCTCCGGCCACCACCACACTGCTGTTTATGCCCACGAGTTTCAGTTTTATATCCCACATATTAGTGAAATCATATGGTCCTTTGCTTTTTCTGACTTATTTCACTTAGCATAGTATTCTCAAGGTCTTTCCATGCTATTGCAAATGGCAGTATTTCATCCTTTCTTATGGCTGAGTAGTATTCCATTGTGTACCTGTACCATATCTTCTTTATCCAGTCCTCTATCACAGGGCACTTTGGTGGTTTCCATATCTTGGCCACCGTGAATAATGCTGCAATGAACATAGGGGTGCATTTAGTTTTGCAAATACATGTTTTCGAGTTTTTTGGGTATATACCCAGGAGAGGGATTGCTGGGTCATATGGTAGCTCTATTCTTAATTTTTTGAGGAATTTCCAGACTGCTTTCCATAGTGGTTGTACCAGTCTACATTCCCATCGGCAGTGAATGAGGGTTCCCCTTTCTCCACAATCTCTCCAACACTTGTTACTGCTTGTCTTGTTGATTATAGCCACTCTAACAGGTGTGAAGTGGTATCTCATTGTAGTTTTGACTTGCATTTCCCTAATTGCTAGTGAGGGTGAACATCTTTTCTTTTTTTAAATATCTATTTTTTATTGATTTCAGAGAGAGAGGAAGGGAGAGGGAGAGATAAAAACATCAATGATGAGAGAGTCATTGATTGGCTGCCTCCTGCACACCCCTTGCCTGGGTATCGAGCCCGCAACCCAAGCATGTGACCTGATGAGGAATTGAACCTCGATCTCCAGAATCATAGGTTGATGCTCAACCTCTGAGCCACGCCAGATGGGCTGAACATCTTTTTCATATATCTATTGGCTGTTCATATGTTTTCTTGGGACAGGTGTCTGTTCACAACCTCTGATCACTTTTTGATTGGGTTGTTTGGTGTTGAGTTTTATGAGCTCTTTATATATTTTGGAAATTAAACCTTTATCAAAGCTATTGTTTGCAAATATCATCTCCCATCTGGGTGGCTGCCTCTTGGTTTTGTTATCAGTTTCTTTTGCTGTGCAGAAGCTTTTTAGTTTGATATAGTCCCATTCATTTATTTTTACCTTTACTTCCCTTGCCTTTGGGTTCAAGTTCATAAAATATAATCTACAACCAAGGTCCCTAAGTTTGGTACCTATGTTTTCTTCTATGTAACTTATTGTTTTGGGTCCCATATTTAGGTCTTTAATCTATTTTGGGTTAATTTTTGTACATGGGGACAAACTAATCCAGTTTCATTCTTTTGCATGTGACTTTCCAGTTTTCCCAGCACCATTTATTGAAGAGACTATCTTTGATCCATTGTGTGTTTCTGGCTTCTTTGTCGAAAATTATTTGCCCATATACATGTGGTTTTTATATCTGGGCTCTCTTTTCTGTTGCAGTGATCTAGGTGTCTGTTTCTGTGCCGATACCGTGCTGTTTTGATCCATCGTAGCTTGTAATATAATTTGAAGTCAGGTAGCATGATACCTCCAGCTTCATTCTGTTTTCTTAGGATTGCTTTGGCTATTTGGGGTCTTTTGTGGTTCCATACAACTCTGATAATTTCTCGTTCTATTTCTTTAAAAAATGGCATTGGGATTTTGATGGGGGATTGCATTAAATCTGTTTATTGCTTTGGGTAATATGGCCATTTTAACTATGCTGATTCTTCCAATCCATGAACATGGGATATTTTTCCATTTTGCTGTGTCTTTTTCAATGTCTTTTAATAATGCTTTGTAATTTTCAGTCTATAGGTCTTTTACGTTCTTTGTTAAGTTTATTCCTAGGTATTTATTCTTTTGGTTTCAATTGCAAAAGGAATTTTTTTTTTTCCATTTCTTTTTCTGAAGTTTTGCTGTTAGTATACAGGAAGGCAATGGATTTTTGTACATTGATTTTGTTTACTGTATTTGTTTATTGTTTCTAATAGCTTTTTTGGTGGAGTCTTTAGGGTTTTCTAAATACAAAATCATGTCCACAAAAAGTGACAGTTTTACTTCTTCCTTTCCTCATTCCTATGTTGAATAAGAGAGAGTGGGCATCCTTCTCTTGTTCCTGATCTTAGAGGAAAAGCTTTCAGTTTTTCACCAGTGAGTATGATATTAGCTGAAGGTTTATCATATATGGCCTTTATTATGGTAAGATACTTTCCTTCTATTCCTATTTTATTGAGTGTTTTAATCATAAATGGATGTTATGATTTGTATCTTATCAAATGCTTTTTCTGCATCTCTTGGTAAGATCATGATTTTTATCCTTCCTTTTGTTAATGTGCTGTATTACATTGATTGATTTAAGTATGTCGAACCATCCTTGTGGCCCTGGAATGAACCCATCTTGATCATGATGTATTATTTTTTTGATGTACTGCTGTATTCGATTTGCTAGTATTTTGTTTAGGATTTTTGCGTCTGTATTCATCAGAGAGATTGGTCTGTAATTTTCTTTTTTTGTTTTATCTTTGCCAGGTCTTGGTATCAGGGTTATATTGGCCTCATAAAATGTGTTAGGAAGTATTGCCTCTTCAGTTTTTTTGGAAGAGTTTGAGAAGGATATGTTTTAAATCTTCTTTCAACGTTTGGTAGAATTCATTGGTTAAGCCATCTGGTCCTGGACTTCTATTTTTTGGTAGGTTTTTGATGGTGGTTTAATTTCCTCCCTGCTTATCGGTCTCTTTAGATTTTCCAGTTCTCCATGATTTAGTCTAGGAAGGTTATATATTTCTAGGAACTTATCCATTTCTTCTAGGTTATTGAATTTGGTGGCATATAGTCTTCATAATCTAGTATGATCCTTTGTATATCTGTAATGTCTGTTCTGTGGTGACTTCTCTCTCATTTCTGATTTTGTTTATATGAGTCTTTTCCCTGTTTTCCTTTGTGAGTCTGGCCAGGGGTTTGTCAAATTTATTAATCTTTTCAAAGAACTAGCTCTTTGTTTTATTAATTTTTTGTATAGTCTTTTTATTCTCTATTTCATTTAATTCTGCTCTAATTTTTATGATTTGCTTTTTTCTGCTGACTTTGGGTTGCTGTTCTTTTTCTAGTTCTTTAAGATGTTATATTAGGTTGTTTACTTGGGATTTCTCTTGTTTTTTGAGATAGGCTTATGATACGAACTTCCCTCTTATTGCTGCTTTTGCTGCATCCCAGAAGTTTTGATATGTTGTATTGTCATTCTTGTTTGCGTCTATGTATCTTTTGATTTCATCTTTTATTTCTTCTTTGATCAGTCATTTTTTAGTAGTATGTTGTTTAATCTCCATGTATTTGTGGGTTTCTTCCTTTTTGCAGTTGATGTCTAATTTCAAGGCATCCTGGTCAGAGAATATGTTTGGTATAATTTCAGTCTTCTTAAATTTGTTAATGCTAGTTCTGTGACCCAACCTATAGTCTGTCCTTGAGAATGCTCCATGTGCCCTGGAGAAGAATGTATAATCTGATGTTCTGGGATGAAAGGTTTTGTAAATGTCAATTATGTATATTTGGCCTAGCATTTCATTTAAGGCTGATATTTCTTTATTGATTTTGTTTGGTTGATCTGTCTAGAGCTGTCAGTGGAATATTAAGGGCCTCAACTATGGTTGTGTTTTAATCCGTTTATTTCTGCGAGTAGTTGCTTTATACATTTCAGTGCTCCCTGGTTGGGTGCATATATATTAAGAAGTGTTATATCTTCTTGATGTAGTGTCCCCTTTATCATTATAAAGTGTCCATCTTTGTCTCTTGTTATCTCTGTTGTCTTGAAATCTATTTTGTCCGATATAAGTATGGCTATACCTGCTTTTCAAGGTGGATGTAATTTGCTTGGAGAATCATTTTCCATCCTTTTACTTTGAATCTACCGTTGTCTTTGATGCTTAGATGTGTGTCTTGTAGGCTGCATGTGGTTGGGTTTTGTTTTTTGATCCACTCTGCTACTCTTTGCTTCTTTATAGTGAATTCAGACCATTTACATTTAGGGTAATTATTGATGTATGAGGGTTTCCTATAGCCATTTTATCTTTTGTTTTCTGGTAGCTCTGTGCCTCCATTGGTTCTTTTTCTTTGTACTTCTGTCTGTTGCTTTTGTTTGGTGGTGTTTCATACTTCTTCTTTGTTCTCTTTTTTTAAGCTATGTGGCCTGGTTTGGGGATTTTTTGTGTGTGGTTACCATTAGGTTTATAAAAATAAAGTTGCATATATACAATAGTTTTTTTTTCTTTTGAGTGCATCTGATATTCATCCTCCTTTACCTTTTCAGACCTTTACCCCCTCCTCTTTTATGTTTTTGTTTTCACAAATTATATCTGTTTATGCTGTAAGTTTTTCGGTGATCTTACTTGTAGTGTTGTGATCTTATATTCTTTGTTTCAGGTAGAATAGCTCTCCTGAGTATTTCCTGCAGTGAGGTTTTCTTGTGATAAAATCTCTCAGCTTATGTATGTCTTTGTTTCTCCTTCATATTTAAAGGGTAATTTTGCTGTTTATATTACTCATGGCTGGTAATGTCTCTCCTTCAGATGTTTGAATATCTGGTTCCATTCTCTCCTGGCTTGTAGAGTTTCTGCTTACAAAATTCAGCATTACAGTTGAAGGATTCATCCATGTTGAATTGTGTGACTGTTGAACATTTATTTTAGGTATTCCATTGTATATTTACATTTCCACTCTCTTGTTAATGAACAGTTATATTGCTTACTTTTGCTATTATACAAAGTGATAATTTAGATATTCTCGTTTCATGTTTAAGTGCTTCATGTAGGGAGCTGCTTGTAGTGAGAACTCTAGTTCTCTCTGTCAGTCATCTTTTCTTTCTAGAAATTCAACATTTTACTTGCAGTGCCTTGTGAATTTGAGCTGTTTTCATTGACTTTTAACTTGTGATTATTGATCTTGACTAGCATGTTTTACTGTTCTCATAAAATTTTCTAACGAAGAGACTTAAGCTATGTAAATTCTCTAAGTTATTGCATTTAGGCTAGATGCCATTAAAACAGCAGATGGTCATTTGAGTATTAGTAGAATGAGTCAAAAGCTATCATCAGGTGGTTCATTTAACAGTGGCAGATGTCTTCATAAAGCTTAGCAAAGGGAAAGAGCATTAACTCTTGAGGGTAAGATGGTATTCTATAGGAAGGAGAAAAGCACGGTTTAGTTAGGGAATAAGTTTTATGAAATGCAAATTTTAAGAAAGAATTCTTGCCAGGGCAAAGGAGGTTTAGACTGGGAAAAAATGGTTTTAGATGAGAATAAATTAGGTAGATGTAGTAAGGGGAAGCAAAAAAGCTACCAGTGTGAGAGAGGAGTCAAATTTAGGCCTGTTTATTTAATACCCCTTCATCTGTTTTATGTTTCTTTAAATATCAACTTTTGTTTTAAATTCTGTTGATTGCATTCTCCTTAAAAATTCTTTAGTGCTCATTTTGGTAGTGGAAGAGGGGATGATGCTTTGTTTACTTTTTCCAGTTCTCAGCATTAGTCTGTTTCACAGCTGTTCACTAGCTTTGTTGATGTTTGAACTGTGGGAACCCAGAAAGGATTTGGATGTGCTTTTGTGTGCATTAATGGTTTTCCTGGAGTATTCTTTAAAGCTATGAATTGTAGAAGGGCCTTTTTTTTTTTTTTTTACACCAGTTATCATTGTGTGTTTAAATGGTTTCTTTTAAAGAAAGCCTGTACTCAGTTTGTGAGCTCACGAATGTTATCATTGTACTTTGTGGAAAATTAACATAGAGATGAAAATATGTAAATAGCTGAAAACTGGACTTTTTCTCTTTTTGGTCGGTGGGAGGTTGAGATACATTTTTCCTTATGCTTTTTATCAACTAACTCATTTGAAGTGCTACACAGTTTAGAATAAAGCTCTACATGCATAGGGATACTGATTGTTTAGTGCATTTTATGTTTTGTATTGGCACAGAAGACCTGTTTTACACCTTGTTTAGAAACTTAACCATTGTGGAGACATTTACTATTATGCTATTTGATATTATGTTTTTGATCATAGTGCTTTCCTGTAGTAAGCTCAGTGCAGAAAACTTGGAAAACTGCAAAGGATAATTCAGTCAGCACATTTTGGATATTATCTTTCTAGTTTTTCTGTGCAGGTGAATTGTATATATTATGTAATTTATTTACCAAAATGGTATACTGTAATTCTTTGCAAATTGCTTTATAAAATAATAATATAGTTTACTATGTCAGTAATATCTCTTCTACAACATGCTTTAATAACTGAATTTCCCTTGTGAATTACCATAGTTTACCCATAAATAACCCCATATTTTTGATGTCAGTTATGTTAAATTTTTGTTTCTATCTACTACAGTTTTACTATTTTTGAATATACCTTTTAAAAAATGTGAACCCAGAGTCACGGTCTTTTAAGGCACTTGAAACATTTTGCAAGTACCTTCTATAGAGGTGGTATCAATTTTGGTTTACCTCTCGGAAGTATCAGACTGCCTCTTTGGACACCATCTTCACATGCACTGACATGTTATTTTTAATCTGTGCCAGTTTGAGAGGATAAAATTGGTATCTATTGCTTTGTGTTTTCTTTTTTTAAGATTTTTAAATTGATTTTTAGAGAGAGAGAAACATCGATGTGAGAGGGATACATCCATTGGGCTGCCTCCTGCTTCCCCCCTACTGGGGATCAAGCCTGAAACCAGGTCATGTTCCCTGACCAGGAATTGAACTAACAACCTTTTGTTGCATGGGAGGATGCCCAACCCACTGAGCCACACTGGCCAGGGCTGTTTTTTCTTTTTAAATTATGATATTAGCAATATGCTTATAATAAAAATAAGCAGTTCAAAGGTATATAGAACAAAAGGTGAAAGTGCCTCCATCTCTGCACCCCCAATCATTGTCAGCAGTTTTGTAGTAGGCTTTCAGATTTTTCTCTGTTTATACACTTATGTATATGTGTGCTCACATGGGCATGCATGTGAGTTCTAGGTTTTGTGACATGCTTAGATAAACTTTATTCAAAATTGTAAAGTACGCTGTTCAACTTTTTTTCTAGCACTGTGGTTTCCTTTTTTCATATTTAATAGTTTTAAAAAATATATGTTTTTATTGATTTTAGAGAGAGAGGAAGGGAGAGGGAGAGAGAGAGATAGAAACATCAATGATGAGAGAGTCATTGACTGGCTCCCTCCTGCACATCCCCTACTGGGGGTCAAGCCCACAACCAGGGCATGTGCCCTGACCGGGAATCTAACCAAGATCTCCTGGGTCCTAGGTCGATGTTCAACTGCTGAGCCACGCTGGCTGGGCTGGTCAAACATTTAATTAACTCACCCCTAATGTGACGGCTAGAACTACTTCTGTTTAGTGAGGCCTTGGCAGGTCCAGACCAAATGATTTTGAGGGCTATACATGGCCCGTAGGCTGGACGTTCCCCACCCTTTTGCAAAAATGTGTTATTTTCATTACTTTTTAGCTGTACCTTTTATAGTTCTAATGTCTGTCTCATCCATGCATGTGAACATTTTTAGTGAAGGTTATATAACCAAGTACTTATTTTCTTTTTCTAGATGTATTACTTCTAATCCCTTAGAAAAAAACCACAACAAACTCAACTATAGTATATTGCTACCCTTTAAACTGGGAAGCTTGCTTGCTAATCATTTTCTGAAGTTTATTGTTTGTGGGGACAAAGTTAATACCTAGAGAAAAATTCTTAAGTTAATTAGTAGTTTGTTTTTATGATACCTTGAGGATAAAATTGTCTTTTCTTTTGTAGTAATTATTTACCTGGAGGATAAGTTTAAATTCCTCAAAAGATTCCTGAGTGTTGAAGTCTGAAACATCTTCTTGGAGATAAAGGGTTCTTTTTATTTTCTCTGGACTGAATCTAAATTTCAGTTTGTGGATGAGAACACGGGAAGTGCTACTGAGAAATGTTTTACTAATAAAAAAAGAAGGGATAGAAACTAGTATGTAATTTGTGCTGATTAAAATATTCGTAATATGTTATCTTGAAACTGATACATTGAAATATTATTTCCTCCTTTTTGAAATACTTTGTAAAATGCCATGTTCTTATTTTTCCCCTTAAGAAATAATATTCAAGTAAATAATACCTGTAATTAATGTAAGTGTGTATCCTTGTTTTAATTAACAGGCATCAAGCATGATGGAACCATGTGTGATACCTGCCGCCAGCAGCCAATCATTGGCATTCGGTGGAAGTGTGCAGAGTGTACAAATTATGATTTGTGCACAGTTTGTTATCATGGAGATAAGCATCACTTAAGGCATCGCTTCTATAGAATTACTACACCAGGAAGTGAGCGGTATGGGAAAGTTTTTTCTTTAGTTGTAATTCCTTGTTTGTATTAAATTTTTATACTATTCAGCCTTAAAAATAGGATTAGGAAAGCTTCTGATAGCTAGGTTAGTCAAGAGGTAGCACTGGGCCTACATTTGTTCGTGGTAGGAGTCTGCTGAAGCACAGGAGCACCTGTACCCCGTAGATAAATAATGTGCTTGAGTTCACCAAAGTCCCTACTCCTCCCTCTTGTCTTCCTAAATAAGCCTGAGGTCAAGTGCTACTTGCCATTTGTCATTTCTTTGGTGCTATCTTTCTTAGGCCCTCATTTATATTATTTACCTAACAGTTGTACAGGTACTTGATTTGAGTTTGCTGTCTCTAAAGTAGTAGAGGCTATAGTGATACTCTGAAGTGGGTAGACTGGATTCAAATGTGGATTCCATTACTATTTAATGGAATACCCTCCTCTTGAGTACAACAAACTTTATACCTCTGTGAGTGTTTTTATGTATAGTAAAAGCTCAGTAAGTATTAGCTGCTTTTACTATTCCAACTACCACTGTCATCATCATCACCTGTAAATGTTACAGAAAGTATTTCTGTAACATGCTGTTATGGTATTAACCAGAACAAAGAAAAATCTTTCATATTTTCAAAATAACCTTTTATATAATCTTGTTTTAAAAAATAATGTTGCCTGTTTTAATGTAAATTTGAAAGAAAATAATTTTATTTTTAGGGTTCTGTTAGAGTCTCGTAGAAAATCTAAGAAGATTACAGCCAGAGGGATCTTTGCAGGTGCCAGAGTGGTACGAGGAGTAGACTGGCAATGGGAAGATCAGGATGGAGGAAATGGACGTAGGGGAAAGGTAAAATGTTTTTCTTAGTTCATCATGTTATTCTAGAATATAACATGTCAGGAGATTTTTATTATTACTATAATTGAATTTTGTGGCCCATTTTTTTAATGCCAAGAATAATTTTAAAAATCTTCATTTCCTTTTTTCCTGAAAGAAAAAAGATTGTTCCTGCTGTGTTGTAAATATTGGCATTTCTTGAGAAAGTTGCTGGGAAGATTTTACCTTTCTACCTTTAGGCTTCATATTTCCATTTTGTTGCCCAGAATGCCTTTCTAAACATTGTTTGGGCCACCCTCCCTGAGCTTTAGCTAATGTGCTTAACTTTCTTGCTATTAAAATTTCATTTGAATTTACTTGTTTTATATTCTATTCTCTCAAAGACCTGTGTCTTAGGGGGTAATAAGCAGCTACTTTATTATCTAGTCCAACTTAACTCTGAAACTCTTCTCAGGTAGTGTGTAGAGCTGTCTAGGGTCAATTATAGCAGTCATTCTGAAGGGAATTTTGTAGAGCCTGTATCACTGGGGTGGGATAGCCAAAGATAGTAGGCTAAGTGGGTTGTTGGATTTATTTATTTTGGATTTTATGATGCTTTTGCTAATCATTTATTGATTCATTCAACAAATGTGTATTTAATTGTGTGTATTTTGTGTTATGCTAAATGCTACATGTACTGAGGTGACATTTCACATTAGACTTTTTAGCATTGAGGAATGATGATTTTTTTTTTACTTTAATGTTTTTATTTTTCAGTTACAGTTGACATACATGATCTTAGTTTCAAGTGTACACCCTAGTGATTAGACATTATATAAATTACTACGTGATCACCCCAGTAAATCTAGTACCCATGTAACACCATACATAGTTATTACAATATTATTGACTGTATTCCGTATATTGTACTTTACATCCCCATGACTGTTCTGTAACCACCAATTTGTACTTTTTTTTTAATCCTCACCCAAGGATATTTTTTCCATTGCTTTTCAGAGAAAGAGAGAGAGAGGGGAAAAGAAAGAGGAACATCGATGTGAGAGAGACACACATCGATTGGTTGCCTCCCACACACACCCAGACTGGGGTGAGGGATGGAACCTGTAACCAAGGTATGTGCCCTTGGCTGGGATCAAACCTGGGACCCTTCAGTCTGTTGGCTGATGCTCTAACCACTGAGCAAAACCAGCTATGGCCCAATTTGTACTTCTTAATCCCTTCATCTTTTTTGCTCATTTCCCCAATGCCCTTCCATCTGGCAATGTCAGAATGTTCTCTCTATATATTAGTCTGTTTCTGTTCTGCTTGTTTATTTTTCTCTTTAGATTCCACATATAAGAGAAATCATAGTGGCATTTGTCTTCCTCTGTCTGATTTATTTCACGCAGCACAACACCCTATCAATCCATCCATATTGTTGCAGATGGCAAGATTTCATTCTTTTTTATGGCTGAGTCATATTCCATTGTATATATGCACCACTTCTTTATCCATTCTTCTATTGATGGACACCTAGATTGCTTCCATATCTTGGCTATTGTAAATAATGCTGGCGTGAGCTACAAAGCAATCTGCAGATGGCTGATACTTGTGCTGGGCTTGGAGGTGCCCAGGAGAGGCCAAGCTGTGAACCAAGGCCAGGTGCCACTGGTTCTAGGCCTGGAGCCACTTAGTGAGAAGTACAGAGCATGCTGGGGCCAGATGCTGCTTGTTTGAGAGATTTTAGAAAATCTGAAGTATGAGCCAAGAGAGGCCATTTATAAGGAAAAGCCACTGGAAATGCTTGGGTGGACCTGCAATTTGGTGGGGCAGGGTCTCAGGGAATCACCTGGCAGGGCGAACAGTGTTAGCTAGGTTGATGAAGACTCAGATATGGCACCACCTGCCAGCTCTTTGGGAGGAAGGCTTATAAAAGGAACAATTGCCTCTGCCAGCACTTCTGTCTGGGAGAAAGCTGTCCCCTAGCTCTCCCCCTGATGCAGACAGTTCAGCTCCTTCCCTTATATCCTTGCACCATTTGAGCTGCTCTCCCAGCACTAGAGCTCAAAGCAAGTTGAGTTCAAGTAAGTCTGTATTCCTTTCAGAGGAATGCTTGGGACTTAAGTCACCATCTGTCTCACTCAGCCACAACTTAGGTTTGTACCCTGATCAGGAATCGAACCCACAACCCTTTGGTGCATGGTTTGAAGACACACCAACCAACTGAGCCACCTGGCCAGAGCAAATGTAGTTTTTATTGTCTGACTTTTTTTTTTACTTTTGTTTTTACTGTGTGAATGAATGAATAAAGTTTTTAAGTTCCCCCTTTCCCTTCAATGCTGACTTCTCTGTCCCAGTCCCTTGGCATAACCAATGTGAATAAATGTGAATAGTGTATTCTCTCTCTCTTTTTTCTCTTTTTGAGGTTCAGGATTCCCATCTTACCCTCTTTCCTACATGTGCTCAGTGTTCAACTATATGGCTAATATGAGCTATATTAAGGGGTATAAACTGCCCTGGCCAGTTTGGTTCAGTGGTTAGAGCATCAGCCTGTGGACCAAAGGGTCTCATGTTCAATTCCCAGTCAAGGGCACATATCTGGGTTGCAGGTTTGACCCCAGGCTGCATGTGGGGGGCAGCCAATCTGTGTGTCTCACATAGGTGTTTCTCTCTCTCCCTCTCGGTCTCTCCCCCTTCCTCCCTTCCACTCTCTCTAAAAATCAATGGAAAGTATCCTCGGGTGAGGAGTAACAACAAAGGAGAGTGTAAACCAGCCCGGGCTGATGCTGTGCTACTCACACAGACTGGCCCACCACTCACTCTTACCGTGATTTGCATGGTCATAACAGTGCTCACACACAAAAATGAACATTTTAAGTGTGAGCTTTGACAAACATGATGTAAAGACATCATGGAAGTGTGTAGTGTATTCTTAAAGGGTTTCTTAAGTACCACTACCTGTGTTAGTATTTTAAGACATTTTTCATTTTACAAATGCTTTGAATGTGTCAATTAAGTGCTTCATGTAGGTACAGTAGATATATTTTCTTTTCTTCTTTTCTTTTCTTTTCTTTCCTTTTCTTTTCTTTTCTTTTCTTTTCTTTTCTTTTCTTTTCTTTTTTTTCTTTTCTTTCTTTTCTTTTTAAATACTTTATCATGGAAAATTTCAAACATAAACCAGAGCAGAAAAAATAGTAAATTTCCATGCACCCATCACCTAACTTCAAAAATTATCAACATTAAAAAAAAAAAAAAAGCCATTATTTGTTAAAGAAACCAGGTTCTTTGGATTTGGCTGATTGATTATGGTACTTTAAAACTTGTTCCTCTAACCCTAGTTAGATGTAGAGGCTTGATTAGGTTCAGGTTAACTTTATTTTGGCTGGAGTACCTCATAAGTTGTGCTGTGTGCTTTCTTTTGCATCATATTAGGAATCACAGAGTCTGAGTATCCTACTATTAGTGGTGTTAAGATTTAAGATGATAAATGTATGCAGGTATTGGCAATTTGATCTTTTATAGAGTTTCTCAACAACCTATTACATAATGGTTTTAGCAGACACTCTGTACATAATTTCTTTTTTAAAAAAATATGTTTTTATTGATTTTAGAGAGAGGAAAAGGGGGGAGAGAGAGAGAAACATCAGTGATGAGAGAGTCATTGACTGCCTCGTGCAGTAGGGGGCACCCTACTGGGGATTGAGTCTGCAACTTGGGCATTTGCCTTGACTGGAATCAAACCGTGACTTCCTGGTTCATAGGTTGATGCTCAACTACTGAGCGACACTGGCTGAGCAATCTGCACATATTTCATAATCAGAATTCACAGTATAAAATTGATGGTAGTTATTTTCTTATGCCGCCCACTTTGTTTCCTCCTCGATAATTAAATCATATTAGCAAATGAAGAAATTGCATTTAGCGATTCAGAGTTTAACTAATGAACTTGCTTTTATCCCAAGTAATTTGAAAGTTAGGATGAATTTGATTTAAATAAAATTTGTAGTCTTTGTTTTTTAGTCAGATGCTTTCCCCCTTTATAAAAACAGACTTATTCAATCTGGCATTGCATTTTTTAAACCAAATGAAGTAGAATCTGACCATATTAGAATCAGAAAGAATTTTTTGCTAAAGATTATTAGATTATTTAGAGTATTAGAAACTTTTGCTTTATAAGCATATAATATACAGTGGTTAGTCTTGAAAATCATAAAGCAAAGTGAGACAGTGTGATGGACTCTAAATTCAGGGTGGTAGTTACCTCTTTGGGGAGGCAAGAAGATGGGATTGATGAGAGACATACAGGAGACTTGAAAAGTACCGGTAATATTCTTTTCTTAGGCTGGTGTTTATTTAATTTTTTATTATTATTTAAAATTCACATATGTTATATTTTTATAATGTATAATTTACTTCACAATTAAAAAGAATAAATGGATTCATTTACTAACAATTTGAAATATTTTTCAAATGTTTGATTAAATCTTAAATATAAACATTTTGTCTCTACAACAGCACCATAAAATACATAGCTCAGAAATCGATTTCTTTAGTATAGGGTAAAAATGAAAGGGTCACTGTGTATTGTATTTGAAATAATAGTCTGTTTTTAAGGTCATTTCTTAAAAAATTATATTTAACATCATCCTGGCATTCTAAGTAACTATGAAGGATGGCTGATTGTGTCAAGATGGAGAAAAGTAATCAGTGAACATTTGCAACTAACTCCCCATTCTTAGCAGTAGACTGGCTTACTTGATAATACCCAAGTTTAGTGCTCCTTGTGTATCATTTTTGTGTAGTTGATTCTTGACCCTTAAGCAGTAGTGACCCAGTAATTTTTTTGATAACGAGTTTATGAATCAGTTGGGTGCCATGTGGGGCCTAGAGATTGTGTCTGGATTTCCATGGTAGATAGACATGGTGTTTTAGCTTAGATGGCCTGCTTTTGGGGGCAACTGAGGGAACTCTGGGGGAACAAAATCACTCAAGTATCCTTGAACAGTGCCATCAAGCCTCATGCTTATCATATTTTAGCTGACCAGAGAGCAGGTTAATCTTGAATCATTCTGGGTATTTGGTCAGAGATTTTGAATTTTATATTAAATAGCGGGTTTAAAAGAAAAGACTCATGAAAAGAAACCTTTAAGAGTAAAGATTTAAGATTTTGTATTGAATTATGTATTTTCTGAAAATCTGTTATAATCACTAAGCCTTTCAATTTAAAATTTCCATAATAGTTTTAGAATTACCTTATAATTCTGGAAAAATACCTCTGATTAAAAGTCAATTATATATTAGAAGTGACATATATTTGACAAATAAGTATTTTTCATATCTAGTTACACAGAATGATAGCTTAATGATTTTTAAGATTTAAATATAATTAAAAGAACTAACCTCTTCCCTCCCCCTTTAAAAAATTATTTTCTCAAAAAATTCCTTTATAGGTAACAGAAATCCAAGACTGGAGTGCATCGAGCCCACACAGTGCAGCATATGTTCTCTGGGATAATGGTGCTAAGAACCTTTACAGAGTTGGCTTTGAGGGTATGGTAAGTAGTAAGAACCACAAAAGAAAATATTGGATGGATGAAAGAAGGGAAATAATTTTATTTAAAAATTTTTTTTCTTTTGTTATCTCTTTTTGTCAGAATGTAGCCATCTGAATCATTATTATTGTGCAGTAGGAGGGGAAATCTATAAAGTGAAAATTTAATAAGCTTTACATTTTTACTACATTTGTTTGAACTATTTAATAGTCAATCTAAGAATTTAAGATTTAGAATCAGCTGTAAGGCTGCTCCTTGGCATGGACATGGAGAATAGTATTATAATGAGGTTTTTATGGTATGGTGGGTGATAAAACTATAAATTACAGTAGATGTTAAAATTTTTGTTTGTTTGTTTGTTTTTGAAGTTTATCCTGAAGTTTATTTTAATAATAAGGTATAATAGTAATAGTTGTGCAATTAATATATACATTCAAGCACCCTATTTCATGTTTCTAAAATATAGAACAACTGCCCCTTCTGCTTTCTTTTTTTTTTTTTTAATCACAATATTATTGCCCATATTTCCAATGATGTACTTTGCAATCCCTGTGACTATTTTGTAACTGCTAATCTGTACTTTTCAATCCCTTCACCTTTTTCGCCCAGTCCCCCAATTAAAATTATTTTTAAGGAGGTTTTTTTCACTGTACTTTGAAAGTGTAGTGTTGATAATTGAAAATGATTGACCTAGAAACACTTTGAATGACCTCAGTGCTTAGAATAATGGTGAGTTACTTAATGGATGCCCTATATTTTTGCACTTCATGGATCATTGTTCAAGTATTGACCTCAGCTATTTAATTTAGAGTATAATTAAATATTAATGCCAATATATGCCTTTTATATACTTTCTGTCTTGAATATATTCCTCATTCAAATAATTCTTTAAGTTTCATTTTTCCCCCCAACTGTCTTATGCCCCTCATTAGGAGGGGAAATATCCTACTGTTCGTTTGCCTTGATTTATTCTATATGTATAAAAGCCAGCCATGTAAATTTAAGCACATACTTTACTTGCCACTATTTATAATTATATATAGCATTGATTATCAGTGTTTCATTATCTTCATGCCTCTCCACTTTTAAATTGTGGATTTTTATAGGATTCCGACTGATAATATTAACTTGCTTCAAATGAAGCTTTATGTGCTGTATGTGCTCAGGTACTTAAGTATTTTATATATATATATTGATCCTGTTCTTTTTTGATGGCTGAGTAGTAATACTCTTTTGCATGGTTATGCCATTATTTATTTAATGAGATTTCTGTTGCTAGGTACCTGTTTTGTTCCCCCCCCCCCCCCATTGCTGCAAGCAGTATTTCAGAAAGTATTCTGGTACATATATCTACACATTTATGAGTGTATTTCCTTAGGATACATTTCTAGAAGTGAATTTGCTGAGTTCTAGTATCACACTAAAACAATTTGACCCTTGTATCTCTTTAGCTAGGATTTAGTTAAATATGATGCTCTAATGGCAAAGGAACTGGAAAAGAGTTGGGTTATATCTCTCTCTCTCTCTCTCTCTCTCTTCTCTCTCTCTCTCTCTCTCTCTCTCTCGTGTGTGTGTGTGTGTGTGTGTGTGTGTGTGTGTGTGTAAAGGAGCTCCTTTCCTTAATAGAGTAAGTATATACTGATCACCTATTTATGTCAGATACTATTAGGCACTTTTTAGTAAATCTACTTATAAATTTTCACAGTATCCCCCAAGGTTGCTCTACTAAATTCACATAAAATGTATTTTTTCATTATATGACCACTGCCTTCCCATTCAGATACTTAAATAATAATTTGTTTCCTTATACAAGCTAAGTGGGAAGGAACTTTGAGTTAACTAAGTTATGGCGAAGTAAGGACTAAAGTTGTAAATAGGAAAATTAATTGGACAAGGAATCAAAAGACTATTTGGTTCTGTATCTCATAAAATTGATTAGAAAGATCATGAGTTGAGTTCTTTTTTGGTTAAAGTATCTTTAAAATGGAATGTGTTATGTATATTTTAAATACTAGATATGTTATAGTTCCCTTTTTTAGCATGTGTTTCTGAAAATATTATAAAGATCAGGTTTATAGTTTTTGATGGTTGCTTTTGAAAGCCATGTTAAGTGTGACTGTTAACCCAGAGCTACTCTTGACTTCTGCTGAGGGTATGCTCTGAATGAACATTTTTGTCTACTTTAGGTATTGAGCTAGCTATACTTGACGTTTTCAAGGGTGATTTTTTTTTTCCTTCTTAGTCTGATCTGAAGTGTGTCCAGGATGCCAAAGGAGGTTCTTTCTACAGAGATCACTGCCCTGTGCTAGGTGAGTTAGCAGACTAGAGAAAATTACTAAATAATGGGTCAGAGTTCATGGAATCAGAAAAATGTTTAATGGACTTTTAAAAAAGCAGTTACCATTAAAGCTATTTGAAGAGATACTTTTTTAGTTTTATTTTAGTTTTAAAGAATTTGTTATTTTTAAATGATTTATATAGACACTGAATTGTCATATCTTGAGAATTGACATGTCATTTATGTCTTTTACCCATAAACTTATATTGTTGAAAAATTTTGTATTAGGTATTAATATCTCTTACACTATTGAAAATAGGATCTGACAACTTAAAGCTTATGAAATCTTTAGAATTTCCGTAAAATTGCCTTCCTAATACAAGAACAGCTCCAAGATTAAGGTAATATAATAAATATAATTTCACAAAGCATTAATATAAAAAAAAGAACAAGAAAACCAAAACTACCTTCATTTATAGATTCTTTATTGTTACTATGACAAACATTTACCATATTCTTCTGATTAAGCCTTTAGTCTCTGAATGCTTTTCTTTCTTTTTTTTTTTTTTAATCCTCACTAGAGGATATTTTTTCCATTGCTTTTCAGAGAGTAGAAGGCGGGGGGGGGGGGGGAGAGAGAGAGAGATTGATGTGGGAGAGACACATCGATTGGTTGCCTCCCGCACTTGCCCTAGTCAGGGCGGAGGATGAAGTCTGCAACTGAGGTATGTACGGTTGGCTGGAATTGAACCCGGGACCCTTTAGTCCATGGGACAACACGCTTAACCACTGAGCCAGATGAGCCAGGGCTGAATGCTTTTTTTTCTCATGCAAACTCTGTGTTTCTCTTTCTAAATCATTGGATTTGCCTTTTTGCTAAAAAGTTCTCTTTTCTTTATTTTTATTTTTTTAAGGAGAATGTAGTAGAAATACTTTCGTTTTTGCTGAGAGCATCCATTTCTCTTGTCAGAAACTTTCTTGCGGTCCCAGGTTTTGGCACCAAAAAAAAAAACCACCTTTCTTGTTTTGTGTCTTGCCTTCACAAGGAAAGCGTAGAATCAGCATACACATTTTGGATCCCTCATTGTAGTGTTTCATGATCATGAATCCTTTATTCCAGAACTAGCTTTGAAAATAATGTAGGGAATGGGCTTTGAAATATTTAAAAATGCTGTTAAGGCAAAAATCACAAAAACCATTGGTAAAAAATAATACTAAACACTTCAGAGAAAAAATAATTATAGGGTTTTTTTTTTTTTCATAATCTCTAGTTAGTTACCATGGCTTTGATGCAGTGATAGTCAACAAATTGTCCAGGTAGAAAAGTGAATATTTGCAACATCTAGAACATGGTGTTCTGATATATGGTTGCATAATCTTCTATAGATTCTGCTCCTGTTCCTTATCGTCACAAATCATCACATTATTTCAGTCTTTCATGCTTTTCTTTTTCTAAGATCTCTAGTTCTAGAATTGGATACATTATTTCAGATTAGTTGGAAACTAAAAATCTAGAGCTTATTCTTGTTTAAAAATAATGAAGTTACATGTTGTTGCTTTCCTTTACATGTAACTTTCCTTTTCCTTTGTCAACTCCCTCTGCAATTACAGGTGAGCAGAATGGCAACAGGAATCCTGGTGGGTTGCAGATTGGTGACCTGGTAAATATAGATCTTGACCTAGAAATTGTACAGTCTTTGCAGCATGGTCATGGAGGATGGACTGATGGCATGTTTGAGACTTTAACTACAACTGGAACTGTTTGTGGCATTGATGAAGATCATGACATTGTAGTACAGTATCCAAGTGGCAATAGGTTGGTGATATTTCTTAATTTTCAGTAATGGCAAATAAAGCTAGAGAAAAGAGCCTTAAAGAAAGCAAATAATGTGATATAACCAAAGACTCTTTAAAGGTAGCTCTCAGTAGGTATAAATCCAGAACATGTTGGTAGGTGGAGGGGAACAAATGTCAAGAAGTATGTGTGTTTGTGAATTTATATGAATACCTTTAAGCTGCAGTGTTCTGTGACTTTTTTTTTTTTTAATATATCTTTATTGATTTCCAAGAGAGGAAAGGAGAGGGAGAGAGAGAGATAGAAACATCAGGATGGAGCCTGCAACTCGGGCATGTGCCCTGACCAGGAATCGAACCCCAATCGCTTGGATCCTCGGTCGACTCTCAACCGCTGAGCCACGCCCGGCCGGGCTGTTCTCTGACTTTTTTACTGCAGGGAGCAGAATATATGTGTCATCGTTAGGTCCGAGGATAGCAGAAGGTTCTATGTTCCTAATGGACTGTACCGGTCTCTCCTGAATGAGGAGGATGAAATTAAAGTGCTGCCGGCCCATAGTCGCAGGGCTGTCTCTTGGTAACAGTTCTCCCTACCACAGACACACACGCACACTAATCCTTAGCAGCGGTGTAGAATCGCGTGATAGCTTCGCTTCTGTACCTTTGCACATACCATTCCCTTCATGCAGAATACCCTTTCTTCCTTTTTTCCCTTTCTCTGGATTAACTCGTCTGCATTCTATAAATATTGAGCTTATATACTTTGGGAACCTACTCTCTCCTTCTGCCCTCTCTAGTGTATGCATACATTATTCATCTGTATAGGTCTCCTGTTATCTAGTAAAATGATTATTTATTTGATCTCTAGGTTGCGAGTTTCTTGGAGACTGGGCCTGTGCCTTTTATATATTTGCTCTTAAGGGTAAAAATATGTCTAATTTACTTGTATGTTTATGGTATTTTAAAGAAAAAGCAGTAATTAAATTGAATAATTTTCCAACTTTTTTTCTTGGGTACAAATTTTATTTTCATATGCATCGAAATCAATCTCTAGTCAAGTTCAGACAGTTCTAGGGAGATCATGTGAGACTGAGAGCCATGTAAATAATCCTTTAGCCCACTATTTTATTTTTGCCAAGCCACTACTTGTAGCTTAACCATTCATGAGGAAAGAACCCCGAGGAGACATAGAAGGAAGTTAATTGAGCTCATGGAAATTCTAACATTGTTTACATAGAAAATAATCAAAAGTTGTTTTCACATGATCCTCTTATAAGGACATCAGTCATTGGATTAGAGATTGCCCCCATTTAGTATGACCTCATTTTAACTTGATTACATCTCTAAAATCTTATTTCTAAATATGGTCACATTCAGGAAGTATCAGGGACTAGGATGTCAACATATCTTTTGCGGGGGACATAATTCAGCCTATAACAGATGGCAGTATTCCCCAAACTAATCAACAGATTCAGTTCAATCCCTGTCAAATCCTAGTGCCCTTTTTACAGAAATTGAGTTGCTGTGTCAACCAGGTATCAACATGCAAAAGAATGACATTGGACCCCTGCTACACACAATATAGAAATATGAGTTACAGATCTAAATGTAAGAGCTAAAACTATAAAACTCTTGGAACAAAACTTAAACGTAAATCTTCATGATGTTGGATTAAGCAGTGGTTTCTTAAATATGACCTCCAAAGCAGAAACAGCCAAAGGAAAAGTGAATAAATTGTACTTTATCAAAATTAAAAACGTTTGTATTTTAAAAAAAGCTATCAAGAAAGTGAGAAGACAACCCATAGAATGGGAGAAAATATTTTCAAATCATATGTCTGATTAGGGACTTTTGTCTTATAATTCAAAATAACCTGATTGAAAAATGGACAGAGGATTTGAATTGGCATTTTTCCAAAGAAGATACAGAGATGACCAGTAAGCTCACTGTATTGTTTGCTGAGACTACCATAACAAAACACCACAGAGTGGGTGGCTTAAACAACAACAGAAATAGATTTTCTTATGGTTCTGGAGGCTAGAAGTCTAAGATCAAGGTGTTGACAGGGTCGGTTTCTGGTAAGACCACTTCTTGACTTGTAGATGGCTGCCTTCTTACTATGTCCTCACATGACCTTTTCTCTGTGCATGCTCAGAGAAAGAGAGATATCACCAGTATCACTTTTTATGAGGTCATCACTCCTATTATTTCTTCCTCTTATGAGGTCACCAGTCAGTCCTGTTGGATTAGAGTCCCACTTTTATGACCTCATTTAACCTCATTAATTACCTCCTTAAAGGTCGTGTCTCCAAATACAGTAATGTTAGAAGTTAGAGCTCAGCATATGAATTTTGGAGGGATAATTCATTTTATACATTCTATACCCATGAAAAGATAATCAACATATATATATATATATGTTTTAATTTTACTAGTCCAGGTGAATATTTATTTATTTATTATTTATTTTTAAATAATGATTTCAGAGAGAGGAAAGGAGGAAGGAAGAGGGAGATAGAGAAAGAAACATCAATGATGTGAGAGAGAGTCATTGATTGACTGTCTCCTGCACTCCCTTTTTGGGGGATTGAGCCTGCAACCCAGGCATATGCCCTGACCAGGAATTGAACTGCGATCTCCTGGATCATAGGTCAGTGCTCAACCACTTAGCTACTCCTGCCAGGCTGATTTTTATTCTTAACTGGTCAGAGGCACTTCTTTCTCTTTATGGTTGTTTTACAAAACAAAGTGTGCATGGTTATAGGAATTTAGTAAGTTTCTGTATGTTGTGACTACTCAGAATCTTTTATATGCTAATGACCATATTATAAAAGCTTATTTGACTAGGGAAACTTCTATCCTTGGAGTGCCATGTGGACTAGGAGAAAATATGTTATATACATTGTGGTACAACTATTTGATAGAATATTAAGTAGTCAATAAAATGGTGGTTATGAAAATGGTAGCAGCATAGCAAAATGCTTATATATAGAAAAGAAGAACTCAGAATCCACATTTGTTTTGCTACAGTGATTACGATAATGTAAAATACCCTTGCATGAGAAATTAAAACTAAATATTTTTATCCATGAGATCGCAATTGTACGGGGAAATGGTGTACTCTGTAGAGCTGTTTGGCTCTATCAGAATTGTAACAAATTGTATACTTTGATTAGGTAATTCTTCCAAGAATCTCTGATGAAATACTGACCCCCATATGCACAAAGGTGTACGTAAAAGGAGGTTCTTCATAGTATTGTTCGTAATACCACAGTGAACATTTGGAAATACTTTAAATGAGAGTCAATAGATTGGTTAAGTACATTAGTGTATATCCGTGCTATAGAATACTCTGTAGCCATTAAACTGGAATATGTAGATCTGTTCCTGTGATGTTGCAAAATAAATCTTCCCAGATGCATCCTCTGAGAAAAAAAGCCACAGAATTACATAATGATTCCATTTATGGAAAGGAAAACAACTCTCTTTCTACATTATAACTGTCACTCAGCATATTGATAGAAGACCTGCAAGGATACACAATGGAGTATTAACAGTGGTGTCTAGTGGGGTGAGGAATGGTGATCCATGTGTGTTTGTGTGAAATGGAACTGTCATTTATCAACAAAAATTACCAGTCTGAGTTGTGGAAAGAGGAGAAACTTTATTCAGGTGAACAGTTTATAAACCTAGGAAATGCAGTATCTGGTGGAAACTACAAGTGCCGTCTTTTAAAGAGAAAGTTCCCACCCTGGTTTCTGTGAATTTTTATGCAAATGAGGAATCCAAATTACACAGTTCTGATCGATCCAAATGGCATGGTCCTTATTGATCAAAATTGTTTATTCTGATTGGTCAGTATATATGCAAATAATATAGATGCACTGTTCTTATTGGATGTGGCAGGTCTCAGTCCATTGGTCAAAAGATGATGCCAGGAACTCCCTTATAAGGATTGACTCAGAATTCAGAAACACTGTGCAGGAGGCTGGCAGCTCATTCTGTAGCTTTTTCCTCAAATGCAGAGTGCCTGAGAGGCCTCTGTCAGCAATGACTGCTAGACTGGGCCCAGTTAACCCTCAGGAGTCCTTGGCAGATATGTTCCTTCTCAAAGTTAACATATTTTACATGTTTCTGAAATGTTTTAATTTTTAACAATGAGTGTATTATTTTTATAACAAATTTTTAACATGCAAAGAAAGGATAATAAATTGACATAGAAGTATATCATATTAGGGTGGTAAGATTACAGTGGTTCTTTTCCCAAATTAGTATTTTAAAATTGTAAAAAGAAACACAAATAATTCAGGATGTAATAGTAAAGGATTGCTTTACTTTTTGGATGTGTTGTAAGACTTTTCTCCCTTCAATGCTTAACAAAAAATGTTACATTAAAATTAAACTTACCTATTTTGAGTTTTTGCTCTTATCCTTAGGTGGACCTTCAATCCTGCCGTTCTCACTAAAGCAAACATTGTCCGAAGTGGGGATGCTGCTCAAGGTGCAGAAGGAGGCACCTCACAGTTTCAAGTGGGTGATCTTGTACAAGTTTGTTATGATCTGGAAAGAATTAAACTTCTGCAAAGAGGACATGGAGAATGGGCTGAAGCTATGCTCCCAGTAAGTATAAATAGAATAGTTTTGGACTAGGAATTACACCATGCTTATGTAGTTTTTAAAAGCACTTTAATTTTAGAAACTAAATTAGCATAATCCTCTGAGAATTGTGCTCTTCATTGGCATTTAGGCATACTTATGCCTTTTATTTTCTGATTTATTCCAGCTAAATTAGCCAGGGAAAGTCCAAAAAGGGCTATAGTTAATATTTTTGCATAGAGCAGTTAGTGGAAAATGTAATGTAGGGGTAAGGTATTAATTGGGACTAAATACTATTATTTAAAATAAAAATATTAGTGAAGAAATAAAGTTAAAAGTGTTCATATATAGGAAGGGAATATGATATAGGGGACAAGTAGAAGAGAGACATCTTTGAATATGTCTTGTTTTATAGATTTGATTTGAAACCATATATTTTGTACAGTTATAGAACAAAATTAAGTTAAAAAATGAAACTCCTAAAAGTAGAAAATAAGTGAAATGAACCTAAATGTGTTTTCTGTTGGCATAGCTATACAGAAAGGAAATTTCACATGATTTTTAAACACAGTAATTTGTCTCTATAGGCTTATAGGAGGCATATACTCTACAGAACTACACGGAAAAAGAAATACTTAACAGTTTTCAGAAATTTAATTGTAATAGTGTTGATATGATTTTGAGATTATTGTTTGTGTAATATGACAAAAAAATGAGTAGTTGTAGATAATTCTATTATCCCCAGTGACCTTAAGAACCAGAATGATCAGAATTGGGAAAGGAGATACAGATATAATATAGAAGAGGTTATATAAAAACCCTATAGTCTTGCATTTATTTTATCTTTTAAAACAAAATAAAACAATCCCTCTCCCCCTTTTCTTAGCTCTGTCCATGACAAGGCCTAGAAACACTCACCATTCCAGTAACAATAACCAATAACCAACGTTAGTGCCCAGATTATGGTCTTGAAATAGCCTTTCCTGTGTAAAGAACTAGGGATCTTGGAGAAATGGCTAATTCTAGCTCTTTGATAGGAAATGAACAAGATGAGCCTCATACCAGAAAGTAAGGAAGTTTTCAAAAATTTCTAGGTCATGTTAAAAGGATCTAGCAGCCAACTTGAAGGATGTCTTAACAAGTAAAGATTCAGGTGAAGCTGTTAAACTATACCAGTTAGCAAAATTCAGATTGTAAGAAACTTTATAGGACAAATAATCATTTCTTCAACAAATAATTTGCAAAGAAAAAATTACGTATAGACTTTATTTTGAGCTTGACTTGAACATTTATGAGGCAATTAGGAATTTGAACACTGACTGGTATTTTATATTATTATTGATAATTTTGGGTGAGTTGATAATATTGTAGTTATGTTTTAAAAAAGAGCGTATATAATGAAATAATACAGAAGGGAGAATGAGTAGGGGAAAACAAGGTTGGCCATGAGCTAATAACTGTTAAATTTGGTTGATAGGTACATGAGGATTCAGTATAGTATTGTCTGCTTTTGTGTGTTTGAGATTTTCCAGCATCATAGAGTTTGAGATGTTGGTGGAAAATTCCAAGTGAAAATGTCTAATGAGAAGTTAAAATTGGTATGTTGGGGGGCACGGAGAGGGATAAACAGGGCTAGAGAAGTATATGTTCAAGACTTGAAATAAGTTGATAGTTGTCAGTGTGGATTAAATTTTCAAGAAGGAAGAGTGAAAAATGAATAAATTTTTGGAGAATGAACCGATTTAGGGATCTGAAGAAGGAAAAGGAACCAGTGAGTGAAGAAAGGGGAAAACAAACAGAAAGACTGTCACCCAGAAATAGTTGAGAAACTGTTCAGGAATAGTTTCTCAAATTTGGATCAGGTGCTGCAGAGAGGTCAAAGGACAAAAGTCAAGGGCAGTTTCTCTTTGTTAGGAAGTAGTCAGATATTATCACTATTCTTCACCAATTTTCTGGTATTGTTATTTGCTATTGTGTTGTGTTTAAGAGAATAGATTTTGGAACTGAGTTTGAAATGGGGCTAATGCTAGCACTTAACTCTCAGGGTTATAGTATTAGATGGATCAATACATATAAAGCTCTTAGAACAGTTATTTTCAACTGGTGTGCTGCAATAGGCACATTGTGCTGTAATAATTTTTTATGTTATGTTATTTATTTTAAAATATATCTTTATTGATTTCACAGAGAGGAAGGGAGAGGGAGAGAGAGAGATAGAAACATCAATGATGAGAGAGTCATTGATCAGCTACCTCCTACAGGCCCCCGACTGGGGATTGAGCCTGCAACCTGGGCATGTGCCCTGACCAGGAATCAAACTGCGATCTTGTGGATCCTAGGTTGATGCTCAACCGCTGAACCATTTCCGGCTGGGCTGCAATAACTTTTTAAAACAATGCAATACCTGACGTTAGTCAGGAGCACTCACCTTGTTTCCTTTAGATCGGGTGGGGAACCTTTTTTCTGCCAAAGGCCATTTGGGTATTTATAACAACATTCGCGGGCCATACAAAATTATCAGTTTAAAAATTAGCTATGAGAAAGCTCCTAGATTTATTGAATTTTTAGTCCCACCTGCAGTTGCCTTGGCATGGCCAGACCAAATGATTTGTGGGCTGTATACGGCTCACGGGCGGGATGTTCCCCACCCCTGCCTTAGATTGTCAAATAAAAAAATGACAACAGCCAACACAACAATAGCTGTCTCAAGTGAATGCCCTGTTCTGAACCATAAATATATGTCATATAACAGAGTTGCCTCTTATTGGTCACGTTGCTTAATAAGATTGCATCTGATTGGTTAATGCTTGGTACCGGAAATCCTTATATACAACTATAGGCACCAGATTTTTTAAAAAGTTACTTTGGAAGAAAAACTATAGCTTATTATTATTACTGTAAATCAGTAAAAGTTATACCTGTTTTTTGTCATATCGGCAAAAAATATAGTTTTGGATGTGCTGCAGAATTTTAGTGATTAGTTTATGTGTGTCATGACATGAAAAAGGTTGAAAATCACTGTCTTAGAACATTAGAACATCATTTGCCACATGGTAAGAACTGCTGTTGCTGATTGTGCTCTGTACCTAATTTCCCTCTTTATTTCGTATTTAATAGGTATGTTATTTCTACACACTTAAGTTTTTGAATCAGGCATGATTCTAAAAAGGATTTAAACATAGATATAACTTTGAGCCATTTTAAATTTGAGTGTGTGTGTGTGTGTGTGTGTGTGTAGTGTGCGTGTATATATACTTTAGAAATCAGACTATATTTTTAGACTAGATTGAGGATGGATTTTGTACTACTTGAGCTCTAAGTTCTCAAGCTATATCTTACGGGTTAAAAAAGAAGGGTTGATATCAAAAAGCAAAATTTTGTGAACTTTTATGAAATCAGATAGATTCTTGATTTATTTTCTTATATTTTTGTGGAAGTATAATAGTTCTATTAAAATATTTTTAAAAGCTAATCTTTAAAGTTTGTAATTAATGAATAACCCATTTGAGTATGGTCATTTTAAAAAGGTTTTTCTTTAGGAACAAAAAAATGAATTATTTAAACATCTAAAAACTGTTGATTGATTTTTATGGTATATACTTTGGACTTGGAAACATGAATCTGATTTTTTTAAAAGACTTTAGGTAAAGTTGGCCGAGTACAACAGATTTATTCAGACAGCGATTTAAAGGTGGAAGTTTGTGGCACATCTTGGACATACAATCCAGCAGCAGTTTCCAAGGTGGCATCTGCAGGATCAGCCATTAGCAATGCATCTGGTGGTATGTTTTGTTTCATGTGTCTTTAAAATTAGTATGATTTACATTAGAACCTTTGCTAGTTCCCCAGATCTCATATACAGGTGTAACGTTGTATGTGTTCTTGCCTTTCTCTTAGATCACATAACTTCGCTTGAATGTTAACTACCTTTTAAACTTTTACAAAACTTTTTTTTCCCATACAGTGAACAATCCTTGTTCTGGCTGAGGTTTGCACTGGAAAAGTTCCATAAATATGTGCTTTATCTTAGATATATTGAGTGCTTCTCCACATCAAATCTAAGATACCTAAAATTCAACATTCTCCTCTTTAGTCAGAACTTTTGTTTTCTGCCAAAGAGCCATCACTTTCTTAGACCGGTTTTCTTTTTTTTTCTGTTTCAACGTTATTGCTAGCAGATGGCTTTCTTTCTGGATATTTTTACATCTCAGTCATATTTTTTCCCTTAACATTCAATAAGAGTTACTGTATATACCACAGTGAGTGGAAAACCATGTTGAGATGTGAATATACTGAATGCTTGGGTAGATTCAAGCTCAGTCTTTCCTTCCTATGTTCCAGCTTTATGTACACAGACTCAGTCCATTCTACAACTTACAAGTTACTGATGTATATTGTTGTCATCCAGAAAAGACGATAGACCCATAACAGTAAATAGTAAGAAAGTAAAGGAGAACATTGAGTGACCTCCAATTTTATTTTGTACTGCTTTCTATTTCCTCTGTCTCTTTCCTACTGTAATTTGCTAGTGTGCTTAAAGTTTAAATTAGGTGGTGGTTATTTTTACCTTGAGGTTTGATGGCATCACAACAGGCTGACTACATACAAATTAAAACAGTGAAGAATGGTTAATATCCTCTCAGGCAGTGTGGACTTGGTGTTGGTCCTTTGCCTCATTTTGTGATTTCTTTGCTTTCCAATAAGAAGATCCAAGAATTAAGGAGTAGAACTGTGTAGGTTTTCTATTGATGAATGCCGTTCAGAAAAAATACCTTAGGGAAGGCTTTGTAAATCCCTAGTTCGTTCTTGTTTTAGTTTAAAGTAATCAGTGGGTACCTTTGAAGTATGTTGTTAGCACTTTGATGTCCATTTGCAACTGAAAGTTGGTTTGTCCCTAAAATATTTCCCTTCATGTTATAGAGATTATATTTCTTTTGAATTATAATCATTGAGCTGTTGATTTATTCTAAGGCCTGTAGCATTGAGCTCACAGAGTCACTTTGGTGGTATGCTTAAGACCTGAAAGGAAATTTGTATCATTATGGTAATCTTATTGTGATGTGTTCATTTCTAATATCTTTGGTATGACTTCTACATTTTGAATTATTATTGTAATTCTTTACTTTTTCTGAAATTTTAACTTGAAATACGTGAATTGGAGAAAACTGGGAATACTTATGGGCTCAAATTTAATGCAGCTTTATATATATATTATATGTATATGTAATTGTAAGTTCCATGGGTAATATCTGTAGCATAATGGAAAAATAACATTAATGACAGAAATAATAAAAATGGAAAAGTATATATTATAGGCATATGGTTAATACTTGTCTGTTAGTAGATAAAGTTTGAGATCCTCCTGTATTAGCAGCTTTATTTGATGCTTTACAGAAAGACTCTCCCAACTATTGAAGAAATTATTTGAAACTCAAGAATCTGGTGACCTCAATGAAGAATTAGTTAAGGCTGCTGCCAACGGAGATGTTGCTAAAGTGGAAGATTTGCTAAAAAGACCAGATGTGGATGTGAGCATTTTAAAAATTATTTTGATGCATACACTGAAATAGAATAGTATAATAAACCTTATACTTCAAAAGTTATTTAGATTTTGTCACATTACTTCAGTAATTATTAAGACTTTTCCACATGTGCTTTACTCCTTTCTTGTTTTTCTGAGATATCTTAAAGAAGACACTAGCCATCATTTTTAAGTGTGCATTTCTAAAAGGTATTGACATTTTCTTATTTTAACACTGACCTTTTTTATTTTATGATTGACAAAATTTCTATTTAGGTTTTTAAGTGGTTAGATTAGTGTCCTTTTGGGAAATTCAGTGAATTTTTCTCATGTAAATGTCATCATGTATGTGTTTTAAATATATATTAGTAAATATTACAAGCAATTTTCTATCCTCCTTTTCAAAACATTTAATCTAGACTTTTACCCTCCCCTCCCTGTGAAACTTGACTCTTCCATAGTTTGTTTGTAAGGCAGGTGAATTAGAGGTCATGCACTTTGTAAATCTTAATAGTTTATGTTGTAATCTTACTGTTCACATAAGCCATATTTTAAATGGGTTATTTTGCTTCTCACTTAGTCATCCTTTGGCTTTGCGATTGCTGCCAGGCTGGCACCAATATGGTGTTTAGTGCTGGCCAAGATTGTAAGTGGAGTCACTGTGTTATGAAGGCTTTTGTTGCCACACCTTTGTATGTAAATGTGCTAGACAGTTTGAAGAAGATCAGATCTACAATTGTAAGGTATAAACATCTTATTCCTGTGAACGCATATAGCATTATAGGTTTATTTGAGAGAGAGCAATTGCAGAAGCACAGCAAAGTGGTTCTTTGCTTAGTTGTAAGATATATCACAAATAATTTGTTTTTTATGAGAAAGTACCAATGTTTTTGTGTTTGAAAGATAGAATCAGACTTCTTTTATATTTAGTTAGGCAGATTTAGGCAGATTTACATTTTATTATACTTAATTTAAAAAATTTAATTACTGATTTATCTTTTAACAGTGTCATACATTCTAAAAATTTTCAGGGAAAATCGTTCTAAAAGATTTGTTATGAAAAACGGCATCTCCTCAACTTTATTTTTTCATTCTCCAGCGGCAACTACTTTCACCTCTTTAACTTCTTCCAGACAAACTTTTCATGTCAGAGGCCATTTCTCAGATGTCTGGTGATCCTTGGTTGTCTATAACAGTGGTCACTAAAGGGTTTGTTTGGAAGTTTGTGTGGGGGAGGGGCTTCACTATAGTGTGATCTGATTGGACATTTCCTTGGATTATTCCTGGGTGTTGGTCATTAGGTCTTTACTCTTGGGCTCGTCTGACTCCCCAAAAAGATCTCTCAGTTCTTCTCATGGGTATAAACCTGGCTGCCAATCTTATGAATATTGTTTAAGGGAAGAGGGCCTGGGTTCTTAGGATTCGGCATGCAAATATTTACATAAAAGTTTTGTTTTTAGTACTTTGGCCCACCCTTAACATTAGCTAGGGATTCTTTACCCTTTCTGGAGAATAAACTTTCAGGTTTCAATTAGTGTGAGGGTGGAGCAGTAGCTCAGCTGTGCAGGGTTGGGGGGGAAGCCAAGGATCTAAATGTTTTTTATTTTTATTTTATTTATTATTTATTTTTAAATATGTCTGTTGATTTCAAAGAGAGGAAGGGAGAGGGGGAGAGAGATAGAAACATCAATAATGAGAGTCATTGACTGGCTGCCTTCTGCATGCTCCCTGACTGGGAATCAAACCTGCAACCTGGGCATGTGCCCTGACCAGGAATCGAACCTCGATCTCCTGGATCATAGGTCAGTACTCAACCGATGAGCCACACCTGCTGGGCCTAAATGCTTTTTAAACAGACTGTCAACTGACGCTTTTGTGTTTAGCACGCACCTCCACATTGTCCCCATATTCAGAGGTCATCAATTTTGAGCCTTTTGGGTTTTCTTGGCAAAAGTGTTGCTTCCTAGGTGTTTCTCACAACAGATTTAGGTCTTCTTTTTAGCTTCCTGTATATGTGTGAGCATGTGTGTGTGTGTGTGTGTGTGTGTGTGTGTGGTTTCTGTTTTGCTAGTTCTAATTATCTTTGTAGATTGAAGCTTAAAAGAAACTAAAACTTTACCCTTGTTTTAATATAATGCCATAAATAATTAAAATAAATACAACCCATCATTTAATTAAAACAGTCTTCCTACTACCTGCTAGTGGAAATGCAGACTGGTGCAGCCACTATGGAAACCAGTATGGAGTTTCCTCAAAAAATTAAAAATGGAACTGCTGTTTTACCCAGTGATCCCACTTCTAGGAATATATGCTAAGAATCCTGAAACACTAATCAGAAAGAATATACGCACCCCTATGTTCATAGCATTATTTACAATAGCTAAAATCTGGAAACAGCCCAAGTGCCTGTCAGTAGAGGAATAGATTTTCCATTACATAACCCATCTGTTTCGTTTAGTACTTTTTTCAGGGGTTTTGCCTTATTTTTTTGTTTGGAACATAATCTTTTGTCTCCTTATTTTACCTGTTTGTTTTTATGTATTAGGTAGGTGAACTGTCTCCTGGTCTTGAAAAAGTGGCCATATTTAGAAGGTGTCCTGGGGGTCCCAGGGATGGAATTCCCTTTATGAGAGCCAGGTGCTCCAGAGGTGTTCCCTATGTGGACTAGTTTGGCCTCCTGTTGTGTTACGGACACACTAATAGGTGAGACTGGTCCCTGGCCTGGTGGCTGTGAGACCTGGTTGCAACTGTTGTATGTGTGCTGATATGTGACTGGCTGTGAGGCTCAGACTCTACTTGCAGACACGCTACTATTTGTTGGTGCCAACTGAGGCTTCCCACTGGGTGTGGCTGGACAGAAGCACCTTTGGAGGGGTGCCCACCTGAGTGGGTCCTCAGGGGATCATCAGGGTGGGATGAGCAGTGTTAGCAAGTCTTCTTTTTTTTAATGAGTTTATTGATTTCAGATAGAGGAAGGGAGGGAGAGGGGGAGGGAGAGGGAGAGGGAGATGGAAACATCAGTGATGAGGGAGTCATTGATCGGCTGCCTTCTGCACGCCCCCAACTGGGGATCCAGCCTGCAACCTGGGCATGTGCCCTGACTGGAAATCGAACTGTAACCTCCTGGTTCATGGGTTGATGCTCAACCACTGAGCCAATCCGGCCAGGCATGTGTTAGCAAGTCTTAATGCAGTGTGTCAGGAATGGCACCTGCTGGTGTCACACCAGCTAGGTGGAAGGAGAATAAAGAAAGGGGAGGAAAATGACACCCACCACCACTTCTGACCCTGGAGATAGTTCTAGCAGTTCTATGTCCCTCCAGCACATGCCCTAAAATTAGTCAATATATCACCTTCATGAATGACCCAAGTGCTTTTCAAACTGCTGCCTCTGTGCTAGGACTCGGAAAGAGCACAGTTTTGATTTCTTACAGCCCTTTGGCTCTCCCAGATGTAAGTCCTGCTGGTTTTCAAAGCCACATGTTATGGGGGCTCCTCTCCCTGGTGCAGGTTCCCTAGGCTGGGGCTTATTAGACTCTTCTTCACTCTTAAGGGTGGGACCTCTGTGGCTGTGGTATCTCTCCCACTTGTGGGTCACTGCACAGGGAGTGGGGGTTAGCATGGGTCCTAATTTGACCGCGTCTCCCTTTTACTCATCTCAGTGTGGCTTTTGTGTTGTTGTTAATCCTCACCTGAGGATATTATATTTTTCAATCGATTTTAGATAGAGTGCAATGCAAGGGAGGGAGGGAATGAGGGGGAGAGAGAGAGAGAGAAATGTCTGTGTGAGAGAGACACATTGATTGGTTGCCTCCAGCAGGCACCCTGACCGGGGTGGGGATTGAGTCTGCAACCCAGGTATGTGCCCTTGACCCTTTGGTGCACAGGCTGACACTCTAACCACTGAGCAACACTGGCCAGGGCTTAGCTTTTTCTTTATAGTTATAGTTTCAGAAAAATCTTCACGTCATTCTCAGAGGTAGTTGTTCTATATGTAGTTGTAGTTTGGTGTCAGTGAGAGGAGGTGAGCTCAGGATCTACCTACTCTGCCATCTTGAACCCAAAGCCAGGAGCCTTTCTCTTGAATGCCAGGTTAGCTTGTTTATGAAATGTCATTCCTTGTGGTTGGTGCACTCTCCTCGCAACAAATGTGTCTCCAGATCACCGAGTCGCTCTTCCAATCACTTCTTTTCTTTTTTTTAAAAATTATTTTATCCCCCCCCTTTTTTTATAATTGAGTGCTTCAAATCCCTGAGCCTTAGTTGTTAATTCTTATCTGACATTGAAAACCTGATTGGTAGGTAGCTCTCTTCACATGGATAGGACTTGGTGACTGACTTTGCATTATAGGGATTGTGTGTATGTGTATGTGTAATTCTTTGGATCTCCACATGCCATCCTGTAGGAGTCTGTTTTCTATGGCTATTCAGTTGTTTGAGGGAAGAAACCTCTTTTTTTCCTGTTTAGGGCCTACAGTCATGGCAGCTAATTCTCTCTCCTTGAGTTCAAGGAGGGGGCCTGGAGTGTGGCCATTGCACATCAGATGTATACTTGGGGTTCCTCTTGTTAGCTCTCTAATGTGCTTGCATTTGCAGGTTTTGAGTTTGTCTGGTGTTCTCAAGCTTTGTTTTCCTCTTCTTTAGAAAGTCAATTAAAACTTCTCTGTCTGCTTCTCTTTTTCAAAAATGTGTTGCTTTTTCTCGTTTTTTGTTGTTTACTCTCCCTTTCCCTTTGTCTTTATGGCTTTTTATGTTTTAAATTCTTTTATTGTCTTTTTAGGTGCATGATACAAACATATGTGGTCAGGATATCATCTTTAACTGTTTTTTATGGTTTTATGTTTGGGAGTAAATAAGGTGGGATTAAGGCATTGAACTTAGTTTTGGGTATGTTCATGGGTAAGTTATGCATTTATACAACATCTACAGTGAAGACAAGGTTGGAAATTACTGCTGTATAGTAGAATAATTGTGTATAGCTACTTTGGTAACTCATTTATGTATATTCTTCATGGTAGTTTGCTTATAGTGGGTACTTGGTATATTTGTTGAATTGAAGATATTTACACTGTAGTGGACTTTTTTTTTTTTTAAAGTTTTTCATTCACCTTACTGCTTTTTAAAATTAAAATAGGCTCTGAGATTTATTAATCCAAATATAAGTAAATATACAAAACTAATGTAACTAACTTCCTTTTATCCCTTCCTTTTTTTCAACTTTGTAAATTGCTAAACAGTTCTTTCATAGCTTTTTGAACAATGGGACTTTCATTAAAAAAAAAAAGAAAAAAAGGCCTGCATTCCTCTTCTAAATTAGAGAAAATTATGTCTGGTGATTGGTTCTAGGATATATGGAATACCAGTCTAAATTATTTTCATAGCATTATGCAATGTAGCAAATTTAAACCTACACTATATGTATATATTGGCTCTTTCTGATTTGTGACATTCCATCTTTTTTTTTTAAATTTAGGTAAATGGACAATGTGCTGGCCACACAGCTATGCAAGCTGCTAGTCAGAATGGACATGTTGACATTTTGAAGTTACTTTTGAAACAAAATGTGGATGTAGAAGCGGAGGTAATTAAACTAAGCTTGAAAAATATTTTCAGTAAAAATGTCCTAGAAATGGTACTTTTGTATCATGAGATGGATTGTTTTTATTCTTGAAATTTAGTATTTACCTAAGACTTTCCTGATTGAAAATAAAAATTTGAGAAAAGACAGCTTGAAGCATTTCTTGTTTTTCTGTGATCCCTCAGTATTCTTGGCAATAGCCCCAATTGCTGTTGGAAGCCAGTTGGATTCACCCAAGAATTATACTGGAGAAGTTGAAGGAGGGGGAATATAAATCCTGTGGGTCAAGATTTTTTCTGATTTGTGACACTCAGAGGCCTTTATTATGTTTTTTTTCTCATAAAGGAGCCAGTATATTAGAATTTGTTTAGTCTTATTGTTTCTCTCTCTTTTTTTAATGTTTTTATTGATTTCAGAGAGAGGAGGGGAGAGGAAGAGAGAGAGAGAAACATCAGTGATGCTAGAGATTCGTTGATCGGCTGCCTCCTGCATGCCCCCTACTGGGGATGGAGCCTGCAACCCGGGCATGTGCCTACACCAGAAATTGAACCGTGTCTTCTGGATCATAGGTCGATGCTCAGTGAGGTGATAAATAAGTATTGAAATCTTATGACAGCTTATGCACATATGGAGTCAAATAAATTGATAAGTTAGAATTTTATAGGTGAGGGAAACAAGGCATCAGGTGAGTCTGGAGCAGTCCACAGAAATAGGCTTTAAGAGAGGTTCGTTTTAGAATGGAGAGCCCAGAAATAAGCCCATGCCTACATGGTCAATTAATATTTGACAAAAAATATACAATTAGGTAAAGAAAGTCTGTTCAATAAATGATGTTGGGAAAGTTGGACAGATACATGCAAAGAAATGAAACTAGATCACCATAGACCATATACGAGAGTAAACTCAAAATGGAGTACAGTATACCTTCGATTTTGCTGATCTCTATTTAACGGATTTCAAGTTTAACAGACAAAATTTTTGGTCTGTAGGTCATGTGAAAATTAACACCCTATTAATTTTTTAAAAAAATAGGTTTTTAAAAAATATTTTTTTTAGAGTGAGAGGAAGGAGAAGGATAGAGAGATAGAAACATCAATGAGAGAGAAACATTGATCGGCTGCCTCCTGCACGCCCTCTCCTGGGGATGGAGCCTGTAACCCTGGCATGTGCCCTGACTGGGAATCAAACCAGTGACCTCTTTGTTCATGGGTTGATGCTTAACTACTGAGCCACATCAGCCAAGCTACACCCTGTTAAAGTGCTTTTAACCAAGTTTTGCTTACAATTAAATTAACATTTTTTTGTTATTAATTTACTGTAATTTTAAACAAATTTTAGCATATAGGCCATATGTTGGAAAAAACGCTGTAGTAATTTCACTGACATAAATAAATATTGCATATCTACAACTATAGTCTACATATTTAAATCCAAGAGTCACCACTCTTAATGTTTGGGGAGCGATTAGCATGTGATCACACTGCATCGTGCAGTAATTGGTTCTGTTGTCGCATGGCATGACTTTCTGCAGCAGTTTTAATGTGTGCTGGCCTAAGTTCCAACATGCACTAAGCCATGCCCCAGCCATGTGCATTTGTTTACTCGCAGTGACTGGTGAATGCATGCATTTACTGGACTTAGTATAAATTCATAATTACTGTAATACATATAGAAAACTTTTCTGTGAAATTAAACTTTTTACATAGACTTAATTTTAATCACACAAACATGTCTAAATAAGGTAAAACAGGTAAACTAATTTGTCAATTTTTTAACATATGCATTCAGAAAACCTACTTTATTATATAATGGACTTCTGGCTTTAACGGACATCCCTTTGTCCGAATTAGTCTGTTATATAGAGGTTTTACTGTAAAGACTTAAAACATAAGACGCAAGCCATAAAACTCCTAGAAGAAAACATAGACAGTAAAATCTCTTGGATTTCTCTTAACAGTATTTTTTCTGATATATCTCCTGGGCAAGGGAAACAAAGGAAAAAATAAACAAATGGATTACATCAAACTAAAAAGTTTTTGCACAGCAAAGGAAATGATCAACAAAATGAAAAGACAACCCACTGAATAGGAGAACATATTCACCAATGATACATTTAATAATAGGTATTAGAATTTATAAAGAACACATACAATCAACACCAAAAAAACAAACAAACACCAATTAAAAAATGGGCAGAGGACCTGAATAGACACTTCTTCAAAGAGAACATACAAATGGCCAACAGACATGAAAAAATGCTCAACTTCACTAATCATCAGAGAAATGCAAATTAATACCACAATGAGACAGCACCTCACACCTGTCAGAATGACTGTTATCAACAAATCAACAAATAACAAGTGTTAGTGAGGATGTGGAGGGAAGGGAACCCTTCAGTACTGTTGGTGGGAGCACTGTTGGTGGGAACGTAGATTGGTGCAGCCACTATGGAGAACAGTATGCAAGGCCCTCAAGAAATTAAATATGGAGCTGCCTTATGACGCAGCAATTTCACCTCTGGGTATATATCTGAAGAAACCCAAAACACTAATTTGAAAAGATAGATACACCCCTATGTTTATTGCAGTGTTATTTATAGTAGCCAAGCTATGGAAGAACCCAAGTGCCATCAACAGATGAGTGGGTAAAAAAGTGGCGGCACCTATATACAATGGAATATTACTCAGCCCTAAGAAAGAATGAAATTATTTTATTTGTGACAGTAGGGATAAACCTATATGGTATTAGGCTAAGTGAAATAAGCTAGTCAGAGAAAGATAAGTACTATATGTGGAATATAAAGAACAAAATAAACAAAAATAGAAACAGACTCAGATACAGAGAACAGATTGATGGTTGCCAGAGGGGTGGGTGGGTTGGGGGACTATGTGAAAAAGGTGAAGGGATTGAGAAGTACAGATTGAGTAGTTACAGACATGTAAAGTATAGCATAAGGAATATAGTCAATAATATTTTAATAACTATGTATGGTGCCAGGTGGGTACTAGAATTATAAGGGGGAACACTTTGTAAAGTATATGATTGTCTAGCCAATATGCTGTACATCTGAAACTAATAAAAAATAATATTGAATGTAAACTGTAATTGAAAATAAAATTTAAAAAAAGAGGTTTGTTCTTTATATAGTAGAGTTACATTAAAGAGTTTTAAACATAAATTTTGTGTTTTATGGAGAGAGAATTCTATCTGCTGAGTGAAGAGTAGATCGGGGTAAGAATGAAGTGGAGGCAGGGTGAGCTATGGCAATAGGTCAGGTGAGTGAGAGTGAAGGCCTGAATGAATTAGTGGCAGAATTGGAGAAAATAAATAGAGCATAACTTGAGTAAAAACCATAGAATTTGGTACTTACCTATAGGGACTCAGGGGTAGGTGAGCATGACCTACAGATACTGATTTTGTTAACATTATGGTCTATGGTTCTATCAGCTAAGATAGGAAGACTGGAACAAGAGCAGGTTTTGGAGGGTTGAGAGGAAAGAGAAGGGGGCAAGAGGGTAGAAAGAACCAAGATCAGTTTTGTTTTGTTTTTAAGATCAGTTTTTTTGGTTTTTTGTTTTTTTTAAGGAAACTTTTTTTTTAAAAAAAAGTATCTTTATTGATTTCAGAGAGAGGAAGGGAAAGGGAGAGAGAGAGAGATAGAAATATCAATGATGAGAGAGTCATTGATCGGCTGCAGCCCACAGCCCAGGTATGTGCACTCACTGGGAATTGAACCCTGATTGCCTGGATCCTAGGTTGATGCTCAACCGCTGGGCCACTCCTGGCTATTCTGTTTTGTTTTTTTAATGCTCACTTGAGGATAGATTTTTATTGATTCTAGAGAGAGGAAGAGAGAGAGAGAAACACTGATCAGTTGCCTCCCGTACGTACCCTGACCAGGGTTCGAACCCACAACCTAGGCATGTGCCCTGACTGGGAATCAAACCCACCACGTTTTGGTGCACAGGATGACACCCCAACCAACTGAACCACCTAGCCAGGGGAAAATCAGTTTTAGATTTAATTTGAAGCCCCTTCACAGATCCTTTTAGGTTACCTTTGGAGGTCAGCAATAACGTCCCTCAAAATCTCATTTGGTACCAGCATTAGAGACAGAATAATGATATTCTGAATAACATACAGCTGTACGTTTTAGGTATATTCAAAGTCTGTAAGTTAAGGTCTTTGTACAACTGAGATTTTCTAAATAGAAGGAAAGCCTGGAAATAAATTTAATTGTTGTTTTCTAGTATGTGTATGTGTTTTCCAAGTTCTTTAAATTTTTATTTGTATTTCCTTTAGATATATATATGTTAGAGTTTTAAATTTTTAAGTTTTTTTTACATAAGTTGTTGATGTGACCTGCATAAAAGTGTTTTTATAGCAGTTTTCTAACAACCATAAATATAATGGTACACTTCATAAATAGTTCCTGTTTTTAGTCAGTGAGTGTTAGTGGATTGATTTTCTCCTTTTTAAGAAAGGAGTACCACCAGGTAGACTTAAAAAATGTAACAGAAAGTGAATCCAGATTGGAAGTTAGTAAGATCTTAAATCTAAGATTCTGAAATATTGAAATATGTTACTAGAAAAGTTAGTGATACACATACATAAAAACAATTTTTCAGTTTCTTTTTTTTGGAGAAAGCATTTTTCTTTTATTCTGGGCTGTTTAAATATAATGTTGCTCAGAGGCACAAGTATTGAATCTTAAATCTTTCATGTGGTGTTTGCCAGTTTCTTTATGCTCAAAGTAGACAGGTAACAAAAACTCCTAACCTGGTTTAGCTGGAATATTAGTAAGGTAGAAGTATTCCTGCATCATGGTTTGCTACCTTTTTAAGAATGGTTGTTAAATCTTTGTGGACTTCTACATGAGTGATTTTACTTTTAATATCTGCTTGAGAAAATATGCAAAGACCAAAAACTATTTTGAATTCAATTGTGTTGAACTGTTCATTTGTTTTTAATGTATTTACTTGCAACAGTACTTACATGTGTTAACTCTGGAAAGTAGTTCAGATAATGCCAAGTAATGGATTTTCAAACCACTTACAAAAATTATAGTCCACCAGGGGGCTAGAATCATGGGTTTGGAAACACTGGAGAAAGTCTTAGAGCTTGCTTAGTTCTGGGTGTTAAAATTTGAGATGGAGTATGGAATAAAGATAGTACCCTTATAATATCTTTCTTAATCTGCATCTAGCAGTATAAGACTTCTTTTTTGGTATGGAATGAATATATTCATGGTGCAGGACAAGCATTTTTTTTCCTTTTAAAAAGTTGTTCTTATATTTGAAAAAAATGTAAGCAATTGGGTCTTCCTCTACTTCTCATCTCCTCCGAAATATGCCTATTACAGAAGGTGAAGCATACTTATTGGATTCCTCTGAAAAAGTTTTGGAATTTTGGATGTGTGAAATTATGCTGGTTTGTGTTTCATTTTTATCTTTTTAAGTGGTACTTAATTTTTTTCTCTTGAATACACAGAAAAGTGTATGCTCACCAGCTAAAGATAACCAATGTTAATATGTTGATATATTTCTCCCCTTAAAGCTCATTGAAATCACACTGTTTGGCATCCTTTCTCCTTTTTATATATTTTTTATTTTTATTTTTTAATCCTCACCTGAGGATATTTTTTTCCATTGCTTTTCAGAGAGAGTGGAAGGGGGAGAGAGAGAGAAACATCAATGTGAGAAAGACATCTATCAGTTGCCTCCCGCACACACCCCCACTGGGACTGGGGATTGAGCCTGCAACCAAGGTACATGCCTTTGGCTAGAATCGAACCTGGGACCCTTCTGTATGTAGGCTGACACTCTAACCATTGAGAAAAACCTGCTAGGGCCTTTCTTCTTTTTAAAATCAAACTAAAGTTAGTGTAATTTTTATGTCCTTGAAAAGTCTGTGTAAATTTTTTAAATGGAAAAAAAGTTTATGTAGTTGTATTATATGTCAGCATTTTTCTAATATTTTCTAATATTGGCTTACCATTATGGCTGATAAATCAGGAGTAATGAAGAATCGACCTACTTCTGATACAACTATTGGTCCAATATATGTCTGATATAATATACATGGATGGGCAGAAGTAGGTTTACAGTTGTAGCGCAAATAATACAATAAGAAATATTAGTACAGGAATAAACTTTATGTGTTGTGCACTCACAACTGTAAACCTACTTTTGCCCACCCCTGTATATTAACCCAGGATTCATCATTTATATTCGGAGTTAATCACTTTTCAAGTGAATTTCTGCTTATTTTGTTGACTCCATTCAATGTTTTTTCTCCTCACATCAATTTGGTTCTTAATGAATTATTGTAGCTTTAAGTTTTATTTTTTTCTAAAATATTCACTAATTCAGATTTAATTCTGCTGGTTAGGACAAAGATGGAGATAGAGCCGTTCACCATGCAGCTTTTGGAGATGAAGGTGCTGTTATAGAAGTTCTACATCGAGGCAGTGCTGATTTGAATGCTCGCAACAAACGCCGACAGACACCACTTCATATTGCTGTCAATAAAGGTCATCTTCAAGTTGTGAAGACTTTATTGGACTTTGGTTGTCATCCCAGTCTTCAGGTAAAACCTTTAAAGAACTATATTCTGTAGGTATTGCTAGGATTCTATTACAGGGAAGTACTAGCTTCAATGGTAAACGTTCCTTTGTTAGAATTCTTTTTTATATGATGTCATAGTGATACCAAAGGTACAGAATGTAATAAAATTGGCAGTTGTTCCTTCTTAGAAAAGCCTTTTTAAGGAAGTGTCAAGTAGATCTGTTTTATATTGAGGGTTGGGAATAGAAATTTCCTTGCAAAAATATCAGTTTTTGAATTGAATTGATTTAACTTTATTCATCATAACATTGGGCTTCGGCAGCTTAAAGAAGTGTAATAGGCTGCATTTCATAATAATTACTTCATAGCTATCTAAATTATTGTAGTTGTAGCCTTATGTATTTTAAGAGTCTTGGTGTAGTCATTAGTCCAGTCTTAGAAGATTTTCTGTTAGGGGAATATATAGGGTTTTAGGATTTATTATAATAGGACCTAATTTTTGAAGCAAGGGTCACCTAAAAAATGATTATTCCCGTCCAAAATTTCAGCAACCAGTTGAATTAAATTGGATTGATCTCTGAAGCAGTGTAGAAGAACAGGAGCAATGGGACTGAGGGTTTGAGAAGAATTGAATCAGAGATTCTTTTTAGCTAGATGCTTATTACAGATTAATATTTCCAAGATACAGCCATTTTAGAACTGACGGCTTCTAAGTGGATGACAGGATTAGAAGATGGGGGAGGCATTGGAAGGTGTTAAACTGTTGAAGTATGGAATTTATGCCTGCTGACTTTTTTTTTGTCTGAAATGGGAGGCAAAGTTACTGGTTGAGAGTGAGTGGAGAGTAGTCGTTAGAGAAAGAGTAATTGAGAAGAGTGGTGAAGGTTTGGAATAGCTATTGTGGGGAGCAAAAGGCAGTATAGATTAGGGCCTGTAGTAGCTTACTCCAACCAGGTTAAGAGCCCATCTCAAGTTGGAGACCATGAATTTTTAGTGCCATAGGAGGATGGAAGGTGGATTGTTGGACTTAATTTGTGTTAGGAATTTCTTACATAGGTGGATGAATATATGCCTGGGATTGGTGAACTTTTTCTGTGAAAGTCCAGTTAAGCCTGGCCAATGTGGCTCAGTTGGTTGGGCATCGTCACATGCACCAAGAGATTGCTGGTATGATTCCCAGTCAGGGCAATGCCCCAGTTTTGGGCTTGATCCCCCCGGGAGAGGGTGTGCAGGAGGCAGCTGATCAGTGTTATGCTCTCACATCGATGTTTCTCTGTCTTTCTCCCTCTCCCTTCTTCTCTTTCTAAAAACCAATAAAAAATAGTTTTTAAAAAGGCCAGGTAATATTTTTGGCTTTCATATGATTTATATTACTGCCATTATTATCCAGTTCTGCCATTGTAGCATGACAGTAGCCATAGATAATACATAAATGCATGTGTGTAACTATGTAAATAAAACTATTTACAAAAATGGGGGCAGGCTGGATTTGGAAACTGTGGTATATGCCCTAGGTTAGGCTATATATGGCTTTACTGAAAGTATTTATAAAACTATAAAATGAATTCTAAATTACCCATTTACACAGATGACTGATAATGAATAACAACTTACTGCTACATTGGTTGATTAATGAAGAAATTAATCAGCTTGAAAAAAAGATAGAGACTGCCGAAGTTTCTTTTACATTTGTTTTCACTTTGAGTTAACTACTCTCCTTCCTGCTCCTTGATAATATATAGAGTAATGATTCTCAACAGTGACTGCACAATATATTCAGCTGGAGAACTCTGCAAAACTACTGATGCCTGGGTCCCACGCCTAGAGATTCTGGGTTAGTTGATTTGAAAAATAGCCTGAGTATCAGGATTTTAAGAGCTTCCAGTGGATTCTAAAGTACAGCCAGGGTTGAGAACCACTGACTTTTAATTCATTGCTATGGGCCTTGAGACTGGTATAGGTTTGGTATGGAGTTTCAGGGTACAACAGTTAATGGTAGGAATGTGGTATAGCAAGCCATTTTACACTAATGAACTTTTTGTCCGCTTTTCTACCTCATTTATTTTTGATATTTGCTTAATTATTTTGAGGGTATTTTATTTCTTTGATTTTGTTTTTCCTTTGGAAAGCTACAGCGTATTTATTGTGTTTACCATCCAGATTGAGTATGTTTATTTATTATAATGCTGTTTGTTGCCTGCATTTATTAAATTTAACACACAGTATGTTTTATTGATGGTTGTTGGATATGGCTTCTGTTTTTCTTTCTCTGTTTAGTAGTTCATTTTAAGTATTAATAATTACATGTGATGATTGATTGAAAAAGAACTAATGAAAATCTTTTTAAACTTAAAGGATTCTGAAGGTGATACCCCTCTTCATGATGCAATAAGTAAGAAACGTGATGATATCCTGGCAGTCCTTCTGGAAGCTGGAGCAGATGTTACCATTACAAACAATAATGGATTTAATGCCCTTCACCATGCTGCACTAAGAGGAAATCCCAGGTAAAGATGTCACCTTTTACCATTTTATATGTAGTTTAAAAATATTTTTCTGTTGCTGGTTCTCTTTTTCTGATACTGATAAAAGAATTTTGGCTTATTTTAGTACTTTAAATCATTTTAAGGTCTGTGGAAATTATGTCTTCATTAAGTAGATAAATTTTATAATAATTCTTTGGGTTATTAAACAAATAAAGTATGAAATGGCTATTTAAATATATATTCAATATGGATTTAAAGTATCAGGAATACTCACTTGTAAAGTTTTTATTAGAATGCAATGCATTTTGAGATTTATGTTTCTTCAAAACCATTCTCAGCATATCCTCTAAATTTGTGTTAATCCATTTGCATGGTAATTACTGTTTTAAACTTGTGGTTAAATAACTATCAAGTTACCTAATTGTTTATTAATAATATAATTAGTTATATAATTTCTAATATGGTGTTCTGCAACGATAGTTACAATTTTAGGTGGTCTACTGAAAAAAAAAGTGTTTACTGGTTAAAGTTTGAGAAAGACTTTTGGAAAATCACAGAATTCATGAAATATTGACAGAGTCCCACAGAAAAAGAAAATGCTTTAACTTTGCTTTAACCTCGAAACATTGATTAGCTGCCTCCTGCATGCCCCCTACTGGGGATCGAGCCTGGAACCCAGGCATGTGCCCTGACCTGGAAGCAAACCAGTGACCTTTTGGTGCATGGAATGATGCTAAACCAACTGAGCCACACTAGCTAGGACAACCTAGAACTTTTCATGAATGAATTTTTGGGAACAACTTTACCTGAGAAGCATTTTATTTATTTTAATCCTCACCTGAGGATATATTTTACTGATTTTAGAGGGTAAGGGGAGGGGAGAGAGAGAGAGAAAGAAAGAGAAAGAGAAACATCGATATATGAAAGAAACATCAATTGGTTGCCTCCCATATGCACCTCCACTGGGGATTGAACCTGCAACCTAGGTATGTGCCCTGACCAGGAATCAAACTGTCAACCTTTTGGTGCCCAGGATGATGTTTTAACCAACTGAGCTACACTGACCAGGGCCCTGAGAAGCATTTTAGAAAATTCTGCATCAGATGTCTTCTGTTTATAGTTGAATAAAGCCTACATCTCTTTTTAAAAATTTTTTATTAAAAACTTTTAAATTAAAGTTTACATTCAATATTATTTTTTATTAGTTTCAGATGTGTAGCATAGTGGTTAGACAATTATACACTTTATAGGTGTTTCCCTCAATATATACCAGCACCCAACTGGCACCATACATAGTTATTACAATATTATTGATTATATTATTTATGCTATACTTTACATCCCCATGATAATTTTGTAACTACCAATTTGTACTTCTCAATCCCTTTACCTTTCTTACCCAGTCCCCCAACCCCCCTCCCCTCTGGCAACCATCAATCTGTTCTCTGTGTCTATGAGTCTGTTTCTGTTTTATTTGTTTATATTGTTTTTTAGATTCCACATATAAGAGAAATCATATGGTATTTGTTTTTCTCTGACTGACTTATTTTACTTAGCATAATATTCTCTAGGCCCATCCATGCTGTACCAAATAAACCTACATGTTTTGACTGAGAGAAATACTCACTTTTAAGTTTGTTTTGATAATTTAATGTATTCTGAATTCTTTTTTTAAAATTGAGATATAATTGACATAACATTATGTTTCTTTCGGGTGTACAACATAATGATCAAATATATGTATATATTATGAAATGATCACTATAAGTCTAGTTAACATCCATCACCACACATAGTTACAAATTTTTTTCTTTTGATGAGAACTTTTAAGATCTCTTAGCACCTTTCAAATATACATAACAGTATTATAACTATAGTCACCATGAATTCTTATTGTTTGGTTCCATACTGCATTTTTATATCATGTTTTCTTCTAATTTTTTGCTATTTTTTATTCTTTTAGCTTTTTATGGTCACCATTAGAGGGAGAGCAAAGAGAATAAAAGGATTTTGTTAGTATTGCTTGTTGGTACCCATAATAATGGATATAATGTAGGATAAGATAAATGACTATTTTAGGTTATGTCTTGATTTATTTTTCAGATTACAAATATTGGAACACTGCATCCTTTGGCATTTTGAAGGAGATAAAAATAGTATTATATGTAGGTGCCATTCAAATAGAAGATGATGATGATGATATCACTTACTAAATACCAGGCCTTTACTAACTGGTTTATATGCATTATCTCATTTAATTCTTTGAGCAGCCTTTTTGAGGCAGGTTTTAATATCTTCATTTTATAGAAGAAGAATACGAGACTTATAAAGAGGTGAATTTGCTTATTCAAGACCATGCACTGACTAGTGGAGTAGCTAGAATTTGAGCAAGGTCTGTCTGACTTTGGATTCATAGCTGTTAACCACTTTATATTACTTTTTCTGTATATGGGCTGTATGTGAGGCAAGACTGAAACATATTGACAGTGAATCATATAACTAAGAATGTATTAATATGTCAACCTCCTTGCTGCCTCTTTGATTAGGGTTAACTTTGACTACTCTGTCACTAATTCTGAACTTCCAATTAGTTCTAAAGCTTCCTTTATTCTGCAGCTATTTCCAAACCATTCCATTCCTTCTGTTTCCATTGTTGCTGACCTAATTGTTGACCACTTTTACCTAGACTGTTATAGTATCTTTCTAAATTTTCTCCCTGATTTTAGTTTTATCTGACAACTTTCATACAACTACCAAATTATAATTCTAAAAATATAGATCGAATGGCTCCCCTTTCTTCTTCCCAGATCTTCAGTTGCTTTCTATTGTACGTAGAATAAAATATGTATACCTTGACCTGGCATTCAAACCCATTTCCAGTGTGTCCTGAGTCTTTCTAACTTTCTCTCTCACTAAATGAAAGCCCTCCGCCCACCTTGCTCTTCAGCTGCGTTGTACTGCAGTACTCTCCTTTCCTAAGATAGTCTCTCTGCTTTATTCCTTCATTTACATAAGCATTTTTCCCCATCAGGATGCCCTTATCCCCTTCTTTATCTTAACCACCTTTCTTCCAGAACTCCTAGATCTCATCATTGAAACTATTTTCTGTTTGCCCTATACTTCCTTGTTCCCTGTTCTTATTTTACTGCACTTATAATAAATATGCTTTGTGCTGTCCCTTAGGATGTGCATTTTTATGTTCCTTTCTGTTAAAGTTGTGGGCACTCATATTCATCTGTATGTTCCCCACAATGCCTTGGCTATAGTAGGGACTCAGTAAATGTTAACCTTAATTTGACAGTCAGGACAGTGTTAGATATCACTAGAGTATATATGACCAATTACAAAATAAATTCTGTAGAGAAACTATTAGGAGTTTAAACAGAGCAATTACTTCAAATTAGAATGGGCAAAAATGTACTGAGTGCTATATATAAAAAGTAGCTGAGAGACTATCAAATGGTACTATACTTACAGTATGCCCATTTTCTCTCATATGTGTCCATGCATCTACCCTGAAACACTATGTGCTTTGTAATACATAAATAATTTAATGTGACTGCCAGGTGTAATTAGTACAAGCCAGAAGGCCTGTTAACTTGAAGGGATAAGATTCATTTACATTTGCCTTCCTTTGTCCACATTCTTTTACGGGATGGTCTTCGCTTTGAAATAGGTGAGTGGTCAGGAGTTGAGGATTATGTAAACACCTTGGTTTTTAAACTACTGCTCGCCCTCCGTAACCCTTCATTAATTGCTAGAATGTTTGTCTTTATTAAAGAACATTGTTACCTATAGTTTTATTGCAGTCAATAAGAAAATTAGAGAATGTTGGATCACTTGTCATTTTCCTCCTCTTTCATTTTCATTCCATTGAGAGAGAGGCTTGATATGTATATTTGTTTTTTGATGGACAAAGAAGAAAGAAGGGGTGAGGAGAGTCATAGAACGTTATTATTACAAGAGTTCTTTATTTTACAACTGAGGAAACAAGTATGGAGAGTAAAAGATAGCAATGCTTAGCATTTTCTTTAGTTTTTGAGGATTAAGATAGTTCAGGGTTGGAAAAATTAGATACTTAACTGTTTGTCTCTTCACAAGATATTCTTCAGTATCATCATCTTTTTTACGTTACCTATCAATATTCAAGTAAATAGCAGTAAAATTAAATGCTAATTCTATGGAAGATACTGATCCAACATTTCTAGAGTGTTATTTTATGTAATGTTATGTTTTTCTTTAATTTAAAATATGTCCATGTGAACCACAGTGTGGAATATCAGGTAACCTTCCTAGGTATTTTCTTCCTCTGAAGGAAGTTCTTTTTTAATTATTATTCAGCTTAGTCTACATTTCCTTACCATTTCTTTTCCAGAGGGTAAGAAATCCAATACCAAGAGACCATAAATAAGTAAAATTATTTTATTTGTAATCCTTAAGTCATCCACACATTTTTCATAAAGCTTTTTATAAACACTGTTAACCACTATGGCTCTTACCAGAATAATTAACAGTAACAAATTATTATTTTTTTAATTTAAAGCACAATCTGAATAATTTTAAAAAGTTGAAATTAGTTGACATGTCTGGTACTCATAAATGAAAACGTTGGCTGTCTTGTAGTAATCAATGCATAGCTACAGCTGGTTGAAGGGGACCAAATCCATTGAAGAGGCGATTTGGTTCCATTTTACCAGCTCTAGCAAAGCATTGCAATACTGCTAGTTTGGGCTCCAAAACAGTTAAAATGCTTTTTTGTTTGTAAAATTATGGTTATGAACCTTCCACAAAAGGTAGATTCTCATATTAGTACTTTAGTCATTGAATGTAAAATTTTCTATTTTGAAGGCACTTTCCTACTATTTCCTGCTCTAAAAGTACAGAAGTCTTTACCCTTCAACATGTTAACACATTAAGGAACTATCATTGTACATCTTTGTTTTTAACACATTTACTTAATTTTTAAATATAGACAATAATGTGTTTCAAAACCAACAACATTTAAAGGAACAAATAGATCCTGATGCATTTCAGAGTAATGTTTCATAATATCTCTAGGCAGTAAACCAAGTAAGTAACCTAACAGGTTAGAAAAGAGTACTGCTAGTCACACCTTTCTACTGCCCCTGTTTTTTGTTTTAATTCTCACCTGAGGAAGGAAGGATGGAAAGGAGGAGGGAGGGAGAAAGGAAGGAAGTTAGGAAGGAAACAAACATTGATGTGAGAGAAACATCAATCGGTTGCCTCCCGTAGGGGCCCTGACTGGGGGTCGAACCTGAAACCTTCTGGTGTACGGGATGACACTCCAACCAACTGAGCCACACCAGCCAGGGCACCCTGCTTTTTTTAGTATTGTATTTGAGAACTAATAGCAAGTTGCTGACCAGGAGTGGAGGAATATGAGTGGCCTTAAGAAAGTACCTCTGCCCTTTGGTTTATAAATAGATTGCACATGTATTCAAGTGTATTGCTTGGATTTGTGTTGAAAGGAACTACCATGCATGCCAGCTTATTTTTCTTTGTTTTTTACTTGTGGTATTACTAATCATTGGTTAGTAATTTAACCTTTTTAAGGTTCTGTTTCCTTGACCGAATTCTCTGTACAGATTGCCTAGTTACTCCTCAGTATCAGTTTGATAATACATTGAATTGTGGTGGTTAGCTACAATCCATGAATTTGAGTATTAAAATCTACCATTAAAACTCAGTATAGTAAATTTTTGTTATATTGTGATTTCATACACATGATTAAAATAAAAGTTTGAGAAATTATAGTTTGCCTGTAAAAGTGCTCTCAGTAAAATATAAAGAGTGAAGAAATAATTACTGTTCTGAACTAAACTGGGGAAAGTTCAACACTAATTCAGGCAATATTCAAATAATTCTCATATTAAGTATATTCTGCATCTGTTGGTTAGTACGTATCATGCTGCTGGTGAAATTAATGTAATACGATTTTTCCATCTTTTGCTCGAATAGAAGTGAAACAGGTGTTAAATTGCCTGGACTTAAGTGCTGAAGATAGCAGTAAAACTGGCTTCTATTTTTACTGGTTATATGGGAGCTGTTTAGCAGATCCAGTTGCTCAAGTGTGCTTTTGGATGGCAGTTCAGTTTCATATACTGGCCATATCGGGGCAAGGAGAGGCCATGGAAAAAAAATAGTACAGCATTTGATAATGTCAGCATCTGTTATCCCTGTCAGAGAGACAGTTGAAATGTTTGAGTTACACCAGTGTCAGCAGATGCCCAGAGTTTAATATGTACTCAGTTAAAAATGAACAGCTGACCTAAGTGATGAATGTGACATTTTAGAGTGATTGAAAATACTCTTAGATATGTTAAGTTAAACTTGTAAGCACTAAAATCAGTATGTAATTTTACTTTTTAAAATGAATAACAGATGTCATTTTATTTTTTAAGGATTATAAATAGTCTTATTATAATCATAAGACTCTTAGTTGCTGGGATGTTTTAAATTAATTAAATTTTATACCTATGGAATAACAGATATAATTGTTTATTATAAAATGGGTATAGTAATAACCTTTGAATAGTGTTTTAGAGGAGCCTCTACTTTTGAGGTATATATTTTCAGTTTTTGGTATTTAGGGCATGTACAGTTAAACTTAAATGGAATATGAAACGTTACCATTCTGTTTGTGGAAGATCAGAAGGAAGGGCTGTGCTTAAGTGTTAAGCTTTGAACTATTTTAAAATTATGAGCTTTTTATAATTTCCAGTAAACATGTAATAACTTATATGCTATCATTGCTAATAGTCGTTCTCTCATTTTTTATAATCTGATAAAATGAAACTCACCTTTGACAATTAACTACTAGTTGTCTTATTGAACAGAGAAAATTATAGTCAGCCATAAGCTATTTCTATTAACTTGTGACACACAGAAATTTTAAAATATTATTATGCTCTTTGTACATGTCTAACTATTCCAGTTGAATTAATACTTCCAGTAAGAAATGATTAGAATATTAGTATTTTTTATGTAAGACTATCATAGTAGTTAAAATAGATGCTGCTTATAAATTTTTAAGAGCTTAATTATTTATAATTTTTATTAATATATAAATATAATACAAAATAAATTTTGTATAAAATACAGAAATATTTTGACGTTTCTAACATAACAGTAAATATTGGGTCCATCATGTTTATAAAAATTGACTTGTAATTGCATAGTACCATTAGAGGAAGGTGGTTTTATCTGTATAAATTGGTTTCTTGACTATAATGTTTTCATTTTGTGTTCCCTTTTTGGATAAAATAAATTCAAGGAAAATATAGATAATAAATTAATTTCTTTTAAATATTTGGTAGTCTGTTACCAATGTGCCCTGTTGACTTACAGCTGTGGCCAGAATTTTATCATTTTTTGGAATAAATCTTACATGTTAATTTATTCTAGGTACTAATTTATCATAAAGACCTGATAAACTGGAGAAAGACAAGGACCACTCCACTTTTTTTTTCCTTTGAGAGCAGAATTTTATTTAAAATAATAGTCTTTTAAAATTATGACTATGTCAATAGCTTTCAAAAAAGAATACCTAAAACAATAAAACTTGCTTCAGGAATTCCTCTAATATTATTAAATTATAAATTTATAAAAATCTGAAGGGTATCTGTTAAAATGTAAATGGAATCAGCTCTTGTTGTATCTTGTTTTTCTTAACAAATCAGTGAACCCTATTGTGATATACTTAAATTAAGATCAAACTGTGGAAACAGAAAATAGGGCATGTGTATCTTTCATTCTTTTGTGCTAGAAATACTGGCATTTAAAAAAATTTTTTTTTGGTATTCAAGTATTAATCATGTGAATACTAGATTTAAAAATGTAATTTTAAATGTAAAAGATTTAAAAGGAGTTTCATGATAATTTTAAAGCTACTTCAGTAGAGCTTTTCTCCCCACAAAATATAAATCTTAAAGTGATATTTAATTTTCACCTATAAGTAGTAAGTACATTTTATGATGTTATTATTTCTAAAGGTCATCTCTTTGATTCTAGGTTAATATACCATATGAAGGTCATTTACATAGAAAGAAGCAAGGGCATCTTTTAGCTGCAGTTTATTTCCCTCTTGGCGGTTTATTGCCTACCAAAAATACATACTTCTTTACATTCCATAGCATTGTATGTTCATATGGGTACATAAAGAAGTATGTACTCTGAGTAGGTATTACAAAGTTGTTAGCTGTAAAAACATGAAATGTTGTATTTTCCCATTTGTCAGTAAAACATTCAACTTACTGAGCATAGCAATGGTAGATCATTTAGAGAGACTATCAAAGACTAAACTTTATAAAAAATTTACCTGAAGCATTGCATTAATGCCATTTATGGTTCCTTGTTGGTGGACATACACTTCTAAACACTTCTAAACATTTGTCCTGGTCTGGTCCTTTCTGCAATAGCTTTATAGAATGAGTGGAGTTTTTACAGAGTGTATTTCATAAATTGGTAAGATCAGCCTAGTGTTTCTTCAGTCTTCCGAGTGAAATTCTTCTTATTTTGTAGTTTGCTTCTAGATCCTACAAGCAGATAGTAATTAATTTGATACAGTTTCTTTTTTATAGACTAGATATCTTATTAAAAACTTAACCAATCAACCAATTAATACTTCTGATATTACCCTAAAGTTGAAATGACAGTGAGAAAAACCAGATCTTTTTAGAGTATGAGTAAGCGGAATTTTTCTATTTTTATTTACTTTATAAAAATTTTTTAATTGATTTTTTTAGAGGGAGGGGAAAGAGGGAGTGAGGAGGGGAGGAAGAGAGAGAGAGAGAGGGAGAGAGAAACATCGATCGGTTTCCTTCTCATAGGTGCCCCAACCAGGGATCGAACCTGCAACCTGGATATGTGCCCTGACCAGGAATCAAACCCGTCACCTTTTTGGTATATGGGATGATGCTCCAACCAGCTGAGCCACACTGGCCAGGGCTAAACTGAATTTTTAAAGATGATGAATTTTTTGTTAGTTTTTTTAAGGTTACAGATAACTCATGATCACTTAAAAACCTCTTTGTCGTTCCTTTGTCTTCATTAGTTACTAATCTGAATTTTACATTTTGGTTCTTCTCTTTGTGTTAAATACAAATTCAAACAAATGTATATAAATATTTAGTTTTGGTGAGTTTAGCTCATTTGATTCTTTTTTCTTTTGATATACAGTATAACTATCAGAACAGGTAACTTTTCCAAAGTCTTACTTAAAAGAACTGAAAGGTATTACCACTGGGTTTTAGCTTGATCATTTATCATTGAAAGAAATAATAGTTGGTGAGTTGCCTTTAATTATTGTGGTCGTAAACAGTTTTAAAGAAAACTGTAAGAAATTTTCAGATTTGGGAAAGGAGGGGGAAAAAGCAGGGAAAGAATTTCTGCAGGCTGTGATAAAAAGCTAGTGCAGCTCATAGAGAGCAAATGAGAATGTAGCAGGAGATAGGCCAGTACTACAGCAGTTTCAGCATTGCAGCATTAGAATTTCACCGTGCACATTCTGATTTATTTTTGTGGACAACTCAGAGTAAATATTAAAAAGTGTTTTGTGTTCTGCCAAGTTTCTTGATTGACTAAACCTTGAAATGGTTAATAGTTTTTAAAAGATAACATATTTTGGAAGCAGTGTATAATTCACTGGGGATGCAAAATCGTTAATCTGAAACAATAAAAGACTAAATCTTTAATAATATAAATGACAGTAATGGATTTGTACATTTTTGAGTTCAAGAGTTATATGCCTTGATATTTGAACAATATTCCCTTTTACACTACATAAGCTCTCTACTTGAGCTGTGAAATTAGGCTGTGCCCAGATAGAATCTAACTTAACAATATAAACATATAGAGTCAATAATAGGTAAGCATGCAGAGAGTTGTAAATAAGCATCCTTAAAAGTACAGGCGTTGTGGTGCTCTGTTACCTGTAAGCTTAGTGTTATGCAGCATTTGCAGCAGGAAGAGAGAATGATCTAGAGAGTCACATCAGCAGCAGCCATCTCATCTTGATGGTTCCTTCACTCTGTTCGCTGATTCAGCACTTCTTTTCATGAGCCCCGGTGAAGAGGGAAGTATCAGTGAACACAGAATCTCACCTCTTAAGATAAATTTGAAAAACGTTGAACAAACAAAAATAAATCAGCCATCTTTTTCCTCTCCCTTCCTTTACCCTTAAAAAAAAAAACACACACAATAAAATTGAATCAACATTGGCCGTTTGATTTGGAATGTTATATTACCAATATTCCACAGATATAAGTACCTTGTATCTGCTATACAGAAAGTTAAGCAAGCAAGAAAGATTGCTACAATATCCAACATACTGAACTCTCTTATTTCTCAGATGCAATGCTTCGGAAGAGGGGGAAAAGTTGCAGAGCAAGTTAATTTTGTAATCTAAAAAAAGCCAAAAATCAAAACACACCTCACTCTCCCAACTAACTATAAACATTCACACTATTTTCCTTTGCCCACCAGAATACACTGGGTTCTTCTGACTTCTTAGGAAATAATTCTGCATCTTTCTTGCTGTGAGATTTTTTTGGTTTTCAGTTTCCAGGATTAAATGGTAAATCTGTATTGAAGCTACCTTGTCATCTCCAGAGGTCAAGTCTGCAAGCAAGGTCAGGACTTCCACATGGTCACTACAGAGGTTAACTTAAATTCTTCCCTCAGTGGCCACAGGCTAAACTGTTACAGCTTTATAGGCAGCTAAGCATTTGAAACATGCACTCCCAGGCAAACAGGCTCTCTTGTGCCTCTCTCTTCCCTGACCATATTTAGTCAACCATAGCAAAAAATAGTCTCTCAGCTGTCGATTGTCGATCCAAAAGCTGAGGAAGCCTCTATCTTGCTTTCTGCCTATTGATTGTTCATCCTGCGGTCCAAACACTGCTTTGCCATTTGTCCTGCTTTTTTTTTTTTTTAAGCACTGCCAAATAAAGCGGTCTCTCATGTTTCCACTTACATTTCCCAGATTTTCACTGAGCTTGCGCTGAGACTAGGAAAGCCTGATGCGGCTGTCACTATACTTAGAAGCACTGCAGAGAAAACAGAAAAGAGGAAAAATATTACCCTAGCTAGTAGCAAGACAGTCTTCAGACAGATATGGAATAAGTAGAATATCTCTGCTCTCAAATTATATTTCATAATCTGAATTTTTGTTAAAAATATTATAGATAATGATATTTTACATAGCTAGAGGTTTGAAGGGATTTTGTAGTGTTATCTTTAGAGCTAGTTGTTGCTATACATGCTTTTTAAATTTAATGAATAATATTTGAATGGAAAATATGTAGAAATGGTAAGTAGATCCTGTATATTGAAAGTGGAGAAAAGATCATTAAGAAAGAAGGGAGCAGAGTGTAAATGAAATCTTGGAAATGCTACTTAAAACTTTTAATTCAGTGCCAATTTTAGTTAATTTTTTTGTAGTGCTTTGTGAAAAACAGTCAGTAATGCTTTTGAGTAATTGTGTACTTCTTTATTGAAACCATATGTACATATATAAGTATTACCATGCATTTTATTAATTAAATTCTATTTCATTTTCAAATGTGAAGTGTTTTTCTCCTTTCTACATCACCATTTCTCTTTAATTTTTTGCAATAGCATTTAGGCATGATCATTTCACATTTTATCATAGATTAAAATAGTCATTAACCTGTGTATAACTTTGGGACATAGTGTATGTCGTAAAGGAAAAATGCTTTTGCTCTAAATTTTAATAGCATATTCACAATAAATTTTAACATTGAAATTTATTTTTTTAACCAAGGAGAAAAAAATACTAAAACATCAAATCTTAACAAACCTGTGGAGATAAAATTTAAGATTTTACAGACCTAAAAAGTAAGAGAAACCAACTATACCTTGTTCTTAATTTAAATATATTCTCTTAAGTATTGATTCAGTTAAGAATCAAGAAAAACCATTATCAGTTTTCTAAGCTCATTCTCTTACAAGGGAAGTTTGTCCTTGACACTGTTTTTGCCTTTAGCGTTTAAAACCATAGCAGTTAAGCTTATGTAGATATTTGGTAATTTTAAAGAGCCAGCTTTCCTAGATATTGAAATAATTTTACACATATTGGGAGAAGGTGACACATGTCTGAGAGTGTAAAATGGGTTAATTTTCAGGTTTCTAAGTCACCCCATATTTGTTAACCATTTTGTAGCAGTGACAGTTTTTCCCCTTTTTTCCCTCAGCAAACACGTATAATGTATTAAGTGCTAGGAACTCTTGTAAGCCCTTTTTAATTTTCATAACAACCCTATGAGTCAGGATTTGTGATTCTTCTCACATTTTATAGATGAGGAAGTTGAGGCATAGAAGTTAAGTAACTTGCTCTAGTCTCCTGCCATTCAGTTTGCTAGGGCCAGAATTTGAACCTAGATAGTTTGGCTATGGACTCCCAAGTTCTTCACTACTATGCTTTGCTGCTGCTCTGTTTTGTAATAATGAAAACAGTTAGTGAATTACACTCTTTGGGACTAGAGCATATACCAAAAATGTAATGTTGCTAATATCCTTCCCTCAGTATATTCAGAAAGATGATTGGTTTGACTGTTTCATTCAACAAAACTTTGAGCTCCTTATCCCAAGTATACAAAAGGGATATAAAGATAAGTAAAATGGGGTTCCTTTCTTGTAGCAAAGAAGGAGAAATAAGAACTCACTGGTCATTTAAGAGATCATTTTAGTAGTTGTTAGTTTAAGAATGATCAAGTACTTACCTATACAACTCTTCTGCAGCCTGTATTGTCATTGTATATCTCTCTCATTTTAAACTAAATTCTACTACACTACCAAATTCCTAGTTAATGAAATTTAAGCTAAAATAATGAACCTTTTAATTATAGTATCTATCAAAAAGAGTTTGTAGGAAAAACTGAACAAAAACAGAATTTAAAACATTTAAGTGATGCCTGTTCCTTGTAGTTCTTTCATCTATCTAACAAAAACCATCAATATTCACTTACTGAAGTGATTACTATGGGTAGCATTTTGGTATATACCCTCCTAGACTTGTCTGTATCCTTTCAGATAGGGGTACGTGTTGAACAAAAATGTGTTTAGATTATTACATGGTAACGTGCTTTTAGCATGCCCAAAAGAACTTCTGCTTGGGATTGATCAACTGTCTTAATAAGTTCCTTTATGGGTTCTGGACTAACATGCTTTAACTATTATTTGAGGGATTGTTTGTTATCAATAACTTAGCAAGCATTTCTTGAACACCTAATATGTGCTATAGAGCTATTCTAATGTCTTTTTATATTAAGTAGTACTAATAAGTAAGGCCTTCACAGTTCAACTATGGTTTGTTTGGAAAAATGTTGCCCATCTCTGAAGATAGATTGCAAAGCATGGCAGGCCCTAAAAATGGACCCAGAGCCATTTGACTATCACATACCACTGCAGACAGCTGCTTGTCTCCTCTGCTTCTTAGAACTCATTTGTTCATCATTCAGCAAACGTTCGAGTATTACCATGTGCCAAGGATTATGCTAGGCTCCACTATTAGTTGTTCCGGAACTTAATGCTTCTTTGGCACTATTCACAAATGCCTGCTTAACTGGTAGTAAGATCTTATCTTTAAACCATCCATGTCCTTAACCTCTTGGAAAACAACCAGATTGAGAAATACAAAAGAGTGCTTGAGCATTAGGGAAAATATCTCAGTATCTCATATACTGTATTCCTCAAGTGAGAGTCTATTGGTTTAATAATAAAATTAATTGATTTATTGAACCTGTACCACTCTCATCCCAGCAACTCTATGATCCTCAGTGCTTGCAGCATAACACCAGTCTCCTCTTAATTAACGGAGGAACTGCAGGGAACAGCCTGCTACTGGATCTTCATGGTTATATTGTGAGTTCCTATGATTTTCTACCCCATGGAGAGAAAGGAGACAAGCTATTCATAGTTGTTCTTAATGTGAGGGTGTGGGGACCAGGAACTTTTCTGTTTAACTTTCCCTTAGCTCACCTTGCAGGCTGGGCCCAAAGATTGGCTCTTTTCTTGTGAAGCCTTATATTATTCGTTTTTGTTTGTTTGGTTTTTACAGGGGTGGGTGGGAGGAAGGTCAGGAATTAATATTAATGAACAGCTTTGTAATTAAGATGAAAGGGTTATAGGTTTCTATTAAAATTAATATACTCCAAGTCTCCTGTGTAGAAGAATTCCAACTAATTTATGTTGATACTCTATCTTCAAGGATATGGAGCATACCTTTCCATTCCTTAAGTGTAGGCTGTGCATAGTGACTGCTTTCCAATGAGTGTATAGTATAGTATAGTATAGTATAGTATAGTATAGTATAGTATAGTATAGTATAGTATAGTATAGTATAGTATTCTGTAGTATAGAAAGAAGGAAAAAGAGCCCGGCCGGGCGTGGCTCAGCGGTTGAGCGTCGACCTAGGATCCAGGTGATCCGAGCTCGATTCCCAGTCAGGGCACATTCCCAGGTTGTGGGCTCGATCCCCAGTTGGGGGCTTGCAGGAGGCAGCTGATAGATGACTCTCTCATCATTGATGTTTCTATCTCCCTCCCTCTCCTTTCCTCTCTCTGAAATCAATAAAGATATATTTTATTAAAAAAAAAAAAAGAAAGAAAGAAGGAAAAAGAGTAACTATACAGTGGAGAAACCTGACAAGCACTGCCTCAGCCAGGCAATCAAGGTGAGCATCAACACCAATAAGTCATGTTGATAATATGCACCCTTGATGTGATGTGATGAAATGGCTCTTTACCCTTGTGACCTTCCTCCCCAAAACGTATAACCCCAGTGTAATAATGGGAAAAACATCAGACACATTCCATCTGAGGGACTTTCTACAAAATATCTGATTAATACTCCTTAACACTGTCAAAGTCATCAAGAACAAGGAAAGTCTAAGAAACTTTCACAGCCAAAGGGTGCCTAAGGAGACATGACAACTAAATGTAATGTGGTAATTCTGGAGCAGAAAAAGAACATTAAATAAAAATGAAGGTAATCAGAATAAAGTACGGACTTTATTAATAACAATCACGGTTGGTTTATTAATTGTAATATATGTACCATACTAATGTAAAATGTTAACAGTTGGGGTGAGGAACTCTCCACAATTTTCTGTAAATCTAAAATGATTTTAAAATAAAAGTTTATTTAAAAACAGCAACAACAAAAATTAATCTGCCCAGTCCTGGGTGGTTGACAGTTGACTTTTGCATTAATTTTGATTTGGGGCTATCTGCAGTGTTTCTCTGCAACTTATGCCAGAAAATCAGGAGTTGATTTTGCTATAATTGAGTCATCAATAAAGTATTAAGTTTAGTCGCATGTTCTTTTAAAAGTATATTAAGAAACTATATTTTAGATCATTGTTATCAAGACCAGCCTTAAGAAGATTTAATTATTTTAAAGGAAGCTTTTTTTTTTTTTAATCCTCTCCTGGGGATATTTTTTCCATTGCTTTTCAGAGGGAGTGGTGGGAGGCAGGGGGAAGAGAGACAGACAGACTGACAGACATCGATTGGTTGCCTCCCGCACGCGCACTGACTGGGGATTGAGCCTGCAACTGAGGTATGTGCACTTGGCCGGAATTGAACCCGTGACCCTTTAGTCTGGGGGCCGACGCTCTAACCACTGAGCCAAACCAGCCAGGGCAGTTGGATAATCTTAATGGACAGTGTCACCAACCTGTGATGACTTCTATATGATAATGCACTGAAAACTGATAGCATTTTAGTGGTTGGTCTGGAGGGCGAATTAGAATACTGGGGTTGCTTGTCTAGGAGCTTTCTCTGTGCATAATGCTGGCAATACACTGACAAATTCTTTTTCTCATATTTTCTCCAGGCTTCATAGAAACCATTTCTTCAGTTTTTAATCAATCATTATTTTTTGGAAAAAGACATAATTTTAATCTTTTTCGTTGTAATTCCATCTTGGTGATTCTTTTTTTAAAAAAAATTTTATTTTTATCTCAATTGTACTTCTGAATCTTCCCTTCTACAAATCTCTTTTTCTCTAGTTGTTTGTTATCTGTATGTTTTATTTACTTAATTTAACTGTTGTATGATTCGATATAGTCACTCATTTTCTAGTATAACACTGTTTCTATGGGAAATCTGAAATTACCATTTCTCTTTAAAATACCTTGCTAGTAGTATAATAATTTATTTAATCAGTTTTAAAATGAGGAATTAGATTAATGCCAAATTTCTTTAATTTTTATGATATATTTTTTAATCTCAGGATTGTGAAAGAAACCAAGATATTTTCATATGGTTGTGCTATAGTGTAATTTACAACATTATTTAAATGGATTAATTAACAGAATAGACTTATCCTGCAATACACTCTTGCTCCCTAAAAATGTGAATTTTGCATTTTAAATATTATGATTTAATTCACTTCTTAGAATGTGATCTAAAAGGGACTAGGATTATTTTTTGTCACTTCCAACATTAGCCTGGAATTGCTGCCTTTCCCTGTTCTGACAGTTGTTATACATATTGTACTAAGAGAGGAAAAAGTAAAAAGACATGAAGTAAATGAGAGAGCAGGAGGCAATAGGCTTTCAAGAGTACAAATATATTTTTGTTTAAATGCTTTAACTTTCTGAGCCATTGGCTCTTCTTCTGAGGGACCTCATCTTTCCCTAGCTTGTTTTCACTTATGAGATATAAGACTGGAAGAACAAGTAAGTGATGACTCCCTCTCAGCAGACACCTATGTTCAGAGGAAGAGCCACTCCTCTCCTTTCTTCCTTTGAGCTGTTGGCAGTGTAATATGGGAATGTGCTCCTGAAACTGAAATGGGAGGTGGTGGGAAACATGGGTCCATAAGAACCAACTTCTCAAGCATATAGAGAATGTTTAGTAATGTGACAATAAAAAACTTGGTGGAATTAACATGAACCACATTTTATTATAATTTTAAACTTGTAACATTTATATATCTTGCCTACAAGCGTAAAGTTGCAAATTAAGAAGATTTTATGATAGTAAGCCTAAATATTATCTGTGTTTTAACTTTTGTTGTTGTTGTTAATCCTCACCTGAGGATATTTTTTTCCATTGCTTTTCAGAGAGACTGGAAAGGAAGGGAGGGGGAGAGAAAGAGAAGGAGAAAGAGAAAAACATTGATGTGAGAGAGACCCATGGACTGGTAGCCTCCCACACTTGCTCCAACCTGGGGTGGGGAGCCAACCTGCAACCGACGTACGTGCCCTTGACCAGGAATCGAACCCGAGACCCTTCGGTGCTTGAGCCGATGTTCTAACTACTGAGTCATACCGGCTAGGGCTTAGTGTTTTAACTTAAAAAATTTTTTTGATCAAATGAATATTCATACCTATTTGAGTCAAATACTACCACAAAGGTTATAGTGAAGGCGAACAGTCTTCTGCTTTATTCCTCTTCATCTCTTTGCCCTCCCCCCACCAAATAACTTACAACTTTGCCTGCAAGTTCTTAATTTATATCACAATTTTTCTTTAAATTAATGTTTATATTATTTTTAATAAAAACTTTTTTTCTCATGATTTAATACTTTCATCTTTAAAACTATCCAAGATTCATAAAACTATAAATTGTTTCTCACATAGGCAAATGGGTAGAATAACAGATAATGTATGGCATTAGCATTATGATTATTCAAATCCAAACATTCATTAGTATAATGTTGTACCGGTACTTTTCCCCATTAAGAACCTGAGTCAAAGTCTACAGAATATCTAGTATTTTGTTTTAATCCACTGACTGAGGAGGATTAGAATCCTTATAAGTACTGAAAGCAAACTAAAACAGGAAACCTTAGCTTTTATGAGGTCCATGAATGTGATTTAGGGGTTTGTAGACTCAGAATTGTAGGTTAAGATTTTTATGGGTATTTCTCTGGAGGGAGAGTCCATAGCTTTCTATGGATTTCCAAAGAAGTCTGTCACACCTAAACAATGATTGTAACTTCAGTAACAACTACTGAGGAGTGTCTTTAAGCTATAATTCTCAGTATACTTTGGATCATAAACCTGTTTAAAAATCTGATAAAAGCTATAAACTTTCAAATTTGGGTACAATTTTTGAGGTTCTTGTGTTCTCCAAAGCCTATTCTGAGATTACTTGGACTTGCTATGTGGGATTCATAGACCACTGCCATGAAGGAAACATGTTCTGGGTCACATTAGGCCTTAGTCTTATTATTTTAGAGACTTTGAGTTTCATTTACATATATTCTTATTCTGCACATTCTGACTTTCTCTATTCGTTCATAACATTTCTGTATTTCAGATTTTTATCTCACATATGTCACGTTAGGTAGTAAGTATCTTACTATTATTTCTTTACCTTTTATACTCTATTGGAACAATTTTAAAAACTTTTATTTCCTGTGTTTACTGCCTTTTTTTGGTGTGGGGCAGTTTTCTTAGGTTATAGTCTTAAAAAAGAACAACTAGTGGAAAAATATGTTAAGGGAGATTTTTTTTCAAATAGCCAAGATCTGGAAACAGCCCAAGTGCTCATCAGTAGATGAGTAGGTAAAAAAGCTGTGGTACATTAACACAATGGAATACTACTCAACCATGAAAAAAAGAAAAGGAAATCTTTTGTGACAGCATGGATGGACCAGGAAGGAGATGATTATGCCAAGAGAAATAAGCCAGTCAGAAAAAGACAAATACCATATAATCTCACTTATATGTGGAATCTCCTGGACAAAATAAACTAACAAAGTGGAGACAGACTCATGGATACAGAGAACAGACTAACAGCTGTCAGAGGGGTGGGAGGAGAGGGGACTGGATGAAAGAAGATGAAGGGATTAGCCAAAAAACATATGTGCATAACACATAGATACAGACAGTAGTGTGGTGATGACCAGAGGAAAAGGGGAGTAGGCAAAGGAGGGGAAAAAAGGAACCCATTGCTTGGGGTGATGGATGCATGATGCATTGTGCAGACAATGTTTTATTGAGTTGTACAATTAAAATTCATATGGTTTTGTGAGCCAGTCTCACCCCAATAAATTCAATTAAAAAAAAAAAAGAATGTAAAATTGCAAAAAAAGAACAATTAGTGGATAAATACGTTGCGGGAGATTTTTTTTCCAAATTATATTATGAATTTTTCACATAAAACATTTCTGTTAAGAAGAGTTACTGATGTATGGCAAGAAAAGTTGCTTCTAATTTTACTTTTGTGGGGAATGGGTTAGCTTTTTCTCTAAGAAGCATCATTTCTTGATAATTAATTTTCCTGCTCTTTTATGGTTTAATTTTGGTGGTCTTTAAGATAACTTTGCCTTTTTTATTTTGGAAATACTTTGTTTCTGATTCTTAAATTTTAAATATCAGATTATAAAGACCCATTTATGTGTTTTGACATCTCTGCAGAGTTGATGTTAATCTGCCAACTATATAAAATTTATCTCAATTATTACTATTTTTTCTACATTGGTATTTTTGTTATTTGGTTGTTCTTTATTAACTTTCATTAATATGTACTGTTCAAATTGAACCTAAAAGATGCCACAAATCAAAATTGTATCCTTATTAGGTAGGGTATATTTCTTAATCCTTTGGTATTTTTTGTCTCTCACGTTTCCTCTTTGTAGTACTCTTATTCTATTTTGACTCTATTCTCCAGTTAGTTACTGTTTACTTCTTAAAATATTAAAAAGCTGTACATTTGAGATTTAGAAAAATTGAAATTTTTTTAGTCTCTGTGCATAATTTTCTTTAAAGAGGAATATTTTTATTTGACTTCCAAAGGTTTTAAAAAAAAATTTACCAAAAACAAATATTTAATTAAATATCAAATTATGTAAATATCAAAATAACATAAATTTGACTTTCAGTGCAATGCGTGTTTTACTGTCTAAATTACCAAGACCATGGATTGTGGATGAGAAGAAAGATGATGGTTATACTGCCTTGCATCTAGCTGCCCTTAATAATCATGTGGAAGTGGCTGAATTGTTGGTACATCAGGTAGGAAAAGCAGTTCAATAATTTTTAATAAGTTTAGACCATTGCCATTCGTTTACTTATTAGTTCATCAACTACGTATTAGTATGTTACAGTAAAATCCCATGATGATGCAAATTTAGAAATAGTGCACATTCAGTCTACTATCTAACACTGGTTGGTAAGTGGAGGGAAGGAAGGGTGTGTGTGCACGCCTCAGTCCCCAGTGTTCCCTCTGCACAGCTTTCCTGGATTGGTCCAATGAAATGAGCATCAACTAAAAGGGATTTCCCAGAATCACTGCCACTGTTGTGGAAGTGTCAGTCAGCCACAGGACCAAGAACCATCATATTGAAGTCTAAGGTGGTGTGGCCAGTTGCCTTTAGCTAACACCAGGCTGCAGCCAGGAACTGGGGATTCATTCAGTTCATGGTTACTTCTGGACCCCTGGAATCTGTGGCTGGATAGCATCACACACACTCACCTTAGTCATTTCATTCATCTCAGAAATAAGATGATTTAACTTTTATGACTGAATATTTTCAGGACCTATTTATTGCAGTTTATGATGTTTTAGTATACTCAGCAAATTTTAAAAGTGCTTCAGTCAAGTGTATGCCATATAGAAGCACTGAAGTTATCAAAGAATTATCTGTGATCCCTGACTTCAAGGAACTTACAGTCGAGTTAAGAAGATGAAATAGCAGAAAAATTTAGGAGATATTCCATTATGTGTAATTAAATCCCAGATCATAAGATAGACCCTCCATAAACTACACAAGTTTAGATAAAGAAATAGTTTAAAAGTTAAACCACCTTTCCTTTGCTATTTTAAGCCTTTATTATTAAACTTTATTCATTTAGAAGTATTGTTAATTTTGATATATTCTTTTTTTATCCTAATCCAGTGGCAGACCTTAAGCCACACTGTCTTGGTTATTGTTGCTTATAGTAAGACTTCAAATTAGTTAGAGTAATCCTCCAACTTTGTTCTTCTTTCTCACAATTGCCTTAATATTATTCTAGATCTTTTGAATGTCCATATATATTTTAGAGTCAGATTATTAAGTTTCTATTTAAAAGTCTTTTGGGAGTTTGGCTCTTGCATATATTAGATTTATCTTTAAGTTTTGATGCTGTTGTAAATTGTATAGTTTTAAAATTTTAATTTCTAATTGTATTATGTTAGTGCACAGAAATACAATTATTTTTTGTATATTGACCATATATCCTGTGACGTTGCTTAAATTACCATTGGTCATTCGGGAAATAGAAATTACAATCACATTGAGATGTTACTAATTATCAACTACAACGACTACAATTAAAAAGGCCAGAAAAGCCAAGTGTTGATTAGGATGTGGCACAATTAGAATACACAAACATTGCTGGTGTTTTTTCAAAGCAGCCATTTTAAAAACCAATTCAGCAGTTTCTTATAAAGTTAAACATATTTCACTTATATAGCCTAGCAATTCCACTTTTGGGTATGTACCCAAGAGAACTGAGGACACATTTCCACACAGATACTCATACTAAATATTTGTAGCAGCTTTATTTATAATAGTCCCAAACTGGAAGCAAGCCAGATGTATGTCAGCTGGTGCCTGCATAAACAAATTATGGTACATCCATATAGTGCATACTACTATGGAAAAATCTAAATGATGGAAAAGTTCAGGAAACTTGAAAAGGAAGTTCTTTACTTTTTGCATTTATATGAGAACAAACATGATAAAAAAGCTGAGATTAGGTACCTCATGATTTCGCTCAAAAAACAAATAATAAAAACAAACCAGAAATTCCATCTTCCAGAAAATGTCATAGCCTTACTGGAGTTTCAGCTCTACCTGATGCTCCAAGCAAGGGCACAGTTGGGTATCGGAGTTGAAATCAGAGAGCATGAATGGTTCTAAGACATAAACAGAATGATAAAGTTTTATCTTTTGAACCTATAGCCCTTTTCTTAATTTCCTATTTTTTATTATGCCAGACATTGTGCTAGGCTGTTTTGCATGTTACGTTTTTAATCTTCACATTAACCCTGTGAAATAGGTTTGTATTGTTACCATTTTGGAACTGAGAAAATAGGCATGAGATGGTATAATGCTTGTTTAAGTTCATTTCACAAACTTGTGACAGCAGTTGAACCTAGGTCCCCTGATGCCAAGTTCATTCCTTTTGCTTCTCAGTCCTTTTCCTTTATCCTTGGCTTCAGCTGTTCTCATATAGCCCTTTAGCCATCCCAGGACTCTGGTGGGACATTCTGCTCTTCCTTTATAAGTATTTTTATGTACTAATTAAGTGTTGTCTTCTCACCCTCAAGCAGAGTTCTTTTTCACTGAAGGAGGAAGAGTTCAATTATGCAGCCAGAGGAAGTGATCTTATTTGGTCATTAGAGTATATCTAAATCCAACATGAAGACTCATTAATAAGACTTTTCAGGAAATATTTACAGTTAAAACTCCCTGATTTTCTCCATTGCTCTGCAATCAGAAAGGAGCTGTGTTTGACTGTGGTGTATTTGGTCCTTTAACTGTTCTTATATGAAGTTACCATAATAAAATTAATTTCAAACTTGCTATTCTACTTCAGAAAGTTTGCTGCCCTCTTAATTCTTCCTGTAGTACTCACACTGTTAACCATATGAGAACAATGTCCCAGCAGTTGGAGGAGTGGAAAGTGGTCACCAGAATCCAGTGTTACTTACTCCTCACAAAGAGTTACAGTTTTAGTGTTTTTCACTGTTGTCAAATTTTAACTATGCAAACCTTGTTGTTTTTTTTCAGGGTAATGCAAACCTGGATATCCAAAATGTGAACCAACAAACGGCCCTCCATCTTGCTGTTGAACGACAGCACACCCAGATTGTTAGGGTAAAGTGTTTACTAACATGAACCTTAGTTTACAGCTATAGTTTAACCAGACAGATTTCTAGAAAGTTTTGAAAATTTAAGTAACACATTGTTAGATTTCTCAGAAGGCATAGTTATATGTAAAAATTATGATTTTAGACTGTTTTATATCTGTTTAATTTATAGTAGGGAATATCTTAAAACTCTGATATTCAAAGTGTTTATAATTTTGTTGCCAGATTTGTGACTTCCCAGAATATTAAATCAGAGAATTTCGAAGTAGCATATATATTAGTTTTTAAAAAGTACATTCCCTCTTAATTTATATAATTGAGATTGAGCTGTAATTAAAAACTTTGGCTGGGCATTTGCTGCACAGATTCAAAAAAAGCTGAAATATATATTTTTATTTTATTAATCTGGTAATTCCAGACAAAATATTTGAAAGATTTTTGTTAAAAATTTTTTGGTAGAGCAATGATTCTTAAGGTTTGGAGCCAACAGCATCAGCATCACCTGTGATCTTAGTAGAAAAGTAAATTCTTGGGCCCTACCTCAGACCAGCCAAATCAGAACTTCCTGGTGTGGCAACTGGCAGCAATATGATTTAACAAACCTTCCAGGTAACCTGAGTTACCTTCCAGGTAATTCAGATACATGTTCAAATTTGAGAAACACTGTCCTGGAATGACATTCTATATGACCTTTTGGAAACAAAGTACAAACAAATGAAAACAATTTGCCAAGACAATATACATGAGATTGGTTTCTATGTATGTGTTTTTCTAAAACTGATAGTGTTTGTAGAAAGGATTAAGAAAATTGTTAAAGCACCACAAGTGAAGTCTTAAAGTTGTAGTTACTACTTAAAATATCTATTGAAAGCAAACACTTTACATTTATTGTTATTTAAAATTCCTCTTGCTAAAAATTCTTAATTCTTAATTTATCTGTGGTAGTTGGGCTTTCCTTATGACCATACATTTGGAGAAAACTGACCAAAGAGAATGGAATAAAAAATAACTTCTCCTTATTTATTTAAATAATAGAAGAATTTTTAACATTTGATTTGATCCTAGTGGAAGTACTTAAAATATCCCACCTCACATACCTGAAATTAAAAGGAAAAAAAAGTCCTAAATTTCCCCGTTATCTTGATCCTAGAGTAGATGAATTAAACAATATATTGGTTCTCATTTCTTTCTGTTTTCTTTAATTCAATACCCAGAAGGCATTACTCTTTGTAAGAAGCCACAGGGGTATAGAGTAGTAGCAAGCAAATACGTAAGAATTATTAGCTTTAGTGGCAGCCCCTTCAGGTAGGCGCTCTCACTATTATTTTAGATATGTTGTAATTTCTTGTAGGTGGGGATACTTTAGCAAAATGAGATGTCTTTCTCTCTTAGCTTTTGGTCCGTGCAGGTGCCAAATTAGATATTCAGGACAAGGATGGGGATACTCCTTTGCATGAAGCTCTGAGGCATCACACCTTGTCTCAGCTACGTCAGCTCCAAGATATGCAAGATGTGGGGAAGGTCGATGCTGCCTGGGAGCCATCCAAAAACACAGTGAGTAAAGTTAATCTTTAATTCAGTACCACTGAAAGTCATTTCCCTAATGACTACTGATACTGAATATCATTTAATGCAAGATCTTATGTTTATGGCTGATTTAATCTGTATCTGATAAAATACTCTATCAGAGTTACATATGTAGAAATTTAATTTATGAACTAAAGACTAGTCAGTGCTAACTATATTGCTTCACATTCTTATCAAAAGTTGCTTGGTTGTGTTTTTTTAACTTTAGCCATTCAAACAGGTGTATTGTAGTTATTTATTGTGGTTTTAATTTGCATTTCCCCAGTGACTGCTGATATTGAACATCTTTTCATTGGCTTTTTTGCCACTAATATCTGTTTGATGAGTGTTTGTTCATACCATGTGTTCATTATTTTGTTAAGCTGTTTTCTTACTATTGAGTTTTGAGAATTATTATATAATCTGAATACAAGTTCTTTATCAGATATATGATATGCACATATTTTCTCCCAGCCTGTGGCTTGTCTTTTCATTCTTTAAAGTGTGTTTGGAAGACCAGAAGTTTTTAAGTCTATTTTATCATTTTTAAGTTGTTTCTACTGTTCGTGTTCTATCAGAGAAATTTTTGCCAAACTCAAGGTCACTAAAGTTTTCTCTTGTTTTATACTAGAAGTTTATAAAGTTTTAGCTGTTACATTTAGGTCTGTGATTCATTTTGAGTTAATTTTGTATATATTTTATATATACATTAATAATATATAAATATATATAATGAGGTATGGATTAAAGTTTATTTTTTTTGGTTTGTCATATCCAGTTACTCCAGCATTGTTTGTTGAGACTCTTTTCGTACTGAATCACCTGTTGTATCTTTATCCAGAATCAATTTTAACCTTGTATGTGAAGTCTTTCTGGATCCGATACTCTGTTCTGTTGATTGATGTCTTCAGCTATTGATCTATATCTTTAGCTATGTGATGCCAACTCACTGTCTTGGTTATTGTAGCTTTATAATAAATGTTGAAGTAAGGTAGTGTAAGTCCTCTTTTTACTTCTTTTCCAAAGTTGTTCGACTATTCTAAGTCCTTCACTTTTCCATATGAATTTGAGAATCATTCTTAAGAATGTAAAGAGCTTCTGAGACCAAAGTGTTGGAGAATTGCTGCCTTTCTATATGATCATGGATAAAGTCTCTTAATTCCCATGTGCATCATTTTTCTCATTTTAAAATGAGGGGAAGGCAATAACTGTCTCTTAAGGTTGTGAGGATTAAATTAGTTAATTCATGGAAAGTGCTTAAAATAGTTCTTGGTTCATTATAGACACTTCATAAATATGAACAATTATTTTTACTATTTTCAGGTAAGATGTTTGAGTCAATAGTTCAGATGATAACAGAACGTTATTTGTTTCATTCTCCATTTCTTGGCTCAATTCCTAGGTATTAGTTCTTTTCTCACTTGTCTCCTCTTATTGTTTCAAGTTGGTTCCTAGCAGCTTCAGAACCAAATTGAGTAGAAAAGAAAGTACTGTTTTTTTAACATCTCACTCAGAAGTCCTGCTCTTGAGTTTTATTGGCCTTAATTGACCTGATTTGGGTTATGTGTCATCCCTGAATTAATCACACAGAGAGGCTGATATCTGTCTGGTTTGAGCCATCACTGGACCACCTCTAAAAGTGGAGAGCATGCCAGTCCTCAAACTATATGCCTGAGAAAAGTGGGGCTATAGGGGAAGGGTGAATGGATATTAGGACTGCAACTTATAAATGTCCACCTTATTTTTGTTGTCCTCACCCACAGATATTTTTTCCATTTATTTTTAGAGGCAGTGGAAGGAAGGGAGTGGGGAGGGAGGGAGAGAGAGGGGGAGAGAAACATCGATTTGAGAGAGAGACATGGATTGGTTGCCTCCCATACCTGTCCAGACCAGGTATGGGCCCTTGACTGGGAATTAAACCTGAGACCCTTCAGGTTCACGGGCCAATGCTTTAACTGAGCCACACCTGCGAGGGCATAGTCTGTAAATTCTTAGACATGTAATTTTTATGTGTAACACATATATATTCATATATGTACATATATACATACATACACATATGCATTATATATGTGTATATATGGGGTGGGGCAAAAGTGGATTTACAGTTATTTGTATGGGAAATAATACAATAATTAATTAATAATAGTACAAGAATAAACTTTGACCTTAGCCCATTTAGCTCAGTGGTTAGAGTGTCGGCCTGCAGACTGAAGGGTCCCCAGTTTGATGCTGGCCAAGGGCAGGTGCCTTGGTTGCAGGCTCAATCCTCCGCCCTGGACAGCGCACGAGCGGGAGGCAACCAATTGATGTGTTTCTCTCACATGGTTGTTTCTCTCTCTCTCCCCCACCCCTGAAAAGCAATGGGAAAAATATCCTCGGGTGAGGATTAAAAAAAGAATAAACTGTGTTTCATGTACTTGCAACTGGAATCCTCCTTTTGCCCCACCCTGTATTTGGTGGTAAGAATTCATAACAGATTCCTTAAGGGGAAATCTTGACTCTTTTTTATTTGATTTCAGTTAATAATGGGACTTGGTACCCAGGGGGCAGAGAAGAAGAGTGCAGCATCTATTGCCTGTTTCTTGGCTGCTAATGGTGCCGACCTTAGCATTCGAAATAAGAAGGGTCAATCACCACTTGATCTCTGTCCTGATCCAAGTCTCTGCAAAGCACTGGCAAAGTGTCATAAAGAAAAAGTCAGGTTTGTATTATTTATTATCATAAAACTTAATATTCTATACATAAAGTGTCATGGTTTCAGAATGAACTACTTGAATACATGAAAATGCCTTTGTCTTTGTTCTTCGTATATTTTTCCTTTTTCTTTTATTTTTTATTAAATTTATTGGGGTGACATTGGTTAATAAAATTATATAGGTTTCAAGTGTACAATTCTATGATACATCATGCTATTCCTCTATCTTTGTGTTGACCCTTTCTTAAAAATTTTCCTATAGAGAGCATGTGTCTCTTTATTGCATGTTGTATTCTCTACGTTATTAAATATAATGATTTATGTATAATAAGTTCTAAAACTTTTCTAAGCTAGTCTGATCTTCCAGTACTCCTATATGTTAGAGGAACTTATCTATAAGAAAAGGCCTTACTAGTGAAATTGCTGTGATTAATGTTACACTTATTTAAAATTTTACTAGACTCTTCCAAAGAAAGGCAGTTTACTCACTCTCTAACAGGATATATCTCATACAAACTCTAATAATATAGCACCCTGCACAGTGCCTGATAGGCACTCAGTAAGTACCAATGAAGAATTGAAAAAGTGAACAAATGAATGAACTGATTCCTGATAGGGAGTTTTCTAAAACTAATCACTTAATCCACTTGCCTTCTTTTCTAAAAGTAAAATGTGTCAGTGACTTTAATTACTTATGGTGTAACTAAATGTCTTAATATGAGATTATACACATACAAAAGGTACTTCTCAATTTTTTATCCAAATGGTGCTATACAACTATAATTGCCCTGGTTCTTCTCATTGAACACTTTAGTAGTTGTCCTTGACTTTTGCGCTCTCTTACCTCTCTTATAATTTGTGTAGTGATGAAAAGATATCTCTTTGGAATCCATGCATAGAGTGGTGTTATAGGGAAATTAATATAATGAATTATATACATTTCTTTAAGTGTATCCTTAAGGGGCATAACTTCTATTACAAAATTACAGAATGCCTCTAAAATACATATAGACACAAGGCACTAGAATTCCTGCAATAACTGTAAGACTGGGGTCTAAGATGAAACTGTGTGTGTAAGAGTGTGTGTGCGTGTGCGTGCGTGGGCACTTTCTTGAATTTCTAAAGACCATAGTAGAAACAGGGTATCCCTTTTCTATAGCTGTAGCTGGTCATATATATGTATTTCTGTGTCTTGTATCTTTTTATTTATAGACGCATTGTCTTCCTGTAGTAGAATTTTTGCTCCCTAAGGATACACTTAAAGACATGTCTGAACAGCAGCTGCGGTGACATATTTTCCAACATGTCCTGTCAGTTGTGGACTCTGATGGTGCTTCATTTCATCCTTTCTGTAGTTAGGGTAACTAACATGGACTCTAGTTAGGGGTTTTTTTATTCCTAGACCTTTCTCAGCTGGTTCTATATAGCTAAAAAGTTCTGAGTGAAACTGTGTTTATGCGAAATTTTAAACTAGTGTTTTTGATTTTTTTGTTAAAAGATTCGGATCTACCATTTTCCAATGGGTGAGCACTTGTTCAGTTTGTAATTTGAATAGTACTGCAAGTATGTGAAGATGCAGAGATGTGTATAAATAGAAAAATATAGTATACCGTGATACATATAGAGATGTTAAAGCTTAATTTTTTAACATATCTAAAGCTGTTTTTATATACACTACTGATGCTGTAGATGTTTTAAAAAACATTTTAATTATTAAATTTGTAATATAAATATTCTGATAGGCTTGATTAGAAATATTTTCTTTTATTAGTGGTCAAGTGGGCTCTCGAAGTCCTTCTATGATTAGTAATGATTCTGAAACCTTAGAAGAGTGTATGGTGTGCTCAGATATGAAGAGAGATACTCTTTTTGGCCCATGTGGACATATTGCTACCTGTTCTCTATGTTCTCCACGAGTCAAGAAATGCCTCATTTGTAAAGAGCAAGTTCAATCTAGGACAAAGGTAATATATTTTTAATATAGTATTTTACCATTTTATGAATATCTCTGAGACTACAGTTAATGATAAATAAGATGATATGGTGCTGTGTGTCTGTTTAATTTTGTTCTTCCTGTTCTAAATGTAGGAATGTATAATTTAGATATTTATTGAGACCATTTATGATGTTCCTTCTTTATATGTAAACTGTAGTCATTAAAAATAATTTACTATTTTGCTTTAGAGCACCTTATAACCTAAAGATGTATTTGATTCCATTTTGTATTGCAGTTACTTGTAAATTGCCCCTTTCCTGAGTACATGAACTATTTTGTATTTATCTTTGTAAAGACCATAAATTGTTTTCTGTAGGATGTCACACATTCTGGATTTATTTGCTTGTTTGGTCATGGCATTAATTTTTTTCTCTATCATCTGTGTTTCCTGTAAACTGGAAGGTAGGTCTAATGGCTTGATTAGGGCCTGCTTAAACATTTTTGTCAAGGAAACATGACAGGTGATGCTACTCATTTTGTATCATTTCCCTCCAGGAGGCAAATAAAGTTTGATCATCCTGCAATTAGTGATGGCCAAACTCTGTATCCACTCTGAACTTCTCATCTTGTCTGACTTCTTTTGCTTTTTGAGAAGCATTCTTTTCTGGGTTACTGGTTTTATTATTTTCCCATGTAACTCAGTGCTTTATCATAACTATACTGACTTATTTTTGGCTTACTGAAATCATTGATTTTCTGTTTTAGTTTTTCCTAATATATGTGTGTGTGTGTGTGTGCACGTGTGCGTGTAAAGTGAGATTTAAGTTTCTTACAAATGATTACTCTCAAGGTGAGTAGCTTAAACCAAAAGATATGTTGGTTTTCTTTGGTTTCATTTATGAAGTTTATACTCTTTTTTCCATTCTAGTTTTTTTATTTTTTCATTTTTCTCTTGATGCTTTTTAAGCTATTCATTGACCTTTATTAATTAGAAAGGAGCTGGCACTAATTCTCCTAATGATTTAGGAGGCAGTAACTTAAAAGGTGTTATCTCGCCAGTGCTTCCCACATTTCCATATGGAACATTCTAAGACTGGATTTTTTTATGATCCAGATGACTATATCTTTGGTAAAATTTTGACGTAAAAAAAAAGCACAAGGAAGTTATTTTTTTGGAAAGAAAATACTGGAGTATTTGTGCAGCTGCTCAATCTCTCGGTAAAGGTGAGGATGAACCAATGGCACTGATTGTACGCTGGGCACCCACGTGCATTTTATGTGCATTGTCCATGAACCTTGCTTAATAAATACATGTGGATTATTCTACTTGGTATTTGTAATATAGTTAGCTGCTTACACAGTAACAGTTTGGGAAAGAATCTGAAAGAAGAAAAACCCAAGCCATTCTCTTATTTTTAGATTGGTCTGTGAATTCTGCTCTTGTGCTTGGGACTTTTTGTTATATTAAAGCCCTATTTCAACAAACCTTTATTGAGCACTTGCTTTGTAGTCAAGACATACATGTGGATGATAATTTCCTGCTAAAAATTTGTAATCTCTTGGCAAACTATGACTTAGGTCAAGAGCTACTCTGCCATATAGGATGTTGTAGGTGCTTTAAGACATGTAAAGTGAGTTCAGAGCCCCAGCTTGTCCAAGACAGAGGTCCCTGTTCTTTGCACTGTGTTATGATACACTGACAAAATGAAAAACAGTGTCTGCAAGGGAGGATTGCTGGAACAGAGAGGTAGAGAGGAAGAAATATGCTGCCATTTTTTTTTAGACCAGTTCTGAATTCCAAGAATTAGTAAGCTTCCAATTTGTTTTTAAACTATGGAATTTTCAAACCTGTAGAAAAGTACAAAGACTAATATACTCACCAAATAGATTTGCCAGATTGGTTGCAGAGCCTTTGCAGATAAAGAAATAGTGACCCCAAGTGGTTAAAGGATAATGTACATCTTCACTGAAGATGAATTATAAAACTAGTATTTGGAGGACAGGAGAATAAACAAGCTCAGTTTCTTTACTAATTAAAGAAATACAAATTTAAAGATTATGAATTATTATTAACCATTCTTACCAAATTAGTGAAAATAAATTTAAAAAAACTCCTCTCTAGAGAAGTGGGAAATGAGTACCCTCTTAACACTGGTGGAGGCTAAATAAAAGGCTTCACATTTCTGAGAGACCATCCTGACACTATATATACACAAACCTTCATAATAAACATGCTTTAATATAGCAGTTCCATTCCTGGGAATATAACCCAAGGAAAATTTCCAGAAGAGGGAAAAAGTTATGGTTATAAAGTGTTTTTCTTTTTTTAATAACAGGATTGGGTAAGTAAATGATTATTATATCATTTTGCTAGATTATTTTAAACTCTTTATAAACAATCCAGATACATACACAGTTCCATTAGGAACCATTAAAAAAACCCCAGCACATCATTATATAGAGAGGAGAAGAGAATTCTCATGTACTCGGCACAGATTTTATATTAGACATTGAATTAAACATGTTACATATAACACTTAATTTACTCATCTTTTCCTTGTCACATTTTAATCTTTCCTTAGTACTTAGCACAACAGTTCTTAAAATATTTGTAGGAAAATGATTCTTACATACAAATGGTTAGATCAGTCAATTTTACCTCCCCGCCGTCACTGCTCTTGAAACTTTTGTCCATGTCTCCAGTTGCTAACATTTGGGATTTTCATTTCTTCTTTCACCCAAGTTGTGCCTGCTTTCTGTTTGGTTTACTAGCCAACCAGATAGATGGCTGACTGACATACCTTTGAAACTTAGCCATGGTCCAGCCCTAGTCTCATACATCTCCTTTATGAGAATGGAAAACCTTGGTTGGGAGTTACGAATAATTAGTGTACTTACCTCAGGCTATGGGTCCCTTAACCACCCATATCCAGGGCTTTCCTATTTTTTGCTCCCTACCCACAATTCTGGTGGTGTACTACTTGGGTCTAGATTGCTATACTGAAGGTAACCATTCCTTTCATTGTAATCTGACCTTGAATAGTACTAAAGCCTGAATGTAATCCTAGAGTTGGAAAAAACACCCTGGTCTTAGTCCTATGAGCTGTAGGAGACTGAAATTTGTTTCTTTCAGCTGTTTGGAACCAGTTAGTCAAGTCAGAAACTTAGCAAATATGCTAAACTTATTCACCATTCATTCCCCACATAGTATTAGTTACCAAGTCTTCTTAAATGTTCCCAAAACTCCTTCCACTCTTCCATATTGCTGTATTGTAGATCAGCTATGTCCTCACTGTCTCACATTTAGAATCGTTCAAGGGCACACTTGAATAAGGGACACCTAACTCCTCTCCCTATCTTATTCTCATTTACTCTTTACTACTCTGTAAAGGATTGTTCTTTAGCATTCAGATTAAAAAAACAAAAACAAAAACAAAACAGCGGCTCAACAATATTAGGCAATTTGTTAGCACTAGAGCTGGAATTTGAGTCCAGGAATATAAATAGTGCTTTCCACTATTACTACAACTATATAAATTCTCTGCACATAACAGGATATATAAGTTAGGAAAGTCCAGAGAGAAAGCATGCATGCAGTGTTTGGTTGTTTAGGTGAAGTTATAGGTGAGTGGTGGTCATCATTTTTGGACTCTAATATTAAATGACAGAGATGTGGGTAAATGTGAATGTGTGTCAGGAGGGAGAAGAACAGGTGAAAGATGGATGTGAAGCCAAGGACAGTGGGGTGGGTGTGGGTAAAAGAAACCAGAGCCAAAGTTAAGAAGTAATTACACACTCAGAACTCAGATTAACCAATGAAGAGGAGGTAAAATTGAGGGAAATTACGAATAGGTCTTGGGAGACTTTAGAGACCAGGGAGAAAGAATAGGACAAAACTTTGGGCTCCAGCCGGTGTTGGGGAATTGACCAAGTCCTGGGAAAGGATGTTTTAGGTAGTGTTCCTTAGATGTGTGTAAGCAGAAAAAATTCCCTTGAATTTTAGCAGTCTGGCTAAATTTTTATTAATATTAGAAATCTATCTCTTTTTTTAAAAATATATCTTTACTGATTTCAGAGAGAGGAAAGGAGAGAGAGAGAGAGAGAGAGAGAGAAAGAGAGAAACATCAACGATGGGAAAGTCATTGATTGAGCCCACAACCCGGGCATGTGCCCTGACTGGGAATCGAATCCCGATCGCCTGGGTCCTAGGTCAAGGCTCAACTGCTGAGCCACGCCTGGCTGGGCTAGAAATCTATTTTAATATCAGTCATTTGTTTTTTAAATTTTTCTCCCCAAAGTAGTTTTTGAAAAAAAGAAAATTGAAGTCTACTCTGGTCTTCCTGACTTCAGAGGAAATTGGAGTTTTATTGTTTTTTATTTTTAATTTTTTAAAATATATCTTTATTGATTTCAGATAGAGGAAGGGAGGGAGAGGGAGAGGGAAATGGAAACATCAGTGATGAGAGATTCATTGATCCGCTGCCTCCTGCACGCCCCTAACTGGGGATCCAGCCTGCAACCCGGGCATGTGCCCTGACTGGGAGTCGAACCGTGATCTCCTGGATCCTAGGTTGATGCTCAACCGCTGAGCCATGCCCGGTAGGGCAGAAATGGAGTTTTTTAATATCATTCTTTAGAACAGGTAGGGGGACTAAAGTGGACATGGAACCTGTTCAGCAGGAAAAATGAGTAACCAAAAGAGTGGAGGACAGAAGTATGTATAAAATTTGGCATGCCTAGAGTGTTTCCTTATAGAAGAAATACATTTGGATACAAAAGAAACTTAGAGCTTTATCTGTAGATGTTCATGCTTGCACTGTGTAACTTCTTTTTTGTAGATCGAAGAATGTGTGGTATGCTCAGACAAGAAAGCAGCTGTTCTTTTTCAACCGTGTGGACACATGTGTGCTTGTGAGAGTAAGTAGCCTATGAAAAACTTCCTCAGTATTATTATAAAAGTAGAAAATGAAACAAATTTTTGATAACTCACAAACAACAGAGTTGGTGGACCTCTAGTACCTTCCATTTCATTCTCTCTACTAGAATGTCACCTATTTTCCTCCTTGCTCCTGAGCCTTAAAGAAGACTGAATATGCTGTGTTCCACTAGGTCAAATTTTCATTTCATTTGTTTTAGCACAAAATGATCTCTTCTCACACACAGTAGAAATTTATTCCTAAAAAATGGATGTTGAAACATTTTGTCTAGCCCTTTCTCATATATAAAATTATCACATCTTCAATTGTCTTCACCTTAATATTGCTTTTCTTGCATAATTTTCCCACTACTGAACCACCCAGAGCAATAATTGGGGTTATAATTTCTGGCCTTCTTAACTATTTTTTTTTTTAAATATATCTTTATTGATTTCAGAGAGAGGAAAGGAGAGAGAGAGAGAGAGAGAGATAGAAACATCAATGATGAGAGAGTCATTCATGAGCTGCAGCCCGCAACCTGGGCACGTGCCCTGACCGGGAATTGAACCCCAGTGGCCCAGATCCTAGGTTGATGCTCAACTACTGAGCCACGCCCGGCCGGGCTTAACTATTCTTAATTGAACCTCTGTCAAGAGAACTGACAGAAATCTTTTCTTCATGAGGATAGTATTAAAATCTAAGAGATTTAAAAAAAAAGTTTTACTGACTTTAGGGAGAGGGTGAGAGAGGTAGAAACATCCATGAGAGAGAAACATCCATATCCATAGACTGCCTCCTGCACACCCCTTGCTGGGGATCGACCCCATAACCCGAGCATGTGCCCTGACTGGGAATCAAACCAGTGACCTCCTGGTGCATGGATCGACACTCAACCACTGGACCACACCAGCTGCGCATATAATGCCAAAACATCCATAGGCTATATAAATAAATGAGTTGGAGTATTTTCCATTAGAACTTTATTTACAGCCTGGCCGGGCATGGCTCAGCGGTTGAGCATCAACCTAGGATCCACAAGGTTCGATTCTGGGTCAGGGCACACGCCTGGGTTGCAGGCTCCATCCTTAGTCAGGCGCGTGCAGGAGGCATCCAATCAATAACGACTGACTCTCTCATCATTGATGTTTCTCTCTCTCCCTCTCCCTTCTTCTCTCTGAAATCAATAAAGATATATTTCAAAACAAAACAAAACAAACTTTATTTACAAAAATAGGCTAATGGTTGGGTTTGGCCTGCAGGGTGTAGTATATCTCAGTATTAAATTTAAGTTATAAGAATGAGCAGAGAAAAGGCAACCCTTTTCTTATTCATGTTCTCTTTTGTAAGAAGTGTCCTATTGTTTTCCAGACTGTGCTAGCTTGATGAAAAAGTGTGTGCAGTGTCGGGCAGTGGTTGAACGAAGAGTGCCTTTCATTATGTGTTGTGGAGGGAAAAGTTCAGAAGACACCACTGATGATATCTGTAAGTGGATTTCTTAAGCATTATCCTTCTTGTTGGGACTTTCCCAAACATCTCCTCTCATGCATAGTACACTATGATCTTGTAAAGCATGAGGTATACAATTTGAATTTACAGAGGAACAGGTAGGGTTTTGCTCCTTTTACATTACTAGAAACCTGAAAATTTTCTAGCTGGTGATATGATTATAGAACTTTAAACATTAGTCTTTTAAGATACCACCATCTGTGATATAAAGAATATTACTGTATTCTTGCTTAAAGAAAATTTGCTATTTTTAAGATGCAGTTTAGTGTATCTTGAGGGAACATCATATTACAAATTATTTTTTTAGTTTACGAAAGTATTAACATCATTCCTATGTTTAGCAGGTTTATCTGGAGCATTTGAGTATTTTATGGAATAATAGTTTGGACAGAGTGTAGATAAACTGAAGTATAACCTAGTGAACAAATGGAAAGGTGAAAAGTAAATTATTTACCTTTAACCTCTTCAATAGTATAGCTATGTAAAAATATTTTTCATCTTTGCACTAAATATAAGCTGAATGGTATCTTTGATTTCTTTGGGCTCTGTGCAGATGTGGAAAACATTAGTGTAACTACTTCTGCACAGGGCTTTTGTCTTTATCACCATTGGAGCAGAATATAAATCCCGGGGATAGATTAACTAAAGTAAAAGACCAAGAATCTAGAGAGTAGGAAAAGTGAAATAAAAAATTTCCCTCCATTTAGTAGAGCACTGATCATGGCCTTTCTTTCATGGAGTTCCTCATCTCGGATCACTAACAACAAGGAGAGTTGGGAATAAAGGAAGGAGGCTTGCTGCCAAAATTAGCTGAAATGCTGTGCTGCTTGTCGTCTTGGGTTCATACAGTGCAGGAACGGGAAGGAAGCATAAAATGTATTTTTGACCTTGTTGAAGGAAGCAAGTAGAGCCTTGGAAAACCCTCCTCAAGTCTGGGTTAGCTGTGTTAAATATAATTAGAAAGTAATGTGTAAACCTATTTATTTTTGAAGATAATAAATGCAGGAGTATAACATGAATGTCACTACCGTATCTGTTGTCCACATGTAAAAATAATATTTAAAGAGGGTTCTAATAATAGTCTTGTGTCTTTGTTTTTAAGATTTTTTTATTGATTTTTAGAGAGAGAGGGAGAAAGAGAGAGAAAAAGACCATGCGAGAGCTAGACATTGAGCCTCTTCTCGCCCCCTAGTGGGGATTGACTGCAACCCAGGCATGTGCCTTGACCAAGAATTGAACCGTGATCTCCTAGGTTGATGCTCAACCACTGAGCCATGCCGGCTGGACAATTTTTAATAAAACAATAATAATTTTAGAAATAATAAATAGTTATTGTGTCCAAACAGTCATAACATTAGAATTTTTTATCTATATTATAGCAAGTGGAAGTATCCCAGTGTTACAAAAGGACAAGGACAATACCAATGTCAATGCAGATGTGCAGAAGTTGCAGCAGCAGTTGCAAGACATTAAGGAGCAGGTAATAATGCTTTCTCCATGGCAAAAACGATTTTAACAGTAGCATGTCACATTTTTCTATGAAACTAATAGTGTTTTCTATATTACACATGATTCATATTAATATATTGCTTGTGGTATTTTCATATTTGCAGCAGATAAAATCTGATTAAAAGATTTACTCAGGCCCTTTCCAAAAATAGGAAACACAAATGATCATAAACATGAAAAAATGCTCAATACACTAGTAATAAAGAAATGAAAAATAAACCACTGTGAGGTACCTTTTGCCACCTACCAGATTGCAGGAAAACTCATTGTTAAAAACTCATTGTCAGGTGTTTAGGCAGAATATGTAGCAGACATAACTCACGATGCTAGTAGGAATGTAAGTTAATGAAAACAGAAAATTTGCTATCATTTTAATAAAACTAAACAGAATGGGGATGCAAACGGGGGAATAATCGTACAGAAGATGGTGTTTAAAATCAAGAGTAGTGGTTTTCTTGGCTGGGATGTCTGGGAGGAGGCATAAGAAAAGTTTCTAGAGTACAATACTGATACTTCATTTCTTGATTTAACTATCAATTTACATGCATTTTATCAGTTGGTGAATTTATATTAAACTGTACACTTAGGATTTGTGCACATTTCTGTATAGATGTGATGCTTCAAAAATGTAGACACACACACATAAAGAAAAGCAAGGGAAAGATAAATGCAAAATTCAGAATAGAAGTTATCAGTGATGGAAAGGATTGGAGAGGATGTGTTGAAGGGCTTCAAAAGAAAAGGCAATGTTTCATGCTTTAAACTGGGTGGTGGTCATATTGTTCTTTATATTTTATACATATCAACAGAAATGCTCTTATCTACTCAATATTCAATAAAAGCAACAATAAAATAAGGAAAAATTAGCTAAAACTTGTAGGCATGTAGTAAGAAAGTCTTTTTTCCTCCCATACCTGGCTATTTGACCCAGCAATTAAATCTGATTTAATTCAAAGGTTTAAGCTGCAAAAGATGTTATTTCTTTAGTTAGAATTACTAAATTACACAATTTAGTAATAACACAATTACATCAGTGTTGCCATGAAGTTATTAGAGTCAGCAGTTGTCGTTTCTATCTGAATTTTAAGAATGTGACATAATCAGTAGTGACCTAGGATAACTAATGACCCTTGTGATAACTAATTTAGAATTAAGTATATATGTTTGTTAGGAATTAAAACACCATCTGAAAAGATGAAAACTCTATGATTGGGCCAGGTTTTTTTTTCTGAAATCCACCACCTACTAATACTTGTTATATAGTGAATAAGTAAAGATAAATATGGATTTACAAATTCTTAATGTAGGAATATTAAAGTAGAAACATATTTAGCTCATTCTAGTATAAAATAAAATGTTTTAAAATTTTTGAAGCTCCTTAGAGTCTCAGTTCCTTTTCCAAAGACACTTATAGAAAGGTAAAACTGATTTTTGAACACACCTTCTTTGAAAAGCATTTCATTTCCAAATTGAATTAAAATTGTTTTTATAATAAGTAAAGACAACCTATATGGATCCTAAAAGAATAACTCAGCTCTACCTTTATCCAAAGTTTACCATTCAAAGTTTTTTCTTCCTTAAATTATCTTTACTACCATATTTCACCATTAAAGTATTTAAACACTTAAAACAAAATTCATTTTCTGAGGAGTGATGGGATTTCTTGCAGGCCCCCTTCAAGGTTACCAAGAGAAAGCATCTGAATAGCTCTCCTCTTTTATTTTAAATCTCCAATCTATCTATTACCCCAATTGTCTTTAACAGACAATAATTAATTTCATATTCTCTTATGGATGCATTAACTCAAAGTAACTTAACTAAGAGTGCATAGGTGTGTTTACTTTCGGAAATATGAGTTATTAATTACTTAGGTAGAACTCTTGAAAATTTAATGGAAAAGAAACTTTTAATGACACTAAAAAGCTGGTTTGGCTTTTTAAATGAAAAATAGGACTTTCTCCAGCTTTGCTTGACAAAACTTTAAGATAGATAAATATGAAAATATGCTTTGGAAGGGTGGGGTTAGCAAGTTAGTCTACAATTCCATTTTTTTATGTCTTTTTTTTCCACAGTGATTTCTGGTATTGTCAAAGTTGATAACTACATCTTCATGTAGGCTTTAGGTCTGGTTTATTAATCTATACATTGTTGTTTAACTATTTCACTTCTATGTTATTTGTGAAAAATGTAATTCAGAATGAAATAATACTGTATGTTAAGGTAAAAAATGTTTTTATAAATATAAAATGTAAAATGTGTTTTGTGAATGAATATGTGATTTCCTAGAGTGTTTCACAGAAGTCTGTCTGTCATACTTCTAAATTCTTCTGAGTTCATGAAATTACATTATTAATATGTAGCTAAGACTAATTGTTGTTAACTAAGAGGATATGCATTGACGGCATGCAGTGCCGCATAATGTTCAAGAGCAAGAGCTCTGGGGCCACTTGACTTGAGTTCACATTGTGGCTTGCTTTGGGGAAGCTTTTAACCACACTAAACCTCAGTTTTCTTGATTTTAAAGTGGGAGTGATAATAGGACTGAGGTTGTATCATATCTAGTGTAGTGCTTGGCATATGTTCATAGCGACTTCTCTATGCTTCCCCCTTTCCCAGGAGGTCTGATACATTGCATTATTGTCATACAAGAACAGCATAGTACCTAGAGTTGGGGAATCTGAATCGGACTGAATGGGGCTGTTTACGTTCATTCCCTATTAGATTTTGGCCTGTGCATGTTTTGTTTTATATAGTATTTTTTATTCAGTATTTGTTTTATGTAGTGCCTTTTATACTGTCCTGACAGTACAACCAACATTTCTATTTCATAGGGGTGATGTTTTAACTATTTAAAAATTTAAAAAAAATTGTAAGCAACAAAAGATTATTTGACTAAAAGAACAAAAGAAGATGTTACAGAGTTGTCACGTTACACTTTCAAAATATAAAATGTCTCAGCATTTATTACTTTATTTGTTATCTTCCATTCCAGACAATGTGCCCTGTGTGTTTGGATCGTCTAAAGAATATGATTTTCCTCTGTGGCCATGGAACATGCCAGCTCTGCGGAGACCGAATGAGTGAATGTCCAATTTGTCGAAAGGCTATTGAACGAAGGATTCTTTTGTATTAACAAGAAACTCAGTGTGTTTTGTTAGCTAAGGTATTTGGTCATGAGATTTTAGTAAGCTTTTAAGCTAGTTGAAGGTTCTAAGGAATTAATTTTTAATATTATAGTTTCTTTACGAGAGTATAATTAGATTGTAAATGTTCCAGAACAAAAAAACTACAAAACAGTGTTTTAAGTCCTGTGTTTTTTTGTTTTAATTTGTTTTTTTGTGTGTGTGTTTTTTGTTGTTGTTTGTTTTGTTTTAATTTGAAACATCACATCCATGTATTTCATGGTTAATTTACTATTGGCTAAGGGGAAAATCTACTAAGGAGGAAAATCCTTTAAAGATCTGTTATAAATTTGTTAGACGGCAGAAAATACACTTCCTTATAATCTCCTGTCCTTCAGTTTATCATGATTTATACAGTGAGTTGACACAGGTACTCAGAAGAGTTATGCATCAAGTGAAAGGGGCAAGTCAAACCATTCTGTCACACATATTAAGGGAATATTGAAGAGAGAATTCTTTTTAAGATAACAAAGTTACCCAAATGATTGTTTCTGAATTCTTTGAGTACATGGAAGCATAGAAGAATAACTTTGCATTTAGCTTATTTTCTAGATTTAAAGGGAAAAGAAAACTTGGATCCAGTTGCCAGTTTCAAAATGACTGGTAGACATGAAAAGGAAAAATTGTAGTGGGAACTGAAGGGAGGAAAACTATTCCGTCAAAGAGTATCTATTAACTGCTATTAATGGTTGCCTTTCTTATATTAATTTAAACACTGTTGTTTTGTTCAGCCAGCCTTTAAAAAAATGCCTGTGAAAAGTGTGCCTCAGCTTTCCCTCTGGTTACTTATCCAGGCTTGATCTGTCCAGTGAAATGGTAATCCCCTCATTGGCCTCTGGGGTTCTCTTCAGCCTTTCCAGTATACTGAATAGTAGTGCCCGTGATCTGAGCAGGATAGTGCACTGTCCAAAGGCATCAACCCTTTCTTCTCCGGTCTGTTAATTCTGACTGATATGGAGTCTAGGCTTGCTTCCATTCCCTCTCAGATAGTAAGGCTTACTATAAAGAGCACAGTCTCTCTTTATACCTAGAGATGAGGATATTATCTAAACTGCCAACAATATCCAAGACATAATAAATATCCTAAAAATAAATACAAAGAGTGACTAGGACATTTACAGAAATATGTCCGATTACCTGTAAGTTTTTTTAAACTCAAACTTTGATTTTAGAGCTTCTAATCACTTTCTCTTCTTTGGGTGAGTAATCTTATCTAGGATGGATATACACACAAATAAGCGTCTGAGGGTTCATTGCTGCTAGATTTTTAAGGTATCAGCTGTTTACAGTAATGTCTACATATTATATACTGTGTATTAACTTACTCCTAAGGGTAGTTATCTTTTTTTGTAGTTTTCCTCCCCCTCTGAATCTGATTCTTAAGTCCATTTTTCTGGTACAACGACTAACTTGGAAAGTACAGTCTCAAGCCCTCATAGCACCATATTTCTGACTATTTAATGGCTACTGCCATTGCACGTCCTGGTGAAGACAGTGGTGAGCTTTGCTGGCTGATTTTATAGTATCAGTAATTCCATATCTGTGTTTAGCTGACTAACATCATTTAGAGCGATAAAATTTTTATAAATTTACATTTGAAAATTTACTGACTCAGTTATCTAATAAAGGGCCACTGAGGCTATTTTTAAGCCATATTTTGAAGTTATAAAAAGATAGAACATCTGGCTGATGATGTTCGCCTAAGGAGACAAATAAACTATGCTCTTTCAGATTTGAAAACAGTGTAAGTCTGGATTGTCCTTTTCTTCCATGCCCTGGGCCACCCATCTCTTTTCTAATAGATCCGATCCGCTGGTAAGGAGGGAGCACCTGGCTGACTCATGCATAGTTTGGCCAACCAGAGGATTTTATGATCTAGAACTCTACTTAAATCCTTTTTATTTGTCTTCTGAGCTACAGTGCTAAAGCTTATATTCCTAAAAGGCAATTTTATCTTACAGACTTGTTTATTTCCACCATATTCAAAATATAATAACTTACAAACTGTTATAAAAGTTATGACGTCAGTATATTATAGTGCTATGCACTTGTGGATTTTCTATATTTGTACCACTTTGAAATTTACTTAAATAGAAAATGTTTTCCTATTCACATTTTCAAGCACTTGAAAAATTATTTTAAATTTATTTTGGCATTGTGAGAGAGAATAAGATAAGAAGTTAATGAAGTGACTTTCCTCTTACTCTGTGAAACTGCTACCTCTTATTGTATATGTCTCTCAGCAGTACTTTCCCAGTGAGGCATGTTTCCTTCTCATTATCACCTCTATCTCACGCCTTAAAGAGCTTGTACTTTTCCTGGAATCATTTAAAAAAACAAAACTGACATGCATACATTAAAAAACATATGGGGCTTCATTGAAAAAAATGGTCAGCACCTAGCACACACAGAATTTATCAGGCAGTTGTATATTTAAAGTAATCTGTAGACAAAAAGGGATCTAAATGCTAGCATTTTTTCTTAATGTTTTATAAGAGTTATCAGTAAGTAGTATTTGGATTCCCTCTTTCTACCCCCTCACTCTTACCACATTTTCTCCTTTATTCTTCTAAGATTGCCAGCTTTGTTACCCAAAACATAAAACTTACCAGATGGTGGTGCTATTCTAATTGTTTTTCTTCACATAATTTAACATTCTTACTGCTTATACTATATACATATTTAATTTTGTTGGGAGCAAGAAGTTTTTCAAATAAAGGTCATTTTGTATTAGTATAGGAATATTATATTAGACAAGTGTTTAGTTTAACTGGCTGAATTATGCTTGGTTATTTGTAATTTTAAACATTGCAACTTGACTAGCTAACTACTGAGGCATAAAATTGAGAATAACTTTCTTAAATCTATATCTTTGATGGCTTTAGCCTGTAAGGACATTCTAGTATATTGAAATGCATGCTGCTTAAGGTTTGTCCAATTAAAATTTCAAAGCTTGCTTCGTTTTTACATGGCCGAAACATACTGTCTAGTCTGTGTTGCCAATTGCCATTTTTTGGTTTATTATGAATTTTGGACCCTATTGGACTAGGAATTAGTTAAATTTATGAACTAAGAGAATTAGTGATGGGGACGTAGGATAAGGAGAACAGTAGGGGGTTGCAGCAAGTAAGAAAGAAATGTCAGTGTTTGAATTAGAGGAGGAAAGGGGGGATCAGGTAGGTTTCATCAAAGTAAGTGGAGAGAGAGTATTTAATTGAATAACAGAAAGGGTCTTTCAGCCAGTTCTCAGTGTAGTTTGACAGTTGCTTTGGAAATTATAGGCGTTAATACAGCTTGCTTTTTTAAGAAATCGAAAAGGAAAAGCACTTCTCAGAGTGTCTAAAATACTTTATAGTAATAATTTGTGTAAAAATTGAATTTTGGAATATAAGTTTTTGCATTTCTTTATTGTGATAAAAACACATAACATGAAATTTACCATCTTAACCATTTTCTGGTGTACAGTTTAGTAATATTAAGTAAATTCAGATTGTTGTGATACAATCACATCTTGAAAAAATTTAAAATCTATGCCCATTAAACAATGAACTCCTTTCTCTCCTGCCCCTAGTGGAATTGAATTTTGATTAAATATAAAAAGAAACACCTGAAATATTTTAAATGCTAGTGTTTGCAAGATCAAAAATGATAAACATCAAGTTCCTAAAATTTGGGGGATGACAGAATTTTCTTTCCCCACCCCTACCATTATCATCAGTCATAATTGAGTAGGTTTTAAATGTCTGTTAATTGAAAGGGTCTGTGAGTTCATTTTGAACCAGAGGGAAGAAACATTTTAAACATTAGAATTAGTTTAGCTTTGAACTTATACTAAATTAGGAAGGTAAAGGATTTTCATAAATTATGTGTGCCTTGTTGAAAATGTCAGTTGTCTTTAATTCTACATGTAACTATTGAAAAAACTTTTTCTCTCAAAAAGCAACCTAGTTTTATTTGCTTGACTATTATGATAGAATGCTTACTGATATTACTTGATAATCATATATAGCCTTGGAACTTTAACATATACATAAAACTATAATAGTATTAAAAATTACAGTTGTACTTCTTTAAAACATTAAATTTGAGGAAAAACTATTCAGTGCTGTCTCATGTGTACATTGCTTTGCTATAGTGAGGGGGAGTCCTTTAGATTGAGCCTCAATTTACTGATAAATGCTTAGCAGTGGGTGAAACTAGAGTATTAAAGTATGAGCTAGATAGTGGAGCTGATGAATTAGAATTGTAAGTTGCTACATTAGCATTTTCTACCTCCATTTCTATTGGAGTGTTATTTTCCCCCAGCATTTATTCATACTTGTAACTAAGGAGGAGGTGGAAACCCAAGGTTAAATTGAAATTTTAATTTTGTTGAGGATTTAAGCAGTAGGTGCAGGAAAGATGACTTACCACATCAATTTGGTGCCTAAAGCCATAACTACAAGTTTTAATTGACATGGATAAAATATGTAAGAAAGATAATATTGCCGAATATGTTACTTTTCCTGTGTAGTCTATTTGATTTTGTTTCATAAACATGACTTCTTTCCTTCAAAAAGCAAAATGGTCTTATAATTTTCTATAAAATAAACAAATGTGCCATTTTGACTGAAATCTATAATTTCAGGAAGCTATTGAAAGTTCTGACTCAGGGCTTTTTAACAGTTTAAGCAATTGGTAATTGTATTTTGGAAAATCCATCTACATAATTCTTCAGTGCCTTGAAAGAATTATTAACTTGGCAACACTACTAAAACTTTATAGAAGGCATAGTGTGTGTGTATTAACCTACACACGTTTATAAGTTGTATTGCTTAAGCTTGTGTGATAGCGATACTGTATGTGTGCTGGGTTTGGGTAATTCTTTAAAGGAACTTTTCTAGATTTGCACTTGATATTTGTTCTTTTAATAAAACTGATTATTTATGGCCATGACACTGTTACCAGAAAAGTAATTCTATATTAAGTCATTATGCAAAATCATGTATCAGTAGCATCTGGGAAGAGGAGCTAGGGTTCAGTTTGCCATTTTAATATGAAATGAGGATCTGTTTGGTAAACACAGATGGTCTTCCTCTGAAATGAGAGACCTTTTGTTCAAGTGATTCCGTTTAAAAGAAATTTTGGGGGGGTGGGAGTGGAAATCACGAATTGCATGTCATTCTTATATTAGTCTTACTGCCAGTCTGTCTTAGATTGAATCCACAATATTGTTTTTGTTAAGTTCAGTATGCTTGTGTCATTATAAATACAGTATATCCAGTGATAGGAAGCAATTTAATGGACTCAGCAGTGTTTTGCTTTGTATTTTTTCCAGTGGCTTTTAGCTTTTGCTTTATTAAATTTAAAGTCTTGTTTGTGAATATAGTTTTTGTATGACAAATGATTCTTGCTTATTAGCTTTTTTTTTAAAAGGGTGCTTAGCAAGAGCTAAGCTTTTAAAAATAAATACAAACATTTACCATTAATAAAACCTATGATATAATATCATTATGTAATTATGTCCTCTGATCTTTTGAACCTATTCTTTATAGATATAAACATGAATTTTGATTGTTAAGGCATTTGAAAACAAGTCTCAGTATATCAGATCTCTTATTAGGGAAGAAATTTTCATGCCTTTGAGAAACAAAACATCTCCATCTCAATAAGATACAGGTATCTACACCTAGAAGGCTCTCATGACAATTGTTTACATTTAAGGTACCTCTGTCTAAAGGGCCAAAGAAGCTTTTCATATTTTAACACCTCGCATTCTTTCAAGAGTAAGATATATTGTGAAAGTAGTCTGAATAGGATAATTTGATAGACAATAAGTCAATTAGGAAGATTCAACTTTTTCTAGAAAAAGTGTGTTCCTCTTTACAATTCTGATGTAGATTTTATTTTCAAGAGTACATTTTAAAGCAATGATTTATTTGGCTTTGTTAGCCAAATTCTGTGACTAAATTAGTAATTGAATGGTTTGATAGTTATTTCTCAAGTTAATAAAAGCACTTATTTGTGAAGTTATTGAGAGGTTGTCTAGTTTGAGTTTAAAAGATTGAGTTTGTGTATCTCAGATGTTTAAGAGGAAACTGTCTGAAACAATCTTTTTAAATTGCTTATTTGAAAAAATATATATTTCAACTTCAAAATTGTGAATTTATTTTTGGATAACCTCTAACTGTATTTTTGTTTTTCTGTTGCTGTATAATTAGATATTTTGTCGCAATATTTTATTAAATTGAAACTCTGTAGGTTTTAAAAATAAAGCCATTGTAGAAAATCTGATTTATATATTTTTTATCATTGACAGTTCTTCATTCTTCACAGAAGTTAAACTTGTTTGTTAGTCTTATAGTATGGAATTTCCCAAACTTACAGACAATGAAAACATTTAAATGGTGTATTGCAGAGCAGTGTAGGCATTTATGAGATAGAAAAAGTGCATGGGTGGGTTAAAGTAGAACACTAAAAATGATCTCATACAAATTCATTGCTGAAGAATGATCATTTGACTAATAGTTTTTCTCTTTATCTTATTTTTTTAATTGAATTTATTGGGTTGACATTGGTTAATAAAATGATACAGATTTCAGGTGTACAGTTCTATTATACTAGTTTTTTCCTTTATATAATAAAACTAGTTGATAAACTCATTTTTACTTTGGTAAGGACAAAAAAATGATAAACCTGTAAGTCTGAGACAAGAGAAAAGAGACCATCAATTGCTAAGACAATGATATATCAATGAGACTGTTAAGCCATGCTGCCTGCGCACTAATGCTCTAATCCAGCAATTTTCAACCGGTGTGCCGCAAGCAATACCTGACTGTTTAGTCAGGGGCACCCACCTCTTTTCCCTGGATTGTCAAAGAAAAAATGACAACAGCCAACACAACAATAACCGTCCAGTGTGAATGAATCAAAATTATACCTTTTTTTTTTTTCCAGATTGACAAAAAATATATTTTTTGGTGTGCTGCAGGATTTTAGTAATTTGTGCTATGAGATGAAAAAGGTTGAAAATCGCTGCTCTAATCAAATGTCATGCTTTAGGTGCCCCTACAATGTTCTCAACAGTAGATAAAGAGAACTGATGTGATTTCATTGAGAGGTTAACTCCCCAAGATTAGCAAAAGTGGGATGTAGGCAGTTCCTAGTTGAATGTGGGATGAATCTCAAAGGAAATAATTTGCTTAAAATGTTGAATGTTCTAGAGGAAAGTATTAACGATACCCTGGTTTATAAATGTGCTGGTATGTTACATGCTGTTTCTTATTGTGATTCTATATTGATGATCTCACCATTACTGTGACTCAGTTATCATCTATATGTTTGGAAGATTCCTGATTCTACATCCTAAGATTCTTATTTCCAACTTCGTTTGGGCATATTTGAATAGATAGGCAGGCATCTCAAACCTGATATGTCTCAATGTTAAATAGATTATTCCCAGTGTACAGGGGTGTCCCCCAAAAATGTATGTTTCTTTTCAGATTTAACCCATTGAAATGAATAATTATTCAAAGTGTGTATACATTTTGGGGGGACACCCGGCACTTTTATTAACTCTATTACCCAGTTTCTTAAATTAGAAACTTGTCATATTTGACTACTTTTTATCACATTTAATTATTTGCTGGATCCTGTTATTGCTTCTTTGGAAACATCTCTTGAATCTAATCTTCATCTCTGTTCCCATCAGCTCCTCCTGGGTAATTTCAGGAGCATTCTACCCAGTCTCACTATGGCAGCCCCTTCCTGCTTCCATCTTTCCTCTGTATTAACTCAGTGGTTATTGTCCTTTAAAAACAAGTGTCTGTCTGCTATGTAAGGAGATTGGAACTTGACAGCCCTCTTCTCACCATAAGAAAAAAGCTGAGCAAACTGAAAATCAACTCTTATTTGATTAGAGAATTGAGGCCACAGGACCAGCCACTGCTCCAGAAATTGTGGACACAGGCAGTTACAGAGAATCACAGTTTACTGGAGCAGAAGCCCAGGAGCTGACACCCATGCTGGAACCAGTACTAGGGTAGGAAACCCTAAACTAATTGATCAGTTGCTGGAGGCTCAGTGTGGACAAACTTGGGAGTTAAAAATCCCCCCCCCCCCCCCACTGAATTTTACTGCTAGGAGACGTGTCAGGTCCTCACAGTGAAGACCAGAGGAAGATTCCCCTGTGCTCTGGTCTGAGGAGTGGAAAAGCAGCCATTCTGACACGCAGAGCATTCTGTTCCCCTGAACAAGGCCTGCCCTTAAGGGAAACTATTCTGCCAGAGCCCAACTGGCAGAATACCCAAGTCCAACCCACTTTAGGCTTTATTTGGGGAAGGCCAATACCTCATCCAGCCCCCTGTAGCCTTCCTGTTTCAGGGACAGAGATTCACTAAAAGACTGAGACCTAGTCACAGGACAACAGAATGCTGTCTAATGTCCCTCCTCTCCATCTTATTGCCTCCCTGCTTGGGAGAGCCCATCCTGGGAATGCTGATGGCTTCTCACTCCAAAACATGGACGCTCAAAGTGCAGGTTTGGAAAATAGGAATTGTCTTCTTCCAGTCATAACCAAGAGCATTTACTTCTCAGTGGGACCTCGGGCATTTCTTATGGGAAGATAAATGACACACCAGGGCCCAGGACCATCCTGCTGCTCCACTGGGAGAGGAGGTGGTGTTCTCTGTGCCCCCCTTTGCCCCGCTCTCCCATGGAATTTTCCTTGCACAAGGGAAACCAAGCTTCTTTAACAAGAAGTGTTTTCTACCTGTGTGCATTGTCAGAGACTGTCAAACCTGCATTCCATCCTCACATTTGGTCTCAAATGAGGAAATTGTTCATTGAAAAGAACCCCCTCCCCCCCTCTCCGAAAGATGTTCTATGCAGGAGTGTGAAGTAACTGTCTAATGAACATGAGGATAGTGAGTAAATATGACATCATTATGTTTAATAGCAACATAAACCCTTATTTAGCCCCTACTATGTGCCACGCACAGGCAATTTATAGACATCATCCAAGTTTCATTTTTCCTATGAGGATGGGGAGGCTCGGGAGGCTCAGAGAGCCTAAACAAATTGCTCATAGTCTTTAAGTTAGTAGCTGTGCTAGGATCCAAAATTAGTTTTCTTATTTTCATCTTCCCTGCCTCCCTCTTTCCCTTCATTTTTTGTGACAAGCAAAGGCCATAATCCCAACATCACACACCTGCCTTTGATGAGAGCTTTAATGTGTGTCAGGAAGGAGGTTGATGTGAGAAGTAACCATATATGAGAATTTCAAGTTGAATGAAAAAAACCTGGGCAGGTGGTAGTAACTTACTTCACCTTTCTGCTCTTTGCATTTTTCCCTGGAAATTTCCCTGTATGAAAGTAAGTTCCCCAAACTGTGATCTTCATTGAGTGCACCAGCCTCTCTCTTCCACAAGGGGACAGTAAAATCCTCTTAGTGAATTAGAGACCTGTTACTGCCATAACCACCCCTGCCTTAGCACTGGGGCAAGGCAGGATCATTCTGTTATTGAACAGACCTCTGACCTTCGCATGTTCTTTCTCTTCATGCTGGTTTATTCAAGCTGAATTCATCTGCATTCCATCCTCACATTACCATGTGGAGTGGAACAAATGGAACAAGCACACAGCCTCCATTCTTTTAAAGCGATGTTTTAGTTAAAAATTGTACCTAAAATATGGCTACAAATTAATTCTTAGCTGTCTGTATCCTGCAATTATTGTATCTGAATAAGTATTTAGAATGAGGGATGGCATATCTAAAGCAACAGTAAAGTATTTAACATGTATAAAGTGCCTGCTATGGCCCTGCAGTTCATGCATTGAACCCTTCAGGCTGGCCCCACAGTCTTCCCTGCTCCTAAATGTCGCAACATCCTGCCTCTCTACCAGAAAAACAGAAATCAGTGTCTGGCAAGAGTGGTTTTTCAGGTAAATAAGGTACTGTGGGCATTGAAGAGATGGATCAAGATTTTGTGGGGCCTGGAACTTACATAATTTAGGCAAACAATAGAAAGTTACACATACAAATGTAGAAAAAGTAAATTTTCATTTAGAATGAGAAAATAAATCATAACAAATCACAATTAGAGAAAAGAGGGCAAACATCTCCAAGTCCAGAAAAGAAAGCACATTTTTATTAAACTCTACACATCTAATGTCCCCCTTCACCTTGACAGGAGGGAATGTCCATTTTGATTAAGCATTAATGAGAACCTAATCTTTGGCTTACATTTACATGTCTGATGATTGGGAGAATTTTTCACCAGCCAGCTTCTGCCTTCACTGACTTCAAATCTTTTTTTTTCCCTTCACAGCCCATGTTCTTCAGGTGCCAGGCTCCCTTGGACACAAGCATATTGCAGTTCCTCCTTTGGCCCTGCCCCTCCATCACAGCACCTGGCAGAGAGAGATGACAGTGTTCCGAGAGCCCATTTCTATGCCAGGATGGCTTAGCAATACCTTAAGCATACACAGAGGAACTGTGAACTGTGTGCCACATCAATGTATCCAACTAAACCCCAAATAAATGAGTCCTTAATGTATCCTCACCTGCCTCATCACACAAATACAGGGCTCCCCCATTGCCACCTGACACAGAGAAGCAAAAGAAGGGTGGGAGTGGAAACAGGAAGTGGTCTTAACTGACTGTAAAATGTATTGTTTTTGCCTATTTTACAAAGAATGACTGAGCACAGTCCTGGGCCCTTCCCAGGCCTTGGAAGGGGCCTGTCTAATGAAAGTGGGGGGAGGGGCTCAGCTTAAGCTTCTTTAGCTTTAGGGTAAATTCCCCTGTATAGATCCCTAGACAACTAACTTACAGCTCAAAGCACACAGCAAAGGAACGGATGTAGCCGGCTGCCAAACAGACCTAGTCTCTATCTAGTGACAGTACCTACCAAGGTACGCAGGCAAATCACAGGGTTTCTTTCCTTTTTTTTTTTTAATATATATATTTTTATTGATTTCAGGGAGAGGAAGGGGTGGGGAGAGAGAGACATCAATGATGAGAGAGTCATTGATCAGCTGCCTCCTGCACACCCCCAACTGGGGATCACACTCTCAACCTGGGCACGTGCCCTGACCGGGAATTGAACCGTGATCTCCTGGATCCCAGGTTGACGCTCAACCGCTGAGCCATGCCAGCCGGGTACAGGGTTTCTTGATATTCCCTACTGCGGTCTGCTTTGGGCAAACTGCTTTTATTTTTTATTTTTGGCCATGCATCAGTAAGAAAGAGCAGGGGACATCCATAGCACAGCACACCGAGTGTTCAACCGAGACTTCAGAATATACAGCCACCTTGGGTCGATTATTTTTCATAGGACTCAGTGGTGATAAAAGCTTTGCTCACACTTCTCCCTTGGCCTAAAACCTCCATCCAGCACACATCTCACATTCTGATCCTGGACCACGGAGCCTTCCCAATAATGCCAAGGCCCTGGACCTCTCCTCTATCTCAACTACAAGTTTTAACAATTCCTGCAACAAATATTTAAGTACCCATTCTGGGTTAGCCTTTGGAGAAATCTTAATGGATTGCTTACAAAGCATTTTATGTGAGTCCATCTCTGTTTAGCCAGATTATAAACAAATCGGTGACAGGGACCTGGATTTCTTGCCGGCCTATCACAGTCCTGGGCATGTCAGCACTGAATAAATACTTATTTGATTGATGTAGTTCTGTCTCCTCTCTGAGGACCAAACCTCTTGGCAGCTTCCTCCTACGTAGACTGGGAAACTCTAACTGGGTGAAGGTAGAGTTATGCCTTAAAGAAATCCTAGTAGAGTTCCCCCAGCCTTGCTAATGGGCTCTTCGATACTTTGCAACTTATATTAGAGGCAACTTTGAAACAAAACTAGTCAGAAGCTTTGATTTTTAACAAGATGGTAGTCCAAATTGAGTTACTGATGTCCCTATACCTCAAAGTTCTTACTTTGTAAGGTAGTGAGGTTTGAGAGCACTTGACGCCAGAGCAAACTCAGTGTCCCCTAACACATGCATTCATGCCATGTGCTGGGCCATCCGACCTTCACTTGTCTTGCTTCTGTCCTGAGAGGCAGCATAAAAAGTGGACAGAGCAGACTTCAGCCTTCCCCGATCCCCCACCACCAGGCTTCAGTGCTGGCTCTTCTTCTCCCTGCCAACCAGGACCAAGACACCCTCTCTTGCCTGGATTAGGACAATGGCCTCTTTAGTTGTCTGGCCTCTGCCCGTGTCCTATTTCAGTCTGTTCTTCACATTATTACTAGAATGATCTATTGAACATGTAAATCTGTTGAACGTGTAAATGAGGTTGTCTCCTGTGCTTAGGACCCTTTAGGCTTTGCATTTCACGCAAAGAAAAAAACCAGAATCCTTCCTGCTCCAGCCCCATGATGTTTTCCCTCCCCAGTCTCTCACAAGTCTCCCTCCCCCAAATCCGGCTGTAGCACACAGGCCTCCTTTCTCTTTTTTTTAATTCTTACCCTAGGAGTGAGAATATTTTTGCCATTGATTTTAGAGAATAGAAGGGGGGGGGAGGAGGAAAGAGAGAGAAAAATGGATTCGACAGAGACACACTGATTGGTTGCCCCACCTGGCAGAGGCGCGGTGGGATCAGACCTGCAACCTAGGTATGTGCACTTGACTGGGAATCAAACCTGCGATCCTCTGGTGCGCAGGCCGACACTCTGAACTACTGAGCCACGCCGGTCAGGGCCTTTCCCTTTCTTGAACATGCCAAGCACTTTCCTACCTCAGGGCCTTTGCATTTGCTGTTGCCTCTACCTGGAATGCCCTTCCCATGGATATCTGCAGAGCTCACTTTCAAGCATCTGCTCAAATGTCATCCTTGCTAGAGAGGCCTTCCTTAGGTCTCTCCACGTACGATAGAAATAGAAATCCCATCCGTCCTTTCCTGATCCCCTCCTCCTATCCTATTTTCTTGTTTACTACTTTTCTCTCCCAAGCAGAACGTGTTCTGTGACGGTAGGGCCTTCCCTTCTCATCCACTATTGGATCCTCTGTGCTCAGAACAGTGCCTGGCATCCTTTGTAGACATTCACTAAATATGTGCTGGGAGATTGAATTAAGTGAAAAAACGTGAAATAGCTTCGTAAGTTAAAGGGAATGTATAAAAGTGAGTTGTCACTGATGCAACAATAGCTAACTGACATTTATTGATTGTTTACTATGGCCAATCACTGTGTACCATACATTATTATCTCATTTAATCTCCACAACAATGTGAGAGATACCTATTATTATTTATTTTTTGCTCAAAGAAATTATTTGCTTAATAACTTAGCTATTGATGAGGAAGAGGGAAAAAGAGTTACCAGTTGGTTAAAACACTACAAACCCACACACCTTGAAGTGATGTCTTTTTTTAATAAATGTGACATTGTGGTGTCAGCCTATGTCTGTTTCCCCAAACCAGCTTCTATGAAGTAGGTCGGGCTCTGTGTGAGGACCAGGTATTAGGTAAAGTGAATGATCCCCTCGAAAATATGCTGACTCTTGTTTCACTTACCCTTCTCCCTCCTAATCGTCTAATAACTTTATTACTGGGAAAAAGGCCAAGTAGGGAAAACCCCGCTGGCAGCCTGAGAAGTCTTGATCTGAAGGGGCTTTCGAGGTCGTCGGCCTGCTCCCTTCTTTTGACACAGGAGGAAATTCAGCCCTCGGGAAGGCAGTCTCCTGATGGGTTGGCCTTTCTTCCCTTAACCAAACTCCTTGTCCAAAAGCAGAAGATGAACCGTGCACTTCAGCAACCTACCTTGAACTCTGTAAGCTACTTAATGGGACAAGGGGCCACGTTTGCTCTGTTTTCACTGACTTCTTCCTGAAAAAATGACCCCACGCGTTTTACTTGGATCCTTTAAAAATAGCTAAGACCCCATTATTCTCAGGTGACACATGGGCATCTGTTCTGATGACAGCAAACTAATAGTGTATTTGGCTAAATGAAGTGCTGGGGCTTCACCGTGCAGTCTAGAGATACCTCTTCCAAAATCCTGCTGCCAGAACCTATCATCACACATCAGAAGTCTCAACCTGGGGTGGAAAGTAGTGAAGAATTTGTAAGCAGCAGACAAGACAGCTTTGTTCAGAAGAGCAGGAAAAAGTGCTTTTCTTCCTCATTTGTGAATTATATAAGAAAGCAAGAAAGCCAGAGGGAAGATGAAGTTTTCATATTAATTTTCTTTTTGCGCCTTCATTTTTATTAGTCCAAGAAATAAAGTTTTATTTCAAAATGTGCGCTTGCCATTGTTTTCACTGAATAAATGAAAACCGTTATAAAATGTATCTTAGGCCTTTCTAGAATTCTTTTCAATTGTCAGAAACAGGGAAATGTCCTAATTTCCCATGAAATAAATGCCAGGATCAGCATAACATGTTAGTACCATGCAGTGCCACTCTATTATGCATTTCCTCGGCCTCTCGCTAAAATATTACTTTAATAAGACATCCAGAATGCCTCTGGTGCCAAGTAGGTGCTGCCTGGATATTCTGTGATGATGATAAACAGCCTTCTAAGTGTGTGTACTGAGTTTAAGAAACATAACACCACGGCACGTAAAATCACATGCCAGATCTCACACGGCTGCCAAATCACATCTGCCCCTATCTCTCTGGATGATTCTTCCCCAAAATACAGGCCTGGCGCTTTGCCCTGAACGTTAGCCAACTGGACATTAGCAGACCAGGATAGAGAAGGAAATCCAGCTCTGCTCCCCTATAAATCTCAGCGAAAGCCAAATCTTGATTGTCTTGGTGTTTGTGGGCAGCGGAGGAAGGTGCTGTGGGGTGTAAGTAGAATTTCCAGATAAACTCGTCTTATTTTAGACAACGAGAGAACAAGAAATCCAAATTCTCTGCTTTTAAACTCACTGATGAAAGGGGTAACAAGTAACAATGATTATACGTACTTGGAAGTCTTTTGAATGTAACCAGTTTACTTTCTGGGTAAGGTGCTGATGAGTGGTAAAATGGGCAAACCATGGGTGCTCATGTAGAGTTGGAAAAGCAGAGGCTCGGGAGTTCTCAGGCTGGGAAACGAATCCCTGGATAATTGAGAGGTAACTGTAATACTGATTTCTTTTGTGATTACCCTGGAGTTAGTTTCTACTGTATAAAGCGCATAGGCCAGCTGCAGAGATTAAATTCTTATCCAGGGTTCACGTCAATATTGAAGTGCCTCAGGTCAAATACCTTAACCCTTGAGTAAGAAACTGTATGGAAAAGTCAGGTCCTCTATATACACCTGCAGGTAAGCGGCCCAGGTACGGCCCAGCAGAACACACAGCAGGTAACTAACAGGAGTTACATTTGGGAGGACAGGTGGGGCTGGTGGGGAAGAGGAATGGGTGGGGTGCTTTAAAAATATGTTTTAAATTTTAAAATGAAAATATATTCAGGTAAGACACATAAAAAAAAATTAGGAAAGGGAAGTGCAGGTGACCTTGAAGGGGTTAGGGGAGTTGGTTTCCCAGTGCATTCAAAAATCTTCATATAACTTGGACTCCCCTAAAACTTAACTACTACTAGCCTACTGTTGACCGGAAGCCTTGCTGACAACATAAACAGTTTATTAACACATATTATGTAATGTCACACATATTATATATACTGAATTCTTACAATAAAGTAAGCTAGGGACAAAAAAATGTTACTAAGAAAATCATAAGGATGAGAAAATACACTTACAGTATTTATTGGGGGGGGGGAAATTCACAAATTCAAGCCCATTTTGTTCAAAAGTCAACTGTATCTAGAGGGCAGGGATGCCTTCTGCGGCCCCAGGTCCCCAGCACATTGATATATTTGTGCTGACCTCACCTGAAGGCACTCTTTACAAGTTTCTTTTTGTAACTGAATTTGCCTAGTGGGGTAATTTTATTTGCTGAGAAATAAATCATTTGTAGTATCATTTTTTATCTGACATTTAAGCAATTCTTATATTATGATAACACTTTAAAATTACTTCCTGTTTCAGGACTCTTGAAAAAAAGGTATAAGCTCCCCTCTTTTTTTATAGGTAAAGAAATGGGGCAAAAAGGTGAAAAATATCATTCCAAGGTCTCATAACAGCAAATAGTTAGCAAAGGATAGAAATTATTTATGGTTTCAGTTTTTCATGATGTATTCCTTTTCCTGAAATCTTTACTGATCTGACTAATGAATGACTGTTGTAAAGCAAGACTGGGTCTGAGAAAGTCTTGAATTTCCTAAATGTTTCATAATCCAAAGTAAAAATCTCTTCACTACTCAGGACTGGGGGCAGATGTGTGGAGAAGTGGGTCTTCCCCTCTTTCAGGACCTTCCTGAAAGGTTCCCTGTGGTCTTTCCTGGGTTCCTTACTGGATGCTGACCACCATGAGGGTGGGGTGGGTGCTGCGGTGAGTGTTTGAGTTGCCTCTCCCGGATGACCGAGGGTGACAATATGCAGAAATGACTTCCATGCTGCAGACTATTAGAGAGAACCTATTGAATTTCTGAGGAACAAATGGATATGTTTCATTTTTGATCATGTGAACATGATTTCTTCTCTCTCCTACCCAGCTCGGACCTAGACTTTGTATTTTAAGAGAGGCCAACAACCCTTATAAAGTTGGAGAAAATTGAGTTGATATGTTACCTCCTCAACAAGTAGTCTATATTTTCTTTTGATTATAAATTAGGATTTGAAATAATATAACAGTAATTACAAACTGCAGAGGAGTTTATGCCAGTTGAATGAAGGTACACTTTCCTCTTTTTTTTTGTTCAATCCTCACCTGAGGATATTTTTTCCATTGCTTTTCAGAGAAAGTGGAAGGGAGAGAGAGGGAGAGAAACATCGATGTGAGAGAGACACATCGATTGGTTGCCTCCCCACACGTGCCCCAACCAGGGCTGGGGATCGAGCCTGCAACTGAGGTACATACCCTTGGCCGGAATCGAACCCAGGACCCTTCAGTCTGCAGGCCGACGCTCTAACCACTGAGCCAAACCGGCCAGGGTGATACACTTTCTGCTTTTTGTTCTTTTTTTGTTGCCCATTGGAGAAGGAGAGAGAATCTCAGTGGAGAGAGGCTTTGACAGGTACAGTATAACTTATCAGGCTTTCAAGTAACTAGCTGAGGTTAGGCTTAGTTCAGATATGTCAGAGCTGTCAGAGGCCAGCCCTGAAATCTGTAAGACATTACAGACTGAGAACCCAGCGAGGACGGCTGAAGGCCCCAGTGGGAATTCCAACACACAAAAGAGTCTGGAGTGTCTCCATGCTTGGGCCTGACCCTTGATAATACTTGGAGTTTGCTTTTTTTGGTCGTTGCAGGATTACTAAGTTCTCTGGGTTTTTGTTCTTTTGGCTCCTGAAATTGGTCCATTGCACTTCTGGGACAATTCATCATTGTGTAGGGAGAGGAAGGGATCACCTCGGCAGGGTCCACCCTGGGGAGCTCGAGTGCTGGAGATTAGCAAGCAGAGCCCACACAATCCTCCATGTTAGCAAGGGAGAGAATGGATGCATGAAAACAGAGGTAAAGCTTTCAGACGCCTTAAGTTGTTAGTACCGGTGTCAGGGGTGTCAGCCGAAGCCAACAGATGGTAACAAAATGAACTTTCTGAAACGTGGCGTCTTTCCCTATCCTGCTTACCTCAGCGTGAGTGAGAGAATTAAATGCTTACCCAAAGAGGCAGGAAAAAATAGTTTAGTAGGAAGAAATGGGATTTAGATTGGAACTTTGTGCCCAATTGACCTGTGGCCTTCAGTCATCCACCTAACGTCCCTGACCCTCAGTCTTCCTATGGGTAAAACAGGGATGGTGCTGACGGTTCATTCATAAGGCTGCTGGAGGGTCACGTAGAGACACTGCAGACTGTGATGTGAAATTCCTGTTAGTTATTAAAAGGGGCGTCAGGGTGGTCCACAAATTAGCACAGGCTTTGCACAATAAATGAGGGATGTACCAGTGGGTTACCCTGAGTGCTTTAATCTAAGTGAGATGATAGAAAAAAAATGCAGACTGCAACAGAAGATGGTAGAAGAAATCCAAACCCCTGATTGTGAGAGTGTCCCACGGGACATATGCTGGTCTCCCCGCTTCCCCTCTTCCCTTAAATAGGGTCTTTCACACCGTAGAAGCCTGGAAAATAGTTGTTGAGCAAATCAAGAAATGCCTACCTGTCTAATCCAGCCTCGTGCGGGAGTGAGGAGGGGGATTTGGGTTTCCCTGGAATAACACTAAATGAAGAATTTTTATCTTAAAAATTGTATGGTGTGACATGATGGGTTTATTTTCTGCCTGCTTAATCTTGGCTTTCTCGGAGTTGTTCTATTTCTAACTCACACCACAGTTCAGCTCTTGCCTCAGGAGAGAGAGTCTACATTGCATGAGGCCATGTTTTAATTTTATTTTTGTAACTAAAATCTAATAATCTCCCTCTCTGTGTCTCTGTCTCTCTCCGACTGTTGTGCTTTTATTCTTGTTTACCCAAAAGTCAAATAGAAGATTCCAAAGTGCTGCCTCCAGGCTGACCCCTGAGAACTTGCTGCTGGTTTTGTAGGGAACACAGCAGAGGTCAGGAGATAGGAAGGGCAAAGTGAAAGGAATTCACTCAGACCTGCTCTTGTTTTATTTTCCATGAAGTTTCACTGTAGCTTGTGTTATGAATACAGGCAGTTACACAAGACTCCATGAAATGAGAATGTAGGTCTGCCTGCTTGTTTATGCCTAGGAAGCCATACATTTTTCAGTTTAAGATAAAAATTTTCCCTTTTGGGAGATTTATGTTCTGTTTCAGTCATACCTACAAGCTACTGAGGACATGTGAACTACACATGAAATAAAAAATATTTGCTTCCTGGCCGGGTGGCTCAGTTGGGTGGAGTGTCATCCTGTACAGCAAAAAGTTGTGGGTTCAATTCCCAGTCAGGGCATATACCTAGGCTGCGGGTTTGAGCCCCGGTCAAAGTGCCTATGGGAGGCAACCAATCGATGTTTCTCTTCCACACTGATGTCTCTCTCTCTCTTTCCCTCTCCTCCTCTCTTTCTAAAATCAATAAAACATGTCGTTGGGTAAGGATAAATATATGTGTGTGTGTGTGTGTGTGTGTGTGTATTTGCTTTACTTTTTAACTTGTTCAGTGATTGCTTTGGCAGCACACATACCAAAGTTAAGTTGGTTCATTCTTCTATTTGTCCCCAACCCAAAACTGCACACTTCGCTGCCAGTACAGAAGCGCTCTCCTTTGCATCATGGAAAGCCCCAGCTTCTTCCTCTTGATCCGAATCGCAGCATCCTCCACAGTCCTGGTTCAACTTCTTCCCCATTGAGGCCATCTTGGATCAAACCAACTCATGGAGCTCTTGGTACAATACCTGGGACATCATAAACACTCAAAAAATCTAATCTGCTACTCTACTAGTGAATATTGCAAAGGATTCACAGCTTATTCATGTCCCATTCAATGACAGGTGAAACACTTTTATCAATGTTCTGTGTTGTGTGCTTTACCTGGAGAAAGTTTCATTTAGTTGGTAAGTGGTAAATCCCTGCCTTAAAAAAAAAATCTCTTCATATAATTCTAATGTGTAGTCAGAGTTAATAAGCACTGATTTTTTTTAATACTCATGTGGTTGTTTTCATTTCCACTGTGATTGTCTTTCCTCCTCTGGTCACTGTAAAATTCCCAAGAGGCAGAGCTTGACATTTTTTATGCTTTCTTGTGTCATCTCCAGTGTCCTGCATCTGATGGCCACTCAGTGAGCTGAATGAATGAGTGAATATTTTGTGGACTGAGCTACATCTCTAGGGAGAAAAATCACTAAAAATGAAATGTTTAAGTCAGAAACAGGCAACTCCCATTGATTACAGTAACACAAAGCATGTCCTCTGTGCCAGACATTTACATACACTTCACATTTAGTTCTCACAATGATCCTCTGTGGTAGTTATTTTATTGTCCCCACCTGATGGACTAGGAAACTTGAGGCTCAGAGAAGCTAGGTGCTGTGCTCAAGGGGAAGCCAGGATTTTAATTCCAATTGATGCATCACTATACTGTAAACATCTTGAAGGGTCCAGCAGATACACTACCTGCCACATAGTAGGAGATCAATAAATATTAGCTGAAGGAAGGAATGAATAAATATTATAATACTCCAGACCTGGATACACTGAATTTTCACAGACAAGTGGAAAAATCTGAAAAAATGATCTAGGTTGAGTTGTGTGAAACATGGCTTCTAAGGGTTAGGAAGGAGTGCCCCAGGGTCCTTCAGGTGTGTAGATAGGGTGACCAGATGTTCCACTTGCTTGGGCTAGTCCCAGTTGATGCCTATTGTAATTATTAATAGGATCCTCTTTTCAAATGCCCCATTTGGATGATAGTTATATAAAAGTTATGTCAGCATCCTGAGTCTAGAAATGGTGTCATGCTCTCTGAGTTCACGGGGGAGCATAATGAAATAGCATTAGATTAACTGGTACTCACTTCAGTCTGCTTCTCTTCTTTTTTTACTTAAAAATTTTTTTATTTTTCAATTACAGTTGACATGCATTATTATATGAGTTTCAGTTGTATAACCCAGTGATTAGGCTTTATATAACTTACTAAGTGATCATCCTGATAAATCTTGTACCCATCTAATCTCGTAACCATACGTAGTTATTAGAATATTATTGACTATATTCCCTATGCTGTACTTTACATTCCCATGACTATTCTGTAACAACCAATTAGTACTTCTTAATCCCTTCACCTTTTTCACCCATCCCCCTCCCATCTGGCAACCATCAAAATGTTCTCTGTAACTATGAATCTGTTTCTGTCTTGCTTGTTCATTTATTTTGTTTTTCAGATTCAGTTGTTGATAAATATGTATTTGTCACCATTTCATTATTCATATTTTTTATCTTTTTTCCCTTTCTTCTTCTTAAAAAAGACCCTTTAACATTCATTTAATGTAATATTGGTTTGGTGGTGAGGAACTCCTTTAAATTTTTCTTGTCTGGGAACCTCTTTATATGTTTTTTGATTCTAAAGGATAGCTTTGCTGGGTAGAGTAATCTTGCTTGTAAGTACTTGCTTTTCATCACTTTGAATAGTTCTTGCTAATCCCTTGTGGCTTGCAAAGTTTCTGTAGAGAAATCAGCTGTTTTATGGAAGTTCCCTTGTAGGTAACAAACTTTTTCTCTTGCCCTCAGGCTAATGGGCTGCAAGATATATCTATGATGACTGTGGAGGATCAGCGGTACAGGAGCCCACCCCACAGAACAGGTATTGCTTCAGTGGAGCTCTGGTGCTCACTGAACTCGCCCCTTGAGTGTGTCACTTGTGGAGATCATTGGGTGGTGCTTTGACATGGTCTGAAGCTATCCACCAGATGCACTGGCTGTGGGGCCTCCTGGGAGGTGAGGCCTAGGTCAGCCACCATCTGTGTTATGCCCAGAGCCACCTGGCATGAGCTACAAAGCGATCTTCAGATGGCTGCTACTTGTGCTGGGTTTGGAGGTGCCCAGGAAAGGCCAATCTGTGAAACAAGGCCAACTGATGCTAGTGCCGGGCCTGAGGCCACTTAGCAAGAGGTACAGGGTACACTGAGGCCAGATGCTGCTTGTTTGAGAAATTTTAGGAAAATCTGAAGCATGAACCAAGACAAGCCAGTTGTATGGAAAAGTCACTGAAAACAGCTTAGGTGGGTAACAAGTTGGGTAAGGTGGGATCTCAGGGAATACCAGGGCAAGGTGAACAGGTGAGCCTAGTTGATGGAGACTCGGATATGGCGCCCACCTGCTAGCTCTATGCAGGGAGGTCTCATCAAAGGAACGATGGCCTCTACCAGCACTTCTGCCTGGGAGAAAGATGCCCCTCCAGCTCTCACCCTGAGGTCAGACAATTCAGTTTCTCCCAATATGTCTCTGGTGCCTTTTGAGATGCTGCCCCAGTGCTGGAGCTCAGAGGCAGTGAGCCTGAGTAAGTCCATACACAGGCCCTTTAACAGGAACTGCCTGGTACTCCAGCAGCCCTTTATCTCACTCAGCCACAATCACCACTAGTTTTTAGTCAGAAGTTCTGGGGATTTCTCTTTCTGGCATTGGAACCTTGGGCTGGGGGTCTGGTATGGGGCTGGGTCCCCTTATTCCTCAGAAGTGAACCTCCACAGTGGAGATATCCCTCCCATTTTTTATCTACCACACTTGGGTGTGGGACCAGCCCATTCCTCATCTCTGCCCCTCCTACCAGTCTCAATGAGTCTTTTTCTTTATATCCTTATTGTAGTACTTCTGTTCATCTAGATTTCAGTCAGTTCTGAATGATGGCTCTTCTATAGTTTAGTTGTAATTTTGATGTGGTTGTGGGAGGATTCGAGTACTGCATTTACCTACGTCACCATCTTGACCTGAGGCCTGCTTCTCTTCATATTTAATGCGTGAATATTATGATGGTTTGGCATTTGAGTGTGCTGACTGCCCCTGTATCTCTGCTCTGCAGCATGGATCCCAGGATCCAGTTTCCTAGGAACTCCTGTAGGTTGGGTGACCACGTAAGATTTCCCCAGGCACTTGAGGTTCCAGATATTCTGCCACATCACCCTCAAAAGCTCATGCATGCTCATCGCACTTCATGTGGTAGTTTCAGGTTTGGAAAATATACACATTGAACTGATGTGTGTAAGATTAGCACCAATAAAACCAGAATCCTTGCCTCAGTATTTATTAGTTTTGTCACTTCACTTGCTTTTTCCCTCTAGCTGTGCATAAAATCTGTTCTTTATATAAAATCACAAATAATGTTAACTCTAGTGTTGTTGTGGGGATGTAGACTTATGGCAAAGTGATGGGAAACCACTTTCCAAATATAAAAGTCCATGTAGATGTTCAAGGGAAATTGCTGGCATGGAGCATGTGTTGGGTATAGCTCAAAAGACAGGTTATTATCCTAAAGCCCAGTCTTCCTAGACTTGCTTCCTATTTACCTCCTGGATCAAAAGAGCTTGAGTTCTTTTGCAAACTCATCTGAAGATACAAGTCCCTGAACATCACCGAGGCCAGGTGTTTTCCATAGATCAGTGGAATTTCCCAGCTGTAAAACTTCCTTTCACTACTGTTTTGGCAAAGATCTAGGTTGCTGACCTTCAGGAAGGCAATTTAGGGGTCTGACTTTGCCCTCATTGGAGGCACGTCCAATTTTGGGTGGGGTGGGGGGAGATGAGGGGAAATTTTATTGTCATCCATGTATTGGAGGTTATTGTGAAAACTGATATCTTAGTGATGGAGGAAGTAACCTACGGGATACTCCGTCCTGACCTATAAGATAACCTATTATGGTAATTAGGTATTATCAAAAAATCGGGAGAAAGGGATATTAGGGGAATCTGGGAAAATGTTTTTGAAAGACAATCATTTCATTTTAGACCTAAAAGACATCTGAAAGATCTTTCAGTCCAACTGTCTCTTTTTTCTATCAAAGAAAGTGAGACTTAGAAAAGTTCCAAGCTGTACACAAGGACTGCCAGTTAGTCGGAGAAGGATGGGACTAGAATCAGAGGCCATGAATCTCAGCTCAGGGCTGCACGTGAAGTGGATCTCCAGTCTGCCTCCATGACCAATGTCTTCTCTGGCTGTGGTTGCTGAGACCAGCCCTCCACTGCCCTGAGAAATGATAGCCTCCCCCACTAACGGGCACAGGCTGCCGCAGCCTGCGGGGGTTGCTGTGGGCTCTGCACTGGGAGGCTGAAAGGCAAGGGAATGGGATTCGTAGAAGCCGGTAGTGACTGCATGTGCTGGAGCATCAAAGGAAATGGCTGTAAGAATCACACTTAAAGCTTACTAGAAAAATCCACACTCCCTCTTCTTTGTAGATGTCTGTACCTTTCACTCATTTATGATGCTGGTGGAAAGAAAACCAGAGCTGGCCATTCCCAAATCCTTTCTAACCGCCCTCCGGAGTTCTCTTTGTTTGTAGGTGTAAATGCTAAAGGTCACCGGGGCTGAAAGCACGTTTTTTGCACCAGCCTCTTCCTCGCCCCCAGGTGCCAAAGCTGGTTCTGAAAAGTCTCCTTCACCTGAAGGAAGGGCCACACCCACCTACCCACCACCCTAGCCTCACCCCCAAATAAACCAGCTGCCTGTGCCTAGCGGGCCGCACTCTGGGTTTGGGGGAGGCCTCCTTTCCAGGCGGGTTGCTAAGGCCGGCGCAGACTCCAGGCCTGTTATCAGCAGGACAGTTTAAACAGGCCTTATCACTGTGTGTTCAATCAAGGTTTATGAGGGCTGATAAAGATGTCACCTAGTGGCTTCGTGTGTTCATTAAAACTATTCCCTGGTGGGATGGAAAAGCAAAGGTATTTATTTTTTTAAACAAAATTTTGGGGATAAATATATGTTGTACTTCTGTTAAATGTAGCACTTGTGGACAAGCTCATCTGTGTAGTTAAATCTGTGTGTGCTGGGGGAAAGGGGGTGAGGGCGGTCCTTTTGGACAGGTCCCCTAAGAACAATACATTAGGCCTCACCGACACAACATCCTTAATATCGTAGGTTATCATAATTGCTTATTTAATAATCCAGTGAATGGCACTACCCTTGGTTTAGGTGCAACAATAAGCCATTGTATGCTTTTAATTTTGTGGACTTTTAATATTTTGGGATCGTTATAACAAAAAAGGTATTTGCTTTAGTCTTTTATTTTAATAAGAGATTTCTAACCAAATGTGTTTGGCATAGTCCCTCTTCCTATGAGTTTTCCCTCTTCTATTGAAAGAGAAAAAAGCAAAACAGCCCATGTTATTTTATTCACCTATAATTGTATATAAAAAAATCAGAGCTGCAGGGAGCATAAAACAAGCATAAAAAATAGCCCCTGCTCAGTAGAGCTTTTGTACTCTGTGAGCTTTATAACTGCTTTATACTGAGACCTAATGTAGGTCCAGAGCTTGCACATAGGGTACCTCATTGGCTCATTTACTATATTTTTTGTTTATTAATGCTAAGGCAGAATTGCAGAATAGAGGGTAAGAAAGGCTCCTCCCGCTCTTCCAGTCCAAAAGGCATCATTGCTTTTTTAATTTTAATTTTAAATTATGGTAACATAAAATTTATCACCTTAATCATTTTTAAGTGTACAGTTCAGTAGTGTTCAGTATATCACACTGTTGTTCAACCAATCTCCGGAATTTCTTCATTTTGCAAATCTGAAACTCTATAACCATTCAACAAGTCTCTATTCCTCCTACCCAGCCCCTGGTAATCACCATTCTATTCTGTTTCTATGAGTCTGGCTATTTTAGATACCTCATATAAGTGGAATCATGCAGATATATGTCCTTCTGTAACTGGTTTATTTCACTTAGCAAATGTCTTCAAGGTTAATCTATATTGTAGTATGTGACAGATTTCCATTCTTTTTTTCTCAAAGAGCAAAAGTTTACTTAGAAAGTCACAAAGGTAGGAAAAGTGAGCCAGCTAGGCATGGGCTCTGGAAACAAGTTACAGAGGCAAAAGAAGGGCCCTTGGAGCTCAGGAGAGAGAGGCAAGGAAATAGCACCTGGGGGAAGCGGTACCTGGGGGAAGCGGCGGGGGGGGGGGGGGACCGGGAGAAGGTGGTGACATGCTCCATAGAAAGAGCTGTGAGGATTTCCATTCTTACGACTGAATAATATTCCAATGTTTGTATATACCACATTTTGTTTATCTATTCATCCATCGATGGGCATTTGTGCTGGTTCCATGGTTTGTCTATTGTGACTAATGCTGCTATGAACATGGGTGTGCACATATCTGTTCTAGACCCTATTTTCAATTCTTTTGGGTCTCCAGAAGTGAGATTGCCACATCATATTTCAGTTCTATTTTTACAGAACCATCATATTGTTTTCCATAGTGGCTGCACCACTTTACATTCTTACTAACAGTGCACAGGGCTCCAATTTCTCCACATCCTCATTAACCTTTGTTATTTTTTCTGTGTGTGTTTTTTTAATAGTAACATCCTAATGGTGTGAAGTGATACCTGCTATGGACTGAGTATGTGTTCTCCCCTCTCCCAAATTCATATGTTGAAACCCTAATCTCAATGTGATAATATCTGGAGGTGGGACCTTTGAGAGGTTATCAGTTCATAAGAGTGGAGACCTCACAAAATGGGTTAGTGCTCTTATAAGAAGAGGCCAGAGAGCTAGCTCACTGTCTTTCCACCACGTGATGAGAAGGCACCCATCTGCAACCTAGAAAAGGACCCTCACCAGAACCTGCCTGCTGGCACCCTGATCACGGACTTCCAGCCTCCAGAACTGTGCGAAATAAAAATCTGTTGTTGATAAGTCACCCAGTCCGTGGTATTTTGTTATGGTAGTTTGAGATGACTAAGACAATACCTCATTGTGTGTGTGTGTGTGTGTGTGTGTGTGTGTGTGTGTGTGGCTGGGCCCTCATTGTGGTTTTGATTTGCATTTCCTTAAGAATCAATGATGTCGAGCATCTTTTCATATGCCCTTTGGCCATTTGCATAGCTTACCGTGGAGTTTTGACATCTTCCTATCTCCATACCTCCTGATAACGCTACTTGACCACTTAAGGAGATTTGTTTTCTAGAAGGCTACGTGCAGACTTCTCCTGCTTTCTGAGACATTCTGAACATTTCTGATATATGTTGATCATTACAAATGGGTGTCTTAGGGATAAAATTAATTGTTGTTCATTTACTATTATTTAATTAAATCTAATGCTTAAAAGAAAACTTGTGAACACACCTCTTCTCCACCACAGGGGGTCAGGCTCTATATAGAGAATTTTCTGCTCATTGCACCTCACGTTGCAATACTTGGAAGCACTGAAGAGAAAAGAAGCGGAATCCAGTTTATACCGAGGCGAGATGGGAAGGCGGACGAGGTGGAACGAAGGGGAGAAGCTGAGGGGTCAAAGGGAGCGCTGGGCGTGGACTGCAGGGAAGGGCAGGAAGAGGTGACTTTCTGGTTCAAACCCCCCGAAAAAGGCGTCTATTCTTGGTGAAGACTGGGGAAGGAAGCTCATGAGCTTTTTGTATCAGATGATGGCCAAATGCTACAAAGTTCTTGGATAAGGATGTGCTCACTGTTTTAAGTTGTGTCTCCCTAGAAGCAGACAATGAAACAAGGATTTGAGTCCAAGTAGTTTATTTGGAGGAGCATCGGTCAGGGTCTTAGTTTCACAATTCCCGGTATAGAACAATGCTATTGATTTATACAAGTTGCTCTTTTATTCTATAACTTTACTGAGCCTTCTTATTCGTTCTAATGGTTTTGCTGATTATTTTGTTAGCTTTTTTTACATAAATGATCATATGATCTGCAAATAATACCATTTTTATATCTTTCTTTTTCATTCTTACCCCTCTTACATTTTTTTTCTTGTAGGGTTGGGCAGCACCTCCGCTGTAATACAGAACAGGTATAGTGACAGTGGGTGTCCTTATCTTGCTCTTGTGTTAAAGGGAATGCATCTCAGGTTTCTCTTTTAAGTGTATGTTTACTGAAGGCTTTGGTATATAACCTTTACAAAGGTAAGAAAGTTTCCTTCTATTCCTAGTTTGCTAGGGCTTAAAAAAATCCTAAGTGGTGAATTTTATCAGAAACTTTTTCTTTATCATTTGAAATAATGCAATTTATATCCTGTAGCCTACTAGTGAGGTAAATTAATCTGATAAATTTCCATATATTAGACTATCCTTGAATTCTTGGGATAAACCTTATTTGATCAGGATTTAATTAGCTATTGTTTTGCGTAAGATGTTTGCATCTACATTCATAAGTGAAAGGGGTGTATCATTTTCTTCCCTTGTCATGTCTTTCTCTGCTATTAGAATTTAGATTACACTGCTGTCTTGATTTTTTGGTTTTGTTGTGTTATACTTTCTCCAATTTTTTGAGTGGAATTCTTATCCCACTTGCTTCTAACCTTTCTTATGTTCTGATAAATGTGCTAAAAATATAAATTTCCCTCTAGAACTGCTTTAGCTGTGTCCCCCAAATTTTGACATGTGGTACTTCATTACCATTTAATTCTAAATATTTATTAATTTTATTTTAAATCGAGTGTTATTTAAAAACTCATTTAGTTGCAAAATACAGTAGTATTTTATAACACGCCTTTTAGTTTCAATACATATAATATTTTTAAGGAAATATATTATTTACAATTTATAATTTTATCACATTATGATTGGAGACATAGAATTTATTGAGGCTACCTTTATGGTCTAATAAGTGGTCTTATTTTGTATATATTCCACATGTACATGAAAAGAATGAGTTTTTCTCTTTGTTGAAATATATATATATATATATGTACCTCAAATAGTTTGAAGTTATTAACTGTTTTGTTCTGATCTTCAATATCTCTTCTTATTTTCTTATTGCTTCACCTATTAATTCTTATGAGTAGTCTGTTTAAATTTCCAACTATAATGGTTAATTTATGTATTTTTCTTTATATTTCTGTCAGCTATTGGTTTATACAGTTTGAGATTGTATTGTTAAGTGCACATATGTTTCTCTTTAAAGAATAGTTTATTGATATTTAGAGAGAGAGGAAGGGAGAGGGAGAGAGAGAAACATTGATGTGTCACATTGATTGACTGCCTCCTGTGTGCCCCACACCGGGATCAAGTCCATAACCTGGGCATGTGCCCTTGACTGGGGATTGAACCAGCAACTTCCTGGTGCATGGGACAATGCCCAACCAACTGAGCCACACCAGCCAGGGCAAGTGACATGTTTTTGATGGTTACATCTTTTTAAAATTTCCCCCCTTTTCAGTATATATGGCCCTTCCTTTTCTCTTCTGATACCTTTCCCCTTAAATTGTATTTTCTCAGTGTTAAGATGGCTACATCAGTTTTCTCTTGGTTCATATTTAGTTAGTGTGTGTTTATTCATTTTTAAAAATTTTTTTAATGTTTCAGTGTGTTTTAAGTATTTCTCTTGTAGCTGACATATCTTTTTATCTTATTTTTAAAGTCTAATCTTAGAATCTCTGTATTTTAATTTGCTAGTTGATTTTAAAAAAAAATCCTAATATATTTAACTTCATTATTCCTTCATATACTTCCTACTTTTCATTAAAACAACTTCTCTCCTTCTAGGACTCTTATTAGACATTGCCATTTTTTTTAATCCTTCAAATCTGTTAACTTTTCTTATAATGTGTCTTTATGCAGATGACACCATCTTACTGGCAGAAAGTAGCAATGATTTGAAACAACTTCTGATGAAAGTGAAATAAGAAAGTGCCCAAGTAGAGCTTCATATGAACATCAAGAAGAAAAAAGCCATGACTGCAGAAAAAAATACACAACTTTAACATAGACAATGAAGGTTGTTAAAGGTTTTGCTTATCCTGGTTTAGTCATCAATTCAAATGAAGACTGCAGCCAAGGAATCAAGAGACTTGGAAGTGCAGCAATGGAAGAATTAGAAAAAAATCAAGAGCAAAGATGTGTCAATAGAAACCAAGGTTAAGATCACCCACACCCTTATATTCCCAATTACTATGCACAGATGCAAAAGGTGGACAGTGAAGGAGGTTCAAAAGAAAAGAATTGATTCAACTGAAATATTGAATCAATTCTCCTTGAAGGGGAGCTCCAAGGAAACCCTGGACCCGCCAGAAGGATGAACAAGTGGGCCCTAGCAAAAATTAAGCATGAAACATTGCTGGAGGCAAAAATGATGAGACTGAAATTGTCCTTTTTGAGCACATCATGAGAAGGCAAGTTTCTTTGGAAAAGACAAAAATGCTGGGAAAAATAGAAGGCAGCAGGAAAAGAGAAAGAGCAAATATAGGAAAGATTGAGTCTGTAAATGAAGCCATGAGTCTACAGGAGTTGAGCAGGGCTGTTGAGGACAAGACGCTATGGGCACCACTCATTCACAGGGTCACCAGGAGTAAGAGCTCACTCAATGGCACATAATATACGTCCCTTCCTTTTGGGAAAGTTTCTCTATTTAATTGCGCTAATTCTTTCTGTTATTTTTTTAATATATTGTGTTCCTTATTTCAATTTTTATGTGTTTCATAGTCAATTTTTCTACTTTTTTATGACATTTAATTCTTATTTTTTAGCTCTAATATAACTATTTCCTTATGTGTATGTATAATGCATATTTTAAATTATTGATCCATTTGTTTCAATTCTGCTTTACATGGTATATATTGTTTAGCTTACTGTTTGTCAATTAAGGAAGTTCTCCTCAGGGATCTGGTTATTTATGCTTGTGAGTCCATGTTCACCTGAGAATAACAGCTGGTCTTTCTGGTAATGTGTTCAGGGGAAAAGAATGAAGGACAGACCCTGGGCTAAATCCCTCCATGTGAGTCTTAGGGAGAGGGGAATAGTAAGCTCTAGGGCAGAGAGATCCAGGCACCACAAAACCACTGTTGATCATTCCTTTTTCAGGAATAATCTCCACCAGACAGACAACTCTGCTTCAAGAATTCTTCTTTAAACTCTTAGAAATAAGCAGCAATGGGAGAAGCCGTTTCCTCAGTTGGTAGTATTCCAGCCACAGGGTCAGTTCAGACCTGTTCTTATCAGTATCTCACTCCAGCAGGACATTTGTGCTGTCCTCATATTACTATTCTAACACGGGGCTATTGTTGTCAATTTCTTTGGAGATGAATGAAATATAAATTTTTATTCTACATATATTTAAAATAAAATATATAACATTTTAATTTATGGTATGCATGTATATGTGAAAAGTTCACACTTGCCTATTTCAATGAATTAAGCAATTCAGACACTTATAAAGTTAATGCTCTTCCCCTTCCCCATCATCACTCTCTAAAAAAATTGATGTGAACACTTTTCTCTCCCAAATATTCAATTATAAAAGATTCTATCTCTTAAATCATAATTGTAAACTTTTAAAAAAGAAAATATGGTATTTGTAGATATGCTTCCAGACCAATGTTTATAAATTAATTCCTTCTCTTTCCTGGATAAATAATATTCTGTGGCATGGATGTTCCATAATTTATTTATCAATTCTCCTATTGATAGACATGTTAGTTTTTTCCCAGTTATAAATATAAACAATACTGCTATAAATATTCTTGGATCAGTCGCAATGGATGGAGTCCAGAAATAGTACAAAGAATATATAGCAATTTGATATATCAAAAAAGTAGTATTTCAATTCTGTGGGGAAAAGGTGATTTATTTAATAAATAATGCTGGCATAACTAACAATTTCCATATGGGACAAAAAGTTTTATTCCTTTCTTACATCATGTACAGAAATGAGCTCCAGATACAATGATGTAAAAAAATAAAAATATTGGAAGAATATTTATATAATTTCAGAGTTGGGAAAAATTTTAAAAGAAATTTTGGAAACCTGGAAATAATAAGGGGGAAAAAGTGAACATATTTGAATCTATAAAAAATTTTAAATGTTTTATGTCTCCATATGACACAGATAACTAATTTTTTTTCAATGTGTCATCTTAAGGTCAAATAAATGTTTAGGTCCTGGGTTTTGTCTGATGAGGACTGGTGAAATCTTATTAATATGAAGTCTACATAACTATATCCATATATAACTATACCTAATCATATATATCTACATAACTATATCCGATGTAGTTGTAATAGGATTTTGTTCTCATGATATGTCTCTTGAAATCACATCTCTACAGTCTGGAAATTGAACAGACCCTATAATATACTTCTTTATTGGAGATTATTGTGAGGAAAAAATTTACACAGCTCATACTACACCGAGTTCTAAAACGTTTATATACATATGTGTTTGTATTGAAGTTTCTTTTAGAGGAGATTTTGGAAATTTAATTCAGTAAGTGATGGAGGTGGTATGATGGCTGAAGAGAATTTAAGAGTAATTAGAATTAAATGGGGATGGAAAGAGACTGCTTTGGGGGATGGGCACACGATGCAATGTGCAGATGATGTTTTGTTGAGTTGTACACTTGAAACCTGTATGGTTTTGTGAACCAATGTCACCCCAATAAATTAAATTTAAAAAAGAAAGAGTAATTAGAATTCTTTTGTTTGACTTTTACGTAGCAAAATGTTTAGCTGTGCCTGGCATGCAAATATACATTTGGATGCTTCTTTTAAAAAAGTGACTTTGTTAACAGACACCAAATTTTTTTCTTTGTCCTGGAAGATTAGTTGTAAATGTATCAACAAAAGTATTGATTTGCCCCACTGGCACAATAAAGGAGTATTCACTCTTTTAAATATTTAGGATGTGATGGGTGCAAGAAAGTGTCCTAACGGAGAGGCACAACTTGCCATAATCATTCGTACTGACTGACTCTGCTGGTCTCTGTCGTGAACATAGCAGAGCAAACCCAAACCATGCACCCACATACAACTAACTGTTCACCCCAAATCATAACGTAGTATAATTTGAAGGAAAAAGATCCTTGTTTAATACAGTTAAGAGAATGAAAAGACAAGTCACAGACTGGGGAAAAATGTTTACAAATCACATGTCAGAGAAAGAGCTTGTATCCAGAATTTTTGACAGTCTCAAAGCTCAATGATAAAAAAACAAACCAACCAATTGAAAAATGAACAAAAGCTTTGAATAGACACTTTACCAAAGAAGATACACAATGGCAAATGAACTCATGAAAAGATGTTCATCATCATTAGTTATTAAGAAAACAAAAATTAAAACCACAGTGAGATATCATATCTATTAGAATGGCTAACATTAGAAAACTAAACAAAACAAAAACTCTAACAGTACCAACTGTTGGTGAGGATGAGAAGCATCTGGAAATTTCATACATTGCTGGGGAGTTGCAAAACCGTGTAGACACTAAAAAATAGTCTTGTAGTTTCTCATAAAGTAAAACCAATTTACCATAAAACTCAGCAATCACACTTCTAAGTGTTTACCCAGGTAAAGTGAAAACTTATGTTCACACAAAAACCTGCATGTAAGTGTTTATAACAGCGTGATTTGTGATTGCCCTAAAATGGAAAAAAACACACAAATGTTCTTCAACTGGTGAATGGTTATACAGACTGTGGCACATCCATACCATGGAATCCTACTTGGTAAGAAAAAGAAGTGAACTCCTGATATAGAAAACAACACAGGTGAATCTCAAGTGCATTATGCTAAATGAGGAAAAGCCAGGCTTTAAGAGCTATGTACTGTATGGTTCCATTTTTATGACTTTCTGGAAAAGGTAAAACTATAGGGACAGGAAACAGATCCGTGGTTGCCAGGGGCTGGGGGAGGGAAGAGTGGTTGGCTACAAAGGGGCCTGGGGAACTATTTTGGGTTGGTGGAATTGTTCTATATTTTGATTGTGAGAGTGGTTACATGACTATATATATTTGGCAACAGTCACAGAACTGTACACTAAGAAAGGTAAATCTTAATGTATGTAAATTTTATCTCGGTGGGAAAAGTCTTGTTTATATGTAAGAACTAATGAGCTGTATCTGCAGTTTCAGCTCCTTGCCCTTCCCTCTGTGTCACTCCCACTGAGCTGTGTTGTAGAGTTGGGATAATCTGGGCTGTGGGGTTGCAGTGGCTTCCAGTCCTTTCCTTCCCCGGGCCAGCAGCACAGATAGCCATCTGAGAACCTTTCAAAGTGAGCCCACATATTACTATCCAACTTTGTATCCATTCAAATTAATAGGTCCTATTTTTCTTCAATCCCATTAAATTAGTAATTCAGATGCGTTTTAGGGATTATACTTTCTCTCTTTTCCATACTAATGTCCTTTCCAAAGGAAATGAGTGAGCTTCTCCAAGCCCTTAGTTGAGAACATCCTTCATTGTTCCTTTTGGGTTTCCTTTCTTTTCTCTGGGGTTTTTGGTCTCTACTGACAATTCCAGGGAAACATGTAGATGTAACTGGTAGAATTACTTATTGCTTCACTTTTCTGTCCCACTGCCAGACACTGGGCCTGAGTTTCACTTCAGGGAACATGATCAGGCTGCCTCTTTGGATGTAGGGCTTAGTAAGTGGTTCTGGGGGCTTCTTGATTCCAGAGCAAGCAGCTGATTTGCTTTTTCCTTGAATATGTTTCCTGTTTTCTGGCATAGGGTTTAAATACACCAAGTGTTAGGAACCCAGTACTAAATGAATGTAAATGTAGTTCTAACATAGAGAAATACATTGGTGAAACAAACATTTTCCATATTTCCTGGGCTCTTTCTCAAGATGAAAAGAGAAGGGGGTTAATTCTTGGACTCTAAATTATTATTTTTTGTTTTCATTTTCCTGCTTTAATCAAGTAAAATTTTAATCTATTTTCTTCAAGCTGAATTTTAGAGTTTCCCAAGATGTATCTGGATTCAGTTCTACTGAAACAAAATATTTGCGATCTTAATTCTTTTTTTCTTTTCTTTAATAAAGCAGAGCAGAAACTTTATTTTTTGATCAAGGAATGGAGAAGAACAGTGAGTTCATGCTCTAATGGTACCTTCTCCCCAATCTTAATTCTTTCTACATTAAAATAGAACCAAGATTTCTCTGTGAGAGTACGCAAGAGTATTTTTCACTATCCAGGGTGTGCAGAAGAGAAAGCAGATGGGCCTCCTTACCACCCCCTCCCCGGTTTAACAACATGCTGGAGGGGGAGGTGGGGCAAAGGCCAAGACACAGTGTTTCCTGGAGCCCCAAGCCCTCACTGAGGTGGCTTTCGAGCACTTTCCCTTCCTGCGATGAAGGCCAGCATTCTTTCACAATTCCACAGCTGACCCTGATGCACAGATTAATTTATTTTTCCTGAATCCATCTTGTCAAAAAAAATATCAGGGCCAGGAACCTAGCTATTTCCAAATCAACCTTTCGCCCTAGTGTTTCCCAGTGACGTTCTTAAGGAAGTTAGAAATTTGGTTTGTTTCAGACGAGGTGACTTGTCTGACCCAGGAGAGGTCGAAGGTGACTCTCTTGCAACTGCTGCCTTGAGTGGGCCACTCTGTGAACCGAAGTTTTTTCAGCTAAGCCAATGGGATGGCAGCTCAAAAAGAACATGCCAAGGGCCCACCTTACTCACCCACCATCTTCTCAGTCTCAAGGCCAACTTAGTGCTGTCTTTGCCAAGTTTTCTCCAAGCATTGACTTTTCATGGTGATGGCATGTTTCCCCTCTAACAGTTTAAGCTTCTCTTGAAATATCTTTGGAAACCTCACATGGTGCTTAACATAATACCTAACACATATACTTTGCTCACGCATACCTGGAGGCTGTTCTGCATTCCTCCCAAAGCTTGGAGCTACTTCACCTTTTTTTGGAGCACAGATATAATTTGTTGGCAGGTAGGTGCCTTCCAGCTGTAAAGCTTGGGTGGTGTGTCCAGATTTTCAGTCCCACTGCTGGGGTCTCCTGGCTCAGTCTGAGGACACCCCAGCAGATAAACTTAGAGCTCTGATTTTCTTTGCCTGTTTAATTATCTATCTTTGCTTCCCCCAGTTTCACCACCAGCTAATGGTATTGACAATGATAATGATCATGATAATGGTAACAAGACAACTGAGAGGCAGCACAGCACAGTATAAGTTCTGCAGGCAGGCTACCCAGGTTTACCTTCCTTTTTATTTATTTATTTTTTTGAGTTAGAGCATTTCATTAAGGTCAGATTCAACATGTCTTTCACATACAAAAGACAACAGCTAAAATAACTATCATATGTAGTATAAGACATTCTGATACAAATTTTCAAAGAGGCTTTAAAACCTAGGTGTACTTTCTGTCTTTGCTGCTTAACACTTGTGTGACCCTGGACAAGTCGCCTGACCTCTCTGTGCCTCAGTTTCTCATTTGTAAAACAGGGATAATAGTCTCTATTTCATAGGGAAGTTGTGAAATATGAATTAATGGATGTAAACTTCTTAAGATTGCTTGTGTTTATTATTATTATTATTATTATTATTATTATTATTATTGGTAGTATACTTGCCACTTATTGAATGCTTACTGTCAGGTACTAGTAAGAACAATTCACATATGTTGTTTTATTTAAATCCTTAAAATGACCTTGTGAGTTGAATATCTACCTACTCATTGTATAGGCAAGGAAACTAAAGCTGAGTAACTCACTTAGGTCCTTTGGCTAATAAGTGGTAGAGCAAGAATTCAAACCCAGGGCCATCTTCATCTGAAGCCTTGCTCTTAACCAGTTTGCTAATAATCTTCTCATATTAATGTGGGTAATCATAAATATGGTACATTCATTCTGGTAGCTAACTTTTTAAAAAAATCTGGATTTGAAGAAAAATCCTCTTGTCTTCTATCATAGGTGGTAAAATACCTCGCCAACATAGTGAAGTGGAAGCTGAGATGACACAACCATCTCAATCACAGCTTTCTGGGTCTTCAGGGTGGCTGGATGCTTCAGGGAGCCTGGCATTTGTGAAGGCCAGGCTGCCTGGGGTTGGGGGAAATTTTGTGTGGCAGAGAAAATTTGGTGGTGATACTTTTGTCTTTATTTCCAAATTGCTCCTGTGACTGCTTAATCAAGTTGTTGAGAGTTGCGGTTACAGACATACCTGATACCCATGCTTCTATCATCTCATTAGCTTATGGTATCTGACAGAGGTCAGATAGAACTAGACTTGAATGCATCTTTCTGCTTTACTGGGCAAGCCCACAAAGTCATTTATTACTTTATTATTATTATTTTTAAAATATGTCTTTATTGATTTCAGAGAGAGGAAGGGAGAGGAAGAAAGAGAGAGAGAAACATCAATGATGAGAGAGTCATTGATCGGCTGCCTCCTGCGTGCCCCCTACTGTGGATCGAGCCCACAACCCGGGCATGTGCCTCACGGGGAATGGAACCTTGATCTTCTGGATCCTAGGTTGATGCTCAACCACTGAGCCAAGCTGGCTGGGCACATGAAGTCATTTAACCTCTGAACTTCCCTGAAAAGGAAAAGAATCACACTTGATTGATCAGGTTTTGGAGAGAATTAATAAATAGATGTGATGGCTCCGAGAAGGCACCCCATAAGAGATTTGTGACTTTGGTTTCAGTTTAGAGACACAGGCATTGTCAAGACTTTTATAATGAATAACAGAAGGATTTTTTATGAATCAGACTTAACCTTTATAATGAAGTAGAAAACATTCAGTATGTTTCAGGCCCGCATTATAACTGAGTGTGAGTCAGGCACTGACATGAAATACTCCTATGTAAGGCGGGATTGTCTTCATCTTGTGCATGAGAAAACTGAGATTCAGAGAAGCAGTTTGCCCAATAACATACATCTGGTTAGCAGGATAGTCAAGACGGAGCCCTGTGACTCTAAAGTAGTGCCATCTGCCCTGGCCTGTTTCGCTCAGTGGTTAGAGTGTCGGCCGGCAGACTGAAGGGACCTGGGTTCAGTTGCGGCCAAGGGCATGTACCTGGGTTGCAGGCTGATCTCCGGCCCTGGTCAGGGCTCGTGCCGGAGGCAATCAATTGATGTGTCTCTCTCACATGGATGTTTCTCTCTCTCTCTCTCTCTCTCTCTCTCTCTCTCTCTCCCCCCCTTCCACTCTTTCTGAAAAAGCAATGGAAAAAATATCCTCCAGTGAGGATTAAAAAATAATAATTATTCATATATATATATATATGCGTGCCATCTTTCTAGGAAAGGGTTAGCACAAATGTCATTCATTTATTAGTCAAATGTTTGTTAATCATTTGATATATGTGGGGCACAGTTTCCAAGGATTATGTGTGTATAATACAAAGAAATATATGTGGGAACTTATACTCTAGTTGGAGAAACAATCACATAAATATTGCAAACTTAATAGCTTGAACTCTGCCCTATCTCACGACAAAACACTTGAAAATTTTGGATAAAGTAGACAGAAAAATAAGCCCATAAAATGTAAAAAAAGAGATGAATTTGAAAACAATTGGCATACATTTGAATTAATGTTAGGGCTCTTCTGGGGACAGGGCGTTGGTGGTCTTCCTAACCCAGAAGCATGACTTTTAATACCCAAGGATTAGAGGGGATCTGAGACCTGTATAAATCTAGACACTCAAAGGGCAACACTCTCAATAAAAGTGTGGAGTCGAGGAGGGGAAAATGATTCACCGGCAAAGTAAGACAACAAGGGAATGCAGCCTAGAATCAGGGTGGACTAAGCTGTGTCCTGTGAGTGCAGCCACTATGGAAAACAGTATGCAGGTTCCTAAAAAAATTAAAAATGGAACTGTCTTATGATACAGTGATTCCACTTCTGGGTATATCTGAAGAAACCCAAAACATTAATTTGAAAGAATATCTGCACCCTTAAGTTCATGGCAGCGTTATTTACAAAAGCTAAGATATAGAAGCAACACAAGTGCCCGTCAATAGATGAATGGATAAAAAAGCAGTGGTACATTTACACAATGACATATTACTTGGCCATAAAAAATAATGAAATCTTACCATTTGTGACAGCATGAATAGACCTGAAGGGTATTATGCTAAGTGAAATAAGTCAGTCAGAAAAGACAAATGCCACATGATTTCACTTACATGTGGAATCTAAAGAGTAAAATAACTGAACAAACAAAATAGAAGCCAACTCATAGACACAGAGAACAGACTGATGGTTGCCAGAGGGGAGAGGAGTTGGGGGACTGGGTGAAAAAGGTGAAGGGATTGAGAAGCACAGATTGGTAGTTACAAAATAGTCATGGGGATGTAAAGTACAGCTTAAGGAATATAGTCAATATTATTGTAATAACTTTGTATGGTGCCAGGTGGGTACTTAAAATATTCAGGGGACCATTTTGTAAAGTATGATTATGTAACCACTATGCTGTACACCTGAACCTAATACAAAATAGTGTTAAATGTAAACTGTAAATGAAAAACTTAAAAAAATAAATTAATTAATGTTACATTGTTTTTTTAGTTGTATCTATTAGAATTTGAATTCTGTTGTGATTTGATGCCCACTATTATCCATTTTTAAAAATTACATGAACAAAAACTTCCTTGATCTTGGGGGGGAGGGGAAGATGTGTCCTGTGAGAATACACAGCAATAGTCTCTCACATGGGGGTTTGGGGTTTGAATTGATACTACTCATGTGGTCCAGGAACTCCTCCCCACCCTTACCCCCACCCACAAGCCAACTGACTAATACAAAAGCAGTGCTTCTGATATTAGTGCTGAGGTGTGAATTTTGGCTCTTCATAAGCTTTCATTTGAAAAAACAGTAGAGCTTTAAGCCCTGGCCGGTGTGGCTCCGTTGGTTGGAGCATCCCGTACACCGAAAGGTGGTGGGTTTGATTCCTGGTCAGGGCACATACCCAGGTGGCCAGTTTGATCCTTGGTCAGGGTGCCTACCAAAGGCAACCAGTTGCTGTTTCTCTCTCACATCAGTGTTTCTCTCTCTCCTTCTCCCTTCCTCTCTCTCTAAAATAAATAAGAACATAACCCTCGGGTGAGGGTTAAAAATAAAGAAAAAGAAAAAGTAGTAGAGCTTTAAAAATTATTTTATTTTTTTAAAGCAAAGGGGTAAGCTAAAGTCTTAGGTCAAAATATCCTTGGTGAGAAGTATTGGGATGGGATGGTTCTCCTCGTAGGGAATCAATCGTATGCAGTTAGGTGATTACTACATCGTTTTCTTTTGAGAGGACTGCGGTAACAGTGGGTCAGCCCCTTCAGATAACTCTGTCCATTGTCAGCTTTGAGGAGGTCACTCCACCCTGTTCAGATCCTCCATAACCACGACAAACTTGAAAGGAAACCCCCGGCTGCGGTGAGACCTGCCGTCCACCTGAGGATGAGCCGACATCAGAATTAGGGTTCCAGCTATTCCACAGCACTGATGGGGTATGGAGTTCTGTGTCAGCCATGGCACGTGTACAGGTGTGGAGAAGGGTCCCTTTGTCTGGATGAACCATCTTTTCTCTCTGCTGAGGCTGTGGCTTCTGCTCTGTGGCTGGGGAAGGCCAGAGTTTGAACTTGAGCAGAAGAAAAGGTAGAAGGGTTTGCAGGAGTTTCACGCTGGGTTTGCTCTAATCCAGCTTTGTTAGCCCCTTGGCAGAGGAAGTAAAACGAGCTGAGAAGCAGGGAGTTGGGGCCATGAGTTGAGTTGAAACTGCTAGAAGATGCAAATTGATAAATAAACATTAAAACAATGAGGCTCCGCTAATCCTCTGACAAAGGACAAATTGCTAATCTAACCTCCCCGCCAGGATGGCTGCCCCAGTTGAACAAAGGCGGCTTTTATAGTTTATGTTTTATTTGTAAACTGACAGTGCTGGTCAGTTAGTGGATTTACTCTCACCTGCCTCCGTGGGGAGGGGAGGTGGCAGGTAATCCTTTCCTTCTCTAAGCGTCTCAGGGAAACGGTCACCTGATCTGACCAGGAAAGGCCTTGGAGGACCTGCCAAATTTTAGCCACTTTAGACTAACTGCCAGATTGCTTGTCAACAATGGAGCCAGTGTCTGAAGGGGAAAGGGCTGGGGACTGGCCAGCCTTTTCAGCTCAATTCCTGAGAAGACTTGGGTTTCCCTGCCTCTCTCCAGCCTCCTAATTCCAGAGTTCAAGGCCTTCTCTGGGAAAGGTGGTTGTCAAGGCTTGTTGATGATAATTCTCTGAAAAGGTGTCTGTCGCCCAGGGTCCCTCCTGCGGGAGTCAGCCTGCAGGGCTGTCACCCAGGCTCAAGGTGTCAGCTCATTCATTATTCCAACTGACCTTCCAGAGGCGAGTCTGGCGCTGAGATCCGACACCCACACAGACAGAGCTGGCCCAAACCTAATCGCCTGGGGAGAACACAGATAAGTCCTGTCTCCAGTGGCCTCTGGCCTCCTTTACCCACTGTCACTCTGCCTCTTGTCATCTTACTTCCTCCACCTCAAATGTCAAGGCGTCCTCTTGGCCAGCTGAAGTGCAGCCACCTGAGGGGAAGAGATGAATATTTTTCTGGGGTAACTGCCTCTCACAGGACACATCCTGCTGCTCTTTCTAATGCAGGAATCTTGCTCAAGGGTGCACAGGCTGTGTTCTGGGTGAGGACCAGGAGAGACTACAAATCATTTCCAGAAAGTGCTACGGAAGCCCCAACGCACACCCACAATACACACCCACCATTCTGAGTCCGTGATTTCAAATACGGGCTCAGAATTAGGCTCAGAATTAAACAGGAATGACTGGGACCTGGCCCAGATGGGGCCTTTGAGATGGGGCTGAGGTGGGTTCGAAGCCCCTCCCTTATTGTGCCAGACGATGCTGCTGGTTTTAAAAAGTGAGGGGGCTACAATCCTAATGCCACCCCCTCAACGACAGGAGACAGCTGGGCATACGTAGAATTGGTTTCTGACCCTCTGACTGATGTGTTCAGACTCGTGAAGAATTTCCTGCCTGGGTACACTCTGCTCTTTTAACATCCCAGTTACACCCCAATTACAGGACTTATCACACTGTACCCAAATTATTTGCTAACAGGACTTTCTTATCCACTTGCCCAATGGCTTCCACATTGGGATTCAAGCATGCCAGCGGATAAGTAAGAGGATTCATGGTGGGGAGAGAAAAGAAAGTGTTATAATTTCTATTTATATTGCTTATTACCATAAGTTTTATTTATATAAGTATGTATTATTTAAGTATTTAAATATAAGTATGTTTTATTATATATGTGTGTATATTTACACATACACACACATATAACAGATCACTGTCATAGATGATAGGATATGTATATGACTAATAAATAAATAAGTTTATAGAAGCTGGGGGTGTCTGCTCTTTTTTTTTAACTGATAGGGCAAATTATTTTAAAAAATGTTGAAGCCTAGCTGGTTTGGCTTAGTGGTTAGAGTGTTGGCCCATGGACTGAAGGGTCCTGGGTTCGATTGCTACCAAGGGCACATAACCTCAGTTGCAGGCTAGATCCCTGGCCTTGGTTGGGGACCGTGCAGGAGGCAACCAATTGATGTCTCTCTCTCACATGGATGTTTCTCTCTCTCTTTTTCTGTCTCTCTCTCTCTCTCTCTCTTCCACTCTCTGTGAAAAGCAATGGAAAAAATATCCTCGGGTGAGAATTTTAAAAAAATGTTGAAGGCCATTGCACCAGACAATGAGTGGAGTCCTTGAAGGTGGGGGTCCTGTTTTAGCCTCAAGTTATACCCTCCACCACTATCACTATAGCTGAGACGAGATATGTGCCTCATAAATATTTGAAAGGTTGAATGAAAGGGTTTAGAAAGAGTAGATAGTGGATAAGTTTCTGTGCTGGAGTTTCCTTAACATAAGAGTTATAAATAGTAAATTATATGGTGATACAGCTTAAGTGGTGATTATTAAGGTTCATGTTTCTTTTTTACAAGGATAAAAATCTTTGAAGGGAGAGGAAATGAATCATTGTGAGTTATGGACTTCTCCACATGAATTTAAGCAACTCGGGCTGGTTCCACATGAGGCAATAGGTATCCCCAGGTGTCTCTGCACATGGCTTGTGGGTTTCTCCCATATCCTCCCCACCCCCTCCCTGACCTCATGATTTGTTCCCCCATTGTCCCATCCTTGCTTCAACCTTGATGATCCCACTGGCTCAATAGTAGGGTTGCCAGATAAAGTATCAGACACCCTGTGACATTTGAATTCCAGATAAACATTGAATAATATTTTAGTGTATGTCCCAAATATTACACAGAACACACTTATACTAATAAATTATTGGTTATTTATCTGAAATTCAAATTTCATTGGGTTTCTTGTATTTGCTACACCTGGTAACCCTAGCCAATAGCCTCCGGAGTGCTCCCCCTGATAGTTAATAATAGTTATCACTTGTTGAGGCTTACGTCATGTCAGAAATGGTTGCCATGCACGTTACATACAATATATCTTATAAACCATATATTAATGGTCCTAAGTAGGAATCACCACCTCCATTTTATAGCTGTAGGTTCCTGGGGCTTGCAGGGGTTGAGTAACTGCTCAGGGTCACCTAGGAGGAACCGGTAGGACAGTCATTTGAACCCAGGTCTAACTTCAAAGCTCATTTCTTATGGCGATACAGATTTAGGTTCAACACACAGGGCACTTTGGACCAGATAAAAGTGTCTGAAAAGGGGTTGGGCATCATGAAATGTGGCGCATCTCCTACCTGTGGTGGCCAAGCAGGAGCTGGGAGCTGGGCTGTTGTAGGCTCTAACTCAGCGGATCTTAGGTTTGGGTTGATGTTCTCTGAAGCCCTTTCCTTCCCATGCAGGCTGAAAAACCCCTTGGATGTTGTTCGAGGAATTATACACACATGTGTGCATTTTGCAGTGGGAGTTTTTATTTTTATTTTTGCCATTGGGAACTCTGGCTAAACAATCCAGGGACAGGACCAGTCCCATTGGGAGAAGTGCTGGTCTCATCATTAATGCGGTATTATTCCAGAGTCTTCTTTTGCAAAGAACAGAGTCCTTGGATTCTATTCCAGTTATTTTTCTCAAAATGTGATCCTACTCATAAACCTTTCTGAGTTTGAAGTAGATTCATGTCAATAACTGCCAATTTCAAATGGCAAAACAATTTTCAGTGCCTTCTTATATAGCAGGTTTATATTTAAGGTTAGATACATGCATACTTAGGTTACTTTGGGGATTTTGGAGTTAAATTCTGCCTAAAATGCCAGTGAGAACTTTAAGATCTTTCTGCAGTGTCTTTGTAATGAGGAATTTATTAATTACTATTTTTTACAGAGATTCATCAGCACTTACAAGAAATATCCAGCTACTGAAACAGGATGCCAGATATGAAATACAGCAGTTTGTATGACTATAGGGACAATCTCTCCCCCAACAGAACATGGTGGAAAGCAGAGGTCTGAGTGATGGACATATCTGAGACCGCATTCTGGCTCTACCACTTATCAGCATTTTGAAGTTAGACAGAACACCTGACATCTGTAAACAAGGGATGATAAAGCGTTCATCACTGGGCCATGGTGAAGATTGAGACAGAATGTGTGAAAGCCCCTCACACATGCCTGACATATAGTGGGTGCATCAGTTAATATTCAGCCGGGTGTAAGCAGAGAAAAACCAAATGCACACTGGCCTAAATAACAAGGGGGTGTATTTCTTCATGTCACTGAATACCCAGAGGGCAGGCTTCAGGGTCATTTTAATCCAGTTGCCCAGTCAAGTCACCAAGGTTCTTCAGGATGCTGGCCTCATCCCAGATGGCCTCCTTCCTTCTAGCGAGATGGATGCCCTCGCTGCGCGGGACTGCATGCTTCCTCATCATAGTAAGAAAGAGAGAATGTCTCCCCTTCCACCATGGATCAAAAATTCTGGGCTTCCTTCTAATGAAGCTATATTTGGTCATGTGCCATCACACTCTGGACCAGTTGGCTGTGAAATACCAAGTGCTGATTGGCTCAGGTCTGAATTGGGTGCTTATCCCTGAACCAATCACTGAGGCAAGAGGGATGAAATAAAGGATTGGCTCTGACCAATCAGGGCTCGCACCTTGAGCTGGTCGTGGGTAAATCCTACCCAAACATTGTGCCTGGAAGGGGGTGGAATTCATGTTAGTAAAATAACCACAGGGCCCCTGCCCAATAATATTGTTATTGTTCTGATCAATAATGAAATTTCACATTCGGGAGATTAGGTTTCCTTAGGGCTGATATTGAGTAGTTCCCCCACTTTAAATAGTAACCATTGTCTTTTGGGTTATAAGAAATGTTACATTCTTTTATTCAGGACTATCCCCTAGTTATAGATCCACATTCTTCAAGTGCTTCTTCAATGAGTTTTAAGTGGGTTTTTAGGTCATAGCTGGCCTAGATCCAAAGCTGTCTTTTCTGTAAAGGTGGTGATAGTGATTGTGGTATCCTTAGCCATCTGAAGTAGAAAGAGCTGGAAAAAATTTATAGGCCATTAGCGGGGCCTGCCATCCAACCTGCTCGTGGGTCTTCTATCACATGGAGTTACCCTCTGTGGGCCAATTCCATGAAATGAACATATTACACACATTAGACGTGAAACATATTGGGGGCTTTTTAAGAGGATGGACATGAAGCAAACCACATGCAGACATTTCAGCTGATGGATGACCTGTGGATGGGCAGGTGCTGCCTGTTACAGCTGAGCTCTGGGAACCAGGTAGAGAGGGAAGCTTTTAAACTTCTTGGCCTTGCAGCTCCCACCGAAGGTAATACTACTGCCAGAGGGGGTAAAAAAGAAGCCCATTGGCTTTGTTTTCTACAGATCTTGCTCACTGTGAAAGGTAAGGAGCTCTTAGATTTTTTTAAACAAGACTTTCAAGTCCTTTCTGTCATGTACATTTATCCAATAAGACTTAGCTCAGTATTCCCTCTGGAGATGTGTAGGAGAAAGATCGTGGGTTGCTTGGTCGACATCTTTCACACCTCACAGGATAACATAACTTTGCCTTCTGTGTTTCATTTCATTTCCTGTCAGGGATTTAGAAGACATGTGAGACTCACCTGTGTTTCCTGAGAGTGAAATATTGATGAGGAGGTTACTAGGCAGTACTTTGTTCTGGAAAGAGCAGGACATTTGTAGTCATATTAGTTTTTTTGTTGTTGTTGTGTGTTTTTTGTAGTCATTAATTTGCTGCTGTAACAAATTACCACAAACTTACTAGCTTAAAACAACACAAGTTTATAATCTTATAAGTTTATAATCCTATAATTCTTGAAGTTAGGAGATTTAAAATCAATGTGTTGGCAGGGCTGCATTCCTTCTGGAGGCTCTAAGAATCTGTTTCCTTGCCTTTTCCACTTTAAGAAGCTGCCTGCTTTCCTTGGCTCATGGCCCCCTCCCTCCATCCTCAAGACCCACAGTGTAGCAACTTCAAGTCTCTGTCTCTGTCTTTCTCTGATCTCTTCTTCTATCATATCTCCTTTTCTGACTTTAACTCCCTACCTCACTTTCATAAGATTCCATCAGGCTAGCCCCAATAATCCAGAATAATCTCCCTATTTTAGGATTCTTAACCTAATCACATCTTCAAAGTCCCCTTTTCCAGGTAAGGTAACATATTCACAGGTTCCAGGAATTAGAATATGGACTTCTTTGGGGGCCATTATTCTGTTTACCATAGTGGTCTAGTTTCTTTTTCTCTTGTATAATCTTTACTTTTGTAAAGTGCGAATACATGCTACAGCGTGGATGAACCTTGAAAACATTATGCTAAGTGAAAGAAGCTAGACACACAAAAAAAACATAGTTTGGTTCCACTTATATGAAATATCCAGGACAGGTAAATCCATAGAAATAGAAGCAGATTGGTGGTTACCAGGGTCTGGAGCCAAAGGGAAATGGAGAGTGACTGCTTAATGGGTACAGGGTTTTCTTTGGAGTGATGAAATTTTTTGGAGCTTGATAAAAGTAGGTGGTTGCACAATATAGTAAATATACTAAATGCCACTGAGTTGTACACTTTAAAATGGTTAATTTTATGTTACGTAAAGTTCTTCCCAATTAAAAAAAGTAAAGCAATGAACAAGGTACACATTGAAAAATCTTACTACTACTTCTGCCCTATTTGCCCCATTTTCCTCCCCCATATAGATTGCCACTTAAATTAGTTCATTGTATATCCTGCCAGTGTTTCTTTATGCAGAAAAGTGCAGATGTAAGTTTTTATGGCTGTCTCTTTTTCACCAAAGGTAGCCTGCTATATATAAATTTTTATTGTTTTACATCTAATAATACATCCCAGAGTTCTTTCTATACCTTCAATATTTTCGCATTGGATGATATTCTACAGTTTAGATATAACATAGTTTATTTAAGATAAGCATTTAATGCTATAAATTTCCCTGTAAGCACTGCTTTAGTTGCATTCCACAAATTTTGATATGCTGTATTTTTATTATGATGTAGTTTAATATATATATTTTTTATTTTCCTTGAGACTTTCTCTTTGACCAAAGATTTATATAGAAGTATGCTGCTTAATTTCCAAGTATTTGAAGATTTTTCTATTGATTTTTAGACTTATTTTATTATGATCAGAGAAAACTTTGTATGACTTGAATTCTTTCCATCTTTTTCCTTCTTTATCTCTTTAAAACCTTTTTATTTTGAAATAATTATAGATTGCCATGTAGTTGTAAGAAACAGTACAGAAAAATCCATATACTTGTTATGGATTGAATTGTGGCCCTCCCCAATTCATATGTTGAAGTCCTAAGCCCCCAAACCTCAGAATGTGAGATTTGGAGATAGGGTCTTTGCAGAAGTAATCAAGTTTAACTAAGGTCATTAACGTAGTTCCTAATCCAGTATGACTGGTGTCCTTATGAAACAGGAAAATTTGGACACAGAGACATACATAGAGGGAAAATGATATGAAGACACAGAGAGAAGATAGCCATCTATAAACCAAAAAGAGATACCTGGAACAGATTCTCCCTCACAGCCCTCAGAAGGAAACAACCTTGTTGACAACTTGATTTTGGACTTCTAACCTCCAATAAGGAGACAATAAATTTCCATTGGTTAAGCCAATGTGGTTCTTTGTTATGGCAGACTAGCAAACTAGTAAACTTAACTCAGTTCTACCCAATGGTAACATCTTGAAATCTTGTATAACAATAGTACAATCACAACAGAAAAATTAACATTGATATAACCCACATACCTTATTCAGATTTCACTAGTTTTACATGTACTTGAGTATATGTGTGCGTGTGTTTGTATTTAGTTTAGTGAAATTTTATCTTATGTGGATTCAAGATAAAAACTGATCTATCACAAAGATCCTTTGTACTGCTCTTTTATATCCACAGTCACCTTCATCTCATCCCACTCCCTGATCCCTGGTTACTACTAATCTGTCTTCATCTCTATAATTTTGTCATTTTAATATTGCTGTATAAATGGAATCATATAGTATGTAACCTTTAGAGATTGGCCTTATTCACGCAGCATAATTTCCTTGAGATCTATCTAAGTTGTGTGTATCAACAGTTGATTCGTTTTATTTGCTGGGTAGTATTCCAAGGCACGGATGTATCACAGTTTGCTTAAGCATTCATTGGTTAAAGAACATTTGGGTTGTTTCCAGTTTGGGGTTATTATGAATAATGCTTCTATGACCATTCATGTACAGGTTTCGGGATGGACACAAGTTTTCATTTTTCTGGGATAAATAATACATTCTTTTACTTTCAATTTTTCTATACCTTTTGTTTTAAGTGAGTTTTTATAAAACACCACATAATGTTGTCATTTTAAAAATCCATTCTGCCTCTCTGGCCAGTGTATCTCAGTGGTTAGAGCATTGGTCCTCGAACTGAAGGGTTGAAGGTTTGATTCCCAGTCAAGGGCACATACCTGGGCTGCAGGTTCGATCCCTTACCCCGGTCAGGGCATGTGCTAGAGGCAACCAACTGATGTGTCTCTCACACATTGATGTTTCTCTCTCTCTCACTCTCTCCACCTCCCTCTCTTCCTTCCACTCTCTCTAAAATAATCAATGAAATAATATCCTTGGGTTAGGATTAATAAAACAAGACAAAACAAAAAGATCATTCTGCCAATCTCTCTCTCTTCCCTCCCTCCCCTTTCTCTCTCTTTCTTTCTTTCTTTCTTTCTTTCTTTCTTTCTTTCTTTCTTTCTTTCTTTCTTTCTTTCTTTCTTTCTTTCTTTCTTTCTCTTTCTTTCTTTCTTTCTTTCTTTCTTTCTTTCTTTCTTTCTTTCTTTCTTTCTTTCTTTCTTTCTTTCTCTCTCTTTCTCTCTCTCTCTTTCTCTCTCTCTCTCTCTCTCTCTCTCTCTCTCTCTCTCTCTCTCTCTTTCTTTCTTTCTTTCTTTCTTCTTTCTTTCTCCTCCCTCCCTCCCTCCCTCCCTCCCTCCCTCCCTCCCTCCCTCCCTCCCTTCCTTCCTTCCTTCCTTCCTTCCTTCCTTCCTTCCTTCCTTCCTTCCTTCCTTCCTTTTTTTTGCACTGCACTTTTCCTCTACTTCTGGGACTCTGATAACACAAATGTCAGGCCTTTGGTATTGTCCTACAGGTTTCTGAAGCTTATTCATTTTTGCCCTAAATCTTCATTCTTTCTGTTGTTGAGACTAGATAATTTCTATTGATCCATCTTCACATTCACTGATTCTTTCCTCTGTCATCATTCTGCCATTGAGCCCGTCAGTTCCAAAACTTCCATTTGATTTTTCTTTATTTCTTTTTTTCTAAGACTGTCAATGTTTTTGCTAGGACTGTCAATCTTCCATTCACTTAAAGAAAGTTTCTCCTTACTTGTTGGATCATTTTTATAATAGTTGCTTTAAAGCCTTTGTCAGATGATTCCAACATCTGCATCATCTCAGCATGTAAGTTGAGATTTTCCTGGTTCTTTCTATGATGAGTAGATTTGTATTGCATTCTGGACATTTTGAATATGGTGAGTCTCTGGGTCTTTTTAAATTCCTATGGAAAATGTTAATTTATTATTATTATTATTATTATTATTATTTTTAAAGCACTTTAGTAAGCAGCTGACCTAGTTGGGTTCAGGCTGCAAGTTTCAACCAACCTTTTGTGGGTTGTGATGTCAATGTCAGTTTCACTTTCAAAGTCTTTGCAGTGCTCTGCAGATCTGTCCTGCATGTGTGCCACCTGGTGGCCAGAATAGGATGTGGGTGGTGGTCTATCTCCATTTATAGTTCCTTCTCAAACCTTCTGGCATACTGTTTAGGTCAGATTCACATATGTGCCACTTAGGGTGAGCCCAGGGATTTATAAACAACATTACCAGGTCACTTTTCCAAACTCTTCCCTCTTTAAAATGTTCCTAGTGCTTTCTGGTTCCTGGGGTCCCCTTTTCAGTCCTCCAGCCAGAAGAAAAACAAACAAAAAAAGAATACAATATATCTCCCATTCTCTTTGAGCATTAGGAGACCCATTTTCTGTTTCTTGAGCCAGAACCAGAGGGCTTCTCCTGGAGCCTACTTGTAGCTTCAGGTCACCTTATGTCTAGACTGGGCAACACTGAAGCTAACTATATGGTAAACTCACTGTTGGTTCAGAGGTACTTTGAACTCTGGTTTTCTTCCCAATCCATCTGTTACTATTTACAGAGTCCTCAAATTGCTGGTCCATGCATTCTGCCCAGGTTTATAGCTGCATTCAGTGGGAGAGACAGGGTGGAGTATGCTTATCCCACTTTACTTGGAACCTAGGGCTGAGTTTTGAATCACATAGTTATTTTGATCAATATCTTATTAATGGACACTTGGGCTATTCTTCTTGCCTGTAAATTGTGGGTCTGAGAATTCTGTTATCAGTCTTCTCTTATCTCTTCATAACAGTGGTTCTCAACTTGGTTTCTCATTATAGTCACCTGGAGAGATGAGATAAAATATTCCAATGTCTAGGCTACACCCCAGACAAATTAAACCAGAATCTTTGGGATTAGTGCTGGGCAAGGGTACTTAATTTTTTTCTGTTTTTATATTTCATACTCTTACTCCATTCCCCAACCCTTTAAACCTGCTCTTCTTACAAATGCTTTATTATACTTAATACTGTCACCAAGTAAGACATGTCAGAGTTGGCTTGAACTCAGCTCCCGAATCCTTCACCTGTAGCCCCCATCTCCATTCCATTTAATCAAGCCCATCTTGTATCTGGTTTACTATATAGCCATGCCATCAATTTCTCTCTCATGGGTCTCTCTTTTTGGCAATAGTTCTCACTGCTGCCAGGGGAGCTTTCTAAAAGAAGAATCTCATTGTGTTACTCCCCTTGTAAAACCTTCATGGGACCTCCTTGCCCACAGTATAGATTCTAAACTCCTGAGTAAGAGACATGAAGCCTGCCTTACCTGGCCTGCACTTTTTCTCCTAACTCCTGCCCCATTACCTGTGCTCCTCTGCTCCCCACATCCCAAAGTCCCACAGATGAGTCCTGAAATACTCCAAGCCCAATCATGCCTTCTCGTTGCTCCTACTGAAATGCTCACCTCTACTTTGATGCCTGGCCATCACCTTCCAGTCTCTACAACCAACTGAAATGTTAACCACTTGCCAGTGATCCAAGCTAATGTCATTGCTTATCCTCTGTTTCTCCAGCTTTGACTATAAGTGTGTAAGTGTGTATAAAAGTGTATATAAGTGGTCACAAACTCCACTGAAATTGTTTGCATGACTGTTGTTCCCACTAGACTGGAAACACCTTGAGAGTGGGAACTTATTAATATTAATATTTGTCTTTCCATGGAAGAACACAGTGCCTGACTCAGAGCAGACCTGCAATGGACATTCAAACAAATGAATATATAGCATGGCCAAGACAGCAGTTTTGTGAGATTAAAGAAGTAAAAGATGATAAAATGTAGGTATTTAGAAAATGCAAGAATGTTTGCAAAACAAAATGAGATCACCAAAGTTTCTTAGCAAAAGAGAGTAGTCATTTCTGATTTAGGTGAAGATGCTGATAGTATTTTGAAAACCATGCTAGACGTTTTCTTATCTGAAGAAAAAGGAGTAATAAAGAGTAATATAATAAGTTTATAATATTATATTATAAATATAAGTTGTAAAACAGATATAAACTAAAACTATAAGTTGCTGAGGAAATGCCTCTGACCTAAGAGACAGCATCATCTTGCAAAACTTGAATTCCATTTCCAGCTCACCATTTGCTGGGTGAATTTGGGCAAGGAAATTAACCTCTCTGAGTCTCAATTTTCTGTATAATGGACACAATATTTCCTTCCTCATAGGATTGTTTGAGGATGGAATGAGTTAGCATATTTCTGGCATATGTTTAATGACCCAATAAATAGTAAGCATTATTTTAATTTTTCTACTGATTCAGGGTGTGATTCCACAGTAGATGAAAAGAAATGTGTATATTTCATTTGGTTCTTTATTGTCTCTATCTCCTTAGAGAAAGAGCCTCTGGATTCTAAAGTCCGGAAGTCCAGGGGTGGACTGACAGGCCAACTTTCCCCCTCTGCCTTTGGCCATGGCCCTTGTTCCAGTTGGATGACTCCACTCAAAGAGTCAGAAAAATGACCAAAGCCAGCATGATCCCTTTATGCAAGAAGGGACTTTATTTCTCATCTAAGTGTCCTTGACACCTGAAATAATAGAGCAATATTTTAACATGCTATACCTGGACAAGCCCTATTTGCCAAAGACATTCTAAAAATATACTGTTGAGATGTTAAAGATTTCCTGCTGATTTTAAAGGTCTCTGCAAGTCTAAATTTATGTCAACAGAAATAGCCAGACCTTGAGATGGCCATTTAAAGTATATCAAACATCCAACTACCAAGATCACTAGCTTACCTCCTTAGTATACAGCAATGATGATATTATTATTGTTCCTTCTGCTACTTTTTTTTTATTATGAATAGATGCCCATTGTTTATCACTGTGGTAATTATGTTCTCTGATAACCATGAAAAATACTGAGTAGCTCAATAAAAGAGTCAAAACAAAACAGTCAATGCCCCCAAAGATGATCTTATTGTATCTGCCTATAATCTCTCCTCCTACTGGGCAGATAAAAAGAGCCTCATTTTGCCAACATTATGTGTAGAAAACATCTCAGTTTCAATAGGAAGAGAAGGAAGGACAGAAAGAAAGAAAGAAAATCAACATTGACTGAGACCCTACCATGTGCATTTTCTGTATCTTCTCATTTAACTTTCAAGAAGGTTCCACAAGAAAAGTCTCACTATTCTCATTCTTATAGGTGAGTAAACTGAGGCTCAGATTGAATGACTTTCCCAGCTTTACTCTTAAGAAGCACAACTGAGATTTGCTAAGTCAGCTCACTCTAAAACCTATTTTTGGCCCAGCTTCCAGGCAGCAATAGTTTTCAACTGAAGCAATGGCTATTTAATCTTCACCTACTTCTCATTTACTCCTCTGCAAATCTTCTCCAACTCCTTTGCCTTCTACACCCTTCTCCTTTGTGACTTTCACTTGCATGGTAATTCCCCAACTCCCAGGAAGCAATATATCAATAGGAATTAATGGAGGACAGGCTTGAGAATACATTCAATCCATTTGCAAACTCCACTGTAATCAACATCTAAGTGTGTGCATGTGTGTGCGCACAAGAAGCGGGGAAAGAGAGGAGGCACACATCTATATTTCAAATTAGCAAGTCAGTCATGAGTTACAACTCCATGCCAGGTACATCTTTAGATAGCCAGACACAGATAATCAAGGCATAGATTAACTCACTTTGCCTGTGCAGTAATTTAAAGCTCTCAGCTTATATGGCCAGTTCGTGGTGGTGAAACATTCCTATGGCATATGGTAACCTTTAGTAGAAAACTTGCAGTGAGAAGTGTGGGATCCCTATCAGATGTGCAAAGAACATGTGGTTGATATTAGAGTGTGCACTCACCCCTCAGGTCCATGGGACTCGCTTGTTTTCTCTCCTTTCCCAAGACCAGCTAAGACAGGCTTCTCTGCATTTAAAAAATAAAAAATAAAAAAAATCTCAACCCATGGGGCTCTTGAAATTGTGCCTATTTGTTAGAATTTTTATGCTGAATTAAATCAAAGGTAGCAACGTGCTTTAGACTGGGAGTAAGAAGGGCAGATTCTCATCCCCACTGAGTGGCCATGGGTCAGCTACAGTGTCCCCCTCAAGGGCATGGACTAGATATTTTCTGAAAGGATCACCTCCAGCTCTGAAAAACAGCAATTGTAATCATTAGGATCAGAAAATGCTTCCTGGGCCAGATATTCAAGTTCGAGAGTTCTTCCCCAAAGTTAGCTACTGATGTTTGATCTCCCTGAGGAGACAGCGGCCACTAGGCAAAGCCCTTTGACTTCTCCATCCCACAGCACACTTCTCCCACATCCCTTCTTCCTCCCTTCTTAGAAGACCCTGACAACAGACCTCTTGAAAGCTGGCCTGTCCTCCAAAACAGGGCTCCTCAAGGCACCCAGGGATCTTGTAAAAAATGCAGATTCTGGTTCGAGGGGTCTGGGGTGGGGCCTGAGATTCTGCATTTCTAACAAGTTCCCAGGTGATGATGGCTGCTGGTCCATGGAGCTCACTTTGAGTAGCATGTTAGAATCCTAGGGCTGCCATAACAAAATATCATGGACTGGGTGGATTAGACAACAGAAATTTTATTTTCTCACAGTTCTACAGACTGGAAGTCCAAGATCAAGATGTCAGAAGGGTTTGGTTTCTGGTGAGAACTCTCTCCTCAGCTTGTAGATAGCTGTCTTCTTGGGCTGTCCTCACATGGCCTTTCTCTGTGTGCTCCCATCCCTAGTGTCTCTTCTTGTTTTAAGGACACCAGTCCTATCGAATCAGGGACCCACACACATGATCTCATATAACTGTAATTACTTCTCTAAGGCCCTGTCTCCAAATATAGTTACACTGTGGAGTTAGGGCTTCAACATTTAAATTTTGAGGGGAACACAACTGAGTCTAAAGCAAGTAGCAATGGCCTAGCACATCTCTGGACATAGAAATATCATGAGAGTCACATATATAATTTAAAAATTCCTAGCAGTCACATTTAAAAAAAGTAAAAAAGAAATACTGTAGGTAAAATTAATTTTTTTTAAAAAAAGATTCTTTATCTTTATTGTTGAAAATATTACAGAAGTCCCCTTTTTACCCCCATTGATCTCCTACACTCTGCATCCACCCCCACCCCCCAGGCCTTCCCCAGACTAATGTCTGTGTCTGTGGGTTATACTTATAACTATTTAAGTTCTTTGATTTATCTCTCCCCGCCCACTCCCCCACCTCCCCATCCCTCTGAGATCCCTCAGTCTGTTCCATTCTTCTATGTTTCTGGATCCATTTTGTTCATCAGTTTATTTTGTTTATTACATTCCACATATCATGTGGTACTTGTTTTTCTGGTGAAATTAATTTTAATAATCTATTTTATTTAACCCAATATACTTAAAATATTATCATTTCAGCATATAATCTATGTTAAAATTATTGAGCTATTACACACTAAATCTTTGAAATCTGGTGTGTATTTTACATCTAATTTGGACTAGCCACATGTCCAGCACATAATAGCTACATGTGGTTGGTGGCTTATGATATTGGACAGTGTAGATCCAGAATTACTCTCTTTCTACCTCATGAGGTACCTGCTATGGGCTGTAGGAGGAGACATACATGCCTGAGGTAGATTCTAAGAAAGGATATATATATATATATATATATTTGCACACACTCATATATATCCTTTTTATTAAATTTATTGGGGTGACATTGTCTATAAGATTATATGTTTAAAGTGTGAAATTTGATACTACATCATCTATATATTGCATTGTGTGTTTACCATCCAAAGTCAAGTCTCCTTCTCTCACCACATATTTGACCCCCTTTAGAAAGGATATTTGATGAATACAGAAGACCCACTTTCACCAACTTCACATATTGGTTGTGGGTCTATCTCTATTTCTTCCTGACCTCTAAAGTTTTCCACCTAGAAAGTGGATCACATTTTCTTAGTTTTCCACCACCTGAAAAGGGTAATGATTAATTTTATGTGTCAATTTGGCTAGGCTATGATGTCCAATTGTTTGGTTAAACACCAGACTCGATGTTGCTGTAAAAATATTCTTTCGATGTGGCTGACATTTGAATCAGTAGACTTGGAGTAAAGCAGATTATCCTCCATAATATGGGTGTACCTCATTCAATCATTTCAAAGCTTAAAGAGAAAAGATTAAGATCCCCAGAAAAAGAGAGAATCCTATCTCCAGACTGCCTTCAACTCAAGACTGTAACATCAACTCTTGCTGGAATATCCAGTTTGCCTGCCTGCCCTGCAGATTTCAGACTTGCCAATCCCCACAATCACATGAGCCAATTCCTTAAAATAAATCTCTTTCTATATATACAATTGATTCTTAAACAACATAGGTTTGAACTGCATGCGTCCACTTATACACTGATTTTTTTCCATAAATACCTGTACTGGTTTTGATCCATGTTTGAGAGTCTGTGGATGCAGAGGGCTGACTCTGTGCCTTGTTCTACATCAATTTTTATGGGGGACTTGAGCATCAATGATTTGAGTGTCTGGAACCAATCCCCCATGGACACTGAGGGACAACTTAAGTTTTTTGGGAGTAAAAAGTTATATTCATATTTTTAACTGCGTGGAGGGTTGGTGCTCCTAACCCTGGAGTTGTTCAAGGGTCAACTGTATACCCCCCCCCCATTGGTTTTCTTTCTCTGGAGAACCCTGACTAACAGTGCTTCTCAAACTTTAATGTATATATGAATCACCTGGGGATTTTGTTCAATTGCAGATTCTGATTCAGTAGTTCTGGGGGTGGGACCTGAGATTCTGCATCTCTAAGGTCCCAGATGTTGCTGATGCTGTGGGTCTTTGGATGACACTGAGCAGCAAGAGCATCTTCTCTGAGTTCTCAGAGCATTTGGGAGTGGGATCAAGTCTCCTCAGAACTTTCTAAAATTTAAGGAGCCCATAGTTAGTTCCTTCCTCAAGAGCAAAGGCTGGCAAACACTTTCTGCAAAGGGCCAGATAATAAATATTTTAGGCTTATGGGCCGAATGGTCTTTGTTGCAGCTACTCTACACTGCCATTGTAGCATGAAAACCACCACAGGCAATACATAAAGTAATGAATATGGCTGTGTTCCAATAAAACTTTATTTACCAAAACAAGATATGAGCTGGATTTAACCCATAGTCTAAAGCTGGCCAACCTCTGGTGTATAAAATCACTTGACAGAGAGCGTCCTGGGGGTAGGGTTCTCATTCATCTGGGCAGCTTCAGGACCTTGTGCATAAAGTGCATTGAACAGATGCTTAATGAAAAAATGAATGTTTTGAATGAGGTCGTTAATTTGGCTACTTATAATCTGCAAAGTGCAGATTCTCTGTTATCTTTTATTGTCTTTTTGCGTTTCTGTTTCAGATAGTGAAACAAGAATGTGTCATAATTTTTGTATAAGTGAATTCTGGCACCTGCTTATACCTTCTGGTTCCCTATTTCTTAGGCCATGAATATGAAAACAGAATTCATAAGATAATTTACTAGTTCAGTGTATGACATGGAAAGGTGTAATGGGAATATCGAGGCCAAAAAATAGAAAAATAATAGTACAAGTACAGCTAAGGCATGAAGCTAATTCTTAAATTTGTGAAATATTTTACACATATAAAATGCACAGTGTAATATGTGTGGCATAAAAATTAATATGCCTACCAATGAAAGAGGTTTTCATATGTGAAAAATTATTCAAATAAAATGTATTACATTTGTCTTATTTCAAATACATATAATGTAATCTCAGTTTACAAAATGGAATTTAAAAGTCCGTATTATCCCACATGCCAAGGATCATTAAAAAGCTGTAAAGCCCTGCTGGTGTGGCTCAGTGGTTGAGCTTCCACCTATGAACCGGGAAGCCACTGTTTGATTCCTGGTCAGGGCACATGCCTGGGTTTCAGGCTCAATTTCCAGTAGGGTATGTGCAGGAGGCAGCCGATCGATGATTCTCCCTCATCATTGATGTTTCTATCTCTTTCTCTCTCTGAAATCAATTAATAATAATAATAATAAAAATAAATAAAATAAAAACATTTTAAAAAGTAAAAAAAAAGAAGCCGTAAAAATTGCAGTTTGGAATGGTATTTGAAAGCCCCACATGTTGGCATTATTGAATAACAGAATAGTATTATGAGGTTATTGTGACAGGTTGCTCAACAGTTATATCACCTGGGTTCACCTGCTGGAGATTAGCTGTTATGGGTCATGTTCTCACTGCATTGTCCTTTTACCACTATAAGCTCTAAGGAGATCTGAGGAGGGCAAGGGGAGAAGTCAGTGCAGGTCATGGCTCTTAAAGCCATTCTTTTGGATGATGGGTTCTTCTTCTTCTTATTATTTTTTTAAATATATCTTTATTGATTTCAGAGAGGAAAGGCGAGGGAGAGAGAGAGATAGAAACATCAATGATGAGAGAGTCATTGATCGAGCCCACAACCCGGGCATGTGCCCTGACTGGGAATCGAACCCTGATCGCCGGGATCCTAGGTCGATGCTTAACCACTGAGCCATGCCTGGCTGGGCAAGACGATGGGTTCTTAATACCATAGTCAGGTACAGCCTCATGCCGGCCTCAGGACTGTGGCTTCACCAACAGCATTTATGCTTAGCTAAATTGAAACATTATTTCCCAAGAGCAAAGCAAGTTTGGTCTCTGTGTTGCACCCATATTTGCATATAAGCCCCACATGAAATTGGCTCCCTCCCTATACAAATACTCCATTTCCACATATGGGGTGATGGCTGTTGATGATGGAAAAGATCCATTAGTTAATAATTATAAAGTACTTGGCTAATCAAAATGAGGGCTAAATAACGCTTTGATAAGACCGGGCCATGGCAAGAACTGATAACCTGGGCCTTGCTGGCTCTTTGCAAGGTCTGGCCTTGACAGGTACCCATGTGATGTGTGTTGCCTGTATGGCCAACAGTCCATATTTATTGGATGTACCCCACATGGTGAGCGTGATGAGAACTGTGCAGAACCAAGAAAATGCACAGTCCTTGGCTCCTACCTTAAAATTGATCTCGTTATAATGGGGTGACCTAGCCAGTTGATCTGCTTTTATTAGCTTTTCTTTGGAGGAAAACATAATTTTAAATGTTTAAAACCAGTACTCATTAAACAGATTCTTGCACACCCATGTTCACAGCAGCATTATGCACATTAGCCAAAAGGTGGAAACAACCCAAATGTCCCTCAACAGATGAATGGATAAACAAGATGTGATATATATGCACAATGGAGTATCATCCCACCTTAAAAAGAAATAAAATTCTAATATATGCTACAACATAGATGAATCTGGGAAACTTTTTACTAAGTGAAATTAGCCAGACACACAAAAGGACAGATATTAAAGTATTTCACTTATATGAGGTACCTAAAGTCAAATTCACAGAGACAGGAAGTGGAATGGTGATTGCCAGGGACTGGGGGTGGGGTGGGGTGGGGATAGAGAGTTGTTCTCTAATGGGGACAAAGTTTCAGTTTGGGATGACGAAAAATTTCTGGAGATGGATGGTTATGATGGTTGCAACAATGTGAATGTATTTAATGACAATGAACTGTACATTTAAAAGTGGTTAAAATGGCCTGGTTGGCATGGCTCAGTGGTTGAGCATGGACCCTTGAACCTGGAGATCACGGTTCAATTCCTTGTTGAGGCTCATGCCTAGGTTGTGGGCTTGATCCCCAGAGGCGCTTGTGTGGTAGGCAGCTGATTGACGATTCTCTCTCATCATTTATGTTTCTGTCCCTCTCTCCTCCTCCCTTCCTCTCTCTGAAATCAATAAAAGAAAAACATATATTTTTTTAAATGGTTAAAATGACAAATTTTATGTTATGCATGTTTTACTGCAATAAGAAAGAGCACACACACACACACACACACACACACACACCACTACTCAGAGCATTTTCTTTTATGATTTCCATTTAAAGTTAGGAAAACCAAAGACTTCATTGTCAATTCTAGCATCACCTTCCCTTGGCCTCTTGGTGGCTCATGTCTCTCCTAGGCTGTCTTTGACCCAGAGCATAGGAAATAAGGGCAGGTCATCCTGACCTCACCTCGCCTGTGGCCAGAGAAAGCAAGCCCATGTCAGGTGTTGCCAAAATGGGGAGGAATGAGAATGGGAATCTGTGGTGCTTGGGTGGGGAAAAGGACCAGCACAGTCATAAGGAAGAAATTAATTGATAATTAAAGAAAGATGACAGCTGGTAGACATGACTGCAGGAGATCTTGGGAAGGACAGGAATGAATGAGGGCTGCTCGGGGAGGCTTTGCATGGTTCCTGGAAACATGGATAAGCTGCAGCCTCAGAATGAGGCAAGGGGGTGATTTGTGATGCTTTTAATGGTTTGGTCTAGAGCAGAGCTGGAAGTGGCCATTCCTGGGAGCAGTGCTCTCTGTGCTTCCTATTTATTTATCTCCTCCTGAATTTCAATCTACTGAGCCTGCAGTTTCCTGTGTATGAATTGGAAATTTTGTGTCTGTGTGTGTTCTTCCTTCGCTCCTCAGAAAGCCCTGGAAATTTGTTTCCTAATGGCTGGAGAGTAGAGCTAACATTATTGTTTTTCTTGCCAAATTACTTGGGTAGAAATCTGAACTTGCTGTTCTGCTCTCAGCGGAAGCAACACCAAACATGTAGGTGCTGAGGGCTCCTGGCAGGGTGCTGTGGAAAGTGCAGGGAAGCACCTGGCACAGGGTACTGGGAATTTGCTGCTGCTGTAGGTGGCCAGGCAGGAGAGGGGAAGAATTTGACATAGCTGGTTTAACCTTCCAGCCTCCCCCCCACCCCGCCCCCACTCACCTCCTGGTGTCTCTGGCTGCTTAGGATTTCATGCTCACCCTTTTGCTGAACTCTATTAAAACCAATCTCTTATGACTCTGTGTCCCTCCGACACCATCTCCTAGCAGGTGAAAATGAGTTGCATTTAAAAATGTTTCTCTGAAATTTCCATTTCAAGCACCAACAAGACTTACTTAGACCACAAATGACAGGAGAGAAGAGTACGCAAAAGACACAAACAGGTATTTCACAGAAAAGAAAATACCTGAGGCCAACTTACAGATAAAGAGATCTCAGTGTTCTTAGTGGTCAGCGAATGCAGATCAAGCCCACATTTTACATCCTTTCAATCAGCAAACGTAAAAAAGTCTGGCAATACTAAGTGTTGGAGGTGATGCAGATCTAAATAAAATACCTCCAATGTGTGACTAGTGGGAGTGTGAATGGAGACAACCACTTTGAAAAGTTGACTGACATTATTTCCTCAAGTGGAACATTTATAAACTTCATGACCGAGCAGTTATACACCACCGTACACACCGAAGAGCAATTTTTGCATAACAATGACAATAATACAATAAAAGCATCTCAAGAATGATCGAACAGTACTGTTCACGATAGCAAAAACCTGGAAACACCAGGAGAGGGGATGAATAAATATTAAAAAAAATAAATAAATACAGCAGTCAAATGTATGAAATAAACAATATTAACTATAGCCCGGCGGGGCGTGGCTCAGCGGTTGAGCGTTGACCTGGGATCCAGGCGATCAGTGTTCGATTCCCAGTCAGGGCACATGCCCGGGTTGTGGGCTCGATCAATGACTCTCTCATCATTGATGTTTCTCTCTCTCTCTCCCTCTCCTTTCCTCTCTCTGACATCAATAAAGATATATTTAAAAAAAAAACACAAAAAAGAAAAAAAACCAAAAACAATATTAACTATAAACTATACAGTACTAATGATATATAACAATATAAACTATAAACTAAACTAAACTAACAATACTAAACGAAACTATAACAATGTGAATGAATCTTAACATATATGAAGTGAAGAAATAAGCTTTAAAAGATTGCAAACAGCATAATACCCTTTTAATAATTGAAAACAACTAAAATAAAATTATACTTTAAAATATACACATAGAGTCAATACAACTATTTATAAAGGACAGTGAAAGAATGGTGAACAGGGGATTTAGGTGGGCGAGAAGGGGACCAGGATGGGCTCAGATAGTTAAATGAGGGTTATGGTCTTTTCTTTTTTATTTTGGGTAGTGGGGTTGAGCGTGCTTATTACATTGTTAAAAGTAACTAATCAAATAACAGCAGGTGCATGAGCAGGTGAAGAGAGAGTGTTATGAACCCCAGGGTTTTAATTCATTCAGAATCTGATACTATGCTCCTGAGGTCCCTTTGTCTCCAACTACCCAGGAAACCAAAGAAGTCTCACTTAGGGGTCAGCAGTACAGGAGCGAGGCTCCCTCTACTAGGGGGTTTCTGTCACCCATGGAAGTGTCTTATTGCCACTAAAACCTCTCCTCTTGCCTGAGCATATCTGCAAATTCCACTCACCAAGATTCTCTTCCCTTTGCTTCAGGCACTCTTGCCTCTGTTAGCGTGCAAATAGTGTAACTACAGGAGTAGCAGAGTATGATTTATGAGTCTCGAATATGTTTTTAGAACAGTCTCAACTATGTTTCCATGTCTTTCTCTATAGATTTGTTCCATTCCTTGTCTCAGTATCTGCACCATACTTTATTTAACCTGATTCTTTTATTGATAGACATTTAGATTGTTTCTAGTTTTTGCTTTTACAAAAAGATGTTCAGTAAATAACGCTGAAGGGAATAGTCTTATACACTTGGGTGAGTATGCTGGGAGGGTGAATTTCTAGAATTGCTAGGTCCAAAGAAATACATGCAGACGGTCTCTGACTTAAACGATGGTTCAACTTAGGGTTTTTTGACTTTATGATGGTGGGAAAGTGGTATGCATGTAGTAGAAACTGTATTTTGCATTTTGATTTTTTCCTGGCTAGTGATAAGTGCTAAGATACTCTCTCATGATGCTGGGCAGCGGCAGTGAACTGCAGCTCCCAGCCAGCCACGTGATCAGAAGGGCAAACAACCCACACTCCACAGTGCACTGTGTTGCCAGTGTCTTTTGGATTCTGTACTCAATAAATTACATTAGGTATTCAACATTTTATTATAAATTAGGCTTTGTATTAGATGATTTTGCCCAACTGAGGGTTAAGGTAAGTGTTCTGAGGATGTTTAAGACAGGCTAGGCTAAGCTATGATATTCGGTAGGTTAGGTGTATTAAATTCATTTTCAACTTACGATATTTTCAGCTGATCATGGGTTTATCAGGACATAACCCCATTGTAAGTTGAGGAGCATCTGTATTTACATTTTGGTAGTCACTGCCAAGTTGCCTCCAAAAAGGTTATACCTGTTTTCAGACCCACCAGAAATATATCATAGTGGATGTGATTGGTTGTTAGGAAGCCACCTTTTCACAGCTTCCTTCCTTTTCCTTGAGCCAGCCTGGTAGGAGGAATTGTTCTATGACCAGGGGCCAGGGGTAATGCTCACCCCTGACCTTTCACCTCTCCTCTCTGCGCCCTGGTTGATAAGAAGCAGAGGCTGGGTGCTTCCCTTTGGCAACAGTAGGGGCACTGTCTCCCCTGTGCCTCCCCACTGCCTCTGTTGGCCGCAGTGCCTTATTGCTGGGAAAGTGTGAACACTTCTTCCCACCACCTCAGGGGGATGCTCTTAGGATTTGTGAAAATCCCTGTAGAATGAAAGGTACAAACTTACACAAGTCTACACTTAAAAGTACAAAGCCATCAATAATGGCACACAAAATAGAATGTCACAATGTCAATAGAAACCTTGTCACTCACTCAGAAACCTGACAGTTCTCCTTTTGGATTCACACTTCCCAAGGTTTGGTTTCAAGTCTTTCCACCCAAAGCTCACATTCATTTGTTTGGCCATGTTTGCAGTGTAACAAAAGAAAAGAAAAGAAAAGAAAAGAAAAGAAAAGAAAAGAAAAGAAAAGAAAAGAAAAGAAAAGAAAAGAAAAGAAAAGAAAAGAAAAGAAAAGAAAAGAAAAGAAAAGAAAAGAGCCAACGTGGCTCGGCGGTTGAACATCGACCTATGATCCAGGAGATCACAGTTCGATTCCCGGTCAGAGCACGTGCCTGGGTTGCAGGCTTGATCCCCAGTAAGGGGTGTGCAGGAGGCAGCCGATCAATGACTCTCATCATTGATGTTTCTGTCTCTCTCTCCCTCTCCCTTCCTATCTCTGAAATAAAGATACATCTTTTTAAAAAAGAAAAGAACATTTCCCTCTGTCCCACATTTCTCCAGTTTCATCAAGGTCCATGTATTACGTTATCCATGGAGGTAAGCTCTCTTTGGCTTTTCATTAAGATTTGGGGGCAAAGATCCTCAATGTTGTCTAGCATTGCCCAGGGATCCCACCTGACTGACTCCACGTGGACTTTGGTGAGGCCCTAAGTCCTCTTGGACCCCATTTTCCAGCACAGGCCCTGTGGGTTTGAAAGCAGGGGTGGTAAGAACCCACTGCCCCTCTGTCTCTGAAAGCAACAGCTTGAGGCAGTTGATTATTTGCTCTAGTTTTGTCCTTTCAAAACAGAGTGACTAGAAAATAGTACAGAAAGCCCTGGGTGGCCCAGTTGGTTAGAGTGTCGTCCCGTGCAACAAAAGGTTGTGGTTTCAGTTCCCAGCCAGGGCTAGTTCTGGCCTGTGTGGCTCAGTTGGTTGGGTATCATATGTACAAAAGGGTTGTCTGGTCTATTCTGGGTCAGGGTGTGTGCTGGGTTGCAGGCTCTACCACCAGTAGGGGGCATGCAGGGGGCAACCAATCAATGTGTTGGTATCACATCAATGTTTTTCTCTCTCCTTCTCCCTTCCTCTCTTTCTAAAAATCGACAAAAATCTTTTTAAAAAAATAAAAGCTGGGGCTGGGATTTGGAACATATTAACACAGAAAATAAAGCAAAATATATCACAGTTAAAGAGCAGGAAGTCTAATTCTTTTTAAGTAAACATAAATAATTTTGTTTTGATTTCCATTGTATTCATAGATACATAACGCAAAAGCACTATGCAACTGAACAGTTTATGTTCAATGGAGCTACTCTGTATCTTCAAGTGACCTATTATAAAGTAAATCATATCTTCCCTAGGAACAATGTTGTAGTGAGGGCCTTGTTCTTAGCTGAGATTTCACATCAGATAAATCAAACTGATGACCAATAACATGGTGGAAGAAAAAAACCCAAACAATAAAATTATACTTTAAAGTCAAAAAATTTTTGAGCTCAAAGGGACCTCAGAGACTACAAGTAGCTTTAAAAGTGTTTTTAAAGCAGAAGAATCCTTTTTTCAGCAAAATCCTACTAGCCCCATATATAAAAGAGCTTAAAAAGGAGCCAGACCATTTGTACAAGGTGGGAGATTTTATATATATAAAATGTAAAATAATTTGTAATATAAATTTACAAATTATAATAACTTATAAAATATAAATTTACAAATTATAATAATTTATAAAATATAAATTTTATCTATAATATAAAATTATATTGTTATATATAATTGTTATGTGTATAATACATACATATTATACATATATATTTGTTATACTTTTTTTTTTATTAAATATATCTTTATTGATTTCAGAGAGAGGAAAGGAGAGGGAGAGAGAGAGAAACATCAATGATGACAGAGTCATTGATCAGCTGCAGCCCGCAACGCTGGCATGTGCCCTGACCGGGAGTCAAACCCTGATCGCCTGGACCCTAGGTCGATGCTCAACCGCTGAGCCACGCCCGGCCGGGCTATGTTTGTTATACTTTGAGTGCCTCTCAGGGAAACCAAGAACATGATGACAAAAGGGTCTAGATGGAGAGATCCTTACGTGTCACTGTTTCTCTACGTTGTTTGAGTTTTTAGACAACAAAGGCACATAAGTCTATCAGATGCAGCTGCTTCGCTCTCTTCCCCCTGCTTCCTTCTCTGCCCTCTCCAGCCCCATCTCATGCTCCCGCCCTGGGAACTGCCAGCGCGTGGGGAACCCTTGAAAGCTCCCTCTTTCCTGCTGCTAGCCGGCTGTGAGCTGTAGGCACAGCAACCTCTACCAGGCCTTCATTTGAAAAATGAAGGCACAAAACTCATACGGCTGTTGGAAAGATTAAAGAAACTTTGTCTAGCCCTGGCCGGTACGGCTCAGTTGGTTGAGCACCGTGCCATCACCGAGAGGTCACCAGTTCATTTTCTGTCAGGGCACAAGCCGGGGGTGTGAGCTGGATCCTCAGTAGGGGGCATGCAGCAGGCAGCCAGTTGATGGTTTTCTCTCATGGATGTTTCTCTCTCTTCCTCTCCCTCCCCCCTCCCTCAAATCAATAGAAACATTAAAAAAAACAACCCACAAACTAAAAACCACTATCCTAGTTCTCTTAAAAAAACAAAAAAAAGGATTCTGTCTACAACAATAGAAGTATAAGGGGAGCCATATATGTAATTTCAATATTTTTTAGTACCACTTTAAAAAACAAGAGAAATGGGTGAAGTTAATTTTAATAATGTTTTATTTAACCCACTGTGTTGACGTATTATCATTTCAACATGTAATCAATATAGAACTATTACTAAGATATGTTATTCCCTTCTTCATGCTAGATTATTGTGCATTTTACTCTTAGGGAACATCTCAGTTCAGAGAAGCCTCATTCCAAGTGCTCAATAGCCAGCTGGGGCTGATGGCAGCCACACAGGTCTATACCATGCTATGCATACTGCCTGGATTTTAGGACATGCGTAATAATACTAGCTATCACTAATTTTCTACCTTTACACATCCCATTACACCTCCCACTTCATTGTTGAACTCTTGCTCATACCTCAAGACCTAACCAATTGGCCCCTCCTCTGGAAGTCCTTCTCAATGTGTCCTGTCCTGATCTCCCTCCATTTTTTGCTCCCCCAGTGCCTATCTTCATTGTAGATACTTAATTTGTCTATCTTCATAGATTCTAAGCTTCTTAAGAGTGTTGATGTAACAAACAACCAGACCTTTTATAGGAGTTTATTTGAGCCAAACTGATGTCATATGCCACAGTGCAAGATCTCAAATGTTCGAGAGAATAACAGTTTTGCTGGTTTTTTTTTTAAGCATTTGAAATTATGGAGGGAACATAGAGATTACGAGAAGGTAGGAGAAAGCCAGAGGGTGACTGGATTATAGGATAGTTAAGATTATGTGCTCTCTTGAGGGTGGTCACACTTTATTTATTTTTATTTTTTTATATGTTTTTATTGATTTCAGAGAGGAAAGGAGAAGGAGAGACAGAGAGAAACATCAATGATGAGAGAGTCGTTGATCGGCTGCCTCCTGCACGCCCCCTACTGGGGATCAAGCCCACATCCCCCGGCATGTGCCTTGGCAGGGAATTTAACTGTGACCTCCTGGTTGATAGGTCCATGCACAACCACTGAGCCATTTCCACCCTGGCGAGGGTGGTCACACTTTGGAAGGAGGGGCCTGAAAGAGGGCATTTCAAAGGTGTTTTAACCTAGATGCACAGAAGCAATGGACAAAGGGTTTGCTTAAGGCAAAGATAAAGCTTTTACTAAAGAAGTCACATGCCTGGGGTGTGACTACCCACCATGACCTGTCCAGTTAAGAATTTAAGATCAGATCATCCTGTGAGGTTGCTTTCTATAGAGCCCCTGTTTTGTCTACAAGAGATATAATCAAATACTAAAGATAAATTAAAACATTAAAAAAGAGAGATATATAATCCACTTTTTGTTCTTTATAACCCTGGGGCACAGCTCAATGCTGGGGCACGTGAGAAGGACTGAATAAATGTCCTTTGAATGAATAAAGGTTCAGAGGCATTGTATGCAGACTCCTCCTCCTTGACAGCAGGGTAGCTATGGCTTGTTTGTTTGTTTTTCTGTCTTTTCTTTTTTTAAAAAAATTATCTTTATTGTTGAAAGTTTTACAGATGCCCCCCCCCCCACTGATCTCCTCCATCCCACCCCCACTTCCCCACCCCCAGTCCTTCCCCACACTATTGTCTGTGTCCTTGGGTTATGTATGCATATAAATTCTTTGATTAACCTCTCCACCCACTCCCCCTTTTCTTTTTGTTATTTAATTTTTAAATACTGGTTGGTAGAGCCAGCTCCCCTTTCCTTCTCAAACTGCATCTCAAGGTCATTTCCCTAAGCTGGGCCTTGTTGCAGAAAAGTCATGCATGATAAGAAAAACAAATGTCTTAATTAAACAGTGGGTCCACAGAGAAATCATGAGATGTAAGCAGGATCACCCAATACACAAATATACACAAATGCCTTCTGTGCACTCTGTTGCATACGTGTTATAAACGTTTCTGGAGTGGAAAGAGATATTGTTCAACCTGCGTTTCTTTTAGGGATTTGAACCCATGAGTAAGAAAGCTTATGAAATGATTCAGAAGATGAGAGTGCCAAGGAGAGCAGGAGATATTTTACTGCGAGCGTTCTCCCAGGGAGCAGGTCTTTCTGCTCCGGAGTTATGGGAGGACTTCTTCAGGCAGCCCCGGGGAGGGTGGTTTAAGGAGCAGTGTTGCTGCGCCCTGGGCTCCCATTCCCTTTGTCATAGCTCTGTGGCCCAATTCTCACACTGCTACTTTCCACTCAGTTTCTAACCCCTGAGAGTAGAGTTGGGGAATGGGGTTAGAAGGGATACTGAGGCATTTTTACCCAGGGCTCATTTTTCACCTTTTGTCAAAGCCGTGTGTCAAGTTTGGCCAACATTAGCCCTAGCGCATCCCTGTCTCCATTAACTTTAAGGAACTGCGGAGTTTCTGCGTTTGATGTGTCTTAACTTTTAACACAAAGCACACCAGGGCTGGTTAATGATCATGAACTGTCATGGCAGCCACTCTGCAACGGTGACAGTGATGGATGAGCCTGCAGCTTGGAGGGGCGGCTGGGTGCAGAGGCAGAAGGTTTATTTAAGCTGGGGCTGATAATAGAGGGGCCTTCTCAGTCACTGACCAGCAGGACTTTAATAGGATGAAAGGGGAGGACAGCCCTCTTTCTACACTGCTCTCTGAAGGGACAGTTCTCACTCTCCTCATCTGGACTACCAAATAAAAGCATTCCTTGAAGACTCGATCTATTTGAAATCTTCTGCTAGGAGGGGGAAAAAAGCCCCTTTCTGCAATCAACCTTGTCATCTTTTTTGGTTTGGCCTCATTTATCTAAATGTCCACGTGTGTCTCACTTAGCCATTGGAAAAACTGCATCCTTAAAGAAACTGCAGGGATGGGGCTGAATAAGAATGAATTCAGTTCTCCAAATTGGCGTAATCCCTTTGGAATTACCACTGAAATGTGAAGTACAGAATTCTATGTGGCAGCTGAGGGTCCTTAAGTGATTATGTCTGGGAAAATGAAGTCTGTTAAAAAAATTAATTTAGTAAAATTTTCCCATTCATCCTTGCTTTTGGATTTCTTCATCATCACTCCAACCAGTGCCCAAACTAGGGACAACACCTACATTTTTCTTTTGGTAAACATCAAGGTATCACTATCATGTGCAAACTTTGCCTGTCAGACAAGTCACAATGTGATGGTCTTGCATTAGAAGGCCAAGTTTCCCCTCCTCATGAGTTGTGGCTGCGCCCCTTATGTTTTATTAAAATATGCTCTAGGGGAATGGTCTCTCTCTTGGAGATGTCAAACTCAGATCGCCCGGGACATTTCATTTCTAACGGAGAGATGTGTTAGCAGGGTCCACTGATAATTCTGTAGCGCGAAGGCTAATGCCTGATGGAGACAGTTAGTTGGCTCCTCAGTTGCTACATTCAGCAGCCCACGGCCCCTCCTTGTTGCTGGACAGCATAAACATCAGGTTTTGGTAAATAAACTCAGGCTATCATGCAACTGTCCCACACGCACTTAGGCTGTGACTGACAGCTCACTCGGGAAGACTTGGAGTCTAGAGCCGAAGCTTTTGGGTGCAGAGGCTCCAAGGTTCCAAGATAAACAAATCTGTCGGTGAGAGTGACCAGAGTGTTAGGTCAGTCCAAGGGTCACTTATAGGTCATCCCTCTGGGAGCTTAGCCTCTGCTTTGTGTTTATCCTGGGAAGGAGGGGCCGGGAGCAGAGGGGTGGGTCTCTACTGGGAAAACCTTCCTAGCCTGCTCATCACAGCCTTTGGAAGCGAATCAGCACCCATCCCACTCTGAGTAATCTAGTAAAGGGTATGGGTGCAGGCTTATGTTTTTTTTATTGGCGTTAAAACAAATTCTTTAAAAAATATAGATTAGAAGGTGTGAGAGGCTGGCTCCCCTGGGCTGCAGACTCAATCAAGGGATTTTCAGAACCCAGAGTGATTTAATAGATTACTATTATAATAAAATTGTGGCAGTCAAAATTAGAAAAGCCAATTGAAGGACTTGGAAACTTATCCTGTCTCATCCCTTTTATTTTATTTTAATTTTTTAACCTTATCAATTGTTTCCTCAGTTTTACATTCCTTATCAACTAGGGGCTTTTTTGAGGAAGGGGGGAATGATCCTAAACTTTCTTTTATTCTATGCATTGCTCTTTAAGATTGATAGAGAGGTGAAAGTGAGGGTATGTGTTGTGCACCTCCTTAGTTGATATTTAGCAAAGTAAAGACCTTCACCTTCCCATGGATCCCTCTCTTTAGCCACCTTCCATGTCTCTTTCATTTGGAGGGCTGTCTGGTTCAGGAAGATGTGACATCAAGCTATGGACGTTTAGAGCCGATGGTATTTTTTGTTTCAAGATTGCTGATTAAAAAAAAACACCTTTTTGCCCAGCCAGGTGTGGCTCAGCAGTTGAGCATCTACCTATGATCCAGGAGATCGAAATTTGATTCCTGGTCAGGGCACATGCTTGGGTTGCAGGCTCAACCCCCAGTTGGGGGCGTAGTGTTTCTCTCTCTCTCTCCCCCTTTCACTTCCTCTCTCTGAAATCAATAGAGATATATTAAAGAAAAAATTAAAAAATTTTAAAAAAGACTTTTTAATGCAAGAGTCAGTTACTTGCTCTGAAAAATAGCCTTATCAAATAGAAAGTCTAAAAAGGCTAGTGTCTTCAGATTTCCAGATAAATTCAGATAAACAGGAAGCTGGAAGTACTCACAAATAAGCTTGTGGGGGTATTGGAAGACCACTTTAAAGCAAACTCAAATTACAAAATACATAATACATTACAGAAGCAATCAAAGATACCTGTAAAGATGCATTTAGAGATACATGAAGACAAACATATAAAGATATGATTAAAAGAACTGAAATCCTACCTAGTGTCTATGACAACAATGGAATTAATACCAGAAAGGTAACAGGAGAATCTCCAAACATTTGGAAACTAAACACAGAGGAAAGCCGTTTTCTTTTCTTTTCTTTTTTTTTTTGGAAGTCTCAAGGGGGGGAGAATATATATATATATATATATATATATATATATATATATATACACACACACATATATATATATGAAAATGAAAATATATCAAAACTTGTGGGATACAGCTAAAGCAGTGCTAAAAAGGAAATTCGTAGCATTAAATGGTTACATTAGAAAAGAAGGAAAGTCTCAAATCAATAATCTAAGCTCCCACCTCAAGAAACTAGAACAAGAATAGAAAATAAACCCATGACAAGCAGAAGGAAGGAAATAATATAGAGCAGAAAACGATGAAATTAAAAGCAAAAGGCAATAGAGAAACATTAATGAAACAAAGAGCTGGTTCTTTGAAATAATCAATAAAATTGAGAAACCACTAGCAAGAGAGACAAAAAAGAGAGAAGACACAAATTTTCAATATCAGGGATAATAAGGCCTATCACTATATACCCTAAAGACATCAAAAGGACAATAGGGAATACTATAATCAACCCATAAATTTAGATTTGCAATAACTTAGATGAAATGACTAATTCTTTGAAAAACACCAACTATCATCCAATAGTAAATAGATAATTTAAATAGCCCTATAATTATAAAGGAAATTGAATTAATAATTAATTCCCCTACAAAACGAAAATTTTAAGCTTAGATGGTTTCACTGGAGAATTCTATCAAATGTTTAAACAAGAATTCTCACCAATTCTACACAATTTGTTCCAGAAAATAAGAGAGGTAACACTTCCCAATTCATTTTATGAACCAATATTACCCTGATACCAAACAAAGACAATACAAAAAAGAAAACAATTTCAAAAATTATTAATAAAATGTTAACAAATAAAATTCAGCAATATATGAAAAATAATTATACACCATGACCAATGGTATTTATTAGATGGATGTAACACTGGTTCAATATTTGGAAAATCAATCAATGTAATCTACTATATTAATAAGCTAAAAAAGAAAAATTACATGATTATTTCAATCAATTATATCAAGACACATTTGACAAAATTCTATATCTATTCTTGATTTAAAAAACTCTCAGAAAAATAGGAATAGAGGAGAACTTCCTCAACTTGATAAAAAAAAAATTTATAAAATACCTACAGCAGACATTAGACTTGACAGTGAAAAGACTGAATGTTTTTGCCATAGGATCAAGAACAAGGTAAGGATGTCTGTGGTCACCACTCTCATTCAACAGTGCTGGAAGTTCTACCCAGTGCATAAGGCAAGAGAAGGAAATAAAAGCCACACAAATGAAAAAGACAAAAATAAAACTGTCCCTATTAGCAGATAACATAATTGTCTACATAGGAATCCCAAGGAATCTAAGAAAAAACCTCCTACAACTATGTGAATTCAGCAAGGTCAAAGGATACAAGATAAACATATACAAACAATTATATTTCCATATATTAGCAATGAAAACATGGAAACAGAAAAATATAAAATCATTTATAGTCATTCAAAAAAATGAAAGAAATAGATGCAAATCTGACAAAACATGCACAAGGCTTATATATTGATAGCTACAGAATGCTGATGAAAGAAATCAGGTAATATCTAAATAAATGGAGAGATATATCATGCTCATGTATTGGAAGACTCAGCATAGTAAAGACGTCAATTCTCTCCAAACTGAAATACAGGTTTAATGCAATTAATATGAAAATTTCAGTAAGATTTAATTATTCTAAAATTTAAATGGAAAGACAAAGAAACTAGAATAGCTAAAATAATTTTGAAAAAGAAAATAAAATGGAAAAGTGGAAAGAACCAGTCTCCCTGATTTCAAGACTTATTTAGCTATAGTAATCAAGATTGTGTGGTACTGGCAGAGAGATAGGTACATAGATCAATGGAACAGAATAGAGAACCCCAAAATAGACTGACACAAATACACCCAACCAATTTTTGATGGAAGTGCAAAAGTAATTCAATAAACAAAATATGACCTTTTCAACAAATGGTGCCGCAACAATTGTACATCCATGGGCAGAAAAATTAATCTCACCTTACCTGAAAATTAAGTCAATATTGACCATTGATTTAAAAAAATAATGAACTATAGTATAAAGTGACCTAAACTTCTGCTCTCACCAAAACTCCTTGTATATCTGCCTTATCTGTTCTATTATAAAACCTCCAATTTACTCCCTCAATTATTAATTTTTCATTCACATAACAGGTATGATGTGCAGACTTGAGCAAAGCTCGGAGGCACACACTGTCCCATCTTGGTGGAGTACCATTGAGTCAGAATCTCTCCACCTGGATTCAAGGCTCTCAGATAGTGCAGAAGAGAAACATTAAAGTCTGATTTAGATTCCTTTGTGAAAGACATTTCCAGGGTGTCAGTTTTTGGGGCTTTTGAAACACCTGCTTCAAAAATTGTGACCCAGACAAAGTACAATAGGTCAGACAAGCTATCGTAGGTGAAAGATGACAGCCTTCTTGTACCTGAGTGGCTCTCTGGTTTCTCCCAACATTAATCACTTTTTAGGTCAGTGAGCTTTTCAAATAACACAAAAAGTGAAGAAGCCCTTTCTTTTCTCCCTTAGGGTTCTGTAGGCCACATATATTATTTAACTCAAAAAATATGGATGAAAATGTAGAGGATTGATAAATGGAGATTTATCAATGCTAAAAAATGGGTCTGCTGAAGCCAACATTCAAACCTAAGGATTATTTTTTAGAAAATTTTATTTATGGATTTTAAATTTGTTATTCCACTTATTTATGCATTCATTGGTTAGTTCTCGTATATGCCCTGACTGGTGATCGAACTCACAACCTTGGCATGTCAGGATGATGCTCTAACCAACCTAGCTACCGGGTCAAGGCCAAACCTAAGGATTTTTAACTGAGATTCCTGAATAAGTCTGTGAAATTGTGTACCATATTTTGGTAATGTACATTTTTCTGGAGAAAGTCAAGAGATTTTCTACGTCTGTGACTCGGAAAATACAAGAGCTTCTGTTTTAATGGATGAAAAACGAAGCAGAGTAGCAAGAACTAGAAATACGTGGGGAAAAGACCGTCCATAGCCTGACTGCAGCTGTTCAAGTGCTGACTCAAAAGCTCCTCCACTGAGATGCTTTGTCCAGTCAGCTTTCCTCCCCACCACAAGTCATCTCTTCTCTGAACTCCTAGTGTCTTTGCGCCTCTCTTAAGATATTTATCTCTTTCTATCATATGTGACAGTCTTGACGATACCATGGTTCCCAATCCCCATACTATTATGGATTCGGTCTAAGTAGATAATCTATAAATATTTGTTGGGTGAATAAATGACCTGTAGATGGTACCCATCAAACTGTCAGTCCTTACAGGTTTGGTGGCAGCCCTTGCAGAAATGGCCTGGAGAGACCCAGAGTTCTGAATAATAAGTTCTTTTTCTTTTTAACGTACCAACAGAAAATGTAAGGTGTTGGGCACTGACTGGGATTTCACAGGATGTGGGCTGCCCAGTGGGAAAGGTGTAGTCAGTCCTTCTACAGGGCCCTGTGGGTCTTGTTTCCTATGTCCAGTCCAGCTACAGAATTGAAAACTGTACCTTTTTCTGCTCCGTTATCTTATTTCAGACATTCTTAAAAAACCCCACTAGCTTCCTGATTTCACATTTTCCATAGGGTAAGTTCAGTCTTTTTTTTTTTTTTTTTTAAATATGTTTTTATTGATTTTAGAGAGGGGGAAGGAGAGGGAGAGGTAGAAGCATCAATGATGAGAAAGAGTCATTGATCGGCTGCCTCCTGCACGCCCCATGCTGGGCATCAAGCCCGCAACCTGGGCATGTGCCCTCCCTGACCAGGAATCCAATGGTGATCTCCAGGTTCATAGATTGACGCTCAGCCACTGAGCTACACTGCCCAGGCAGGGTAAATCCAGGCTTTGAAGGGAGGGTGGGAGTGGAGAGAGGGACTCAAATATTCCGATTCCAGTGGAATTTGCCCAAATCTCCCACAGCATTGCCTCCAGCCTGTCTTGCATTCTTGGCTTTTGAAGAAGGGAGGCAACTTCCCTCTTATCTAGGATTGCCTGCTTAAACAAACGCAGTGTGGAGGTATTGTCCTTTGGAAACTTGGCCTGGGACACTTTACCAAGTGTCTGCAAACATTTAAGACACGAAAACTGCCCACTGTGAATGCAGAGCCATTGTCTCTGCTGGGGCTGCTCTTGCCTGAAAGTGGCATGGGATGGGGGGTGGGTGAGAATGGGCCCCAGGGAATATCTCAACTGGGACTCAGGGCTGGGGAATTGTGCTGCTGTTTGTTTAAACAACCTGAGTGTAATTGGGATTATTTGAGATGCCCAAGATGTTTGGGAAAGTGGGGGAAGGGAGGCATCTTGCTGGGGGAGAGAGTCACCAGCAGGGACTTTGACGAGTCGCTGGCTGGGAGGTTGTCAGCTTCCTGATTGCAAATCAGTGGGAAGGGTGGCCCTTCAAGCTTGACCGTGGGCACATTAGGACCTGGTCAATAGGTCGGACCTTGGAGTCTTTAAAATATCATAGCTAGACTAAAAGGGTGGATAGGATATGAGGAATATGTAACTTAAAACCAGTGATTTCTTTTTTAACCATAACAACTCAAGGACAGCAAAAACATAGATATTTGTTTGTTTTTCAGGTCTTATTTTTAAAAATTCCCACAAAAAGAGTTGTAATGACCAACCCAGGTTTCAGCAAGGAAAGGTAAAAATGCTGGGTGAGAAACTCCCTCGCAGTGCTTACATCATTCCATAGGACGCAGAGGGGCAATTAGGAAATATTCAACAGGTTGATGGAAAAAATAAGTCTGGTTTCTACTGTAGAGGTCATCCCCTTTCCTTTGACCTGGGGAAAAGGACAGAGAGTGTTTAAAAATGAGAAGAATTTGGGAATAATAGAAGGAATCTCTGCAATGCTGGGCCTGGCCAGTGCCGCCCTAGGAGATCAGGCCTCATTCACTTGAACCAGATTCCCGGGCCGAGGCCTTCGGGTGATGGGAGACTCCCAAACCAGGTGTGGCCACTAATTAGGGATGCTGACCACAAAAAGGAATTAGAAAAAAGTAGGGGGCTCCCACTGCATGCAGGCCCCAGCCTATGTTATGCTAGTTTATTGCCACCACAAACCTGCGATTTGTAGAAAAATAGACTGTGGCTCAGAGGGGTGAAATTAACTTGCCCAGACCAGACTGCAAAGAGTGGAATTGTCAAATTTGAATTTGAATTAAGATCCTTCTGTTTTCAAGACCCCTTCCTCTTTCCACTGAATGGTACTCAAACTATCTGAAACCCAAAATAATGAAAACGTGGGATTCATCAAGGTGCAACTTAAAAAACAAACAATCCTCTTTTGATATGCTAATGAAACATCACACACATAGGCTTTCAGCTAAATAAACAAGCATTAAGGAAAGGATAGAAATGTTAATATCTGTAAAACCTACTGATCTTCTGATTGTTTGTGGATAGAGTGCTTGCTTTTTTTATTTTAAGATGGCTGTTGGTTTTTGAGATTGCCCCTTATAGTTCCTTAAAATACAGTTAGAGTCAACTATTTTGTAAGAGATTTAATGGAACAACAACTACATGAACATCTCTGTAATGTGAAAATAGCTTTGCAAAGTTTGAAATTTCATAAGAGTATTTTGATGACTGCTTAAAAACATTGCTTTCAGAGAAAAGGGCTTTATATACTTCCTGATCAACTTGGTTTTGTGCAGACTTTAAAGTTGGCTACTTTTGTTGCTTTGGGTGATGGGTATCATTTCATGGGTACAGTGAACCACAGAGCAAACAGTGATGTCAAGGACAGCACAGAACAGTTACTGTTTTTATATTCCATTTGGCAACTCCATTCTCATAGGCTCTGTGAACTTCTTAAGCTATGAGCCAAAGAGCTTTTAAAAATCAGGCCATGACCATGCTTGTTTCAGTGGAAGCTGGTAGCTTCTTCTAGCACTTTAGGTCTTTGACACTGGAAGACTGCCTGGCTCCAAACACTTTAATGAAAGGTCTCTGCTAAGTCAAGGACATATTTACAATATGGATAAAAGTAAACACTGCAAGGCTGGTGGTAGGGTACTGGAGAGTCAGACTGTCTTTTTATCAATCTGTACAGTTCATAGAGCATGTGGAGGGTGAGTCTTGGGGATATAAGAAGACATGAGCTATTATTGGGTGGGCACTGCTAGCTTCAACCCATGCCACGGAAATCACATGGACACTGGGAGTGCACCTCCCACTGGCCACGGTGGTGATCTGAGCTGGTGATGGGTGAGCCACAGTTTCCATTTCTTTTCCCCCTGTGAAAATGTGAAACCGATAAATTTTAGAGTAATATATACCTACTTTGCATTCTGCTGTTCTCTCTCTAAGGTATACACGGATCCTTAAAGATTAGGATTTTTTTCTCAGATTCAATGGATGATCCTTCCCTACTCTTTTTAAAGATGCTACCTCTTCCTCCAACCTCCATCCCAACTCCCCAAATTCTAAACTCTGAGCACTTGAAAGGTTTAAATTGTGTTTGTTTTAATGATGGCAATTTACAATTGACAAATACGTTGGTAATGGGCATTCTTTCCTGTAGGTTTGTTTAGAAGTGAAAACAATATGGCTAGTCATAAAAGTTTCTATTTGTTTTAGCCTGGATAGCTCACTTGTTCGAGGGAGGGACAGAGCTTGTGGGCACAGAACCAGATTTAGCATGATGTCTATGATGTGTTCTATGGCTAAAGACCGAATAGAGACTGTCTACAGCTCAGGAAGAATAATCACCATTTTACTGGATTCGAGTTCTGTTGCACAGAATAATCATGGGTTAACTTTTTTTTTTTTTTTAAATATATCTTTATTGACTTCAGTGAGAGGAAAGGAGAGGGATAGAGAGAGAGCTAGAAACATCAATGATGAGAGTCATTGATCGAGCCCGCAACCTGGGCATGTGCCATGACTGGAATCGAACCCCGATTGCCTGGATCCTAGGTCAATGCTCAACTGCTGAGCCACGCCCGGCCGGGCAATCATGGGTTAACTTAAATAAGACTCTGCCTGTGTCATAATGATCAGTATGTGAAAATGTACTGAATCAAGATGACGCAGATATTGGCTGCAGCAACTGGGTAGATGGTGATGCAAGTTTATTTGTAACACATCCCCTGTTTTGATCATTTCCAAAAGGTCATTCTCCTGTCATTTCTGAGCATTTCTAAAATAGGGAGAACAGGTTGGAGTGTTATGTGTAAGTCCTATGCTTAAAATTGCATGCTCTAGACTCAAAGTTCATGAGTTTGAATCCCAGCTTTACCACTTACTGCCTGCATAAGCTTGGGCAAGTGGGTTTATCTTCCTCTGCTTCAGTATCTTCATATATAAAATACATATAATTATGACATTAAGTAAGATCATATACAGTTGATCCTTGAACAACATGAGTTTGAACTGTGTGGGTCCACTTGCATGTGCATTGTTTTTCAATAAATATGTAACAGTACTATAAATGCATTTTCTCTTCCTTATGATTTTCTTAATAACATTTTCTTTTCTCTAGCTTCCTTTATTGTAAGAATACAGTATGTAATATTTTTAACATATAAAATATGTATTAATCGATTGTTTAAGTTATTGGTAAGGCTTCCAGTCAACTGTACGTAAGCTCTTAAGTTTTGCGGGAGTCAAAAGTTATAGACATTGTTCAAAGGTCAATTATATATATAAATTCATGTGCTGAGCACACAGTATATACTCAATGAATGAAAGCCATTTTTATTAGTAACAATGGTCATGGTAATACTATTTCTCCTTGGGACCAGCAGAGGGGACAGTCTGAAGAACTATTGGCCCGTCCAGGCGTGGCTTAGTGGTTGAGCATTGATTTAGGATTCAGGCGATCGTGGTTCGATTCCTGGTTGGGGCACATGCTGGGGTTGTTAAAAAATAAATAAAAATAAAGAACTACTGGCAGGTATGTCATGATGGACAAATCCAGTTGGAGGGACATGTTAGGACAAGTTCCTAAATTTTGCTTATGGCTATGAAAAAAGGGAAGCAAGAGCTTAGATTGTGGTATCTTGGTAAAAATAGTGGCCTGGGCATGAGGGAAACTGGGGGTTGAATCCTGGAACTAATGTCTTCGTTTGTAAAATGGGAATTAAAAATACCAAAGTGACAGGGTTGTTGTGATGATAAGCAGTGTCATTATGCAAACGTGTCCCACTTGGATGGATATGCAGGAAATGTTTGTTTTCTAAATAGAATCTGACTTCTTATTGAATAATGAGTCATTGAAGGAGCAGCCTTTGGAAGCCACCAGGAAGGAGCAGGCCTGAGCTGTGCAGGTCACTCCCAGTCTGGGCACAGACCTTCCACCCAGGTGGCCTTTGGACCTTGTGCTTCAGGAGCACAAACCCCAGACTCATGTCCTTTCTGGCCCGGCCCTTTGTTCTGAGAAAACTTGTGCTATTTGTTCACTTAATGCATTAGCAAAAAGACAAACTGACTGTCCTTCACTTGGACCCCTGCCTCATGACCCACAAACAAAAGTATCCTGCCTGTAGTGGCTGCTTGCTTGACTTGTCCTTGTTCCTCTCCGGACCCTCCAGAAGGCCCTGGGCAGGGAGAGGCTGGTACCTGGGGAGAAGGCCTGCCCAATTTGGATTTGGTTCCTTCCCCTCTAGTGTCAGGCAGAGCCCTTGGGAGGCCCTGGGACAACCTTGTCGTCAGAGAGCTTGCCACTTCCTAGAAAAGCCTAGACTATTTTACCTCCTCTCCCTATCCCTACCCTTTAGGGAAATATTGGCCATGGGGCACCTTGACCAGCTCTTGGACCAGAATGTGAGTCACCAAATTGAAAATGACCTATGTGTCAGAGCCAGGGAGGTGCCCAGCCTCCTGTCACCCCACGTCTCCTCTGTGCCATTCACGTCCCCTTCACCTAATTCTGTTATTTATTATTATTATTATTTTAAACCAGCGCCTTCATTTTTTTCTTTTAGAGAGAATGGAAGGGAGGGGGAGAGACAGAGTAACATTGATGTGAGAGAGACACATGAATTGGTTTCCTCCTGCACACTCCCTGACCAGGGGTGGGGATCAAGCCTGCAACCGAGGTACATGCCCTTGACCAGAATCGAACCCTTGACCTTTGGGTCTTCAGATTGATGCTCTAACCACTGAGCCAAACCAGCCAGGGGTAAACCAGGACCTTCAGAAAGAATACTATGAGAAACAATTATTATCATTATTGTTTTGGTTTAAAACAATATAATTTTATTTTCTTACAGTTCTTGAGGTCAGAAGCTGAGAAAGAATTATTATGCCCAAGTTAGAGATGATGGTATTTAAGGCTCAAACAGGTGCGATTCTTCCCACTTTTACCTATTACATGGTAAAGCCAGGGTTTTAAGCCACCTTTCCTGGCTTTAGACTCCGTGTCTACCACCTATTAACCTGCCTGCTGACTCTCCTGTCACTCCCCTACTTGCAGGGACCCCCACACCCTCATTTCTCTGCTCTGTTTCCCAGCAGGGATCCCTCCTCCCTCTCCTCTTACTGCCTGGGAATACCCTGGGTCGCTCTCTCGTTCCCTGGGCCTTTGGAATTCTGTTTTCCCCAAATCCCATTCTTCCATCAAGTCCAGCCAAATCCTGCTTGCACCCAACCTTCCCATCCACTTAAGCTCCCAGGGGCTGCTCTTTTGGGCTTTCATGGCCTCTAGTCTCCACTCACAGGAGTACTGCCCACTAATAATCTTTTGTATATTTGCTGCTTTATTCTCTGTGCTTTCTGTTTAATTAGTATCTTCTTGTTTCTCCCTCCCAACCCACACACATATTCCAACTAGATTATAGGGCCCCTAAAAGGCATCTAGCACCAGACTGGCTTATGGCTGCTGCAGAGGTTTCCCCCTTGGAGAAGCAAAGTCTCTGTCCCTTTTCTTGCTGACTTAACAACATCCTGTTCCTACTCTAAGCTGGAGTGACTCACTATTAATGATTCCTATTATTCACACTCTTACTTTCATAATTCAAATTAATTATGAAATGCCTGACTTTGTGAGGTTCCCTATGGGGCTGGGTTGCTGGAAGAAAAAAGGTGTTAGAGTCAATAAGTTTAACCAGTAACATAAGTAAAGTGTGGAGTTCCAAGGAAAAACTTCTGGAAGGGCCTCCATGCGGCCTGCTCATAATGAAGGAACAGGCCTCCCATGTAACAGGTCCTCATACATTCCTACTCACACCTACAGATTTAATGTTTATTAAGTGCTGACAATGTGCAGGACTGAAAGTTTTCCCCTGTCATCTGTGAGTGTTCGTGTTATTGAAATGAGATAGACAATTAACTATCTTTAATATCATTACACACATATACAGGGTGTCTTGCAAAATGTATACATTTTGAATGATTATAAAGTCAATGTTTATTAACATACAGTTCATTTTCAAAATTTAAAAGAATCTACAGAAATGAGTATGTATACATTTTTTTGGGGGGGGAAATGAATATATATAAATAAATTTTTTTCTTTTTCTTTTTTCTTTTTTGTTGTATGGAATCAGAAAGATCTGGCTAGTTTCAGATCCCTCCTGTTACTCACTTGATCTGGAACCTTGGGTCTGTCTGTTAACTTCTCTTAACCATTTCTCATCTGTAAGATGTGAATGATATCCCTTCCTTGAAGGGCTGTTGAAAGGCATAATTGAGATAAGGTGTGGTCAGGTGCAGCAGGGACCAGCAACATCCCCAGGGAGCTTAATAGAAATGCAGAATCTCAGGTCCCACCCCAGAGCCAGGAATCAGAATCTGCATTTAATTGGATCTGCATTCATCAAGATTCCCAGATAATTTGCACATCTTAAAATCTCTGTCCTTAAAGAAGGAATACAATAGTCCTCCCTTATCTGCAGTTTTACTTTCCTTGGTTTCAATTACCCATGGCCAGTGGAGGCCTGAAAATATTAAATGGAAAATTCCAGAAATAAACAATTGCATGCCCTTCTGAGTAGCATGATGAAATCTCACCCTGTCCCTCTCTGTCCCAGCTAGGACGTGAATCACCCCTTTGTCCAGAGTACGCATGCTGTACACACAGTACAATAAAATATTTTGAGAGAGAGCGAGAGAGAACACATAGCTTTTATTACAGTATATGGTTTAATTATTCTATTTTATTATTAGTTACTGTTGTTAATCTCTTACTGTGCTTGATTTATTAATTAGACTTTGTAATAAGTATGTATGTATAGGAGAAAACATAGTATATATAGGGTTTGGGACTATCCACAGTTTCAGGAATCCACTGGGGGTCTTGGAATGTCTCCCCTCAGATAAGGGGAGTAATAGTGTAATCAGTGCATGGATCTAGTGGAGAGGATAAGCTTGCATTTGTAGAGTTCTTTTCAGCCTTTTTGAAGTAACTTTGGACTCAGAGAGGTATAACTTGTTGGAACTGGGTCGTGACAATGTTCAGAGAAATAGCCATTAGGACTTGGTGGCAGATGGAAGGCGAGGCAGGTCTGGGAGTGGGTACGTCGGTGGGAGGAAGGGAGAGTGTGGACTGCTGGCGGAAGGGAGAAGTCGGAAAGCCAGGAGGGGTGTGAGAACGCGTGGGGTACCTGAGATGCAGAAAGAATTCTTTGAAGGCTTTGGGAGCAAAGGGAGAAGAGACACAGACAAAAATGAGTCTTTTAGAATTTGCTGGAGCAAAAACTTTTCATAAAAGCCCCAATAGCTTTATACAGTAGACTTGATCCAATATAATATATTCCCATACACAGCATATGGTAGTAAAGCAAAATTATGATCAGTTTAGAATAACAGATGTTCTAATCCTTTTGGTTCCTGAAGTCCAGCTAGTTTTAGGACTTCTCATATCTGCCACTTACCATGGATTTAGTTAAATCTCTCCGCTCACTAAACCTTTTTTTCCTCAACTGTGAAATGGGAAAATAAAAGTAACTGAGTTCATAGGTTGTGATGAGGACTCAGTGAGGTAATGCATGGAAAGTGCCTAGTACAGGCCTGATCCCAATTAAATAATAACACCTTTACCACAGCTAATGACTCACAGAAGGTAGAGAGGGGAAAATCATCGTCAATATTACTACTATTAAGAAATATTAAGAGAATAAGTTTGAGATTCAAGGAGTTGAATAAATTTCATATTGGTAACCATTGGATAATGGTGATCATTATAACAACAAAAAAATTGACAATAACCACAACAATAATTATAATGTAATAAAGAGCAAACATGAATTGGCTTATTATATGCCAAACACAAGGGCAAGCGCTTCACTTGTATTATCTCATTTGATTCTTCAAATACATATGATGTTTACATAGTACTACTCCCAGTTTATAGACGGAAAAACTGAGGCTTAGCAAGATTAGTAATTGGCCCAAGGCCTAGAGCTTGTAAATGGAGCTAGAATTTGAATCTATACCAAATCTACACCAACTGGCTCCATAAATTGTTCTCTTAACCATTACATTAGCTCCCATGCTAAAAAAAACAAAAAGGGGGAAAAAAAAGGAATGAATAGAATGTTCTTTCCTTTTGGTGACAACATATGTGCTGTTTATTTTCTGGTCTGACTCTATGACACATTTTTTAAAGAAAATAATTGCTGCAGGATGAAGACGGAAGAAAGAAGGAGATCAACATGTGTTAACCCGCTGGTGCCCTGTGTGCTGGGCCAGGGGCAGACACATCCATGAACTAATAATGCTCATGGTCCTCTGGATGTGACCTACACAGTCAGAGAGGGCATAACTGAGGCTCAGAGAGGTTTAGTCACTTGTTCAGCATTACAGGCTTGTAAATGAAGGAGCTGGGATTTCAGCCTGAGACCAACCCAGGCTATCTCAGAAAAGACTTGTATTCATGACTTGTACTTGTACCTTAAGGAAGTTCACACCCCTCCCAATTTCCCAAAGTCCCTAAAACCTGGTTCTACTTCCAAACTCCTCCATGATAAAGTCTTCAAACAGTCTGAAGAAACTTTCCCTAGAATTGTCTGAAATCTCATCCTGGAAGGGCACATACATCTCCTTTCTTGAAGTATTTTATTTTTGACTTATGGTTTACCCCTTTCCAATCTTAATTTCCAGTAGCTTACAAATACACAACAGAACAGACTATGGGAAACTGAGGTAGGAAAGAGAAGTTTAGGCTAGGAATAAGGATAGTTGCTAAAGCATATGTCAAAAGGCCCTGAATCAAGTGGGGTGGGCTGTAAGGCATCTTTAATTAAACTGGATTATTACTTCCAGAGGGACTATCAGCAGAAAAATCCAAGTAGCTTTCTGTGGGATGGCTCACAAATCCTGAGGTCATGTGAGTCATTATAGGAAATTGGGACTATTTCAAGGCATATTCTGGCCTGAGAGGTAAAGCCTAGGGCAGGCGTGAGGCCCAGTCTGGCAGGTGTCATGAGGAGCTGAGCCTGTTTGGAGAGTGAGCCACAGGCCTCAAGTTTGGTAGCAATTCTTAAGTCCTTCCTTCCTTTTCTGTTTGCTACCAGTTGCGTGTGAGGCTTCACTAAAACACCTTTTCTTCATAAGGTGCTCTCTCTAGTGACCTTTACTTACAGGGTAAAGCACAGATTTTCCCAGGATGCACAAAGCCTCCATCTCCCAAAAGATGGCACTCCCAGGTTCTGGGCAAAGGGCCCCGCCTTTGAGTCCCTCTCATTTGTGGCTATCAGAAAACGAGGGTGGGGATCAGTCTGCATCACCTGGACTCCACCTTGTGTCAACAGCCCTCACAAACAGCGGGCCCCGCGCAGCCTTTTACACGGCCTGGTACTGTACACGGGAACCAGCTCGCACGCTCAGCGCGTTCCGAGGGGGCCCGATAAGGCCCGCGCTGCGCCCAGGGCGCTATTGTTCCCGGGCCCGCGCCTCCCACCGCCCGGCCGGGCCTGATAAGTCTGTGCCCGGGGCAGGCTCGTGTTTGAGGTGGGGTTTTCAAACCCATTACTCAAACGGACGACGTGGACTTGCTCCGGGCAGGGCGAACTCTGGTCTTAAAGAGTAGGCGAGAATAAAGATGATTTATGATTAACTAAGCGGCTGGGCTGGCGAGCTCGGTCTCGGTGACCCCTGTTTGAGTCACGGCTCCTTGGTGGGGCTGGCGCGTCTCCACCGGGGTGGAGAGTGACCACAGGGAAAGCCGGGCAGGGCGCGGAGGACGCTCGGGCATCCTTAGGGCAGCCCTGCGCGCTGCCGCTGGGCGAAGGGAGAGGGGCTCTTGGATTGCGCAGGGACCAGCTCCACACATGCGGAATCTGAGTGGGTGTAACTGGGTGGGAGCCTGTGGGCCAGCTGGCGGCGGAGGGAGACCTCTCTGCAGAAGTGTTTGAGTGAGGATGGCATCCTGCTAGGCTCTCTCCACAATCAAAACTTGGGGCCCCTTTTTGAACTTTCGCTAGGAATGAAGAAGAAACGAAAAGCAGTGTTTTTCCCGGCACCAGCTGGTATTAGGGCAACAAGGTGGGGCGCAGGCAGAGGTGCGGGGGTGGCAGGCTGCGGGAGGCGCCACGCATCTGTTCTCCTGGTTTTGCCCCTTGCAGGATGTTGAAGTCTGAAGAGTTAGTTTTCCTCCAGAGTTGGCAAGAGGGTAAAACGTGTGAGCGCATTAAAAAAAGGCAAAGTGCTCCACAGAAAGAAGGCAGCCGTGTTGCTTCATCGGGTGCCCAGCACAGCCCTGTGAGGAGGGATCGGATCCTGCCGTCCTCATGGTTAATTTGAGTAAATGAAGGCAGGGCAGTGAGGGTGCCCGTCCAGAGCCATACAACAGAGCTGGGCGCAGGACCCCGCTCTCCGAAGGGCATGGTTCCCAGCATCCTTCCGAAGGGTCAGCCTGAATGACATGGCAGGGATATAAAACTCAGAAGGAAAGGTAGGAAAGGTAGGAATTTGAATGAAATTTTCTTTTACCCTTTAAGAATTAATTAGGTTTTTATTCCAAATTAAAATGCCCTGATTTGGAAACATCCTACCCATGAGAACTACCACCTTCACTCTCCCACTGGAGTCGCCCAGAACGAGAAGTGTTCCCCGAGTGGGCGTGTTCTGCTGCAGCACACGGGGTGTGTGTGTGTGTGTGTGTGTGTAACTTTCTCCCAAGTTTCAAGTTCTAAGGTGGAATTCAGAACACCTTTAGCCTTGAAAGCACTTTTACAAGTTAATTTCCCAGGGTAGCCTCTATAATTTCACTTCAAGTGTAACCCATCACTTGCCAAAAAGTCATTTCCAATATTATATATTTTTCATCACAAACACACACACACTATCTAGGAACTTTATTAAATAGGATTTATGAGCTAGTGCAGGGACCTAATCTCCATTTGTAACAGTTTCTATTACAAGAGGTGTTATAGGTTCCAACTTACACATTTTATGATCACCAACCGATTGTTGATGGCAGGCTGTCCTGCTGTCCGTGTGGACTGTCCTGCTGTCTCTGAAAACTAACAATTCTTATTTCAAATTTACCTGATAAACAAGGGCATTATCAGGCTGGAGGGAGCTAAAATTTATGCTAAAGATGGGCAACAGGGAAACACATCAAATGAAGAACAAATGGAAGGCTTCAGACTTTCTGAAGTCTTGTTCCTTGTTCTAAATCAGTCTCTTGTCTTCTGCGTTCTTGGCGTCCTCTCTTTTAATCTGCCAGCACTTTAGACGGCAGCCATAAGCCCTCTCTGGCCTGTGGTCCCGTATCCTCTAAAAGTGAAGAGGAAAAGACTTTCAACAAGTCCTGAGCATTAGAAATCTTAGTGTTAGGAGCTCAGAAACCATCTTGTTGGGACGTGACTTCTCACTTCTTGATCTATTTGGTGGCCCTTGTCCTCTGTGTGAACTCTCCCAGTCCCCGTGCTAATAGTGTGGCAAGCTGGCACTCACAAAACATTAGTTGACAGAGATTTGTCTGTATTTTGGAATCCTGTCAGCATATTCTGTTTGGTAGACTGAATTTTGAAACTAGGAATCAAATTTATGTAGTTGTCCACATCTGACTTGAACAAATAAATAAAGGTATGAGTTATTGCTCAGCCAGCTAACTTTAGACCTGGATCCATCTTCCCATCATAATTTTCCCTTCTGCTTTCTTTGTTACCCCTTCCCCCATTGTGATCACTGTCTTCCTTTTGCAAACATTTTTACTCTTACTTGTGGGCCAAGAGCCTATTAATTAAGAGCTGGTGGGTAGGCCGCGATGGGAGCTTGTTTGGACTCTGTTCATGAAGCATTCTCACTCTAGTTGATTCAATACGTGGCCAGGGGCCAATGGTTCAGTTTTGCTGCAGCCTTTCCGTGAGGGAGCCTGAGCCTGGGACTGGGCAGCACCTCTGGCTTTTGGCTCTGCTGAGCCCTCCAAATGTGTTTGTAAATCTTTTGAGCTCTGTAAGTAGCCCAGCTCACTAGCTCACTTAAGCACAGACCTGGAAATCAGCCACTCTCAAGTACTAATTTTAATATTCCCTATCCAGATTTGAGTGTATCATTTATAAAATGATTATTAATATTAGTTCCTTCCCAAGGTCCCTAATGAGGCATTTTCCTACTGAGCAACCCCTGGGGGGGAGGGGTACTATGTGTGTATGGAGTAACTTTATTCTTGTCTCACAAATCTGGCATTTCAGGGTCTCTCCAATCCAACTCCACCCCAGTGCTCCCTATTTTCATGCTTCTATATTTCGTTCTGGCCAAAAGGGGCTTCATACTATTTCTTGAGACTTCTCTCCTTTTTGGCTCAAATTTTCGACTCTCTGGATCTGAACCTTCTGACATACTGTCTGGTAATGCCTTCTAGAGCCACAGGCTGTTGGAGACAGAAGGAACCTGGAGGATCAGAAAAGGCTCAAGGAGGTCAGGTGAATGCTCCAGGGCCGCAAGGTCACCCTCATCAGATCTCTCACTACTCTGTGAGGGGTTTTCTTAGGCCAACAAAACAAATAGCTTTGGATTGTACTGTTACGAGTAACTGTGTTTTCTTTTTTGTGTATGTGCCTGTTCCTCCTCACCATTGTGCTATGAGTCAAGACATTCTGTGCTTATGTTTTAAAACAATGACTCTTAAAAAAATATTTCCTCTCCAGAGAAGGCCAGATCCTTAAAATATGAATGAAGCGAATGTGATATTTATAAAACCCTTGGGGATGAAGGGTGAAAGGGCGTTTAAGCTAACACTCAATAATGGAAAAATCAATGAAAATGTTCTTAGAAAAAGAAACTAGCCAATCTGTCTTTCTTCGCGGGTCTCACATTTCTTTGCTCAAACATCTTGTCTTCCATCTGATAGTCGCAAGGTTTGCATTAGAAAATGTAACATGAAGATGGCAGAACCATATAAATGGTTTTTCAGCTTTGTCAACTACTTGTTTTGTCTGTCAATAGATTTCTACATAACTTTGTTTTTGATGACTACATCTATATCATTAAGAACATTTTTATTGGTGAACATTTTAGACGGTGAGCCCATGAAGATTAAATTGCTGGTTAAATTATTTTACTGGGACCTCACCCAACAAACAGTCTCAGATGCAACCCATGACCAAGGACAGAGGCGGATAAAGGCATGAATACACAGAAGGTGTAAAATGAATTTACAAATGATGGACACTAAAGTGGATTGAGTATCTGAAAGAAACTTCATTGCAACTGCAGCCCACGTGCCCTGATTGTCATCATTAATCTCTCATTCTGGCCTGTTTTGGCTGATACCACACCAGATTGACAATGAGAATTAATTATAAGGACATTTATGAATATACAAGGCTATTCTTTGTCAGATTCTTTAGAAAAAATGTAGATGCCCATTGATAAGGGTCTAGTCAAGCAGGTCATGGTACATTCACACAGTAAAATATTATGCAGTTGTTAAAAGGGAAAAAAAGGAAATATTTCTATATTGATATGAAAAAACTTCCAAGATATATTGTGTAGTTACACAAAAAGCAAGATGTTAATGAATGGGTATAGTATGTGATCTTCTGTGTAAAATACACCAAGTACTAGATATTTGTGTATACTTATGTGTGCAGAAAATATTTCAGAAAGAAAACACAAGAAACTAATACTGTACTGATAAATGATTGTTTTGGGGAAGAAAATTGAGAGAGTAGGGGAGTAGGGAGACATTTTCCAGTGAGAACCTTTCTGATTGGGTGGCAACTTTGTCATGTGTCAACTTGGGCAGGCTGAACTAAATTTTCCAGAGTTCCCTTTCCTGTCTGTTCCAATTAGAGGAGGCCTCCAAAGAGATGACCGTTTCAGCTTTGGAGGGTGGAAGCTATTTTGTAATTCAGTATGTTGCTTATCTAGTTGTTCTTGTTGGCATGGGGCAGCAGCCAAGAGTGCTATGGCTTACCTTCCCTTAATTCCCTTAAATTTTTATTTCTTGGCCAATTTTTATTTCTCTGAATCTTGTATTTAGCTGCATGATGAAGGCATGGCTTCTCCTGCAGGACACCAACATCAGAGGATTAACACATGTGTCAGTTCATTCTCATGGGTTCTAGCACATACTTGTGGGTTCCTGCTTGTCTTTGCTTTCCCCACTTTACATCCATCTTCCTGTCGACTTCAAGCTCTAACAACAGATGTGAAGACAATAGTCCTACAGAGACTACATAACTAGCTCCTGCAATTGCACATAACAAATTCCTTATTGTGTGTGTGTCTGAGTGTATATTTCCCAATGGTTCTGCTTTTCTGATTGAACCCTAATACAGAACTGTGAGACTTTTCAACATGTTTATACATTACTCATTCAAAAATTAAATAGAACCTTAAAGAGATTTAAAAGTCAGAGACGGAGTCCTACTATTCAGATCATGTTAGTCATTGAAGGAGGATAGTTTTGAATCAAGTTAGGAAGGTTTGAAGCTGCTACAAAACTGCTGAGGAATTCATGTATGGCTCAGTTTGTATGAGGAATCTTCTAAGAGAAAAGTTGGGGCCCCAGAGAAATGCTGTTAGGTTCCTCTGACAGCCATATCATCCCACTTGTATCAGTTAACTCCTGTGGAATAACCAACCAGCCAAATTTATTGGCATAAACCAGTGATCATTTTATTTACTCACAATTTTGTGCATCAGCAATTTTTGTTTTGTTCAAAAGGGCAGTTCTTTTGCTGATCTCATCCACACTGACTTGCCAGCTTGGCTAGAGCTAGATTGTCTAAGACAGCCTCACTCACATGTCACATGGTTAGTGCTGGTTGTGGATTGAATCATGCATCTCTAGTCCTCCATCCTGGGCTTACTCTATGCTACTATGTTTCAAAAGCAGCAAAAGAGAGGGTGCAAGTCTCAATGCACAAGCACCTTTCAAGCCTCTGCTTACGTTATGTTTTCCGATGTTCCATTGGCCAAAGCAAGCCACATGTCCAAGCATAGAGTTAGTGTAGAAGAACCTCATACAAGGATATGGACACAGGGATGCATGATTGTTTTTTGGGGGGGGCATTACTGTAACAATTTACTAAGTCAAAAGAATTTATTGTACTCTCTGTCACTGAGGGAAAAGATAAGTGAGTGAGACTGATGGAAATCCTCTCTATCATGTCTTATACTTGTGCCCCCTTGGGAATGCCTAGCTTAGGGCCTTACAGATAATGAGTATTCAAAACTGTTTGAACCCTAATGTCTGTAAGACATCACCATCTCTAGAGTAGCTGGGGCTTAATTAAGAACATCTATGGTTACAGCTTGAACCCCACTGGATTCTAGCTGGCATGAGGATCTGGAGAAGAAACACTCTTAGTTTCTGTTTTTGGGTTATGTGTTCCTGGTGAAGTCATTATGTTAGCCTTTACCTCAACTTTTCTACCTAGAAATGGTGAGCAAATAATGTTATAATTATGATCCATCTGCCTTTCTGGGTAGAATGGTTTTAGTCCTTTGTTTTCGTACTTCATTGCAATTTTTAAATGCCTCAAAAAGCCATAATGGATGAGATCCAACTTATAAAAGTGTTCCCAGAGTAATTCCTTCAGTTTCTAAAACTATTTTAAAGGCATTATAAGAAAATGGTTTAAGATCATAAGTAGTGTTTAAAAAAGGTTTATATTAAGAACTCAAAATTTCTCTTTTCTTCTTTTTCTCCTCCTCACACCACTTTCTATTCTTTATGCTCTTTATTCTGGTAATTACATTCTGTATTTTATATCTATCTTGTAAACAGCTTAAAATTAGTCTTTTTAAAATTAAAAAATTTTCTATTATCGTTTACATTCAATATTATTTTGTATTAGTTTCAGGTGTATGTGTAGTGGTTAGACAATTATATACTTTACAAAGTGGTTTCCCAATATTTCAAGTACCCACCTGGCACTGTACATAGTTATTACAATGTTATTGACTATATTCCCTAAGCTGTACTTTACAGCCCCATGACTATTTTGTGACTACCAATCTATACTTTTAATCCCTTCACCTTTTTCACCCAACCTCCCAACCTCCCTCCCCTCTGTGTCTATGAGTCTGTTTCTATTTTATTTGTTCATTTAGATTCCACATATAAGTGAAATCTTATGGTATTTGTCTTTCTCTGTCTGACTTATTTCACTCAGCATAATACCCTCTAGGTTCATCCATGCTGCTGCAAATGGTAAGATTTCATTCTTTTTTATGGCTGAGTAATATTCCATAGCTTTTAAAATTCAGTTTGTTAATGTTTAGTCTATTTACATTTAATGTAATTATTGATTTATTTGGATTTATTTGGGGCAATTTGTTTTCAATTGCCCCATTTATTCTTTGTTATTCTTTTTTTAAATTTTATTTTTTTATCACCATTATCCCCCCATACCCTCTTCTACCTCTCCCTCCCACCCCTCCCCATACTCACCTACTGTTGCTTATGTCCATGAGTTCTTTCTCTTTTTTTCTTTTTGCTCAATCCCTCCATGCCCCTCCCCCCCCAACACTCCTTCCCCACCAGAGTTGTCTGCCTGCTCTCTATCTATGAATCTCTCTCTATTGTTTGTTAGTGCAGTTTGTTCATTAAATTCCACATATGAGTGAAATCATATGGTACTTGTCTTTCTCTGACTGGCTTATTTTACTTAGCATAATGTTCTCCAGGTCCATCCATGCTGTTGCAAAGGGTAAGATTTTTTTCCTTTTTATGGCCAGTAGTATTCTGTTGTGTAAATGTGCCATAGCTGTTTTACCCACTCATCTACAGATGGACACTTGGGCTGCTTCCAAATCTTGGCTTTTGTAAATAATGCTGCAGTGCACATAGGGGTGCACGTATTCTTTCAAATTGGTGTTTTGGGTTTCTTTGGATAAATTCTCAGAAGCCAAATTGCTGGGTCATAAGGCAGTTCCATTTTTAATTTTTTGAGGTAACTCATACTGCGTTCCACAGTGGCTGCACCAATCTGCATTTCCACCGGCAGGGCACAAAGGTTCCCTTTTCTCCATGTCCTTGCCAACACTTGTTGTTTGGTGATTTATTGATTATAATCATTCTGACAGGTGTGAGGTGATATCTCATTGTGGTTTTAATTTGCATTTCTCTGATGATTAGTGAAGTTGAGCATCTTTTCATGTCTATTGGCCATCTGTATGTCCTTTCTGGAGAATTGTTTATTCAAGTCCTTTGCCCATTTTTAAATTGGATTGTTTGGTTTTTTTGGTGTTGAGTTTTATAAGTTCTTTATAAATTTTAGATATTAACCCCTTATCAGATGTAACAGTGAATATGTTCTCCCATTCAGTGGGTTGTCTTTTCATTTTGTTGATGGTTTCCTTTGCTGTGCAAACACTTTTTTTTTAAAAGTCTTTTTTTAAAAAAGTATATCTTTATTGATTTCAGAGAAAGAGAGAGATAGAAATATCAATGATGACAGAGTCATTGATCGGCTGCCTCCTGCAAGGACCCCACTGGGGATTGAGCCCACAACCCAGGCATGTACCCTGACTGGGAATTCAACCATGACCTCCCACCTCCCTCCTTTTCCTTCCTCTCCCACCCTAACCCTCCACCCAGGCACAGGATCTTTAAATACCAGAGATCAAATTATTCATATGCCTCCGTTCTTTGTCATCTCTGCAAAGCTTTTGTCTTCACATTGGTGCAGCATGGTGACCGAGACTAAAAGGAAAAAACAAGTTAACAAACAAATAAATATCTAATTACAGAAATAAACACAATGGAGAAAATGAATGGGATGCTGTGAAAGAGAGTAAAAGGGGATATCTGGGAGTGGCTGGAAAAGGCTTTTTGAAAGAAATGCCGTGATACTAAGACCTGAGAAGGAGTTGTTCCTTTGAAGAGGAGGAAAGGGTGTTTGAAGAGCTGAAAGGAGCCAGTGAAGCTGGAGTGTGGTAGACAAGGAGGAGTGTGGCTCCGAGGAGACTGCAGAGATGGGCAGGGGCCAGTCATACAGGGTCTTTTAAGCCAGCCAAGAACTTGAGATTTTATCTGAAGTGACATGTGGAACTTCACTGGTCACAGGAGTGAAGGGAAAGGGTTTAAGCAGAAGAGTGACACAGTTTCTGTTGTCATCGCTTTTGAAACATCACTGTCTACTGTGTGTAAGACAGATTGGGGCATGCAGGTAGGAGTTGAAGTAGGGGGACCGTCATGAGGCTATGGCAGCAGTCAGGTGGGGGATGGCTCTGGCTGGAGGGGCAGCAGTGGAGGTGAAGAGAAAGAAGGAGGTGGAGTCAGGGTTTGTTTGGAGGTAGACTAGGCAGGATTTGTGGAGGACTGGATGTGAGGACCGAAGGAGAAGAATGGAGGAATCTACAGACATGGGAGCCTGTCATCACCTCCCAGCCCCCACAATTGAGGTACTGGTTCCTTTGTACCGTCCTCTGAAATGGCTGTCCTAGGATAGTTCACGAGCATCTGTGCTGAGGGCGTGACAGAGTTCTGGAGTGCTCAGGAAATAGGATTTTAAAAAGAGGTCTGTACTTATTTCAGGGCATTGCTCCCAAGTTGGGGAGGGAGATAATAATAATTAAAATGATGACAATAATGATGATAATGGTAATAATAGTCAACATTTGTTGAGTACTTACTATGTGCCAGGCACACACATCACCGTATGAAAGGTCAAGTATCATATCCTAAGTCACACAAGGTAGCAAGTGGACAAGGTGGGACATGGTCCCAGCCAGCCCAACTCTAGAATCTATGGTCTTTCCCATTCTGTTATTTAATTAGCTCTGACCATCAGCAGAGGAATCTTGCCAGAAATTGCCATCCAGCACCCCTTTGTTTGTGGAACTGGGAAGATCAAGTTCAAATACAATCAGTATTTGAGATAGACCTTAGAATCTTAGAACCAAAATGAACAACCACCACCACCGCTAACATCACCAATAACCAAACAACAACAAAATCCTGAAAATTGACAGGGGCCTACCCTGGCCGGCCTTGGAAGTAAGGATTGTTGTTAAAAACTCGAGGTTCCCACTAGCTCTTTCTGAGTTGGGCAAGTCATTCACCTCATACACTCCTCCTGCCAGGGACTGGGACGAAGATGAGTCAGCTTCTAAACCTTCAGCTGGGAGCTAATCATTAACTGGCCCGATTTCAGCCCCTACTGGGCCTTAGCTCCCACCCCAGCTCAGACATAGGACAGTCTGGGGCACCATCAACCTTGGAGATGGAAGGCTGTACGTTTTTAATTACAGGGAGACATCCTTATCTCTGGCTCTCCTTTTCTCCATTAATTTACACCTTCACTTATCTTTTCCATCTATTGTCTCTTTGCAATGACCAATGGTGCCCCTGCGCTGTCACTGTGCCTCTGAGTGTAGGCACGCCTGCCCCTCGGCTGACCCCTCGGGGAGACTCATTTGTCTCCCTGCCAGCACTCCCTACTCCTGACCCTGTCCAGGCTCTCTTTGATCTGCTCCTGCTCTCCTCTGCCTTCACCTAGAGTTCTCCTTTCTCTTTTTCAGCTGAAGTCCCTGCCCATTCCAGGAATTCTCCTGACTCCAGGAGACAGTGTTCCTGGGAGCAGGGCCCCTTTGTCCCTCCAAAAGGATAGGAAGGCAAGAAAGGGAAGTGGTCGTTTGCAGAGGCAGGGGAGTGGGTCTTAAGAACACAGAGGGTGTGCGTCCCCGTCCCCTGAGTTCCTAATTAAAAGAAAAGGGGGTGAGACTAGGGAGGCAGGAAACAGGCCAGCTTTAGCTCACTCCTTCCACAAGCAGGCACACATGGAGCAGCTACTGTGTGCCAGGTGCTGTGTCATGTGACCAATTTATAAAACTGGAGAACACCCAGTCTGCTGGCTGACCAGCCCCTTCCTAACCCTGAACACTGAGAACTGTCGAGGCAGAAGAAGTAACTTGGCCTTGGCAGGCAGAGAGGTGCCTGGGCACCCACATGTTGCCCTGGTGGGGGCTGACTTATGAAGGAGCACCCAGCCAGATGCCCGGCTCTTTTTTTCTGATTTGGCTTTGTTTTGGCCTGAGGTAGTCCTCAATCCTCCGATTAACCTCACCTGTTCCCAGCCTGCTTCGAAGGATAACTGTTAAAGCCCGTAGGGATTTCCACGCTCCCCTTTTTTCTCCAGGTGCCTCTTTAGTCCAGAATTTCTCCCCACAATGCCAGTGCTGGGCTGACCCTGGGCATTTTGCCACCTACAGCAAATAGAAAAAGAAAAAGTGTGTCCTTACTGTCGCCACCAATGTTTGCTGTGGCCTTCAGGGGAGGGGCGGGCACTGGCTGGCCGAGCATACCTGCTTGATGGAGGAAACCCTCCAGTGCCCAGGGTGGGGGCTAGATGGACCTCCTTGCTGGGTGTCTAAGGAAAACCAAGCACTGCCAAGACCTCTGAGGACCTCTGGGCAGCTCTTTACAGTATTCTAGTGTTCATTTTCAGGTCAAAAGCTTGATATTAAATAAAAAAAGAAAAGAAAAAACCCCAAAACCTGAGGGTGAAAGAGGTGCAGGCATTTGTAAGGCCTTTGTCTTTTGTTCTGCATGCACTGGGGCCATGGGAGGGTTTGGAGCAGAGGAGTGACACAGTCTGACTTAACTTTTAAAAGAACTACTCTGGCTATTGTTGGAGAATACACTGGAGGTGGGGGTGAGTGGGAGCTGGAGCCATCCGGGAGGCCATTGCCATACATAGGGGTTGGTGATGGCTCAGACCAGGTGGTGACCATGGGCGTGGTAAGAAGGCATCAGATTCTGGATCTATTTTGAAGGGTAGGATTGGCAGAATTTTCTGATGGATTGGATGTGGCTTATAAGAGAAAGAGAGGAGTCAGGAATGACTTCAAGGGTTTGGCCTGAGAAACTGGAAAAGTGGAATAGCCATTTGCCGAAAAGGCGGGGATAGACAATCATCTCACGCACCAAGCCAGCACCCCCTTCTGACTTTACAGCAGCTTTGCTCATGGAGTGGAAGGGAAGAAAGCTGCCTGTGGCACCTGTCACGGGGCCTCACACGTTGTCAACAGGCAAAGTGGAAGCACTGGGGAAAAGTGAAAAAGAACAGAAAAGGAGAGCAAATATTTGTCTAATGGTATCTGAGCAGATCTTAGGCTTCTGAGGGCCAAGCGGTCCTACAGTCTGGGACAGGACAATGGGTCAAGGAAATGCTGGGGTCAGCACGAGCATCCATGTGCATTCTCATTTGGCATTTGGTATTTGGTTTCTGTAACTTCATTTAAAAAGTAAAACGGTGATAATAATGCCCACTAACAATAACATATCATGGAGATGTTGTAAAGATAAATATGGTGCTTGAACGTATGTTTCTGAACAAATTCTAGAATAAGTGCTATATAAAAGCAAGGTATTACTCCAGAAAAACAAACATCTTAATTAACCAGCTTCCCTTTTTTTCAGCAATATTAGCTATTTGAACTATGCTTGAGGACAAAGAAGTCAGAGGAGAAAGACATCCACTAAAGCCGAGAGACTTTATAAATTGGAGAGCATCATAGATTCTCACGTGGAGCCTAGAGCTCTTAGTTTAGAAACATTTGTAACTGCTTTTGCTTGTCTGTAGACCAGGCCAGAGCAGGGGTCAGTACGCAGCCTGGTTAACAGCGTGGGCTCTGGGTCCGAACAGTGACTTCCTCTCTGGTCTCTAGTGTGTGAAGAAGGGCATGTTAATTTCTCTCTTTAGGCCTCTGTGCCCTCATCTGTAAATGGGGGATAATAATACCTGTAGTACTATACCCGCTTTATAGGGGACTTACAAAGACTAAATGAAAAAAATATTCCTGACATGCTTAACACAGTGCCAGGTGCATGGTAACTGCCAATTAAATAGCTATTAATATTAGAACTATTATTATTAATATTGGTGGCAAAGTAGGTGCTATAAATTAGAATTTTAAAAGCAATTTTTAAAAGTTACAGCTTAGTATTGAAGAAAAGAGCCAAAAAATTATAAAAAACATAAGCATAACATGAAAAAATACTAAATTCACTGTCAGTGAAGGAAAGAAGCTTAATGCCCCTTAATAGCAGGTGTTGCCCAAAGTTGGGCATCATGTTGCACAATGTTGAAGGGCAATCATCTTATAGTTAATACAATGAACTGTAATTAATATCCTGAGCCACTGAGGCAATGTTCAGCACACCCTATTTTACATGCTCTATTTCAGAAGGCACAATATAGCTAAAACAAAGTTTTTGTACAGGCACCGGTGTGGAACAGATTGGGAACCAATAATGCCAAATTAATGAAACTCATTATTTGAAAATTTGCAGGGATTTACCCCAAAGATGACTTGAAAAATGATTTACTTGTGGGATATGATTGTTTTTAGAAAAATACATCATCATCATCTTACATATAAGCCAATGAAGTTGTCTCATGTTTTAAAAATGTCAGGTACGGGCCCCTCATAATTTTACACAGCAGGTTTCCAATTTGATTGCTAGAATTTATGGAAGTACGTGGTGAGTAATCTGGGGGTGTAAGTCCGAGATGGAACTGGTTAGAGACAGTATGTTTTCAAGCATATTAACAACACACACACATGCACACACACATACAGTCACATAACATTTATCTCAGGAAAACATATTTTCAAACCAGAAATTAGGACCTATCAGAGGAGAAATACAGATGTCCTTAAGGGGATAGTGGGACCCTGTATAACTTTTACATGCAGAACTTCCTTAGACTCTCCAAGATTCCACATCCTCGCCTGGAATAACTTTTTCCCTATTATCTGAGCAGACAGGCCTTGGGCTTCCAAGGGCCAACTGATCCCTCCAATTTAACTTCTTGGGCTCATTTCTTTTTTTTAATTTTAATTTTTTAATCCTCACACGAGGATGTTTTTTACATTGCTTTTCAGAGAGAGTGGAAGGGGGAGAGAGAGAAATACTGATGTGAGAGAGACACATTGATTGGTTGCCTCTTGCATGCGCCCCAATGGGGACGGAGCCTGCAACTGAGGTAACTTGTCCTTGACTTGAATCGAACCCGGGACCCTTCAGTCCTCTGGCCGGCGCTCTAACCACTGAGCAAACCGGCCAGGTCTTGGGCTCATTTCCTGCCCTTAGTTTATCCCAATAATTTTCTTCTGGCCTCTAAGCAGATGACCCGTTGGACTCTGTCAACCCAAACATTCACAATTGGTTCTTTGGTGGGTGACGCGGACGGGCCTCATTCCTCTTCCTATTCCCAGGTCCTAGCATAGAATGTGGTCCTTAACAGACACTCAATAAGTGTTTGTTGAATGGGACTGGATTAGGCTGGCTGAGAATGAGCAGCGCTCCGTCACTTCCCGAGCCACCTGGGTTCACACCGCGCTGATGCCTCAGCCTGGACGGCAGGCCTGGCCCTGCAGATGGCCTTCTTCTCCGACCTGGGGGCGGGGAGCAGGCTGCCGACTCTTCCTCCTGTGGATGCCCAGCCTGGCTCTGGAGGGTGTTCGGCTGGCCCTGCTTGAAGGCCACCGGTGGGCTGAGCACATGTGGATTGCCCTGAAGCAGCATTTTCCCAAGGCTTGGCTGTGCTAATTATTCCTTCCCCTCCTGGTGTTAAAACCTTGGACTTGAAAATGAAATCAAGGGAGGGGGTGTGGAGGGGCAGAGGGGAAGGAAAGGAGTTAATAAGCAGAACAAGGTCACCCATCTGCTGCTGCTGTCCACATTCCTTATCTGTGACGCCACCAGCCCAAGGTCCCCTCTTTTCATTAAAACAGTTGAATCACCTAAAATGATAAAATTAACTTAATTCCGGCCTTCTGCCTTAGACATAACAGAGCTCTCCTTGATACTGAGGCTGCCCTGACGGCATGAGGTATGTCTCCTCCCTGCAGCCCTGAAGTATGGGAGGAAACCCAACTGCTGGGGGGGGGGGGGCATGGGACTGTGGGCACCCGGTATGTTGCATGTCATCTCATGGCTGGTGGCAGTTATCCCACCTGGGCAGGCAGATGTGCATCCCTGCAAGGTTCTGTTTCCTGGGCAGGTGACAGACAGAGTCCAGCTCTCTGACAATACCTTGTTATTCCACACCTCTGCAGGGGAGAAGGAATGAGCTGACCAGGCCTCTCGAAGCCAGGAAGCCAGAGCACCTTGGAGTCTAAGGTGCTCCAGTGCACTGGCCCTTGGCATGGTCTGTGTACCAGCAGGAGACAGAGAAATGCAGGGGCAAACCCTGCTCTTGACAAGGGGGGCTGGAATGGAGGGTAAGTCCAGTAGAATCCAGGAGTGTGTGATCCTGGGCAAGTCACCGAGTCTCAGTTTCTTCAGCTATGAAACAGAAATAGTGACCACTATGTCTGAGGATTAAAGGAAATAATGTATTTAAAGGTTCTACCACCTGCTTGGTGTTTAAGTAATGTTTGGTTGTTCAATTATTCCTAAACAAACCCATTAAATAAATATTATTGCAACCACAAAAACCAAATAAAAAAGTATAAGCAGGGGCAAGGCTGATATAGAAATTCCTTCAGAATTTAAAAAAGCACGAAAGCATATTAAGTGCTGTTGTAATTTCCATTTTCCACTCCAGCTTTATTAAGATATAATTGACATATAACATCATGTAAGTTTAAGGTGTATAACATGATGATTTGATACATGTGTATATTGTGAAATGATCACAATTAGGTGAGTTAACAACTCCCTCACTTCACATAATTACCTTTGTTTTTTAACTTTGTGGTGAGAACATTGAAGGTCTACTTTCTTAGCAACTTCAATGCATGTAATACAGTAGTGTTAACTATAGTCACCGTGCTGTACATTACATCCCCAGAACTTATTCATCTTGTAACTGGAAGTTTGTACTCTTTGACTGGCCCCATCCTGTTTCCTCCACCCCCCACCCCAGCCCCTGGTAACCATCACTTTCTGTTTCTGTGAGTTCTACTATTTTAGATTCCACAGATAAGTGAAATCATCCTGTATTTGTTTTTCTGTCTGAGTTATTTCTCCTAGCATAATGCCCTCAAGGTCCATCCAAGTTGTTGCAAAAGTCAGTATTTAATAAGCCATATAAAAAACAAAAATTGATATTATTTTCTTCTTTCTATTACAGTTGACATTCAATATTATTTTGTATTAGATGTAACTAATACAAAATTTTGTAACTACCAATCTGTACTTTTCAATCCCTTTACTTTTTTCACCCAGCCCCCAACCCCCCTCCCCTCTGGCAACCATCAGTCTGTTCTCTGAAACTGTGAGTCCATTTCTGTTCTGCTTGTTCATTTATATTGTTCTTTGGATTTCACATATAAGTGAAATCACATGGCATTTGTCTTTCTCCAACTGACTTATTTCACTTAGCATAATACCCTCTAGGTCCATCCATGCTGTCACAAATAGAAGATTTTGTTCTTTTTTATGGGAAATTCATTTTTCAGTCTAATCATATATCTTGGTGATCAGGTAGTATTAGTACCTATAGATCTGTCTCACTTCTTTTTTTAAAAATCACCTGAGTATATGCTTTTATTGATTTTAGAGAGAGAGGAAAGGGGAGAGAGAGAGAGGGAGAGAAAGATATTGATGTGAGAGAGAAGCATTGATTGATTGCTTCCCATCTGCACCCTGACCAGGGATTGAACCTGCAACGTAGGTTCATGCCCTGACTGGGAATTGAACCCACAACCTTTTGGTGTATGGGATGACGCTCCAACCAACTGGCTGCCTCACTTCTTTTGAACAGTGACTGCATGGTAGTCTATTACATGAACGTACCAGGTGCATATAATCTTTTGCTATGGTCAACCTTGTGACTCTAAATATCCTTATATATAGTTCTGGGATCACATGAGTCAGTATACCTGTAACCCTATGCTTTCCAACACCTTAACTAGCAATTTGAGTGAAAATATAGGAAGCATATTTTTCAATTTTGCTGAAAGGGAGAGCTAGTAAAATTAGTAGACAGAAGCCCATGTCTGTCTTCCCTAGATGACCATATATAACATATATATATAAATATGTTACATCTATTATTTATATACTGAGTACCTACTATGTGCCAGATACTCAAGATTCCTGCCTTCATGGAGGTGATAAGCTAGCAGGGGAAGACCGACAACAATAACATAATAAATAAGGAAATTATGCAGTATGCCAGAAAGAGGTAAGTGCTGTGGAAAATGGGAAAAGGTAGAGCAGGGTAAGGGGGAATGTAGAATCCTGGGGCAGGGGCTGACTTTGTAGGTCTGTAAGTTTCATAATGCACTTTTGTGCTTTAACGCATGGCACATAATGGCAAGAACATATTTCAATTGTATTGAACAGAATTCAAACAAATGAAAAGCTCTCTACCTGGCTGGGTCTGCAGATTTGCAGGATCTTAGCTGCCTTCCTCCCACTGTAGCAGTGATGTTGCCAGGAGAGTCTGGAACACCTTTTAAAAACTTTCCCAAAGTCTTTCAACACTAACAGGGGAGGGCAAGAACTCATGTTGCCAGCTCTGAGACAGCCCATGGGGAGGTCACAATGTGAGGGACAAATATCAGAACATGAAAGAACTCTTCCTGTGATGGAAATGAACAGCCACACTCCCCTCCCTATGCTCCTGACTTGTGATTCTTCACTTTTCCACCAAGTTGCTATAAGAGGCCAGGGAGGTGTCAGAATGCATCTCTCCACCCTTTATTCCCACAGTCGCTTACCTTGTGGGTCCCACTGCCCTTTGAGAACCGAGGAACGTGTGGGCCCTCTCCTCCAAGCAGACCTCCAGGCACACACATGCAAACTTTGCCAGTGAAGTCTGCAGGTCACAGATCAGGGGCCCATCTGTTGGCCTCAGTTAAAAACTCATGCTGTTGTGGCAACTATTTTCTCTGCCTTGTATTGTTTGTTTGCAAAATGGATTGAAAAATTTTTGACAGTGTGCACCAGTTTTTAATCATCTTGGTATCACCCCCATCCTCAACACAGTTTCTGGCACATTCTAGAAGCTCATTAAATATTTGTTGAACTGAAACCCCACCGTAGGGACAGCTGCTTTTTTGTTAACAGAGAAACAGGGCTTCTTTTTTTCTCAAATGGAATTAATACACCTCAAAGGGAGAAAAATACAGGTCTGCAGTAGAAAACAACGTGCCTTAGGTGGGGGCACACACAACAATAAAGCTTTTGCTTCTGCCCTTCCAGATGCAGGCTAAGTACCAGGAAGTGAATCTATGGAACAAGGTGATCTTTAGATTTTTTTTCTTTTGCCCCAACCGTGAGCTGTGGCACTTGAATAATCCTGGTTTCCGGAGAGCAGACTACTGTAATGATAATCCAGGAAGTAAATTGCCCTTTGAAAAGCAAGGAAGAAACCAATCGACTAAGTATTTATTTATATTTAATGCTCCAGGGCTTCTGTTTCCAGCTTTGAAGAGTTCCTGGCAAATGTTTCTTGAAGTCATTAATCCTAGGGGAAAATCTAAATGTCTTGAAGGCTGTTCCTGGCCCCTGGAGCCTGGCACATTGTGTTTATAACCTGTGGCTTTCCAGAAAGACAGGACCAGGAGGAGGGAGAGGCTGGTGGCAGTGAGAGGCAAAATGAGGAACAGCTCCATTGTCAATCTGTGCTGGAATCTTTGGTGAGAAATGAACTCTCCTGAATTGATTGATTTGGTATTTTTCAGATGGGGATGACCTGCCCACACCCTTCTGCACAAAATTCAGGCACAGACACATTGACTCTGGAGTTTTAAAAAAATATTAAAAAAATATTTTTACTGATTTTTAGAGTGTGAGGAAGGGAGAGGGAGAGAGAAACATCCATGTGAGAGGGAAACATGGATCAGCTGCCTCCTGCAGACCCCTGACCCAGGATTGAGCCCACAACCCAGGCATGTGCCCAGACTGGGAATGGAACCTGCAACCTTTTGGTGCACAGGATTACGCCAAACCAACTGAGCCACACTGGCCAGGGCTGGAATCCTGTCTTCCTCCAGCTCATGTCTGGGCATCCTCATTGAGAGGATCAGCTCTGACCCACCTTAGGGTGACTGGCTCCAAAAGCACCTATGCCTTTCTTTTTTTTTTTTAAATAATGTGCAAGCAACCTTGTTCATGATAGAATATTTAGAAACTGCAAATAAGCAAAAAGAAAAGTGCTACATGATTCTCCCTTTCAAAGATAATCATGCTTCCCACATGGTCTGTGTCCCATAGATTTTGGGTTGTTGAGTGTGTTTTTTTGTTTGTTTCCAGGTTATTTTTAATTTCTTCCTTGATCTCATTGGTAATCCATTGATTGTTTAATAACAAGCTATTTAGTCTCCATGTGTTTGAATGTTTTTGAGTTTTTTTATTGTAGTTGATCTCTAGTTTCCTGCCACTGTGATCTGAGAAGATGCTTGACATGATTTCAATCTTCTTGAATTTATTAAGACTTATTTTGTGTCCTAACATGTGGTCTATTTTTGAGAATGATCCATGTGCACTGGAGAAGAATGTGTACTTTGCCACTTTTGGATGAAACATTCTGTAAATATCAATTAAATCCATCTGATCTAGTGTGTCTTTTAAGGCCACTGTTTCCTTGTTGATTTTTTTGTCTGGAAGAACTATCCAGTGTTGTCAGTGAGGTGTTAAAGTCCCCTACTATGACTGTATTGCTATCAATTTCGCCCTTAAAGTCTTCCAAGAGTTTTTTTATATGTTTAGGTGCCTCTATATTGGGTGTGCATATGTTATGAGAGTTATGTTTTCTTGATGTTACTATTTGACATGAAATTGTACATAGAAAACCCTAAAGACTCCACCAAAAAACTGCTAGATTTGATAAATAAATTCAGCAAAGTAGCAGGAAACAAAATTGACACCCATTTTATTTTATTTTTATTTATTTATTTATTTATTTATTTATTTATTTATTTATTTATTTATTTTATTTTAAAATATATCTTTATTGATTTCAGAGAAAGGAAAGGAGAGGGAGAGAGGAAGATAGAAAATCAATGATAAGAGAGTCATTGATCGGCTGCCTCCTGCATGGCCCCGACTGGGGATCGAGCCTCTGCAACCTGGGCATGTGCCCTGACTGGGAATTGAACCCCGATCGCCTGGATCCTAGGTCGATGCTCAACCGTTGAGCCACACCCGGCCGGGCTATTTTTATTTATTTTTAATTCTCACCGGAGGATATTTTTTTCATTGCTTTTCAGAGAGAATGGAAAAGGGAGAGTGAGAGAAACATCAATGTGAGAGTGACACATTGATTGGTTGCCTCCCGCATGAGCCTTAACCAGGGCCAGGAATCAAGTCTGCAACCAAGGTACACACCCTTGGCCAGAATCAAACCCAGGGCCCTTCAGTCCATGGCCTGACACTCTAACCACTGATCCAAACTGGCTAGGGCAACACCCATTTTAAATTGTGATAAATTCTAATTCATGAACTTAAAAAAAATGGTTCATGCTTTTTATGTCCTACCTAAGATTTATTTTTTAATTTTTTTTTTGCCTAACCCAAGGTCACAAAGATTTTCTCTTGTTTAATTCTCTTTCTTTTTGCCTTTTGGTTACGGCTATGCACTTGTTTCTGCTCTAATTGTTAAAACATAAATGCATCTTCTGACTTCTGATACTTAAGAAATCAATAAAGAATGTGAATGATTTCCGCTGTATTCCAGAGGTGATGAGGCCTGGAGGTTGCTGCTGAAAGACTAGCTTCACAGAAGTCACCTTGAGCCCACCACCATTCCTCTTTTAACAGTGTTACCTGAGGATGCTGAGATGGAGGGCTGCCACAGAGTACCTTTTGAGGGCTCATTAAAGATGGCACCTGAGAGCAAGCAATGTCTGGGGTTCTGAAGGCCAGTGTGGGAGCCAGGGATAGTGTTAGGGAGCAGTGAGAACTACTTTGGTATCCTTAGTGATGTGTAGCTTCAAGCTAGTTCCAGCAGTCTAGGAACAAGCATTTGGGGCTCTTTCTCCTGAAAGAGTAGCTGAAAACTCTCTTCTGTGTGGCACAGTATAAGGAGGGTTTGGTGGGTGGGGAACCCTCCTTCTGATGTGAGGAAAACCTTGTTTGTAGGGTCCACTGGCACCCCGGGGATGTAATTCTCATGCTCCCTAGTCTCCCTACAAATCTGCCCCTCTGCTGTTTATGAAGACTCCAAGGCTGAGAGAGGCTGAGGCACTTTCTCACAGTCATGCAGCATTTTGTTTCCTGCTGCCTTGAATATCCAGCTGCTTCCCAGGATTTTCATTTACATGACTCTCAGCTTCATCATGTCCAAATCACAATTCCTTCTTCTCCCTCCTGCCCTTTACCTCCTCACTTCAAACTGCTTTTCAGCTTGGGTCTCCTTTCTTGGTAATGTTTCACTAAGCACCCTGTTACCCAAACAAGGAAACAGGGAAGCCCCTAGACATGCCCCACCCTTCACCTCCTGCACCAGATCAGTTACTAAGCTCAATTGTGTCTACCTTCCAAACACCTCTTAAATGTGTACCTTCCTTTTTGTCCCCTCCCAGTAGTCCCTTGGTTCAGAAAGTCAACACCTATCATCTGAACGTTTGAAATGTCCCCCAGCTGGCCTACCTTCTCTCCAATCTTCTTTGACTAAGCCATTGGCTGCACAGCCAAAGTGATCTTTCCAGAACACAGTCTTGATAATGTCACTCCTCAGCCTAAAACTCTGTTGTGGCTCCGTGTTGCCTCCCTGATAAAGATCAGACTCTTCAGCTTGGCACCCTGGTCCCTGTGTGGGTCCGGGCCACATGCCCCCTTGCCCCTTGTACTTTAGCAATAAAAAGGTCTTATTATATGTCTGCTTTTCTCCTCTATGACAGCAATCTCACTGTAACAATTTGTTTACACACCTGTCTTCCTCACTAGACTGCTAAGAGCTGGAGGGCAGGGCCTGCATTTTGCTTGTTGCAGCCTATCGCTAGCACAGGGCCTGGCGTGAAGTCATTGCAGTCATTCATTTAACAAACATTTGTTTAATGTCCACCGTCACTTGTCGAATTTATAGCAGACATTAGAATGTCATGTTGTCCCTCTGCCAGAGTCTTGTTAACAATTTTAACTGAAGATTAAGAGTGCCACATTAGGACAGCGCAGAATACTGGCCACTTTGGAGTCATTTTCCAAAGTGAAGGATGGCTATAAATTAAAATGCTGGCATCTTGCAGCTCTCCGGTGAGAATAATCCTGTTTCATGCACAGTTGTCCATTTTGCTTGCTGGAAAATGTGGTAACTTGAGTGACAAGGCTTTGGAAGGCATCTTGCAGGCTGTTCTTGGAGGAAGATGAAGAAATAGGTGGTGATGGGAAAGCCTGTTTCTAACAATTCGCTATTTTGCCACCATCTCCTTGCCCATCCAGGTTGCTTCCCCTGTGTACCCATTATCAGTTAATGACATCAGGGGGCTGCCAGTCTCCTACCTGGTCGCACTCAATGTCCCAGACTCTCAGGACTTTCCTGAGTTCTCAGAGAATGCCACAGACACTGTCATACCTTCCTGCTTCTGTACGCGACAAGCCTATGGCCTGCAATGCGCTTGCATAATTGGTGTGCTCTGCATCTTTCTTGCGTGTGTATGCATGTTTTGTGTGTTCATGTATGTATGTATGTATGTATGTGTGTGCATCTTTGTTGTGCATTTACTTGTGGGATTACGCGTGTATGCGTGTATATGTGTGTGTATTTGTGTGTGTATGAGTCTGTGTGTGTGCACACATGTACACATGTGCATGTATCTACCCTCCTTGATTCTGTTTAAATGTCTCCTCATCCATGGAATTTTCTCATCTCCTTCAGGACAGTTTACATTGTCAGGATCATCTGTTTTTGTGTTTCTTCACATAAACTGTGGGTCCGCAAAGAACAAGAACTGTGTTTTCTTTTTATTGTTAGGTGCCACCCACCTTAGCACAGTGCTTGGCACAAATAGAACTGAATTGATATGTTAATGTTAGTGTTAAAATCACTTCCTCTCTCTTTCCATCCATCCATCCATCTATCCATCCATCCATCCATCCATCCATCCATTTGATCAGCCACTACCAGACTGGTATTTGTTTTTCCTAATCGACCTCCCCTCAATATAGGGACTTTACAGACAAAAATCATTCCTGGGGGTTGTCCCAAGCCTAATGTCTCAGCCCCTCTTCTGCTTGTCATCAGTGCCCCCGCATTTCTTCTTGAACACCTCCTCAGTTTGTTTCTTTCCCCCCCTTCTTTCCTTCTTTAGAATAAAAGAATTGTCTGTTCCTTTATTCAGATTTTCCCTGTATAAAAATCTGGTGTTCTCTGAGGGGTGGTCTTTTGGAGATGGATCATTGAACCTATTAAAGACGAACTTCCCCATGGAGTCCATGGTTTCCGTGTTGAGAACAAATCTCATTGACTATATCTTTTTTCAGCACTTTCATTTCTTCCTCAAAAATAAATAGGCATTGGAAAAGGAGGAAAGACTGAGTAGAACAGAAATCTGGGGTAAAATGAGGCTAACTTGAGAACCAGGAGAAAAGGAGATCATGAGGCCAAAAATAGGGGAAAGCGAGACTAGGGAGTCCTACTGGCTGCTCAGAGGACACTGGGAGGCTGAGGTTTCAATAGATCTTTAGTGAAGTTTCCACCCCTGCTTACTGTCCCTCCTCCCACCGCTTCTGTCTCTCCTGATTCTGTTCACCCCACGGCATCTCAGTGTGCCATCTCCTTCCCCCTCACCACTACCTTCCTGTCACCCATTCCATCACCATTCTGTCTTTTGCTTCTTCAAAAGATCTCTAAGATTGGCCTTTTCTTTCCCACCCATCCCTTTCCATCTCCCTGATCTCTCTCCTCTACACTCTGGTCTGCATATTACCATGGTCCAGTCCTTCAAATGCACATCTTTAACGACGCCCCTCCCCAGTTAAAGGAACCTTAGCATCCACAAGGCCCTTCAGGTGCATTTCCTCCCTACTCTACACACTTGTATTTTACTCTACCCTGAAAGAATCCTTTCACTGCAGCTTACGGAGCTGTTTCCAGTCTCAGACAGCCTCCCTCCCCCTCTCCCTGCCTGGGATCATTTTTTCTCCTCTCCAAGTATCTGCACCCTACCATCCATTAATGAACCATCCAACCCATCCTCATATCTCCTTCTTTGCTAGCATATCAAACACGCCTGTCATGGCTGTGGAACATCACCATCCTGTTGCTGGGTAAAACTCAGAGCCATGTGACCTGTAACATAAATTGCAAAGACCAAAATGGAACAAAGTTAAAACAAACTTCTAAGTGCAGGGATGGTAGGGTTGTTTCAAACGGTCCCACAGATGTTAGTTTTGTCCCCCCAGTTTGTCTGTTGCTGCTGGAGGGTCTTCAGGGGCGACACTCACTAAACACACGTGTATTGATTTATTGATTTGTTCATTCTGTCTTCGACAAACATTTATTTACTGCCTACAGAGAACTCCCAAATAGACTTACTTGTCTGCCCGAAGGACACTGACATTCGATGAAAGGCACTAGCCCTGAAAGAGGGCTCGGATAAGCTCAAGCTGCCTGAGAACAGGTTTCGTTGCCTTCAGCTCACCTTGAGCAGTAGCCAAGCTCAGCACGTTGGGAATCTGCACAGAAAACACACTTGCTGCGTGCTGTTTGTTCAGCAATAACCTTCCTGAAGCACATGTCTGCTGGTGAGAACTCGGCCTGAAAAAGTCAACAGAAGGTTTCTGGCTGCTTCTCTGGGAGTACCGGGCTGCTGGTGCTCTGAACGCTGATCCTAAGCTTCCAGTCCCCTGTTTAGCAATTTCACAGCCCAGGGAACCCAGGCTCGCCTCTCCCTGTCACAGGCCATGGTCTGCTCAGGGTTTGGTGCTAACTGTAGAGGCTTCCTTGAGGACAGGAGCTTGTAGCCCATTTCTAGAAGTGGCCTCCTCCAGCTGCTGCTTTGGGGGTGGTTCTCACTTCTCTACCTGGCTGTAGCTCCCTGGGGTTGAAACCACATGCTATGTCTGAGTGGATGAGTGGACTCTGAGGGCCACAAGGTGGCTACCGAGGCAAAGTAAGAAACTGGGGGGGGGGGGGCACATTTTTATTAGCAACAGAAATGCAAACGTATTTTTGGTTCATTTTAAAGTCTAGTCAATGATTATATATTTTTATTATTTACCTGGTAAAAATTCCTTTCAGAAAGAGAGAGAGGAAGAGAGAGAGCTGATGTTTCCTCTAAATGTTACAGTCTGTCCAGTGTTTTTGTGGTTATGTCGGTACATCTGAAATTCCTGGCTTCTGGGCTGGGTTCAGAGCCGGGAGATCAGTTGAGAGACCTAAAGTTTGCCGGCCTGTGAGAGGGTCTGCTGGAGCAGAAAGTTCGAAGCCAGAGGGAGTTGCAGTCCAACAAGGCAATTCTCTCAGCTTCCAGATGACAAAGGTTGCATTTACACCTGGCCAGGAGGTTTAATCATCTACCATTTCCAAACACAGCAGGCTAACAACCGGCTGGGCTGAAAATCATAAATTAAAAAAAAAAAAAAAATCACCAGTAAGATACAGAGCAAGGGGAAGGAGGGAAGAAGTGGGTCAGGGTCTTTGCTCCAGAGGGCCCTGGGTGGGAGTCCTGGGTAAAGGCCCTGGGTGGGGAGCACTGGGTGAGGGGCCCTGGCTGGGGGACTCTGGGTGAAGGCCATGGGTGAAGGTCCTGGGTGAAAGCCCTGGGTGAAGGGCCTTGGATGGGGGCCTTGGGCGGGGGCCATGGGTGGAGGACTCTGGATAAGAGACCTTAGGTTGCGGGCCCTCGGGGAAGGCCCAGGGTGAGAGGCTGAGCCAATGTTCTCAAACAGGCACAAGCAGCTCAGTTGCCACGAGGGCCTGAGAAAATGGCCACCTGTGGATACGGGCTATTTTCCTCACCAGGTGAGGAAAGAAGTCTCTGCCATAAACATCTTCTCTTGGGGACATGGAGAGGGGTCTGTGCCCTGTGACTGGTTCTTCTTTGCCATTACCTTCTCATTGCAGGAGGCCAAGCTACCTTTTTGTCACTAGGTCAGGCATTCTGACATAGCGCTGTGTGCTCCCCGCCATGTGCCCAGGCTTCCTGGGTTCCAGTCTGAGCTCCACCACTCACTTGTGGCTTTGAGCAAATAATTTCAACCCTCTCAGCGTCGGTTTCCCCGCCTATAAAATGTGGATGGTAACAGTCTCTGCCTCATAGCTATTTCAGGGTTCAATGTGATAGTGTATTGCTATTGTTACTTCACAAAAAAGTGCAGTTCAGGAAAGGACCAATGGTGAACTTTAGCTGTAGACTGATGGTGTCTGAGCTCAATGCATATAAACCAAATGACAATGAATTTAGAGGTAAGAGGACTTGGAGGCGCTGGTGTCCACGGGACAGTGGTTAGGTGTTAATTTTTCACATAGTGCTTTGAACACACTGAGAAGAGCCATAGATCCTCATTGATGAAAAGGATCTTTATAATAAAGTTTTTATTGCAGGAGAAAGATCAGTCTTTAAACTAATTAGCAATAAATATTATTGAATGTCTGCCATGTACACAATACTCTGTGCAGTGCAGGGATACAGCAGAATTGGATCCAGGCCCTCCTCCCTCAATAAATTTACCATCTTGATAGCAGACAAGACATACATGTAAATAGATAACTAGTAACTCAAGATAACATATGTCAAATGCCAAGTGAGTTGTATTGTAGAACAAATATATTTGTGTCTTATCTTCTACTCACTCCACGAAGACAGAAACCACATCTGTCTTGTTCACCAAGATACTCTCTCTGCCTACATCTGCATTTTAGATATGACTGACTGAGTATTTCAAGGAATACTCCCTAATTTCAAAATGAGGAATGAAAAAACTTGCTCAGAGTCACATGAGCCTGCTCATTGCCCATCTGCAATGTCAGGCACATACCGGGAACTCATCCCCCTGAGGCCTGGCACAGGGAATGGGAAAATGTGTTTATGGGAGCTCCACCAGTGCTCCAGACACTGTGCTATCACTTTATGTGGACTCCACTGAGGAAAGTATCATGATTTCATGTTATTGAAGAAGGGGCTCAGGGAGGCCAAGGACACATCCAGGCTACCGGCTGGCAAGAGGTGCTGCCTGAATCTATTCCTGTGTCAAAGGACTGACTCAGACCAGGACAAATGTGTCGAGTTCAGAACACTGGGGTGGTGAAGAAAGCCTTCTCCAAGAAAGGGTGTGTCCACTGGATTCTGAAGAAGCAGCCAGATTCAGATAAGCAGGGAATGAGAGAGCGGGCTGGAAATAGGGAGGGAAGGTTGCACAGAAGCTTTGTGGTGGGCTTGCACTAGCAGGCTGGCTGGAGCGAATGCTGTGTGCAAGCAGGCAGTGTCTGGGATGGTGAGAAAGATAGATCAGGGACAGGTAATAGAAGGCCTTGTATACCAGACAAAGGAGGGGAGACCCTGGAGGAACAGACTTCTCATAAATAAATTGGCCATGTCTTGAGTGCTTCAGGTTTCTGTATCTCTAGCTGGGCCTAAACATTTGATAAGCCTGGCATGGTCTTTAATTTCTTCAAGCCATAGTTATAGTGAATTACATAACATCTTTAATCAAGGCCACTGGAAAAGTACACAAAAGGTTTGCTTCACATGGCATGGGAGAATTTTAAAGCCTTGCAGAAAAATGCCAGTGTTCGCCCTTCCTCCCTTCTTCTTTCACTCCCCCTGCCCTTTTTTTGTACTTTTTATTTTAAATATATCTACATTGATTTCAGAGAGAGGAAGGGAGAGGGAGAGAGAGAGAGAGAAACATCAATGATAAGAGAATCATTGATCGGCAGCCTCCTGCACGCCCAAGCATGGGCCCTGACCGGGAATTGAACCTCCATTCCCTGGATCCTTGGTCGATGCTCAACCTCTGAGCCCTGCCCTGCCAGGCTTTTGTACTTTTGAGTTAATGGACGCTCTGAAGTCATACTGCCTTATCATTGAGGAGATGGAACAGGCAATGAGGCCCAAGGTGTGGACTTGTTGTAAGGTAACAGGAGGCCTTGATGCTTCTAGCAACTGTTCACTTCCGTGCCAGGTGTCCTGCGGCCCCGGACCCATTGGTCTCTCCACCAATACCACTCCTTTGGGCTATGAACAGTGTGTGTGGCCTTTGACACAGCTCCTTACCACTCCGTTTTCTTTTTCCACCTGTGAAAAAGAAGATCTCATGGTTCTTTTCCTTTTGCTCACAGGAGCATGGTAATGAGTAAGGTGGTGTCTGCTGAAGACCAGTGGGAACCTAGACATAGCACAAGCACCTCGAGTTATGACTCTAGGTAGAACCCAGATGGTGCTGGTGTTCCTTTGTTTGCTCTGATTATAAAGGCAGAGTCTCACTCAACACCCAGACCCCTCTCTTTGCCTATTCCAGTGAAGCCAGGATTGGAGATGGAGGTGGGGGAGGATGGTAGAAATAAAGATAGAGGAAATGAAGACACTAAGACTGTTTCTTGCTTTTTGGAGGTATTTCTTACTTTGTTTGCTGTGTATCCTGGACATTTTAGTTTAAAAAATTTATGTAACTTTGGGATCTCAACCTACCCTTTGATGAAAAGTATATAAACTTTGCCAATATTAAAAATCAGAAGATGAAGGCACTGGTATTTAGGTCTCTGATTTAGTTTATAATTCTTTGTATTTCTTTTTCATTCATTTTGGGGAAATGCAGTTTTTAAGGAGAAAAGACAAAAATAGCCTTTTAATTTTTAAAATTGATTTTAGAGAGAAGAAGGGAGAGAGAGAGTGAGAGAGAGAGAGAAACATCAATGTGAGAGAGAGACACTGATTGGTAGCCTCCCATATGTGCCCTGACCAAGATCGAACCCACAACCTAGGCATGTGGCCTGACTGGGAATTGAACCTGCCACCTTTCAGTATACGGGATGATGCACCAACAAACTGAGCCACACTGGCCAGGGCAAAAAATAGCTTTTTAAAACTAGCAAAAGAAATAATTGTTAAAAGTTTCTTTGTGTCTATTGCAGGATCTTTTCTCATTTGTTCCAAGCCTCAGAAAAGATCTGAGGTATACACAGTGTTAATTGCGGGTCATGTGGAAATTAGAATGGAGGAGCAGACTCTTCTGAAAACATGTTTGGGATTTTCCTCAAAACTCCACATATTTTCCAAATGGATATTTGAAACCCTTTGATTAAGCAAGCCAGCCTTCTTGTTTTCCTGCCCTCAATCAAGATTCAAACTAAGTTGGCCACCCACTGACATGAATCTGTAATTAGACTAAATCTCCCTTTGAACATACTGGTCCTTAACTTGCTATCTTATGAAAATGTTTAGAAGATGACAACATCAGACCGCTCAGCAGAGACCAGCATCCTGCTCTTTGCTAAGGAGACCTGGAAGGCTATCGGTCTCTCGGAGAGGAAGGGAACGCCAGGGAATTGTAGGCCACAGGATATGCTTGCCAAGAATCCAGGCTCCCTGACCTCTTCCTATCACTGTATGTGTTTGTGTGCTGTGCATGTGGTGTGTGTGTAGTGTATATGTGTGTGGTGTGTTTTGTGGATTGTGTATGTGGTGTGGTATGTGTAGTGTGGTGCTATGTGTATTTAGTGTGTATGTGTGGTGTGTGTGTATAATTTGTGGTGTGTGTGATGTGTGTGTGGTGTGTATGTGTGGTGTAGTGTGGTTTGTATGATGTGAGTGTGGTGTGTGTGCTTGATGTGTATGTGTGGTATGTGTGCGATTGTGGTGTGTGTGTGGTATGTTTGTGTGGTATGGTATGTGGTGTGTGTGTGTGGTGTGTGTACATGGTGTGTATGTGATTTGTTGTGTGTATGGTGTGTGTTATGTGTATGTGTGGTGTATGTGGTGTGTATGGTGTGTATGTGTTGTGGTGTGTTTGTGGTGTGTGTGGGTGTGGCGTGTGTGTTATGTGTGTATGGTATGTGTTTATGGTGTGTGTGTGGTAAGTGTGGTGTGTGATGTGTAGTGTGTTTGGTGTTTGGTATGTGTGGTGTGTGGTATGTGTGTGTGGTGTGGTGCATGTGGTGTGGTGTGTGTACTGTGTGTGTGCTTGTGGTGTGTGTGTGTTGGTAGTGGAAGAGTCTACAGATGTGTATTTCCACTTAGCCTTGTGCTTTGTGGTGGGAGGGAGAAATGTGGAAAACAGTTTTGAAAAATATTTTTTAATTGAAATATAATTGACATATTAGTTTCTTGCACAGAGCATAATGATTTGATATTTATATATATTGTGAAATAATCACCACAATAAGTCTACTGATGGCCATCACCACACATAGTTACAAATTTTTGTGTGTGATGAGAAAGATATACTCTCTTAGCAACTTTCAAATATACAAAACAGCACTATTAATTATTGTCACCATGCTGTACAGTACATTCCCATGACTTATTCTAAAAAATATATTGTCACATTACTGAAGTTCAATTTTTCTTTCCTTTACCTTCCTTCCAGTGTTCCATATTTTTGTTCATTTCTTTACTTCACTATTTTTCTTTAAATGAATCCTTTCTGCTCCATCTATTTGATTTTTCTCCCATCATCTCCTTTTTTTCTATTTTCTAATTTTGATTTTTTTCCTATTTCTCCTAATTCTACTATTAAACTTCCTCCCTCTGCTTCACTTTTCTCTTGCACTCTCTCTTGGAGCTGTGTAAGTCAGAGAATTTGAACTTGACCCAGAGCACAGCCAGAAGCATCGGCTATACTCTTATCATGTTTCTTTAAAACAGAGCCTGCCAGCATGAGACACTTGTGGGGTTCACTGTAGCACATGTGCCGAGTCTCTGCTTGTGTTCTGAATTCTGAGTTCACATTGCAATTTTAATGGCTACTAATCAAATAGAGGTGGATGTCATTCTACTTGTTGGTAGGTTGGCAAGGAGCAAAAGAATCAGAAGTGTGACAGGGAGTTGTATTGGAGAAATAAATGAGCAGTTGTCTTTTTTCCACAGTTCAGGCTGACTTTAATTCTCTTTACCTTGTGGTTACAATCGGGATCCCCAGAGATTTTAAATTTAAAATGAAGTTTTAGAAGTAATTTACAAAAGATGTCACAGCTGCAGAAAACTGACAAAACAACCAGGTTGGTATTGGAGTCTGGAGAAAAGAGAAGACATAAGTTAAGAACTGTCTGAACATTTTAAACCTTCAGCATCTCTGCATCCTACACCAATTACTATTTCCTATCTGCCCCTACGCTTGTGTCCATGTCCCAACAAAGCTTTAGCACAGTGGTTAAGACTCTGGGGTGAGACTAGGTTTGAATTCCAGCAAAATAACATTTCTAAGGCTCAGTTACTTCAACCAAAAATAGGTACAATAAGACCTCTTGTTAAAGTAGATGACCCAAGGAAAATACTGGTTGCTGTGTCTGACACTAATAAGTGCTCAAATTGTAATTATTATCATTACCCACTATTGAGGAAGTCCCAAGTCCAAAGGAAGTTAATGGAGAGCTTTATGCGCACACGTTCCTCCCTCCTCCAGGGAGAGTCAGAGAACCTCAAAGCACACACCACACAGTGATCGCCCTGCTCCCCAGGCCGGAGCCCCTCCTACCTTTGCTCACTTCATAGTAAACCAGGACCTATTCTGAAGGAAAGTGAGAAAAGTCTTTTACTGTTGTGATAGACATTTTCCCCTTGTATCAGTTATCTACTACTGTACTACAAATCAACCTCAAATCGCCTAGAGTGATAAGCATTTTTATTTACTCATCGCTCTATATAGATCAGCAATTTGTGTTAGGCTCAGTTGGACTGTTCAGCTGGTCTTGCCTTGGTCCATTGGTGGGTCAGCTGGGACGAGGGGTTTCAGATGGCTTTCACTTAAATGTACAGCAGTTGGTGCTGGCTGTTGGCTGGGCCTGTCTCTTCATGTGCTTTCTCATCCTCAGGTGGGCTAGCTTGGCCTTTTCATAAGGTGACAGCATTCCAAGAAGACAAGAGCAGAAGCTGCAAGGCCTCTTGAAAGCCTAGACTTGAATGTTGCATTTCTGCCACAATCTACTAAAGTCCTCTTCAGATTCAAAATGTGGGTAAATAGGCTCTACCTCTTGATGGAGGAAGAACAGCCAAGTCCTACTGCAGAGGGATGTGCATACAGCAATGGGAGAAATTATTGCATCCAGTTTTTGCAAATAATCTCAAAGTCCACCTCTGCTATAATCAATCACATCCTTTCTCCCTAGAAAACACTTGTCCTCCAAAGGCTCATCTAATTAGGGCTTCAAACTTGAAGTCTGGTATCTGGATGAGGTTCCTCTGGTACATCATAAAAAGCATTATAGTATGTGTTTAGGGCAGAATGGTGCAAAGAATTTGTATTTTTACTTTACAGGATTCTGCACCATTCTGCTCCTAAACATACTATAGTAAGAAAGAGACCAGACAACCACTGCAGACATTTAAATTCAAAAAGGGGAGGAATTAGAGACACGTAGCAATCACTGGTCTATGACATTTCTGAAACCCAACGGTACTATATTTTTAGGTCCCTCTACTCTAAAGGCAGAGAAATTTCCTGATTAGGACCCAGTTTTGCTCCCTGAAAGTAGTTCCCTAGTCCATCATTCTCCTTGACTTGTGGTTTTGCCCTCAGGTCTCTTGGCTCCATCCCCTGAGATATTATTTCCTCTTCTCTAAGAATTGGCAGCGTTTTCAGCTGAATAGCTTTCTCAGCTTGCTTCCTGTCTATAGAGAGTTGGACATCCAGAAGCCTCTCTTCATTGTGAATGAACTCTGTTCCTTTTAGTCTAAGGCAGTACAACTCCTTTAAAAACTATGTGGATTTCTGGTATATAAAGTCTTAGTCCACTCCAGTAGATAGACCTCTCTTTACTCTGGGCAGCAAGTTAAACAGATGTAGGAAAGTGCCTTTAAAATTTGTAAAGCTCTTGTTCTTCTGAGAGGTTCTACCAGGTTTTCTGAGGTATTGACAGAGGGTTTTTAAACCATACCTTCAATTTCATCTTTTCCTGAAGTTATTTCTTACTCTGAGGATCTTGCCAACTGAAAAGCCTTGGAGATGAAAAATGATTTTATTTTTCAATCAAGCACATGCCAGGCCTCTAACTTCCCTCTAAATTCTATATTCTATATTCCAAATTCATGGGAGGAGTGGAAAGTCACACTACAAAGGTGTATATGAGCAGGGATGGAGGAATTATCTCAGCCATTTTTGCAAACAATTTACATCAACCATAGTCCCAAACATAATGTTCAAAGCCCATCTGTCCCCTCGCAATTCTACACATCACATAAAATATTATTTCTCCTCATAGTTATTAAATTGCGCACCATTATCTGAGCTTCTTCCGCCGGCTGCCTAGGCTCAAAGTATTCAGGCATCAACTTAAAGCCGAATCCCAGCGTCTCTCTTCATTGCACATGTTGCTCATGAGAAACAGGTGGGCCTTGCTGTAGTGAATTCTCTCAGGTGCTCCCGTCCATTTTTCATGAGAGTCTCCACACACAAGTCACTGTTTAACTTCCCGGGTATTACAGTTTACTGTCTGATGTCTTAGTCATTTCCCGCATCCCGGGAATAAAGTGGGGAGTAGGTAAGAATTATTATCCCTGACATACTGCCGAGCCTGTGGCTTAGTTAGAAAGAAAGCCAGCCATTCCTGAGGCCCCACTGCCTCTCTTGTTCAAGTTAGAATGTGAATAAAATGCTGTATTGAGTTGTGGCTTCTACGTTTCACAGGTATTCTGATCATTACGAAGTTGCTCAGTCAACCAATTGTGAGTAAAGCCGGTCGGTACTGTGAAGCCATTTTCTGAAGGTGTAAAAATAAATTAGTCATGATGATTAAGAATATCGATAAGAAAATCCTCTTCCATCACGATGAAATGTTTTCAAACCTTTAGAAGTTACCAGAAGTCAACTGGGAAATTTGGAGCATAACAAGGGAACAATGAAAAAGTTGTTCCGTTTGACCATACATTAAGCTATTTTGTAATTTTCCTCCAAAAAAAAAGAAACAGAAACAAAGACCAAAACAAACAAACTAAAACACTTTCAACCCAAACCTTCTCAACAATGCTGAGTTTTTCTGTGTACCCTAACTGTCCTTGGTCCACACTCCCAGCTGCTTTTTGTGATCCAAATGGCTGTTTACTTCCAGAAAAAACAAGCAAAAGGAAACACTGAAGGACGCCTCCTTCAACATTGACCTTGACAAACATTTTAACTCACTCAGTTCAGCTTCTCTTTATTAAGAACCAACTGGACAACCTTTCTGCTGGTAGATGCCTTGAGTACAAATCGTTGAAGTCTCCCCTCCAGCAGTCATCAGGTCTAAGTCAGAGCCCGAATAGCTGCGGAAGCTCTTTATTGGAGGTTTGAGCTTTGAAACAACCGATGCGAGATGTGAGCAATGGGAACACTCACAGGCGGGGTGGTGATGAGAGATCCAAACACCAAGTGCTCCAGAGCCTTTGGGGTTGTCATGATTTCACTGTGGCGGAGGGGGATTCAGCCACGAATGCAGAGGCACATGAGGTGGATGGAAGAGCTGTGGAACCAGAAAGGGCTGTCTCAAGAGAAGATTCTCAAAGACCTGGTGCTTACTTCACTGTGAAAAAGATTTTCATCGGTGGTGTTAAAGAAGACACTGGAGAACACCACCTAAGAGACTATTTTGAACAGTATGGGAAAACTGAAGTGATCGAAATCATGACTAATTGAGGCAGTGGCAAGAAGAGAGAGAGGCTTTGCTTTTGTAACCTTTGATGACCATGACTCTGTAGATAAGATTGTCATTCAGAAACATCACACTGTGAATGGCCACAACTGTGAAGTAAGGAAAGCCCTAAGCAAGAGATGGCTAGCGCTTCATCCAGCCAAAGACGTCCGAGTGGTTCTGGAAACTTAGGTGGTGGTTGTGGAGATGGTTTTGGTGGGAATAACAACTTAGCTTGTGGAGGGAACATCAGTGGTCGAGGTGGCTTTGTTGGCAGCTGTGGTGGTGGTGGATATGGTGGCAGGGGATGGCTATAATGGAAGCAATTTTAGAGGTGGTGGGAGCTACAGTGATTTTGGCAATTATAACAATCAACCTTCAAAATTTGAACCTATAAAAAGAGGAAACTGGAGGCAGAAGCTCTGGACCCTGTGGTGGTGGAGGCCAATACTTTGCCAAACCACGAAACCAAGGTGGCTATGGTGGGTCCAGCAGCAGCAGTAGCTATGGCAGTGGCAGAAGGTTTGTTTTTTGTTTTTTGTTTTTTAATATATCTTTGATTTCAGAGAGAGGAAGGGAGAGGGAGAGAGAGAGATAGAAACATCAATGATGAGAAAGTTGTCATTGATCGGCTGCCTCCTGCACGCCCCCAACTGGGGATTGAACCTGAAACCTGGGCATGTGCCCTGACTGGGAATCGAACTGCGATCTCCTGGATCCTAGGTCAATGCTCAACCGCTGAGCCAGGGAGAAGGTTTTAATTAGTGCCAGGAAACAAGGCTTAGCAGGAGAGGAGAACCAGAGAAATGACAGGGAAGCTACAGGTTACAACATATTTGTGAACTCAGCCAAGCACAGTGGTGGCAGGGCCCAGCTGCTACAAAGAAGACATTTTAAGACAATACTGTGTGAATGGGGAGAAAACTTTAAATAATCATATTTTCTGTTCTGTGGAAAGTGTAAAACATTCCAACAAAGGGTTTTTAATGTAGATTTTTTTTGGCACCCATGCTGTTGAATTGATTGCTAAATGTAATAGTCTGATCATGACGCTGAATAAATGTGGCTTAAAAAAAAGACACACCAACTGGACATCCCAAGTCTATAAGGAAGGGGCCACGGAGGAGGCAGCAGGAGTGAGATCAGTTAGGAAACAGTCCTTGTGTGCCGCTTTTATAAGCAGTCTCACAACTTGACACAACTCTGCAAAGCAAAGCAACTTGATTTCCCACAGGTGTGAGTTAGCATCTACCATCTCCCAGGCAGCTGTACTATGTGTATGAGGCAACATTGTTAAGTGGTTAAAGTCTGGACTCAGAGCCTGACTGACTGGGTTTGAATCTGGGATCATGGCTTAGTTACTGTGTAACTTTGGGCAAGTTGTCTAACCTCTCTGTGTCTCAGTTTCTCCATCTGTGAAATAGTAATAATAGTACCTCCCTCTTTGGGTTATTGTGAGGGTTAAATGGTTAGAAGTGTGTTTGGTACTCAGAAATGTTATAAGTATTCAATAAATTAATTAAGAGTAAGAAAAGATTAAAAAATCTTTGATGAATATGTGCATACAAAGGGAACATTAATACAAACATTAAATTACCCAATTAACTTGAAAGGGTATTGTGAAAAGGAGCTTTTCTAGGGTATGAGACTCCATCATTGCTAGAATAACTATAAAACACACTTTCCTCTTTGAGGAAAACCCTTATTATACCCTTTTTTCTCAGGCATTCCCACTCTCCCACACCCATTCTCCCATGAGACAGTACATGAGCTTTGGAGTGAGATACACATGTCATCACTCAAGCTCTGTGACCTTTGAGCAAGTCTCAGTTTCCTCATCTGTAAAATGGATGTGGTGTTTAATATGAGGACTAGAAAGGACAAATATAAAGCACTTAACACTTGGCTAAATAAAATTTTATTATTATTATTATTATTATTATAAATGTTTCCCCTAATCTCAGATCATTTTATCCAGACTGAAGCTCTGTAAAAGCAGGAACTTTATTTCACTCCTCTTTCAGGCCCCTACAAAGGTCATTTATGATAATCAGCAAGTGATAGTTGTTGATAATATAAAGATGATTGATGCCAGAAATTCTGGAACATTTTTGGAGGGCCAAAGAAAGAACAAGAAAAATCCTGGCCTGGAGCATCCCAGAAGATCCATGCTGAGGCCAAAAGAGAGGTGGAGATATGGAGGAAGCCTGTGCTCTCTTTACCCAAAAAATTCTTTGGTCAAGAACCCCATTCTTGATCAAAGGGAGCTATTTATTACCTGATTCATGTAACTGTTGAAAAATTGCCTGTGATATTATATTTCAACTTAGGTTTTTCAAGATCTCATTTTTCTAGCTTTACATGAACAGTAATTAATGTTACTAAAGGAACTTATTAAAAAAACAAAACCCACCAAAAAACCAAGAGCCTCATTCTTGGCTTTACCACTGAGTTGCTTGGAAAATCATCTTCTTTCTTTTGGGTCCTGGTTTCCTCATTTAAGGCTATTGTGAAGGTTCTCTTTACCTCTGAGATGGGGAAGGTCGCAGATGGAAGTGGTTGCAGCCAGGTCATCCACCACTCAATACTGGAAAGAAAACCAAACAGATAAGATGAGAAACTTCCTTTTAACAAATTATGTTGTAATTATGCTGATTTTTCAGTCACATCATCAGTCTAAAAGCAAATCCCATCTCAATGGAATCTATAAGAGGATTAGGAAATGGAGAAAATGGGGGCACATTAGCAAGCCCATGGGATTTCATTTAAGCCCATTTCCCTTCATCCTTTTACTGTTTTTAACTGGTTAGGGTGGAGAGCACCAACAATTCATTGGCTTCCATGCCTGTGTTTAATTTTCTCTCTTCCTGGCTGGCTAATATCTAACCTACTTTTAAGGGGTTCATCCCTTCGGTCATGATATTGAAGAAAAGTGAATAAAGAATCTCTTTGGCGGTGAACTGAACAACAGGAAAAACCCAGGTTAGGAAAAGACACTTTTCCTAAGGACTCTTTCAATCGCAATCCAGTAAAGGGGTGCATGTCACTTTGACTCACAGCTGTAACTTTGGGCTTGGAAGCTAAAGCCATTTTCTGTTTTGCTGTCTTGTTTTATTTTTGTAGATTACTGCATATGCCAAATAATCAAGCTGTGTCAAATGAAATTCCCCCCAACGTGATTGGCATTGAGATGAGTTCACAAATTTTTGTCGTCGTGGATTACGAGCAGATTAAATACATTAATCAGGGCTGCTGTCAATTTACCCAAAGTCAGCCACATTGAAATCTCCCTGAGATTTGGCCAAGCTCAGGGTTACACCTTCCTGTGCAAAAATAAGGCACTTAGAAAGGCATGATGTCCAACTTTTCAACTTTGACTTTTGGCTTTAACCAATGAGAAGGTGAGAAGATAGGCCGTTAATTAATTTTGAAATTGTAGAGACATTTGTGTAGCTTTTCAGGTGTTTAAACACCTTCCCATGCGTGAAATAGATGTATTGTCACAATTCTCTGAGGGAGGTCCTGTTAGTCTTTCTCAGATAACTTATTTGCTCACGCTTTACAATGTTCAAACTGCAACTTTAATTCTGTCAGTAAATTAGTAATTTTACTGTTGCCATTACAATTTTAAAATGAGCAAATAGCAATCTGAACTTTCAGTGGCTTCCCCACAGTGTGCAGCTGGCTTGTTGTCGGTCCCCTTAGACCCCAGCTCTCAGTCCCAGCTCATGGGCCAACAACAAGGTGTTCTGACTGCACATGAGACCAAGTACATGATGCTGGACCAACTTCTGAGCCTCAGAACCTCCACTCCAGTCCCTACTGTAAATCCACGGAGGCCCTCATCACAGTGCTTGCCTCATAGTCTTTTAATGGCTTGCTGACCTGCCGGTCTCCACTCTGCGAATTTAGAGCACAAACTTTCTCCATCTCCGTTTCTCTACTGCCCAGAATAGTGTCTGACACATAGGGAAAAAACAAACAAACAAACAAACAAATTCATTCACCTCACTAGGCAGATTCCAAAACTTAGAAAGCATTTTACAGATACTACAATTTTTGCATTTAAATATTTTAGTGTAAATTAAAATTTTGACTGCTCCTGATAAGGAGAATTAAGAGGTTTTGTATACGAAACCATTTATTTTTCCTTAGACAAATGTTGTCCATTCACTTCGATCTAAGCCATGGAATCTTATCAATCAACAAATATTTGAGTATCTACTATGTACAAGACACTGTGCTAGGTGCTGTAGGGGATCAAAGAAATACAAGAGGTGAGCCCTTCTCTCTGGGAATTTATAACTTTGTGGAAGGACTGGCTTCTCTTTGTCCACTGAAAGGTCTTTCCATGGAGTTTATAGTACAAATAACAGTCATATGGGTGGGAAGAACCATGACAAAGTGAACGAACGTGAGGACGTTTCTCAGAAAGTCATCCAACTACTTACTTAGGGTTTATTTCAAGACCCTCAGCCTATGGCTGGTTAGGGAGATGAGCTGATTCTTTAGAAGTTAATTCTCCAGATAAATAAAAGGGACACCACAGAAGCCTACATGATACAAAATGCAGGAGGTGGGGAAGTGTGCAGAACAGTAACCCTTTCATCTTCAAGGCGAGAAAAAATATTGCATGGGTCCAGGACAAACAAGCCATAAATTTCAGGTCTGAGCCCCACCAGAGCTGCTTCCTAAATACAGCCCAAGTCAGGGCTGTCAGGACTAAGTCACACAACATGAAAGAGGAGGAGCTCTTCCTTACAGCCAGTGTCAGGCTTCAAGCTCCCAGGGGCTCATCCTTTCTCTTTCAAATCCAGCTTAAACTCTCAAGGGTTCCAGTATTGGGAGGTGACAAAGAAGTAGAAAACCAATGGTTATCAGCCAAGGACACCTTTACAAACTAGGAGGAATGGGATCTTTCTGGAGCCAGAAATCATGAGTTGTAAAACTCCCAGAGCCAGACAGAGAGAAGGGGGCAGATTTCTTTGGGGTTCTGTTGTTTATATTTAAGTGTTTGGTCTGCGAAGACCAAAATGGCCCTGTAAAGACCTTGTCATTAGAGATTACAACAGAATTACTTTGGTGTAGCCAGACACATCTTCTGTTTCTCTTTATTTTCTTTTTAATGTCTTAACTTTTCTATTCTGGATTAATAGAAACTATGTATGTGTTTCTGTGGGCTCAGACCCTATATGTATTTTAAACGAGAGCCAACATTTTTTAAGTGCTTACAAATGTGAAGCCCTGTTCTAAATGCAGCAACCCTGTGTGGTGGGTACTATTATTATTGCCATCCCCATTTTACAGACTGGAAAACGGAGGCAAAGATGTTTTCAGTACAGCTGGTAAGTAGTGAAGTTGGAATTTGGGCACAGGTTGTATGTCTCCAGAATCTACCCACTTAACCATTAAGATATAGTGACTCTTAATTATATAGAGAGCAGGCTCATGGGCATAAGAAAGGGAAAATCAAACCATGTAGTAAAAATTCTTTGTGAAGGTATCCTTGGAGACTTATATTCTAAAAGCATGAAGCCAAAGGGATTAATAGACCATTTTGTATCCTGACTGTCATAGTCCAAGATATCAGAACGACATTCAGACCCAGCTGGAACCTGCCTGACATGTCCATGGAGAAATGAAGCCTACTTCAAGTAGGCCTAGAAATGCACTGGGGTGTTGTGTGTGTGGTGGGAGCAGAGGCGACCGAGGTGTCAAACACTAAGGCATGAGATAAATCAACACTGGTAGATACAAACCAATGGAATACCCCCCAACATTTAGAAATAAGGAATTTGATATAGATGCACCAACATGTATCTAAAATGCAGAGTGGTGGTTGAAACATCAAGAAACAGAACAAGGTCTCTAGTCATGTTATCATTAAATTAAAAATATGTACACAAAACAGCACAATGTATTTTACAAAGATATGTATTCTTGGGGGACCTATAAAGGGGATGGGATTGGGAACGAGAATCTGAAAAAAAAAAAGCCTATGAAAAAGAGAGGAGAAAAACACAATCTGGAAGTGACATGGCCCTCATTGGGAATGTGGATGGTAAGTTGTTAAATTCTGTGTCATTCGTTCATTCACTCACTCATTCACCTAACAAATACAGTATTCATGGCCAGGGGACGAGAGGCAGATAGCACAGGGGAAAGAGCAAAGGCTCTGGGATCCGGGAGACTAGAGTTCCAATCCTGGGTCCATGTGCATTTCCTGGGTTGTCTTGGGTAACCTCTCTGAAGACTAAATTTCCTAGGCTGCAAAATGGAAATAACACCTAATTCATAGAGTTGATGTGAACACTGTATGCAAAGCTCCTTGCATACAGTACTTGAGCCAGCGTATATCTACCAAGCCTGTAGTAAATAGTAACTACTAACTCTGCTGTATTTGGGATCAAAACAAAGACAGTCCCTGCAGTCTGGTGGAAGAGATAACCTGAGATAAACAGGTGTACAAAAAAGTTTAATTATGGAAGTTAGTGCTACAAAGGAAAAGATATAGGGTGCTATGAGATCATTTTCAAAGTTCTGAACTTATTCTAGGGGCTTATTGCTAAGACTTTAGAGATGTTTAAGGTATTGAATAACTTAGTCAAATCAAGGAGCCCAGCCATGAACACTTACCTAAGTGTCCAACAACACACGCAGCGCAAGCAGGAGTGATGACACCTGGCAGCAAGTGCGTGCTTGCTGAAGGCCAACAGCGTTCAGAGAAGGGCAGAGGTCTCAGGGGGCTGATGGGAACCGAGATAGCGGGTGGTAGAAGGGGTGGAGGGTGGAGGGAAGCATAAACAAAGTGCTGGAGGGAGGAATATGCAGAGTCTGGTAGGGCCTAGAGTAGACCCCTGGCCAGGGAAAGAGTCTTATTCAACCCTGTCCCCTTTGGATAAACATAAAAATTTCATACCCTACACACAAATACACAGTGCTGGAGATACCGATCTATGCCTTGAGAATTGGCCAGCTCCTGGTTATCTTCTGTGGCCTTCCATTAGACAAGATTTTCTTTTTGTAATTTACATTGGGACAGCAATAGTCATTTATTTTCATTTTCCACGTGTAAAATTATCATACACTATGCTTTTCAAGCTATACCCACCATCCCCAGAAGTCTGAACTTCCCCCACCACAGTTAACCCCCAGCCTTGGGGCCTGAATTTCTCCTAGACCATTGATTGCAAAATAAGTAGTGTGGGTAGGGGGAGAGATAAGCTCCTCAGGATAGTAGGCTAGGGCCAGATAAGAGGGTCTTAAATGTTGTGAATGTCCCTGCTAACCGTAACTACACCCACCTGAGGCATAAATTCTTCTTTCTTCATCTGCCCATTTTTCCACCCATTCATTCAACAAATATTCTTTTTAGCAAGGCATTGTGGGACTTGGGGCTCTCCATCGCTGAGCCCAAAGTCGATAAAGCTGATAATTCCCTAAACATTGCGATACCAGCTCAACGGCAGTAATGGGGATGACGATCCTGACATTATCACAACTTCAGTGGTGACTTGTAATTAGGTAGTATTTGGAAGCTTCCTAAGCCTGACTGGCTAGGAGAGGAGCCAGGCTGGAGTGGCAGGCAGCTGTGGTTCTGGGAGGAGGCAAGTCTATAACCAGAACTAGATTCAAAGCAGCAGTCTGGGCTGGGTCAGACTGAGACAATGGTCTCTCTCAGGGGTGTACCTTCCTAGAGCTTCTGCTTACACACTTGGACATGGGCTACCTACAATCCTGTTTCAAAAAATGAATCAAATATGAACTTGGAGTGGGTCCTGAGTACAAGATTCTTACACATATGCCATTTTGAGCTGTGGGCGTCCTAGCAAGTAGTAGTCAGGATACCAGAGATCTAAGGGCCCTTCAACACCTACCCTTTGTCCCCTAACACCCTGGAAGTCCAGGTAATTGAGTTCCTGATAGGTGCTGCCTGCCAAAGCAGCAGTTGCCTGCACTGTTGGAAGGGTCAGAGGCAGGCTTCCTGCTGTCAGCTATTCCAGTGCTTTCCAAAAGGCAGTGAGCGAATGTTGGTGCACTTGACTGAGCACAAGTCCCTGTGTCCTCTCAGCCTTAGCCAATGGGCCAGTCACCAGGAGGCTAATAGAAATGTGCTGCTGTTGGGTGAAGAGGAAGGAAAACAGGGGCCCCATTGAGGACCTACCAAGCTAGCTCCCACTTTGGCACCTAAAATGGTCAGTTTTAGCTGATCAGTTTCATTTCGCAACTTGGTTATGTGATTCCCAAGCATTACCTCTTATCTCTAAATAGAGGTGTGAAAACAGAACCGACTTGGCACAGACTGGCTCCCTGAAGGAGGGTCTTTGTGTGAGGCTCAGGCTTGTAAGGTGGTAAAGGACACAGGATGCCACCAGGTAAACCCCTGCCTCAACTCATCTATTTTTGCTTCATTCAGGTGAGACAAAGCACAGGTCCATGTATAAAAGTTTGGCCCCTGTATAATACTTGTGCCATGATGTGGGACTTTGGCCTCTGCCTGGGTTGAACCTGCAGCCTAAAATGAACTACTCCAATAACTTGTGGATGTCTCCCAAATGTGTAGTGAAGCTTGTGCACAAAAATGCAGCCGGCACAGTTCACCTCCCCTTGGGAGTGAGAAGCAAGGTGGCGTGGGGCCAGCAGCCGCACAAAGCAGCGTTGTTAATGCTCCTTTAGATGCTCCTGTGTGGCTTCATCGGAGCAGAGGAAGATCTGTTTACGCTGACTGGCTCCTATTGACTCTTCTGGGGGATGGGAAGTATAATGCTGGCCTCTGTTAGTCTCTGCAGCGTGTTGGGAGTGCTTGGCCGATGTTTGAGGGTGTCCTGTGATCCTTCTTGGTTGGTGTGATACTGAATTACACCCCTGGAGGGTGAGCTCATTCCTGGACCTCAGAAAACAAGTTTCTGACTAGGTTTGGGGCAGAGGGAAGACGTCAGGCATGGGATTTGTTGAGAAGCCCATTGTCCCTTGTGGTGAGTCCAAGGCAGTGTTTCTTAGAGTTGGGTCCCTGGAAAACTGGGGATCCAAGAGTTCATCCAAAATACATGTGACAGTGAAATCTGTGGGGCTGAGACACATGGTTCTCCAAAAGCACTTTAATCATAGCAACTGTCTCATTGTTGAAAAACGTCAGCAGTTGTTTTGCTGTGGTTTTTGTTCCCCCTCCAAAAAGGCTTTGGGCATTTCAGGCCCTTTGTCCTGCTAAAGGGATTACAAATTCAGTAAAGGGAAGTCTTCAGCTAGATCTGGAGGTAGGGCCCGGGGTCAGAGAGGACCCAGGGCCAGTCCCCCACGGGCAAATAGCCTGGTCAGATTTGAATCTCCTACTTTCTTCCAGGGACTATCCTCCCCCTGGGGCTCTGCCTTGCGATGGACTCTCTATCGTATTTTTACAAGACTTTCTTTCAGCACACTAAGGAATCCATTACAGCTCTTCATTGATCAGGCTTCACCAAGGGCAAGGATGAATAAAATCAGTATATTCCCCAGTGACCTAAAATATACCCTTTTAGGAAACTATCCCTCACATTTCTACCCCACAGCACCCCCCACCCCCACCTCCCAGTCCAATAAGACACAAAATCCACATCACTCTTCTGCCTTGAAAGCTGACCAGTTTGGCTGGAGAATCCCTTCCCAGGTCCCTATATGCACAACCTGTGACATCTTAGCCCACTTCCTCAACTCTAGTCAGACCTCCCTCAGTCCATTCTCCATCCCTTAGCCAGAGCGGGCTTCCTAAAATGAAAATCTGCATGTCATTTCCCAGCTGAAGAGGTTTTAGTAGTTTCTTATAGTTTTGGGGAAAATACAAAAAATACCTTATATGGCATTCAGAATCCTTAAGGATTTGGCACCTTCTCTCTCTTTCCTTATTCCATGTCACTCGCAAGCCAGATTTCTTCAGTTCGGTTCTGGCTGTGTCACTCCCTCCTGCAGCCCTCAGGTGAGTGTTCCCTTGGGACCAGATCTGCCTTTTCTTCCAGACTGAACAAATGAGGACAGGCATGGTGTCCTATCTGTCTTTCTATCCCCAGCACCTTACAGAGGTGGCAAAATACAGGTGCTGAGTAATTGTTTTTTCAGTCATTTAAACAGAAATCTTCCCAATATGTATTATGCACCTTCTTAAAAGTGTCCTCAACCACATTTAACTATTTTTGGTTGACCCCGTTGTTTTCCTAGATAGACTGTGCTGGATCACAATTGGGCCTTGGTATCGTACAGAGGGTGCTGAACCCATAGTCCTTGCTCTCCAAATCTAGGAAGGAGAGGAAAGCATTTTCAGAGAGCACTCTTGTGTAAACTAACAGCTTTTCAAAACGAGTTTGACCAAAGAGTTCTACCTCTAGAATTCTACTTAGCAGTCTATCTCATGGAAATACGGTTCTCGAGAGGGACATATTAGTAGAACTGATGGTTAAAAGACTCGGGTAAATTTATACCACAGAAAATAATGTAACTATTAACAAGAAGGGAGTAAATTTGTGTTTCCAACATGGCCAATGCCCATGCTATTGGGGTGGGGGAGTGAGTTGAAAAAAAATTGGAACAGTATCATCCTCAAATATCTGCGTGTAATTTTTTGTGTGTATAAAAAAAAGTCTGGAAGGATGCACATCAAATGAAGACTAACTACATTCATTCCTGAGAATGGGATACAGAAAAGATGGAGTTGTCCATTCTACATGATATCTTTGGGAGTGGACTGAGCGCTGAGTTACCCTCGTTCCATGGGGGTAGTGTAGGGTTAGGGTACATTATTAGCAATGACATCATTGAGTTTTCTCTGCCTTCTGCCTGCTTCCTGCCTGTCAGAGGTCACTGTCCTGCCTTCCTTACATTTACATAGGGGATTCTGGAAGATGGGGAAGGCCTTCTAAGAACTAAAGTCATGGTCTGCTAATGGGGAAGGTGAGGGTGAAGGAGATTCTTTTGGTCAGGGAACTTCTCTGAAATGACCCATGAGGTGGCCAGTGTGGGTCTGAGTGTAAACAGTTCATGTTTAATGTGTGACGGGACCTCTGACAGCACTTTGTTCAGCAGTTCCACTGTTGGGGAGAAAGTCTGGGTTTGGGTTCATACGGAGAAGTGTGTTGGGGAAGAGGTGGAACAATATAAATGTTAATAACTACCATTTACTGAATGCTTGTGTCGGCACTGGGCAAAACACTACAAACATCCTCCCACCTAAGCCCATGATTAAATTTTCTCCATAAAAACCTATAGATTTAAAAGAGAAGATTCTCACTGGCTCCCTTTATATCACCCCCCTACACCCCCAGATACAAAAATTAAAATTTACAGATAATAAGTGATAAAGGCAGGTCTGGCTGAATCCAAATTTCATGTACACCACACTACACAGCCTAATGGCACTCACCTACGGGGGTAGAGAGTGAGTGAGCAGAGTCCAGGTACTGTAGCCACAATCACATGGGAATTCAGGGGTTTCGGGCATCTGCTTGAAGAAGCCTCCACAGCACAAAGAGGCAGTGTGGTGTAATGGAAAGAGCACAAACTTTGGGGCTGACAGACCTGGGCTAAATCCTCACTAACTGATAACACGAGGGCAAGTGCCTTTCTGAGCCTCAGTGTTATCATTTATAAAGTGGAAAAATAGCCCTGATCTCATAAGGTTGTAGGGAAGAATAAAGGAGCCGGTGAACATAAAGCACCAAGCCCTGCTTGGCAGGTAAGAAGAGGCTGTTCCTGGGGACCTGGACACCACTCCATGCTCTAATAGTAATGAGAAAGTTTGTTTCAGAGCAGCAGAGTTCCCTCCTCCCTTCCACTTGCCTTATCCCATTTGACCCTCAGAGGAGCCATCGAGTTATCACCCTATCCCTTTAATTGTCGGCTTCAATCCCTTTAATTATCTTGCTTCGGGCTAGAATTGATTATACTCAAGTCTCTGCTTCCTCACTCCCATTTCCACCTCAAACCGCTGAAATCTAGTTTGGACCCACCACTCAGTTGGAACTGCTCTGGCCAAGGTCACCTATGGCCTGCTTGGGGGCAAAATCAATCAGCCACTCTCCTCCCTCTCTTATGCCTTGACTTCATAGTGATCATTCTTCCCTTAGCTTCTGAATCTCACTCTCTAGCTTCTTTTTTTCTGCTTCTCTAGTTGCTGCTTCACTGTCTCCTTCACAGTCTTCTCTTTCTCTAAGGCCCCTGACCTGTTGTTTCCTGGTGTCTGTCCTAGACCCTACTCTGATCACTCCTAGTCCCTTAGTCTTTCCAAAACCCACTGATTTCTCTTCACCCAGCAGCCAGAACAATCTTCAGACCTGAGCATTTCATTCTTTAACCCATCAAACCTTATCCTCTGCTCTTAGGATAAAGAGCACAGTCTCCACTCAGAATGACCTCGAGGCCCTGCCATTAGGCTCTTGACTACTTTTGAGACTCAGTTTGCCCACTTGCCCCTCATGCTCTGGGCCCCTTTGCCCTAGGCCTTTTGCACATGTGCTGTCTTTTGCTACAACACTTCCCCCACTGCCCCTCACCCCTAGAATTTTCTGCTTCCTTCTGCACCCCCCACACCTTTGCCAAACTAACTTCCAGTCTTAGTTTAAATATCACTTCCTCAGGAAGCCTTTTATTTTATTTTTTTAAATTTTATTTTATTAATCCTCACCTGAGAATATTTTTTCCGTTGCTTTTCAGAGAGAATGGAAGGGAGAGAGAGAGGTAGAGAAACATCGATGTGAGAGAGACACACTGATTGGTTGCTTCCCACACTTGTCCCTACCAGGGCTGGGAACTGAGCCTGCAACTGAGGCACCTTTGGCCAGAATCGAACCCAGGAACTTTCAGTCTGAGGGCCGACACTCTAAGCACTGAGCAAAACTGGGAAGGGCCCCCAGGAGGCCTTTTCAAACCAGAAGAAAGATTCACACCAGGCTGGGTCCCCCCTGCTTATATGTTTTTCTTGAGACGCTATACTTCTCCTTCTTAACATCTATAATAACTTTAATTGTGTAATCATTTGTTTAATATTTTTAATAATTTCTTCCAAAATATAGACCTGCTAAAATTAGTCCCAATCAGCCTTATGCGCCCCGCCCCCATCCCTGAACTCAGTGCCTGTAAGTGCCCAATCAACCCCTGTTAATCAAATGAATGGATCTGTGTGGAGGCTGCCAGCTCTCTCCTCCCTGGCTGGCTTCTGCTCTCCCTCCCTCCAGTCTTCCACCCATCCTCTAAACCACAGAGTCATTTTTTGAAACACAAACTTTGATCATGTCATTTCCCTCCTTAAAAACTTTGCTGGCCTCCCAACTGCCTAAGATAAAGTTTAGACTCCATTCTGCTTCTCTCCTCAGTGTCATTTAAAAAAATAAGCTCGTCCTTGGAATTCTAAGTTCTGTTGCATTTAACTGAACTGCTTCTAGTTCCTGTAATTGGTCATCTTTGTCTTCTGTCAGGTTTCATATGCCTTAGTTCACCTTCCCAGCCCACTCTTTTGTCTGGCTACTTGGTCTCCCTGGCCTGGCTAGGGGGTGTCTCTCTTGTGCGCCAGTGAAATCCTGTGATACCTTAAGTTCAGTGTTTGTCTACACGTCTGCCTCCAGGACAGCAAGCTCCCTGAGGGCAGGGCCACGACTTGCTCAGCACTGTGTTCTCAAACCCCTAACACACAGAGCCTGGCACACATGGTCAGTGAGTTTTGCTGAGCGAAGTCTTAATTTGATTTGTAGAGTCTGTGGCTCACAAATTAAGCCTCATATAGTTTGAATGGTTGGTCCTGCTGCCTTGACACCAGATAAACACATTCCTTCCTCTAGAATATTGAGGAACAGCCGCTCCAAAGAGAGTATTCATGCTCTGTTATGCATTATTTGTTTGTGTGCTGGGGGGGGGGGGGTGAGAGAGGAAAGAGAACTTTGTAGAAATTCATCTCTTTAGTTATCTTCTACTGCCTGCTGCCTGCTGTTTCTTCTTTTGCTAAGAAAATAAAATACCTTTCTGCATTCTCTCTCTACTCACTACCTGTGAGTTCTGGTTGGAGGATCTCTGAGGAAAAGTAAAATATGCCATGCGATAACCAGCGTAGGACTCTCTCTGGGTTTGAGATGTGTAAAGTAGCTTCTTTTGTTTTCTGTCCTAGGCAGCAAGGAAGAGATGTACTTATAACACTTCGGGATCCGATCACAGGCACCAAGGCCCACTAACACCTCGGTGTCTTCACCTCTGCAGGTTCCGTCCCTTCCTGTTCATCTCTGATGCCCAACTTCTCCAAATAGTGCAGCCCACTCCTCCCTGAAAGTCCTCATGTGCTCCTGCTCCAGGAAGTAGTTATCAACCCAGGCTGCACATTAGAATCACCAAGCATTTAAGAACATGCCCATTACTTTCCAGACAGCATCTGAATAAGAATTTCTGGGATGGGTTTTGAGCACCAGTAATTTTGAAAGCTTCCCAAGTGATTCTAATGTGCACCAATGCTGAGAACCACTAGCCTAGGCCTTGCTGGTCTTCCTGATAGAGGGTAATCTCTGCCCAACCCAGGCTCCTGCCTAAGAGATGCTACTTACTTCCTAACTTCTTGTCCAAGGCACCCACATTCAAATGGTCCTCTTGTTTTGACCCTGGAAGACACCCTGTTTGGAGCACTCTCATAATAGCTCATTATGGTTATTTGTGATGGATGTCCCCAGCTAGACTGTGGGCTTCTGGAGGACCCTTGGTAGCACAGATCAGAACACCCAGAGTGCTGTGGGCTTTTAATAAGTCTTAATTAGATTGAATTCAATGGAAACTTCAGCTGCTTTTGGATTCCAGTGAGTTGTGAGAGAGTTAGTCTCTCCCTTTCCTCATCCATGCTGAACCACGAAAGGGCACCCTTTTCTATTTTGCCCTGATAATCCACCCTTCATGATGTGGGCTACGTTAACTTCAGTAAGTCCAATTTCACTCAAACATTAATTACAGGGTTGTTTTGAGGGCCTTGGAGTGGTTCAGGTCAACATATATGAAGATACTAAAGCAGTGATAGAGAGAAAGGGAGAGAGAAACATCAACTGACTAGCTCTGCATCTCGAACCCGCAACCCAGGCATGTGCCCTGACCAGAATTGAACCCACACCTTTTGGTGCATGGGATGACACCCCAATCCATTGAGCCACACTGGTCAGGGCTGAACACTGTTTTGTAAACAGATTAATCCACAGATGACCTGCAATGACTTCATCCTAAAAAATGCAAGTCCCCCCAAGTCTCAACTGCTTTGGCATCTGAAGCTTCTTTCTCAAACTCAAAGCTGCCTGTTATAACCCCAACCAGTTTCCACTGGTCCTGTTTGAATACTCCATCCCAACAGATCACTAGCCACTCTCCTATGAATGTGCACATTCTTTAGTCCCTACTCTTTCCTCACATTCTTCCCTGACCTGGGATGAATTTCACCTTATCACTGAGAAAACACCACCCACTATTCAAGGTCAAATTCAAATGTCAGCCTGTGGGTATCCCCAGCCAGAAGTAAGTAATCCCTGCCTCTTCTGTGTTCCTAAAATTCTTTCTTCCTCCCTCCCTCCCTCCCTCCCTCCCTCCCTCCCTCCCTCCCTCCCTCCCTCCCTTCCTTCCTTTTCTTTCTTTTTCTTTTATTTTTTTATATATATCTTTATTGATTTCGGAGAGAGAAAGGGAGAGGGAGAGAGAGAGATAGAAACATCAGTGATGAGAGAGTCACTGGTTGGCTGCCTCCCACACGACCGAGCCCCACTGGGGATCGAGCCCGCAGCCAGGGCATATGCTCTGACCAGGAATCCAACCGCCATCTTCTGGGTCCTAGATTGACACTCAACTGCTGAGCCACTCAGGCAGGGCCTAAAATACTTTCTTATCATTTAATCATTCATCATTCTATAAACATTTATTGAGCACTAAATATGTTCCATGTTCATTTAGCCATGGTCTCATTCTGTATTATAATTATTTTTGTTTCATCTCCTTGAGAGCTGTGGCTGAATCTCTTGTCTTTTTTCCTCTCATAGGGTCGCGTGCAGTATTGTGATTGACTGGATTGGGTCCTGCTAACAATATTCTTGGTAATGTGAACTGGGCACGACTTTCCTTCTGGATGTTGATAAAGGTATCTTTTGACCTATCAATGATCTGTAAATCATGCCACCTGTGGAAGTTGGGCAGTGGTTTTAGAATGAAAGGAAGTCTCCAGTTACGGCTTGTCACATGGTAAAATCAAATTTTTCTAACTGGGTTTGTAATGAATAAGAAACACGTTCTTCAGTTGCTTCCTTGGCAGTGAGGACCTGCGGAGTTTGGCAGCTGTGTTATGACTTCACCGTCATCCCGCCTCCACTGGCCCCCTCACTGCTCACTGTACGCGATTCGCCCATGCCGGCTCCCGCAGGCCTGGTGCTCTGCGAAAATCCGTGCCAGCGGACGCTCTGCTCTAAATCTCTGGAGTGTTCTGCTGGGAGCATGCTCACGAGGGCTGAGTAAGTACAGACCTTCACAGATCTGATCCTGACCCTCCTGCCGAACATCTCACCTGGATTTCCTCCATGTGTCTTTCAGTTCACCTGCTGGGCATCAGAGGCTTCTCTGGCAAGGTGTTTGGTTTCCCAGTGACCAAGTGAGAGCTGCTTTTGGGTTTCTTGATCCCTACATTGGGATTCTTTGAATTCTCAGGAAAGACTGCCAACCCCATTTTTTCCTAAAAAGCTAGAAAGAAATTCCACGCTAACACTAATTGCATGTTTAGAACACAACTAATTTCCAAGCCCCACATCCTTTACAAGGTCTGTCCCAAGTTTACAAGGGCAGGTTCTGCTTCTCTCCTCCCAGCTTGGAGCGTGCTAGCAAGCTGGGAGAAATGAAAGATTGCTGAGTGGAAAGGTAGCCTCCGGGAGAAATGAGATGCTGATGAATGGAAAGGCGGCATTCAGGCGACTTTGTGCAAAATGTAGTTTCTGTGGGAAACAGTTTTTACAAAGTCAAGATGAATTGGTGTGTTAGTACAAAGATTTTTTTCTTCCTTCTACAAATGATCAAGGAAAATGGATTTTAAAAATGTAAACATTCTCTTGTAGTATTTACAGCTTCTCTAATATAGGAGGCCAGAGGTCTCAGAGTTTAAAGTAAAAAAGCAGGAACGGGGAGATAACAGTTCTTTTACAGTTTGATTATAATCTAAATATAACAGGAAAATCGCTCTCTACATAAAGCACCGTGATGAACAAATATCTGGGTGAGGAGATTGTTGGTTTTTTCCCCTGCTTTTTTCTTTCGTTTCCTTTCCTATAAGTTTTCTTTGCCTTTGAGAAAGGCCTTTAGTGACGAAGACAAATAGTGATTGAAAGAAAAGCCAGTGTTGAGCTTTGCTGATAGAGTACTTTGGGGAAACGATTTGTTAGGGCAGAGAAGCTAATACATTAAATGTGAGACCTCAGAGATCGCCCAGTTCAATCCTTCATTCTATACCTAAGGATACGGAGTGCAGCAGGTGTACAGTCTGAAGAAGCACAAAGCCTCATCTCTTAAAATGTCAGTATCTCTCACCTCCGTGTATCACAATCTGTGTCTCCTCTGTCATGACACATAGGGAATATACTTATTTTTCTACCAAACTGATGGTACATTGAAAACCCCCTTAGGAAAGAAATCCTTAAGTTATCTCCTTACTGACCTCTGTCCTCTTTGGTAACAAAGTCATTTGCTGATAGAGAAGTTTGTCGAATGTGAAGGTTGTTGTGCCCCCCAGGCATCTGGTTTAAGGTTTAGTGAAATTGGACTGTGCTGCTTTCACTCTGTTGCTGATCCTTCAGTGGTGTTTCACCTCCAGGTTTTGCTCCCTGCTCCCTAATCTGCCGAAGTCTTACTCCCCTTAGGCAGCACGTGGTGAGAGTTGTGGGGTGAGAGTTGGGGGGGGGGTGCAGCAGGGGCCCCAAGGGCAGCGTTGCTGGCGCTGGATTTCCCTGTGTTCAGGGTACAGGTCTGTGGGCTCACACGCTCAGTGTGACAGTCTCACTTCTCCTGCTCCACTTAGCTCTGTGGCTGCTGCCAGCATTTGGCTCTGTCCACTGGCACCAGCTTCAGGCCTCAGTCTCTGTCTGTAGGGAGTGTGTGTGAGGGTGTCCTCTGGAGCTCCCCTCCACCCCAGGCCAAGGAACCCAGTAGTGAGTTAGGCCATGTTCTCCCTCCAGGGAGAGGGGCTCAGCCATCCTCCCTGCTTCTTGCCTGGACTTTCTGTGGCAATTCTTTCCTAGCTGTTACCTAGTCTGCCTGCCCCCAGCTCTTAGATGACAGTAACTGTGTTTCATTTATCTCTGCATCCCTGTGTTTAACCCAGGGTGGTTCTTTAATAGCTGTTTGTTGCTAAATGGACATTTGAATCTGTGAGGGGGGTGGGGGGAACCCAAAACACCTGCCTTTCATTCAATCATTTATTAAGTAAGCAGTCAGTAAGCCCATACAATAGGGGTGACAGAGTCATGCTGGAAATGCATCTCTTGCTCTCAAAGGACTTCTAGTTAACTAGTATGACAAACAGAATAGAGAAACTCAGACACAATGTGCTCACCAGTGGCCTCATGATGGGGACTAGACCCTCATCTTCACCAGAAGAGCATTGGGAGAAAGTCAATGGCCTCAATGTCATCTCAGGTATTACTTTTGCCAAATTCAGCAGGTAGTAAGTAACATGCAGTAGAAAAGAAATGGTTGGTCTAGTCATTCTTGGTTTAACCACCCATTCATGTTTATACTCTGCATATCTCCAAGAATTTCTTCCTGCAGGGGAAAGACTGAAAGGCTTCAAATCAAATTGCCTGGTGTTTCAGACACTCTTTTCTAAGGTGAAGACACCGACTCGCCTCCTGCATCTTTCTCTGTTAACAGTCTTCAAGGGCCCAGCTGGTGTGGCTTGGTGGATGACCTATGAACCAGGAGGTCATGGTTCGATTCCTGGTCGGGGCACTTGCCCGGGTTGTGGGCTCGATCTCCAATGGGAGAGAGTGCAGGAGGCAGCTGATCAATGACTCTCTCATCATTGATGTTTCTATCTCTCCCTCCTCTCCCTTTCTCTCTCTGAAGTCAATACAAACATATTTAAAAAGCATACCTACATACATGTTTAAAAATAAATAAATAAATAAATAAATAAATAAATATCTTCAAGAAATGTCTGGATGAGAGGTTATGTCCCCCTGGAGAAACTGCCCCTTATAAGAGACGTTGTATTATACCAGCAGGCAAACTTGCAAAATGTGTTCTGAGCCCCAAATATATTCTGTTTTACCTAGGCAAATAAGCAAATGGTATGAAACATGTTTTAGAAAATGCACCCACTGCATCTGCAAAATATTACTGGGTGGAGAGCAAATTCTGCCCTTGTCTTGCTGGCTGTCAGGGAGGGAGACACAGGCGGGGGCGGGAGGGGGCTTTATTTGCTCAGCATCCAACACCAGATCATGCTCGTGACCGTCCAAAATGCGGCTGTGAATAGCAAGAGTATCACAAGGGTTCTCAAATAGGAAAGTGGAGTTGGAACAAAGAGCAGGCACCAGACAGACTTCCTCTGTTAAAGATTATCCAGCGTGTCACCTGGGTGCCAACATTCCCATAAGCCCCAGCAGCTCTATCTCACCTAGGGAAACTTAACGGCTTTGAAACCCTGCCCAGGACTAGTAGCATTCCATGAAACGACCTCATCACAGGGGAATGGACTTTATCTCAAAGACTGTAAGTGTGTTTGCTTTAAAGATGATTAACCATGCTCAACAATGACCAGATTTCCTAAATTAAACCTGATCTCTTGTTATAATTATGAAGCTCACAATTTCATCAAGAGAAATATATCAATGAAGAGAGTGTAAATCTCTCTGGGTTGGCCTTTAAATGAATCTGCAGGCTGATTCCCAATTCGAGGAAAGCAAAGAAGGGAGAGTTTCTCATTCAGGGAAGGCTGCACCCACAACCAATGCCTGGCCAGACAGGCAGGGGGGAAGAAACTTCCTTCCAAACTCTGCCCCATCTTCCCCTTTCTAGAGCCTAAGTCTTTTAGACAGTGAAGCTCTCAAGGTTCATGATTTACGATAGAGAAAATCAGTTTCTCGTTTTCCTTTCCAGGGCCAGTACGAGAAGCCAGTCACTGGTAGTGGCTCCATTGAACTCTCAGGGAGGCCACACCCCTCAACACCAATTCCCAGTGGCTTCCAACCACGCAGCCTGGTTCTGAGCAGGGAACGACCTACCTCCCATGCTGAATTTTGTTCCCTTTGCTCCACTTGCCCAAAGGTGCTTACCAATCCTAAGGGCTAATCCATGAAAAGCATTAGGGAACAAATATGGCAGCAGAATTCAAAATGAGCATGGGTGGTCCATGGGTGCCCAATGGTCTGTAGGGTTCTGTGGGGAATGTTGGTCCTTGAGTGGGGCCTTCAAGAGCAAATCGGGTTTAGATGGGCAAGGGGGGAGGCATTCTAGATGGGGAAATGTCATGTTATCTGTATGGCACGTACGTGCTTACTTTGTAGATGTAGATCCTTTGCTCTGTTTTATAGAAACATGTGGCAGAGCTGGGAGGTTTCAAAAGTAGAACTGAAAGTGTTGTCCTTCTGGAACTGGGCAGCAAGTTTTAGGTAAGAGCTGGATGAGAGGAGCATTGAGGTGCTTTGCAGGTCTAACACACATGGCTTCCAGATACTTAGATGCCAGTGGACACTGAGTGTCCGACAGACCTGCCGATCTGAGGTCACTTACCTTTCTTTAGGTGACCACCTATGACAGGTGGCCACAAGGACTGCAGCGTCAGCTAGGAAGACACTGTGACTCTACTCTTACAAGCTTGAGCTATTTCAGGTGTGTGAATTGAACCCTTTACAAAATGGGGATAACGATGCCCTCTTTCCAGAGTTCCTCTGCAGGAAAATCTGAGGTAATGCATAAAACGCCAGGGGCCTCACAGATGCTAGCTTCCCTTTTTCCTTCCTGTTTCACTCTTCTGGAAGGATTTTTCTCCTCTCTTTTATTTTGCCTGGCTGGAACTTCCTTTATTACCTCCTCCCACCGACCCCAAATTGTCCCTGGGCTCCGTTTGAAGGACCCAAGTGTGTGTACGGAAAGATTAAGCTGTCCTTCTTATAAAGGAGAAATGTATTCAAAATGGGGCACATCAAAAGTGAATGTAGGTGACAAATGTTTATATTTGGAAAGTGCTTCTGCTTTGATCCTGGTTTCTATTTTTTGAGAGCTTGACAAATGTGCCCTCTGGGCCTTGGCTTCAAACATCTTCAGTCAGCAGAGCACTTTGGAGGAGGTAAAACTCATTTGATCCTGCACTTGCTGTTCCTCCCGGTCCGGGAGATCCGCCGTCGCAGAATAGGCCTCCTCTTGTCCCCGGAGCACCGCCCAGAGCCAGCGTGGCTGCCGCCAAGGGGCCACCCGCCTCCCTCAAGTCCAGCTCTTAGGGCTGCAAATGCCAGAGGCAGAGGAGGCCGTTCCTGGCTCCCCTCTTAGAGGCTCTGGAGTGCACTTGGCCGACGTGAGCGCTCCCTGACTGCTCTGCCTTCCTCCCTCCTCGATGAGGTCACGCTGAACCTTCGCTGAACCACCTCTGACCCACTACTTGGGAAGGTGCCAAAGGTGATTCCCAAGGGGAAATTCTTCAGGGTGGCAGTGCGGGGCGCTGAATTCAGGTGAACACCAGACTGTCGGCCACAGGACTGACTTTTTTCCCAGGGTTTCTTAGACTTCTTGGAAGAAAAATTTTGACGGTTTTAGAAAACATTTTTAGCCACCCCATCTGACCCAATTCTCATAGGCAGGTTATAAAAGGTCTCTGTGTGTGAGGTGATTTCAGGGTGACAGAAGTGCTGGTTGCCTTGTGCTGGGTTTTGATGCTCCAGTCACGAGGAAGCTGCGGCCGGCAGAGTGGCTGGCTTTCCCTGGAAGGCCTCCTAGTCCACAAAGTGGTTTCTTTCAGTCCAGACCAATGTCTTCCCATTTTTGGGTCTTTGAACTGAGAACAGACACTGAGAAAGTATCCTCTGTTCATGCCAGATTAAGTGTCCAACTAACCAAGACAGGAACCACCCTGAGTATTTCCAAGAGAGGAACTTCAATGCCAGGAATTGGTTATTTAGGTAAAGGAATGACTGGGAAGCCAAACAAGGGACAGTGAGGCAGCCAAGAGATTATCTATAGCAGGAAGCCACCACCACCTCAGGTTGGAGGGATAAATGAAGGAGGTGGCATTATTTGAGACTGGGGTCATTTGGTGGGAATTAGAGCTGGAGGAGATGCAAGCTCTACTGGCAGAGAAGTGGAGAGAGAAATGTTCTTCCTCCTCGCCATTTCCCACCAGGACCTCTCCTTGGCCATGACTGATCCCAGACAGAAGCCAATTGATAGATCCTGGGGACACAACCTGCAGGGGTCAGCCACTCTCTCTCCACCCTTAAAAGATTTAGAGCAGAGCAGAGGAGAATGAGAAGGTTCTCTGGCAGCCAGTTTCTAGAAGCTTTGGAACTTCCTCCTTCTCTGAAAACCAGAAAGCTGTAGGAGGAGGGGAGAAGGCCCGAGTGCTGGACAGAGATTGGGAGGAGATTGTGCCAAGCCTGTGCTAAGTGCAGACAGGGCCACGCTCCCGTGGGGGCCGCTCACCAGGCACCAATGTTCGCACAGAAACACTCATCCATAAATAACTCCTGGAGCTCCTCACCAACGACTGGGATCCACGCCTCTGTTCTCAGAACGGCTGGCTCAGGCAGGTGGCATTTCCAAGAATGCTCTGGCTGGGATTAGCAGGTTATGAATTCCCCCAGCGGGTCGCTGAGAAATGTGACTTTTGCATGCCTTGATAGCTAAGAGGTATAATTATTTGGCTTCTTATGGTAAATACTGGGTTGTGGTGACATTCTGGGTATGAGGACACTGTAGATTCTAGGAATCTGCAGTCTATTCCACATCTCTTATTTGATTACTTTTTTTTTTTTTTTGATACAGCCTGAAAGACACGGTATGCTTTCTTATCTAGATGTGTGCATGTGTGATAATATACTTATTGAGAGGTTGAGAGGAGACATGGGTTGCCAAGCAACACTCTGGAAATGTAGGGCTACAGATTTGCACTTCTGGTCACCTTGGGAAAGACGCTCTGCTGCCCTGGGCCTCGGTTCTCTCTCTCTGGCAAATGGGAGTTATAGATATTTTCTAATAACCCTGCCACCCTCAAACATGCCCCTGGAACACGCACTTTTTGATGGTGTTTAACATGTTTTTCCTTATTTGTAAATACATGTTTATTGTAGAGAGTTTAGAAACAGAAATATTGAAAGAGAATACAAGTTGCCATGATTCCATAACCCCAAAATAATCATTGTTAATAATTTTTAAAAAATTGAGTATATGTTTTATTTGGGACCATACTGTATATATAGTTATATTCTGTTCTGTCTAATATTTGGTGGAAAGGTGTACGAGCATTTTAGTTTTATTAAAAAACATTTTAAAAACGCAATGACTAATATCCTGGTGAAATGGATGTCCTACATTTTGTTTAGCTATTTCTTTTTTTTTTTTTTAATGTATCTTTATTGATTTCAGAGAGAGGAAAGGAGAGAGAGAGAGATAGAAACATCAATGATGAGAGAGTCATTGATCAGGCCCACAACCGGGGCATGTGCCCTGACTGGGAATCGAACCCCGATCGCCTAGGATCCTAGGTCAACGCTCAACCGCTGAGCCACACCTGGCCGGGCTAGCTATTTCTTATTATTAGACATTTATACTGCTTCCAATTTTTCTCTTAAAATTATACAGTGATCAGTATGTCCTCATAAATTTAGAACTTAGTACATCTAAAAGTATAAGTACAATAAGAGGTGTTGACCTCTTATAAAGAAGAAAATATTTGTCAAAAAAATTACAAATGTTCTTAATATAAGAAGAGCAATAACTCTCATATATCATTATGAAAATCACTATTGCCTTAGTGGAAAAATGGTCAGGGAAATGAAACAGAATTTTCCAGTATCTACCAGTAAATGCACGAAAGATGTTCAAAGTTACTAGCAATCAAGAGACACAAATTAAGACAACAACACAACTTTGTTTTTGCCTGCCAAACTGGCAAAGCGAAGCAAAACCCAGAAAATGCAGCACTGGTGATAGTAATGATGCAGGTTCATAATACTCCACCTAGAAAGTAAATTGATAAGCCCTTTTTGTTTTTAGAGAGATTTTTGTTTATTCCTTTATTAGTCAATAATTATCAAGTTCCTACTTGATTTTAGGTGCTGGGAGTCCTATAAAAATGTGTGGGATATGGGCCCGACCCTTATGAAAGTTATGATCAAGTAAGAAAGATCACAGATGTCCAAGTAAAGAATGCAAGGTAAAATGAACTGACAGTAAGTGAATCATTTGGAATAAAAAGATTTGGGGTCTAATCTTGGCTTTGGCCTCTTATTAGCTGTCACTTTGGAAAAGTTACTTTACCATCTTGGGCTTTCATTTTTCACCTGCAAATTAGGTTGTAAGAGAATGAAATGAAACCAGAGATATTAAAATATTTTGTAGATTGCTCATGGTTTTCACATACAAAGCTGGTATCTCTGATTTTGTAGGAAGGAGTCATTTCTGGTTGGGGAGACTCAGAAGGCTGGTGGAGGAATGAAATTATCCTAAGTGTTTTTTTTGTGTGTGGGGGGAAAGAGGGAGGCTTTGACATTATGAGATTGCAGGAAAAGGGTGGACCACGTGCCAGGAGTTGAATAAGCCAGCTTGGGGAGGTGGGAGAAGGTAAGAGGGGTTTAGGACCCTGTGAGTACAAGGTATCTGGCTGAGGTAAGACAGACCTACAGGGAGTTGAGGGAAGCCTGCGGGAGCTGGATTGGAAGCTAATTGTGAGAGAGCCTTGATACAAGGTCAAGGATTCTGGACTTTGTTCTGCAGACAATCAGAACTACAGAGGTTGGGTTTTTTGTTTTTTTTTAAAATCTTTATTGATTTCAGAGAGAGGAAGGGAGAGGAGAGAGAGAGGGAGAGAGAGAGATAGAAACATCAATGATGAGAGAGTCATTGATCGGCTGCCTCCTGCACGCCCCTGACTGGGGATCAAGCCCACAACCCGGGCATGTGCCCTGACTGGGAATCAAACCTCGATCTCCTGGATCCTAGGTTGATGCTCAACTGCTGAACCACGCCCAGCCGGGCCAGAGGTTTTTTTAAGCAGAGAAGGTATTGAGAGTAGGTTGATGCCTAAAGAGGAACAAAATGACAGGTGAACCCAGCACGCAGAGTTGGTTTCTAACACTATTCTCTAGTAGAAGGAACAAGAGCTCCTTGGAGAAAAGGCTGATGCTAAGCCTGGGGCAGGGAAATCCAAGGCAAGCCTGAAGGATCTTGTGGTACTGGAAAGTAAAAAAGTACTAAAACAAAACAAAACAAAACAAAAGGATGGGCCATGTCAAAGGAACACAGAAGAAACCTGGAAGAGCTCCCAGTGGCCAATGCTGGAAACATTTGAGTAACAAAATAAATAATGTCTTGTAGTATAAGCCGAAGTATAATATAAATATCCCTGAGTCTGTACTGATATAAATAAATGAAGGGAGAAGAGGCAAGTCTTTCCTGTAGATGAATTCCAAATAATTACATAGATACTGACCCTGCCAAGAGGTGGGACTAAGATTTCCACCTGGCCCCACTCCTGCCGTCTACCACAGTGACAGAGGAGGTCAGCAATAAGGGAGCAGGCTGAGGAGTGCATGGGAACTCTCTGTATGACCTTTGCAATGTTTCTGGAAGTCTAAAATTGTTTTAAAGTAGGTCCTGGCTGGGTAACTCATCAGGTTGGAGCATCATCCACATACCCCAAGGTTGTGGGTTTGATTCCATACAAGAATCACCCAGTCAGTGAATGCATAAACAAGCGGAACAACAACTGGATGTTTCTCTCTCCCTTCCACTTTCTAAAATCAATCAATAAATATTTAAAACTATTTTAAAGTAAAAATTTTATTTTTAAAGTTTTTAAAAAGACAAGCGAATGCTGTGAAATTCATTGTAGAAGGTGATGAAAAATTCTGTGGTAATTTTGATGAAAGGCTCTCCATGGGGACAGGTGTAAAGAATGAGCTGACTAAAAAGAATGTGTACACTGGGACTAATTTGACCCCCATCTCCCTTTATTTGATATTGAAGGGTGTGGGCTTTTTTTTTTTTTCTTGTAGTTTAGAAATTTAGCCTGGAAAAACACACACAGGCACATGTCTTACAAGATCCCTCCAGAAATATCAAGTAATTTTTCCTTGTAATGCCTCAAGACTCCTTTAATAATCATCAAATATATAACTAGCCAAGTTTTCCTGGACCCTCATCTCTATAGCCATCTTTTCTTTTTTGGAAATTGCGAGGAGAAACTATGACAGGAAGTTTCCATCTGCTCAGGTTAACCTCACAGTACATTTTATGTTACCTTCTGTTCATGTTCTCCTTAAAGCCTGTGATTCTTCCATTTAAATGTCTGTTTACTATTAAATTAAGGGTACATTAAAAAAAATTAAGTTAAAGTAATTTCCCCCTTAATTCCACTACCTTACCACCACAGCTTTAAAATTTTAAATTTCTTTATGTTTCCTGCCAACAAATCTCTGAGTCAAACCCAAAAAAGTGTTACAGGCAGCAAAGAATGTGTTCTCTGTGCTCACCACCATTCCTCCAAGAAAAAAAAAAAAAGATTCATTTCCATCAGATATGCATTTATAAGTATTTACTGTTCACAAATTGGCCGATGGTGAAAATGAGCTTGGAGCCTTTTTTCTTTTCAAAGACATTGTTTGATAAGCACACTCTGATTTTGCTTTTCCGTCTTCTCATTGTGAATGCCATGTGCCTGAGAAGCAGGGCTGGCTATGTGATTTGCGGTACCCAGTGCAAAATGAAAATACAGAGCTCCTTATAAATAAGAATTTCAAGAGAGCAACAGCAGAATATTGAGCCAAGCACGGGATCATTCTGAGCACTGGGACTTTAGGTTATGGGGCTTCTTGTTGTACCTCTTGGACCTTACTCCAGAACATAAGCGGAGGAAGAACTTTAGGCCTCACCATCGAGCATTCATTCAGAAAGGCTAGGAAGAGTTTGAGAACCAGGGAGATGGGCTGCACAGAACCAAGAGCCTTTTGCCCAATAGCTCATCCTAATCCTGTGGTTAGAAAAGCTGGGGTGTTCAAGGAGGGGACATAATATGTCCTGGAGTTAAGCTTCTTTAGGTGGGTAAAAGCACAATCTTTACAACATCAGTTAGGGAATGGAAATGGGAGAACAAACCTCACCTCCAATGCAGAGAACACCAAGGCTTCTCCTGCTCCCCCGCATGGCCTGCGGGGTCCCTGTGACCCTGGACTTCCTAAGACTTGGACCTCAGTTCAGTTCAACAGTTTTTGAGTAGCTAATAAATGTCTGGGGCAGAGCTAGATGCTAGAGCTAAATGTAAATGAATGAATGAATGAATGAATGAATGAATGAATGAAGTATCTACTTTCAAGGGGATAGTCTAGTGGGGGAGGCAGATATGTAGGTAGACAATATCAGAATAAATATGTTAGATGTTTTTAAAGCCCTTCTTATCTTGTGTTGGACTTGGGGACCTGGGACCTCCTGAGCTGGCCAAACCAAAGTGACCCCTGGCTCTCCATATGTCCATGTTCAATCCTGGATGTGGCAGGTAAGAGGTGCTGCACGCTCCCTCACATCAGCCAGGAGAAACCTCTAATGCGGCAGATAGCAGGGCTCCCCAGTGAAAAACCCTAGGGTCGATGTTTTACATAAGTTCTGTGTAAATATATCTTAAAGGTTCTAGGTATACATATGACTAATAACATATGCCAGAGCTTTTAGTGGATTAGATTTTTTAAATTCACCAGTAAATATGATTAAAGAGTTTATGCTTTTTAAAAATAACAGAGTGAAACATCCCATGATAATGTGAAAAAATATTTCTCATGAGTCTCTATCACAACTTTAAGTGATCTTTTACAGTGTTTTCTCAATGAAATAGCTCTCTGAAGGGAATATTTTCACATTTCGTGTCATATAATACCTATAAAAGGAACTGATGGAGGATTCTGCATCAATTGTTATACATTCAGTTGGTGTACAAAGGTGCCTGGACCCACAGCAGATCAGAACGGTCATCTCTTAGGCCGCAGGGCCCAAGTTATCTGAATCTAAAATTGATAATGATGATGTTTTATTTGATAATCATTTGACAATGATAACAACAATTCAGAAGGTTTAACAGCAGAATGATTGCTCAGATGCAGATCTCCTGCTCTCATAGCTGGGGCCACTCAAGAGAGTCACCTCTCTCCTCCCCTGTAACTGTCCCCATGCACTTCTCTGATCTGATGGCAGCCTATTCGATAACACAGCAAGACAGCCTAAGGCTCCAGGCCCCCTCCCATCTCCTCATCCCTGTGCCGGGCTAGGTGTTTGATGAACACGTTGGGTCCACATGAAATGCTGATTAAATGAGTAAATTAATAGTTCCCATTTCTTTCTTCTAAACAGCTTTGCAAGGGCTCTGCTATTCATTTTACAATGGTCCTGAGTTATGGGTAGGCAGAAAGAAAGTCCATTTTGTGTGAAGAAACAGAGACCTGAGGAGCTAAATGAATTACCCACAGAGACACAGGGAACTGAGATGGTGCCAGGGTGGTTGACTCAGCCTCCTGCTTCCTCTCAATTGCTTTGGCCCAGCAATTTTCAACCTTTTTCATCTCATGGCATGCATAAGCTAATTACTAAAATCCTGCGGCACACCAAAAAATGTATTTTTTGCTGATCTGACAAAAAAAAGAGTATAATTTTGATTCATTCACACAGGACAGCTATTGTTGTGCTGGCTGTTGCCATTTTTTTATTTGCTAGTCTAAGGGAAAAGAGGTCAGTGACCCTGATTAAGTAGTCAGGTATTGCATGTTTTAAAAATTCTCGTGGCGCACCAGTTGAAAAGTCAGTCCTCTGGCCTATAGACTGGAGCCATTGACTTTTGTTAAATAACCGAATTACAGTTAAAGTAACACATGTTGGGTATAAATTCTTCTGATATAAATTGGTTAATTATGGAACTTGATAACTAAAAGTAGCATTGAAAGTATTTGACAATTTATGGTTAACTTCCTTGAGAACACATTTAAATATATATATCTTTATTGATTTCAGAAAGATGAAGGAAGAGAGAGCTAGAAACATTACTGATGAGAGAGTCATCATTGATCGGCTGCCTCCTGCACACCCCCAACTGGGGATCGAGCCCACAACCCGGGCATGTGCCCTGACCGGGAATCGAATCACCATCTCCTGGATCCTAGGTACATGCTCAATGCTGAGCCACACCTGGCCGGGCGAGAACACATTTTTGGAAACAAGATGTTAAAACCCCCAATGAGAGAAAAGTTCCAGCTGAAGCCCAATCTATACTCAGGTATTAAAACTCCTCTCACAACCACCCCATCTCCACTCTTTTTTTGTGGGGGGGGTAAATAAAACATAAATACCAGGAACAGTGTGTCTAGACTTTGTAAGTCAATTTTCTATAATTGAAGAAGTATTAACAAAAGCAACAAAACCCTAAAGGACAGTTTGAGGAAATAAAAGCGTTAACCTTATGACGAAAGAGGTCAGTGGTAGTTCTAGGTGTCTGTAAAGGGGAACTAATACATTCTGGTTATAGGAAAAGCAAAAGGAGAACCAAGTTGTAGCTGTGCATTGGAGGGCAGCAGAAAAGCCAAAGCCCATAAAAAGGAAGAGTAGAACAAACCAGTCATCATGCAAAAGTGTACTGGGAGAGGGGAAAATAAAATCAAAATCTGATGCTTAAAATTTTTTTCTGAAATAAAATTTGTAAATAATACTACTTTATACATATATTTACACACATACACACACACACACACATATATATAAACTTTTGGTGGTAGAAAAGTGACAATAGAAAAATAAAATACATGAATGACCCAGGATTTTGGAAAATAATCGAGGGGCATCGCATCTCTGGTAGATAATGCATCACCAGCTGCCTGGAAGCGGTGAGTTGTCCATTTGCTCAGCAGCAGTAGCAGACTGTTAGAGGCCACCCTGGGAGTGGACAGTATGATTCCAAGTGGGAACCAGCAGTTATGTGGCCGTGGGAACTTCATCACTGTTACTGTTTTATTATCAGGTAGCATTACAGTTCCCATTCTACTATAAGATTTTGCTCTCAGATCCAATAGCTGTACTCTTTTTTTTTTTTTTTTTGGAAAAATATTTAACATCTTTTTATGGGCAGGGCTGTGAAATGAACTTTCAATCAAGTATTGAAGTAGAGAAAGGCCTAAAAACTTTGTCTTGTGGTTTGGAAGGTAAACCTGTCGCTTCTGCCCTTCTGTCCACTCTTTTTCTTCTTACCTAGCAGATCTGCTGCCAGAGAAAAACCCAACGCCCTAGTCAGAAGGGTCACTGGCTGACCCTCTGGGCAGAACAGAGGTTTGCTGATGGGTGCATTCATGGTTTAAAGAGAGGAGGGCCTGAACAGAAGCCAGTTGGGAAATGTTAAATGTAAAAAATATTAGAGAAGAAAATCAGATCAGTTTACTCAAGACTTAGAGCCAGGGCACCCTGCCCTCTCCTCTGTCCTTTACCTGGGATCTGTGTCTGGGGTGGATGTGAACACTTTTCTCAGTGGGGTCGGGTTCAGAGGGGATATTAACATCTCACCATCCTCCCACGTCCCCCTCCAACCCAGGCCTGATGGCAGGGAAGGGCTTGATGGGCAACATGATTCTTATGAAATGAAGCTCGGCTCCAAGCCTATATATGTATATATCCTCACCAGAGGATATGTTTATTGATTTTGAGACAGAGAGAGAGAGAGAGAGAGAGAAACATCAATGTGAGAGAGAAACATCCACCTGCTGCCTCCTGCATGCACTCTGACCAGGAATTGAACCAGCAACTTTTCCCTGCAAGGGAGGATGCCCAAGCAACTGAGCCACACCTGCCAGGGCCCCATATTTCTTTAAGTTGAGATATAATTGACATGTAACATTGTATTTGTTTTGGGTATTCAGTATAATGATTTGATCTATGTATACATTGCAAGATGCCTACCACAATAAGTCTAGTTAACATCCATCACCACACAATTACAATTTTTTTCTTTGTGATGAGAACTTTTAAGATCTATGTTCTTAGCAACTTTAAAATATATAATACAGTATTATTATTAACTATAGTCACGATGACACATATTATATCCCTAAGACTTACTCATCTTATAACTGGAAGGCCACGCCCATATTTTACAACTAAGACCTCTTTCCATTCTAATCCCATATCCATTCTCAGAGCAGCTAATGACTGTTGGTGCTTTCTGGGGTGTTTATGTGTTGGAATGTAAATGGGGGCTAAACATCACTGTGGGGGGAGGTGGGAGCCACTTTAGGCTTGAGACACCCTTGGCTGCAGGGTCCTATTATAATGAAGTGACTATCACTCTACCTTCTGAGCTGCTCACATAGCCTAAAGAAGGCTTCAAAGGAAAGGATTCCTTTCTAATCAGAAGCCTAAGACTTTGATAGGCATGACCCTGTGCAACATTTCTTTGACTCAGTAGAGCTTTTGAAAGAGTTTCTTTAGATCAAAACACTTGCATCACAGCTGGTTGATACACAGGTAGGTGCTACTGGTTTTATCCTGAGCAGCTTATGATGTATTCTTATGTTCTAGAATGAAAAATTTAAAATAAAGGTATTATGCTAAGTGAAATAAGCCAGTCAGAGAAAGACAAATATCAAATGATCTCATTTATATGTGGAATCTAATGAACAAAATAAACTGGCAAAAGAAATAGAAACAGAGGCACGGATACATGGAACAAACTGACAGCTGTTGGAGGGGAGAGGGGTTGGGAGCTGGATGAAAAAAAGTAGAGAGTAAGCAAAAAATATATATGTGTGTGTATGTATAAATATATGTATAAAACACATAGACACAGACAACAGTGCCGTGATGGCCAGAGGGAATGGAGGTGGAAGGTAGGTGGAGGTGGGCAAAAGAGGGGATAGGGACTGAAACATTTTGCATGGGGCAATGGGCGCATGATGCGGTGTGCCACTGATGTTTTTTGAGTTGCACACTTAAAACCTGTATGATTTTGTGAACCAATGTCACCCCAATAAATTCAATTTAAAAAATGAAGGTTCAGCATATTCTTCCAACCAAATGGGGAAAACAAGCCCCTTTTCTTGAGTTGATTTAAAAAATGTAATTTTTTTTTTTTTTTGGTCTGGAGGTAGGAGATATCTTTTGTGAAGTTCAGTTCTGGTAAAAGGTGCTCATCAATTGAAAAAGTGGAAGATAATGTTAAAATTCCCCCACTTCTATAGGTATTTGTGACTAAGTCTTTCTGAGCTTTCCAGATTTCCAAAAAACCAAAGACCACAAGAAGAAACCACCTCTGAACCTCTTGTTTCCTGACATTTAAGTCTGCTATCTCTTTGGGGTAATTCAGGCCAGGTTTAACAGTCTGATTCAGAGACCTGGTCTTGTCGGTTTCACGGCAACACCCAGAATGGGCTGTTGAAACACATATGCTCAAACATAGTCATGACAGATTGGGTTAGAAAAGCTCTTGAGAAGAAAATCCTGATTTAAAAAACCCCCCAAAACAAAAAATGATAGACATTTTAAATCTCTTTTCCTTGTTTCAGAATGGGGTGGGTGGGATGGGTGGGGGAGAGGTACCATGGTGGAATTGAGTAGTGATCTCATGAGTAAGTTTTATTTGACTTTTAGGAATATATTAACTTGTTATTGGGTTGAAGTTCTAACCTAAGATCTAAGAGTTTTCTTCAGTAATATGCATGAATGGGGGGTGGGTGGGGTAGGAGGTACATTAGTCATAGATTTAGTTATCAAGAAAGCTCAGAACTGGTCCAAGAACAAAGTATGGCTCTGTATGCAAGTGTCTCCACTATCTGTCTGCTTGATATTTGGATTTCCCATTGTTCTCCTGGTAAGAATACACCTTCCAACACACCGCCTGATCCCCTTTGGAGTTTCTCTGTTCTCCAATTCCTCTGGAAATGAGGCTCCCAGAGGGGCAGGTAGGTAGCCTGAAAGCTTGCCTCTATATTCCCCTGGCCAGAAATTGGTAGATGCCACAGCAGCGGCCACTCTCTCAGCCCTACCCTGGTAGAGCCAACCTGATTTTGTTGGCTGAGGAGACAGCCGGCCAATGTCTGGCAAGAGCATTAATGGAGAAGGACTGCAGAGAAAGATCAATCAGGTCATGCCAGCTCTGGCTAGCAGGACTCTTTGCCAATTACTCAACTGTCCCCTTTCTCTCACTCCAAGGACAAAAAGGTCAGTCTTATCATGCAGAATTCTCCTCCTTTGGGTCTCCACCCCTGTATTCCCTTCACTGCAGCTGTGAAGTCTCAGCAAAGATGCAGAAAGAACTCAAATTTTGGAATTCTGTGGCTTTCATAGGAACTGTAGAGACTGCTCTCTTGTTGACCAGTCTAGTTCCCACGCTGTATGAAGGTGAAGGGTAAAGAAAGCAGGGTCAGAGAAAGTCTTCTAGAACCCTGGGAACCAGCACCCATCAGCTCAGGGAAAGAGTCACATGCTGGGCAAAAGCAAGGACTGTCTCCAATGGGGCCGTTGAAGGTCCTGGGTGAGATGAAAGGTGCCAAGTTGAAAGGGATTTCACCTTCAAGTAGAAAGCATTTAGCAGCGTGTGAAGGATCACTTGGAGGAGGGGAGATATTATGCCAATTAAATCAAGACAATAGCATCTTGTTCCCCCTGCAGTGAACCCTGCTAAAATTGCCTGTCTAGAGGAAGGAAAATATTTCATTATTGCACCTTTGAAAAAGAATAATCCTTTCTGTATTTCCTCTCTGGAGGAGGGTGTCCTTTGTTCTTGTGCCTCTGACCCACAGCTACTCCCCGCATTTAGTTTCAGGGAAAAGAATTTGGTAGTTGGAAAAAAAAAAAAAGTGTGATTAAATGACCAAGTTATTAGACAAGGAAGGCCCCATCTCAAGGACTTTGATCAATAAACCAGGGGTGATACTGTAGTACTCTCATAGGAGTCTCCTTTCCAGTGTGGTAGCTAACACTGGGGAAGCTCCCTTCTTCCCAGGGGTCCTGGATGAGCTCTGCAGAGCTGACTTCCAGTGGTAGACACATTTTTCTGGAAAAGACCTTTTAGATTCTGGGTGTCACCGGTTACCTCTCTGCTGACCTCATTCCAGGATGAAACGCATAACGGGGGAAGTAATTGCTTTCATAAAATCACAAAACATTGAGATAGGATGGGGTTGTAAGCTCACAATCCCTGCATCTCCATTTTACAGCTGAGGACACTGAGGCCAAGGCTGATGAAGTGACATTCCGGAGGAGGAACTATGAGTCTGGGGAACGTAGCACACGGAGCTCATCCCCAAAATATCATGGGCCCCAGGAGCATTAGAAAATGAAAAGGGGAAAGTAGAAACCCAGCCTGACAAAGTTCCCTTAAGTCATTGCAATCTTAGCACAGCCAGGAAGTTTCAAGCATCCTTTTATCAGTCCTAAACGTTGTTTTAATCACTGGGGATGAGAGCCTTCCCAGGCATTCACGAGGAATGTCTAGTTTTCAGTGTCCTGTTTCTCCAGGGTGACCTTTACTTTCAGGTGAAATGCAAAGACTCACTTTTTCTTAGAAGGTAAATGACTGAGACTATCTTTTCCAGATGCTGGTCACCACCTTGTTATGGCCTAACTCCAAAGGTGTGGCGGCCATCACGTTTCAGGCTAGAAAGCTGGTCCCTATCCCATGACGGGGGGGCCCTTTCTGAGAACAGCCTGGGTATCTTTAGGGAGACTTGCTAATCAATACTGTGTTGGGAGCAGTGGCTTTTCTGGGGGACCTGAGCACAGGCATCTGTGGTGCAAATGTCCAGAAAAGTTTATTTTGGGCTGAGCAATAGGATGGGGAGATTTGATAATACAAGCAGGGATAGAGGAGAGGGGATACTGGCCCGGTTCTAGACTAAATCTTTTGGGAAAGACGTTTACTGGAACGGTAGTGGGGTGGGGGTGGAGCTTACAGAATTACCCAGCTAAACAGCACAAGTTCTTTGAGCAGCAAGACACAGAAATTCCTAAGTACCCAGGGATACCCCACTGGCCCTCAGTACTTTAGTCATGTCATGCCTGTTACTTAGGATTTGGAGACTATTTTGAAGCCTTCTAGGGCATTTATCCTTGAGTGTCTCTCTTTAAAAATCCTACCAAATTGTCTTCAAAAAAAGATAAAATATCTTAGATTCCAGTTTTATTTTTACTCGGAGTTAAAGTAACTTTAATACTTTTGCTATGAAGAGGGTAGTGAAGGGTAAAAGACGGAGAAATCTTCATTGGGCCTCGTAATCTTCATTGGGCTTCATAGAGCCTCGTAAGGCCCTAGATAGCCTAATAAGTTGATTGCTTCTCCTGGCAGTTAGAACCACTCCCCACTCCCATTTTCTGAATTTCAGCTGGCCTTAAACCACCAGAAAAAAGTTGTTTCAAAACCCCAACACATCAGTTCGGTGCACCACCACCGTAACTATCGGAAACCCTGCGCCCTCTGGTATGTGACTAGCCTTCCAGAGGTGAGAGAACCAGCCTTGCATCGTTTTTAAAGCACTCAGCAACCCAGAAATAAACATGCTCGCTGATGCTGATTTGAGAACTAAAGGCTATCTTTCAAGTCTAATAAATGTGATAAAAATAAACAGCCTTTCATAAATATAATGGAGCATGGCTCTGTGTTTATCTCGTGTCATATACTTGAGATTACCCCACTGGAAGAAGAAAACACTTGATTAATGCAAGGAGTCTATTTTGTAATCTGCAGGGGGTGGGAAATATTTTTTAAAAAATCCTGCCATGCCCCTTTTTTGCTTCTCTGAAGAGGTTATTGATGGTGTGCTTGGTAATAATGAGAATGCAGCAATTTCTAATGAGAAATCCAACAGGTTCCTTTGTTGTAGTTATTTGTTCTATTTGGTATTTAGTTTAAAAAGGGTTCTATGTTCTTCTTTTTCCTAAAGAGTTTTACTTTGGCTGTTCATGACATCTGGGAATAATCATAAACCTGTCTAGCACTTACTGATGCAAAGTGCTTTCCACATATGGGTTAGCCACACAATCCCCCGAGGTGGGTGCTGCTATCATTCCCATTTTACTGATGAGGATCCAAGATTTTGAGGTAGGTGTCTTGTTCAAGATCATACAGCTTAGCCCAGCTGGGCGTGGCTCAGCTGTTGAGCGTCGACCTGGGATCCAGGTGATCAGGGTTCGATTCCCGGTCAGGGCACATGCCCGGTTGTGGGCCTGATCAATGATTCTCTCATCATTGATGTTTCTGTCTCTCTCTCTCCCTCTCCTTCCCTCTCTCTGAAATCAATAAAGATATATTTAAAAAAAAAAAAAAGATCATACAGCTTATAAATGGTGGGCAGTAGGATTCAAAGCCAGTTCTGTCTGACTCCCCTTCTCTCTGGAATGACTACTTCAGTCCCACACAGGACCAGGGCAATGATTGAAGGGTATCCATCTCATTCATTCATTTATTGAGCTCAAATCTGAGTCGAGCATCTACTGGGTGCCAGGAGTTGTTCTAGGCACTGAACATATAGGAGCTGAGCAGACAAAACCCCTGCCCTCCTAGAGCTTACATTCTAGTGAGATCCAGTGAGATGAGATGTAAAATTAACAAAAGAAATGATCCCCTTTATATTAGTTAAGTGGTGACATATACGATATGAAGAAAAATAAATCGAGAGTTGAAGATATAGGATATGAGAACTTTTAAGTACAGCAGTCAGGGAAGGCTTTGTTAAGATGGTAAGATTTCAAGAAATAGCTAAAGGAGGTGAGAGGGTAAATTATCTGGCTATCTAGAGAAAGAATGGTCTAGGCAGATGGAATGTGCAAAGGCCCTGAGGTGGGGCCATGCTTAGCATACTTGAGGAACCAAAAGGAGACTAGTGTGGCTGCAGAAGTATTGAGCAAGGGGTAACAGGGAACAATAGATGAGAGGAGAGGCACAAGGAGGCTGGGTGGGGTAGGGCCTTGTAGACCATATAGGGACTTCGTCTTTTACTCAGCATGTGATGCGAGCCATTGGAAGCTTTTGAGTAGGGTGGTGACATGCTCTGCTTCAGTTTTAACAGGATTCCTCTGGCTGCTGTGTGGAGCTAGTTCAAAGGGGTAGAAGTGGGGAGCCCAGTTAGGAGATTCTTGCAGTAAACCAGTAAGAGATGATGGTGGCTTGAACCAGGGCAGTAACCGGAGAGGGGATGAGCAGTGGATGAGTCCTGAAAATAAATGAAGGCAAATTAGGGCTTGCTAATGGACTGTGGAATATGAGATATGAATATGAGAATAAGAGAAGTGTTAGGATGCCTCTGAGGTTTTCACTTGAGGTGAATCCCATGAGAGGTTATGAGGCAGTGACTTAAACTGGAAATGTATTTTACTGTGGAAGAGATCATAGGCTTGAGGAGGGAAAAGGCAATTTATAACAGATCTGAAAAATGGGCTTCTGTGAATAACTTTCACTCCATGCAATTCACAAGCAGGAGACACCGAAAAGAGTACACTTGGAGAATGCAAATCCACAGGAGGGTATCCTGTATGATAGAAAATTCTACAAAGATAAGGCCTTTTTCCTGTCTTTTTTTGAGACTATCTTGTCTAACCCAGCCAAAGGGAAGAACATTTGTCACAAACCATCATCACACAGAAACCTACCTTGTGCCTGAATGGGGACTGGCCAGTTAATGGATTATAGAGGTAAATATTCTGAGGGTGAGGGTGGGTTCTGAGATATGCAAAGCCTGATTGCTACTGGAGATACACTTATCAGACCAGAATCTTGCAGGTTCCTAGAGGAAGTGGGGAATAAGGCATGGGGGAAGGTTTAGGGGTAGCTAGAGAGGGTAGAAGGACCTTTATCTTCTTTGGAAGGCCTAATCCGAAAGACACTGAAAAATCAAAGGTGAATATTCTTAGAACCAACAGGAGAGGTGGGGAAAGGAAGGAAATCATTTCCATGGATCAAGATAGTTTGGGGATTGAGAAGCAATCATGCTAAAATTTCCAGGAAATCTTCTTCTACCCCCACTCCCATCTTCACCTACCAAAGTTCTCTAGTCTGTGACATGGATTTTAAAATTAAATCTATTGCTCTGGTCGCTGTGGCTCAGTTGTTTGGAGTGTTGTCCTATACCAGTCGATGTTTCTTTTGCACATTGACATTTCTCTGTCTCCCTTCCTCTCTCTAAAATCAGTTTTAAATAAATAAATAAAAGTTAAATCTATTTTTTTGAGAGCATTGGGAGAATTTCTTAACACTTTGTTGGAATAATTGAAAATCTCTGGAGTGTCCCAAGGTGGAAAAACTCTGGAAAACCACCGTGGTACAATGATAACAATAGTTTACCTTTATGAAATGCTTGCAGAATGCCAGGTTCCCTGGCAGGCAGCTCAAGTGCATTTTGTCATCTAATCCTCACACAGTCTGAGGAGACAAGTGCTGTTATTATCTATAGTTTGCAAGTAAAGAAATGGAGACTTGGAGAATCAGGTAATTTGTGCAATCTCTTTGAGCCAGTGAGAGGCAGATCTGAGAGACTCAACTCCATCCAGGCGACTCTAAGACCTGTCCTCTCTCACTGAGGCCAGGCAGGGGACACACTGAGGAGGGACTGAAAAACCCTTCTTAGAAAGAGGAATTTCTTTTCCCTACATTCTCAGAATTGGGTCACAAAAAGCTGAAAGCCAATTAACCTTGATTTCAAATTAAGGAGTCATTAGTTTTCTCAATATTTAACTGAGAAAGAAACACCTCCCTTCTTCCTCCTTGAAGTAATTTAATTTTCACATTATACTTTAAGGGATATCCTCTATTTACCCAATGCTTTCCTGTTCAGACCTTTCAGACTATGAATCTTGTATATTTTATATACACAAAGGTGACTTTTCCTTCCTTGAATGACCAATGCTTATCAGCACAAGCAACCGATACTGAGCTCATAAATATGTCACTCGGAGTTCAGTCTCAGCCCTTCTCTTTTCTAAGAGTAATTCTCACGTGACACTCCTCTTCCCCCTTTCTTTTCCTAACACTATCGAGACTGTGCTTGTGCTCCCAAAGCACCCTTGGGGTCTGTTTTGGTTTAATTCTGCATTGGCAAATATAAAAATGAGTGACCAGTGCTTTTACACCGAAGTCATTTCAGCAGGAGCCTGCAGACAATATAAAACAAGGCCCGTGGAGCCAGCGTCTTCCGATTCCAATTAAATATTTCCTGTAAGTCTGTGCCAATTGTGCATCTTGTAAGAACATTTGAAAACAGAAGTTTGAACTCACAGGGACCCTGTTGCCTTAAAAACCTGTTTCCTGTTTGACAAGATTTTACTAGTAAGAGCAAAGTAGCACATTCAGCAACAAAAGTCATTGTTAGTGGGTAAGATGTGCAAAGGTAGTGGTTTCCTCTCCTGAGTGCCCACTGCCCAGCCTCATTGAGTTGCAGATTTATGTCTTCCAGATAAATCTCTCTGAACATTAGAACTCAATTCCAAAGGGCTCTCATGACATTTCCAGCTTTACAGGAAATATTTGCTTATCTCCTATCTTTACATCCTACCCTGTGCAAATCTTGTAAAGTTAGAAAAGCTCTTCAGGACGACTCTGTAGATGTCATTGTCTCCATTTTACAGATGAGAAAACTGAGGCTTGGGGTTCCTATGTTACTAAGTTCTGTATAGAGTATTTTAGATTGCTAGGGACCAGGCGTTCAAGGTGCCTTTGTGTCATGACTTCGCGCAAGTTACTAAAATGTTTGCTATCTGTTCCTAATCCATAAAGTGGGCTAAATGGCAGCAGGAACTTGACATCAGAGATTGGAAACAACTTTAAGTTGTCTATAATAAAAGTGACCACAAAGCATTATTATTATTAGTGTATCATTATTATTATTTTAAAAATTACCTTAGGACTGAAACTCAAAGTTCTTCATGATCTAGCCCTAGTCTACTAGTCTACCAGCCTTTTCTCCAGCACGATTTCCTCCTTCTACTCCCCCATCTCTCTCTGTCTCTCTCTCTCTCTGTCTCTCTGTCTCTCTCTCTCTCACACACACACACACACAAACACAAACACACACATGCTATCCCTTTCTTCAAATATCATCCTCTGAATCTTTGTCCGCATGGTCCCTTCTACCTGGAACACACAGTCCTGCGGCCCCACTGCTTCTGTGAGGCCTTCCCCGTCTGCTTGGAGATGAGGCTGGTGTCATTCCTAGCACTGATATCAGAATTGGAAAAGCCCGCATTTGAAGTCTCGTGTCATTTAGGCAAGTTACTCAGCTTCTCTGTGTTGCCATACTAATCTCTAAACTGGGCTAATACCCTTTACCTCACCATATTATGGGAACTAAATGAAATAACCCATGTACCGCACAGGGCCCAGAATGGGCCTGCACCTCCCGTCCCCTCGAGTAAAATTCCTTTCTCCCTCCCTTGTGAATGTACTTTGCTTAATCTCTTATAACATTCACCAAATTCTGGTTTGTTTTATTGTCCCTTATGTATGTGTCCACTGCCTGCATGAAATTATAGGCTCGTTGAGAGCCAGAAAAATGCTGATTTATTTTCATGTCCACCACTGCCCTTGCCTCAGAGTAAGTTCACATGATACTTAGAGAACTCCAGGAATGTTAACCGGCTCTTCTGGACCTGCTTGCTTTGTGGGGTGGGCTGGTGACTAACGCTCGTGGCTAATTTGTAGAGCACGGGAAGCTGAGCCACAGAAGGTGAAGTGAGTCAGAACCGAGGCCCGAACATTCCAGAACTCATTCCCAGGCTCTGCTTCCAAACTTCCTTCTCTTGCCGGGTCAGCTTTGCACAAATTAAACGAGTGAACTATCTGCATGCCCATGTGAGTATAATTTGATGAAGTGAGGTTCAAACATTCATTTAACAAACATATAATATTAATATTTTTTTAAAAAGCCTCATCTAAGGATATAATTTTTTTAAAATTGATTTTCAGAAAGAGGAAAGGAGAAAGAGAGAGGGAGGAAAACATTGATATGAGAGAGAAACATGGATCGATTGGTTGCCTCCTTTACTCGCCCGACCGGTGATCGTACCTGCGACCTGGTATGTGCCCTGACCGGGAATCGAACCCACAACATTTGGTGTACAAGACGATGCTCCAACCAACTGAGGCACCCAGCCAGGGCAATATTAATACTTTTAATGGTAGGTACTACATTGTAGGATGCTGGATTTTTTACTCATATGATATTAATCTTCATGAAAATCCTGAGAGGTGTTTTTTTTTCCATTTGCAGTACAATAATGCTTAGACAATCCTGCGCTAAATTCTAGAGGTATCCACTAGCGAACACCAAGCTCCCATTTGTTAAGATTGCAATGTAGTGGCAGAGACAGGCGAACAAATCATTAACTGCATCATGAGGTACATAACTTATAAAGCGGAGACACAGAGGGAGAATAATTAACATTATTGGGAATGAGAAATTATCAGAAAACAGGCAATATTTGAACAGACTCCTGAAGGACACGAGTTCAGAGAACAGATGAAGGAGAAAGGCAGTTCTAGGAATAGGGAACAGTGTGTTCAAGGTTAAGGAGGAGAGAACAGAACTTATTTCAGTTATAGTGGAAAGAGGAGCTGAAACTTATGCTGGGGCAGGACTGGGTATCATGCCAAAGAGCTTGGCCTTTTTTTCTATAGGCAATGGGGAGCCATTGTGGGTTGTACACAGGGGGAATTACTCTGTTGTTTTCTGACAATCATTTTGGTGGCCTTGGAATGGGAGCAGACAATGAAGATTCCCTGAGCATGTTAGGTATAAAGTTATATCAATGGTAAAAGTTATCCTAATAAAAATATGAATAAGTTATTATTATCACTACTAGTATTATTATTCTTGCATATTAGCAAAATTATGCTTCTTCCATTTCAGTGCTTATTTCTTCTTTGGATAAAATTGAGAGAAGCTATTCTCTGTATCTAATACACTCCCTTACAGGGGCAAAAGATCTCAAAGAAGTTTCACTTTGTAGAATGTTTTCACCCAGAGTATGGTAATTGTTAATCTTTTGAATGACTATATTTTTTTGTTAGTGAAAATGCTGTTTGTCTGAGTGTATCTCTCAGGATATTTCCCCAACATTCTCTTCGCAGCACAGGCTATCACAGCGCCGTTGTAGGCAGAGAACTTTGCAGTATCCAACCATCCTGGCCCAGACCCATGTGCCCCAAATGAATGAAATCTTCAGACACAGACTATGTGTGCAGTGTGTAGTTTGTGCATATGTAGTTTTATATATTTGTAAATGGGGATGGGTAGAATATGTAGGATATGGGGGAAAGATAATCCAGAAATTTTGTTGAAACCAAAGATTTCCCTTGCACTGGCCAGTCCAATTCCTGCCCAAGCAAAGCCCTGGGTTGGAGAACCCCATGTGAGCAGTCTGTGCAGCGCTTGGCTTAGCCCAGGGAGGGTCCAGGGCACCTTCTCTTATGTGTTCCCTGTGGCTGCCTCATGGGACTGACCCTGCATGGGAAATGTCCTTGGACAGCTTTTTACATTTTCTTTTTTTAAAACAACACCTGACTGATCCCATGTGAAATGTCCTTAACAAAATGAGCCCACCAACAGATGGTGCTGCTGGGACTGGTCCCTATACAAACAACCTCCTCACCACTTGGCAGGGCTGGCTCCTCCGGCTTTCCACGTCAGGTTTTAACGTTCCTTCCATTTTCAAGCAATGAGTTCTTGCTCTTTCGCATCTTCTTGCAGTGGCCTGTGAGGGAGGACAATGTGTGTAAGAGGGCAGACATTCCCTGGGATGTGTCCTCCCCAAGGTCACACGGGTAGGCTTACTCTTCCCACCTTCCCCATGTGTGCCTTGAGTAGGCCATCATAAATTTCTAGAGGCTTCTTTTGAGGACACCAGGCATTGGCTCTGGGTCATTGGAGCTTCCAGAACCTTGGCATTTTACCCCCTTCCTGGTGTCAGGAACTTGCCCATTTCATGGTGGTGGTAGGTGGGTCTGATGCAGGTCTGATAACATCTTCACCTGGTGAAGATGGCCTCTGGGGTGACTGGCCGCTGGAGTGGATGCTGCCTCAGGTGTGGTTCCTATGGGAATGGTGAGTCACAGAGGGTGCTGGGCTGCTCCTTTACACATCTGCGTATGTCTGGAGGTGTTTCACTTCCTCCCAAAATGGAGAGAAAGGCCCAGGGTGCTGGGGTAGAGCTGCTCTGCCTCTGCCTAGTTACTTCATCTTCCTTAACTCACTTTGCCTTTCACCAGCTACCACCATTAGCTCTCAGAATCACCCAGAGGAAGCACATGGGGGAAAGCACGTGTGCTCCATCACGTCAGGCTCTGGAGCTGCCCAGGTAAGGACAGGATTAGTTCAAAGAAGCAATAAGAAGAGATCCTGAGCCCGGTTTGTGTGCTGGGTGGAGGGGCTGGTGTCGGGTGAGAGAGGCATGGATGTTGGTGCTGGACAGACATAAATTGGAATCCTACCTTTTCTACTAATGAGCCCCGTGGCCTTGGAAAGCCACTTGAGCTCTCTGAACCTCAGTTTCTTCTTCTGTAATGTGAGAGGTACAGTATTTTCCTCATAGATGTCATCAGATAGATTCCATCTGTCACCGGTCCTGGCTCCAAGACAGCCAGCACCTTCGGGAGTGTGGACAAGACTGTTGGGAGAACACCAGCAACCTGTGGGCTACACCAGAGCATTATGAGGCTGAAAGGACTTAAGGCCAGCTGGTTAACTTCCTGCACTCTGTAAGCTCCCAGCATTACCTGTGAAGGAAATGATCTTGTTAGAAAGGGTGCCAGACACGAGTTAGGAGAGCGGAATGGACTGAGCAGGCCTGGGTGACAGAGAACCATCTGTACAGTGTTCAATTACATCATCTTTCTCCAGATTTCTTTTTCCCCTGCCTCAGAGTCCTTTCATCAACTGCAGTGCCTGCTTTTGGATGGCATTTCTTAAACTTTTAAACATCTAGGTATATTTAAATGATAGACATGAACATGTGTGGAAAAATAAGTCCAATTGTCCAAATAAGGAAAATATTCACTATTGCATTAGATAATGCATCTGATTTCTTGGAAGCCATATTTGCTCATAATAAGCTGAAGCTTAGTTTTCCTATTTTGTTATTTTTATTACCTTAGTACATCTAAAAGTTACTCACGAGGCATTTAAAAAAATGCATTGGCTAAAAAATCCAAAAGATAATGAGGGTAAAAGAATAAACTAGGGGAAGAAAGTGAGTAACTCGTATTTTTTGAGCACTTACTATCACCTCTTGCTACGTATCAAGCACTCTAAATGATCTTACCTAAACCTCGTAACAGCCCTGAAATGGAGATTCCCCATCTCCATTTTACAGATGAGGGGTCCAAGACTGGGGGAGAGGGGGCAGGTAGAGTAATTTGCATAAAGATGGTGAGCTGTGGAGTTGAATTTGAATTCAAGCCAGCCCAGCTCTGAGGCTGTGCTCCTCCGTGTCACCTGCTCACCAGGCAGAATGCAACAGACTCACGGGCTAGGTGAGGTGTATGTAGGGACACTGGACACACAAATGTTTCTTGGGCCCTCAGTGTCCTCAACTGTGGTTAAATTGAATACCCCTTAAACTATTTTCAAGACTTAAGAGTATATTGATTGCCCTGGCCAGTTTGGCTCAGTGGTTAGAGCATCGGCCCTAGGACTGGAGGGTCCTGACTTCGATTCTGGCCCAGGGCACTTACCTCAGTCGCAGGCTCAATCTCAGGTGAGAGGTAACCAATCGGTGTCTCTTCTTGTCTACTCTCTCTGAAAAGCAATGGAAAAAATATCCTAGGGCGAGGATTAAAAATAAATGTTAAAAAAAAGTATTGCCTAAATGTTAATTGAACCATATTGTAGGTATGCAAAATTGTATAACAGATATTAGTTGAGATGGGCATGGCCCAGGTAGAAGGAAATAATATAATGTTGTGACTACACTGACTTGCATTAAAGTATCCATTCCTGTGGACCTTAACCATAGATTAGTTGTCAATTTTTATATTTAACTTATTCACATTAAAAATACGTTTTTACAAAAGTAGAGTTTTGGCATATTTTTAATAAACAAATATGATTGGCTCCTTCGTAAGACTTCTAAATACACGTTTGGGATTGACATTATAAATCAAGTTGATTTCTCCTCAGGTGTATATTTCCAATGGTTTCTCTTTCCGATGAGGCTTAAAAGGTCCCCAGGGCGCTGTTCATCTGGTGTTTAGCTTTAAATGTGCAGAGGCACCTGCTTTATAAGTATATCGGGAGTTTCTCCGTGTGTCTGCTGTGCACGGCTGCTCCGTGAGGACTGCTTCCTACATATGCTCTGGCTTACTTTGTATGAATTGTTGCCACACTTACTTTATCTATAGTTATCTGGAACATTTGGGCCTCCTTGATTTATATGAATGAATAAGAAAAAGCCATTAACATATCTAAACAATAAAAAGATAACAGGTGAGATAGCTGAAGCCAGTATGAGGGAAGAGAAACCACTGGAAATATGCACCTGATTCCTGCAGTTTCCTGCTTGCTATGGACACACTGGAAGTGGCCCTGTGCCTGATGGTGACTGGTATCGTCCCTGGGTCATCTGCTGGGAGTGTTCTGGGCATCCAGGCTGAAGTTGGGGAACTTGATAAGCATCGAGAGGCTTCGTAGAATGTGATGATTTATACTGAAGAGATAAGGGGTACCTGTTTTCCCTGGGGTATAAAGGAAATCTCAGAGTTAGCTTGACTTCTGTCATTAAGCTCTGGGGGCAAAATACATGTGACTTGGAGCACCAAATAAAATGAGAGTGAAATCCTGAGATGTCTCTCTCTGCATTTGAATCACTACTCATGAGGCAGCCCAAAAAGGGAAAAATTATGGGCTTCCAACCAATAGGGTCTCTCTAGAAGTCCTACAATCCATATACACAGAACTATCCCATAAAAACCAGCACCCTGGTCCAGGAGACTGGGGCAGGAGGCAAATGCCCTGTGCTCCTTCACACACATCTGGCTTAGTGTTGTTTTCCAGAGACATCTTTTCTCCCTTTTGGCCCAGAATTCACTTGCAGCAGAATTCACCAGTATGAACGTATTTGGGGGAAGAAGGGAGGTGGATGCCCAGGACCCCGCCAGGGACAGCTGCTTCTCCAACATACTGGATTCAGACTGAGAGTGAATTCCAGACAGTGCCTATTTGAATGCATTCCAAGCAAATGGACTGACTTAATGCTCCTTCATCAAATATCCTTAAAAGCCTTATTAATAAATAGACTGATTCCTGTCTGGTAGGTGTAGACCAGTGGTTCTCAAATTAGGCTCTGTTAGAGTCATCTGGAGAGCTCAAGATCGCAGTGATTTTATAGTTTCTTTAATGAACTGGAAAATGGAAGAATGTCATTCTAATAGACTCTCTCTTTCTGAAACTAACCTCCAGTGCCTTGCTTGCCCTTAATTAATGTGATCAGAGTTGACCCAAATAAAAATGTGTCTCATCCCATCTACTCCCCCTACCTGCCACCACTGAGCGAGAAGATGGTGTGAGGAAGCAGAGCTTGGCACCTTGCATGCCTGATGACACATAAGCCCGTGTGGATGCTCTGAGTCAGGAGCAGCCCTTCCTTCAGCTGGACATTCTTCCTGCAGGGTCCACAGTGCCGGCATTTCTAACCCACCCTGTCCCCCAACCCACACACCTGCTTTCAGTCACTTCAATGGGAAGAAAAGTCCAGCGGAGGAAGAAGCACAAGGCATCTTAGTAACAGAAATGGAGTTGCTTGAATGTCATCCTGTACTTAGCAACAAAGAAAAAAACCAACCTGAAGTGTAGCAGGAAAGAAGGCAAATTTCTCTCAGTGATGAAGATGAGCCATCCTAGCTGAGAAGGAGTCCCCAGGGATGGATGAGTGGAGACAGGAGTAGGGAGAGCTGGGGACTGATGTATTCTTCTGGATGGCTGGTCTTTCGGTGTGCTGGTTGTATTTCTGTAGAGTAAGGTAAGAGAAAAAAGAAGGGGAGGGAAACTTTGGTAGTGAGAGAAGTAGAGGCTCACGCAATTACTTTTTGCTGTTGAGGCCACGGTTTGCTGCTTTTATGGTTGGTCCATAAAAGAAGATGGGGGAATTTAAACCCTTACGCTTCTGGTTTTCTGAGCAGCCTAGTTTGAGGGGAACATTAGCAGCCTGGGCAGGCAGAGCCCAGATGCAATATATGGGGAAGCCCTCTTTCAGATGGGCTTTGGGACTCAGTGTATGTACATTTCACTCCTAAACATATCTGTGTGATCCCTCTAAGTAACCATAGTTTGTAGATGTCATGGTGGTGATGTTGTAAAGGAAAACCTGAGAGACAAACTGCTTAGCTTAATTGCTGCCAGCACTCACATGTCTTTGAAAGTGTAGAACATTTAGGAAAATCTTAGTGCCAGTCACACAGAGGACAGCCCCACACCCTGTCCTCTAAGGCTGGCTGAGCCAGATCACTGGCAAGGTTTGATCTTGATGCAGTTACAGAAATCATGTAAAAAGCAAAACTGACTCAAAACAAATAAAAACAAACTTCAGAGTGGAGATTAGTAAGGAATATAAAAGGGTTGCAGAGGCAAGATGGTCATATGACTTTCTAGCTTCCGAAGTCCGTGCAGAGCTTTGTGAATATTTAGGTAGGAAGGAAGGGTTTGGTCAGCCTGGAGGGGAGACCAGAGGAAAGGGGTGGGGAGCTGCTTCTTTGCCTGAGAACATGAGAGGAGAGTGTGGCCAGCACCTCCTAGACTGGGGCAGGGGACCTGAGGCAAGATCCAGGTTGTATATCTCTGAAACACCTGGACTACCCTCCAGGGAGGGTGTTGATCCTGTAAACTGTTTCATGCATGATCTGAAAGTGTGATAAGGAATGTGTGAGACCCCAACCCCTTCAAGCTGCCCAGCACCCTGCATCTTTCTCAAACACTTTCCAGGTACAAAATGCATAATTTCAAAGAGGAATTAACACATTTGTGGGACAAAATTGAACAGTGTTTTTAAGTTTTAAACACAAAAATTTTAAGAAATGTACCACTGTGACCATAGACATGAGGAAGGTAGACTTAATCTCCATGTATCCTCCAAGCAAAGTTGTTTCTTGTTCCCTGTTTTACAGTTGGCAACTCTGTAGGTTTCAATGACTGGGCAATATTAAATAAGGAAACTGTGGGCCTCCTTAAGTGTTTAGGGGATAAAATAGAACAAAACAGAATTAATATATTTCTTAGCAGTCAACAGCAGTTTCTAAAACCCTTCATTGTAATATTAAAAAAAAAAAAAAAAAAAAAGATTTTCCAGGTCAAGGATATGTTCCCAGAGTTATGAAATAATGTTGGAAAATAATTGTGTCCACATAAAACAACTCCATTCAAAAGAAAAAAATAGAAATACCCTTTAGGAATGGCCAAGGAAGGAAGCTGTGCCTTGTGTCCAAGCACAAGCGGGTGAGATTAACATTATTAGAAACCAATCCTAATGGAACAGCATGGCTCACCACACATCCAAATAATTTTCATTTCCACTGGTTTCCTCCTCAATAGTCGGAACTTCTAATTCATTTCAGGAAAGAAAACTGAAAGTAGATATTGCATCTAAATTCCTTTAAACTCATGGCCCATGTTCAACTGAAAGTTCTAATACAAAAAATAAGTTGTAAACTCATCCAGTGTCTGAAAGGATGTTTCAGGTTTTACCAGAAGGTCTCTCACCCACCTGCCTGCCCCTCTATAGGCCACTTGCTTTAGGTCCTTCTGGTTCCAAGAAGGAAACTAATTCATGGTCTTGCTGAAGCACCTGGCTGTTGTGTCATGTCAGGTGAGTGATAGCCCAGGGTGTTCCTGTCCTGTAGGGAAAATGGAGGAAGCTGAGGAGCACACAGTACACCTTAGATAGGTATCACTTTGTTTTCAAGACTCTTCTATTCACAGTGTGATCTCCTGAAGACTTTCCATGAGAATTTTAGGAATCTTCTATTTTAATTTTTGTTTTCTAATAAGAATAGATATAGAGAACAGACTGACAGTTGTGAGAGAGGAGGAAGGATGTGGGGCAGGGTGAAAAAAGTGAAGGGATTAAGCAAAAACAAACAAACAACTCATAGACAAAAACAACAGTATGGTGATTGCTATAGGGAAAGTGGAGCTGGGGGAGGTAGAAGAGGGTAAAGCGGGGATAAAGGGTGATGGAAGGAGACTTGACCTTGGGTTTTATAAAATAGTACACTTGAAATCTATATAATTTTATTAACCAATGCCACCCCAATAAATTCAAAATAAATAAATAAATGAATAAATAAATAAATAAAATTAAAGTTAAAAATAATAGAAACTTTTTCTTCATCTAAAATGATAACATCAAATTTCTTTCCTGGATTATTTTTCTTCTACTTTATCATCATCATTAGCATTTAATGATTTCATCATTAGGCTATAATTACTTTTTAAATATAAATTTTATTATTTTATAATGAGAAATAAAAATAAAAGTGGTAAAAATAAGAAGAAAAATGTCACATATATTTTCAGCAACCAAAACATCAAAATGGTAACTTGGGGTTATTTGTGCTTCCCCTCCATATAATAATTATTTTTAAAACTCAATATAAACATACTACAGAGTGAAAAGCCAAGACACAGACATTCTTGGGAAAATATATTTTCAATAAAAGTACCGGACAAAGGACTCATCCAGAATATTAAAAAGTTCTTTCAGATTAATAAGAAAATGACAACCTAATAGAAAAACAGTAAAGAGATTGAATGGGCAGACTGCTAAGAAAAGATGTTCAAATGGCCAATAAACATATGAAAGAATGTCCAACCTCATTAATAATAGGGAAATGCAAACTAAACCCACAATAACACATTGCCAAACATCTCCCACAAAGACAAAAATTAAAGTGACTGACAATATAAGGTGTTGCTAAGAATGTGGAGCAACTGGAATGCTCATATACTTCTCATGAGAGTGTAAATTGGCACAACTCTTTGGAAAACTTTTAGTTAGAATTTACTAAAAATGAACATGCATACACTCTACAACCACTAATTCCTATGCTAGGTATGTGCCTAACAGAAATGTGTACATCTGTGCAACAAAAGGCACATATGAGAATGTTCATTGTAGTACCATTTGTAATAGCCCCAAACTAGAGGCAATAAAATGTCCATCAAAATAGAATAGATTAAAATGTTATATTTACACAAGGGAATACCACACAGCGATAAGAAAGAATTACTGTTAAATGCAGCAGTGTGGGTGAATCTCATGAACATAAGTTAAAAAAAAAGATAACAAACACAAAGAAGAATATAGTGCCTGTTCCATTTGTATAGTTCAAAATCAGGTGATACAAATTTGGGTAATGATTACTTTTTGTGGGGTGGTCTGAGAGGGGACCTGACAGGGATTTGGGGATGCAGGAAACATTTGATTTCTTGTTCTAGGTGGTGCGTACGTGTCTGTGCTCATGTAGAGAAAATTTATTGACCAACAACCCCATGATTTTAATCCTCTTTGGTACGTACAAATGTCAAAAGAGGTCTACTTTTCAAAATACCATTTGAAAAAGAAAAAGACACTGTTTTCAAGATGTTTGTGAAGTTAAACAGTTGTTTTTTTCCCCCCTAAAATGAGTGGGAAAAAGGCAACATTTCAAAATTGCCATATTCTTTTATATAAAATGTGATTTTAAATGTGAAATGGATTAAAATTAAGTATTATAAGTAAAATTATATTATTGTAAACCTTGTAAAAATATTGTATCCAACTTATTTCACTTAACATAAACATGCTATGTTTATGTTATTAACATGTTATTATGTATTATGTTAATAACATGTTATTTTCATGTTATTAAAAATTCATCACAAATATCATTTCTGATGTCTATTGTAGCATCAAAATTTTCCTCCTTTTCCTCCTGCAGAACTGGGTAACTTAAAATTTAAAACTATTATTAAAAAAGGTACAATGAATACTTTGGTGTGTAATTTTGATCTATAGTTCAAATTATTTGCAGATATGAAATTACTGGGTTAGAAAGCAGACATTTTGAACACTTAATGTATGTTATCAAGTTGCTCTCCTAAGGGGCTCCTCCAATATATGCTCCTACCAGCAACCTGAGATTGTGCTTACTTCACTAAAATTTCACTGACATTATTTTCTGTTTCTTTAATTTTTGCTAATTTGATTTGTGAAAACAGTATCTCATTGAAAAGATCAATGCTTACTCCAAAAATACTGCATTTGCTGAAAATGTCTCTTCTGCATTTGTCTGCAGAATAGATTTATTATACCCACATAAGACTGTGTGAAACCCAAATAATGTTGTCCATCTTTAAAAATGTCTATGTTTATCAGACATTTGAAGAGTCATTTCAAACTTTTTGTTTCCAGTTGTGTCTTAGAAATAAAAATTATTTGTAAATATTCCAGTATGCATCCCCCAAAATAAGAGCTCTTCTTAAAAAACATAACCACAAAACCATAATCATACATAAAAAGATGATTCTTTAATTTTATTAATTACTTAGTCAATATTCATATTTTCCTTTGTCTTATAAATGTGTGTGTGTGTTTAAAATTTAGATCTACAGAAGTCTATACATTATGATTGGTTGATATGTTGTGTATGTCTCTTTTAATTTATAGTTTTCTGTGTAATCCGTCTCCCACCCTAGATTTATTGGTGGATAACATTGAAGAGAGTGATTGTTAGTCCTGCAGAGTCCTTACAGCTGGGATTGCACTGATTGCATTCTTGTGTTTGTTTGTTTTTAAACATGTTTACCTATTTCCTATTTTTGTAAATTGATAGCTCTTGAGGCTTGGTAAAATTCAGAATTTAAAAAGAATCATGATTACTTCATAGGTACCCATGTATGCTTCCCTTAAGAGGTACATAATGTCTAGTTGTCTCTTTTTATGTTTGTAGCCATTGATGGTCATTGCCTGGATAATGAAGTCATTAGGGCTTGCAAAATGCTGATGAATTATTTTTTTTTCATTTGTTAGTTGGAATACCTCAGTAAAGACAATCTTCTTTCTCAACTCTTTAGTTATCCTAAGATACACCTTATATAGGAAAGACAGAGTAAATGTTTTGCTTATCAGTTTTCAAAGTAACGAGTTGGTTCTCTGCTTTTTTCCACATGTGAACAATGAGTTTTGTTTTTTAGTATCATTGTGATTTCAGACTTGAACACATTTGATGTGTTTCAATCAGATGTAGTTATTCCTTTTTGACTCAGAAACAGTCACATACTTGGCCAATAGGAACCCCTCCAAATTGGCTCTTATGTTCTATTGACATGACCCTAATATTTCTGGATACCTTTTTTTGCTTTCTGTTATGATAGGATGTCCCAGACTCTTTAAAGAATGCTTTAAATTGACTTATCCTTAAAGGATGAATATTTTCAGTCATTGAAAATATTCAGAAAGGGAACATTAAACTCTGAGTACAATTCTCAAGTTGGAATCACCCCAGATATTCTGAGTGATGGCAGCTTCTTCCTTCCTTCAGGAGATAGAGGGTGTTGGCTTGAATGATATAACCCTAGTCAATTCATAAGTTCCAGCACATGTGCTTTAAAGCCATTTAGATTCTTTCATAATTAGACAATTTACATGTCTGCCTTCCTTGCTAGTCTGTATTCTGAGAACAAAAATTCTGTCTTCTTCTTTGTATTTCTAGTACAGTGTTTGTCACTTAGTTAGTACTTAAGAAATATGTTCTTTCATTTTGACTTTAGAACTAACATAAATAAATTTAGAAGAACTATATACTGTGGGAAAGCACAGTAAGGGAAACAAACCCCTACATTCCCAAAACCAAACAGACTCACTCTTAGTGTCTATCTGGGTGACTAGCTTTGCACCAGAAACGTGAGTTTAGGTTTTGCATTAATATAGCCTGTGGTTTTTGTAGTAATATCTATACAATAGTAAAATCTATACAATAATTTTTAGTCTTAAAATACTTTTTATATTTATTACTGGATTTTAATTCTACAAGTGATTAGTAAAATATATAACACAAGTGTAATGAAGGCCACTTTGTACTTTGGGAGCTAAGAAATAGAAAAGTTATTTAACTGAAGACACAGAAGAAGTGTCAGAACTTAGTGGAGACTGAATGAGCTTATTCCCAACCCCATTATTGACACCTTCCAGGCATTCTTATGTCCACAGCCTTTCGGGAAAACTGCTGGGATTACCTCTAGCTTTTGCTTGCAGCATTGATAGTCCTGGAGGTGTGGCGGAGGGGGGGGGCACATCACTGGCCTCAAGTCTTCAGGATAGTATTACTATTTTAAGAATATGAATAAACTTGAGATTTTTCAAGGGAACAGAAATGTCACCCTTTTAAGGGTACATTTTGCCTACTTTTTGACACTACTTTAGAACTCAAGTTACTCATCCCGCTTCAACTTAAGTTACTTAGAAAAAGACACGAGCATAATTTATGAAAGGCACAGGGTTTGGAAACAGAGACCATCTCCAAATGATGGTTCTTTCACTTATTAGCTTCTCTGTGTCTCAGTTTTCTTATGTGTAGAATGGAGATACACTCACCAGGAAGGATCTACGTTAGCATTCAACGAGAAAATTAAGGTAGCACTAACTAAGATCCTTGGTACCTAGTAAGTGCCAATAAATATCTAATACTATCAATATTATTAGTGCTTAGCAGAGTGTCAGGCTATTAGAGCTCAACAGATGATAGCTAATAATTTCATTAGCTGAGTTCTCAAGGTAAGCGTTCTGATTCCCCAAGTCTTCCCCTGTGGCTACTATTGACTTGGACCAAAGAGAGACCACTATTTGGAGGATGGACTTACATTAAGAAGGGCTTGGGATGTGGTGGGGTCCAGGTTACTGGGACATTTGACAGTAAGCAAAAGAGAAGAGGGGCTAAAGGTTTCTAAAATGGGAGCAAAGATGTACTGTGAATTCTTAATTTCTCAAATGATAAACAATTCAAGTGTTCCCAGTCTTCAGAGTGGAGGTTCAGGAGTGTGGTGGTGGGATAGCCAGATCAAGGCTATGGGTGAGGTGAGATAAAGGTCTTGACTCACTCAGATCAGAAGGCCCAACAGAAGGATTTGAACTTGGGAAAGTGATCCCCGTGGTAGAGACATCTGGACCTGTGGGGCCAAGTGAGATGCTGATACCCCTGGTGGCCACTTCCCAGGGGTGAGATTGGCTTTACCTGTGAGCAGTATGTAGAGCTACTCCTCTCAGGGCGTGGAGTTCTGCATCTCTGGTTTTCTCTCCACTTACAATGTCCTTATTCATTGCTTCCTTGGGCAGACCCGAGGCTCAAGAGGGAGGCCCCTCCCCTGACAGAAGCTGGGATATTTTACTCCTGTAGTCATGTTCCTACCTACCTCTCTTGCCCCCTCCAATGTACACTCACATATAAACAGAGCCACCTTTAAACATTTCAAAGGCTTTTAGATCCTGATAGGACTGCTGCTCTTACGGAAGGACTAGATTTATCAGACTCAACAGCCAGGTATTGTTACTCTGAAATTTAGTGACCTCTTTTCAATTCATCTCCCCCTTCCCCTTTTTTTTCTTGAAAAACTTCAAGCCTATATAAAACTTGAAAAAAAATAGCACAACGAACATCATGATATCCTTCACCTAGACTCTCCGATTCTTTCAGTTGACATTTATTATTATATATTACCCACTATGTACTAGACACGTGATAGCCTTTGGATTAACAAAAATGGGCGTGTCCTGCTTCCTGAGCTCAAGCTGCTCACGGCTTATTGGAAAGGGAGACCATAAAACAGAACACTATAATATGGCCGGATAATGTTGTATTCCAAGGAAGTGTATTCTGAGCAAAGGGAGCAGCATGGATGAAGGCATGGGAATTTGACAAAGCTGGTCGGTTTGAGGAAATGCAAATCAGTGAAGTAAGATATTCTGAGAAGAGAGAAGACCAATGTATGCTGGCTCTGGAAGACACTGGAGCTGATCAACCCAAAAGTTGTTGTTTTTTCCTCATGGTGTAGTTTTATTGTTTCAACCCAAAAGCTTTAAGCCAAAATGTTTTTCAGAATTGGTAAGGGAATTGCCTATGTTCCTTTATGAAAGAAAAATAAAGTGGGTGCCAGGGCTGGTGACTGTCAGAGATCCTGCTTCAAGAGTGTATTGGTGACTTAAGAGTGGTCGAGTTTCTTGGAATTGTTCTACTGATGTGTCAGACCTGGTATTTGGAATGCACTTGTTGGGGGGCCCCAGCCTTCATGAGCTCTTGGAACCCCTGTCCTCTAGCAATAACTTGATTCCCATTTCCTGGAATCCATCAGAAATGAGCCTTGTAGTATAATTACCCTAAGTCATTACAACTAAATTTTGAATGAAAAGAAGTAAAGAAAGATGCTTGAAATGTCAGGATGACTTTTAAAAGGATGCAGGAGCTATTTCTCCTTTTAAGAAGAACAGCAACTCCTAGCTTTTCTGTATGGCTCTGAAGCGATTGAGAGCACAGGGTAGCCATATCTGCAATTCCTCATCTCTGGGGAAGATTTAACTGCCCCTCTCACATGGCACCTAAGAGGACTAAGCTCTCCCATTTGTGTCCATATTTGCTTTAACCTTTTCATTTAACACTTAAGAAAACAAGTCATAGGACTAAAAGCTGTGACCTCTATCGCCTCGCCTCAAATATCTAAATTGTATAATCTTATTGTGGAAAGGGCTGGTTTATCTTGCTTAATTTGTTTAAATGTACTACAGCGTTTTCCTTGGTGTCCTTCAGATAGGACGGCATGGTGGTGGCCTCACTTTAGGAGGGGCTGTGGCAGAGGATGGGGGAGAGGTTGCTGAAAAAAACCCCTGCTCTTTCTGCTTCTGGGGCTCATAAAGAAATTCAGTTGCATTGGACTTGTTAAATACAATCTCTTCTCTGTATCTGAAATTTAGGTCTACAACCCAAGGTTGGCCCTCAAGCTGTAGCTCAGTATCTTGACCAGTGGATTTGCTGGTCAGATGGCAGCTCCACACCCACAGGAAAGGCTGTTGAGAGTTAGCATCTCTGCTTCCTGAGAGAATGAAGGTTCTCTCCTGTACTGTGGGGCTCCGGGCTGGCAGAGTGAAGTAGGGAGAGAGGAAGGCCTTACCCATTTAAAGATATGCTAACAGATAAAAACATAGCCTTGTTCCCTTGTCTTTTATTTCTGACCAGGGATGTACCCTGAGAAAACTAAAGGTGTCATTTATACAAAAAAATAATTATAATAACCAAAAATATAAAAACAAAGAAAAACCTCCAGTCCTGCCTATCATCGTTTGCATACTTTCATATCTAATGGTATATTCAGACAACATTGGTTCCTAGCAGATTTGGGATAAAAGAATTAAACAACTAACATTTTTCAGGATCTGTTCTTTTTATTTTATTTTATTTTTTCCAGATTTATTGAGATATGATTGACATATAACAGTGTATAAGTTTAAGATGTACAACATGATGATTTGATACACATATATTGTGAAATGATTACCACAGGAAGGTTAGTTAACATCATCACCTCACATAAGTACCTTTTTTGTGTGTGTGTGGTGAGAACACTTAAGATCTAATCTCCTAGCAACTTTCACTTATCTAATATGGTATTGTTAGCTACAGTCACCATGCTGTACATAAGGTCCCCAGAACTTATTCATCTCAGTGAGGGTCTATTCTGTAGAAAATACAGACATTTAAGGTATGAATAATACCTTTCTCTAAACAACTTTAAGTTAAAAATAAAGTTGGTGCTGAGGGAGGTCACAGGAAAGTTACAGCAGGGGAAGTCAGAGAAGGTTTCATGGGTGAGCAGTGAATTAGCAGGTTAAACTCAGCAAGTGTTACAACACCTAACACGTGTGAGAAGGGGCCTGGAAGATACACACCAGACTGTTTAGTTCTGGGGAGGAGCCTGGGACTGGGTATGGAGGCATTAAAAGGACAATTGATTTTTGTCTGGATTCATGTATTACTTATATAATCAGTGGTGGGCTGGTAAATGTTTAAGAAGCAGCTATTTCTTCTTTTGAAAAACTTTCTGTTGCAGTGCTGTCGATTTTTCATGCTGTAAATACTCCCACCATTGCTAATTGCAAGCAACCAGTACAAGATCAACTAGCTCACAAATTCTTGGAAATTCAGTAATTCAAGCACTTATGTGCCGGGTGCTGAGTCGGGTGCTGGGGCAGCTGGAGTAAAGATTATGATGCAGTCCTTGTCTGCCAGGAGACAGAAATATAGATGAGCTCAAAGAGAAACTAAAGGAAAAAGAGATTAACTTTGGCAAGGTGTAGGGAAGGAGGAAAATCCAAGAAGTTTCTCTGAATGAGCTTGGAGAGATGAGGTCATAGTTATGTAACTAGAGAATGGGAAAAGGCCCCAAAGCATGAAAGCACATGATACATTCAGGGAATTGCAAGCTGCTCACTTTGCGCGGGATTGGCACAAAATACAGGATGAGGCCAGAAGAGAGGGTCAAAGTAGTGAATTTCACTATGTAGTAATGAGGGCTACTGATAGCTTTTGAGAAACATCAGGCAATAATTCTGATAACAGTGTGCAGACTAAACTGTAAAAGAGACCACTGTGTTGTTTCAAGCAGGATATAAAGAGGGCTTCAGATGAAGCAATGCAATAGAGATGGAACTGAGGCAGATCCAAGGGAGGGAGAAATGACAGGACAATGGATTGGCTGAGGTCAGTGGAAGCGTTTGGTTGCTTGAAGATAATATCTAGGACTTCGAAAAATGATCATTCTGTCTCTTGTGGGAATGAATGACTTCATCAGAAAAGAAAGGAAGCGTTTTAAGAGACTATAAAGTTTAGGACTTGGGAGCTCACTTGGTTATTTCCTTTGCATTTTTTTTATTAACATTTGTAAGTTTGAAAGCAAAAAGGTCTGAAACATGAGTGGCAGATCATGAAGATGGTTTTGTTTTATTGAATTTGGATGTATGGATCTTGATTCTGGGTAGTTATAAAAAGGATGGGTTTTTGGTTTAGGATGGAGGGCATCTTACAAAATTGGGAAATAATAATTAACTCAGGAGTTTACCAGATAAAAATAATTTATTCATGGAGCTTGAAAAGAGAATAGGTAAGGGAAGGGAGGAAAGCACCCAGGTAGATCTGTGAATCTAGTTACTTGGAAGAGTAATAAGGGATGACAGAGAGCGAATAAGGGAGCAGGAGATGCCTGGTGATTCAACGAGAAAACAGTTGGGAAGGAGGCCAGAAACAATACTTAGGGCCTTAGGTGTCTGTGTACAAACACACAGGGCATAGGTAACAAGCAAAGTAAACTCGGGATTATAGCACTCGGTGTAAACATAATGATCTCATTGAAATCTTGCAGGTGGTACGCGAGACTGACATACAGTGATGAAATTGAATCTATGCCTCATTCAAAAGAAGCATGCCTATGGCCCTGACCGCGTGGCTCAGGTGGTTGGAGCATCACCCCATACACCAAAAGGTTACAGGTTCGATTCCTGGTCAGGGAACATATGGGAGGCAATTGATGGATGTTTCTCACATTGATGTTTCTCTCTCTCTCTCTCTCTCTCTCTCTCTCTCTCTCTCTCTCCCTTCCTCTCTCTAAAATCAACAAACATATCCTCAGGTGAGGATTTAAAAAAAGAAAAAGCAACAGCATACCTATGAAGTGGAGAAGAAGATTGATGTGTGTTGTAGGGGAACTAAGTGGAAGGCCATTGAAGAACATAAAGGTGAATATTTAGGAAAACAGGATCAGAATATTAAAGCAATTATTATGTATCATTTGACCAGAAGGTAATAGGGCAAATATTAAATATGGAATTTGTATAAAACATTAAAAAAAAAAAACTTTTAAAATTTGTAGTGAGAAATCTGACCTTGATTTCATGAACATGACATTTTTATATCCATTTTTATGCTTGAAATAGCTACATGTAGTTCTTGACCAAGACTCTTAAAAAATGATCTCTTGAAATTCTCAGTAACCTCATCAAGAAGAAAATTTCTTTGTATAAGTGGGTAGCAAAAGTTTTTAAATGTTTTTATAGCTATTTAAAAAATGTACAACAGTTAAGACAATCAAAAAGTACATACTTCTTTTTTTAAAAAAAATTGACAAATGTAATGTTCACATTCATGTGGTAAGGTAAACAGATTCTTTTTTTTTTTTCTTTTTTTTTTTTTAAATATATCTTTATTGACTTCAGAGAGAGGAAAGAAGAGGGAGAGAGAGAGGTAGAAACATCAATGATGAGAGAGTCATTGATCGAGCCCACAACCCGGGCATGTGCCCTGACCAGGAATCGAACCCCGATCGCCTGGATCCTAGGTCGACGCTCAACCGCTGAGCCACGCCCAGCAGGGCCAGATTCTTTTTTTAATAATTTCCAGAGGATATTTTTTCCATTGCTTTTAGAGAGAGTAGAAGGGAGAGAGAGAGAGAGAGAGAAACATCAATGTGAGAGAGACACATTGATTGGTTGCCTCCTGCACGTACACTGACCAGGGCCCGGGATAGAGCCTGCAACCGGGGTATGTGCCATTGACAGGAATTGAACCCAGGACCCTTCAGCCCCTGGGCCTATACTCTAATTACTGAGCACACTGGTTAGGGTGGTGAGCAGATTCTTTATGATGGGCAGGTACACTTGTCTCTCATCCATGGGGACAACTCTCCAGCTAACCCCTGTAGCCAAGGATTATGATTCTGTCCACAGAGGTCTGATCAAAACTTCAACAGTGGGAGTCTCTAGAAAGTGCCAGGTCAGAGGCATGTTGGTGCTCTCAGGTGGTCTAATCTTATTTGGAGCCATAATCCATCAGTACCTGGGGATTCGGGTGCTAAGGGTTGAATTGTGTCCTTCCTCTCAAATGCATATGTGCATATCCTAACCTCTAGTACCTCAGAATGTGACCTTATTTGGAAATAAGGGCTTTGCAGATGTAATCAATTTTAAATGGGGGTATATTGGATTAGAGTGGGCTCTGATCCAGTGGCTAGTGTCCTTATAAGAAGAGGGAAATTTGGATATAGAGACATACGAAGAGGGAAGGTAATATTAAGAGACACAGGGAGAAGATGGCCATCCACGAGTCAAGGAGAAAGGCCTGGAAGAGATTCTTTCCTCACAGACCTCAGGAAGAACCAACCCCGCCAACAGCTGGATTTTGGACTCTGGTCTCCAGAAGCGTGAGACAGTACGTTTCTGTTGCTTAAGCCACCCAGCCTGTGATGCTTTGTTATGATAGCCTTAGCTATATGGGATTCAGCTCCCAGAAGAGGGGGGTGGAGGGGGGGTGGGACTGGCAAGTACCAGGCAGTATATTGGAGTAACTGCCAAGCAGGGGAGTGAAGCTTCAGCTCCATGAGAGGAATGGAAATGAGAAAGGAAATGAGACAATTCCTAGTGAAGTTAAAACTGCACTTAGGGGCCGTCCCAGGATTCATTTCCCAAACATAAAAGATTTTACACCAAATGTAGGTCAGCAAGAGCCCAGGAAGGCTGGCTGTCTCCATGGGGATCGTTCGAGTGGCTGTCAGGTTGGCATGAATGTGGAAGTCCTCAGTACCTATGACCGAAGGGGTGTAGGCCAGGCACTTGGATGAAAGTAGGTTTGGCATTTATTACCTAGGAGGATGAGTTGTGGCTCAAAATGAGTATAAATTTTATTTTTTTAAAATAAAGGCACCTGGAATTTAAAATACCATAGGAAACTTGGAAAACAGGAAAAGAGAAAAAAATCTCCCCACAATCCCACCATCTTAACCAAATTCACCAGCATTTCCTTTGTTTTCTTCATGTATGTGTATTTTAAGTAGTTGGACTTAGAAAAATGTACATATAATTTGCACTTTTATTTTTAAATAAAATTATAGTGCAAGCATGTTCCCATTTTCTATGTGATTTCTCATAAGAATGACCTCTGATGGTTGCGTAAGTCCCCGGTGTGGGTGAGCCACAATGAACCATCCCTCCGTTGTTGGGTGTTAAGGTTGTGGCTGTTTTGTTCTTACCAATATTCACTTTAAGGTGCCTTCCAGTATTGAGATTCCCTGATTCTGTGTTTGGCAAAGGGAAATGAAAACCACTTCTCAAATTATCTTCTCCATCCCTAATTCCTCTTAAGAGAGGTCTTTTGAGACACCTTGACCATTAGGTCAGATTCCTGTTTATTTCCACAGAGCATCAGTTTCATGAAAAATGATTTTAAGAAATGTCTATCTAGTTTCTTATCTTGGACAATTTTTCCCCCAAGATGTACTCCCCCCCAAAAATGCAAAATTAATGCAAAGAATCTCTTTCACCCAGATTTCCCCCAAAGTTAATATTTCACCTAACCACAGAACAGTGATCAAAACTGGGGAATTAACTTTGAAACAATACTCTTACCAACCTGACTCAGGTGCCACCAGTTGTTCCACTCTGTCCTTTCCCCGGGTCCAGATCCAATGAGGTTGAATTAGCTGTTTTGTCTGCTTCAGTCTAGAACAGTTCCTCAGTCCTTCTTTTTATTTCACAATCTTGACACTTTTGAAGAGTACTGGCCAATTATTTTATAGAATGACTCTCCATTTGGGTCATCTTGTATTTTTCCTCATGGACTTCTTGTGCAACCATAGTGATGCTGGGTCCTTCTCAGGGCATCTGAATCAGGAGGCACATGGTAAAGATCTGTCCCATTACAAGCAATGCTAACTTTACTCACCTAATTAAGGTGCTTTCCCACCTCCCCTTATCCAAGGGGCTATGTCCCAAGACCCCCCCCAGTGGATGCCTGAAACCACAGATAGTGCTATGTTTTTCCTAGACATACATATCTATCATAAGGTTCAACTTATAAATTAGACAATTTTACAGATAGAAGATTTGTTCTTACCATAGATCTTAGCAATTTCAGCATACTATTGTTTTCTTTCTTTCTTAAATTGAGAACCTTTTTCTTTTCACTTAACGAAAGCACCTGTAGCTTCTCTTTAGCATATCCGAATTGCCAGCATCAATACTCTTGCACTTTGAGGACATTATTAAGTAAAATAAATATTACTCGAACACACACTGCGATACAGCAACAGTTGATGTAGCACCAAGATGGCTAAGTGACTAACGAGCACTTAGTGTGTACAGTGTAGAGACACTAGGCAAAGGAATGAGTCACGTCCCGGGTGAGAGAGAATGGATGGTTCAAGATTTCATCGTATTACTGAGAACAGTGGTGATTCTTGGATTTAAATATGTAGACTATAGTTGTAGATATGTAATATTTATTTATATCTGCAAAATTACTAGTGTTTTTTCCAACATATGGCCTATTTGCTAAATTTGTTAAAAATAACAGTGACTTAATAACAACAACAAAAAACCTGCTAATTTAATTATAAGCAAATCTAATTGGGTGTTAATTTTCACACGACATATCGACCGGAAACTTTGTCTGTTAAATTCAAAGTCCATAAAATCAAGGTCCGCAAAATCAAGGGTTTACTGTATTTTTAAGTCATTTGTGTCCCCTGTGATTGTCATACCTGGCACAAAGTAGGCACTGGATAAATATTTACTAACTGAGGCACTGACCTACTGACAGCCAGACTTTACACCCAGGGCGAGGGCCCAGCCGAGGCCTTCCTGAATTCCTGAAATTTTTTCTTATTTCAAAAAACAATACATGCTCATTATAGAAATTTGTAAAATAGAGAAAAGCACACACAAAAGAGAAAATGAAGCTCTCTTTATCTTACCAGCCATAGAGAAGATTTTGCCATATGATGACCATTTTCCTATTTATGAAATATTCTTCAAAAACATGTTTTTAATGGCAATAAAATGACCCAGTGTGTGGATGTGCCACATCTAACCATTTCCTTGTTGTGGGTCATATAAATTCTTTACAGTTTGCCACTACTGGAGATGATGTTGTAATGTTATACATTGAAATCTCTAACTATTAAAGCTGATTTGTAAGTTGCTTTCCAAAAGGATTACATCCATTTAAGACCACATGCTAGTGCTTCAGATATTTTAAATGCTGACAGTTGAGAAATGAGGGTTTCGAAGCAACTCCTTTTCTTTTAAACAGCCTCCAGTATGATGAGAGTGAACTAACGTTTTCCTCCAGACTTAACTCTGGGCCCCTGTGAAGCGTAGGGTAAACCACAGGGGAAGAGATAATTTGGAAAACATGCCTGGAAACCTCAACCTAAATTGAGGAGAGAGCATTAGCCTTCCAAAAAAAAGTTTGTGAGATAACTTAAGGAGAAATGATGCCCCAAATTGAACAATTGATAACACAAAACAACTAACTTCATTATGCTGATTGCCACTGTATTCATGGCCTCATATAAAGAACTGTTCTCTCTTTACAAAAGATAAAATCACGCTAATTAAAAGGGGGAAATAGCCCGCTGAGAGTGGCTCAGCGGTTGAGCATCGACCTAAGATCCAGGAGATGGAAGTTTGATTCCCGGTCAGGGCACATGCCCGGGTTGTGGGCTCGATCCCCAGTCGGGGGCGTGCAGGAGGCAGCTGATCAATGAGTCTCATCATTGATATCTCTCTCTCTCTCTCTCTCTCCCTCTCCTTTCCTCTCTCTGAAATCAATAAAGATATATTAAAAAACAAAACAAAACAGAAAACACACAGGAAGGGGGAAATATTGGGGAGAGGAATCAGTCAAATGAGAGAGCACTTTAAAAAAAACTAACATTCACTTCTACTCTGAGAAATATGTTTGTTTCATTCTGAAACACAAACATCACTTTCAAAAATAACACATAATGAAAGCCAAAACTTTCAAAACTTATTTGCCATTATCATAAAGAAAATTTCATCCTGGTGCTTGTTTTTTCTGCTGGTGCGTATTCCACCTCAGAGACTGGTAGACCAGGGGTCAGGCTGAAAGCTTTGCTCAGTACCTACTGCAGGTATCCATCAGCTCCTAAGGGCAGCATGTGCACATCTGTTTATTAAGCCAGAGTTTAAAATAACTGTGAGCCATTACAAACACCTAAAGTCTTATTATCATTGCAACAGAAGAGCTTAACTATTTTAAATTTAACCCTTAGTAGGACAGTCTATTACCAAGTTTCCAGTTGAGCACAGGCTATACTACTTGGAATTCTGTAGAACGTTCTAGAGATAGAGTCCTGGGCTCTGAGCCAGGCATTCCGTGGGAAATCACCATTTTAGAAAGTGAGGTTTTTGGAGTACAGTGGGAGTGAGGTTGAAATCAATCTTCATGTGGGACAATTTCGCTGAAAACTTGAATAACTGACCCTTTATTTTACTTTCCTGTTTTCATTGATTGTCACGAATCCAATTACAGCTTATTTTCCAATCATAAGCCTATTTATTATGTTTTACAGTTTGATGGCTCATGAATGAACATTGTAACCACCATTAGTAAAAACAAGGCTATTCTGTAGAGTTGGGTAAGTGTACTTTTATTAATATGAGGGTAGTTGTGAAGCAGTATCGCTCCCACTTTCTTTGTACATTTCTTTAGATAGCTTCATCGTTAACATTGCAGTTCTTACAGGTCATCAAAAGTGGATTCGAAGCCATAATAGTTCTGCCCCAAAGCATACTGGAAAGCCAATGGTACCAAAGCCATGTTGTTAGGGGATAAAGAATGAGTCATATTTCTAGGGCCCTTATGTTTCCCTTTGACAAGGAAGTGAGATGAAGAATATGTAAGATGTGTAGCCACTTCTAAATGATGCAAGATATATATTTTTTTCTATTGATATTTTCCTTTCTAGTGGTGATGTTAGATCTGAAATTTCTATGCTAGAGTAAAGGTCCAACTAGCTGGTATTTGAGACAGAGAGTGGAGATCTATGGTCTTGGGTATCTAGAGGAATAGAACATTTCTATTTTCTCCCTCTGATTCCTACATTTGTATGCCTGCTGATGCCATTCTAGCTTTCTTAGTTCTACTATGTCAGTGGCTGGGATTGGGGTCAAAGGGAAAAGATGATTTAGAGGATACTGTTGGTTATCTATCCATTTCTCCCCTTCCTCCTCTCAGTGGACCCACATTTTCACTTTAGTTTACACCATCACCCATGTACTTTGAGGGGAGATGACCTCAACCTTAACTCTTGGTTGGCTTAACACAATCAGCTCATTCCATTCCCAAGCTAAGGTCATTGATTCAAGGGTGAGCATATGACTTACAGGGTTCAATCAAGGTCATTCTCAGGACTTCTGCTTGGAATCCTGTGAGTGAGGTTCTCTCTTCCTTTTTCTGCATGCCAGGATATACAGGAACCACCATGATCCTTTTGCTACATGAGAAAAATGACCTAAAAGATGAGGTTAACAAATGGGAGAAACACATACAAAGGAGAGGCAGAGAAACAGAGCAGGAGCTCCTGGGTTAAACTGACTTTGAACTTCGAGTGACATGAACACATGAATGTCTTCATTGCTCAATCTAGTTAGAAAAGAGTTTCTGTATCTTGGAACCAAAAGCATTGCAACCTTTACAGAAGGTTGGAGGTCTTATATTGAAGCATCATAGGGCCCATCTCTAGAGGCTGTGTCTTCCTTCTGACATGTTATGTGTAGTCAAATACTCATACTAACTTAGAATATAGATGAAGTGTTATACGCTCACAGTGAACAATACTAGAAAACAAAACTGTTCAAGTACACAATACTGTATAATAAAGAGAGGAAGGGCAGGATTCTGGGATCTACCCATCATTTATGACTTATTTCTATAAGAAAATCTTCTCCAACTTCCAAACAAATTTAGAAATGAATTTTGGGGACCTTATAGGTCTCGGGTTTCTCATGAGGCTGAAATATTAAATGAAGTTTAAGGCATCTTCTAGCTTTAACATTCTATGATTCTTTGTTACCAGTTTGTTTTAAGTAAATACAAGCGAATCCCTGTAATACAGCAGCAGTCTTGAATAATATAGCACTTGAAGATTGTTCGTATCCTGTTCAGCAAGCTGTATCTTGTTTGTTTTCACAGCAGTTGAAGATCTGCCATCATTATTTTAACCATTTTTGAAATTCTAGCACAGTGCTCACATCTTGCCTCTAAATATTTATATGCAGAATGCCTTATTTCCTACAGCAAACTAATTTTTTGATTTGTCAGTTTTATGGAAACCTGAGAGATCCACATAGGTTCATATTTCTAAGCAAAAGCAAATAGTAATTTCCCCCTTCTCCACCCATGGCATGGGTTAGTCAAAGCAGGGACTTTTTCTAAGAGTAGAGATATTTGTCATCTTTTGATGGTTTTAACACAAAAATGTAATGGTTCATAATACTTTTGGTTCAACACAAGTTATAGACTGAAAAACAAACGATCAAGTAAGCATAAAGAATGCATTGAAATAAAAAGATTTATGCTTAGAATCATCATTAGGCAAAACCTCCCTTCCCTTTAGGTATGGCAGGTGATCTACCTGGTAAGAATTAAGTGTTCCTTGGAGACTCTCTCTACCCCCCCCCCTTGCCAAATCTCTCCCACTAGACTCCTAAGGAGTCTGAAATTTCACCAGTCCCTCCTCTAAGAAATTGTACTACACAAAGTCCCCATTGAAACAATGGTATGTTACCCTGAAGGGCTGGTTATTAGCCCAGTAACTCCCAGTAACAACCCACTGGCTTAGATCAGCCCCTGTGGCCACCTGTTTTGAGTGGGTTGTGGGGAGAGGGAAGAAGGGAAGGATTGAGTCTGACGAGAGTGCCTGTTGGTTACAAAGCACTGGATATAGGAACAAGGGACCAAGGACAATTTGTTGCCTTGGGCTTTCCTTATGTATCTTGATTCAAAAGAAGTCAGTAGATCTCATTTCTCCTTATTAAGTCTCAGAGGGTGCCAACTGGAATACATCTTCCTTCCATATCACTCCCATTCTCTGCCCTGTTCTTCCTTATTGTATGGCCACCTACAAAAAAATCTCCCCAGGACCCTCATGATGTGGTCAGGCAGTTGCTTCGTAAGTAAAAGAACAGCTGTTTCTCTCCCCTGAAGGACTTACTTAGGGTTCTGTCCAGAAGTAATAATGCCTTTTCAGTGAGCCCCTGGGTTGGTGCACAGAGGAAGGAAGTGACAGACAATTATTTCACTTCTCCCTCATCTCTAGCCCACAGTCCCTGTATCAGCGTGAGAGATGAAGTAATCAAGAGAAAATATAATATAGGCATCTGCTCTTGGTGTTGTGGGACAGAAGAAGGACAGTTGAGCTGATGTGGGTCTGGAACTTTGCTATGGATCTATTGGGGTGCATGTAATTAGGTAGGATGTTTTACGGAGGCTATCCTTTAACAAAGGATTCTGTAAGGCAGAAACTTTATCTGCAGTGTTCTTGTATGATGTTGTGTGAGAGTGTTTAAACTTGGTTTCCTTAGCAGTTCTTGCCCTGCTTCTGGTATATTTGGAGCTTCTAGGTAGGGAGGACCTGTGACAGATAGGGCACCAATTCTCAGACGAGGCATGTCCCCACCAATAACAAGAACTTTGAACTACCCCAAACAACACAATGGAAAATGTAAGTGATAGTATTCTTAAATTGAGTTCAGTAAAAATGAAAGGAATTTGACATTTTATTTGAATTACCCCTTCAAAAGTGACCCTCTTTCTCCTTTCATGGTGTGATATCATCCTATTTTATTTTTGGTAGATGCCAGCCATAAATCTGTTCATTTGTTATACCTAATGGCAAAGGGCAGTTGCTCTCAAGTCCGAAATTTGTTCCTTAATATTGGAATGATGGAAACAAGAGAGGCACATGTGTCCACTGCTAAAAATGGAAGTTACCTCTCTGCTTCATGTTCATGATGCTGGAGATGCTGTTGACATTTAAGAAATTCTTGCTGATTTGTACTATTTGCCATTAATTCTCCTTTTAAAGCATTTGTCTCATAGGTTTAATAGAGCATTGGCCAATACAGAATTCTGAATACAGATAATATAATATAATATTCTAAAGTGGCTGAATTGGGAGAAAAAATGGGGAAAGCATTTTGAAGTGGGAGGTAGTAGAACATAGTGAAATATAAATTCCATAAAAACAAGCAGTCTGGGAAGTAAAGGAACAATGCCTGCTATAACAACAGCCTCACAATATCTCCCTTAAAGACCAAACATACAAGGACCACAGGTTACAGTTAGGGTTACTGATCACAAAATACCTCATAAAGATATCATTGCTGGAATTCATGCTTTGGGCTTGGAGCGTTGTATCTTAAAATTTTCATAGTGTCACACCCAACAAGCATTTTGTGAGTGCTGTGTGCTAGACTTGGTGTGTGTCAACGGGGACACAAACATGAACGAGACATGATCTATGCCCCGCAGGTTTCACAGACTAGAACAGGATAGGGACACAGTAAAGATGAGCCACCTGTGATCCACCACATGTCACAATGACCACAGCGCTGCCAGAGCATAAAGAGGGCAGCCGTGACGGTGGGAGTGCGATGGGGTGCGTGGAGAAAGAAGGGGGCCATTGTGTGATGGAAACACATATGACAGGTTTCGATTATTTTGTGATGGGCTTCATGGTCATTAGAGCCACAGCAGTTGTGACTGTGGATGCAACTTGGGTTGCTCATGAAGACAGAGTGGGTGGTGTGACCCCAGGCCAAGTTCTGGCCATCACGCTGTGCTTCCTCTAGGGAGAAAGTGCGGCTCTGTCAGAAAAAAGAACCTTTTACATTTATTAGACATTAAAATATTTGTGCCCTGATAGAGTTTTATTGCCTCTGCAATCTTCACTTTTACCTCTATATAAACATGATATGGCTGGGCAAAAGCCTATGATTCCATTTGCAGATCAAATTATCGGTGCATTTGTCATTGTGAAAACAGTACATGGAAAGGTGCTATATACAGAAAGGGTGAGTTTATGTTGTTAAATAATCCCCAGCAGGAAATGTCTGACATTCTCAAAGGCTTTTTCCCCTATCTTATTTTTATGCCTTTGATCACTTCCTACCTAACTTTTTTGAGGCTTTGGTATGTTTTCTCTTTCCTCTCATCTCTCTTCCTCTTAAGAGGTGGCCTGAAATAGAAATTTATGTTTTTACTTATTAAACAGTTCAAATAGCCTGCTTGTCAAGCCAGGCATTCTTCTAAGCACTTTGTAAATATTAACTCGTTTAGTCTTCATAACTATTCTTTGAGGTGTCTACTGTTATTATCATTCCCTTTCTACAGATGAGGAAATGACACGTAGAGATATTAAGGAACTTGCATAAGAACACACAGCAGGAGAGAGAACAAGCTGTAGGGATGGGATTTGAACCCAGACCTCCATACAGTGCTTAATCTAGCTGCAGTGTTGAGGTGTAGGCAGATTCTGCTGCGGGCCCACAGCTCAAATCTTGGTAGGCTCTTCCCCATTCACCTAGTCTTTTCTGATTCTGCCTAAAGCATGCTGAGCTTTCTATGGAAAGGTACCTTTGAAATGCATAGGTTGACAGCTTTAATTGTGGATCCGTACTATAGTTTTTGGCTATAGTCTGCTGGTAACTGGTTTTGTAGTAGTCAGCCTTTAAAAATGGTATAATATTCACATTGCTTTTGTTGGATAAATTACATGTCTTTAATTTGTGGTATTATAAACAGAACAGTAATCTGGCTCAGGAGCAGCCAGAGAAAGTTATTTGATATCCATTAAGTCAAGTTTCTATTTTTATTCACCTCTATCGGGGTGAGTATTATAGTCAGGAAAAAGCAACATCATGAAATATATTCTAGTGGGTGTCCCCTGATTGGATAGATTTTTAAAAATAATGTCTTTTGAAGAAGATAGGTTTCCTTCTGCCTCCTTCCTTCCTTAACAGAGCAGGTAAATACAATTTTCACCTTACATATTATAACAGGTTAGCTTTCTTTAGAATATGAATTTTAAAGGGGAAAATAAAATCACACCTTTTTTAGTTCATGGACTTGGAACAGTGATTATTTTTTTAAAGATCTATTTAAACCGTTGCTACCTAAAATGTTTACCTTACTCAGAAAATTCTCGATAGTTCAAAATAAATAAAAACATTAAGCCATGTAATATAATTACTTTATTTAGTAAATATGAAGTTCCCAGATAGTAGCCATATTTGAAATAAGGGCATCCATTGTCAGTGATTACTTTTTATCAGTGTTCTGTGATTAATTGACCTATTATGTATTTATATGTAAAGAATAGATTCTTTAGATAGCATCTTCCATCAGAAGACATTTCAGTGGTTAAAAAACTTGAGCCTGAGCTAACCGTTCAGTCTTTGGAAATAAAGCATTCCTTTTGGTTAACCCATTGGTATAGTATTTAGATTAGCTTATAGGTTACTATTTAACCTGACAGAGTCCAAAGAATCAGATAAGACACATGCAAAGGGTCGTCCTGGGACCCTGACAGAACTACATACAGGGGGAGACCCAAGTCATTAGTCTGTGATTGTTTATAAAAATTAATATTTCTACCATTTTACAGATGGAGCATCTGAGGCACTGAGAGGTTAAGCAGCTACGTACCTGATCCAGGAAAATCAGGTACTCATGCCAGCTAACCTTGGTTTTGCATCCAATTCTCACCAGTTCTAAAATTTTGCAAGTTCCTGTACCTGCCCTCAGGTAGGTTACAAACTGGAATTTGGATCTAAAATGAGAGGATGTTGTTGACATTCACTTTCTAGGAGAAGAAAGCTACCAAGGTTTGCTCTAGCTAAAAGAGCTGACATGGGGGCTAATGGTTCCCATGGACCCAACCCTCTTGGACCTGCTGGCTCTCTGCTGATCCCCCAGGGCTTTAGTCCATGAGGATTCAATCAGCCCCAGACCGCTGGCCGGGGTGGGGGGCAGGAGGACTGTAAATCTGGGAAAGCTGCAAGCATTCAGGGTCTTGAACTTTATCAGGTTTAAATGTGTGATTGTGAAAGTAAAGAGCAGAGAAATGACAGCACTCAGTAAATCAAACATAGAGAAGATCAGGACTGTCAGAGACGAGAGAAAAACAGGCTCTGGGCACAAACCCGGTTGAAAACCTGCAGGGAGGGGAAGACTTTTATGTTGTCTCCAGACTTTGCCTTTTGAAAAACAAATCTTTTTCCCTGTCATTTTATCTAGAGAACAGTATTTTTTGTTATGTCCCATGGATTTCTTTTTTCTTTCTTTCTTTCTTTCTTTCTTTTTTTTTTTTTTTTAAGTTTTCCTGATTGAGGTTTAGATCTTGTTTTAGAAGACAGGGTCCTATAAGAAAAAAAAAAAAAAAACCAACAAGAAAAAACACTGAAAGAAAATCAGTTGGAAAATGTCTAGTGGCCTAGATTTTCCTCTGTCAGTAGTGTGTTCCATTTTAAGCAAAACTGGAAAAAAAATAGCGTGTTCCGTAGCTCCTCAGAGAAATAAATTTCTTTATTCCATAACAAAAATGTGATTAAAGTAGAATAAGTCTCTCACATATATAGCAATACCAAATCGAAAGGTAAAAAGCATGAGAGCATGGGAGAAGTGTAGTTAACTGACCAGGTCAATTTAATTAGTTTTTTCTTCCTGATATCTAGTGCCAGTTCTCATATCTTCCCTCCTTCATGGCCCCATCTGTTAATTCACTCCTATCTACTGCCGAAAAGGAGTTCCAGGGAGAGGGTGCTGCTAAGACTGGGATTCCTTTCTCGGAGCAGAGGACAAGCCTCAAGATTACTATCTTTGTCCTGTGGAAGATGTTGGTCTGTTGCTGGCATTTGCAAGGGGAACAACAAGGAATGTTTCCTCTTCAAAGGAATCAATAGCAAGTAAAGGACCTTTTTGTCTCACCTCCCTCCTCCCCCCTTTCCTACCATAATGCAATAAATAAAGTCCTTACTGCTGGTGCGTAGGAAAAGCCTGAGACCTCTGGTGAACAGCAGTCTCAAAGAAGCTCTTTCCTGGGAATTTAGCTTCGGGGGACAGTTAGGTCAAACGAGAAATTAAAATTTGGTGTAGTATATGCGAATCTATTACACTATAGATATTGGTAATAACAGTTCACATTTATGTAGTTCTTACTATGTGCCAAGTACTGTTAGCATTTTACATTTAAGAAGTCTTTGAATCCTCTCAACAATCCTGTAATGGAGGTACTTTTATCATCATTTTATAGATGAGGAAACTGAGGCACAGAGAGGTTAGGCAACTTGTCCTGGTCACACAGCTAGTGAGTGGTGGGGATAGGATTCAAACCCAGGCAGGCTGGCGCAGAGTCTGGGCTTCTAGAAAGTCCCTCAGTGTGTGAGCTAGAGCAACTCCCTTCTTTTCAAATTAACCACGAAGCCCAGAGAAAAATCTGAGCCTGAGCATTTCACTAGAGAAGAAAAAAGGCTCAGACACCTCCTTCTCTCTTGAAAGTTGTCTGTGGTACTTCGCCTCAGCAGCTCTACAGAAGTGCCAACCTTCTAGACTGTAAACACTTCAGAGCTAGAGGCCAACTCTAGTTCTGCTTTGTGCGGTGCGTGCTCAGCACTGCTGGGCAAGTGCAGGACACTGGAGGACTGCATGTGGGTAGACAACCCTTTGGTCCTAATTCTCTGCATATTTGCAACATAGCTAAATGGAGAGGTCATATTTCTGGGTGGCAATTACAGTAATTTTTTTTTTATTTCTTGGGCACTTTTTTTTTTCTTTAATTGATTCAAGGAGGAACATTGGTTACTCAGCAAATTTTCAAAAGCCTATCACCTCCTTTTTCTGCTGCCCCTTAACACCCTCCCCCTGAAAAAAAATACAACAAAAAAAACCTAGTCAGAAAGGTCTCTGACCTGAGACAGCTTTGGGGCAGTGGCATGTGGACCCTGACCCTAGGGTTGGCACTGCCCGCACACTTAATGATACCAGCAAAATCCAGGGAAAGCCCAAGATTTTGGGCTTCGGAACTTTCTGCATCACTTTCACCTTCTTGGGTGCAGAAAGGATCCCTTTCTCTCTGATGATTCTATTTTTCCCTTTCCTGGAGCCTGGGTGAGGAGAATTAGATTTTGGAGTTCGCCTTATTTGGATGGGGAGAGGAGAAAAGAGGCATCTTTAACTTCTGGGGCCCAGCATGAGGTGACAGACAGAAGCTAAAGATGCTGGACTGACTTACGGAATTCAGAGCCCGGTCTCCAACTCGACAGAGAACAGATAGGGGAAGGCAGAAGACGGTAGGAAGCGCCGCCGCTGGGAAGCCAAGGGGGTCTCCTGTGCCAGCCCCAGGCTTTCATCCTGCCAGATTCAAAGTGGTAGAAAAGGCTTATTCGGGCCTTAGGGGCAACTCGAAAACATGGCATCATACTCCCCAAGCTCACCTTCCAGTCCTGGATCAGGAAACTGAATATCCCTGGCTTCACCTTTGGCTAAAAGGGAAGGGATCGCCCCAGGGGCAGGGCTGGGGCCCAGCTGGCAGCCCTAGGCTTTGGGCAGCGATGCCAGCAGTAATTAATAATGATAATAAATACCGCGCTTCATAACCAAACCCAACCTGAGCACGACTGAATACTTGGACCTCTGCCTCCCACCTGCGCGCTGTGAGCCTGCTAGTCCCACCCTCCCCTTAGCTTGGGTCGGATCCAGCTGCCGTCCAGCCACCGAGGTCTGACCGGGGTTCAAAAGAAGGTCTGGTCCCAGGACCGGAGACGTGGGGTAACGCTGCCCCTCGGCAGAACCGCGGGGAGTGCGGGGGGAAGGCGGGGCGGCTTGGCCCTGCAGGACTCGGCCTCCGACGGCAGTCAGCACGCGCGGCTCTTAGGCCCCGCCGAGCGTGGTCCAGTCTTCGCGGCGCGCAGGGGGCTGCTCGGGGCCCCAGGGTCCGGCGCTCCCAGGCCCGGCAGCCGGGGGACCTCCGCATTCCGCGTGCAGAGGCCTCAGGGCCCCCCGGCGCACCCGAGGTCTGGGCCGCCGCAGTGGAGGTCTCGGGGCGTCGGGGTGCAGCCAGGCCGCGGGGAGGGGGGCCGGCGCCGGCGGGGAATGTCTTTATCGGGAGGCGAGAGCCACCCGCCTCTCCCGCGCTTCTTGGGGCGGCCACGGAAGGACACCTTTCGATCTTTTGTCAGACGTCTTGGCCCTTAATAGCTAAATTTATTTGGTTTAAAGCGGCCTTGGGAGAGGCAGGGGATGAAAATCTTTCGTCGGTCATTGGGTGGCCTAGATAACAAGCTTTAAAAGACAGAGGGGAGAAGAAAGTAGAAAGGTTAATGGATGAGGGGCGGGCCGCGAGGCGCCCGGCGCGGGGCTTTTACGGCGACCCTCCCCCGGCCGCGCTTATCGCCGCCGCGCGGCCCCGCGGACCGAGCGCATCGCGCCGCGTAAACAGCGCCGGGCCGCGCCGCCGCCGTGACCTTTCGCGCGCCGCGAGCCCACCTCCGCGCCGCGCTGGCGGCCGGGGCTGCGGGGCCCCCGCGCCCCTGAAGCTCGACTCCGGCCGCCCGGGGCCCCGGCGCGGCGCTGCCCGCTCCTGACCCAGGGGGGCCGAGGCGGGGCGAGGGCGTGGGGGCGACCTCTGGGCTGCGCGCTGTTCGCGCGGAGCCGCCGCCAGTGGGCATGGCTGAAGGGTGCTCTGCGGCTTTCGAGAATTTAAAAAAAATAAAACAAAACGACAACCACCTCTTCCCCCGTCCCCTCCCCCCTCCCCGCGAAAAACAGCCGTCAAGAGTCCGGGCGAAGGCCTGCGTGGGGCTGACAGCCGCTGGAGGGGGTGGGGTGGGGGTGACACGCCGCCGGGACCCAGCTAGTGCGCCGGGACGCTGGGGGGTTGGGGGCGCCGAGGTGACCTTGTGTCCTTCGGCCAAAGCGCCCCCGGTACAGGAAGAAATATGGTATAAACGGGAAGGCCCCATAAATCTGGTTTAAAACGCCCTCAATTAAAAACTGTGTTTAAAGTCAGACGTTGTGCTCCTTTTCTTTGAGAAACGTCGCCGGAGCAGCCAGGAGCTTCGTAAAATGACTGTCGAACGAGCTCGTTTGCGGGAGGAAAGGCGGGTGGTGACGAGGGCCCTCGGGGTCTCCTCCGGAAGCAGCGCACGGCCGAGTCCCCAAACCCCGTCTCGCGTCGGGCAGCAGAGCCCCCGCCCCCTGCCCAGCTGGCCGCAGTTTTCGGGCTGAATTCGAACCTGAGGAGAGCTGGGGTGCGGCCCAAATCAATCAGCCGCGGGACGGGCCGCGCCCCGAGCCTGCCCTCTCCCAGCCTGGGGCGCGCGGCCGCAGAGGGACGGCTCACCTACGAGGGGCCACCCCTGGGATCTAAATAGTGCGGAGAAAAACGATTTCGTTTCAGATTAGTAAACCCCAAAAGAGGAGACAGGCGGAAGGAAAAGAGAAGGGAAAGGGGGGAAAAAGTTAAGAAAAGAAACCACGAAGAAAAACAGAACCAAGAAGAGCCTGCCGGTCTACCTGGAGCCCTGAGGGGGCCCCCTGCAGCTCTTGAGTTTCTCTCTAGTTTGGGGTGTACTTCTGCACCCCTATTCTCCCTACCTTCCGAGACCTGCTGGGGCTCTCAGAGGAAGCTCAGAGCGCAGGGCCCTGGGGCCGGTGGGGGTGGCTTTGGAAATGTGCCGCTCCCCCGGGGTGTTGTCCCCAGGGCCAAAGTCGGTGCGTTGGGGAAAACTGCGAACTGGAAGGGTCAGGCGACCCGGCTTTGTGTCTGAATTAACTCTAGGGGTTAAACGGTTTTGTTTTATTTTTAAATTAACTGACCAGAAAAATACCTCACCTACCCATTCCCTTCTTTGGTTGGAAAGCCAATCTTAAAAATAAACACAAAAAACAATTTGTGACCCAGCAAAGGAGCAATGACCTTCCCCCCTCCCCGTCTTTGTTTTAAGCCCCGTCAAAAAGAGATTGGGGGTCTGGAGGGTAAAACGCCCGGTCCCTTCCCGAGCCCTCAGAGCCCGCACCGGGCACTGGGTCAGCGTCCGCCCTGCCGCTCACCTTCGTCGCAGCGGTGCCGGCGCCAGCGCGCCCCGTGGCCGGGCCGGGGAGCTTCGGGAAAAGGAGGCCCCTGGGGGTGAGCTGTTGTACAAGGAAATTCACACGGATACCCCCCGAAACCGCAAATATAAGGAAAAACACAGCAGGAATTCGGTTCGTGCAGGGCTGGGTGTCCTCGGGGCTCAGGCTCCGAGGCCCGTCACAGCCTGGACTCTAATTATCCAAAGGATTTATTTGCTAACCCGTCTTCATTTAAAAAAAAATAAAAAATCCGCTCACCCAAATTTGAATTAATAAAGAAAAACTTTGCTTTTAAGAGCAAACCTGAGAAACATTTAAAAACAGTTGGACTCAAAGGAACGCCAATGTCCACAGTTCTGTAACTGCCTACAAAGGAGCTTCTGCAAAAACTCTCTTTGGAAAGTTGGTTGGAACTCACGTAAAAAAACCAAAAGAAAGACACGGGAAGCCCAGGCCCGAGCTCGGTGCACGGCGGCCGCCGGGCTGTCGCGTTCCATCGAACTCGGGTGAAAACTTAAAGCCCCCGGAGCCCGCTCGCGTCGCCAGCGTCCGTCCCCGAGTTTTCCGCCTTCGGCCTCTCGGAACTGCGGCCGCAGCTGAAACCGGGAGCCGCCGCGGGGACTGGGGGAGGCAGAGAAAAACGTAATAAAAGTGACTGAACTAGATGGGAACGGTTTATGGACCTTCTCAGTAGCGATTTAAAATCCAGAAGTGTTCAGCGGCAATTTACGACGGAGAATGGAAAAATAATAATAATGATCGCCGGCTTCCTGAACGCCGCGCCCTCCCCCGCAGGGCCAGGCCGGGGCCGCTTCTCCCCCAGGACGCGCAGGTTCACGGCTCACGGTCCCGCCGGGAGGAACCGTACACTCAGCCGCCAGGTCTCAGTCTTTCGAAACCATCCTTTACAACGCCCCTGACCTACCCTGGGTTAACTATGCTTAGGTTCCTCTCCCTTCCCCAACTGGAAAACACGGAAACAAACAAACAGCCACGGAGCCCAAACGCTTTCAGGGGAGACTGACCTTTAGAAAATCATTTACTTCGATTTACCTGAAGAAGAAAAAAAAAAGTGTAAAAATCCATTCCCACACCACAACTCCTCCTGCCCTGGTTAAGTTTCTCACAAGCCTTCTGGGGTCACGTCTGTCGGAAGAAATTCTTTTGGTCGGCGAAAGGGAGGGAGACCTAATATCAGGGCTCCCGCGGCGGACGAACCCGCGGCCGCGCGACTCGCTGATGACAGATCGGCGCTGATAACCCCGCGACGTTTATTTCCAGTCCCTTTGCCGGCTAAGGATCATATCAGTTTGTACACAGTCGTGATAACCATTTGGAGGGAGCGGAGAAGGGGTGTGTATGTGGGGCTGGGTGGGAAGCGGCGTGTCGCGCTGGGTCCAGAGAAGGTGACCCCCCCTCTTTCCAACGACTTGTCTGAAACTTACCTGAAGTTCTCCAGGGAAAACCCAGAGCAAACGGGACACCCCAATTCGGACAGCATCTGTGGGCGCTACCGGCGCGGAAGCCCTTTGTCATCCTGTGCACCCCAGGGACTAACCTGGCACACCACTTACTAACTAACGTAAGTACAGCAGGACCCCGAATTAGAAGCCCCAAAGGCTAGCTGAGGCGTGCCGACGCGAACCTCCCAAGAATTTAGTGTGTTTCTTAAAAACAGGGCACAGATAGAGAGCTGGGCACTCGAGTTCCTTTTTTCCCACATCACAGAAGCCCCAGCCCTGCCGGACACCAAGACCCTGGAAGCTCGAGTGTTGAGAAGAGGTCGGGGAAAGTTTAAGGTCGACACACATAAATGCAGAGCAAGAAGCTCATTCAAAGTGGAGGGAGGAGCAGGGAAGGCCAGTGGAGTAAAGCGTCCCCCCCCCCATTCTGGGGGCGCGCTGACCCAGGAGCTGTCCCTCCCAGAGCGGTGGCTGCGCGGGGCTGTGCACCGCCAGCCCTTCCCGCGCCCTCGCCCCGCCCCCCGTCACCGCCACCCCGGGAGTGCGTGTGTAACTAGGGGCGGAGGAAAGTGCTCCGCGAAAGGTTGGGTGTGGGTCGCCTGCCAGGTCTGGCGCCCGGCCACCTCCGCCCCTCCCCCGGCGTCCCCGGGCTCGGCTCCCCCCCGGCGCGCTAGCCCCGCTCGCCCGACCGCGCGGGCCGCGGCGCTCACACCCGCGGGCTGCGCCGAGCCCAGTCCGCCCGCGGCGCGCTCCCCTCCCCCCGCCTCCCGCCGTCCCCTCCCCACCTCTGCTTTCTCCTCCCCTCGCCGCCGCCTCCTCCTCCTCCTTCTCTTCACCTCCAGCGCCCAGCTGCTCGCAGAGCGCAGTTCCGACCCGCAGCCTGGCACCCTTCGGCGAGCGCTGTTTGTTTAGGGCTCGGTGAGTCCAATCAGGAGCGCAGGCTGCAGTTTTCCGGCGGAGCAGTAAGAGGCGCCTCCTCTCTCCTTTTTATTCTCCGGCGGCGCCGCGCAGACCCGGGACTCGCGCTCGCCTGCCCGCGCCCTCGGCGTCTCTCCGCGCTCCGCAGCACCCTGCGCCGGGCCGTTCTCCATGCGCAGCTCCCACCCGAGGTTCGGCTGCTCCCTCTCGCGCTCGCGCTCCGCTCTTTCCTTCCCTCCACCCCCTGCTGGTCGCGGGCCCCACCTTCGGCTCCGCGGGCCCCGGCTCTCCGGGCCGCGGGCCGCCCCGAGGGTGTCTCCCTTCTCCACTCCCGACTGGCCGTAGCGGCTCCCGGGTCCGCGGGACACCGCGTACCAACTTCTGGTGTCTTTTCCTTTTCCCGAAGCGCTTATCTGCGCGCAGCCTTATCTCTGAGTTATCTCCGCGCCAAGGGGCGGGAGCGCAGTCCGGCGGGCTGACTTCTTGCTCGCTCTCCAGCCCGGGTCTGCGTGAGCGCTCAGTTTCGTACGGTTACCTCCGAAGAGCCCAGGCCATTCGGACAGGCAGCCGGGAGGAGGCCTGCCAGGCTGCTTTTGCCTCCCCCCTCCACCCCCTCCGCGTCTCCCTGTCATTCTTCCTTTCTCCTTTGGGGTGGCTTTGTCTCCGGGGCGGTCTCACGTCCCCCCTCCTTTTCTCTGCGCTCCGCTCCACCCCGATACGTCCGACTCCGGAACGCTCTGGCCTCTCCGCTCTGGGGATGACCGCGGGATGGGCCGGCTGGCGCGGCCGGCGAGAGCGCGCGCGCCGGGGGCTCCGGTGGTTGCACCGCGAGCCGCGTCGAAGGTGTGCGGTGCCCCCGGGGGCAGGCGGGCCGGGCGTGAGCCTCAGCCCCGGGGACACCCCGCGCCGCCGGTGCCCGGAAGGCCCGAGGCTGCCATCCCCGCCCCAGGCCCCACCTTCCCGGGGCTGAGCTGCGTTGCTCTGGGGCTTGCGTTCGGTCTCGTCAGCGCAGTCCCGGGAGCTCTGGGCGAGCCGGTGTGAGAGAAAACGGCGGTTTCGTTTTCGGAACAGGTTGCCACCCTCGCGCTGAGGGTTTTCACCGGGCAGCCTTCGTCCTGAGGCGTTCGGGGCGAGCGGCACCCGTGGGGAAGCGGGATAGGGCCGCGGCTTAGAAAGTTCTTTTGTGTGTGTGAGTGGCCGGGAGGGAGGCACCGAGAGGAGGCAGGAAAACCTCGCCGTCACCCCGGGGACGAGGCGCGCGCGGATGCGGGATGCTGCGCAGGGGTGCGCGGGGCGGGCGAGGGGCCCGAGAGGTGCGGGGCAGGGAGGGCGGCCGGCCCCGGTCCTCGGAGGATCCCGCGGCGGCTGCTCGGCCGCAGCCCCTTTCACTCGCCCGTTCCCACGCCCAGGGCAGAAACGGGATCTTTGAACCATCTCGTTGGTTAGGAAGGGGAGTGGGAGCGCGATGCCGTACCGCCCGCGCTTTCGGTGACCCCTTTTCACTTTCCCTCCCGTCCCTGTCTCCCCGCCTCAGGAGCCAGAAGTGAGCTCGCCGCGGCGCAGGACCGTGGATGGCCTTGACTGACGGCGGCTGGTGCCTGTCGAAGCGCTTGGGGGCCGCGGCTGCGGACGCCGGCGACTCCGGAGCCTTTCCCGCGCGCGAGCCCTCCACGCCGCCTTCCCCCATCTCCTCCTCTTCCTCCTCCTGCTGCTCCCGGGGTGGGGATCGCGGCCCCGGCGGCGCCGGCAGCTGCAGGACGCCGCAGCTCGACACGGAGGCGGCGGCGGGACCCCCGGCGCGGTCGCTGCTGCTCAGCCCCTACGCCTCGCATCCCTTCGGGGCTCCCCACGGACCTTCGGCGCCCGGGGTCGCTGGCCCCGGGGGCGCCCTGTCGAGCTGGGAGGACCTGCTGCTCTTCACTGACCTCGACCAGGCCGCGACCGCCAGTAAACTGCTGTGGTCCAGCCGCGGCGCCAAGCTGAGTCCCTTCGCGCCCGAGCAGCCCGAGGAGATGTACCAGACCCTCGCCGCCCTCTCCAGCCAGGGGCCGGCCGCGTACGACGGCTCCCCCGGAGGCTTCGTGCACTCGGCGGCGGCGGCGGCGGCCGCGGCGGCGGCGGCCAGCTCCCCGGTCTACGTGCCCACCACCCGCGTGGGGTCCATGCTGCCGGGCCTGCCGTACCTGCAGGGGGCGGGCAGCGGGCCCGCCGGCCACGCGGGCGGCGGGGGCGCGCACCCCGGCTGGCCGCAGACCTCGGCCGACAGCCCCCCGTACGGCGGCGGCGGCGGGGCGGGCGGCGGCGCCGTCGGGCCGGGCAGCGCCGGCGCGGCCGCGGCGCACGTCTCCGCGCGCTTCCCCTACTCGTCCAGCCCGCCCATGGCCAACGGCGCGGCGCGGGACCCCGGGGGCTACGCGGCGGCCGGCGGCGGGGGCGCGGGCGGCGTGGGCGGCGGCGGCGGCGGCCTGGCGGCCATGGGCGGCCGGGAGCATCAGTACAGCTCGCTGACGGCCGCGCGGCCGCTGAACGGGACGTACCACCACCACCACCACCACGCGAGCCCCTACTCGCCCTACGTGGGCGCGCCGCTGACGCCCGCCTGGCCCGCGGGGCCGTTCGAGACGCCGGTGCTGCACAGCCTGCAGAGCCGCGCCGGAGCCCCGCTCCCCGTGCCGCGGGGCCCCAGCGCAGGTAAGGGTCGCGCCGCAGCGCGGGTGGGCCCGAGAGCGGGGAGGAGCGGCTCTTCGACTCGGGCCCAGTTGCCAGGGCTTTCCCGTCCTGGCCCGGAGGTCGGCCCGGCCCCAGGCGGCATGTGCCGGCCTGTACCTGGGCGACCCCGAGTCCGGCGCGGTTGCTGCGGTGCTTCTGTTTCGCGGACTGTCTCAGCTCCTTTCCACGAAGGGGATGTCAGGGCCTAGGACGAGCTCCGAGGAGCTGATGAGTAGTGAGTGGGACGGGCAGGGGGAAGAAGTTAGCCCGGGAGGGAGCCCACAGGGCCTGAGCCCCGTCGAAGATGAGTTTTGCGTGAGTAGAACAGTGAGACCCCTTTGGGGGGTAAGTTTAGGGGCGTGTTGGAGACTTGATTCACCCTGTCCTTAAATACACACACGGTCTGGCCCAGTTCACCTCTCCAAAGGCGAGCTGTGTTTTCCTCAAGGAGAGTATTTAAAAGGGCGCCACAGTGGAAAAGCACCTAAGGACCTAGTTGGCATCCCCACGGCCCATCAGTGAGAGGACCCGGGACTGGTCAGCCTGTGACTCTCCTGAGGGAAAGCTGCTGGGGAGACCCTTTGACTTGACATAAGTTGGGCGGGGGCCTGGGGCTCCCACATCTACTCTTTCTCTAGAGTTCAGCCCACCAGCTTTTCAGTTTCCAGCCCCACTCATACTATCGTTCCTGTGCCTGGGGCAATTTGCCGATGAACTGGGAAAACACGATTGTCAGAATACCTGGAAAGAGCCCGTTTTGAAGTGTTTTGTTCACTGAAACGGGAGGGTGTGAACCGTGTTGTCTGGCCTGACAGAGGCACTTTGGATGCTTAGCTTTCTGGTGCTTTCACGGGTCCCTCTTACTTTATATTTAACCTGTTTGGTAACCTGACAGACTCCTAACATAACTTGATTTTTTGGGGGGCGAGGGGCTGTCATTTGTTTGAGGGGGTCTGTGGGAGTCACAGAGTCAGCTTAAATCATGTTACCTGGTGCTTTCACACCCTGAGTCTGAGAGCCTCAGCTTTCCATTTAGGGGCAAGAAGTTTTTCAGGGGTCCTGATTAGTTAGGATAAAGTGAGGCATTGCCAACCTTGTGTTCAAAAGACATGCTGGAAACTCTAGTGGCCTGAGAACGAAGGATCTGATCCGAAAGTACTAGTAACAGTGGGAGAAGGCAACAAGCTCTTCCTCTCTTCCTCCACCCACTCTAAGATTTTGGTCTCAAAATTCTCACTTCTTCCGCCTGCGAAGCTGGCTCTGGAGACCGTCATCACTGTGGGGGTGGAGGGCCCTGCTGGTTTGCTCTTTTGAGTAGAGGCTTGAGAGAGCACAGCACTGTCACCCTTCCAGCTGCATAGGGACCCACGTCTGGCTCCCAGGAGGAGAGAGAAGCGGGATGAAGGTTCTTCAAAGGATGGGAAGGGGGTGGCTGTTAGGGTGTGAGGCGTTTGTCAGTCAGGAGTCTAGCAGGGAATCTGAAAGGGTGTATGAGATGGGTAAGGGTGGGGCAGCTGCAGTTGGACCGAGGTCCTGTAGCTCTGCCTTGTTCCATGACACACCTTAACGTGATCTCCTTGTTGCTTTCCCCTAGTCTTCCAGTGTTTCACAGGACCGAGAAAGAGAAGTAGTCCCAAAGACATAACTGGAGTCTTTTTGGCTGTTTAAAGTAATTGGTTCTGTGAGGAAAATCCTTTTAGAGGCAATAGGGTGCAATTGCAGGCAAGTGATGTTTCTTTTCATTTTAAACAGCCTATCCTGCCCTGGCTGGGTAGCTCAGTTGGTCAGAGCGTTGTCCGAATATCCCAAGTTTTTGGGTTCAGTCTCCGATCAAGGCACATACAGGAAAGTGATCAGTGAGTGCATCAATAAGTAGGACAACAAATCCATGTCCCTCTCTCTCCCTCTCTCCCCCTCCCTCCCTTCTCTCTCTCAAAAAAAAAAAAGGTAAACGTAACCTATCCTTTTAGTAATATTTTCACTTCCTGGATAGGACACTGAAAAATTAGAAAAATTTTCTGTAGACCCAGAGTATATTTTAAAAAACAACCAACCAAAAATGGGAAGGGGGTTGGGAACACCCAGGCTTTTGCATAGTCTTATTAAGAAGGTGGGAAACTACTGAGTGAGAGTAAGCCAGACTGGGAGTGGTGGAGGCAAATAACCCTAACTTTGCTTGTCCTCACAGGTGTTCTCTTGCTAGACAGACTTTGACCCCCCAGCCCCTCTCCTCCCAGCTTCCTAGCTAGATTCCCTGCTTCTCCAATTTAATTTTTTTTTTTTTTAAACAAACCATTTCTGGAGGCACTCTTGAATTGATTTGGGCAAACAGCAGGGCTAAACCTGAGTGCTGAGCTTTCTCAACCTGCCTAGTGTGGAGGCTTCTGGGAACCTGCTCCACACATTTCTCCCTGGTTCTGGTAGTGGGTGAGTGGGTTGTGGGGAGTCCTGGGGTGAGCTCTGGGTCCTCACAGCTCTTCAGTCCTTCAGCCCAGCCCTTCTCCCCTGAGTCTGCATTCCCCAGGGGCACGCACCTAAGGCAGCCATGTTAGGAGAGAGATGATGGGTAGGGGGAAACTGATGAAGGGGATTCCAGTGCCATCTGATTTTATAATTTTTATTTACAAACTCTTTTCTTATTTTAATCAGTTATTGGATTGTAGCTGCTGGGTGAGGGATGGGGGGTGGTCTGGAAGAAATGGGAGCTATAGATTTTATTTAACTAAAAGTAAGCAAATGTACTAATTTTATTTTTATCCACGGTGGACTTTTAAGTTTTGTCAGTGGATTTTCAGATGACTAAGGAGAATTTACCTGGAGAGCTCACACTGTTGTCTCCTTATTGTTCTCACCTCAGGGGAAGGAGGCCAGTCACGGGGCTGGGTTCTCCAGGGAATGCCCCACTCCTCTATTGAGAGAGGCTCTGATAGGTAACATTTTAAAGTCAACAACAAAGACAAATACCTTGTTTAACTTCAGTGTCCTTGAAGTCCTGAGCGTTTTACTGATTACCGCAGTCAATAGTGGCTTTTAGGGCGGAGAAGAATAAATCTTTGTGATGTGTTGTAAGTTGCAGTATCCCCGCGACAACTTTGAACTCAAGTTATGTAGGATGCTAGTTTCTCTTAAACTTACCTCTTGAGGAAGGAGACTTGTTTTGTACGGTAAATAGTATTAATGGAATTAAAGAGTATTTATGCCAAAGACACATTTAACTGTCTTTACAACAAGTAGTTAATGGTAGAAACAAGCGGTGAAGTGCACAGGAATGAGAAGGAATAGAAAGGCCCATAATCTTCAAATAAAACTCTAAAGGGTGATGTTTATTTACTTTAAAAAAATTGCTTCAGAAATGTTCGTTAAGGAAAGCCAAATTGGAACATTTAAACCCTCTATAATGTTAATAACCCTAAATAGGAGGTACTTAGGTTTTTAAAGAGTCTGTTTAAAAAGTACATATGTAATTAATAAGTACCTATTTCATTTTACATAATATTTATTCATTCATATTTAACCGATATAGGGTAAGTAGTAAATGCCACAACCATTTATCCGTAAGATTGTTTCAGATAACAGGGCCAGGGTAGTTGCGAACTCTGAAAACTAACCAAGTAGAAATGACCTAAACACAATTTAGAAAGATGGCACAGGTTGAAATATTAGGGTAGGAAAATAGGAAACGGCTTTATTTAGCACTGGGCTGGTCTTAGTGTTTTTTCTGAATCAAAATATCAACCGTTTGTAGAAATCTTGCAGGTAGAAACAATCAGACCCACTTTAAAATCAGAACATCTTAATGTTTGGTCCTTGTGGCATGAAAATCAAACTTAACATTTATCTCTGCTTATTGTTAGTGCATTTTCCCCCTGAGGAGATCTCAGCCATTTTCTAACTAATTGTTATAAATGCTCAAGTATTTCTAATTTCGCTTGTCAGGTTTTTTTTTTTGTTTTTTTTTAATTGGGGAAAAGGCAGGGTGGCAGGTACAGTAAATGCTGCTTAAAAGAAAAAGGGAGATAAAAGAAATCAGGCGGCCCCCCGTGTCTGGGATCTTTGTGGGCTGGAGCCGGGGTCAGGGATCAGTGTTAACGTCCTGCGCTTTGCTCGGGCGCGGCAAGTGGCATACTGTAATTATGATGGATTTCAGTTCTGCAAAGCCTGTGAACAGCCGGAAAGGAGGGGTCAGGGGACCCAAATCGATCTCCCCACAGCTCATCTCAACCCCGAGGCCCTCGGTGGTAGAAGGCAGATGGCTCAGGCTCGGCTTCCAGCGCCGTCTCCTACTTTCCTAGCTTTCTACTGGGCGCGCCCAGGGGCGCCGAGGATGGCCCAGTGGGTCGATAGGGGCGTCCCGGGCGGTTTCCCCGCTTGGCCAGGGAGCGGAAAGGGTCGCTGGGGAAGGGCGCGCGCAGGGAGCCTTGGGGGGTGGGGGAGCCTCGGCTGGGGCGGGCGCGGCCTCACGGGGCCTCTCGTCCCCCCTCTCCCCGCAGACCTGCTGGAGGACCTGCCGGAGAGCCGCGAGTGCGTGAACTGCGGCTCCATCCAGACGCCGCTCTGGCGGAGGGACGGCACCGGCCACTACTTGTGCAACGCCTGCGGCCTCTACAGCAAGATGAACGGCCTCAGCCGGCCCCTCATCAAGCCGCAGAAGCGCGTGGTGAGTGCGAGCGCCCCGCGCGCCCCCCGCACAGGTGCCGCGCCGCCCGGGGCCTGGGGAGCCGCCCGAGCGCGGGCGCCGAGCCCCCGCCGTCCCGGTGACTGGCGCGCGGCTGGAGGTTCTCCCGAAGTCAGTGTCTGGCAACGAAAACAGCCTTGCCCCCACGATGAACGTAGGGAATGACATCTTATAGGAAAGGAAAAAAAAAAGGTGTAGGGTACTACCATTATTATTATTTTTTAGGACAAAAGTCTATATTTGCAGACCTCTCTATGTAGTGGTGACTGCGCCAGCGCAGTTCTGGAAGGAGACGCAGGAGATCTGTAATGATGGTGGTAACCCCGAGGAGGACTGAGGGTCCCGACCCAGGTCAGGTGGAGGGAGGAGATCTGTTCTCTCCGCACTCTCTGGTCGGGTTGGGATTTTATCCCTGAAAAACCATGCTCGGTTACAGCGCCCCTCACCCCCCAGCGGGACAGGGCGGCAGACCCACACTCCCGGTCCCCCTACAGCTTCATTCCGGGGTTCTGACTCTGCCCTTTGGACCTCTGGGTCCCTTCTGCCTCTTCTCGGAGGGAGACAGGTTTTAGCCACAGATTCCTCTGGTCATTTGGGTTGCCCTTGAGTCTGGTGAAAATGTATTTGCTCTCACCTTTGTTATTTTGAAATTTGGCTGTTCAGAGAACTACATAGAACTTGAGAGAAAAAACTGCAGTCTGTGAGTTCTCAGGTTGAGGATTTTCACCAATGTGAACACGTTTTACTGTGTTTTAAAGTACAGGAATTCAGATCCTTTCTTCCGGGATCGATCTCCTATGGTCATCACTGTGTGTGTGTGTTTTTAGGGGAGGGTATTTACTACTGTAGTGATTAGAGAAAATAGAGCTTTCGCAAACCCCACTGTAAGGCTAACATTTGTTTAGCCAAGCACCCATACTCTAATACCTTTTAAAGTAAAATATTTTACAGTTAGACGCCAGACATCTTAAGTATCCAAGTAATTTATTTAATTGTTATACTCTAATTAGCAGGGACAAACGCTACACGTGTTGTTTGTGTTAAACAGATTAGAGTGAAATTGCATCACAATGTAAGTCTGACACCTTAAGGAGAAGCAATTAGTTTTATGGTTGTTTTGTTTTTAATGCATTTAAAATAAAGTGGCCAAGGTTAATTTAATGAGTGCATGAGCCTTAAACTTGTTACAACCTCCCACAGCTTAAAAGTTTCTTCAAAGGCCATCCCTAACTTCAGCGCCTGACTCCCTATGGTTTTCATTTTTCTTACATGCATGATGTTAAAAAAAGGAAAAGTAGTAGCTGAAAAATATCCCTAGGAAATTCTTTGTTTTCATGTATTAGCCTATGTATTAACCAGGAAACTGATGATGATTTTGTTTTTGGAAAGGCACGTTGATCTGAGAAATAGCTGAGCTGGGAAAGGTAACATTTTCTCGAGATTGAGCAAAAAACTAATAGAATAGTAGCCCTTTTGGTTCTAGTTGCATTATAAATTTAATCTAGTAATGTCCATATTTAGGTAGTGCCATTGTTTTTTGCTTTTACAAGTATAAATAACAGAACAGTTTTTAACATCTCCGAGTCAATTAGTTTCCCTTCTGTGTGGCAACTGTGTTGGCTGTAACCAAGGTCAGCCAATACGCTTTGTAAATGGGTTATAAATGATACCGATTGAAGGGCGTGTCTATCAATTACTTCTCCTTGTGGGCTTCTTATTTATGGCTTTGATGGACCTACCTTGGTTATCAGAAGTAGAATGTTGAACCCAAGTTTGTTTAGCCAGCAGTACAGAGCCAATCACTGTGAATTTGAACTTGTAATACATTGCAAAATGAGAGATTTATGGTTAACTTGAATTCCTTGTCAATGATGAACATAACTGAGATCACTTGTTACAAGGAACTTTTATAACCCACTCACCTTCATTTCACATGTTTATGAGGACTGGCTTCACTTATGATCTGCAGTTGACAGTCATAAAGTTCTTTGTTATAATGGCAAATTCTGATAACACAAGTTTGCTTCACATTGGCTCCAAATTCCACTGGAAACTGTCATAAATGACCTGTTTATAAAATGAACCTTCCTGCCCCTGGTTTTCCGATTTCACATTTATTAAGAGAAAGGAGTGTTCTCCTAAGAAATTTTCTTTTAAACAAAAAGAAAAAAAAGAAACCCTAATGCATAAGGTTTTATACATTTTCATCATTTTAGCAAAGCAATTCCTCAAATAGTTCTGCCAGCCAAGTGTATTAATTACAACCAAAAGTCAAATTGATTTTTTACATCTTAAAGTGTTGTAGTACTAAGAGGCTTACCAGTATCTCTTTTTATAAATTGCCTGTGAAGAGCACTGCTAAAGTAATACAACAGGATGCAAACTGTACATGAGAAATTTAATTGTATCTTTTAAATTTGCCACCAAAGATTTGGAAATCTCTATCCTTTAATCTGTGAATTTTCAGTATATGCTCGATTTTTATTTCTGTTGTGCATTCTTCTTAACAACTTCTTTTCTTGAATTAATTAGTGTAGCTCCAGTCCCAAATTCTGTAACTTTCAATTTACTTTGGTTCCTGGATTTTCCCTATAGCTTCTTTTACTGAAGTCATGGCACCGTTTTTTTTAGTTGCCTATCTAGGTAATTTGAAAACAAATTTAGGTTTTTACCATTCTAATGAGAACCTTATACTAGGTTCATTCCTCATTCTTTATAACATAGAATTTAGGGGCAATAAATTCCCTTTAAGGATATTATGGGCATAACGGGAACATGGAAATCAGAATGACAGTAACCCTTTGTTAATAATGAACTTTAATAACAAAAGTGCATTATTATACTTTCAGGGTAAATAAAACATATTAATATCATTGTATATAAGACGATGCTAGCATTAAAACAGCCATAAAATTTGCTTGTTTTTTGCAAAAATGAAAAATACAAAACTCCAGGCAGCATTTGATCATGATAATTATGGAATGTATAAAAATATTTCTTTGCAAACATTTTGTACAATCCATTTCTATTACTGTCTAGGTTCTTCTGAAGTTTCTGGTTTGTTCCTCTGCACATATCTGAGAACTAGTCCTGATTGTCTTCAGTTCAGGTGAAGTGGAGACTGCCCAACACCACTTACCGTATTGGCAGGCAGTTATGATTGCATTTCAATGCTATTTTACATCAGACCTCTGACAACAGTAGGTGCAGTTACTGGCCAACATTGTGACTGCTTCCCTGTAGATTATTCTATAATCTACGCTAATATGCTGGAGCATATCAAATGTATGTTTGGGATCAAGCACAAAGTATGTAAAACTTAAGTTTCTTGAGCCAGGAAGGTCAGTCTAACTACACCTAATTTTTTTTTCTTCTCAAGGAACCTCTTATTTATAATAACCAGGTGCATGCTTATTGATGACAGGGACATGATGCAATAATGTATGTAGCATATACACAAAAACCACTTATAAACTACACTTTCTTGTGCTGCTTTCTAGCCTTCCTCCCGGCGGCTTGGATTGTCCTGTGCCAACTGTCACACCACAACCACCACTTTGTGGCGTAGAAACGCTGAGGGCGAACCTGTGTGCAATGCTTGTGGACTCTACATGAAACTCCATGGGGTGCGCCACATATTCTGCTTATGTGTATACACGTTTAGTATAGTTTTTACATGGTTTCGGTTAAGAAAAAAGTCAGCATGGATGCAGGGTGGAGGGGATCGAGAAGGGAAAAAGGAGGTATCTGAAATACTTTCAACAATAAAGATAAAATAAATTCATTGGTGTGAGGAATGTTAGTTCAGATCTTAGGTTCTACCCTATTACTGTCTGATATGATTAAATACTACAAGAGAATCATCTGATACCTCCACCTTTATCACCGACAGGTATGAGCTGCATTCACAAAAGCAGCTGCTAAAAAAAAAAACCAAAAGAGGAAAAAAAAAGTCAGCAAAGGAGAAGGGGATGAGAGTGAAAATCCGATTTTCTATATGCATGTTATTGAATCTCAGATGCTATTATATTAAACTGTTATCTCAATATTAGGAATATTAAAATGAAAAATAGATATTTTAGAATTGACAAAATGGTAGTAACCCTTTAAAAAAACTGCACAAAGAAGGAAAAATGCATGGAACCAACTAGAAATGCACAATAACTAGTTTATATCTTAATTTTGGAATGCAATAAAATATATTTACACTTCATTTTAAGGCTAGCACAAAATATATACACATCTACCTTAAAAAGGAAAATAACCTTGTATATGTAGGAGGATGGGACTACATGAGCTCTTGGAAATAAAAATATGCATTCAGTGGTTTTACTCTATAATTGAAGTTGTTTAAAACAATAAACATTAATTGGAGGAATAATATCTCTCTGGCAAATCATGTCATTTTCCCTGAAGGAATCTGCATTTGATGGGGTAAGTATAGTCTTTGTGCAGTTGGAATCTATTGACTGTATATAAAAATTGGTTTGAAATTTATGCCAAATTCTTCTAAATGAGAGCTTTCAGTATTGATGTTGGGTCTTTAGCTAATGTTGGGTTTTCTTCAATATATTTATTAACTGTATGGCCTGTGTGAAAAATTTTTTTAGGTGCCTCGACCGCTTGCTATGAAAAAAGAGGGAATTCAAACCAGGAAACGAAAACCTAAGAACATAAATAAGTCAAAAGCTTGCTCTGGTAAATATAATAAAATGCTATTAGATTGTAAAGTATTTGCCAACCTTAACAGTAGAGTATATGTGTATTTATGAGGTTAATTTTGACTGTTGCAGGCAATAGCAATAATTCCGTTCCTATGACTCCAACTTCCACTTCTTCTAACTCAGATGACTGCAGCAAAAATACTTCCCCTACAACACAACCGACAGCCTCAGGGGTAAGTGTTAAACAGTATAGACTCTAAACTAGTGAGTAGCTCTCTAGTTTACTATCTCAAATTTTATCTTATCTGGTAGTACCATAGTCTAAACCAACAGTTCAGTTCAGTTAGCTGATACCTAAGAATAGTTTTTAGAGGAATTACATTTAAATGTCAACAAAATGACAAACTTAAGTACTTTACAAACCTCTTAATTAAGATCTATATCATATTTTTTATGGTTAAATTAACCCAAGTAAAAGCTAGAAGTTTTGGTTTAAGTGCTTTAAATTGTTTTATTTCCAGGTTTTTGTTTGAGTTGCTATATATATGTATTTCTAATGTAGATAAAAAAACCCAGCCGCTCAGTGGTTTCATATACCCCAGAGCCCATGTAATTTAAATTGCTTTTGCTTATCATATCAACTTTTGCTTTCAATTTTCTTTTCCCTCTCCCTACCCTTCACTTCCCTCCCTCCCTCCCTCCCTCCCTCCCTCCCTCCCTCCCTCCCTCCCTCCCTCCCTCCCTCCCTTCCTTCCTTCCTTCCTTCCTTCCTTCCTTCCTTCCTTCCTTCCTTCCTTCCTTCCTCCCAAAACACAGTTCATCATGATGTGTCAGTTGCTGCTGTCTTCACCCAACTGTCCTCTTGCTGGAAGGCCTTGCCTTCTTTAAATGCACCTTAGTTGCACCCAGGCTTCTTTCAGCCTTGCTACATACAGACCTGTGAACAATTTGGTTTGAAAGTGAGAGCCTTTGTGAAGATCACACACAGAGTTAGTTTCTGTAAAGCTGTGATTGGAACTCAGTGTTTGTTGAGTGAAGAGCATTTTCCCACTGTAATATTTCCTAAATTTATCTGGAATGCTCTTTAAAAATGACCGGGTCTCACCCTAGATCTCACTGAAATCCAGGTGGGCCTGGGAAGCACGTCCCAGGTGATGGTAGGATTATACTGAGACTAGCTTAGGGTGAAACACCGGCATTAAAATCTCAGTTGATTTAGTAATTGTTTTCTGCATTTAGTTTTGTCCTATTTGGGGCACTTTGAAAAAGTAGAGGTTCCTGGGCTCCACTCCGGACTTTCTGAGTCAAAGTCTCTGGGGTGGGGCTTGGAAATACAAGGTTTTGAACAAGTGCCCCAGGTGAAATTAAAACCCTCACCTCGAAGTGTCTTCCAATCAGGGCTTGGGAACCTCAGAGCTGGTTTCTTTCATCGTATTTTTACAGGCTTAAACAAATGAAAATTAAACATTTAAAACAATTTTAAACTGTGCTTAAAACTATATTTATTCCTCTTTGTCCTCTGACCCAAATTCTTTTGGGCTTTTTCTTTAATGAAACAAGAAGTTCGATTCAAGTTTCACAAGGGAAAAAGCCTTTCATTCATGTAGGCTGTGTGTGTTGCTGATGGGTTAAAGGATGTTTCTAGCCTTTATAAAAGTGGATGCTGCTGTATGATGTTTTTACAGGAAGGTTACATGTAATTTTAAAGATCTAAAGTGGTAAATAGAACAGTTCCTTGTAGGGAAATGAAAAGATCAAAATTATTTATAAGTATTTTTTATTATGCCCTAAGTCCTCAGAAGCAATTATGTGGCTAAATGAGGCAAAACAATGTTCTGGTTTTCCAAAGCGTTTAGGGAGCAGCCAGGTTTTTGGCCTCAGTGTCTGTCTTTTTTAGCAGAAATGAGGACTGCTGCCAGCTCCAAGTCACTTTTGTTGGTGATACAGTCCAGCTTAAGCATGGCAAAAGCCAAATTTGAATGATAAATGGCAAAGAAATAGATATTTGCCCAACAATGGGCTTTGGGGACTTGGAACCCTAGTGGGTGGAGTCCATTTTGCTCTTGTGATATAAAATTTCAAATTTGGCTATGTGCAAGTCCAATCAGTTGCCCTCCCAGGGGAGGAACAGTGAAAAGGCAGTGACTGGCCCCGGCCTGTCTGGAAGAGGAATCTTGGGAGTTCTACTTTGGTGTCCCAGCATCTCTCACCTGGGACCCAGCTCACCAGAAGTGGCTTGCCAGACAGTGCCCTTTGGAGAATGCTCAGTTCCCTCCTAGAGGCCAGGAAGCAAAGCAGTAGGATTTTAGAAATTGGGGGATTTGAGAGCTGTAAGCTCCCATCCTTTTTGTAGTCTGGTCAGCCTTGAGGAATGGGCTGTGTGAGCTGCATTACAGATGGCCTGAGAAATGCTTTCTGACAGCTTTTCTGGTGTGTGAGGTGGATTGCCCGCCCTCCTCCCCTCACCCCAGGGACCCGCTCCTGGCCTGGCTCCACAGGCACTCCACTGGCACCTGGGTTGTGGGTTTTCATCAGATGGTGAGCCCATCACGAATGCCCCCATCAGCTCCTACCTGCTGTGCCTGTTGTGAGGAACTAGGCCTGCTTAGCAGAGTCCAATCTACTGGCTGTCTTTGGAAACTGTGCCCCTCCAAGAATAATTGTAGACTCCAGGGGCCTCCCCAGGTCACTACCAAGGAGTGCCAGTGTGTGCCTGTTGGTTCCCTGGCACTTTTGGAGCCTTCTCTGGGTGTGTATGGCCAGCGTGGTGGCTGAGGAGCTGTAAAGAGCATGCTAGCGGAGTTATCTGTGAGCCACTGGCAAAAGTATTTGTGAAAGGGGGCTGCGTTGACAAAGATGTGTTATTTTCCCATTTGGTCATGGTTATGATGTTGGAGGGCAGTTGGTATTGGTACTGTTGGTGTGAAGGGCTGTAAGGGGTGGGGAATGTTATAGCCACATAGCAAGGTCATATCTGGCACATAGTACATGGCACCTTCATTGGCTCAGTGTTTAAGCCTCCTATGGTGATGGGTACATCCCATTGATCTCCAGTCGCCCCTTTGGTGGAAATTAGGGTTATCCTCGCTTAATAGGGACAACTGAACTACAAAACAAAGGGCGATCTCAGGCATACTCCCAGTGGAACACAGGACCTGGGGCCACAAGTTCTTCCTTTGAGAGATGTAAATGGCAACGTAACTGCTCCGGCTTTCCTTAATGATTGTGAGGTACAGCAACGATGTCAGACCACTGTAGTGGTCTTAATCAAAATTGCTGATTATTTTCATTCCCCCTGAGAAATCAGACCACCAGTAGGTATTCCCTGCAGGTTTCTGTTCAGTCCTGATGTTCCTGCCCTGCCCTGCATGTGGGCATGTTCAGGTGGTGGCTCGAGGTCAGCAGCGTGGCCTGGTTCCTGAGCTCACCTGGCAGGGGCTGAGTGTTCTGGAGGGAGGCACTCCTAGTTGTCTGCTGCTATGAGAGGGAGCTCTAGGGCTCCTTCCCCGGCAGGATGACAGTGTGGGCAGGATTCCTAGCACACAGCATTCGGCATTCTTCCAGGACAAGTGCCATGAAAATAATTTTTGTGCTGCTCTGAAGCCTCATTTCTTTGACTTAATTGTGTGTCTTAGCTTTATGTACTTGTTTTAGTACTTTGTGTTTTCATTAGACCTCTGCTTGGGAAAAAGGAGACAATGACCTGGCTACCTTATGACTCAGTTTCTCTTTGTAGGCCGTGTGTGTGTGTGTGTGTGTGTGTGTGTGTGTGTGTGTGTGTGGTGGAGGTAGAGAGGATAGTTTGTTTTCTGTGTGAGATTGGGGGGACCCACTGCCACGCAGCCCATGGTTAAAATAGCCCCTGTATTGTTGCTTTCGAATCTTTATGTTTGTTAAGAAATGTGTTAAACTTAATTTTTGATAGTTGATTGATTTTTGTGACTTTTGAACTTAAAGATAAATTTCCCCAAAATAGTTTTTCATCGTGTCTAAAATTTTCTTATACAATAGTTTTACTGAAAAATGTATATTTAGTTGACCTAAATGGACAGCAGATTTTCTTTGGCATTTATATTCTCTGTGGATTGTAATAATATTTAAATTTTTCATTGATTTCCATTTACTGACTGAGTTATATTTTATAGGTTTTTTGTTATTGTTATTTAGGAGGGAGACATAGTAACATGTTCTATTTCAGCAGTTCCAAATAAGATTTAACAATGTATAAATATCACTATCCTTCCTATGACTTGTAACTAAAAATTTTTAAAATTAGAAGATACTTTATTTATGCATATATGACTAGCCCTTGCTTTACAGTTGTCCCATTTACAAAGCATTGTGCTATGAGAGGCCCTGTTTATAATTGAGTAAAATTAGGTCTCTGACCTCAAATTGTTCATGAGATGGTGGTAGTGGTGGGGGCAGGTCTAGACAGATTTTACTGCTAGTTAGATTTAGAAGTGCTTTAAATGAATGACAAAGTGACAACGTACAGTAGGAGGCGAAAGAGGGGAGTAGTGAATTCTGACTGCAGAGTTGGAAATGGCTCTGCAGAGTAGAGGAAATTCAAATTAGTTGGGTAGGATTTCTGGGGGGGAGACAATGGGATAAGAGTGTCCGGGAAGAAGAGGAGAATGGGTATCTATGGACTTGAGGTACATAGTTTTAGGAATTCAGTGTGGCCGGAATGCAGGGTGTAAGAAGCCAAAGGCAGGAGATGAAGCTGATAAAATAGGTGGAAGGTAGGTCTCTGAAATGATTTCAAATTAATATCAAGTCAGCCTTAAGAGGGGCCCAAACCACATTCATTTCTAAATGATGGACTTTCTCTAACCCCCACTGCAGTCACAAATGTATTTCTGTCAATGCGAGAGCCCCAAAATGAACACATTCTTAGCCAGGAGTATTTTGATAACTGATGTAAACAAACGCTGGCATGCTCCTACTTGTACATTTTATAAGCAGGGTTTCCCCCTCACACATAGTAAGAAAAAAAATCCTTCCTTGGATCTGGTGACATGCCCTGACCTCACAGCTTATAATGTTTAGTTTCTCGGTCCCCAGGGCTCCTCGGGGCAAGACGACTTAGGGTGGCTGCAGCGTGACTCTTCCGAATGGAAGTGCATTGGGCATGGTGTGGTAGCTATAGGAAAAATTCCTTCCCCTTGCGGTTCGTCGTTGGTGATAAACTTCCGCAGAGAGAGGCAGATGTCCTTAGACTGAGACAAGGACCTCATCTCGTGTTCCTCATTGGCTGATTCTGTGCCTTTTTGCGGACCTTACCGCTCTGGTCAGTTTCTCCTGATAAATAGGTGTCTTCATTCCTGCCTTACTTACTCTTCTGGGATGCTGTGTTCTTAGCTAGACCTGCTTTCTTATTGCAGTCACCCCTTGATAATAACATTATTCAGTGAACTTGTCAGGAGACGCACTTCTCCTGGGCCGCGTGGTGCTAAATCTTGTGCTAGAAGTGGTTTGAAAGAGTTAACGCACACCCGTAAGTGCTTGTAGCCGACAGGCGGTGATTTAGGGACTGACACTGTTAGGATATCTGGATGTCTTTACAAGGCCTTCTAAAGGAAGGCTAGGGACGTTGCGGGTTAATATTTAAAATTCTTTATGTAGATTTTATTTCATGTAGTAAATATTTGCATCCTATGGTAAAAATTGGGAAGCAATACTTTAGTCATGTAGCTTCTTTATTAGCAAATTTATATTCCACTGTCTTTTTCTCCAAGTAATGACTGTGGCATTATCGTTGACCACAAAATAATAGTTCCTAGTATTATTAACTATCCCTATAATAATTAAATAGCTGAAAGGTCATTCATACAGTGTGAGTTGCTTTCACTTAGAGGAACTTGGTTCTGAAGAGAGGATCTGATTCAAGAGACTGTCAAAATGGGGACAAAATTACTGCTGAGCGCCTAACCTGACTATCCCATAAGGGCCTTTAGAGGACTCAAAAGCCAGACATTAGGGGATTAGCCTTTCTTTTTATCAGTCCTACTCTTGCTTTTGGAAAGTTTTCTCCCTTTCCCATACTTTCTCATTTATAAGATAGTGGACGTAGGAAGGCAGGAAATGTGCTTCTATCAATACCTTTTATTGCTAATTATTACTCTACTAAGGTGGTGCTTTTATTACCATTTTTTATTTTCAGGGGTGAGATGGAAGGTAAGTAACTGGCCCAAGGTTATGTATTAAGGTCTTGGATTTGGATCCAGGTTGTTATCACTATGGCATACTAGATTAGTCTGTGATAGAACAGTGTGTGTGTGATATTAACATTTTTAAAGAGGAGGAATAATATTTTCTTAATGAAATCTAACTAATTTGATTAGTAGTTTTCAGCATTAAATGTTGCCCCACTGAAGCAGGTGGGAAAATAGTGCCAGAGAAATGATTTGCTCGTGACCAAACATGAGGCACATTGTACAAATTTTCTTGTTACTATTATACTTATTAATAAAATGTATTATAGTACTAAAACTAAGTTAGTTGGGTAATTGGAAAAATAGTGAAATTTACCATTGTTACCTCTACCTAATGTGATTGGGAAAAGATTCTCTTAAAATATTAAGTATAACATTGTAGTATTAAAATTCTTCTAATAATGGGATTTAAACTCAGACACAGTGAATGCCAAGCTAACTGGAACTTTTTAGAATGTTTAAATTGCTTTCAGTTAATTTTTTAAAAATCATTAAAAATGCATTTTTAATAGGCCAGTGCCCATTTTTTTCTCCCAGAGTTTATTATAGTCCAAGATACTCTCTTCTAAATGAATAAAAAAAGTTACAAAGTCCTTAATCTCTTACAAGGGTCTGAGAGAGAGTTGCAGTTAGGTCTTATTATTGCCTCATTTATAAACCAGGGCCCAGAGTGACTCCATAAGGTCACAAACCAAGCCCGTGTTGAAGCCGGGACTGGAACCGACGTCTCCTGCCTCCCAGTCCAGGGCTGTTACCACTCCCAGGAGTTGACCAATCATCATAGTTATTAATATCCCACTTGCCACTTGCTACAAGCCATGAACATAAATATTTTGTTGGCATTTTATCTTCACGCTCCCTGTGTGCCAGGCTCCCTTTCTTTCTTCTTTCACAGCCCCTTCTAATAACTCACGTTCCTGTCTCACCACACTGGCCTTCACAGGGAAAGTCCCACGTCACCCTGGCGAGGAACCTTGAAGTATGTGGAGTTTGCATACTTTCTTTTTGATCTCAAGGCCTTTTGTGGACTTCCCTCTTTTTAGTGTGTGAGTGCAGGGGCTTGTCACAGGGAGGGTGATAAAAGAGTCGTTAGAAATACGCTGTCCTACATTACTATCTGATGGCTTTGTGTGCATATTAGGAAACAGTAAAACTATTGCTCTTTAAATAGTTTATAATATATATGTTCACTCAATTTATCACGGGACTGCGATTTATTTAATAAGTAGCTCATCACAATCTGAAAACTAGAATACTAGGTAAAGAATAAGTGTGGGCAGAATGTCATTTGCCTTTTTATATGGCCTCAGGTTAGAAGGCTTTATCTTGGAAGACAACTTTTCTTTGTTGATTACAGATTCTTTGCAGCCCCCTCTGCCCCCCATCTTATAAGAATATACAAAATTGTCACAAAACTGGAAATAATGTTACGGGAAAATTTAAGAAACTTGGCTTAGAATGCTCTGAAATGTTATTGGTAAATGAATCTTAGAAGAAAAGGGATTCCTTTACTGGAACAAAAGTAATTTATTATGCATTTCATGGGTTTCTGCCAAAAGTTACTAGCAATATGAAGGCCTAATGAATATGAATTAAATACACTGTGGTAGCTCTGTTCATGTTTAGACCTACCTGTTACTTTTTTAAAAATCATTAAAATTTCAGAGAAAATTATCTCCAAAGGCAGGTGTTGGCATAGGTGATAATTCATAATGCTGCGGCTTATCACATCAGGCCCAGCACTTGGAATTTGTGAGACTGGGCACAAAGAGATTATTTTAAACAAATAAACAACAGGTATTGATTTCGACGTCCTGCTGGAGCCCTGTCAGTGAACGACTTCAAGTCAAGATACGCCGGTGTTTAAATGCTGATTTACTTGCTGTGCTGCCCCTTTGGTTGCTGGTAGTGAGATGTGGTTTCATCAGAGCTGGGGCAGGCACTCCAGTGTCATTTTTATCTTATTAAGCACAAATAGTCTTAACGTAAAGTTCTCATTAAGTTTAGTTGCTTGATTGACCGTGAAGTCGGGATCTGGGCTGAAGTTTATTCTGGGGGTTCGCAGGTGAGCAGCTGGAAGGAAACAGTTTCAGGCAGCCAGGCGCTTAGCTGCAGCTCTGTGTGTGACTATCGTAAGCTGCCAAGGTTTTGTAAAGCCTCTGTTTTCCTCTACTAACGGGGAAAAGTAATTCCTACCATCTGGTTCTTGGGAGTATTGTGTAGCATAAGTGGGAGATGCCTGTGGACCTCTTTGAAGCTCAAGAAGAGTAGCACTATTTAAATTTAATCCTGGAAGTTAACAGTGATGTGCTTTATTTGCATGGCAGTGTTTATCATCCCAAGACATGAGAAATAAATCCTTACTTTCCTAATGGGGGGAATTTAGAGATGGAGAGCTATTGTGTTAACAAAGGAACTATTTTTAAATACTGCTTTTATTTCTCTGCTAACAACAGTTTTTCGTTCCTTATGGTAGTTATATATTCATACTGCTTTCTTGTAAATGCTGTTTGGTTCTTGGACTATGATATGCTTTCTCTAATTGAGATGGTAAGATAAAGACCCTCATCCAGCCTCCTGAGAAGCCAGTTTTTTTATAAAAGATCATAATTCACCAGGTTTTAAATCTTGCCTCAGGATTCTTTGCCAGTTAATCTGAGGACTAGAATAGAGACGTCTGTTTTGTTTTGATTCATTTCAGAACAAAAACTTTTTCTTTAGTATGCTAATGACTTTGAGTTGTAGAACAAACCCTCCTCCTTTTCAATTTATATTTGTACATCAGCATTTTACTGACAACCCCAGAATACTTATACATTTGGGGCCATGCCTTTCTTCTCCACAACCATGCTCTCTGTTTAAGTGTGTACAGATGCATGAAACAATTTGCTTCTGCCCAGAGTAGATCATAAGTATAGAATTGTTCTTCTGTTCTTGAAAAGGCAGCATCCAGGGTATAGATAAACCTAGTGTACTCAGGCCCAGAAGGAGCAAGAGGGGTCAAGGGGGCAGCCAGAAAGCTCTCCTGTAAGGAATTTGTTAAATTACAAAAGTAACAATTCTGCTAAAAACTGAGTTCGGTCATCAGTTGAAGGGACCATGACTCCCTCTTCTTGCGAGAAAAGGTGCTCGTGTTCTCTGAGCCATTATGGGAGATTTAGGGGATTTTGTTATGATTGACGATTTTCACATGTCCTGGAGGAGAAAGAACCTCTGTGTGTTTGTGAATCTTTCTGTCTTGCCTCCTAAATTATTGAACCACTTTTTTGTCTGGTCCTATTACCTCCGTTTAAGCTGAAATGAGCATTGTTAGGGTGGAAGTTTAGATTTATCTGAAAGTGTTTCTTTGTTGGAATTTACGTGTAGTTTTTACTTTTTCTTTTGAGGAAGGCCGCTATAAAGCACTGCGAGAGTCTAACCTAGAGGTTATAAAAGCAGAGAAGAGAGCTTTGGCGGCGAGGGACGGCTGGCTTCCCCTCACACAAGAAAAAGCCGTAACCACAAACTTACTTAGATGTGTAGGAAGGACAGATCAGAGGCCACGGAAACCGACAGTCTGAATTCGAGCTAAGGAGGCCGTTGTGATCACCATCAAAGTCTTTTGCTCTGGAAATGATCACACGCTCACCCTCCACCTGCCTAGGGCGCAGTGTTTTGTTTCTTCAGGTCGAGGCTGCACTAAGAGAGATTACACACAGAGGACTGAGCACATCCTTGTCGACTCCTTATTGGTTTTCTTTCTAAAAAATGAAATGTGTGTTTATAATTTACAAGCCAGACAACCTGTGCTATTCCTTTAGAAGGGCTGTGTCCTTTAAGGGTTTCCTTGGCTCAGGGGTGTTGTGTTTCCAGAGCTGCCTCCCTGGGCATCCCCGCTGGAGGCTGTCGCTGGGCCTATTATGGGATATGTGGCAGAAAGGAAAAGAAAGAGAACTGACCGTGTTGGTGAGCCCACTCTGAGCAGACACTGCTGGGCATTGACTATATGAGTTTATCAAATCAGAAATCCCTGACTTTTCAGATACAAAGGGGTTGGCAAAAGTAGGTTTGCAGTTGTGAGTACACGAAACAGAGTTTATTCTTGTATTATTTATTAATTTTGTGTTTATTTGTATTACAACTGTAAATCTAGTTTTGCCCACCCTTGCAATGTCTGAAAACAAACAAAGGCTACTTCTCGCTGGGGAAAAATCTGGTGATCTGAGGATGAACTCTGCCTATTCGCAGGCCAGTGGATGTTTTCCATGTCCCGGCCTGCAGCCGCCGCGGCGTCCCTGAAGTCATTTATTCCTTTAGGAGGGAGTTTTCCAGCCCAGCTGCTCTGCCATCAGTCGTCTCCCACCTCACTTGGCCTGGGCTCCGTGCTAAGCCCAGGCTGGGTCTGGTGCTGATAACACATTTTTTTCAACAGGAAGTGCCTCCATTTTCAGTGTCTGTGGGAGGGTGGAGGGCAGATAAGCTGTGAATGGAAACACAGAACAGATTTCTGCTCCACCCTCATTGCACTTTGATCAGAGAAAGAGCGAGGACCTCTGCTGCCCGAGCTGCCCGAGAGAGGAGGAAGGATGATTCAGCCTCGGGCATCCCGGGGCCCTCTTCCCTGCTGTTTGGAAACACTCAGTGGGGTGGGTTGGTTTACGTTTGTGAAGTCTCTGCTTTGCTATGTTGAGATTTCTGCGATCTGAACTAAAGTCCTCTCATGGGTTTAACTAGATGTGAGAAGACGTAGTAGCCAATTAAAATTTATACTTGTATTTTTGTATGTATGTACTGGGTCCAGGGTCACGATAAGTTTTCTCTGATTTTAAAGGCGCTTAAATGGATAATGATATGACAGACCAGGTTTCTTAAGGAGAGTTGTGCCAATTCTAGACTTCCGCAGTTACAATACCAGTTTCAAAAGCTCAGGTTCCATGTTTCACGTGGGCACGGATGGCCAGGTTCCTGCCTGTGTCGGGTGTCATAGTGGTGACTCCAGGCATGCAGGAGGCCGCTTCCGATCCCCCTTCTCTCTGTTTGCGCCTCCACTCTGATTCCTCCCTATTTTTTCATGCTACTTTGTGACTCCATCCAGGCCGGTTCATCCAAGTGCTTGTGCCCCATGTTCCTGGTGCTACTCCCCCAAAGTTAGGCTGTACTATGCCATTCAGTTAAAATATTCAAAGAAAGGTGTAGATGGCTAATAGGTTGGGCCCTCTCAAATGGTCTTCTGTCCCCCATGTTCTCCTGGGTTCCCTTGAAATACTCTTGCATGGGTATGGACAAGTTGTAATTACGACATAGAATTTTTATATCCTGCTGTTTTTCACCCAACATTGCATTACAGGATTTTTCCCCCCCATTTTGCTACATGATCTTTTAATTTTTAATAATTGCATAATAGTTCATTGAGCGGATGTACTTTGCTTTTCCAACCGTTCGCATATTATTAGACATTAGATTATTTCCATGGTTTCCACTATTATAAGTAGACCTGCCATGGGTGTCTTCCTGTGTGGAACCTTTCCCTTCTTTTGAATTCTTTCCTTACAATACATTTTCAGAAGTGAAATTACAGAGCTAAGTAGGGTATAAAATTTTGATGTCTCTGCTAACTGCTTTCTAAGGCGTGTACCAGAATATGGCCCAACTGGCCAAGGATGAGGGTGTACTGGGGTTATCACAGTTTCATCAGATCTCATAATGATCTCATTATGTATTGTAATTTATTTTTATCAAGGTATGATTAACATACATAAAAGTTTTACAGTGTAGTATTTCATGTTTAAATAGTGTATCCCCATTTAAAAATATGGTTCTCAAGCTTTGGGCACAAATACTTGCTCCAGTTTTTTCTGAGAGACTCAAATGTTGCTTTTGATTTAAATGAGCTGATATTTTTAAAAATTTTTATTGAATTTACTGGGTGTGACATTGGTTAATAAAATTATAGGTTTTAGGTGTACAATTCTATAGTACATCTCTGTTTATTGTATTGTGTGTTCACCACCCCAAGTCAAGTCTCCTTCCATCACCATTTATCCCGCCTTTCCCCTCTTTTACCTCTCCCCCCACCCCCCCTTCTCTCTAGTAATCACCATATTGTTGCCTGTGTCTGTGAGTTTTGTTTGCTTGTTTTTGCTTAATCCCTTTACTTTTTTTGTTAATACTCACCTGGGGATATTTTTCCATTTCCTTTCTTTTTTTTTTTTTTTTTTTTTTTTTTAGAGAGAGTGGAAGGAAGTGGGGGGGAGAGAGAGAGAGATTGGTTGCCTCCTGTACGCACCCAACCAGGGCCGGGGATGGAATCTGAGACCCTTCTTCGGACTGATGCTCTAACCACTGAGCAACACCAGCAGGGCAGTCCCTTCACTTTTTTCACCCAGCCCCCTCCCCCTCTGACAGCTGTCGGTGTGTTCTCTGTATCTGTTTTGTTAGTTAGTTTATATTGTTCATTATAGCCCACGTATAAGTGAAATCATACTTGTCTTTGACTGGCTTATTTCACTTAGCATAATGCTCTCCAGGTCCATCCGTGCTGTCGCAAAGGGTAAGATTTTCTTCTTTTTTATGGCCATGTAGTATTCCATTATATAAATATACCACAGCTTTTTTATCCACTCATATATTGATGGGCACTTGGATTGTTTCCAGATCTTGGCTATTGTAAATAATGCAGTGAACATAGGGGTGCACATATTCTTTTGAATTAGTGTTTTGGGTTTCTTTCGACATATTCCCAGAAGTGGGATTGCTAGGTCGTAAGACAGTTCCATTTTTAATTTTTTGAGGTAACTGTACCGCTTTCCACAGTGGCTGCACCAGTCTGCATTCCCACCAACAGGGCACAAGGGGTCCCTTCCTCCACATCCTCACCAACACTTGCTGTTTGTTGATTTATTGATGATGGCCATTCTGACAGGTGTGAGGTGATACCTCATTGTGGTTTCAGTTTGCACTTATCTGATGCTTGGTGCCGTTTAGCATCTTTTCTTATGTCTATTGGCCATCTGTATGTCATCTTTGGAAAAGTGCCTATTCAGGTCCTTTGTCCATTTTTAATTGGATTGTTTGTTTTTTTTTGGTGTTTTATAAGTTTTGGATATTAACCTCTTAGAGCTGACTTTATGTATATGTATATATAAAAATATAAATATATATATATGTGTGTGTGTGTGTGTGTGCTTAAAAGTAATTTTTAAGGTTTGCCTGCCCTTTGACAGTAGGACTCTTGGCCTGCCATATAGCTTAACATTTTTTGTCTGAACTAAGAAGACAATAGGTATTTCAACTGGTAGCTTGGGGATTATTGCTCAGGTGTAAGAATAATAATCCAGGTATTAGGATTTCTTTAATGTGGCTTATTTGAAAAAGGGCCATTGAGCTTTTTGAAGGCTGTGGAAGCACCTTCTTTTCTCTCGAAAAGAGTTGTCAGTAACAGAATAAGGTCATCTTTGTGGTGGGCTTCCCGTAGCTCTGAATGAGTTCCCACTGCTCCCACCCAGTGATGGTGGTAACTCGTGAGATGAAGGATGGAACTGAAAGATTAAATTAGGTCTACACTCCTTACCCATAAGAGTAATGATACAATCCTAACAGCAGCGTATGCTTATGTAGTCTTTACCATTCTCAGACACTGCTCTAAAGGCTTTACATATATTAACTAATGTAATTCTTGCAATAACCTTACACATAACATGGATGCTTCTTTTCATTTCCATTTTCTAGTGAGGAAACTGAGGCACAGAAAATGCTAAGTCAGGTCTGCTAGTTTACCTCTCCTGCATTGTCTTTTGACTCCTTTGCTTAACACTTCTGTTTTTACTGGTTTTCCTGTGAGCAGGTCTCCCCCGTCCTGCATGCCTCCCATTCTGAACACCCTTTCCTCACCAATAACAATAGCTTCTTTTAATGAAATGTTTAACATGGCAGGGTGTCATGCTGATGTTACAAACACCTCAATTAATGGTCACAGCCATACTTGAGGTAGGTAAGACAAGGACCGGTTATGGAGGAGGCGGCTCATGGAAGTGACCACACTCAGTGGGTGGCAAAACCAGGACAGTACTTGAAAGCCCACGCTTGTCCCCATCATACAGGCTGCCTGTGGCTCTTCTCCAGGAATCTCTCCCCCTCTTTGATTCCTTTTATGACCTCTTCTCCACCTCCCTGTCTCAGCCACTCATTTATCATTTATGATAGGCAGTGGAGCAGCCTTACTGTTGAGTGTGTATGTGTCCTGGCTCCTCGTGTGGCCTGGGAGCTCATCCATGGAGTGACTATCTTTCTGGGGCTCACAGCCCCGGTGCCTGGCTCTCATGGGCCCCTTGCTGCTGTTCCTTGTTAGTCACTTGTGGTGACGACAAACCGCTCTGCTATCTCAGCACTTCTGGCCATTTGAGGTGGGCTGCTCCCTGGGTCAATCCAGGCGCCCTCTTCATTTCAGAGAATAGCACTTGCCATTGCCTAAGTCAGATTTGGGTCAGATAAATGCACATGTGCTTTTTGGGGGAATGAATAAATCACTACAAAGTTGAGTGTGGCATAAATCACTTACAAAGGAGCTTACTCTTCCTACTAGTTGAATGATAACTGATGAAGACTCTAAAACGAAGAGTCCTTTTGTAATTTAATATCACCCTTTTGTTTATTTCTTTGGGGGTTAACTCTGGATCCATGTTGGCTTTGCTCCTTGTAGAGGGTTTGGGTTTAAGGGCTGATGCTAATCACCATATTTATAGCTTTAGAATCTATTTTTAAGTTTTAGGAGTATCAATGACTTATTGAAATTTGCTTTTTATGCACCAAAAGCCCTCAGTTTTTGTTACTTAAAAAGAAGTTTGGGTGTGGGGTACTGTTGTTGCTTGATTTTTACAAACACTCAGTTTTGCTACGAAAAGGACAGATTGGATACCTGTGGAGGGGGCTGGCTTTGGTGTGTCCAGGTGGTAGGAAGTTGGGGTGGTCAGACCTCTTGAAGCCCTACCTCCCAGCATCATACAGTTATTGTGAGGATTAGAGAGAAAACCAGATTTTATCCAGGGAAGAGTAGGACCACATTTACTTCCATGCCCCAGGAACCAAGGGGGCTCTGTGCACCTTCCATTCAGTTCAGCCTGTGTCTCATGCCCTGTTTCTCTGAAGTGAATGTAACATCAATTCAGCCAGACAAATGTTTTAACGACTTAATGGGATTGTGTATGTAAAAAAGGAATGCTTTGAGAAGTACAAAATATTCTACCTGTGTGAAAAGGCAAGTATCCAGTAATTTATGGGGTAGAGCCCTGAAAGCACAGAAGAAATAATGGGTGTATGTGATTATGGCTAGATTTTTAGAAAAAAACAAATGCAGCTGCTTTCTCAAGTTACAGTCTAAACATGATTTTAGTTTGATTCTACTAACTTATATAAATTAGATGTTTTCTGTATGGCCTTTCTCATTTGGATGGAAGGAAGGAATGAAACAATACAAAGCTGACCTTTTGCTTTGAGAAATAATTGCTACAATCATGACAGATACAGGATATTAGCATTTTCATTGTAATGTGGTGTGCTTCAAACATAGCCCATTCTTCTTGGAAAGAATTAAGGTAAATGGGGTAGATATTAAAACCTGTATATGCACGGGTTAATTTTCCATGAAGTCAGTGCTCAAAAATTTTATTTATCAGGCCTTGCTGAACTGTGTAGCTTTCTCTTTTAGACTTTGACGTAACTGCTGCGCCTTGTGGCTCTGCTGTGTGTGTGTGTGTGTGTGTGTGTGTGTGTGTGTGTGTGTGTATACAATGCTCTGCATTTTCTCTTGAAATGATTAGATTGTGTGGGCATCTTTAGGGTCTATTTACCTATGTGGTGTGGCTTGTTTCACTGTCAGCGATCTTAGGGTTTGGCACTTTTTACAAATAGGCTTCCTCCAGTTCCTTTTCTACTTTTGTCCAGCTGCACATGTTGCTGTGTGGTTACTGCCATGAGTTCTCAAGATAACAGGAGAATGTTTGTGGGAGCTTAAGTCTCCAGGGTTAGGTCCATGGCACTGTGCAGCACAGTGAACGGCCCTCGCCCGGCTGCACGGACATCTCACTTGTCCCCACGTGTTTACCTAGCAGGAGCATGACACCTGACAAATTCATTGATAACTCTCTCCCCTTCTGTTTCTCCTCCCCTCTGTCCCCAACTTCTGCCAGGCGGGTGCCCCGGTGATGTCTGGCGCGGGAGAAAGCACTAACCCCGAGAACAGCGAGCTCAAGTACTCAGGTCAAGATGGGCTGTACATAGGCGTCAGCCTGGCCTCGCCGGCCGAAGTCACGTCCTCCTCGGTGAGACAGGATTCGTGGTGTGCGCTAGCCCTGGCCTGAGCCTGCTGCTGCAGCCGGCGGGAAGGGCCCTGGGGACCTGCGGTGATTATGCCACGCTGTGCAAACGGGGGCGAGTATGCTGACAGAACATTCCTCTGACGCGTGATTTCCGTGCCTTTATATTGAAAGAGATGCATTTCCCAAGAGGCTTGCTCTGCCTTACCAGCCAGCCCCTGTCAGTGAAGAGCCAGGGAGAAGATGGAGCGCTTCCTGGGAAGGCCAGTGCGGCCGCTGTGCTCGCCTCCTCCCTGGCCGCGGCCACTTCCAGCCAGCCTGCCCTGGGTCTGCCCGGGCACCCGCCGGCCCTGCCACTTCCAGAAACCTGGACTAGGACTGGGGGCCTTGCCTGCTAAGGAGTATTGAGATTTAAAAAAAAAGAGGTTTTATGTGTATTGCCCCAAATCTTCTGATCGGTTTTGGTTATTCCAGAATTTCTTAATGCCTTTCCACACCCAGATTTCACATGTGTTCACGGAGAAGACCATTTGAGGCCATTTGGTACACACCTCTGGAGGCTGAGTCGGTTCATGAGGTCACTTGTCAAAAATGTCACTCAGTTTGCAGGACTGCATTATAACCGTAACCTACACTGTGACTGACGTTTCTCAAAGTTCATATTGTGTGACTGATCTGAAGTCAGTCAGAATTTGTAAACAGGGTAGCAAACAAGATATTTTTCTTCCATGTATACAATAATTTTTTTTAAAAAGTGCAATTTGCGTTGCAGCAATCAGTGTTAAATCATTTGCATAAGATTTAACAACATTTTTTATAATGAATGTAAACATTTTAACTTAATGGTACTTAAATAATTTAAAAGAAAAATGTTAACTTAGACATTCTTATGCCTCTTTTACAACTACATCCCATTTCTAGATTTCCAATTGTTAAAAGAAAAATACTTCAAGAACAAATCTTCTCTCAGGAAAATTGCCTTTACTCATTTGTTAAGAATTCTTATACAAGAACACCAGTATCCCCCCTTTATTTTACTGTGGAATATGTGCTGGAAAAATTGCAACAAAACTCTACTACCTAACAGACAACATTTGTAAATACTCTAGGCACCTGTACACACTAAGATGAAGTCTCTATAGTGTGACTAACCCACAGGCAGGTTGGTTTACATTAATTTTTTAAAAATGGGATGTCATATGGAAACCTATTTCACCAGAGTTTTAAAAATAAAAAGGGTATTGTTTTCTCTTCTGTACAGTGAATTCCTTCCCTTTTAGTTTCATTTTTGATACTGTATGTGGCTATAGATATTCATATAAAACAAGCGCATGTGATGTTTGCAAATTGCCTTACAGCCTTCCTTTCAATGAGTTGTCCTTTTGGAGCTGTTTTATAACTTTGTTTATATGAAGTTGGCACATGGAGTTACCACTTTCAATTTGCATTGGGGACAATTTTTATAAGTGAAAGGGACCCGGTATTATTATATCACATTATCTGAGATGATAAACATTCTTTTTAGGGTCAGTCCCTAAAAACATTGAAAAAGTCCGGAGTTTCTTTCCCTCTGAGTGAAATATACTTTATAGTTCAGAAACGGTCTCCTTTCTGGAACCTCCCTTTTGCAAAGTGCAACCAAGTCTCAGAGCTCCTCTGAGGTTGAAGCCCTTACACTCACCAGAAGATATAAAACGGTCTGAACAGTCTCTGCTTTTTCTTCACTGTCGGGTGGATTTCAGGAAGCCAAGAATCTGCTTCACAACACAAAATGGTATAATTTCACTTTGGCTCAGAAGTGGGGGGCATTTTTTACTTTTCACGTACTGATACAGCTGTTCTACAGGGCCCACTTTGATTCTTTTAAGAGAAGGGACGTTTTCCTTTGTGGAGGGTGGTGTTGGAAGTCAGACTCAGGGCTGGGGTATGTGTGTGAACTAGAACCATGGTTAAGACTGCTGGGTCAGGTCTGACCACTAGACTTCACGTCCTGCTCTGCGTGCATGAGCTCGGAGGCCTTGGGCAAGTTATCCAACTCATTTTCCTCACCTGTAAAATGCTAGTAACATACAGCTCATAACATAGAGTCCATCTAAAGTGCTAGGGCAGGGCTCGACACATAGTCAGCATTGAGTGTGAACTTGACTTTGGAGGAGGGTGGCAGGACCTCTTACCACATGGATGTTTGGAATGGCGTAGTCCCTGTGCAGAATCAGAAGTTTATGTCTGAGAGAGTCTGTTCCTTGGCTCACCTGCAGTTCTTCAACAATGCTGGGGAGAGTGATACGAGGGATTCCCCCTGCCCAGGGGGTGGCAGAGATGGATGGGGAGGATGCTTGAGAGATACCAGTGCAAGTTGAGCTGATTGTTTAATAGAACAGGGCTGGTCTGACAGCAAAAGAAAATGATCATCCCCTCATTCCTCTTACGGTTTTCATTACTTTGAGTGCTTTCTGGTGCATTGGCAGTTGTTAGAGTTAATATGCTTTGATTGGAAAATGAGTTTTTCTCATTCGGGCTTCCAAGTGATCTTTTTTTTTCTTTTTTTCTGGGGATGGCCTCAAATGTTGCTACTTCCAATCCTAAAGTGCCATTAGGTTGCTAAAGCTCCTCTCCTTTTCCTTCAAAGGGGAAAGAATTCTAGCTTTCATGAAGTAAGTGACAAGGGCAGAAGGAGAAGGAGGGAGCTTCTCGTAGCCTGTCCTAGCAGTGAAGTCCATTGATCTGGGCTTTTTCAGTGGTCGCTTTCTCATCTGTGATTGTATAAAGTGGAAGTTTGATCATTTCTTCCAAACATTCAGTCTTAGCACCCCTTCCCAGAGTGTGATAACAAAAACAAGTGATTTCTTGCCTGGCCGGTGTGGCTCAGTTGGTTGGAGTGTCGTCCCTGTGCACCCAAGTGTCATGGGTTTGATTCCCAGTTAGGGCACATGTTTGGGTTGAGGGTTTGATCCCCCGTTTGGGGTGCGTATGAGAGGCAACCAATAGATATTTCTCACATCTATATTTCTTTCTCTATCCCTTCTTCTCTCTCTAAAATCAATGAAAACATATCCTTGGGTGAGCATTTAAAAATAAAGTCCATTTCCATAGATGCACCTCAGCTTTGAGTGCTCAGACTCATTACTGCGGTTTGCAGAATTTATGTCTTCTGTCACTCTTGGCTGATTTTAGGCCATCTTACATAACTGAAGGCTCTGTCTGGGGTTTCTCTTCAGGGTCACTTTGTGTTGTTTCCTGGTGCCTATGGGAGGGTCAGGAAAGCAAAGGGAGCCATTCATTTCCCCCTGCAAATAAATTAACTTCTTGCTCATGGGAAATGTTTTCCCCAGTCCTTGGAAAATTGATGTAATTTCAGATTATAGATAGGTTAGCTGCTGGAAGGGCAAGACAGCAAGTCCTTGGTGACTGTGCCAGATTCCAGGCTGCTTTCATTTCGGGGCAGTGTGGTGGCTTCGGTGCATTAAGCTCTCTCTATGCCCTGGCATTGTCCATGGGGCCTTTAAATCCCTGTGACTCTGAAAAGGAAATACTAGGTGTGTGGGGGGGAGGCTGGGAGTAGGGGAGCAGGGACCAAATATTCATTCAGAGCAAGGCAGATCTAGCTAATTGAAATGTATTTTGTTTCTGGGTTGCAACAGCAAGTCAGTTTGACAACTTCTTGTTTGGAAGCTCTAAAGGGCAGGCAGATAGGAGTTGGTTATTTTAAATGAGAATGATTAATTTGCTAGATCAAATCTTTGAAAACAGGGTCTGTGGGTAAAAATGCTGTACAGCTTTGGCCACTTGAGGCCTCAAGATGATTCTGTGTGGCTAGACCATCAGCTGCAGCTAAAGCAGGCCCACCTGCTGTGATTCTTGGGGGTGGGGACAAGGTTTAGGGACAAAGTGCTAGGCCTCTGTTGGACCTGCAGAGGAGAGGAATCATATGGCGTCTTCAGTTGTTGCAACTATAAGATATTAGTAGGCTGAAAGCCTGAGTAAGTTCATAGGAACTTTGGGCAAATAAATTCTGGTTGATAGTTCCAAATAGCTTCTAAAGGAGAGTCAAGATGTTGCAAGTGCACATCGAACCTCCGAGACTCATGGCAGAGTGAGCGGTCACACCCCCACCACGTCCACTGTGGCATGTCCCAAATCTGCGAACAGGACAGTCGGTCCTCACTGTTCTCCCTGCTCTGCAGCTGTCATGGAGACGTGACCCTTCCACAGTTGATATCACTATTTTAAAGATACCTATTTTCTTTGTGGCATTTAAAAAGAATGAACTCTTTAAAAATGGCTAAAATTCAGCAATTAAAGATGAAATAATGTGTAATTGGTAGAAGGGCTTATATTTCGGTCATAAGTGGTCCCCTGTGGTACGATAATTATCTAGATTTCCCCTTAGCTTTTGAGCAAGTCACTTCCTCTCTCTGGACCTCTGTCTCCCCGGCGAGTGTACATGGAGAAATCAGGCGGTGTGGTCTAAAGGTCCCTTCCATCTGCGCTTGCTGCCCAAGGCCCCTGTGCATGTTATAGGCAATGAGGCGATGGTGGGTCTGTGGTCTGGCCTGAGACTCCCGAGTCTGAGGGGCCTCCGTAGGCCGCTCCATGACTGGGGAAACTGGTGGGATTGGAATCTCCTGGCTTTCTCCTGGTTCCCTACCGCCGCAGGTTTTGATCTCTGGAGGCCAAGCCCTCCTGTTGCCTTAGGCCACAGAGGGTGAGAATCCTGATGATATTTATGAACACAGGGACTTGGTAAGAGAGGCCGCCACCCCTTAACCCCAAACCCCTGATAGAAAACTTATACAGTGATATGGACCCAGACCGGAAAATGGAAACGTCTGGCAGCTGAGCAGTCCGCAGAGCAAGGAAAAAACAGCTTTGCTTTGCTTGGCCCATTGCTTCAATATCTTGTAGTGGGTTTTTTATTTCTTGGAAACAACCAGGTTTTCATTGTTGTTTGCCTTCTGTGTCTTCTCTTTAGCCATTAGAATTTTCCTCCCTGTCTCTCCACCCTGTCCCTAGCTTTTACCCTTATTTTTGTAGATTTTATTCCTTTAACACTCCAACACTGGTCTGAAATAATGACAAATAATAGTTACCATGTGTCAGTTTCTATACAAAGTGCTGCACATATATCGATTTATCAATCTTCATGCCAAGTGAATGAGGTGTTGCTATCCCATTTCACAGATGTCTCTACAGGGGCACAGAGAAGTTAAGTAACTTGTCCAAGGTTACACAGTGACAGCCTGGTTCCAGAGCACATGCCTCTTAACCATTTAACCATATTGTCTTTTCATCTTGATTTACAAGGGAAAAAAAATTGAAATGCTCAGAGGGAGAGGCAAAACTTTCTGAGACTTGAGGTTATGTCCTTTCTCGCTTTCCTAGAATCTCAGAAACACACAATTAAAAAAAAAGTCTTTATTGATTTCAGAGAGAGGAAGGGAGAGGGAGAGAGAAATATCAATGATGAGTCATTGATCGGCTGCCTCCTGCACGCCCCTACTGGGCATGTGCCCTGACTGGGACTTGAACCTGGATATCCTGGATCTCAGGTTGATGCTCAACCGCTGAGCCATGCTGGCTGGGCAGAAACACACAATTTTGATTTGCAACACAGGTATGCCGAGATTGAAGAAACCTCATAAAAGCATACATTTCTTCGAGTTACAAGTTTCTTAAGAATACATAAGGTGGTATGTAGTTGTTAGCTGGGAAGTACTGAGTTTGGAGGTATTATTTTGTCTTTGAGGAAGTCACTTCTCTCTTTTTCATGTAACTTCAAGTACGGTTTATTATGCTCTTACTTAGCTGAAAAGCATTTTGCAACATTTAAAAGGCTGGTGAAACTATTAACAGTGACTAAAGCTGAACACCAGAGAGAACAAGGAATACTTCGTTGTGCAAAATCTTTCAGTTGCGTTGTGGTTGTGCCAAAGAATTGTTTTTAGGAACACTTGTGCAAGATTTTGGCAACAGTGTCTTAGGCTTTATCTTTTTAAATAGTGTTCATTGCTGCTTACATCATTGTTGCTATTATTATTTGGGTAAGTTTGCATTACTAATGATGCTCTCTGTCTGGGTTTCTCAAGCTTCTACGTGAACAAGAATCATACACCGTGCTAGTTAAAATTGCAGAGCCCCTGCCTCCTTCCCCAGGGAATCTGATTTTGCAGGTCCTGTGCAGGGCTGAAGAATCTGTGGTTTTTTGGCCTTTGCATTAGTTAAAATTTCTGGAGTAGTTCAAAATTGGAAAAGTTATAAATTGGAATGCAGTGAAAAACAATTGTCCTTTTTATACTCTGTTCCTCAGCCACTCAGTTTCTCTCCCAGATGCAACCAACCTTCCTTCCTTCCTCCCTCCCTCCCTCCCTCCCTCCCTCCCTCCCTCCCTCCCTCCCTCCCTCCCTCCCTCCCTCCCTCCCTCCCTCCCTCCCTCCCTCCCTTCCTTCCTTCCTTCCTTCCTTCCTTTTTAGAATATTTTCACTGATTTCAGAGAGAGGAAGGGTGAGGGAGAGAGAGAGAGAAACATCAATGATGAGAGAGAGTCATTGATCAGCTGCCTCGTGCACACTCACTGCTGGGGATCGAGCCCACAATCCAGGCATGTGCCCTGACCAGGAATTGAACCAAGATCTTCTGGATGCTCAACCACTGAGCCATGCCGGCTGGGCTATTTCTTGTACTGAATATATGCATTGACTATCAATGCCTACATAAGCATGTACAAGTATATCTATTCAGTGTTGTTTTACATATGTGGTAGTATCCTATACACATTGCTTTGCATTTTGCTTTTTTCACTTAGTATATTTGGGTAGTTCATTATTTAATTGGTGTCCTACTGGAGAATATTTGTTTTCAACCTTTTTCTATTTAAGCAATACTGCAATTATTCTATATCTGTGTCATTTTCCTTGTATGCAAATATATCTATGGGATGAGTTTCTAGAAGTGGCATTACTGAATCAAGGAGTATTTCCGCTTTTAATTTCAGTAGATAATGCCAAATTGCTCTCTCAGAGGTGGTTCCAATTTGCACTCCCCCAGCCAATGTACAAGAGTGCTTATCTTCCCTTAGCCTAATGTCTGTTATCAAATACTCTGATCTTTGTCATTTTGGCATCTGAGTTTTGTTTTGCATTTATCTTATTGTGAATGAGGTTGAACACCTTTCCCTATGATTAAGAGCCGTGTGTAGTTCCGTTTATGTGAACTCTTCATATTCTTATTTTTTTTCTATTGAGTTATTGGTTTCATTATTTTGAGAAGTTGTTTGCATATGAAGGAAATTAGCTTTTGTCTGAAATATGCTTTAAAGATATTTATTTCTGGTTTTTCATTTGACTTTGTTTATACAAAAACAATCATGATGATCTTTTCTTTTTTTAAAGGTAATTCAGTTTATCTTTTCTTTTATGGCTTTGGAGTTTTGTATAATATTTAGGAAAGCCTTGTCCACTGTTAAGATTGTTTTTTTAAAATACCATGTTTTCCTCTAGTACTTTTATGGTTTTTGCTTTTGAGGTTTACATTTTGTTTCCATTTAGAAGTTTTGTTTTGGTTGTTGTAACATGTAGAGTATATATATTCACCATTATGTTTTTCCAAATGACATCCTACTTGTCCCAGCATCATTTTCTAAATTTACCTCCCACTGATTCAAATGAGAATTCAAAAAATATGTAGATTCTTATATGTGCATTCTTGTATAAATTCTTATGCGGATATATACTTAATATAAATTTTTGTATATATTTGGATCTATTTCTGGATTTTTCTGTTCTGTACCAATGGTCTGTTTGTTCATGCTTTGATACCAAATTGCTCTGGCTGTTATGCTTTGCACTATATTTAGAGGGTTTGCTCCTTCTCTTTAATGTCTAAAAAAAGAATATGATCATTATTTTCACTTATTTATTTTTCCATACAAACTTCAGAGTCAGCTTGTTCAGTTTTTTTAAAGAAATGCTGTTGATATTTTTATTGGAATAATATTAAAATTTTAAATTTACTTAGGGAGAATTAATATCTTCACTTGTTAAGTCTTCCTGTCCAAATTGAAGTATGTCTTTTCATTTGTTTAAGTATTTTTCTGTGTCCCTTATTAGCATTTTAAACTTTCTTTCACATAGGTCTTGTGCATGTTTTTAGTTAAGTTTATTCCTAGATATTTCACACTTTTTAAAGTTAGTATATCCCTACTAAGAGTATGTATTAAGTTTGTTTCCCAGAATCATTCTGAATTTTCATATCTTTTTTTCAGTTAATTCTCTTGCATTTTTGGGGGGAATATGCAGTTTCCATTTGCACTGGCGGTTTGGGTGTTGGTAGGAAACTCTGCACTTGGTGTTGTCTGATTAAGAAAATACATACCTCCTGATGCACTTATTCACTTAAATCATGGGTTCATATAACTTTAGAGATGGAAGAGACCTACCTTGCTGAGGTCCAGCTTAGGAAACTAAGTTTTAGAGGTAAGCCTTGCTGGTCAGTATGGAACCCCGGTTTCCAGACGCCTGGCTCAATGGCCTTGGCTCTGGGCTAGGCTGAGGTCACTGCATGAAACTTAAGAACCAAACTGTGAGCAAAAGCTTGGCCTTTGGCAGAGGCTGGTAACTTCTTACTACTCTGAGCGTTGCTTTGTTAATCAGCTTAGGAATTAACAAGCTACTGAGACTTTCACCAATATGGTTTTTCAAAGATTGCATATGTCCCCAAACACCAGCCCTGAGTTAACTACCTCCAGGGAGTAGCACAAATGACTATTGCTCTCCAGTGAATCATCAGGCTGCATTTGCTGGAATAAATGAAAGCACTGTGAGAGCAGGAAATCAGGACAAACACCTACACTTGCGAACCCAAACAGCTTCCCTTTCTGAGCCCCTGGAGATCAGTTATCACCAAATGGACAGATATACGCTGCAAAGTTTTTGCAGGCTTCACAGCTTGTAAATAAGAGTCTGCATTCTTCATGCTCCCCTCTTGTTGAATCTGGCAGAGGGAGGATCTCTGGCTCCAATCAACTGGGCAATGACCGTAGTAGCTGGGCTGGCTGGGACAGGGATGACTCCAGTTGAATGAACTTTATAAACCTACTATACTTAATTCAGAGCACCCTTTAATTTGATAACATAAGGCATCTTGTTCATGGGACATCCGTTGGGAGCACCTGTTGTGTATTACCTACCATTTATAAAGCCACGCCGAATACCGACTTATCTGTGTGGAACATGCTGGCATAGATTACACAATATCTAACATTTCTGTAACTCCTATCATCCCCTTTACTCTTTCTTACACTCTTATCGTTCTTCAGACTTTTACCAGGACTTCCTTTTTCTTTATTCTGTTCTTCCATTTACATTTTGTTGAGGACTTGAGTCTACAACAAACATTTCTGACTCTTTGATACGCATTAGATTTACTGGCAGAATTTTCAGTTGGGTCCTTTCAGGAGAAATTCCTGAAGGTGCCTCCTCTGCTTTACAAATGGGAGAGAGATTCTTTTATTTTGGAACTGACCACAAGAAGCCTTTGGTTGGTGGTTATATCTTGGACCAGGGCAGTGGAGGGAGCTGCTTCCAGTTTAACCTTTCCTTGACCTCTTTGAAGCATTTCACGTTGTGCTCCACTCCACTTTCCCCAAAACCTCCTCTTTTAACATTCATGATGTTGTAGATAAATCAGGGGTGTGATGAAGTGGAAAGACTCTGGGCTTTGAAATCATGCAGATGCGGGTTTGAATCCTGGCTCCACACACCAGTTCTGCGGCTTGACTGAGTCACTGAACCTCTCCAGGCTGCGGCGTTCGGTGTTCAAAAAGGAGAACAGCATCACCACCTCATAACCCTGTCATCAGCCTCGAAACCTTACTCAGCTTCAGCTCTGTGAGGGGTGGAGCGGCATTTGCAACCCTTGGCAGGGTGCTAGCACAGTGCCTTCATGAGATAGACACTAATTTAGTTGCTTTTTAATTTTCATGTGCAGCCTAGAACAACATCATTCATTCATTCTCTATTAGAGATCTCCCAAGAAACAAAACCATGTATATGTATATATATATCTCAGTGTGTATATCTTTATATCTCTATATCTATCTATCATCTATCATCTATCTACCTACCTACCTACCTATCCATCTGTCTACAGAGAGATATTTATTTTAAGAATTGGCTTATATGATGATCAGGGTGCCTGGCAAGTCTGAAAATCCATTCATTGGGCTGGCCAGCAAGCTGGCGACTCATGAAGAGCTGATATGGGAGTCTTGAGTTGGATGCTGTAGGGCAATAGTCTGGAAATTCAGGCAGGATTTCTCTGTTGCGTTCTTGAGGAGGATTTTTTTCTTTGGGAAACCTCAGCCTTTGCTCTTAAGGCCTTCCACTGATTGGATGAGACCTGCCCACATTATGGAGGTAAATCTGCTTTACTCAGTCTGCTACTTAAATGTTAAGCACATCTAAAAAATACCTTTGAAGCAACATCTAGACTGGTATTTGAGCAAACAACTGGGTGACATTGCCTGGCCAATTTCACATTCAATTAACCATCCATTCCACTAGATTGGCCATTGATCCTTAGCAACTGGGCTAAGGTTAAAGGGCTTAATTGAAGTAATGAGGGGGCCTTAGGGATCTGTTGGAACTGACTCAGGATTAGTGTTCTGTGTTGGTTGTTTTTGGGGGACCCTCTTAGGGTTCTTACGGCAGGGGTGGGGGTGGTAGTGGAGGTAGTTTTGTAGAAGGGGGCTATCCTGAACTGTAGGAGCTGCCCACTTCCACCTGCTCAGCATGGTCTAGCTGTGTGACTCTGGGCATGTCGCTGGGCTCTTCTGGGCCTCAGCTTACTTGTCTAGAAAGGGCAACATTTAGACTTGATGCACTTCAGGTTCCTTTCTCACTTTTTAACATTGGGTTTCTCCGCTTCTCTGGTTTTGGTCTGTGATTCAGAGAGACTGTTAGGAATTTACAGCTTGTGATTGCTTCACTTTTTTGGAAATGGCTCCATGTTTTCAGACAGCATTAGAAATTGACATCACATGTTTGTTGACCAGAAAAGTGATGCCTTTTTATCACTGTGATGTGATGATGTTATTCATCTAGTGAGTGCTCGGTAAGTAATTTTTGTATTAAAAACTATTCTAAAAAAGTTTGTCTCATTATAAAAACATGCGCAGCAGAAGCTCCAGGGTAATGATAGATAGCTTCGCCCTTGGCATTAGCCTTCTTGAAGTTTAGGGAGCTGTAGAATATATTGGAAAGGACGGAGGCTTGGGAATAAGACAGATCTCAACCTAAATCCTGGCTTTTCCACTTACCAACTAGCTGTGTGACATTGGTCATAATATTTAACTTCCCTGAGCCTCATCTGTAAAATGGAAATACTGGGATTTCTCATAGGGTTGTTGTGAAATTAAAAGAAATGCTGTATGTGAACTGCCAAGGGACAGAGTAAACCTGAAGTAAAATGGAGTTTCCTTTTCTACCCTTGGATTGTTTCTGAAGTCTAGAGTCCTGCAGGGTCACTAGTAAGTTTGAGGCAAGAGGCTTACTTTCAGAGAGATCAAGGAAGCTATCTGCCTTTAAAGAATAAAAAAACAGCCTGGCTGGCATGGCTCAGCAGTGGAGCATTGACCTATGATTCAGGAGATCACAGTTCGATTCCCGGTCAGGGCACATGCCCGGGTTTCGGGCTCGATCCCCAGTAGGCGGCATGCAGGAGGCAGCCGATCAATGACTCATCATTGATGTTTCTCTCTCTCCCTCTCCCTTCCTCTCTCTGAAATCAATAAAGATACAGTATATTTAAAAAAATAAAAATAAAAAAACCACATTAAAGTGTGGTCACCTTCTGAGCTTTTCACATGTGAAATGTGAGGATTAGGCCATGTAGTACTTCCCTTTACTTTTAAAACGGACAGTCTGTACTCTAGGAACTGGCATTTCTTCCATTCTAGGAAGAAGTGATGAATCATTAACAGGAAATATTATTTTTTTCTTAAGTACCAATGAAAATAATTTTAAAAAACCTTCAGTTGAGAACAATTTTGGGAGGAGTCAGAGTGAAGATGGACATCCCAGGGTTGGAGTCAACATCTTTGAATTAGTTAATCCTGGGTTTTAATCCCTATTACTATCTCTCTAAGGCCTCAAAAGTCTTGTATATTGAAAAAAAAAAATTAAAGTACAACTTTATAATGAAAGACAATGCCATCAGTGATAGAAACAATGGTAAATAATGTTCTAAATAACTAACTAAAAATAGGCCTCTATGGGTGGCTGGAGAAAAGGTCTTCGTCAGCTGCAGAAGACAGCTTGGAAGGTGGGAGCTGCCGGGAGCCCCCCACCCCAACCAGGGGTGAGTACAAGGCTCCAGTCATGTTTTCCAACATCATTTGTGTTGGATCAGGATTTACTCAGCTTCTCTCTCCACCTGGTTTCATTCAAGCCCTAAATTACTGTTAATTATCAGTAACCAATTTCTTTCAACTGTTCTGCTCTTCAAAGAAGATAGGTTTTAAATTATTCTTTCCTTATTTGTTGTTGGGGTCACTTTACTACACTCTAAATGTGATTTTAATTGAAACTCCCGAAATAGCTGCAGTTGGGACTTGGTGTCACCCATGCCCTTTGACTCCTGTCTTCTTGGGTTGGTTACTACAAACCAGCCAGGTCAACACAGATACTTGTCTCAACTCCACGCTCACATGGAGTAAACAGCTGTTTCGATCAGGGTTGATTTTAATCTGGGGCCAAAGGTTTGCGGCTTCTTGCTCTTCTTTTCCAAAGTGGAGGGGCAGGCTCCTTTGTCACCCCACTGTGGGCCTTTCCCTGCAGTGGATGCTTCCCTACGTCTCAAGCCTGAGTAGCACTCTCAGACTGATCTCTGAGCTAACATTTACGTGGTGAGAGGAAGAGAGCCAGAAAAGAGAAAAGAGTGCTAAGGAGACCTTGAGTGAGCACTTTCTGTGGAGCCTGCGCCCTGTGGAACCCTGTTTCAGTGCTGGCCTGCGCTGCAGGAGGCTGTAGCTTACTGCTTGTCCAACAGTGTCTGTCTCTCGCTTGGGGTTGAGGCCACAGTAGGTGGCCTCCAGGAGGGAGTCCTCTGCTCTACTCATGTGATCTGTCTCTCCCTTTGGGCAGTGGAGGGCAGGGGGTCCCTGTGACTGAGACTCACTCCTGAACACACACACACACACACACACACACACACACACACACACACCCCGGGCTGAAATGGCCTGGGTCTTGTTCACACATTCTCTTCTTGAAGGTTTGCTGCTCACATTCCAGCAGGGTCAGGAAACAGGAAGCCAAACAAAGGAAAGAAGTACAGAGGAAGAGACCTAAAGGACAGAGGCAAGAAAAGATACACTCAGAGCTGATCTAACAACTGGCTGATTCTGCGAACTTCAGGGAGAACAGGCAATGGAAACAGAAAGACTTTTAAAATTAAGTATTTTTACTTAAATGAAATCTACAAACAAAGGAGCATATATATTGCCTTTATTCAGTTTAACGAATAATAGTAATGTAAATACCCGGACACCTACCACCCAATTTAAATAGAGCATTACCAGTAGTATCTTTGAACCCCTTGTGAGGACCAGGGGCAGTTTTTAGTTACCTGTGGCTACTTAATCCACAGCCAAATGTCTGAATCCACCATATATTTACATTTAAATATGTCAAATTATCACCTCTTTTGGCATCCTCCAGATAAGAATTGGTTTTAATTATTTAAAGGATTCCCTGCTTTCCCAAAGCCTCATTAGCCTCTCCCCAACCCAGCCTCTATTAAGAATTTCTCCCAACTTTTGTCTAAAAACTGGTTGATAATCCTTATAGGGAGGCCTATTTCTGTGAATAACATTCATTTAGCTACCTGATTTTTCCTAAATCCTGCAGATATTAGAGCCAGGAATCCTTACAGACTGAAGTAAGCAGCAAACGGTTCCCTTTGCAGCACAAATTAGGTACTCAGTATTTTCAGGCCCTTCAGGGAGCGGGTTGGAAGGATAGGTTGCAAATACAATTTTTCTCTTTTTAATACACAGGCTCTGAGGCTTGCAGCAGATTTCTTCTTCCTTTTGTGGCCTTTTCCAGAGGATATAGTAGAATGGTTTTGTGTGTTCTGTATGGGCAACCTTGGGAACTACAAACTAGGCGGACAGATGGTGCGGGCAGGTTTGATTACCTTAAGACAGGCCCAGGTGAGAAGCCGCTCTGAGCAGTACAGCGTGCCTGCCCGCGCTGAAGGTCAGGAGGCACGCCACCGCTGCTCGCTGATCAAAAGTAGGCTGTGTCCTGGCCCCGTGGCTCAGTGGGACGGAGCATCGTCGCACACACCAAAAAGGCCGCAGGTTTGATTCCCAGTCGGGGCACATACCTAGGTTGCGGGTTCCGGTCAGAGCATGGTGTATGGGATGCAACCGATTGATGCTTCTCTCTCACATCAATGTCTCTCTTTCTCCCTCGCTCCATTCCTCTCCCTCTAAGATCACATAGACATATCCTTGGGGAGGATTTAAAAGAAAGGCTGTGATGGTTCTGCCCCCCTCCCATACATTATGATATGTGTGTAGCTGCCAACCCATCATTTTCCGGGTGTCCTCAGACACTATTTCTAGGATTTTTAGGTTCTCTCCACCTCATTCCTACACCATCGCCCATTGGGCTGAACATGGACCAACTATCAGCCCCCCTACCTTTTGCTGCCTCCTCCATGGGGCCTTGGGAATGATCTGGATGCGAGGCCCAGGCGGACCCGCACTGTATTCCTGGGCCTTGTTTCAGAGTAGCCTGTGCTCTTCTCAGTCTATTTCCCAGAATTCCCATGACCTTATACCACCAGGTGGAGCTTTTTGATCCTGGACCCAGATGAACTTCTGAGTAGGGCTTCTGGGGGGATCTTTTTGGATTTGGCAGTATCACTGATGGGCAGGGTCCAGGTAAAAGGAGAAACTCCTCATTTCTCTCATGAAAGTTCATGCTACTTTGCAGGATAGTCCTGAGCCTCAGCGCCTGAGTGTGGAACCTCGTCCTGAATCTCCTACAGCTTATAGAGGAGCTCAGAGCCATTAATGTTGACCAGAGGATGAAATCACTAGTGAGTCAGGTAGAGGCTAAATGGTCATCTAAGAGCAGGTGATCTTGACCTGATCAGGCCCAGATCAGGCCCCACCCCAGACCTAGTCTGGAAAAATCTGTATATAACCAGACTCTCAAGGGATGCATATTCATTTGAGAAGCACAGTTTTAAATTACTGTTGTTTTTTTAAAAACTTGTCCCACATGTCAGTACACATCAAGTGTTCCTTGGCTTCATGGTTGAAGGAGAAAAGCCTGGCACTAAGGATGAAAGAGAGGGACATTCAGGTTGTAGAGAGTGGAGTCCTCGCTTAATGATTGGTTTGTGAATTTCTGAACCCCTCTTGCCTGTTTCCTCCCTTAAAGACTAAATATATCATGGAATGCACAACCCCAACAGCGAGCCCTAATGTTGACTATGGACTATTAGTGATGAGAAGGTTCATCGATTGTAACAAATGCACCACTCTGGTGGGAATGGCCATAGTGAGGGAGGCTGTGCATGTGTGGAGACAGGGGCTATATGGGAACTTTCTGCACTTTCCACTCAATTTTGCTGTGAACCTAAAACTGCTCTAAAAATATATATTAAAACAACAGCAATAATTGAGTGTGTGAGCCATGGGCTTTGCCAAAGATGGCACGGCCAGTAAGATAAAGCCTGTTCAATTCTTTTTTTATCCACTTGGATAAAAGGTGCTTTTGAAAGAGAGGGTTTTGTCAAGTGCCATGATCTCATCATCTGGCAACACTGTTGGGAGAGGATCCAAGGGAAACCCAGGGCGTTGACGTGTGGGTGACTCAGGGGCCCGCATGGCTGACAGTGAGCAGCCCGGGGTTTGGAGTTGGAGGGAGGGGCAGGAACCTGTTGGGCCCTTTTGGGCAGTGCTGCTGGGTAATGAGAACCTGGAGCCTCTGGCTCTGGGCTCCTGCCCGCCAACAAGTGCTGGGCTCTGGCTTTTGCTTCTCTCTGGTTTTCTGAGCTGCGCTTCCCCCTTTGTTCTTCAATAGACGCTTGTGACCTGTAGTGGATATTTTTCTTTTTCTTTTTTTAAATTTATTTTTATTGTTGAGAGTATTATAGATGTCCCCCATTTTCCCCCTTCCCCCCCACCCGGCACCCACCCCACCTCAGGCCTTCACCTCACTATTGTCTGTGCCCATTGGTTATGCATATATGCATATAGGTTCTTTGGTTGATCTCTTTCCACCCTCCCTCCCCCCTTTCCTCTGAAATATGTCAGTCTGTTCCATATATCCATGTGTCTGGTCCTATTTTGTTTGTCAGTTTATTTTGTTCATTAGATTTCACATATAAGTGAGATCATGTGATATTTGTCTTTCTTTAAGTGGCTTATTTTGCTTAGCATAATAAACTCCAGGTCCATCCGTGCTGTGTGAAAGGGTAAGAGGTCCTTGTTTTTTACAGCTGCATAGTATTCCATTGTAGGCAGCTTTTTAAATCCACTCATCTATTGATGGGCACTTGGGCTGTTTGCAGATCTTGGCTGTTGTAAATAATGCTGCTATGAACATAGGGGGGCATATATTCTTTCTGATTGGTGTTTCGGGATTCTTAGGATATATTCCGAGAAGTGGGATTGCTGTGGTAGGTCTTTAAAGGTCTCTGCTAACACTGAGCTGCCCTGGAGCTGGGTTAATATACATTCCAGGCCAGTTCCCATGCTGTACCCTTGATGGCAGTTCCTGAGGGCAGTTAGCGTGCCTGAAATGCATCATCTAATGTGTTTTGCTTGTTTTTTGGGGGTTTATTTAATAATATTACTAACATATGTATAAAGCTTTTAAAAACTTTTTATTCCTGTATCTCATTGGATTTTCATGACAGTGTCTGGTAAATGGATGAGTGAATGATAGTATTAGGGAGTCCAGATGGGTGTTACTCACCCTCTGGATAGTAAAACAGAAGTTCAGAGAGTGGAATGACTTGCCTCAGCCCTGGCGGGTGATGTAGGTGATGTGGGCTACAGTTCCCAGGACTCTCCCTCATGGATCTCAAGGTTTCTGGCTTGAGATGCTTAAAGACTAACTAGATCAGCAAACTAGGTGATGCTTACTTGTTAGCTTTGAGGAAGACAATTAACCCTGTGAGTATTTGTTTGCATTCATGGGATTCCCAAAGTAAGCACTTCCACAGAATAGTTGGGATCAGGTGGAGAGCAATATGACAAAGCTATTCTTTAAGAGCCCCCCCCCCCCCCAGTTTGGCTGTGCTGTTGTGGCCGAGCACTTAAATAGTCTTTCTTACTTTTATTCATGGTGCTACATTTTAAGAAACAAACTACTGAAGAAAACAAAGCTGTGAGAAATGGTCAGGCTTGGCTTAGGGATGCCCAGCTCAGGTCTCATCTGAACAGTGAACAGAGAACTTCAAGGAAACCAGGGAGTTGCTGACAAGACAGGTTATCAGAATTTCAGGCAAATGGTCCAAGTGGCTGTTTAGCATCTTGGGCTTTCACAGCTTTGATTTTAAGCAAATAGCTCACTTTGTGGGGTAGGTGGCCCAAGCAACCTGTATTCCACACCTTGAGCATTTTTCCTGGAGGTGGCCTATTCATTAGCAAATGTGAGAAATTACTAATTAGCACCCCACTACCTTGCTCAAGCAGTGTAAGTTATAGGTGGGTGTGAGGAGAACCCCTCCCCTCCTTCCACCCTCTTTCCTTCTGAGGTACTTGGATTAACACTGGAAGGACGTCTCTGTTAACGAAACAGCCATAGCAGTCAAGATTTTTAAAACTGAAAGGATGGATGTCAAAAGGATGCTAAAAAACATGGAAAAAAATGAAAAAACCCTTAACACTACCTTTCTAATGTGATTGAAGTATTTTTATATTTGCTTTTTTTCTGGTGTTTGTCCACATACACATTTTTTATTTGGCATTGTGGTAAGCTCATTGTGACATACCCATTTAGTGTTGTGCTTTTTTTTCTTCTTCTTATTATATCATACACACTGCTCCAATTTATACATTGTCTTCAGAATGGTCATTTCAGTGTCTGCACAATATCCATCACATGGACACCCTCAATGTATTAACCAATCCCTCTGGTGGGCATTTTGCTTGCTTTTAGTTTTCTTATTATTGAGGTGGCCAGGAACATTTTGGTGTGTAGATACTTCGTTTTCTTTGAAATTGTTTTCTTTAAATTTTAAAAAATTTATTGATTTTAGAGAGAGAGAGAGGAAGGGGGGAGAGATAGAGATATATTTGTTGTTCCTCTTATTTATGCATTCATTGGTTGCTTGTTGTATGTGCCCTGACCAGGGATCAAACCCACAATTTTGGCATATCAGGATGTTGCTCTAACCAACTGAGCTACCTGGCCAAGGTGAAATTGTTTGAAGAAATACCAGCAGTGACAACTGAAAAAAGGGATATGGGGAGGTGGTGCCACTCTTCTGCTTCTATGGGGTTGGAAGGAGACCCTCAGTGCTTTCAAGCCATCTGATGGGTCTGCTCTTTGAAATGCTTTCTCAGACCCTTTAAAATATCCCCTTCAGTTCCTACTTAAGCTTCTGCCTGCATTTCCTCCCATTCCCTCTCTCACTATCTTTTCTCAGCCCAAATCTGCTCCTTAGACTCCTCCAGAACACCTATCTCCCCAGCCCTGGAAGGGTCTCATTTGAATGACACACCTTTGGCTCCTTTCTGAAGCTCATCTGCCCTCTGAGGGATGGAGAGGGGAGAGAACAACACACTTTTGGATCTTAGCCTCTGGATCTGATGTCTTATCTAAATATTATTTCTTGTCCTCCTTACATCACAAGCCCTCAAGGCAAGGGCCCTGCCTGTACATGCGCCATAGAGAACAGAGAGTGCTGCTGGCACTTGGCAAATGTGGGACGTTGTGTTGTAAGGGCTAGTAACTGGAAGATGTGAGTGGATGTTCTGGGGAGTTGAGACCCATGCTAGAAATGAGTGGGGCTTCCTGGGAAAGAGTCTTCACAAGAAGAGGGTGTTCACTCGTGTTTTCAGGAGTGTCTGGGGCTTCTACTGAGAGATATTGGCATTTGAGTAGGTGCTTGAATGGGGTGCTGTCCACTTGGACAACACTTCATGGAGCATCTCGAGTCCTGCCCAGTTGAATTCAGGGCTAGAGACAAGGGAATGACATGCAAACACCTCTGGAATAATCCTTCAATGACATTGGGCAATGGAATGGGAACTTCTTGACAATGTCAACATTTTAATATTTGAAATTTCTGAATGGAGCGTAAACTTTAGAGAGGATTTTTCAAGTATAAAAATCTCTTGTTGGATCAAGCAGTTTGGATTATCCATTCTCCGTTGATATCAACAAAGGGAAAACATTTGTTTTTTAAATTTTATCCTAAGATATTAATGGTATATGCCTAACCTCCCTTGATAATTTTAGGTAAGGGTCTTCATTAGTTAAATAGAAATTACATCAATTAGGATAGAAATCAAAATCCTATCTGGTAAGGGTCTTTCCCATCAGGTTTTAAAGCAACTTAGATGAATAGGCTGTTTCTACAAATGGGTTCTTTTTCATGCACAGTGTGTTTTTGTTTTGGAAATGTGTTGATGCTTATTAATTTGCTATTATTTTTATATAAATTGCATAGGAGGAATATCTATAACTATTAACCTATTGTTCTATCATTCAACAAGTGCTTTAATGTACATTTTCTCTTTACTCTTATAACAACTTGTGAAGTAGATATAGGTCTGCTTCCATTTTACAGAGTAAACACTAAGGCAGAAGAGGGTGAGGGATTCTGGCTGTAAGTTATTGAGTCAGAATTTAAACTCAGAATTATGTATTGTCTATTGTTGTGATGTCTGTCTGATATGGAAATGATGATACTTTCTGGTGTAATCTCATCTTTGTGTGTGTGTGTGTTTCTTTATGAGTATTCTGTGATTTGCTCTCATCTCTTCTCATAGGCTTTCTGTCTGTCTCTTGGGTATTATTTATTGTGTTGTTAAAATTCCAGAGAACTCATTGGACTTTGTATTGGTGAAATAGTCAGTACATGTGGCCTCGAAACGGCAGCCTCAGGTCTCTTCAGGAAACAGAACTGGAGGACAGACAGGGGAGAAGAAAGCCCGGCTAGCTAAAAGCACCATTAGATACCACGTGAAGCCCACACGAGGCATTAAACAGAAACGTTCTGACGTGTGGGGTGAAGAGGAAAGAGTTGCCACTTCTAAGTCATTGTGGGACTGTTATAACTGCTTCAGAAATGCTACAAAGCTGCTGCAATGATGCCGATTTGAACGTCCCATGGATTTAGGCTCTCCTTCATTTGGTGTCCGACCAGGAGTGAACATTTCTGTCAATTTCTAACAGATAAACATACTGTTTAAATTGCATTTTAATTCAGTTACATATATTGCCTACCTACGTCTTTAGGGTCTCTTGGTATATTTACTATTACTGCTGTGTGACTCTGGGCAAGTGACTCATCTCTCTGCCTCAGTTTCCTCATTTATGAAATAGCGATAATATTAGCCTCTACCGCATGGAGTTATTATATAGACTGACTGTTTAAACGAGAGTCCTAAGGAGGGTTCAATAAATGTTACCTTGTTTCTAATGCATTATAGGGTTAGGTTTGCTCTTCAACTGTAATGAACACATTTCTTTTTTCATTTTTAAAAATTGTGGTAAAATATACCTAACATAAAATGTACCATCTTAACCATTTTTAAGTGTACAGATAGGTGTGTGGCATTACGTATATTTACACTGTTGTGCAGAATACATATTTTAAAGTGGGGAGTGGACCCAGGAAGGGGTGGGTATGGGTGCTGTGGGTGTAGGGAAGGGATGGGTATGGGTGCTGTGTGTGCAGGGAAGAGATAGGTGTGAGTGCTGTGGGTGTAGGGAAGGGGTGGGTATGGGTGCTGTGGGTGTAGGGAAGGGATGGGTGTGAGTGCTGTGTGTGCAGGGAAGAGATGGGTGTGAGTGCTGTGGGTGTAGGGAAGGGATGGGTGTGAGTGCTGTGTGTGCAGGGAAGGGGTGGGTATGGGTGCTGTGGGTGTAGAGAAGGGGTGGGTATGGGTGCTGTGTGTGCAGTGTTCTCAGTGAGAGTCCGGCTCCACGTCTGGCTGTCTGCCCCGGCGTGGAGCAGAGCAGGAGCAAGCAGGGCGACCGGGCCATGCCGAGCAGAACAGGCAACCATTGCCCGACTGTTCTGTGAGCAACTGAGAGACTGGGACTCAAAGATTTTTGTCCTGTCATCTCTCCAATTTGTTTTTATTCACTTCCTGGGCTTCTTTTGCTCAATCAGTTCTTTGACCCAGGGAAGTAAAGGCCTGGGTTCAGATCCATTATGTAGACATCATTTGTTTGAAATGTCAGCAAATCAGTGGCTGAGAGAACCATTCAGAAGTCCTATGTACCACGATTGGAAGTTCATGACTCAGGTCTTCTAGGACTTACAGATTAAGAGTGGAACTTAACTCTATGGTTTTACTGCATTCTTTGAACTGAATAAGGCAAGAAGTTTAGAAGGTCAATTTCTGAAAGTCATAAAGATATGGAAATAGACTTTAATAAAAATGGCAAGTCTATATCCCTCTCTCTCTGAGATTATTTCTTCAAGTTGGTGATACCATGAATCTGGTAAGCATGGGACTAGTTGGAAAAGTAACTGACCTGAAAGCTTGGCACATGTGTCTGCAAATTCAATGGAGAGAGAGAATTTGAAATTCATTTATTGTCCTTCAACAGACATGTATTGAGTATGTGCTAGAAATTGTAGTGGTTATTGTAATTTTACTTAAAAAGATCTCATTCTCCCCCAGAGAAAGTTTATTATAAGAAGTGTCTAATGTGTAGTTTTTTAGGCAAATGCCTGTTATACCTAATGTTGAATTTGTTATTTAACTCTTCTTGGCTTTTAGTTTGCATGTGTCAAACAGACCAAAGCTTTTAAATATATGTGAGAGATTTTAGGTTGACAGACTATTAAACATCAAAGAGCATCAGCTGTCTCCAAGGTGGCTGCTCCAGTAGTTACTTTGAGCTCACAAAGTGAACTCTTCCCAACTGAAGGGTTCAAGGTGGGCACACCTAGGGGCTAGCTTTACTGAGATATAATTGACATATAACATTGTGTAAATTCAAGATGTACAACGTAGTGGTTTGATATATGTATATATTACAAAATGATTACCACAATAATGTTAGTCTACACACCCATCACCTCACATGCTTATACTTTTTTGCCTTCAGAACTTTTAAAATCTACTATCTTAGCAATTTTCAAGTGTACAACTCAGTATTGTTAATTATAGTCACCACACTGCACATTACATACCCAGGATTTATTCATCTTCCAACTGGAAGTTGCCCTTTGACCACCTTCACCCATTTCCCCCCCTATCTATTGATGGACACTTGGGTTGCTTCCATGTCTTGGCTATTGTAAACCATGCTGGAATGAATATAGGGGTGCCTATATCTCCTTGAGATAGTGATTTCATTTCCTTCAGATAAATACCCAGAAGGGGAATCATAGTTCTATTTTAAATTTCTTGAACCTCCATATTGTTTTCTGTAGCGGCTGCACCAATTCACGTTGCCACCAACAGTGTGCAAGGGTGCCCTTTCTCTACATCCCCACCAGCGCTTGTTCTTTCTTGTCTTTTTGATATAGAGATTTCACTTTAGCCACCCATTCATCTGAAAAGCATTGAATATGCTCATAGGCATTGGGAATTTTCCTGAGGGGAAAACACATTCAGCATTTCTCAATCTGGTCTGACTATAGAACCCCATGTATTCTGTGGAGCGAAGTTTTGGAAACACTAAGAAGTAAACCGTGCAAGCCCTGGCTGGTGTGGCTCAGTTGGTTGAGTATAGCCCTGTGCACTAAAAAAACCAATCGATGTTTCTCTCTCTCTCTCCCTCTCCCATCCTCTCCCTCTAAAAAAAAATAAAAATCAATAAAAACATGTTTAAAAAAAAGTAAACTGTGCAATACTCTTGAATTCCCATTAGTATCCCTCCTATAAAACCTAACCTGACTAGCCTTTATATTTCCAGGAATATTTTGTGAGGAGTAAGATTTTGGTAAGCAGTGAGTAGAAATTGTTATATCCACAAGATGTTGTGAAATCCCTCTCCCTCCAGTGATTTGAGAAGTTGAACTTGTAGTCTGGATGAAAAGAATAGAGAAACAGGTATCTTGACTATGCAAGTCCTTCCCTCCTGCATTTTCTAGATAAACAAAAACTGCCACCTTCCTTTCATGCAGAGCCACCTGGCCTCTGGCCTCACACCTGGGATGTTTCATCTCTAAGTATCTGATTGACCTGCCTTTCCACTCTCTGCCTCCTACTCCCAGTCGGAATCCAGGGAGAAGGCAGGAATTGCACTACCACCTGGAGGTTCGGCGGGCACACCCCTGTCATGTTTGTGTTTGTGTGAAGGTGTAGAGGTCCTGGCTGGAAACTCAGCTCTTGGGTTGGGTCTAATGTGCTGGCTGGCGATGCCTGGTGGAATCAATCCCCAATTTCCTGGGTCCCTGAAAGGAGCTTCACCCTCTCCCTGAAGCCACTTCTCTCATCCCACCCTAAATGGGGGAATGGGGTCGTGGGGGAGGGGATGAGGAAGGATATTCCCTTTATGTAGCCCTTGAGGGTCAAAGAGTCATAAGCGCTTCCTCTGCGGAAGAGCACTACTTCCTGACATGTTGCTTGCCTTGCTATCAGGTTTCTTAGCAGGAAGAAATAGCTTCTCCTTCCCTCCCACAGACATTCCAAGGTGTGGAGATGGCCATGTCATAGAAAATAAGACGAGAATAGCTTCACGTCCCTTCCTTCTAGAGGAAGCAGAAGAGTGAGCTTACAGATAAAATAGTAGTTTCCCTAAATTTGCAATAATTGCCTTAAAAAATAACAAATGTCTTTGTTGTCCTGTATGGCGACATGCTGGTTGGCATGCTTACGGAGCCACTTGGAGTGTAAGGGTTTATTTTTATGCACGTGTGTGCACCATCATTATCAAAATAAGATAATACATGTGAAAGTGCTTTGTAAGCAGTAAAAGAAGTACGGATAGGAAAGTGATTCTCACTGTTATTGCCCTGTTACTGGCACCGGCTAGTAAAGCTCTGCTTTTTGTGGGGTGTCATGGAGACCCCGTTTCTGAGGCTGGCTTTAACACTTAACAGTGTAAATAGATACCCACCTGGCAGAACTCTGCTGGCTCCTAGAGCCAAAAGATCTCCTTGTCATGTTCTTCCAACTCCCATCATTTATCCTGCTTTCATGCCAACTGGATGGGATAACATAGTAACACATGCTCATTATAATGGAGCTGATTTGAAAATCTAGCAGAGAGCAGAAGTTTGAGGTGCTGGGGCAGAGGACAGATCCAGTTTGAAATGGGGCAGGAGGCCGAGAAAGCAGACGCCCAGAGGACGGTAGTGTTCTACAGGGCTGGGCGCTTGAGGGGCAGCACGCCAAGCGAAGCACAGGGGCGACGGGAGCCCCGCTTGCTTTAAGTCTTCCCTGACAAGATCCTTGTCGTTTAGAAGCTCATGATCAGTGTCACAGTGGAGATACAAACACGCTGAAAGCATCAACAAATACCTGTGTTAAATAAAGCATTTCTATTATGGTAAACGCAGTCTGTGGGGTGAGTGATGGTAAATACTGTGAAGTTTATTTTCAGATAAGGTGCCTGAAATGGGGACATCGGGGCCTTCCGAGCGGCAGCATGGAGGTTCTAGATGAGCGGCAGGGGATCCTGGGCATAGGATGAAGCTCAAGAGAGGACTCAGAGCTTGGAATAAAAATTTGCAGGTTGATTGCTGAAATATGCAGGAGCTCTTATGTAAATTACCAAGACACTGTCCTGGGTCAACATAGGAGAATTTTAATGTGTTGTAAGAAATTCTAATACATACATCTTCCTTTCCCTAAACTGGGCACAAATGCTAGGTCTTTTAGTACATGTGGAGTCTTACTGAAGGGGATGTATTGGCTCCTGAGCAGTCTTTCTGTGCCAGTGAAAATGTATCTGCTACAGATGTATACCAAAGAGCCTGCTTGGAGCTAGTGCTTGGACTACAGACTGTACAGTGCTGCTGTGTGCTGTGACTGTCAGTCTCTGGGTGCTTCTGAGTAGTTTGTTTGCTGTATGGTACCTGAAACAATACAGTCTGCATTCCATGGGATAGCAGGTGCCACTCACTGACCTGTTGCTTAAGCTAGTTTTTATTTCTGTCTTGGACTTTAGAGAATTTTCAGGCTGAATTTACCTTGAAAGTGTTATTTCTTGGAAGTTCATCACTACGTTCATTAAAATCTATGTTTCCAAATCCATCAGCACATTTATTGAAAACCACCAGCATTCTGAAACCCAGGGGGTTTGGGCAGGGCCTGCCTGTGGATGGTGATTCTCAGGAATATAGAGAGTAGGGTAGGAGAGAGTGTTCAGATTCCCTGAAGCTCAGGATGGTGATTTATAATCGTGACTCCCAAACAGTTAAAATTCCAGAATATCCAAAGCCACTATTTTAAATATCTAATAATTGTTTATTGATGGGTGTCTGAGCTCAAACTGATACTTCAGGGCAAATGCACAAAAGCCAAGGACCCTTATTTCAAGGGTCTTATAACAACGAACCCGCCCTCTGTTGAATACTGGAACTCCTGCCACTCGCCCAGGGGTCCCGCCTTTGGAAATGTGTCAGGTTTGGAGTACAAGGTAGTGGGGGCTGACCAGATCTGCACAGTGGAGGCAAGAAGAATTTGCAGTTGGAGGTTTGGAAGAGGAAAATAATCCAACAAAGAAAGAGAGGAGCCAGCAGGCATTTCCTGGAGCAGGGCAGAGACAGAAGTGCCCGGGGAGAGGGAGCAGCAGATGAGAAGGTTGCAGAGAAACGTCTAGTAAAGATTTTTAAAGCTGCTGCGGGCAAGTGGGATGGAAGCTCTTCCTCTTATGAAACCCTATGAGCCCTTCTCCGAAATGCTATGTAAAGTTAATAATTATTCAACAATCCTTTTGCTTTAGTGTTGGAGTTTAGGGCTCTCCTGCAATTATGCTCTTACTCTCCAATTTGCCTTTCTGTCACTTTTTGGGGTTGCTTTTCCCCCCTAGACAGCCTTCTACAGCAGGGAGGCCCGCAGAGGCCGAGACGCTGCATGTCCTCCCCAAACCTCAGCCTCTTGGTTCGTGTCCTCAAAGGGAAAAGTAGTGGCTGGGGGTTGCCCAGCAGAGGGGTCCCTTCTATCAGCAGAAATTGGCTCTGATGTCTCTCAGTGGCTTCTGATGGTTATGATTTTTTCGCAGTGGACAGGGACACAAACGTCCCCTGGGCCGGCCTATAGCGCAGTACAACATATCTTTATGCAGAGAATCGTCTTTCCCTTCTTGGTTTCACAGGGGCAGTGGGGATACAAGCCTTCCCTCATTTACTGCTGCAATGTGGTAGGTACTACTATGTTCCCCTTTTATAGATAAGAAACTGAGGCTCAGAGATATTCAGGCCACATTCCGTCAGAGTGAATCCCAAATTTACCCAGAGCCCAGAGTCCTAATCAGAATTGCATCGCCTCCTACATTTCTGGACGGGTTTACAGATGACCCTTTAGATAAATGGTGGAGACGGGAGGCCTGGAGTCTGTTTCCAGACTCATAGTGCAGTGCTCATGCTGTAGTCACTATAGCGAGCTTGGGCCTTAGATGCCTCATCTGTAAGATAAGGGAACTGTAGTAAGTAAGGCCTTGCAGCTGTAACATCTGATGAATCTATGATGGGGGTGAGCTTGGGGCCTTGTGTTCCTAAATCGAGTTTCCAAGACTCAGGTGAAATTTAACTTTTTTAATAGCCTTGGTTTATTTATATATTAAGTCTATTCTGTCAATATTCAACAAAATTTGAACATTTCCTAGGAGCCATGTACTTTTCGTTGGGCAGATAAAACCCCTCAGTCCATTCGGGGTAACATGTTTTACTAAAAGAAATACACAGGAATGTCTTTTGGGGAAAGAAAGTGTGAGAGTTTTCCATTGTTAGCATTCCTTCACTGCCTGCCCTAACAGGCCGATTCCTTTTCTTCTTGTAGGAGTCAGGACCTTGTTTGCCCTGGTCCTACTTATCTTCCCCTTTCATGTCAGAGAATTTGAGCTGAGAGCAGGAGATTTCACTTACCACACTGCTTTCCTAAAACAAAGTCCATGGCAACGAATTCTCATTCACAAGACCAGCAAGAGAAAGATGGCTGGACGGACTAGCCAGCCCGCCTCACTCAACAGGCACCTTGCACAGCCTAGCACATGGTTTATTAGGCACGAACGAACAAATGCGCTCATAACTAAACGATGGGGCATTGCAGAAATTAGGGCGAACGCATCCTGAACCTGGTAGACTGAAAACATTTCAGAGGTCATTTCTATCTTCTCAAGTTTGCTTGGAAATTTCAACTCTTGGAATTTGGGTGTGCTGTAGATCGAAGATTAAAATGAGTGCTCGACTATTATCTCCTTAATGTTTTGGAATTACATGATGCGAGCTGAACCTGCAAGGAACCAGTTCCCTCTGAACCTTATACGATCTAATCCAATTTATTTCACGTCACACATATTAGCAGATTCAAAGAAGCCTTAAAGAGACTAGAACATACAGGGATTTAAATTGTTTCCTACTCTGTTTCTCCCTGCTTGACACCAGGGCAGCTTTATGGTGGCAAAAAAATCTGCCTCTTTTCAGAAATAGGGAATATCTCAGTAACCAATAGAACGCATGTGTTCCTGTATCTTTCTTTTGTTTAATCCAAATATTGACACATTCTCTCTTACATATTTAAGATGCCTGATACAAGCCAAACAGTATTACTCAAATTCCTTCAATCAATGATTAAAGATATTTAATCTTGTCTTTCAAACAGCACACTGCAACCGAGCCTAGGAGAACGGCCTCCAAACCCAGTGCAGATATGGATAGTAGAGTGACTAAGAAGGTCTTTTCTATAAAACCCAAGTTAATTCTTGCTTGATGTTGATCCACAGTAGATCTCAGTTTAATCCCTTTTGTGACTTAACATATGGTTTATAATAAAAAACCACCCTGAAGTCAACTATTTGTTATTTTTGAATTTATCTATTTATTACCTAATAGAGCATTGTAGGAATTTAGCACTGGAAAAGACTTAGGAAACTTTTGTTTTTTGCCAGACCTAAAAATTGGAGATCCAAGAGGATCAAAAAACTTCTGAGATTTCTGAGATAGTAAGTGACTGAGCCAGAAATGGAAGCCAGTTTTCCTGACCTCGTCTCATTGATTTTCCTCTACTAACATGGCAGAGCCCACTTCCAGCCATGACCTCAACACTCCCTCTGAAGACAGCATCTCAGGCTGCCCTGGAGTTAGGGTGAGGCTGACCCAAGGAAGCTGCTGCTGTCCTCCTGGGTGCCTCAGCTGGGAACCTACTAAGAAAAGGGTAACATTTCTCTTTCTAAAATCCATTCATTCTAGAGTAGGGGCTGAGAGTTTACTTTAAAAGTATTTATCATAGTCATTATCACCATTATCAGTGATAAAATATTTTATATTTTATGGGATTAATGTTTCATAGCACTTTCACATGTAGTATTTTATTCTCATTGTAACTTTGAGAGGCAGGTACTAGTCCCACATGACTGGTGAGGAACTTGAGGTTGGGTGTGTTATTTGCTGGAGGTCATACAACCAGTAGGTATGAGTAGGCAGTAGGTGTGAGCTCTCACTAGGACCCAGGTCTTTAAATTCCTCTTCTTGATCCACTCATTTATATAAAAAATTCTGTTACTGAGATGACAAATAGTTCTAGAACTCAGAGGGAGGAATTTAAATCTGTGATTTATTTCTTTTTAATTTTAATTTAGTTTGTAAATGATTTGAGAGAGAGAGGAAGAGAGAGAGAGAGACATCAATTTGTTGTTCCACTTTGGCATTTATGCATTCATTGGTTGATTCTTGCATGTTCCCTGACTGGGGATTGAACGAACGGTGCCCCAACCAACTGAGCTACTTGGCCAGGGCTAAATCTTCTGTGATTTATGTTGAAAAACTAATTCTTGGATTATTTGATTCCTAAGCTACTCTGTTTGGCCTCTGACTTTCAGAAGTCCTCACCAAAAGGACAGTTTATGACTGGGTTCCTGTTTGGAAGGTTCTCATTCCAGGTGCCAACTGTGTGACCAGGACAGTCCCGGGGTCCAATGTGGCCCTGGACCCATCTGCACTTCAGTTCCCCTCAGGGAAGATCCCATGTCATGATGGCAATTGTCCTTTAGTTCCCAGAAGGCTGGCAGCGCTCCAAACTGCCACAGAGGTATCTGCCTTAGATAGTTTTGTGTGCATTTTCCAAATCCTGAAATTTGCCAATTTCTTGAAATTTCTCTTAAGATCTCAGTGGCTTATTCTAATGGTTACCCAGAGCTGGTTGGGCCAATTTCCTTAGGGCATGACCTCTTCTTGGGAGAATTCTGTGCACACAAATCATGGATGGAACAAGGAAGTATTTTTATGCACGTGTCCCGCGTTCCCTTTTTTCTTTTGAGTAGTCTACTAAAGGCTTCAGGATTACCCCTCTTGCCTGCTCCTCGCCTCAAATGTAAACAGGTCATAAATTCTGCAGTAAAGCAGTGCAAAGGTTTTAAAGACCGTGTTTACAACCAGGCTTGATCTCTAGAAACCTAACTTTACTCAAGATAGAGAGAAATCCAAGGAAGAAAGAAAAGAGAGAGATAGCTCATATTGCATAAATCTCTCTTTTTACCTTACTGTCCCCTGTTGGAGAGAAATGCATTCCTGGTATTCAGAACCTAGTGTTTTTACCTATGGACATCTTCAATACAAGTTAATGTATTGTACAAAACCGTTCCTCGTGATTAACGATCAGTTAGGTGTTTCAGATCTATGAGATGGCTACTGTGTATAGGAGAGAATATTCTCAGCTTCAAATATTTTTGTTCTTTCATGAGCTCTATCCATGGACTCAAAGTCCCTCTGAGGCCAACTGTGGCTTCGGATAGGCTGTACTCTGAGGGCTGTGATTCCTACAGAGTTTTGGGTCCTGCAACCAGTCACCAGAAACACTCATGCAGAGTGGCCATCAGAGGTGGCTCTGCCATCCTGTCAACTTGCCAGAACCTCCCAAAGTCTACTTTTTCTGCTTCCATTTTTGGTGGAAAGATCTTTCAAGAGACAGGCAAGTTGAGGCTATTCGCAGTCCCTGGAAAGAATGAAGGGCTGAACCTGGAAATCTGGGGGTGGCTCAGCCATTTAGACTCCTTGGGGAGGTGCAATCAGTTAAAAAATTTGAGAGGGTTCCTCATGACCACTTCAATCATCTATCTTGGCAAGAGGATCTGAAATAACATTTACCTTTCCCTTTGTTTTCAATTAGCAGCATGCAACAATGAATGCTGGTTCTGCTGTCCTTCCTCCCACCCCAGACTACTTCCACATGAATCCCAGCGGGCCCCATCCCCGCAATCACTCCCGCACACCTCTCCACCCAGGACTACACAGCTGTGGCCAGTTATACATTTTCTTTGGGTTATATCTACCTTTATTTTTCACTTGTGTTTGCCTTGTCTCCTGCTTTTGGATGTAAGTGTCTCAGGATCAACAGAGTAGCACCTAATAGCACAGTGAAGGCACAATGACTGACTCTGCCTTGTCACTGATGGAGAGCTGAGCCTAGAAGACTCTAAAATTCAGCTGGAAATCCAGGGGTAGGCTGGCATGAGAGTTTGCTCTGTGCCAGGTACTGGGCTGAGGACAGTGGCCAAGCCAAAAGGTGGATTTATCCTTTGTCGTTGCTTCTATCAGCAATGCTACTAAACAAGCTTAAGCTACTCAGCAAGCATGATAATACATATTAATCTCAAGATTACAATAGTTAATTTTCAATTCTGTGTGAAGTTCTAAAGGAACTTTGCTATTTTTATTAAACTTGTCTCAAAGCTATGCTTGCTATAAAAACATTCCTTCAAGGCAAGTTCCCTGATTCTCCCCTTTTAACCTGAGCCTCTCCTGTGCAGCATTCTGGACCCACCACTGCCTACCTCTGTGGGTTACAATGATGGGATTTGAGGGGCTTGAAGTCAAGAAAACTGATAAGTCAATATTGATCAATACCAAAACTATCTCACAAGGCCAGCAAATGTCAGAAACAGACATTTTATTTCAAATGTCATAAATTTCAGGGTGTAATAGAGGGACTGTGACTGATGAATAGTTGTGTCAGAAATGGATGGAAGTCATTTTGCTGTGCATACTCTGCCAAGTAGGAGGTAAATAAGTAACACCCAGTGAGCTACAAATTTGTTTAAACAGTGGGTGTCTCACTGGGTATCGGAATCATAAACACACCTGAGGTCTCTTTTATACCATCCTCTGTGTATAACAATCCCCATCCCTCATTGCAACAGTTTTTGGACTGCTTTACATTCTTTAAACACAAACTGTTAAGTGACAAAAATCAGTAGTGAAAGTTAAGCTTACAGCATTAAAAAACTCATTGATGTACAATGTAGACCTAAAATAATAGTGAATTCTTGTTGAGAACTGTGCTTCAACAACTGGCCCCTTGCGGTCCTCTCCTGGATGATCTACGTGTTATGTGTAAATGATCTCCCCCAATCTTCACAGCAACCTGTGAGATATGTGTGGTCATCTCCATTTTACAGATGAGAAAGCCGAGGCTCAAAAGGTAGATAACGTGCCCAAGAACAGAGCTCTAAGTGCCGCAGCAGCGTCTGCATACAGGTCCATTAGATAGCAAAGCCCTTGCTGGTTCTGCTATACGATATTAACCCATACAGTCGAGTTTGGCCTGCGAGGGAACCAGTTGGAGTACTATTTCAGATATTTTCCAATCCATTTATTTTAAAGGGACAAGAAGGAAAAGGTCATAAATTGCTTCATTGCTTTTTTTCACCTCCCATTTTGTTGGCTCCCCCTCCCCCAATTCCTCTCTTGGTCACCTCAAGTCCTGCCTAGATCCTATTTTATTTTGTAAAAATAATTTATTTTAAAAACAATTTGTAACTTGCAGAAGTGTTAAGAACCATACAAGGAGACCTTTCTCTCTTTCTCCCATATTCCCCAATTATTAATATTTTATATTTGCAGGTTTCTTCTCTTGCCTGCTCACTCTCCATATATGTAGTTTGATTACCCATATTATATATACATAAGTAATTAATATATAGTTTTCCCGAACCACTCGAGACCAAGTTGCAGACATGCTGCTCCATCACCCCTAATTATTCTGATATGTATTTCCCCAAAGCAAGGACACTCTCCTGCAAAACCATCAGATAGCCTCCAAGTCATTTTCATGTATTATCATTTCACCCACAGACTCCATTGACCTTTGCCAGCTGTCCCAACAATGTCACCTCTTTCTTTCTTGTCCAGAATACAATTCAGTGTCATATGTGGCATTTAGCTGTCAAGTCTCTAAAGACTGTTTTGATCTGTACTGATTCTTTAAGTCTTGCCCTATCTTTCAGGACTTTGAGTGGAAAGAGTTCTGGCCTTTTGTTCTGTAGGGTGGCCCACCCCTGGGTCTGTCTGATATCTCCTGATGCCTAGACTCAGGCTATGATCTTGGCAGGAATCCTACAGAAATGATGCCATGTACTTAGAAGTTGTCAGCTGTCTCACCACTGAAGATGTTAGCCTCCATCACCTGGTTTCTCTACCATAAAGCTTCCACTTTCCCTTCATAACTGATAAAGATTTTGTGAGGTGACCGCATTAATATCCTGTTCCCACCAGCCTAACTCTTCGCTGATGACTCCGGTATGAGTCACCCACCAAGATGACAGTTGTAAAATAATGGTTTTCTATTGTCATTCCTTCTGTCTTCTACTGATATTCTACTGTAAGCAGAACTTTCCCTTCTCCATTTATTTTTTTTCCTGTATGAATGGACGCACGGAGCCCTTGTGTTTAATCTGTTACTGTCATTATTTACTTTTGATGCTCAAAGTGACACCTATTTGGCCAGCTGGAACCTCTTCAGACTGGCTCCAGTCATGATGTCATCATTCTGTTAGCTTTTCCTTACTTTGCTGCACAACAAGATGTTCCAGATTCATTGCTCCAGCCTAGCAATTAGCCAGAGGGCCCTCTGGTTTCTTTTAGTGGAGGGTGGCATTTACAAACCAAAGATCTGGTTTACACACACACACACACACACACACACACACACACACACACACACACACACACACTATTTCTGTACGTGTGTTATAAAGTGACTGTACACTGATGCATCTAATTTGAGTCCAACACCTTGATATTACTTTTGGCTTTCTCCCTTTCAGTATTTGTAGATTCCTTCTCTAATAATGAGAAATAAGCTCTCATGATCCTTAATACTGTGTGTACTTATTTGCTCAACCCTCTGCATGTCAACATCTCTCTACTACTCCAACTGCCTGTTTGGTCAACTACCTCTTTGGGCCCCCATTTTTCCCATCCGGCCTCTGTCTTGGCCACCGGCCATGCCACCAGCTCTGCAGTTGCCCTTCCCTTTCACCGCCGCTCCCCAGGCACACCACTGCCTCCCTGTCTCCACCCTTGCACCCACCCCCTGCCTCCCATGCTTCCCTGGGCTCCCTGCTGCTCCCGCACGGGAAGAGCAGCACCTCAGTCCCATTTGGTACACATACAAATTGAGCCCCAAACGAAGATACGTAAGAGGGGCAGCAAGCTTGATAAATAAAATAGAGCTTTTTTTTTCTTTTTAATTTTGCATGAGCAGTGCTCAGTAATTTTGATAATGGTGCTGTGCTAGTATTTAAAATATATTAGTAACCACCTAATAAGCTAGTGCATAGAACTATTCTCCAATTAATGTAGCAAACAAAGGGACTAATCTTAATTCATTTTAAGAAGAATTTTATATGCACCTGTGAGATACTGTTTCTTAATATGACCAATAATGTTTTGAGTTTGATTTTATAAATACCATTTTATAGATACCATTTCCTGACAGCCAGAAAAGCTCAGTGTTCACTTTTTTTCTTACTTTTTATAAGTGTACAAAGAATGTTTCTATAAAAATTCTCATCTGGCCTACTAGGGAGGGAAGAGGGACAGAAGAAGGTAAAACTCATATATAACTAGGGAAAAGGTGGAAGTTATAAAGTTATAAAGTTGAAATAAGATCAACCATAGAGGCCTCAGGCCTATATTCTATCCATGCCTTTTTAGGAGGCTGTGGGAGGGATGATGGACATCTATGATCCTAGAACAAACTGGTTTAACTTCCCCTCTCCCAACTAGATTGCTTTAGATTTTAGTCAGATCAGGACTTTGCAACCTGCTTATTTTGAGAGTTATTCTTATTATTTTGAGGATTCTCCTATTCAGAGCAATTAGTAAAGAGTTTTGAGCAAGTATGATATTCAAGGGCCTGCTGGCATATGAGGGATGGAGAACGTTAATCATGGTTGAATATGTACGTAGAAGGAGAAGGCAAGCCTAGTCCCTCTTGTCACTTTGGGCCAATTATTTCATTTCTCAGAGTCTTAGTTTCCTAATCTATAAAATGTGAGTACTATTATGCAGGGTTGTTCTGAGGAATTAAAAAACACACACACAAAAAAACAGAGGGAGAGAGAGAATGGGCCTAACCTTCTTAGCACAGTGCTTGGTGCATATTGAGGGTCCAGTAAGTGGAGGTTGTAATAAACTCTAACACTTGGCCCTTGACCTTGGTTGCTGCAGTCTAGTTCAGTCATTGAGATATAAATACACGAGAAGTCAAAGCACAGCCCTGGTAGCTTGCATCAACTGGTGTTGCCACTACTCCCAAAGCACAAAAGAACTGGATATTTTAGGAAATTAAAAAAAAACAAATGAAACCCTGTTCTTTCCTTCCCCATATTCCAAGGGTGTTTTCCCCAGCCCTGACCTTGCCTGTCTTAGGACAAGCTCCCCAGGGCAGGCCCCAGAGAAGGTCCCCTGTGCATGTGTTTACCAAGGACGTGCTCCCTGGGGAGACAAATAAGGGAGCAGAAGAAGCAAGATGGGGAAGCAGAAGTCCCCAAGCAAGGGAGCAGTTTCAGGAGAAGTCCCAGCAGGTAGAATCCAGGAATGTAAGGTATGTCTCAGAACTATCCCAGCACCTGTGGGTTGCTGGGCTGGGCTGCCCTAGGGAAGAAATTCCTGGCCCTCTGCTCTTTGGGTAAAGCGGCTCCAGTAGCCCGAGGGTAGTCCTCCAGGGAAGAGCCCAGGAGATCCGCTGTGAGATTGAAGGCACATTGAAGCTGGGGTGGGGGGCAGGGAAGTGAGGCTCATGGGTGGAGCACCAACATTTCTGCCTCCAGACCCCACTCTAGTGCTCAGGTCGTGGAGTGCTGACCAGGCCTGAGGGGATCCAAGGAGTCAAAGGCTGCCCTGCAAAGGCTGCCTTTTCAAAGGTGATGAAAAGGCCGTGGCGCATCTGACCTGGGTCCCTCCTCTTTGCCAGGCTGTACCATCACAACGAGACTTCTGTCCTGCTAGTCCACATCTCTTTCCGCCTCCTAAGCCCTAGATCCTTCTCACTGTAATTATTACCAGCAAACGTGAGTCATGAATTCACAGTGAGAGAAGAGTCATCTGCCCTAGGATGGTGCACAATGAATTGCCAATGAAGTAGCCAATATAATGGAAGGACTGATAGTGTGGAGGAGGAGCGCTGTCTAGGGTGGAAGGCTAGAGAAAGAAGAAAGTGCCAGGCTTAGTCTGGTCTGGATGGCAGATCTGGTCTGGATGGCAGGTAGATGAGACTGGGAGACCTTCCAGTAGTTGGACTGATAAGGGGCAGATGTTCGAGGTAGTGGGGCGAACCATGAATCACCCTGTTTGTCAGTGGTGCCCAATGAGGAGAGGAAGGAATTATTGGCAGGGGCAAGGAGACCAGTGAAGAGGTTGAGCAGCAGTGACCCCCCCTACCCCCAGAACTCAGTGGGCTTTGTGGAAGCAGAAGGGACTTTCTTCTGGAACTCCTGAAAATTTGGGCCAATTTTAGAGCAATTATTGTGGACTGATACATAAAATCATGATTTTGTTCAGAGGAGGGGAGTTTTGACAGAAAGGACCCTCTACCTCACTCTCCAGTGGTTTGAAGAAGGTAGAGTTAAAAATAAACATTTCATCAAATATATTAATCTAACTTTTAAAAAATGAGCCTCAATGTGACCCCGACACATTTAAGAGACAAATGGGGGTGTGAATTGCCGGTCCCTGCACATAGTAAGCACTTGACAAACAATTCTTGAATGATTAGAAGAATTTGCTTAGAGCAAATATTACCATAGTTCAACTTCAGTCTTATATTGTTTTATGCAGGGGAGGGCCTCTAGGCTGGGCAGGAGGGGAGTTGTGTGTTTGTCTTTTGAGGGGGTGTTTGTGTGGGTGCCTAGAAGCAGCAGCTCCCAAGAAAACACAGGTTCTAGAATGGAAATTGAGAGTCTATGTGTTGAAGGAAATAAACCACTTGATTTTCTAAGTTATTTTAAACTTTTAATCTTATTTTTGACAATTTAGTCTGATAAGAATGTTCTATATTTTAAAAATTAAAATATCTAAAAAATTTGACTAGAATACTAAGTAGTGTGCAGATATGGCACAAATTACAAGATATGCACCTAATACACACATCATGTAAAGAAACTTTCCCTAATCATCCATTCGTTAGCCACCCATTTTCCCATCCCAGAGGATCCATTGGTGCCAAAGCCACATACCCCTTTCAAAGAATTGCTGTGCATCCATGAGCAAGTTTCCCACACAAGTGGCTACATAATATATACACTATTTTGTTTCTTTTTTACCTAACACTGGATCCTAGAGATGACTATCAGTACATATGGAGCTGTCTCATTTTTTAAATTTATATTTTTAATTACTAAACAATCATGTTATAAAGCTTTTAAATAATACAGAAATATACATAATAAACAGTAGAAGTCCTTTCACTGTTCCCCTCCCCAAACATTTTAAAGCTGCTCTTTCTAAGGAGGGAGGCAGCACGGCTCCCCACCCCTCCCCCAGGCTTGTTTTCCTTGCCTCTCTCTCTTAAGCTCCAAGAGCCCTTCTTTTGCCTCTGTAATGAGTTTTCTGAGCCCATTTCATCTACAGCTCACTTCTACTACCTCTGTGACTTTCTAAATGAACTTTATCGTATAGTTTGAAAAAAAAACTTAAAAAAATGCCTAAACATACACACGTATGTATGTACACACACACACAGAGTATTTTTTAAAACATAAATGGTATACTGTACATGTTTTGTGTGACTTTTTTCATTTTAAATATATGATTGATATATTTATTTCTATAGATACACACCTTATTCTTTTAATTTTATTCTTATTAATAGAAAAAATTGCTGATTTTTTGAATAGATAATATACATACAGGGTATAAAGCTCAAAAGATATAAAATGGTGCCCAGTGGGAAGAAAGTCTCCATCTACCTTTGGTCTCTAGCCATCTATTTCTTCTTTTAGACACAACCACTAATTCTATTTATGCTGTATCTTTTCATAGATACTTTATGCCTTTACAAACATATATATAATTTTTTTTTTTATCCACACAAATAGTAGCATGCTCTCCATGCTGTTCTGTCTCTAGTTTTTGTTTTTTCATACAAAGTAGATCTAGGGTACTTTTTGTATCCATATGTATATAGATGTTTCATTTTTTAACAGCCACATGGTATTGTAGTCCACAACACGGATGTACCATAACTTATTTAATCTGTTTATTAGTCATTTTACATGTATGGAGGATATCTGTTGGGTAAATTCCTAGAATACAGAGACTGTTTGCCTCTCCTGTTCTTCCACGTTTCCTTATCAGTCCATTCATTCCTTTACTCACTCACTCATTTGTTTACTTATTAATTCTTTCAACCCCAAGCCTGTCATGCTCTGCCTATCACTCTAAGTTCTTGACTAATTTAAACATAGCTTTCTTTTTCTAAACATAGTATTATTTTGCAAATAGACAAATAATTGTTCAATTAGAGAAGTTAAAGGCCTTCATATCTATTCCCTACTATTTGCTAGGACCACCCATAAATTATTCCAATGAGCTGACAGGGCGTAAACCCTCAAGAGAAGAACATGCCCCAATGTCTATGAGACCCAGGGGCCTCTCGGGGCCCTGCTATTCAGTCCCACCGAAACCCAGCCTCTCTGCCTTGCCTCTGAGTGAGTTTGCCAGTGTCTGGGAAGCACATCTATTGTGTTCCAAGTGCCAGATGAGTAGGAGAGGAGTCTCATGCCAGCCAGCCAGTAGGTAAGTATTAGTCACACAGGAGTACAAACAAGTCTCTAAAACCACATTTAGCCAGCTGTGGCCAGCGGTGTCCCATGGTTGCCTGCCTACAGACACCTCTGTGCCACATTAAGAAAGACTTCCCACTTATTGCGGTAACAAAGCCAGCTGCTGGGAATTAGGTGGTAAAGCTCCGAGGAGGAGGGGGTGGCTGCAGGGACTGAAAGGGAAGGCCCAGCCACTCCCTACACAAACAATTCCTTTAACTCTCCTCCAAATGGGAGTTGGCACCAGAAAAGGAGGTGGGTCAGAGCAAAGGAGGCAGCTCTCCAAACCTTCGACACTTCTTCAATTAAAAGAGGGAACCATTGATGAGGAATGGTCCCCATAAGGGAAACAAGGGCCCCAATGGAGAAGATGGGATGAAGTAGGAGGGCCACGGAAAATATCAAAATGCCCCAAATTCTTTTCTCTTGCACATGAGATGAAGGAGTATTTTCTAACATCTAAGCTCCAGCCCTCACTTCAAAAACACTAGATCAGAAATGTTGTGTCCTATCTCTCACCAAGACCTTGGGCTTTAGGGGTGAAAACACTCATTCCTACCAATACTTGAGGAATAAATTGCAAGTATTCCTTTTTCTTGTTTTGGGTGTGATTTTTAAATTTAAATCTCAGAGTACAATTTTTATATTTTGATTTTCAGTCTTTAGGAAGTGAATTACTATATTCCTTCAAAGAGGTTATTTCTTTAGGACATACTCCCAGAAGTGGATAAATATTTCCAAAGCATTTTAGAATAAAGGCTGTGCTTTCACCTTGAAAGACTTGTTCACCATTCTCACATCTTTCATCTATTCACTGATTTATTGATTTAATAAGCCATTAAGTGAATATTAATTCAGTGCTTATCCTGTGCCAGGCAAAGCTCTCTCTGTAGAGGTAGGATGATTATTTTGACTGGGGAATCCAGGCAGGGCCTTCAGGAGGATGTGGCATTTGGATCTGGGCCTTGAGGGATGAACTTCCACATTCAATCTCAGGGGTTCATTGCTGGCAAAATAAGGTTGGATCAAGCCCTGATTTAGTGGGGAGAAGTGCAGCCCCGTTTCGGATTGCCTTATTTGTGTTCAGACTTCTTTAGTGTAAATTCCTACCTGAGAATACTCAGTCCTGACTGTGTACGGCATCCTGCCTCCGAGGGTGGATAAAAAGCCTGTTGTCAATGCCCCCTTCCTGAAAGGTATTTCTAAGCTTCTCTTCATGAGTCCTAAGTCATGAGGTTGTCTCTCCTTTTCAGAAGGCACTATTTGGATGAAGTTATTCCGCTTGGCTCATGCCTATAAAAAGCGCCATTCCTCACTAATGGTGAAGAACTGCCCCGACAGCGTCCTCTGCCCCCACCCCAGCCAGCCCCATCCTTCATAACTGGAAGGGGAGAGTGAATATTCTTTGCGTTTTTATCAAGACATGTCTCCTGCCAGGAGCAAGGAAGGATGTGTAGGAGGGAATGTCTCCGATAATAACAATAACAAGAGTAATGAGTAAAAGCTCCGCAACAGGATCTTGGGCAACTACGTTACCCAGACCATTTATCCATGTTTACAGTGTGAGCATTTTTTTCTGCAGCTAACAATGGTTCCCAAATGCCTTCCTTCCCTGGGTCCCCTCCCAGCCACGGTGAATGGTCCGGCCTGAACCAGGAGCCGCTTTCCCCTCAGCCCCACGCCCTGCTTGCTCACGGCAGTGCATGGAGCTAAGTGGGGCACCAGTAGCCTTTGGCTGTGGGAGGGCAGGCCTGAGCCCTGGCTTCTGGACTTCAGGGCTGGGAGTGTTGTGTGACCTCTGTGGGCTAATGCAGCCCCTTCTCCAAGTGTCTTAGGAGACCTTTCCTTCAATCCCCTCCTCTCTCTCAGCTCGAAGGTTTTCTGAGGGGCGATCTTCATGTTCAAGAAACAGACTGTGACTTCAGCAACAATGAACTGACTTCCTACAAGGCCCTCTCTACCACCTCGTGGGTGATTTAAGAGGAAACAAGGTTTCCTCCTCCAGCCTGGGTCAGCCCAGCCTTCGCTGTGCAGCGGCAGGAAGCTTCTCTCATCCCCGCACCCCTCACATCCTGGTAACAAGGGGATGAGCAGGAAGTGGACAGTGTCAGGGCAAAGTCTTTCAAGCTCACAGTGGGCTCCAGGCCGCATGTGGGCCTTTAGGAAAACAATACAAAACTTTCCAAATGGTTCTGCTAATGACTCTCTGCAAATACTGGATACAGTTGTGTCAGAAATCATTAGTCACTAACACACTGTGCCATTTTTTTATTTATTTATTTACTTACTCATTTATTTATTTATTTATTTATTATTTATTTTCATTTTGCTAAAAATAGTAAGGCAAAGTTGAGTGTTTCTCTCAGTATCTTTCTGGTTGTTTGGGAGACTTTTTAAAAAATATGTTTTTATTCACTTTTAGAGAGAGAGAGAAACATTAATGAGAGAGCAGCATTAATCAGCTGTCTCCCGCACAACCCCTACTGGGGATCAAGCTCAAAAACCAAGCAAGTGCCCTGACCGGGAATCGAACCGGTGACCTCTTGGTGCAAGGGAGGAGACTGAACCAACTGAGCTACACCAGCCAGGGCTGTTTGGGATAATTTTAATGGTAGATGGGACAGGACTCTTGTATGAGGGAATAGCCCATGGCAGCCCCTTTGCTCAGGATCAGAAATATTGGTTAATCCAAATCAATGCTTTAAATTTGGGGAAATGCCCCCCCCCTCCCCCCCACGCACACCAGGTGCCAGCTGCCAGGTTGTCCTGAACCTTTGGACATGGCGTATGACTTTTTCAGGCCTCAGTGTCCTCATTTGTAAAATAAAAGGGCTAATGTTCTCTGAGTCAGTGAGCCTCTGACAAGACCTACACAGAGGCCCTCTGGTTTCTCCAAGGGCAATAAATCTCAGGCACACCTCAAGCCCCTTCTCTAGAGCTACTTCTCCACATCTCCTGTCCTTCTTTCCTCTTCCTGTGGGAGGCTGACCTCTGAGCTGCTCTTCAGACAATCTCCACTGACTTGGCATAAGGCATCTTCTGGCAACAGAACTTTCACACGGTGGCCTCCCAGAGTCCTTATTAGGGTGATTATTTTTATTTTAGGTCTAGAATCACAGACTGGGCTCAAAGATGACACCTGCTTCTAAAGACTTTGCCTTTTCATCAGCTTCTCTTATTTAAGTATCCTTGTCCTTACTACTATGATTCCACTTACTGCACACAGTTGCCTCTCCCTGCCTTCTCCCCACCTTCCATCTCTTTTCTTCTTTAGCTATTGAGGGAAGTAACAGGAAAAAGGAGTTCTGTTTTGTTAGGAGGTTGGCATTTATAAAAAAAACATTTTCCCTGATTAATTTCCAGATACTGCCCATAAATTACCTTGGAATGTAAATACAGTATATTTGAAAAGCAGATCTGTACTAGGGCACACCCCAACTCCCCAACTCCTACAACTGAAGATCTCAGGGCAACGCCTCTTTGACTTGGTGTGAGGTTGGCATTCAAAAGTTCCCTGAGAGGTACAAAACCCCCAACCTCTTCTGATTCTAGGCTAAAGGCAATGGTACCTGGCTGGGTTACTTCTACATGGGGCCTCCCTAAATTTAGAAAATATGGACCATAAGAAAGAGAAAGTATCAAAATGGAACTGGGGGTTATCTTTCTCACTTGTTAGGGAAGCCTTTATTCCTGTTCCAAGTAAGATAGTCTATGAGAAGTGTCTGGCACAAAATAGGTATTCCATTAACATGAGCATCCTTCCTTATTCCCACTCTTTCCATGTCACACAGTGAGTGGAGGCACCTACTCAGAGGTGGCATCCTAAAGGGCTGGGAGTATGGGAGTGGGAGGAGACAAGGAGACCCTATCTGCTGCTTGAGAGTTCTCCTCTCCAGAATATAATTATACAAACAAAATAGTCAGGTCTCAATGAATGCCTAGGGCAGCCTTTGAGAAGAAGGGCCAGCCCGAGACATGTGTTGGGGAAGCAGACTTGACTTGCCTGATTTGCCCTGGTAGCCTGAAAGACTTTATACTTGCATATGAATCCCAGGTCCTTTTTAAAGCATCAGTAGACGAATTGTCCTCTTTTTCCTCAATAGCTACCTTCCTGAATCACATTTACTTTAGGACTTTCCTAAGTACAACCATGCTAAGTCACTGAGCCTATGTGAGATCAGATGAAGCCTAGATTTCTAGAATTCCATAAGTTAGAGGCCTGTTGGGCAACCTGTGTCTGTGAGATTGGAGGCTTGGAAGATTAAATTATGGGCAGTCAGAGTACAGGCATTAAAATCAAACTAAGATGAGTAAATCCACATTAGTTTGAATGATTCCACCTTTCACAGTACTTAGATGAGAGCCTGTCACTCAGAAGTTTGGTAAACTGAACTGAGAAGTAATCTCCCAAATTGGGGGAATTTGAAGAGGCCACAGAGGAGTCAGTTGTATCTACATCACCTGGAATGGGAGAGACTAGCCAACTCTTGTCATCCTGGTTCTCCTGTATGTCATTCCCTCCTTGGCTTATCCATGTGTCCTTGCTGATCTGGGCCTTCTTCTGTTGTCCCACATATAGACTTAGGCCAGCTGCAGGGGCCTGTCATTTCTGAAATGTGTATGCTTTCCACCTTAATTGCTACTGCTTTTCTGCTGCTGTGACTTTATTGCATCAGTATATTTCTGAATTTGATGAAGCTTCTATGTTATGGGACACGCTTCTCTCTGTGTGTTCAGAAAAACCACACTCTGGCCAGGTTCCCAGATCTGTGAGGAGCCCTGTCCTTGGCTGCGTGGCTGGTCACTGCTCTGTGCTGACCACCTCTCCTATCCTGACCAGGAGGCAAGCCATTGGCTCTGCAATGCGTTCCCCACAGCTCCCTCCTATTGGACTCAAATGCTGATGCTCCCTTTGGTCTCCACCAACTTTGGGTGCAATGATTTCTCTGCCTGCCTTTTTATAATCTTGGGAAAGGGCTACTCATCCTATCTCCAGGTTTTGGGTGTGAGGAAGTTGCTCCTAAATATAGTGTGGCCAGGAAGTCTGTCCTCTAGGGTCAGGTAAGCAGAACATAGATTTGAGCCATAACAACCCTGTGGTGGGCACTCTGTTAGGTGCCAAGGGTCCAGAGAAACTCTGAAGAACTCTCAGTCTAGGGCAACACCAACATGAACGTATCACTTCAGGACAATGTGGCAAATTGAAAGGTAGAAAGAAGGAATGCTCTAATTCCCTCAGATGTTTGGTTCAGCCAAACCTGATGCTTGTGTTCGGCCTCCATTCCAACTGTTTGGGCTCCTGTTCTGAGCAGGTGGTGCCCAGACAGAACTGAATTCTCCCTGGACAGAAGCAAGCAGTGTGCCAGGAGAAAGATTTAGCTCAGTCCTGAACCAGGGGAGCATGTGTACCTCAGTATCCCGGTTACTTAGTTGACCACTTGTAAGAGGAAGAAAAATTAGGTGAAGGGAAAGGGAAAAGGTATACCAGGCAGTGGCATCAACACCAGTCCATTGAGAGAAAGTATTAAAGGCAAGGTGTGCCCAGCAGGAGTGGCTCAGCAGTTGAGCATCGACCTAGGATCCAGGACATCGAGGTTCGATTCCCGGTCAGGGCACATGCCCAGGTTGCAGGCTCGGTCCCCAGTAGGGGGTGTGCAGGAGGCAGCCGATCAATGACTCTCTCATCATTGTTGCTTCTATCTCTCTCTCCTTCTCCCTTCACCTCTCTGAAATCATAAAATAAATCAATAAAAAATAAAAATAAATAAAGGCCTGATGAGCACAGGCAACCTCAGACGATCAAGCTCATGGGGTGGGGAGACCAGTGGGGGAAAGGTGCTCTGTTAATGATGAGCGAGCTTGAGAGATACTTGGTCAGATTTTTTATGAAGTCTATCTGGTGGCCAAAAGGAAGATGGAACTATGGGAGGCAAGGCTAGAGAAGAGAGTCTGTTAGGGACTGACTGCAACAAAGGGCTCCAGGAAATACGTGATCCATTTCTTGTGAGGTTTTCCTTCTTTCTCCTTTCATAGTTCCCTCTTCTTCCACAGCTTTGAGGCAAGTCACTGAAGGGCCACCCTCTTCCTCCTCTCCTCCCTTCCCTTCCTCCTCCTCCTTCCTTTTGTTTTGTACTTTTTTATTTTGAAATAATTAGAGGCTTACAAGAAGCTGCAAAAAAAATAGTATAGAAACCCTTTAACCTTCCCTCAGCTTCCCCTCATGGAATCATCTCGCACAACTTTAGTGCAGTGTCAAAACCAAGAACTTGACATTGGGATAAAACTGTCAACCAGCCTACAGGTTTTATTCAGAGGTCACCAGTTTTTACATGCATATTTTGTGTGTGTGTGTGTATGTGAGAGAGAGAGAGAGAGAAAAAAAAAAAAAAGAGAGAGACAGAAGTTTTATTCAGTTGTATCACACATGCAGACTTGGGTGCCCACAACTCTAATCAAGGTTCAGAACTGTGCCAGCACCACCAGGGACCTCCTCATGTTTTTCCAGCTGCACCCACCTCCCCTGTCATGAAAGTCATTCTAATGAACTAAGCTAAAGCATATATTCAAACTGCTGCTCACACACACACACACACACACACACACACACACACACACACACACACACGATCCTTCTTGGTACATTTAAGTCCTCTGAGCTTTTCTTCCTTACTTTGTGCATGTCACGTCTACCTCTGTAGAGAGCATGGACGTTGGGGGAGACCCTGTGCTTTGGGCCTGAAGCAGGATTCGTATCCTCCTCTGGAAGGATTTAGAGTCCTGCCCAGGTTTCCCTGAGGCTGAGGACGGGGGGCCCTTCTTGCCTGAGCAATGCCCCCTTTCTTTAAAGTAACTCCTTTATGAGATTTCTTAAATCCCCAGTAGAGGACAGAACTGAGGCTTAGTCAGAAATGGAGAGGGTTATTTTTAACATGTAATAGAAATGCACAAGAAATAAATATTATGTGACCCAATTCACATATGTTTTATAGACTTGAATATCGTTCTACTGTTTCTTTAAAAAGGCCAATTACTAATTAATAATAGCCTCTCACCTTCACTCAGTCTATTGTGTATTTGAAGTTCATAAATATCACTTATATGCAGACTGTCCACACCACAGGCACATTTCTGAGATTTATGTGTAAAGTAAATATTTCAATATTCAATAGTAAATACAGTGAATCGAAGCGATTGTGGAGATGTCATAATACCAGCTTAGTCTTAGAATAGTCTTTTGACTGTTTTGGTATAATTTTTTACTTAATTTAGGAATTACTTCTCTAAAGCTTTGATGTCCGTGGGTGTCCGAGAACAGGAGCCCACTGGTTCACAGGGCAGCAGCCCACTCCATGTCATACAGTTCAAATCACTGGCCAATTTCCCCTTTTATTCAAAGTCTTCCATCGTGTGCATTTCATTTATTGGCTGTAGTCTGTCCTTTTGAACTACTCAGACTGAATGCAGTCCCTTTCGCACACACTATCTCAGAGATTTGAAAGCAGGTCTTGTGTCTCCGTGAAGCCTTCCCCGTCTCGTGTAAACACCCTCACTTCCTTTCACCGGCCCTTCCAGGCCGCGTTTCCCAGACTCTCTGCCCTCCCGTCACTTCCTCAGGAAGTACTCTCGTTTACACATGTCACTCTTAAAATGTGCCATCCACATTTTCTCTGTTATCACAGAAAGAAAAACAACAACAGTGTTTGGCGGACCTAACTATACAAAGCACATGTAGGATATTGAGTATTTCACACAGTGTCCTGCTTTTGTGGTGTGAAATCTCTACATTTAATTTTCCCTGCAAATCTTGTGAGAGAAGCTATTCAAAGGAACACTTCATTCATATAGTAAACACTTAATAAAGGTTCACTTTTATTATTGCTCATTTAAGACATCTAACACTATATATTTTTTAAAAAAGAAAAAAAAATCTCAAACAAACCCTAAAACAGATGCAAAGTCACATGCTAAAGGGCATGAATATAGGGAAAAGTTAATAACCAAGACAAATAAGTTTCTCACATCTTTTTTTAAAAAAAATGGAAATATACTTGACATAACATTGCATAAATTTCAGGTGAGGCTGTGTCTACGTCCTGGGCTTGTAGCTTTCTCTGTGTTTTTTTTTTAAACTGTCTTTTTTTTTTTTTTTTTTAATATATCTTTATTGATTTCAGAGAGAGGAAAGGAGAGGGAGAGAGAGAGATAGAAACATCAATGATGAGAGAGTCATTGATCGAGCCTGCAACCCGGGCTTGTGCCCTGACCGGGAATTGAACCCCGATCGCCTGGATCCCAGGTCGACGCTCAACCGCTGAGCCACGCCCGGCCGGGCGCTTGTAGCTTTCTCAAAGCTTCAGCCTGGGCTGTAGGAAGCACCGGATTTTTTTCCCCCTCCTCTAGTCCTTTTGGTCTGTTGGTATGGAAAGAATACTTTGCACACATTAAGGACATGAATTTTGGGAGACCAAGTGTGAAATGCTGTGGACTGAATCATGTCCCTCCCAGGCTGTGGAAAGTGGCAGCTCAGCGTGTTGAAACCACAGTAGTGGCTCCACCAGTGCTGATTGTCTCAGAATCACCTTTGGCCCCATTCTTCCCTTTTCTTGAAGACTAATAAAGAATAATATCTGTCGTGGGATATCTCTACTGTCCTGTCCTATAGAATCCAAGAAGTCTGACGGTCTTTATGCATTTGTCTTTCATTTCTCGGCCCTAGTCCTGGCAGTATTTCTCCTGGTATAATATCATCTCTTCCTGGCTTCTTCTGCAGGGACTGATCAAATTTGTGGTTCGCACCCATACAAATCTTATCAAATGGTGTTTCAGCCACACCCTTAGTGTTCTCTTCAGAACACTTTTTCCTCATTTTTTCCAATATGAATAAACTGGGAATTTTCCAAATCTTCAAGTACTGTTTCCTTTTTGCTTAAAAATTCTCTCAGTTTTTCTCTCTCCTCTCATATTTTACTGTAAGTGGTAAAGGGAAATGATGCCACTCCTTCAAAACTTTGCTTAGAAATCTCCTCAGCTAGACATCCAATTTCATTGCTTGTAAGTTCCACCTTCCACAAAACACTAGAACACAGTTTGGCCAACTTTTTTGCCATTTTATAACAAGGATCGCCTTTCCTTCAGGGTCCAATAACATGTCCTTTATTTGTTTCCGAGACCTCACCAGAATGGCCTTTAATGCCCATATTTCTATCACATTCTGTTCATGATTATCTATGTATTTTCTAAGAAGATGGAGGTTCTCTTTTTATCTCTCCTCTTTCCTTTCTGAGCTCTCACCAGAATCACCTTTAACATCCAGATTTCTACCTTCATGGCAATTTAGAATTTTTCTATCATGCACCTCCAAAGCTACGTCCACATTTTTTAAGTATTTGTTACAACAGCATTCCACTTCTTGGTACCCAACTCAAGTTGGCTTGGATTGTCATAACAAAATACCACAAACTAGGTGGCTTAAATAACAGAAATTAATTTTCTCACAATTGTGGACTCTGGAAAGTCCAAGATCAAAGTTCCAGCAGGAAATCAAAAACAGTAATTAAAAAGATACATGCACCCCTATGTTCATCGCAGCAACCTAGATGTCCATTGATAGACGAATGGATAAAGAATATATGCTATATCTCACACACACACACACACACACACACACACACACACACACACACACACAGTGGAATATTATTCAGCCATAAAAAAGAAATGAAATTTTGCCATTGGTGACAATATGGGTGGACCTACAGGGTATTATGCAAAGTGAAATAAATCAGGCAGAGAAAGACAAATACATGGTTTTACTTATATTTGGAATCTAAAAACAAAATACACAAAACAAAACAGTAACAAACAGATTCAGAGACCAAAGGATAGTCTTGAGATGGGAGGGGGTCCTGGCATGGTCGAAAAGGTAAAGGGATTAAGAAATACCAACTGCCAGTTATAAAATCAACCATGGGGATCTAATGCACAGCATAGGAAATATAGTCAAGTGTATTGTATTAACTATGCCTGGTACCAGTGGGTACTAGATTTATCATGGTGATCACTTTGTAAGTTATATAAATATCTAATCACTATGTTGTACACCTGAAACTAATAAAATACTGAATGTCAATTAAAATTAAAAAAATAGATTTAAATAAAAGGTGCCAGCAGTGTTCAGCTCCTGGTGAAGGCTCTCTCCCTGGCTGGCACCCAGTACTGCCCAGTTTACTCTCCTCAGTAGCCCTTTGCATGGCCCACTATCGCATGGGCTGCATTTGCTTGGCACCTTCCTCCATGAGAGGTGGGCATCGGGAGCGCGGAGAGCTTTATCTGTGGGCTTCACTGGTGGGTGCTCAGCACTTGGAGCAGGCCTGGCCCATGGCAGGTGCCAGGTAGGTATTTGTTAGTGAAGAAATGAGTTGCTGCCCTTTTATGTGTGTGTGTGTGTGTGTGTGTGACAAAATAACACGTATCTAACATTTACTTAGTTCTTACCGGTGAGGAAAGAAAGCCTGGCCACACCTGCTTTTCACCTAAGGATTTTTTTTCTTCTCCATGATTTATATTCTTGTTCATTTTTATTTCTTGAAGCCGAACAGACATTTCCTCTGAGTATGTGTTTGGTTTTATGTTCCTGAGTCGTTCCCCTTGGGAGAACACATATTCCTGTTTCTCTCATTATATGTCTTAAAATTGTAACAAGTAAGAGGCGTGTCCCAGCACAGATATCATTCAGATCCTAGAAAAGTTTCCCATTGCAGGTGGCAGATAGCGCTCCTGAGGGGGGATCCTTGTGGCATTGAGTTAAAAAAGATAAAGGGGGGCAGGGATAGAAAGATACCATTTCATCTAGGAGCTTCTGCAGTTAGAAACACCACTGTGTTTGCGGCTCAGTTCACGTCCTGAGGAAGCCACCCTCAGTCCCGGCTGTGGGCAGAGTCTCACCCAGGCCTGCCTGCACCCCCCTCCCTCCCACACTCCACGGATGGCGACAGCCACACATGCTCCAGGCTTTGGCAGGTCCAGGTGGGAGAGTCTGTTTTCACAGGTGCACCCCACAGCCCAGAGTTGAAATTTGGCTCATAGTGTGTCCCTGAATAGAACAGCTAAATTTGTTTTGTAATGAATAAAATTCTCCCCCCAAAAATATTGAAATGGATTGCAGAGCATTTGACATGTTTGGACCCAAGGATGTTCCTGCCTTCTGTTGTCACAAGGGAAGTTTCTTCCTGCTTCAGACAGAAACTGATGATTACAATCATTTCTGTAATCTATTATGTAGTTTGAAATATTTAGGGACTGAGAAAAAAGAGTCGTTTCTCCCCTCCCAAGATCATTTTGAGAAGAACTCCCCAGATCATAGGTGTTTCTTCCTTTTGATAGTTGGAAAGGAAGGATCTGACTAAATGACCTAACCTATATTGCAGGCCAAGTTCTGCCTTTGTTTTATTGTAGATTTTTTAACCATTTTAAGATCTGCTTCGCTCACAGTATGTTCAGTCTCTCAGTTTAGAAGAGTTGCTGCATGAAGGATTTCTGATTGCTGGTACCTAGGCTTTATCTACTCAGAGATGCAGCAGTGTGATGATTAGGTGAAACCCTTATGGAGTCAGGGTGGCGGTCTAACTTTTCATGTGACAGACACATACTACTTTTTTGTGCCAGGCCTTTACAAAGGGTTTAAAACGTTAATGTTCATTCGTTTTGTCCTTGGTACAATTCTACACCCTAGATACTAACGCTGACCTCCTCCTGCAGAGGCAGGGTGGGTTGGGTGTCCTGCCTGAGGCACACTGCTGCTGGGAAGTGGCAGCATTAGGACCCAAACCCAGGCAGCCTGAGCCACTTCTAGTTTGTGGTTGGTGGTCTCTGGCCACATACATTCTTCCACATTCACGAGAAGCTGAGGTTGGACACTGCACCCTTGCTCCTGACACAGTAACAAAAGGGCTTGGCCATTCTCCCCTCCCCTGATGTCATCTGTCACATGCTTGAGGGAAAGGAGTTCCTCTCCTTGCCTGGAAGTGAGCCCCTGTTCTCCACCATTTGAGGTCACTTGGGAGTCCTGTTGAGTTTCGGGGTTTTGTGCCTCCTCCTGCACAGCGAACACAACAGCCTGGAATGCCTGTTCTCTGGATTAAATGTTTTCAAATATCCCTCACTTGGGATGGAAGGTGAAACTCCCACCTTTCACCCGGTTGGTATTCCTGGTCCCGGTGTGTGCAGGAGCCACTTGGTGAAGGAGGTGTTGGGAGCGGCTACTCCGAAAGCCAGAAAAGCACCCCTTTGTGATGGGAACAGATAGTGTGACGTAATTCCCTGGCATCCAAGACAGAACAGGCTGTACTTTTTAGAAATAGCACCACCTCTTAATCAGCTATTTTGGGGTCTGTGCATCCTGAGCTGTCACCAGGAACCTTCTGAACTTCTGGGGTGACTGAAGGTGTCCAGAGAGGCAACGTCACCCTGTGCTCAGTGGGGGCATGGGGGCAGAGGAGAGGAGGCACTTGGATATCTGGGTGGCCTGTCGGAGGCTCTAAATAGCACCAGCAGACTGGTGCCCTCTCCGTGAATGTGCTGTGACATTTCTAACCAGCTCTAAAGGGGACGAGGAATATTCTCCACGGAGGTCAACTCCAGGCCATTCTGGAGACAAGCCCGTGAGAGTTTTTATGATTTGCTCAAATCAGTCAAGAGGAGAATCCAAAGAGAGATGATTCCTTCAGAGAGTGCCCTGCTGGCCACTGGTGCTAGTCGTGAGTGTCTGGGCACCATCGAGGTGTGGTGTCTTGCAGGTACTGATGTCCTACATCCTTAGGGGACAAAAGATATGGGATTAGAATAATGTGGGTCTCGAAACTGAACCGGGAGCCACATGACTGAGGAGAGTGGTGGGCGAGCAGAGAGAAGAGCTGGGATCTTGGAGATGGCGATTCCCTCCCTTCCTGCTGGGTGGCTTTGGGCAGCACTGAGCCCTCCGTCACAGGCCTCGGTTCACCAGGGGGTGGCTGGGGAGCAGGCGCTGACCCAGGCACGTCACTGCATTTTCACAGCAGCCTTTCCAGCCAGTGTGACATTATCTAATGAGAAGATCTTACGCAAGAGCAAGGGAAGCCATCTCCACACGAACATGGAAGGTGTTGATGTCATTTATTTGGTTAGTTGAGATTAGGATTATTCTCTTCCTACTTCGCCACTGCCTTCCTGGATTATCGCCAGGAATAATATTCTTTTTCTTACTTGAAAATAAATATGACCAGGCGTTCTCGGCCTTTCTCAAAAGAGTATAGGCTGGGAGCCTAAAACTGCTCAATAACATCTATGAAAAATGAGTGTATCCAGTCATTATTAGCTTCATTTGTTTAGTCACTCATCAGGTTTATTTGTGACCTGGCATTTTTGAGAGTGATAGGATCCTAGAAGATTTTATAATTCAATGGAGAGGAATATAAAAATAATTATAATACAACATAAGCAATGTTATAACGGACTTGCCAACAAAATGCTGTGGGACAGTTAAAATTTGTACAGACATGTTCACAGCAGCATTATTTATAGTAGTCAAGAAGTGGAAACAACCCAATGTCCATCAGCTGGTGGAGGGATGAATAAAATTGGTATATTCATACAATGGAATATTATTCAGCAATTAAAAGGAATGAAGTACTGACACTTGTTTAACATGAATTAACCTAAAAATATTATGCTAAGTGAAAGAAGTCAGTCACAAAAATATTGTATGATTCCATTTACATGAACTAACCACAATAGGAAAGTCTACAGAGACAGAAAGATTAGTGGTTGCCTAGATCTGGGTCAGAGGGAAGAGGAGTGATGCCAGTGAGTATAGGTTTATTTTAGGGGTAACAAAAATGTTTTCAAATTAGATGGTGATGATAGTTGCACAACTTTGTGAATATACTAAAATCCCCGGAGCTATACACTTTAAGTGGGTGGATTTATGGTATGTGAATTCTATCTCAATACAACTGTTAGAAATCCTATATGAATGTAGGGAAGGAGAGATTAATTTTGATCCAGATATTCCAAGGCTTCAAATTGGAGGAATATCTGGATTAGCTCTTAAAAGGCAAATTTTCTAAATGGAAAAATATGGGGAAAGTATTCTGAACAGAGGCAGTATTACTACAAAGGCATGGAGGAACGAAAGGAATGGCACATGTGAGGACTGCTCAGAAGCTTGGAGTGGCTGGAGTGCAGGTCATGGTGGTAGGTGACAGCAGGCGGGGCTGGGAGGGTAGGATGGGGCTAGATGGTGCAGGGCGTGTTGTGTATGCCAAGGAGGGCACTGTTTTGCCTATGGTGGAAAGTCACTGAAAGGCTATAGTGAAGAAAGCACCACGATCCGAGTGAAGCTGTAGAGTGCAGTGAAGCAGGATATGGTTTTAGTGGGGTAGAAACAGAGAAAGAGAGGCAAAGTATGTGGCTTTTGCAGTTGTTCAGGCGGAAAACAATAACTTCTTGGACTAATACAGTGTGAACGAGATGAATTAAAGATATCTTAGTAATATAGAATGGTTCGGACCTGATGATCAGTCCTTTTGGAGGAAGAAGAATGAAGAGAAGGAAGGAGAGAATGGGGTGGGTACAAGGAGAGGAAGAGAAGGAAGGAGAGATCGACAGTATTGTGTCTCGGGTGACTGAGCAGAGTGACACAGATGGGACACATTTGGGGGTATAGATCATGAGTTTAGTTTTAGACATGCTGAGTTTGAGGACTTTTTGGGACATCTAGGTACAGGGGCTCAGCAGGCAGCTGGGAATGATCATCATCATTACAAATAATAACAGCCACAAAAACCTACCTTATTGGGATTGTCTGCCACTGTGCCAGGTACTTTACACAAATATTTCTTGTCACTGTAAGCAGTCCCTACAGAAAGATAGGGAATCTCATCCTTATTTCATAAACAAAGAGGGAAACAGGTCCTCTGGAAGGAGGCACTCTGGAAACCATGGACATAGATTTGTTTTCTGAAGACTTAAGAAACGATTCACCATTAAAAAGCAGTTTCCAAGCTCATCAATGATGGCCTAACTGCCACAGGCAGGGAACTACCTGAGCAGTAGACAGTGTGAGGCCTTTGGTGGGTGTGACTGCTCCTTTTGTCAGGACTATAATTCCTTCTCCTCTGGATGTTTATTCCCCATCAGCAGCAAAAGAAAACAGTACATAGGCCTATATATTCTTCTTCTTCTTTTTTTTTTTTAGTTTTAGTTTTTAAAAATATATCTTTATTGATTTCAGAGAGAGGAAAGGAGAGAGAGAGAGAGATAGAAACATCAATGATGAGAGAGTCACTGATCAAGCCCACAACCGGGCATGTGCCCTGACCGGGAATCGAACCTCGATCGCCTGCATCCTAGGTTGACGCTCAACTGCTGAGCCACGCCCGGCCGGGCTAGGTCTATATATTGAGTTGGTTGTTTTGGGAGACCACATCCAGGAGATGGAAGGTGGCAGAAGAGCCATGGGAGAGCCAGAAATACAAAACATTTTCTTCTGTCTTTGGTTTAGTATGCAATTATTTGATTAGATCTTTAAATAGGCAGGCTTTCCTTTTCCAAGGCCACCTTTGTGGACCAGTACTGCCCACTACCACACTGTAAATGTCTGAAGGAAGTTGTTATTGTGGTTCTCATAACCCACAGCCTGGTACCCAGATAAAGAAAGGGCTCAAGGAAGGTTCGTGGAGTGAGCGGATGTGCTAACACATTTATGCTTGGGTTCTGAGCACTGAGGTTTGCTGGGATCCACTGCAGCGTTCCTCCTTCTGTACAGTTGCTTTGCTGCTCCGTTGCCCTCGGGCAATGATACTGGGATTACCGATCTCTGTAATATTCTTGCCAAAGTCCCAACTCAAGTAGGTGATTGTGTTTTAATTATTTGTGCCAAGATTCCTTGCTGCAAGTGAATCCTATAAGTACCAGTGCCCAGCACACATAGGAGCCCCTTAATTAGTATTTGTTGAACTGAAATGAAAGCTTGAATAAACTTGAGGAGTAAGTTAAGTCCTTGCTGACCTCAGTAAGAGCCCTTTGATGGGATATGGAGGAGTAAATCTGAAAATTTAAATTTCACAAGGCCCCTGAAACCTCCCACCCTCCTCCGTTACTTCCATTTTATTTCAAATTAATACAACATCAAGGAAAAGATGGGATTTGTGTAGGGAGAATGAACCCTTCAAAAATAACTTTCCTCCAAATAATTTTTTGTTTTGTTAGTTATTGGGGCTGCCTTTCAGAAAATAAATTGAATCTGCCCAAGATTGTGGCAAGGAGGAAAGCCAAGAGAGAAGGGGAAGCATTTATAGAGTAAGTTGAGAAAGAGCTAGTGGCTGAGGGAATGGGAGCGATGGGAGAGGGTTCTGGAAGTAGACAGATGGCTGTGAGAGGTTGGCCTCCCATCACTGCCCTGGGCACTCTCTGTTCTCAGCCAGAGGCTGTGCCTCGGGGGTATTATTTCACAGAGCTCTGATTGCCCTCATTTCACACCTACCAGAACTTCCTGACTGGTCAAAATCTGGTGCCCATTGGTCAGGAGCAGGCAATCTCACTCTTTCAAAAAAAAGAGAAAGCTCTCTTTTAGGGATCAGAAGAACTTTCTCTAGTTACCTCTTAGTCCTCTGACCAGGACTTGAAATGGTGATAAGTGGCCATTTAGAAAGTCCCAGCCTGAAGTCTCATCCTCGCTTTTTTTTCTCCACAGTCCTGCCCTGATTTTTATTTTTTCTGTTTCTGCCTAGTCTTTGAGTGCTGTAATGATTCATCTTTGCCAACTGTATTTTTTTTATTGCTGCAGTAACAAATTACCACAAACGTTAAAAAGACCCCAAAAACCCAAACAAACATTTATTATCTCACAGTTCTGTAGGTCAAGAGTGTAGGTGGGCTCCACTGGGCTTTGCTGAAATCAGGATGTCAGCTAGCTGGGCTCCTCTCTGAAGGTTATGGGGATGATTCTGCTTCCAGGCTCATTCAGGTTGTTGGCAGGATCCAGTTCCTTGTGGTTGTAGGACTGAAGACCTGCTTCTTTGCTGGCTGTCAGCCCTGGCCACTCTCTACTTCTCAGGGCTGCCTGCGTTCCTTCTTATGTGATCTTTTTTATCCTCAAACCAGCAATGGTACATTGAGTCCTCCTGCAGCATTCCCTGTCTTCCTCTGCCATCCCCTTTTGCCACCAACTGGAGAAAGTTCTCAGCTTTTATGGTTCCATGTATGTAGATCAGACACACCTGCATAATCTCCCCTTTTTAAGGTCAACTGTGCCATATACCATAACATGATGTGATATTTCATCACATTCCCAGGTCCTGGCATTAGGATGGTCAGTCTTCGGTCTGTTCCTAGAAATCCTGCCTACCAAACCAACCTTTGGATGTCATATCAGATGAAATGAACACAGCCTGGGATGGCGTGTCCATTTCAGCCATTAGGAAGGAAAACTGAGAATCACTTGTGTTCATTTGGTGGCAAAGTGGAGCCATTTGCCTTATTACAGGGCTCCTTCTAAGTGCTTACTTAGTTTAGCAGCTTCAGGAAAGTTTAGTAGTTTTTCGAAATTTAAGAAAAGTACAAAAGACCAATGAAACCAAGAGCTGGTTCTTTGAAAAGAAAAACAAGATTGACAAACTTTTAACCATACTCATCAAGAAAAAAGGAGAGAGGATCCAAATAAATAAAATCAGAAATGAAAGAGGAGAAGTAACAACTGACACCACAGAAATACAAAGGATTGTAAGAAAATATTATGAACAACTACAATCTGGAAGAAATGGATAAATTCCTAGAAACATACAACCTTCCAAAATGGAAACTTTTAAGTAGGTGAATGTCCTGGAGGTGGATTTTTCTTCTTTTTGGATTATTTGTTTGTTTTATGCGAAGCTCTCAGCCCTCTTTTTAACCTTGCTTTTGCTAAGTAAAAGGTCAGTGTAAGTAATGTTATGGAAAGTTAATTATTTTTAGTCAAACAATATGGAACCAGGCAATAAAATTCAGGAAAGGGGCCTGTTTTAAAACCTGTGGCCTTGTCGAAATCACTAAGTGTAAGTAAATAGCTTCTAAAGCAGGTGGGACACCGTTTGTCTGGCTCTGGACTGAGTAGCCTGGTGCACTTCAGGGGACCGTGGATACCTGGGCTCTGCAGTCACATTCTATTAATGCCTCATTAGACCCAGCCCTTGTCTTTACATGTTATGTGCTTGGTGAGGGGAGAGACAGATGCCAGTTTCCCAAGGGGGAAAAAGGCAACTGGAAAAAAGGAAATGGCAGATCGTCAATGAGATAGCTTTTGTTTCAATTTTCCCTCCTTTGTTTTGTTTTAAAGCCCTCTGTGAATTACCGTACTTTCCCTTTTGGTATTTTGGGCCACAGATCTCTACATTAACCTGAATTTTTTTTTTCTTTTCCCTAATATTCATCTGGAAAATAGCCCCACACCAGCCTGCCTTGCTGTAGTGAGATCCACTGTCCACATTCAGATTGTTTTACGGAGGGGGAGTGGCATGGTCCTGTGGCTGGAGGCCCAGCCTGGAAGCCAGGAAAGCTGGGCCCCTTTCCCAGGCCGGCCCACCACGCCTCTGCAGAGCCTCGAGGTCTCCATTAACCTGCTCTGGGCCTGCAGTGTGCAGTGTGTCAACTGGAGATAAGCAAAGGGCAGCCTTTGTGGGGTTGTAATTCCCAGCTCTGCCATGAACCAGCTGTCTAATAATGGGCTCAATCAGAATTCCTATCTCTGAGCCTCAGTTTGCTCCTCCGTAAACTGGGGAAGAGGGTATTTGCCTCTTCATGTAAGAAGCCAGTAGATAACAAATATTATGTGGAGTTGGGCAGTCCAGCATTGTTCGGCCTCGCAGGGCAGGCGGGGTGTGGCCAGAAGCTCTCTAGGACAATGCAGGGCAGGGCAGGGCAGGTGTGGGAAGGGGCCAAGCCATCGTGTCAAGGATGAGCCATTGTTCTCTGTTCCTGTTTCTTTATGGTTTGGGGGCCATGCAAAGGGAACCTCGCTGCAGTCTTGTGGCTCCAGACACCAGCAGGCCTGTAGAGTGGCTGCGAGAGCAGAAAGGAGCAAAGGCTCTAGCAGCGGGAAGGGTGGGCAGGCCCAGTGAGGCAGATTAAAATACCATTTTATAGAGCTGCTACCTGGGAGTCTTTCAGTGGGACAGGGACTCACTCTAGCACCCTGTCCTAGTACTTTCCCAAATTTTCTCTATGTATTTTTGCTTCTAGCTGTGGCTGTGATCTAAAAAAAAAAAGTGAGATAAAAGAACACTGGACTTGCATTTAGACTGACTGGATGTTGGATAGGCGTTTTGATTTTACCAGTTCCATGAACTTGGCTAGTAGATGTAACTCCTGTGCCTCAGTTTCCTCATCTGTAAGATGAGCACAGTAACATCAGCCCTGCTACCCCTCTGGGTTGCTGGGAAAAGCACATAAATCACAACACACGGGTATATTTTGTAGGCTATAAGTGTATGTTGTCATGATTAGTCTTTTATTTTCTTGTAGAGCATTTTAAGGACAAGTTAAATCAAAGTGGCCGTTGAGTTTGAACATCGGAAGACCCCGGCCTATTCCTTGTCCTATGAGGGAACAAGGTCAAATGAATGAGCAGCTGAGAATGAAGAGGGCATCATGAGGGCCCATTCCTTCCTTGACTTCTTGTATTAATGGACATCTATGTTTTCACTTAGAATTCCCACTCATTTGTCAGGTACAAGGCCAAGATACCAAAATAGCACTTGTGTAGAGCTGGAACTATTACTCCTCAATTGTTTCTGGCCTTTACTCCTTTAGCTCAACTCCACCTCTCTCAGAGTAGCTGCAGACGTGTCAAGGATGTAATACAGACCTGGTGATGGTGCTCAGAAAGGGTCCAAACATTACACATGGAGACAAGAATTTCAGAGATGTTCAAGGCAGGAGTGCAAGACCTGACTTCCCTGGCAGGCTGATCACCCAGTGCCAGCATCAGTGGGGGCTAAAACGTTCCCCACGTGCTGCAGAGGACTAGCTTATGCAGGAAAAGGGGGCCAACATGACAGCCGTTCACCTTTAAATGATGACTTTAGCATGCATTTCTGTACATGTGACTGATGTCATAGGTCAGCAGTTGGAAATTCACCGTTTATCCTAACCAGCGAATTCTTTTTTATAAGCTCATACAGGTTTTCTAATAGAACCATGGACTTTCATGTTTTTGGTTAACAGCCACATGTAAATAATGTTGGGAACACTGAAAATGTCACTTTGGGAAGGCACAGACTTTAGGGCCAACCTCAATTTTCTGTCATTTCTAGTTGTGTGGCCATAGGCAAGGCAAGTAACCTTCTAAGTCTCAGTTTCCTCATCCTCAAAGGGGGGAAAATTATATTGAAAGTCTAGGTTGTTCTGAGGAGCAAACATGATCTGTGAAAAGAGCTGAACCCAAGTCCAACAGTGGTAGGAAATCAAAACCTGGAACCTTTAGTTATTAAAAATAGAACAGTACACATGGTATTTATGACTTAGCATTTTAAGCTCTTGTCAGAGTTTTCCCCCGTTTTATATGGAGTATAAGGTACAGATTTAGTAGCACTTCCATGATTTTCTTTACTTAGTATCTTAGCTGACTGTGCATTGCCTTAGAAATTAAGCATAACATAAAAGAAATAAAATAAAAACAGTAGAGTTTGTATTATATCCCAGGTAGTAGGGTGCACATTTTACATGTAGAAACAATTAATACTCAAAACAACCTTAGGCAGTGGATACCATTGTCCCCGCTTTTCAGAGAACCTCATCATGAAGAGTTGGGGTCATTTGGCCATGTGGGTGAGGGGCAGAACTGGGACTGGAATTGAGGGTCTTGTGATACCAGAGGCGACGTTCTTAGTCACTAAAGTATACTGACATTACTCAATAGCAGCCTGTTTTGTAATCTCATACTTCAGAGCCATTGCTAAAGTTGTCATGGCTACACAAGGACTAGGGGAAAGCTTTGGGGAAATGACAAAAAAGAGTGAGAGCTGTTACTTTCTTGGGATACACCCATGGTCATTTTCCTCCTTATCTCTCATGGCTCGAATGCCACCCCTCTACCCCTCAGCAGACCCTGTCCTTGGACTACCCTCTCATCCCGTTTGCTCCAAATCCACCTTTAAATTACCTCCTCTTGGGCACTTTGGTGCCATCTTGCTCTTTGGAGCCTGAGTGACGTCCAGTTATCTTAGAGTCAAGCCCAAGAGTCTCAGTAGGGTGCCTGCAGTGACCTCACCTCCCCTTCTCATCTTTTATCTTCCATCTGTCTCTCTCAAGTACACCCCCTTGGGTTCCCTCTGTGAGCTCAGCCCAGCTCATCTTTGTGCCTTCCCCAGGCAGCAGTGGGCCTGCCTGGGGCTCTGGCCAGCTTAGCAGTCCGTGGGCGAGGATGACTTGGCAGCCCTGCAGGCGAGTATAGGGCCCAGCCCAGAGGCGGTATTACACAGTGGAAAAGCCAGGGGCCTTCCATATTCATTCATCTAGTCAACAATTTCTATTGAATATCAGGTGTTGGGAACACAACAAATAATTTGGCTCAAGCCTGCTCTTAGAGTCCAGATTAGAGGACAGACTCAGAAATGAAGAGTGAATTTCAGTGGGGTAAATCTGGGTGGCAGCATCCATTGAGCACCGCGGGTGTGCAGAGGGGAACCGAGGACGATGAACTGGAAGAAAGGGGTTTTCAGGGGGAAGGCATAGAATGTGTAAAGATTCAGAGGCAAGAGAGAGCTGATGCTATCACAGAAATACACACAAAGCAGTATGGCTGGAACATAATGTGTGTGTGAAGAAATTGTAAAAACTCCAACTCCTTCTGATAGACTTCTCAGCCACCATCCCAGCTCACACCCAAGTGGAATAATTGAGGAGCCTGCACAGCCACTGCTTACGTAGGTATGGCCATGGCTGAAAGAAGCCAGTGAGCCTTGGGGACACACCTGGGGCCAGGAGGAGTAGAAAGGAGGAACTATTACCTCTCCCAGCTCTGAAGGGGCAAGAGGAGGCAGCAGTTATTAAAACCCGAGAAAGCTATAGCTATGAGCATAAGAGAAGGCCTTAAGAGTCGGGGGCTGCCCTGGTCTGTTTGGCTCAGTGGTTGGAGCATGGGCCTGATGACCAAAGGGTTATGGGTTCGATTCCTGGTCAAGAGCACATACCTGCGTTGTAGGTTCTCCCTGCCTGGTCAGGACGCATGTGGGAGGCAACCAGTTGATGTGTCTCTCTCACATGGATATTTCCCCACCCCACCCTCTCTCTTCCCCTCCCTTCCTCCCTTTCACTCTCTCTGAAAAAGCAATGGAAAAAGAATATCCTCAGGTGAAGATCAACAAAAAAATAAAAAAAGAAGAAGAAAAAAAAGAGTTGGGGCCTTTGGTAAAAGAACACAGCTGTTGCCAACCCACAACCTGGCAGGGAGACTGCAAGCAGGTGAGGAGTTTACCTGGAGGGAAGCAGAAAATACCCGCCTGGCAGACATCAATCTTGTTCCTCTGTTATACCCCAGCTCCGTCCATTGTCTGCATCACAGACAACAAATCTCATTCTACCAAGGATCACGGCGGCGCAATGAAGAAATAAATACAAATTCAAAAATAGAATCCAGGCCACAGAAAACATAAATTAAAGGTCAAGTATGAAGGACGGAAGAATAAGACTGGATAATAAAACCAATATGTGGAGACTATTTGGACTTACATAATTGCCATTGCTGAGCCAGAAATGTGGCTCTGAGATTCCTGGTGGCCAAATTCTGAAGGAAGATGAGTCAGGCACAGAGTTTTCCTCTCCAGGAGGGGAAGAATACCATTCACATCTAGAGTCAGGTTTTTCTAGACCTTAGCATGAGTAGGAATTTTCTCCAGCAAGGCAGCGTGACTTCAACAGACTGTGACCCTGATACAATTCCTCTAGCAAGTTCAGATCGATGCACACATCTGGCTCGTATGTGTTGTTCACGGGTCGTGTTGAGTTCATGAGTGGTGTTTAATGATGGTGTTAAGCTCTACCTCTCTCATGAGTTCCTGCTCCTCAAGATCAGGGACCAGGCTTTATATATTCTTTTACCTCCCATTGCCATACTAGTTTGAAATGGAATCTTCTGAAAATATTTTGAGTATTAAATCTTTTCTGTCTTTGTGAAAAGAATTTCTTACACACTATGAAGAATAATTAGACCAAACACAGCCAACTCCATAATCTTTGACTGTACTCCTGGGACGCAGGTGCTCTAGGAGTCCAAGGTACAGTGCAGAGTTTCCCCTGTCACAGGTATTTCAGAAGACAGCAGCACTGCCAGTCACATGGTGCCATGTGCCAAATGGAAGGGAGAAATGTCAGTTCATCTCAGTTCAACCTTAATGAAATGTCATTGAGACCAGTGATGCTTAGCATATGGGGGTGTAAGACCCCTTTAAAAAGATGATAAGAATGAAAGAATCTTTTCCCAGAAAAAGACAAAGGCACACAATTTTGGTTTCCGTTTCAGGGAATTCACAAACTTCCTGAAGTCCAACCATGGACTCATTAAAGGCACATGAATGCCCTGGTCTAATCTATGGTCCCACAACATTTTTCTATAAGGAATTTTCTTCAGGATGCTCTGTGGCCACATTAGTGATAGAAACAAAGTGATGCCCCAGGTGATACCCAATTTCACTGCATAGGGGATGGGAGGAGTGGGCAAGTTATATGATTAACTTTTTACTTCCCTCATCACACATATATTCTACAGATAGGACAGAATAAATATGAAAAATGGAATATTAACCAACCATAAAAAGGAAGGAATTTATGACACATTCTACAACATGGATGGACCTTGAGGACATTTGATAAGTGATATAAGCCAGCCACAAAAGATAAATACTGTCTGATTCCACTTATATGAGGTACCTAAAAAAGTCAAATGCATAGAGACAGAAAGTAGAATGGTGGTTGCCAGGGACTGCGGGGAGGGAATGGGAGTTATTGTTTAATCATTACTGAGTTTCAGTTTTGCAAGATGAAAAGAATTCTGGAGATGGATAGGGGTGATCGTTGCACAACAGTGTGAATGTACTTAGTGCCACTGAACTGTAGCTTAAAACGGTTAAGATGGTAAATTTTATATTATGTGTATTTTACCACAATTTAAAAATATAAAACAAGAGTTTAAAACACTGAAGCCTAAAGAATGAAGCATACAGCCTGAAGGGTGTGTGGAACGGAGAAGGCCTGGTCTCACCTGCTCTCTTGGGTGGCCTGTGGCCTGACCCAAATGAAAGAGCTCCTGGGAGCCAGCGCTTTCCACTGGTCGGCTCTCTGAGCTGAAATGAGCGGCCGTGGCATTGAAAACCAGCACCCGGAGCAAACTGCTTTGCGTTGGGATGATTCTCTTAGGGACTTTGGACTTGTCGTTCGGTGTTTTCATTTCTGTGCTTGACCTTTTTACTGACATAAACTTTTCCTTTAAGACAATGGCTTGTGACCATCTATTTCCTAGAACTCTACACATAATTTCTAAAGGAAAACTGTGGCTGCATATATGATTAACCATGCAGGAACTCTTCATTTTATAGGGCCCATCTTTTTTATAACAGGAAGTAAATATGTGTTGCTTAGCTACTATGTCCACCAAAAAAACTCATAGTAGATTCCATTGTACTCTTTGTGTTCTGTGAGAGCTGATGACTCCTCTATGCTAATTCAGTCCTTTTGTTCTTGACCTCCTTCACCTAAAGTTAATTAGAGTTTGGCCAGAGTGTACTTAGTGTAAAAAGAAAAAAAGGGCCTGAATCATAATTTCCCATGAGAAAACACTGGGCTTCCTTAAACTGTCTCAAAGGAATTTGAAAAGCATTTATTGGCCCGTATTTTCAGTTCTGCATGTATGTATGTGTCTATATATGTATCTACCTATCTATCCATCGTTCAGGGACCTTGCAAACATCTGATTTCATCTTAGCCTTGCAAAAAAAAGAAATGCAGACTGCACAAGAGTTGCAAGTACCTCTTTGAGCCTTGGGGATAGGCATCAGTTCTTCACCTCTAAGAAGAATAAAGCAGATAGAAACCATTTTAATGTGCCACTTAAGGGATTTAAGTCAGAGGAGAAGAAGAACTGGATGCCAGTTATCTCATTTCTCCAAGACAGAGATCTCAAAATAAAAATGGATATCATTGTCAATGTCAGATACCCTGACCATGAGCAATGGGAGGTCCTGATGTAATGGAATCATTTCATTTGTGTATTTAATTTACACAAACTCAAATATGCACACATTTGAGGGAGAAGGGAGCCATTTACACGGAGCTGGCAATTAGGCCTGCCATTCCACCCAGGGTCCCACAGGAAGACGGGATGAGGGTACAGGAATTTGGTATTTCGCAACTGGGCTTTTTCTCATGCTCTCCGTGTAAACAATTCACTATGCTGAGTGTGATTCTAGCAGTTTTTGTTCCTACCCAGCGTGGCTCCCACATGTAAGACATCATCTTCATCTAGCGCTCGGTGGTTAGTTTCAACCCCAGTGGAGGAACTGGCTGTGAGCTCCCAAGAGATGGGATGTCCGTCTCCAACCTGGTTCATAAGTGTGCATTTGCTCAGTCTAACAGGGGTCATGAAGATGTGAGAGACAAAAAAGTCATCAAGCTGTACCATATAGTACTACAGTGATGGTTACGGAGACAAGTTAAGTATGTAGACGATTAGAGTGAAGACTGAAACAGCCCCTGACTTTGCCTGGAGGACCTGGACTGTGAGTGTGTGCCTATGAATTTTAACACGTATTCTAACATCCTGCCAAAGAGGTATAGATTTCTGATGAAAAGATATATCCAAGAGAAATTTCAACTCTACATTTCAATATACTGACTTCTGACCCTAACTTCCATGGAAATTAGAATGGTTAAGAGCATGAACTTTGGTGTCAGATGTCAAATTCCAAATTCCAGCTCTACCAACAACTAACATTACTTTTACTAAACCTCAGTTTCCTCAAATGTAACAATAGTTCTTACCTAATAGGGTAGTTCTGGGGATTAAATAAGACAACCCATGTGAAGCACTCAGCACCTGCATTTAATAAGTAATGCAATAGATGTTTACTCTGATTGTTCAGGAAGCAAAAGCAATCCATTGCATTGGCTGTATGCCATTGATTTGTGGGAAGAACAAAGGACTGGTTCTGTGCTCTGGATCCAAAGCAATGAAAAAGTTTCAAAAATATATTTGCTTTTACTCTTTTGTATGTTATGTTTTATATACCTAACTTCTAAACTATTTAAATATACATATTACCTGTGCATATCTATCCATCCATTGTATTTGATGAATATTTGTTGAGCACCTGCTATGTGCCCAGCTAAGTGCTGGTGATGCAGAGGGAAGGCAGTCACTGACTGATGATAGGAGAGAGACAAAAACTGGTAGTTACAAGCCAGCTTAGAGAATGGAGTGACAGGGGCCACCTGAAAGTGCTTAGGTGCAGAAAGTAGTAAATGGGTCAAGGAGGGCTTCTGGTATGAGAAAGGAATGGAGGTGGCAGACAGCAGGGGGTAGTGGGGCAACCACAGGGAAGTCAGATTGCCAGAGTGGAAAGTGCAAATTTGGGAATGGTGGGCAAAGACGTTGGAAACAGAAGCTGACCCTAGCGCCCTTCCATGCTTGGCCAGGGCCTTTGACATTTATCCTGAAGGCTATAGGGAACTGTTGATTGAATATATATTCTCATTTAAGATAGACCATTCTGTGTGGAGGCGAGAGTTGGGGTAGGAGACCACCACAGCCATTGGAATGAGGGCTGGTGGGGAGCTGTGAACAGTTCCCCTGGGAAGGAGGAGGGGTACCGGGAGACGAGAGACGAACAGTGGGTGAAGTCAACAGGACTCTTGTCTGATGGGGTGGAGAGTGAGGGGAAAGGAGTCCAGGTTGACTCTCAGTTAGCTAATTTAGGCAGCTGAGTGGATGGTGGTGCCACCAACTGAGATATTTTTAGAATAAAAGAGGAAGAACTTGTTCTGAAGCAGGAAGGTGATTTTGCTCCTTTTGAAAGAAATTTTAGTTATATACAGGATTCACAGTCGAGGAAGATAATGATTCAAGTGTGTTTTTATTTCATTACATCTGGAATTTAGTAATCAAAAAAATCATTTATAATAACAAAGGCCTCAGAAAGCATGTCTAAACAGGAAGTTGCACAGTCAAATATTCTCAGCCAGGACCAAGCAACATCCGAGCCCAAATGACCTTCATTATTTAAGATAAGCAGGGAGAGAATCTTAAGAAAAAGAAGGATTGAGAAAAAGGGAGGCTGGATAAAGGAAAAACACATATAATAGTTCTAATTTAAAAATTTAGAAACCCTGACATCAGGTATTTTCTACATTTTCCCTGACATTTAATTAATTGTATTCCAATCTTCCCCCCCACCCCCATTATCCTTTGATGGAGATTCTCAAAAAAGTGGTGAATCACACACACACACACACACAAAATGAAGCCAATAAAGGAAGAGGGAGAAATAGGGGCTTAGATATCCACAAACTTAATTCACCTACTTAAGTCAGGTGGAGGTAAAGTACCAATAGGCAAGACTGGGAGGAGTTAAGAATGAATGTGGGGACATATCCCTAAGATTAGTCAATTCCTGGACTCAAATGTGTGTGCTTCTTTGTGTGGGTTAGCAGCATGAACTGCCTCTATGTTTTTTGAATTTCACTTTTCTTAGATTTAGTCATCTTATTTTTGGGGTGTTCTGGATAGTAGTGAGAGAGGGTGTTTGGTTTCTACCCTAAATCTAGTTAAGTAAGAAACTAAAAGTGGGAAGAAGATGCATAATTTGCTGAAAATGGATCAGTAGTACCGTACTGGCATACAAAGGGCTTCTTAGAGTTATCATTTGACAAAGTGCCTGGGGAGAGGCTGATGTCAGCAGAGAGAGGGCCGTGGGTGGGTGTCCCCAGGATGACTTCCTCTCCTTCCTCTCCCTGCCAGAGCTCCATCGTCCAAACCTGTAATCCCTGCCCAGGCAATTCCAGTTCTGGGTGTTTCTTAAGCAAATAGAGCAAATCGTGCCAGTGTTAGGGGTTGCCACCTTTTATAAATTGTATGCCAGGGTAACTACTGTGGACTTTTTCTCATGACTCACTATCATTGCCTTATCTGTGCCTTTGATTTCTCCTTCCTCCAGCTCCTTATAACACTCACATCTCTCTATATAGTTGCACCTGTAATATCCCACTAATTAGCTACTTTGTGAAGTGGAGCTCTTTCTTATTTATGTACTGTCACATTCTCCAGTCACATTGTCAGGTCTATGTCTTTCTTACTGCCCAACTATATGGGAAGCTTTTTGTGACTGGGATTTTGACTGGAATTACACTGAATCTATAGATCGATTTGAGAAGAATGAACATTTTAACTATGTTGGGTCCATGGACATGGTATATCCCTGTTTATTGAATTCTTTAATTTCTCATAATAATGTTACATAGTTTTCTATGTAGAGGTCTTGTTCACACTTTGTTAAGTTTATTTCTAGGCATCTGGTTTTTTGAATTATATTGCAAATGTTATTGTCTAAAAGCTTTCATTTTGTTTGTTGTGGTATATAGGATTTTTGTATACAGATGTTGAAGTAGAGACCTTGCTTTTCACTTATTAATTTTCTAATTGTGGAGTGTTTTAGGTTTCCTATGTATACAATCATGTTATCAACAAATAATGACAGTTTTATTTCTTTTTTCAAATTTCTAAAACTTTTATTTCTTTTTCTTGATTTACAGGCATTCCAGAATAATGCAGATTAGGAGTTGTGATAGTGGGCATTCTTATTTTATTCCCAATCTTAGGGGAAATTTTTGATAATTTGCTATTAAGTATTATATTTGCTGTAGTTTTTTTTTTAAATATAGCTAAGATTTTAAAAGATATTTAAGTAAGTTCCCTTTTATTTATAGTAAGTTAAGACAAAAATATCACAAATGAGTTTTTTGAATTTTATCAATGATTTTTCTGTATCAAGTGAAATGATCATTGTTCTCCTTCCTTATTCTGTTAAATGGTAAATAACACAGACAGAAAATTTTTGTATAACTCTTAAAAATTGTGGTAACATACACCTAATATAAAATTGACTGCTTAAACCATCTTTATGTGTATAATTCAATGACATTGAACATGAAGAACATTCCCAATGTTGAACAACCATCTCCGTTATTTAATTTCAGAACATTTTCATAATCTCAAAGAGAAACTCTGTACCCATTAAACAATAAACTCACTCCTCCCTCCCCTCAGCCCTTGGTAACCTCTATTCTACTTTCTGTCTTCATAAATTTGACTACTCTTGATATCTCATAAATAAATATCATCCAATATTTGTCCTTTTGTGTCAGGCTTATTTCACTTTGCACATGTCCTCAGGGTTACCTTTGTTATAGCATGTTTAGAATTCATTCCTTTTAAAGACTGAATAATATTTTATTACATATGTACACTACATTTTATTTATACATTCAATTGTTGATGGGCACTTGGGTTGGGTTGTTTACATCTTTTGGTTAATTGTGAATAATGCTGCTATGAACAGGGGTGTGCAAGAACCTATTGGTATCCCTGCTTTTAGTTCTTTTGGGTATATGCTTAGAAGTGGAATTGTTGGATCATATGGTAATACTACATTTAACTTTTGAGTAACTGTAAAACTGTTTTTTTATGATGGCTGCACCATTTTATATTCCCATCATATATGCAACAAGGGTTCCCATTTCTCCACATTCATGTAAACACTTGTTATTTTCTGTTTCTTTTTTATAATAGTCATCTTAATGGGTATGAAGTATCTCATGGTTTTGGGTATCTCATGGTTTTGATTTGCATTTCCCTAGTATGGGTATCTCATGGTTTTGATTTGCATTTCCCTAGTGATTAGTGATACTGAGCATCTTTTAATGTGCTTATTGGCCATTTGTACATTTTCTTTGGAGAAATGTTTATTCAAGCCTTTGCCAATTTTTGAACTGCCTTGTTTGTTTTCTTATTGTTGAATTGTAAGAATTCTTTATATATTCTGGATATTAACCTTTATATGATTTGCAAATATTTCTCTCATTCTGTGGGTTGTCTTCTCATTCTTTTGATAGTCTCCTTCAATGCACTTTTGTTTTAAATTTTGATGAAGTACAAATTATTTTTTCTTTTGTTGCTTGTTCTTATCTTAGATACAGTGTCCTATCTAAGAACTCATTGTCAGAATCCAATGTCATGTAGGTTTTCCTTCCTGTTTTCTTCTAAGAGTTTTAGAGTTTTAACCCTTACATTTAGGTCTTTGATTGATTTTAATTTTTGTATATGGTGTAGATAAGGTTCAACTTCATTCTTTTGCATGTGGATATACAATTTTCCCTGCATCATTTGTTGAAAAGACTGTCCTTTTCCCTGTGAATCATCTTGGCATCCTCTTTTCTTCTTCTTATTTTTGGCTTAAACAGAACATTTATTTTTTTACCGTTCTGGAGGCTGGAAGTCCAAGATCAAGTTGTGGGCAAGTTTGGTTTCTCCTGAGGCCTCTCTCCTTGGCTTGCAGATTGTTGCCCTGATCCTGCCTCTTCACCTGGTTGCTTCTTTGTGAGCATGTGTCCCTGGTGTTTCTTACCCTTATAATGACACCATTTATATCAAACTAGGGCTCTGACTTACAGGCTTTATTTTAACTTAACCACTTCTTTAAAGACCTTATCTCTAAGTATGGTTGCATTCTGAGGTACATTAGAACTTCAACATATGAATTTTAGGGGGACAGAAATCAGGCCATAATAGTCATCCCAGTTGATGGAGCTCTCATCTCTACAGCTGCTGGAACCCAAATACCTAGGGTCATTCCTGACTCCTCTTTTTATTTCTGCCACCTACAACATCTAAAAATCTGCTTGTTCTTTCTTTAAAAATAGACTCATAATCCAAGTACTTCTCCCACCTCCAAGCCACCATTCTGGCCCATTAACACTCACCTGGACTATTACAGTAGTCTCTTCCTAGGTTTCCTTCCTCCTCCCTACCCCCACAGTCTATTCTCCCTTCTGCAGCCAGATGGAGCCTATTTGTACCTGGGTAAGATGACCTGCCTTCTCTGATCCAAACCTCCCATTACCTCCATAATAGTTGCCTAACTTCTCAGGCAACTATTACGATCCTGATTCTGGCCCCATTATCTTTGTTCCGACCTGAAAGAAAGGAGACCTGTGGTTTCCTGAGCACTCCCAGCTCAGCCCATCCTGGTACTGGTTCCTGGGATAAGCTTTCACATCTCTTACCACTGGTTGCCAGAAATGGGAGCCCTTCCATATAATCTTTGTCCTGGACTTGGGACCCTGAGTTGGGGGTATCTCCAGAGTCCTGAGATCCAAGGGCAGATGAAGAGTCTCAAGACACCACAGTCCCGGAGACCATATGAGTGGGGTTGGGACCAGAGAGAGACTGGGACACCCTCCACTTCCTTGTGTAGATTCCATAAGTGCTTCTTCAGCTATCAGAACCCATGGGAAAAGGCTCCATGGGCTCAGGCCTCTCTTGTACCTTGTCCAGCCCTGGAGCCAGGTGGCCTCAGGTCACATACTAACCTCTGTGCTTCTTCAGTTCTCAGTGTCACCACTTGCCAGCTTAATGATTTCTCCACCACGTAACCAACATCTTTGTGCCTCAATATTCCTACCATCCCCATTCCAGTCTGTTCCACTTCTGAGCAGCCTTTGAAAAACTCTTAAAACCCTAACTCAGACTGTGTCCCCTTCTGTTCACAACCCTCCAGGACCCTCAGAATGACATACAACCCCTCAGCCTGCCATTCCAGGTGTGAAACCACTTACACCCTCTGTTCCCTGCAGACACAAGAAGGATCTTTTTCATGAATCTTCCCAGCTCAGTCCCACTTTGAAGCCTTTAAACATGGTGGTTCCTCTGCCTGGAACACTCTCCCACACTCCATCACATTGACTGTCAGAAATAGGGACCCCACCCAGGAGCACCTCACTGGTATGGACGGACACAGGAGGCCTGGGCTGTGGTGACATGAACAGGTGCCCCTCAATTAGGGCATTAGATTTGGTTGGGGATGAGGGTAGGTGAAGACCTGGAGAATGAGGCAGTATTTACCTGAGCTGGGTTTGTCAGTGTGACTGCTGACATTGTCTGATAGGCACCAGCCAGTGGCCCCTATCCTGGTCCTGGTTTGGGTCAACACGGGAAGAATTGAGCTGCAAACTTGCCTCTGTATGGGGACAAGGACTATTGTCATGCCTTACCAGACCCATCACCTTAGGTCCCATACAGCAACCTGGAGCCTCTGACTGGGTCTCTTTTTGTTTTTTAATGTCTGTAGAATCTGTAGTGATATTTCCTTTTTCATTCCATTTTTTATTTTGGTAACTTCTGAATTCTTTTTCCTTGATTGGTTTTGCTAGGTGTTCATTATTATTATTATATTTTCTCTTGTGTACATTTGTTTTCTATTTCATTAATTCATGTTATTATTTTTATTTTTTCTTGATTTTTTGGATTAAATGTGCTGTTTCTGTACTAACTTGAGATGGATCCTCAAGTAATTGATTTTCAGCCCTTTTTTTTGTCTAATACATGCATTTAACACTACACACCTTCCTTTAGGCATAGTTGTAGCCACATTCCACAGGTTGATGTCATCTTTTCACTATAGTATAGTTAAAAGGGTTCTCTAGCTCTGACTGGGTGGCTCAGTTGGTTGGAACATCATCTGTACACCAAAAGATTTCAGGTTCTATTCCCAGTCAGGGCATATACCTAGGTTGCAGTTCAACCCCCAGCCGGGACACATATGGGAGGCAACCGATCTATGTTTCTCTCTCACATCAATGTTTCTCTCTCTTTCCCTTCCTCTCTCTCTCAAAATCAATAAAAACATATTCTCTGGTGAGGATTAAAATAATGTTTTGTAATTTTTATTGTGATTTATTTTTTGACTCAGGGTGGATTTTTAAAAATATTAATTTATTTTAAAAGATGAATTGCTTAATTTTTAAACATTTGGGAATTTCACTGTGGTCAGTAGATATACTCTGAATGATTTCAATAATTTGAAATTTGTTGAGAATTTATTTATGAAGAGCATAAGGCCAATTTTGTAGATGTTTCATGTGTACTTGGAATGAGTGAGTAGTCATTTGTTGGGTGGAGTGTTCTACATAAGTCAAATAAATCAAATTTGTTAATTTTGTTATTCCTATCTCCTACATCCTTGCTGATTTATTGGTTTTTTGCCTATTTCCCCCTCTCATATGCTAAGGGGTTTGCTAAAGTCTCCTACTGTGACTACATATTTCTTTCTTCAGTTCTTCAATTTTTGAATCTATATCATTTAGAATTATTATACTTTCCTGAAGGATTTATATTTTTATTATTATGAATATCTTTTTATCTTTAATAATGTCTCTTGCTGTAAAATTTACTTTGATCGATAATAATGTGGTTATAATACTTTTTTGTTAGCATTTACATGGTTTATCTCTTTCCATGTTTTACTTTCAGTCTCTTCGAGATTAAAGGCTTTCAATGATGTACTCATAGTAGGGTGTGTATCTGGTAAGCTGCATAGTTGTTTTGGTTTTGTAGCTGTTCTTGTGATTGTTAGACTGACAGTATTTGTCTTTTAATGGGAGCTTTTATTATTCTTATATTTAATGTAATTACTGAGATTATTTGATTTATAGGTATCTTTTTTATATTTGCTTTCTTTATGTCCACTTGTTTTATGCTTCCTTTTCTCTCTGTTTTTGGCCTTATTTTCATTTAATCAAGTGTTTTTTAATATTTTTTTCCTTTTATTAGCTTGCTTGTTATATATTCTTTTACCATTTTTTTGTTGTTATTACTTTAGAGATTACAATATCATTCCTTATTTGCATTTAGTATAATTTATATCCTTACTATTTCCTGTTAAACAATGCTTTTTAAATAATAATTTAACTCATCTCCTCTTTTTGCTTCTTTTTGTTTTGTTGGTATGCATTTTAATTCTGTATACATTTCTAATTCTACAAAATATTTTTATTGCTGCTTGATACAATAAAAATTAATGTCTCAGATTTACCCTTTCTGTTCCTGCTTTTTATGTGTTTATATGACATTATTTCCCTTATATAAGAGTTTTCATTAATATTTCATTTTTTCTTTTTTATTGAGATATAATTAACACCAACATTTATTAGTTTCAGGTGCATAACAATGATTTTATGTTTGACTATATTGTGAAGTGATCAGCATAATCAGCACAATAAGTCTAGTTAATGTCCATCACCACATAATATTTCCTTTATTGGAAGTCTCCTGGCAATGAATTATTTGCCTAAAAATGCCTTTATCTTCATTTTTGAAGTACATTTTCACTCAGTGGTACTTATTTTCTTTCAGCACCTTTTGTCGTTGTCTCATTGGTCTCATTGTTGCTCCTCTGAAAGTAATGTGTTTGTTTCCTCTGGCTGCTTTTAGTACTTTTGTCTTCATCTTTATTTTCATTAGTTTTATGTTGATATACGAAGGTGTGGTTTTTCTTTATGTTTATCCTACTTAAATTCTAGAGCATTTCAGGTTTTTCCTGGATGGCTTTGTGAGGTTTTGAACTATCTAGGATATTCTCTCTTTATCTATTGCTCTTGCCCATTTTGTGTCTTCTCCCCTTTGGTGATAATTTCCATCTTGTCATTTATTTTCTTGAGCATGCAAATCACAGTTATTTCAATTATTTTAAAGTCTGTCTCTGGTACCTCCAATGTCTGGGTCACCTGTATGACTGTTTCTACTGCTTATTTACTTTTTTGGTCTTTTTTTTTTTTTCTTTTATGGCTGGTAATTATTGATTAAAGGCCAGACATTTTGTATGAAAATTGTAAGGAACTCTGGAGGAAATAATCTTTCTCCAGGAAGGATTATGCCATCTTTTAACAGGCCGTTGAAGGAGGGCTGTTTTGAGAGTGAGCTGTGGTTCACCTGTGTTTGGTTTGAATCTCATCTATGTGGTGTGCACTTCCAGATATCTCAAATGAGAGTTGGAGTATTTACCAGGGCATTCCCTTCTTTGTAGTTCTTAAACTCCCAAGTTTTTCTTTCTTTAATCTTTAGTACAGTGAGACCTTTGCCTCTTTCCCTGTATAGCTTAAGAATTTGGAAAGTGCCTTAAATGTAATTATCAAATGTTGGGCTCACTTTTCTGTACCTCCATCCTCTCTGGACACTTGTCAACTCAAGTCCTAGCTGCCTGAGAATTATACTCCCCTAATTTTATTTTATTTTTGGTTTGTCTCCCCTCACCCCAAATTTATATGATGAAACCTAATGTGATGGTGTTTGGAGGTGGGGCCTTTGGGAGGTGAGGGGTCTTAGGTGCATGGGGGAGAAGCCCTCATAGAAACGCAGAATCACAGAGATCTATGAATCCTAGAGCTGAAGAGACCTCAGAGCTCATTGGCCCCACTTTCCATTCTCATTGGAATCCCTCCGACCGCCGCCGGGTCGCTCGGCATGCCATGACTGCTCTGCTTGCGGGAAGCCCGTTCCATGTTGGCCTGCCAGGTGCAAAATTCTCCCCTGAAGTGAGCTGAAATTGGCTTTTTGATAATTTCCCTCTATTGATCTGATGTTGGCTGACCTTCTAAGGTCCCAAGGAATACTCCTAAGTTTTTTCCCTAAAATGTCTTTTTCAACCATTTGAAGGTAGCCTTCCATGGAAAAAGCACCAGATGAGGAATCAGAAGAATTGAATTGTAATCCAAGCTCTATTACTAGCAATGTGACATTAAATAATACTTATTTTATAGACTAGGAACCAGGGGCTTTAAAGTTAAGCACATTGCTCAAGGTCACACAACTGCTACATGGTGGACTTGGTCTGTGAGTCCAGCTATGCTGATGTCGAAGCTCAAGCTCTTACATATTATGTTATTTGTCACCTGTGTATGACTGTTGGTTTGTGAACCTGTAGTCATTTAAACTTCAGTCTTTTCTCTCCCATGAATTTTGGTTGTCAGATGTTCTCTGTTTGGAATGTTTGTAATTCTATCATCTGTCTATCTATCATCTATCATCTATCTATCTATCATCTATCTATCTATCTATCTATCTATCTATCTATCTATCTATCTATCTATCTATCTATCTATTATCTATCTGTCTATCTATCTATCAATCATCTACCTATCTATCTATTATCTATCTATCTATCTATATCTATCTATCCATCTATCTATCCATCTATCTATCTATCTATCTATCTATCTATCTATCTATCTATCTATCTATCTATCTATCTATCTATCACCTATCTTATCTATCTATCTATCTATCTATCATCTGTCTATATCTGTCTATCTATCTATCTATCTATCTATCTATCTATCTATCTATCTATCTATCTATTATCTATCTGTCTATCTATCTATCAATCATCTACCTATCTATCTATTATCTATCTATCTATCTATATCTATCTATCCATCTATCTATCCATCTATCTATCTATCTATCTATCTATCTATCTATCTATCTATCTATCTATCTATCATCTATCTATCTATCATCTATCATCTATCTATCATCTATCATCATCATCAGCCTATCTACCTGTCATCATTTGTTATCTACTCATCAATTTATTTTCATTTAAAAGTATAACTGTAGTTTTCCCTGTTAAATCTAAAATGGAGTCATTGACTATCATTTCAGTATGTCAAAATAATTGTTTTTATCATATATCATGTCCCATTAAACTTTGAGTTATCCACAAATCTGACAATTTCCAAAGTTGAAAAAAGATGTTGCTGAAATTTTTAATGGAATTATATCAGGCAGGGTCATATGACAGGCCACAGGCAACTTCAACCAGTTGTGAACATATCCAACTATCCTATTATCTTAATCACATATTTTCAACTTGACCACAATGAAATCCCAACAGACTTAATCTAATTTCCTAGTGGATATGTTTGATGGTTTGGCATCATGACCTTAGTGAACCCATGTTGGCTCCATGGGATCACAGCATTCTTTTCTAAATGGTTAACAAACCATCTAGTATTTAATAATTTTATTCTAGAATTTTGCCAAGGTTTGAAATTAAGAATTTGCTTTGACCGAACTGGAGTTCCCAGAATCTAGGCTTTCTCGAATTTCACAATCAAAAACTATTTTCCAGTCTCTGGCACCATTTGTTCTTCATGCCCTCCCCCATTTTCCTCCCCCACTAAAAGATTGCCGATGTTGGTTGCAAAATTACATCTCAGAGTTTCCGTATTTGGGGTTGTGATCTGTCTGGGGAGGTGTGATGTCATTTGAAGTATAACATAGTGGACAAAGAAGTGTATTTAGCTTTTCTGGTCCCAGGCGCTTCAAGTTGCCGCGGGCTTGGGCGCAGAGATGGCCAAGTCCAAGAACCACACCACGCACAACCAGTCCCGAAAATGGCACAGAAATGGCATCAAGAAACCCCGATCACAAAGATATGAATTTCTTAAGGGGGTAGACCCCAAGTTTCTAAGGAACATGTGTTTTGCCAAGATGCACAATAAGAAGGGCCTGAAAAAGATGCAGGCCAACAACGCCAAGGTCATGAGTGCACTCGCAGAGGCTATCAAGGCCCTCATAAAGCCCAAGGAGGTCAAGCCCAGGGTTTCAAAAGGCAGCAGCCACAAGCTCAGTCGACTTGTTTACATCGCTCACCCCAAGCTTGGGAAATGTGCTCGTGCCCGCATCGCCAAGAGTCTCAGGCTGTGCCGGCCAAAGGCCAAGGCCAAGGATAAGACTCCAACCGAGCACCAGGCTGTGGGTGCAGGTGCAGCCCCAGCTTCGGCTCAGGCTCCAGTTCCCAAAAATGCCCAGGCTCTGGCTCCCAAAGGTGCCCAGGCCCCCACGAAGGCTCCACAGTAGAAGCCTCTGTCTGCGGATGTGAGGGCAGAAGGACTGATGTGACACCCGGGCTGCTGTCTGCATGGAGCTGGTGTCCTCCTGTGCTATTTATACAAATAAACCTGAGTCAGGATCTGTCGGTCAAAAAAAAAAAAAAAAAGTGTAGCTAGAGTTCTAGACCTCAATTCTTGTCTGTTACATCACTTGCTAGTTGTATGACCTGCAGTAAATTATTTAGTCTATGTGACCTCTGTTTCCTCATCTGTAAATGGGGATAAAACCTCACAGGGGCTTGAAAGGATTCCATGAGTTGGGAACCTGTCTAGAGTAGTATAAGTTTCAAAAATCAGAATTTTCCTTAATGCTTTATCTCTCTTAGGTTTCAATTTATTCTTTACATTTTAAAATTTCCTTTTGAATTTGGAGACAATTTTTTTTCCCTGGAGTAGACAAAAAAATAATAAAACAAAAACCCTTTGGGGATGCAAGCTGGTGTAGAGCACTGGACTAGGAGTAAGATGGGATGCCATTTATCAGGAAGATGTTTCATTAACTCATTGTGTGACCATGAGCTAGTCATGCAATTACTCTGGGTTTTATTTTCATCTGTAAAATGAGAGGGAAGGACTGGGTGATTTTTTAGTTCTAATTCTTAGCTCTAAATGCTATGAATCTAATTTTGCCTTTTGCCATGTCCTTGAACTATATAACTGTATTCCTCTAGAGGGGTCTATCCTTTTAGCTAGTTCTTAATCCACTTGTGAATAAATCTCAGAAATTAAAAAATCCTGAGTAGACCCTTTGCCACACAAAAGGCTTCTGAGCTGAACCTCTGTCATCAGTGAGTTGACATGGGGTTATTAGACCAAATGAGCCCAAATTAGGATGACAAACCGACTGTCCTCTATTCTATTTATTATTCACTGATGTGGATTATCCAGGATTTGATTTTATCATTAGTCTCATGACTGAGAATTGATGGCATAATAATACTATGTCAACATAGAGAGATGTAATAGAAATAATGGAAATAATTATGTGGCACTCTCCAAACTAAAGTGTATTTTGATAAATGGGAATGGGTTTCAGATGTAAAATACAGCAATTACTCTTTGCCCTAGAATGCTGAAAGAAGCCTTTGGATCTACACAGGAAGTAACCATTCATCAGTTGTGATTAATTTGGAAAAAAAATCACTTTGTCTCTAAAATATTAATAATAAGAATTTTGTTTTTATTGTATTCTCTACACTGGGGACATTAACCAAAATCTACCAAAAATATTTTCTGATCTCAAAGCAATTAAGTACATGGATATATTTGCTCTTCTTTTCAGGGCAGATTTTACTAGATAAATTTTATTCATTCATTTGCATTATGTATACATTAATTTATTGAAAAAAATATTTCATACACTTATTGTAGGCTATACCACATGTGGGCTCAGAAAGAATCAAGGGCCTGATCTTGCTTTTAGAGAGGTCTTAATGGGTTAGAGGAGATCTGCCAAAGCTAACCGAAGAGAGTACAGTAACGGCCCTTAGACAGTGGGTTCTGGACCCTGGACATCTCTGGAGCCCTTTCAGGAGCCTTGCTCTTTTGTTAGTCTCTATCTCTGCATTTTAACCTCTTGGCTTTATCATCTAAATATGCTGTGTCTTACATTTTATTTATTTATTTATTTTGTTATTATTTTTATTATTTTCATTTAAAATGCATTTTATTTTACTCAATAGTATAATAAAAAATACAGTAAAATTCTAAGTATATATATATATATGGTAAAAACAAAAATTTTAAAAACTGCAATTAGCTGGCAGGGAAAGCCCTCTCTGCCGTGGCAGCTGACACGCGCAGCAGCCCAGGACCTGGGACCACAGGCCTCGCAGGAGCTGAAGCAAGTGGCTCACATGCTGCAGGTGGTTCTTCATCTTGAAGTTCAGTGAAAGCTGAGCTTAGAGCCTGCTGGTGAGAAGCGCTGATCAGGATGATGTTCTCGGGCAGCTGGTCGTCGGAGACAAGATGTGGCTGAGCTGGTCATACACGGTTTTTTTCCTGGGGATGTGTCTTACATTTTAAAAGTAAACAACAAACCTTTCCTAAGTCATCATGACTCTCCAGAATTACCCTTCTTTTCCGTTCCCCATGGAAGAGCTGTCTGCATATGCGGCCTTCACTTTACCTCCCATTCATTCTTCACTGACTCTGGTCCAACTTCCCCTGCTCCATCCCACCAAAAGTGCTCCTGAGAAGCTTACTAACGACTTCCAAGTTATTAAATCCAATGGAGTCCTAACATTTTTAAAACTTATTTGACCTCTTAGCAGCATTTAAAACAACTGAAATTTCCTCTTGAAATGCTCTTTCCCTTTGCAAATGCTCTCTCTGGTTTCCCTTGCACCTGTGGCCAGTGCTTTTATTCCGCTCTGATGGTTTCTCCTGTGTAGCCTCGAAATGCTGATGTCCTCAGCTCGTTGTTGGGCCCTCCTGTCTTGTCTTGTCTGCTCTCCTCTCCTCTTCTTTTCTCTTCTCTCTCTTCTGAAGTAACCTCATCCTTTTACATGATGTCAATGTTCCCTACATGCTGAAGAGCCTCAAGTTTATATCTGCAGCCCAGGGCTCTTATTTGAGCTCCAGGTATAAATATTGAACTGCCTACTTGATACTCTTATTTGAATGTCTCATAGACTTAACATCTCAAAATCTGAGCTCTAGATCTCCCCCCACAAATCTGTTCCCTCTGTAGGATTCTTTGCCTCGGTGAACTCTCCACATGCACAGGTGACCAAGGATACCACCCACCTCCTCCTCTTTGAACTCTAGCATCATATCTTACATAAGGCACCCCAAACTCAACATGTCCGGAACTACTCTGTTGATTTCCATCCTTTCTATCATTACTCTGCTCTCAAGAATATTCAAAACAAAACAAATTTTAAAGTACACATACACGGAAGGAGGGAAGGAAGGAAGGAAGGAAGGAAGGAAGGATGGAAGGAAGGAAGGGAGGGAGGGAGGGAGGGAGGGAGGGAGGGAGGGAGGGAAGGAAGGAAGGAAGGAAGGAAGGAAGGAAGGAAGGAAGGAAGGGAGGGAGGGAGGGAGGGAGGGAGGGAAGGAAGGAAGGAAGGAAAGAATGGAGAGAGGGAGGGAGGAAGGGAGGGAGGGAGGAAGGAAGGGAGGGAAGGGAAGGAAGAAGGAAGGGAGAGAAGGGGGAGGGAGAGTGGGAGGAAAATCCCAAGCCATTAGCCTCTTCTTCCCAACCATCTACTGAGCTATTGGAGACAGAACCTGGTGGTAAATTTTGACCCCTCCCTTTCCTTTATCCTTTATATCAAAGCTGTGCAAAAAAAGTCACTTGCACTTCTGTCCATGATGAAATAACAGGGAGTAAGTTCACCTTTGGTCTTACAAACTGAAAAACTGGACAAAATATATTAAATGATTTTCGGGGAGTTGAGAAACTGGTTGATTGGACAACAGATGGCACAGGACAATGATCCCTGAGAGAAGGGGAAGGAAGGATGTGAGCCTGCAGGTGATATCTCAGGCTCTTCCCAAGCATGTTAATATTTTGCCTTTTTGCGTTCTGGTCTACCGTCTGTCTTTATTCACTAGAATATGAAATCCAGGAAAGGCAGGGACTTGGCTCTCTAGTTGAGCACGTAACCCTGTTGTAATGAGTGCCTAGCCCATTGTAAGCACTCAATAAATTTTCTAGATGAGATAAATGAATGAATCTTTGATAACTTCTGCTCCCTCACTAGCCAAGTCCTATCTTTCTACCTCTTAATTACATCTCAAATCCATCCACTTCTCTCCAGCTCTGCTGCTATCATCCTGATCATACCATCATATCTCCCTGGACAAATACTATACCTTCCTAGGTGGTCTTCTCACTTCAACCCTTGTCTTCCCCCAATAACACTCTCCAAACTGCTTATTTAAAATGTCACTGTCATCCTGTCATTCTGTACTAAAATATATCAGTGGCTTCTGCACTTTAAATAAGCCAAACTCTTTACAAGGGGGTGGTCAGCTACAACCCATCTACTCAGCCTCCTCCTGCTCAGCAGGCCCTTGGACCCATGAAACACAATTTAAAAACCAGTGAGCTAGGTGATGGCTGATGTACCTTTAGCTCTTGGGTGCTATGCTATGATGCTTAGACTTATTTGCCACCAACTAAATTACCCATTAAACTATAACTGATAAAAATTACATGTAAGTTTAACAATTCTGAGCATGGTGGCAGGTACTAATAGAACAAGAGTGTCTCTCATTGATAATGGGGAAAAGAGGGCTGGGCTGTAAGAATTTATCAGTTTCACTCTGGTATCCTCAAGGGAGAGGAACATCTCATTCTTGATACCAGTCTTGGTTTTTCAAGCATAGCAATCATGGAAGGCAATTTCTCAGTCAACTAGGATTTTTTAAAGTATCCTGTGACGGCATACAAACAGCTTTGCTTTGATTCTGTGTCGACAAGGCAATGCTTTGCTTTGTTTCTCAGCTTCTAGGGTGGACTGAGTCATTCTAAACACCGTGTTCCGTTCAGATGCATGTCCTTGCTGTTCAGGCCATTTTTATCTTTCTCTGTAATGTAACATATTGCTCTCCCAGTTCATGAATCATCCTCTTGTGGATTTCATTAGTGTGAATCAATTTACCCACTATTATACAGACTGAACTGACCAAATGCATTTGTGGTCCTGCAAATTTGAGGCCCAGACTAGAGCATGAACATCTCACCAAAGCATAGGCCCCCTTTGGTGAAGAAATGATGTCAGAGTAGGGTCAAACAGTGATATACGGTGTTGGCTCAGGAAAATTAGGAGGAGGCACCAGTTCTAGGCCAGGGTCTCAGACATAGAAAGGAGAGAAGGAAGTAATTATAATAATAGCTAATATAATTTATATGGTCCATTTCATGTACGCTGAGAGACAAGATCACATTCCATTTAAAAAACAAAAACCTTCTCTACTTCCCACATGCCTAGGTAAGTGGGAAATGCAGTCTCTCTTTCTTAGCTCCTCCCTACCCTTTATATGGCCAGTAATCTATAGGGTCTTGTTCGTACCTCTTATGTTTTGCTCAGAACTCAGCTGCCCCTTGAGGCTGGAGGAACCCCTTGCTGAGTTCCAAGAATACTTCATTTTTGCTGATTCTGTTCCAAAAAACATGTTTTGTCTGGGTGTTGGTTTTGGGTCCTTGCTGAAGGCGCACAGTTGTTCTTTGAAGGGTAAAGGGGTTTTACTCCTGTTAGACCTGCCCTTCCCCAGACCCAAACAGTATTCTTCCCAACCCCCAACCCCCACAAACTCCCACCCCAAAGTGGCCTGCTCCCAACCATCTACTTTTAAAATCCATTCTGTTTACTGCCAGTATCCTGGGTGCTGGTAACCTTGGGAGGGCTGACTTGGGACAGGCTCCACCATCCACTGCCATGTGGACCGCCAGTGGCCACTACCCTGAGGTCATTAACTTGCTCCCTTCCAGAACCAAGAAGAGCCTGCCCAGGAGACGTGGTCTTACTTCCACTTTTAGAGCCACAGGAAGTACATTACTGGAAGATTTCCAATACATTTTGTCCCTAATTTCACCCTCAGGGGTTCAGAAATGTTGAGATCTAGTCTCATAACACCCCACTCAAAATCTTTGTTTTGATAATTTAAAAATATCTTGTTTCTTGGTGTGTGTGTGTGTGTGTGTGTGTGTTTAAAATCTTATTACACAAGAAGCGAAAGTGCTGGTTTGAAATACCAGACACCCCACACTCTGGTTACGTATGGTGAGAAGATGGTGTGGGGGGAGGGGAGGGGAGAGGAGGGCAGAGGGAGAGAATGTACACACTCCTGCAAAAACACAGGCAGGGAGAGGCTGCTGCAGGAACCCATGCAGGCCCAGATACTGAGTGGAAAGTGGGGGGTGAGGGGGTGGGGGTTAGTGGATATGCAGGGGTGCCATCCACAGAGACAGAAACTGAAGAAGAGAATCCCAATGGGGAGAGATGAGGGTCCGTGTGGTATAGTAGCTAAGAATGTGGATTCTGGAGCCAGACTGAGGAGCAGGGTTCAGAAACTTGTCCAGCTAACTAAACAGTGTGGCCTCGGTTTATTCATGTGTTAAAGGGGGAGGAGGGAGAAGATGATGATGATGGAGATTAAAGGAAATAATAGACATAAAGCATTAGTAAATGCTATAAAAGTATTAGCTGTTATTATTTTTTTCCATGTGTGCAAAGGTAATAGAATATTTTAATTTTTTTCGAAAACATTTGATCTTAGATGACCATGTGAATTAAGCCTTCCCAAGAGCACAGTTGAAGAGTTGTAAGTAGTTCATGTATGGGCTAAATTCTTGCTGAATCCATTGAACCCAAGCTGACCTTTTTGGGTCTGGGTAGGTGATGGGGGTGAGGGGGACAGTGTGCTGTGACCAGGATTTCGGAGAGGGAGAGAGGGCAAAGGGGAGCCCAGGGGGCAGCACTCAGGGTGAAGAGGGAGGAGGGAAGGACTGCCTCAGGAGAAAAACTGGGGAAGAGAGCTGGAAAGAAGTTTAGCGCTTCGCTATAGCAAGAATGATGCAACACATGTTCCTGCACAGCCTGGCGAAGTCATCCAGAAAAATGACACTGTGCTGTGAGGTCTGAATCAGATCTGAGTTTTGCTTTGTTTCCTTTTATTTTTTGAAGCAGGAACCCATGTAAAGAACGTTTAGACCCAATAAATTATGTCCATCAATTCCCCCTGTCTTCATGTTCTTTTCTCTGCAAGGATGCTATTATTAACTTAGCATGTTTTCCCCCCACTTTGCCACATTTAAAAAATATGTAGTGTTCCTGCTAGATTTTATCTCCCACTAGTTTTCCTGTTATGAAAGTAGGTCTCCTGTTGCTTTTGCACGTGATCCTCGGGCTTCCCGTGGGGGCGAGGCTCCTCCTGGCAGCCTGACAGCCGCGGCGCCCCTGAGCTGATGGCTCCGCGGGGCCTGCCTGCCAGCCACGGGTAGGACGCTCCGGGCTCTTCCCGCTTCCCAGCAGCGTACATCCAAACCGAGTCTGGGAGGCAAAGTGTTCTAAAAACTCCATTTAGTCTCTTTCCTCCTTTCGTCTTCAATCAGATCTTTTGCACCATGATCAAAAGGGGTCCCCCTGACTTCCAGACAGACTTCCACATTCTCTTAGCCCTGTGTCTGGAGCTCCCTAGCAGCACTTACCGTTCTTTTTGCTGCCCAATTCCTCGCTTACACCTGCCCTTCAAACTGGGTGTCTCCTCTTTCCTCTCACTTGCTCAATCTTTACATTAAAAAAAAAAGATATTCCTCCTAAAATAGAGGTGATTTTTGTTTGTTTGTTTTTTAACAGTTAATGGCCGTATAGATTTTTTTTTTTTTTAAGAAACATTTTAAAACGTATTGTAAATACTTTTCTTGGGCTTCTAGTAACATGTAAGCAATAACCTGGCTTTCTCAGTTAATTTCTCTTTATGTAAATCTTTTCAACTTTTTTTTTTTTTAAATTTCTGATTTACTGCCTGTGGGTTGGTCACAGTTCCCTTTTTAAAGCTGGGTAATAGCATAATGGAGATTTTGAGTTTTCTTGTCAGAATGTGGAACTAAATTGTGTTGTAACAACTATTACATAGTGGTTCCTATGAAACTACTTTCTAAGTACGCTCTTATCTAGCACTCAAAGCCAAGACCATGATATTCCCTGTGTTTGTGAATTCCAAAGAGCAGTCCTTTGGTTGACCCCCAGACTGGGCCTCCCCGCCTTATCAAACTGTGCTTCTTCAACTTGCGTGATAAAATGAGGTCTACCATTTCTCAGACTGCCTTGATTTTGTGGTTTCTTCACTTTCATTTAACATTTTTAGTTTCCTCTCATAGATTGTTAGCTGATGGCAAGACCCTGTAGCAACATAGTCATGATTTAACCATGAACTTTCTACCCAGAAAATTTCTACTGTGCTTTCTTAGCCCTGAAAGAAGTCTCCAAGGTTGCTGCTGATTTTGAGCCTGACATACAAGGTTCATGCTCTCCCATGTTTGGAACGAACTGATAAACTCAGCGCTTTATTGACTTCCTCCTGACTTTCAGCTTGAGAGCCAAAGCCCCCTTTTTTTATTTTGCGTGTTTTCAGCATAGAAGGTGCTAAGTATGTTCTCATCACTTTCTCCAAGCCTCACCTGGTCAGTCGTCTAATTAGGTGGTTTGATTAACTTATTTCCCTTTTTTCTCAGTGTCAAGCTAAAACTTATGCTCATTAAGGCTGATCAGACTCACCCTAATAGTTACTTTCAAAGGACCCTGCCTGCTTTCCTAGTGCTGGAAGCCTTATACCGGTTTGCTTTGGTTGGGCCTGTCCTACCTCTGTAAGTTCTAGTTATCCTAGAGATAACTTTTTTAGTTAAGTAATTATCAGGGACTCTACCAAGATAGAAGTTGATCTCACTTTCAAGTAAACCTTATCTATGGTTGGTACGAAGATTTCATTATTACCAGGGACCCAGGCTCCTGTATTCTTGTGTCACCATCTTCAATGTGTGGCTTTCATTTTGAGGTCTGAAGTGGCTTTTCTAGTCTCAACCATCACACTTCTTTTTCAGTGACCAGGAATGAAAAAAATCACAAGAAGAGGGCATGCTCCTTTCTTTTAAAGACATTTCTAAATTTGCACACACCACTTCCTCTTATAACCCATTGACCAAAAATGAGTCAGATGGATACACCTCAGCCTCAAGAGATGCTGGGAAATACAGTCTTTATTTTAGGCAGCCATGTGTGCCTTGCTGACATTTGGGAATTCTGTTCTGAGTAAGAAGGGAAGATTAGATATTGGAGACCAACTAGAAATTCCTGATATATACCTTAATTCTAAATAAATTCCCAATTTCCTCTTTCTACAGTCTCATTTATGCATCCAAATTTTGGGAGCATGTTATTTTATTTCCCAGTTTTATTGAGATATAACTCACATTTAATATTTTGTAAGTATCTATCATGTGTTGACTTGATACACTTATAAGTTGCAAAGTGATTACCACCATGATGTTAGCTGACACCTCCAACGTGTCACATAATTACCACTTGTTTTTTGTGGTGAGAACATTTAAGATCTACTCTCTTTCCTGACTGATGTGGCTCAGTGGTTGAGCACTGACCCAAGAACCAAGAGGTTATGGTTTGATTCCCGGTCAGGGCGCATGCCTGGATTGTGGGCTCGATTCCCAGTGGGGAGCACGTAGCAGGCAGCCGATCGATGATGTTTCTTTCTCATCAATGTTTCTATATCTCTATCCTTCTCTCTTCCTCTCTTTGGAAAAATCAATTTTAAAAAAAGTTTTTTTAAAATCTGCCCTCTTAGCAACTTTCAAATGTATAATACGGTATCATTAACTATAATCACCATAATGTCCATTAGATGCCCAGAACTTATTCATCTTATAGCTGGAAGTTTGTTCCATTCTATTAACATTTCCCCACTCCTAGCCCCTGGATACCACCATTCTACTCTGTTTCTATGAGTTCAATTATTTTGGATTCCACATATAAGTGATGTCATACAGAAAATATTTGTCTTTCTCTGTCTGACTTATTTCACTTAGCATAATGTCCTCAAGGTTTATCCATGTTGTCACAAATGGCAGGATTTCCTTCTTTCTCATGGCTGAATAATATTCATATATACGAATATTCATATACACCACATCTTCTTCATCATGCATATGCTGACAGACAACTTAGGTTGTTTCCATATATTGTGAATAGTGCTGCAATGAACATGGGAGTGCAGATTTCTCTTTGAGATCCTGTTTTCATTTTCTTTGGATATATACCCAGAAGTGGGATTGCTGGTCGGGAACTATTTAATTCTTCAGCCTTGCCTTTGGGAATACCATGGCAGAGATCCTGAACGTAATTCTTCTAATGCAGAACTTACTCATGTTCCCATTGGCTCTCTCCTACAGCACTGTGAGTTGTGCCACCTTTGTTCTGGCCTGAAGTTTACACTTTTTGGGTAAACTGGAGGCTCTTGAATCTGAGAAATGATTCTATTTTTCGCTATGTCAAAGGCTGAAGTTTTTCCACTAAATGTTTTATTTTATGCTAATTCACACATTTCAAATTTTTGGGTCTCCAGCTCACTTCTGTTTACCACAGCTTTCTCCCTTTTAAATCCTCTGCTGGTGGGTGGGGAGGCTTTATCTCTTTTGCTTTCTCATTTGCTCCTGGATGATCTTCATGTTTACATTCATTTCACATACAGACATTTCTTTCTTCCTGAAATTTGCATGCTTTGCTTTTCACCAGGTTTTTAACATCTTTCCTGGTGTCTACCTTACTCTGGCAGAGTGTAGATCTTTCTTTGCCTTTTTGGCATCAGTTGCACCTATTTCTACTTGCTACAGAAGTAATTATTAAAAAGCATAAAATGTCATGTAAAAGGTTAACATGATACTTAAGGAGAAATTAGCAGTCTTATAACAGCTACACTTATTCAAGAACCATTTTGATTTTGCCTCTCCTAGTAAAATACGTTTTGGTTACATGTAGTGTTGTTCTGCTATTCTATTATAGATTAAAACACAGTCTGGCAACTGTGTACTATTTTGAAGTGTATTGTCAATCCCTTCAACTTTGTAAATTTCAAAGTTATATGAAACTAAAGCCAGCAAGAATATTAACTTTAATCTTAACCATGTGTAGGAGAATTAGAAATTACAAAGAAATATTCCATGATAACTAGCTCAGTAATAAATGTTGCAAAATTTAAAATGAAAGATGCATGATATACTTCATAAGTTCCTACTGCTCAGTGCCACCATCACTGCCCCATCCCAGGGTTTCTCATTCACCCCTCTTCTCCTACACTTCTTGTATCCGACCATTCAAGCATCTCTCCATCTTAGATTTGTCCCTGGGTCTCAGTTTTAGCACTACCTCTCAGAGCCAAATCCCTATCAAGTCCCATATAAATTACTGCAGCAGTCTCTTCACTGGTCCCCTCGTCTCCAATTTATCCCACAGACTGCTGCCAGATTTGTCACCACTTTCATCATCTCTCTCCCCTGATTAAGACCCTACACTATTGCCCTATTTCTGATCACTTGAGGTCTGGACTCCTTAGCCTGCTAACAACGAGCCTTGCTCAATAAATCATATTTTTCCATTTTCTCTTATAGAGCATCTCACTACACATGCCCTACTTCAGCAGATTGTTTTCTTCATCTCTCTTTTACTCATATATTTTCATCTTCATGCCCTTCTTACGCTGTCCCCTCCCTGGAGAATCTCCTCTCTTTACCCCCAATCCACACGATGCCTTCCCTTGAGTATCCTGTCGGCTTCCTGCGCTCACTCGGCTCCACAGTATTCTGCCTTTTATGTATAACACTTTTGACTACGGCCTACGTTTACCAAATTACTTCAAATAAATAAAAAGGGCCTTAAGGTTGTTATACAGTTGTTCTGCTTCTATATATCTTCTCTCCTCAAGTGGTCTCTTTTATCTGCTTTTTGTTCCTAAATGTGTCTAGCTGGATGTATGTTGATATTTAATTTTGTCAAAGAAATGAACAAAATCAGAACCGTATCAGATTCCACACTTATTTTCATGTGTTTTGCTCTTATGCCCTCGTGCTGGTTCTTGGAGTGGGGCTAGGGTTTGAATCTTTTCATTCTATTTATAAAATTCTACATTGTTTTTAAATATACCTTTCTTCCTTGTCTCTAGGGCCTTGTAATTTCCATTAGTTGCTTAAGTGAGACAGTTGTGAGACGCAGATCAGAGGCTAAGCTCAAGGTGAGTGAGAGTAAACCAAGAAGAGGGAGGGGAAAGTAAAAGTGTCTTCACTGGGCTCTGTGGCCTACCCTCATCGGATTTCATTCACAACAAACTTGAAAATATTCAAATCCACTCCTTTAGAACATTGTATGGCTGTCTATTTGAATTTGTTCCCACCCTGGCTGAGCTATTGATAATGAATTCACTAGCCTGTTTCTCATGACACTGGATATCACGTATCTTAAGATATGTGATAAGATATTGTGTACAGCCAAACACAAAAAGTTAGCTTAAGTCTAAGATGAGCTAAAAGAGAGAAACCACTAGTAAAGATGAGTCAGCTTAAAACCGACGCTCAAAATCCATTTGTCTTAACAAGAAACTAGGCCTTGAAGTTCAGAGGCTCAAACTAGCTGTTAAAGATCATAAGTTTGGGCTGATGCTGTGACTAGAAGTGGGGCTCAAACGCTGTACTAGGAATGCCGGAAAAGCATGCTGAGGGGATGGCATTGTTCTGGCGGAGCTTCGTGTCCATCCGCTCTGACAGATGGACAGATTGGTCTTTATCTGCTGAGGTTGATCTGTCAATTCCTGGGAAACCCCAGTACGGAAAAGGCGATCATCAAACTCGTTCATGCGGCAGGCCCCTGGAAGTCAGGGCGCGCCCTGCGGAACGTGCAGGGGTGCTGCAGACGTGGAACAGGTGCTCTCCGGCCCTGGCAACCCCGAGTCCTGTCCCCAGGCAGCTCTTAGTCAAAGGGCCTCCCCTGGGGTTAAGGTGGAGCCACATGATTAGTTCTGGTCAATGGAATGTGGGTAAAAGTGTTGTCACCCCCTTCCAGGCCTGGCCCCCAACATTTCCAGGGAGGTCCTTGGCTTGCTCTTTCTCTTTGCATGCTGACAAGTCAGATGAAGAGAATGCAGTGGACAATATGAAGGTAGAGTATGGTAGAGCCACCAGATGGAAGGACCTGGGTCCTGGAATCAGTGTGGAGAACTCTGCCCACATAACACCTTCAATTAACAGGGAAATGAATGCAAAATACACTTTGATTGATTTAAGCCCCTGAGGTTCTGGTGCTGTTTGCTACCATTTATTAGTTTTACCAATACAAATAATAATATCATTGACTGAAAACTTAGAACAGTTGTACTAAAATTTACTTGTTCAAGAAAAAAAATTTAAAAGCCTCCAAATTTAATTCAATTTAACAAATAGCTGATGAATAACTATTCTTGTGCGAATACTACTACTGCTGATAATAATAATAATGCCAAGATTTATATAGTATACTGGAAATATAATGGAGAACAAGGCAGGATATCTTACTGGAGAGGGCAGAAAAATACGCGAGCGAATTAACAGCTTACGTGTTATGAAGAAAACCAAGGGCTATAACATGAAAGGGAGTGACTGTGTCAGGCCTGGCTTAGATGAATGGCCAGGAAGGGTCACTCTCTGAGAAGGTGACAATTTAAGTTGAGACTTGGATAAAGAGGAGGTGCCAGTCATGTGGTTATCTGGGGAAGAGCTGTCTGCACAGAAAGTGCAGCATGTGCCAAGTTCCTGAGGCAGGAACACAGTTGGTATATTCAAGAAACAGGACAGTCTTGTGTGGCTAAAGCTCAGCGAGCAGGGAAGGGAGAGTGTGAGATGGGAGAGGGCAACAGGGCCGGGTCTTGCGTGGCCTATAGGCCAGGTTAGAGTTTGGACTTTATTCAGAGAGCCCTGGGAACCACTCACAGGTTTTAAACAAGGAGCCTGGTTTATGTTTTAAAAAAAATCACTGGCTGCAGTTTGGAAAATGGATTTTAGAGAAAAAACAAGAGAGGCCAGGCATGATGCTAAGCAGTGGCCCTGGCAAGAGATGATGGTGACTTAAATCAGGGTAAAAGTGGGTGGATTTGAAATTGAGATGACAGGATGATTTTTTCAGATGGATCGAACACGAGGAGTCCAAGAAGAGAATAAAGATTTATGAATTAATTCAAAAAATACTTATTTAACACTTACTATGTGCCAGGCACTCTTCTAGACTCTGAGGATAGAGCAGGGGACAAATGAGATCAAGTCCCTACTCTCCTAGACCTTACGCTCTCGTGGAAACAGATAGTAATAAACAGCACGTGCCAGGTAGTGACAGTGAGATAAAGTAACATTTCGTGAGGGGCTAAAGAATGACAGGGATGGCTAGTCCTAGATTAGGTAATCAGGAGAGTCCTCTTTGATGGGGTGATGTTTGAGCAAAGAAGTGAGGAAGTAAGCCATGCTGATGCCTGAGGCAAGGGTGCTCCAGGAAGAGGAAACAGTGGATGCAGAGGTGCTGCGTGGGAGCGCACGTGGTATGCGGGTGGGCGTCAGCGTGTAGGGATTGGGGTGAACAGAGAGGAAGTGGGAGGAGACGAGGTCATGCAGAGGTAGGTGGGTGGGCAAATCATAGACTAAGATCAGGATTTAGATGTTCTTTGAGATGAGAAGCCATTGGAGAATTTTGAATAGAGGAACAGAAACAGGGAGACCAACAAGAAGGCCAGAGACCTGACAAGATAGGGTGGGTTTGTTTTGGCCACTGGTTGGATGTTGATGCCATTACTGAGAAGGGGAAGATAGAGGAAGAAATAAGGGAGGAAAAATCAAAGTTCTGTGCAAGACAGATTACGTGTGAAATGCCTATTAGATATACAATCAGAGATAACAAGTAGATAGTTGGATATTTGAGTCCCGAACTCAGGCGAGGGGTCAGGACTAGAGGTATCCGTTTGAAGCTGTCAGCCTAGAAATGGTATTCAGGGCCTCGGGACTTGGGGGATCACCCAGGGCAAGACTGGAGATGGAGAAAAGAGCCGAGGGATGGCCCTGGGGTCTCCTACTTTTAGAAGTAGCACAGAGGGGAAGGAGATTGGGAAGAAGCAGCTGGTGAGGTGGGATCAAAATCGGAAGAGTTGAATGTTGCAGAAGCCAGCGTTTCAGATTACACAGTTCAACTGTGTCAAATGCCGCCAAGAATCAAGGAGGAGGAAGACAGAAGAGTGACCGCTGGGTCTGACAATGTGAAGTCACTGGTGACTTTGCCAGGTAGGAATGAGTATGAAGATGAATATGTGGACAAGGGACAAGAACAACTCTTGAGACAAATTTTGCAGAAAGGAAAACAAAGAAATGTGGTAGCAACTGGAGGGAAATGCAATTTCCATGGATCAAACTCTCATTTTTCTCAGTGTATCTGATCTCTCCAAGATGTTAAGGGAAAGCATCTTATCAACACTGTTGGACCAATTTTACAGAGCCGTTGGCTTACAGCATTGTTTCTTTGAAATGTATTTGCATTTTAAAAGGAGGGACTTTGTCTTTCAAGTAGTAGATAGCCTAATAAATATGGGGTGCCTAGAATGAATGAATATTCTGGCTAAGAGCAGCTCTGCAGTGTGTATGTGTGTGTGTGTGTAGACATGCATTGTCTTCAAATCTAGTGGGTTGGAAATCTTCCTGACAATCTGTTAGGCATCAGGGATTTTTATCTCCAGATGGGTGCCCCATTTTTCTTCTTGATAACCTCTTACTAATGAAGAGCCTGGGATGGGAGTTCCATTTACAAATGGTGAATCATTAGAAACAGATTTGTAGGCGGAGAAGGATCTTCCAGCAGCAGAGCCTCACTTCTGAGGCATGCAGTCCGTTTCCTGCACGAATGGGCCCTGTGAGCAGATCTATGGGAGGGAAGACAAGTCATTACACATGTCCACTCCCACATCTCAGCTCTAACTACAAGCCTTCATCAGAAAGCCTGAGGGCAAAAGGACAAGCAATGCGTTAAAGATCACCTCTCAGGTCCCTGGCCTTACCTCTCTTCCTTGCCTCCCTCCTTAACAGTTAGCTGGGAGACAGAAGCGTTTCCTTACGTGGCAGCCGGCAGTTGTAGAGCATGGCCTACCCTTTCAGCTCCCTCGGCCCATCCGTGGCCTTCCTTCCTGCGTGTTCTCTATGAACACAGCCCTCAGAGTCTGTTGCCCTCCATTCTCATGCCCAGTCTAAGCGTAAATCTGCTGCTGCTCTGAGACGGGATACATTTCTGTAATTCTGAGAGCAGATAACTTCTGAACCACTGTGGAAAATAGGCTGGCCAATGGACTTGCAACAGGAAGGACTCCGGGCCAGTCCACATTCTAGAATTTATTATCAGATTCCACCTTCTCAAGTCCTAGGCTCTCAGCCCTGTGCCGTTTTGACTGGCCAGTTCTTCTGTCTGGCTTCTTTCTTAATGCTCACCATCTGACTCTCCCAGTCACTTTTCATCTGATTGCCAAGAGAGTTTCTGAATTTTCAGTCATTCATGTATCCCCTTTGTGATTTTTTTTTTTTTTTTTGGCCATGTCTATGTACCAAAAATTCTATTATTTACCTAAAATTTTTCTTTAAATCAACTTACCATTTTATTTAAGCATTTATTTACTATGGAAATTTTATTACTACATAAGTAGAAAATTAGGGCAAATACAAAATAAATACAATTAAAACATAAAGTTTAATGCTATCAAATTCTAGTTGTATGCTTATTTATCAGAGCTTCAAAATCTGCTTTCTCTTTTTTTAAAAAAAGGGAAATTATCAAATATTAGAGAGCTATTAAATATATACCAGCACCACTGAGACTTTTTCCTGACACAGTCTGAGGACGGAAAGAAGTGTGGTTTGCACAGCATTGTGAACATACTAGAAGCCACCAAATTGTACATTTTAAAATGGTTAATTTCACCTCAGTTTTAAAAAGAGAAGTGAAAAAAGGGTGATTTGATTCAGTGTCTTACTCTCATATTATGGTCCTGCTCAAAATCTTTTCTCCCACATTTCGGCAAAACACTATCCCAGCAAAGATGTGATGCTTGTAAGGCTGAGACCCTGTGGCTCAGTCTCAGAGTAGTTTCTCTGCCAGGAGAATACAGCCAGCCGGTTGTCTAAAGCGATTTTAAACTATGCCAATGCCTTCACTCGAATTTCTTGAGTAAAGTAGGATATATAGAGAGAAAGACTCTTCTATAGCCTGTATTTGTTTCCTTTCCACTTCTGAGACCTATCATCTGTCTGAACTTGAATAATTAACCTTTCAGAACTTAAATTTCATGTAAAGATGATAGTCCCTACTTCATACTGCTGTGATGAGGGTTACTTGAGAAAATCATGGAATAACCTAGCGAAGTTCTGGTATGGAGCCTGCCCTTCCCCATCTGCTCTCCGCTGAAGAACATTAGGGAGGTAAATTCATGTGGATGCTTTATGAATGATTGGATACTGATTTGCTAGAAATCCTTACAATCCAGAAATGGAGTAACTTAGAACTTCTGGAAAATGGTCACTATTAAGTATTTAGCCAATACCAAAAAATAAAAAAAGAACAGCTAGGCTATTCTGAGCTTCATTTTCAGTCACTGAGTGCTGAGACACAGATGGTCATTTGCATGAAGATGCATTAAGTAATTATTTGCATCCCCGTTGGGTTTCTACTGAATTCACTTCTAGCACAGTTCTATATGCTGGGACTTGGCCAAACTGGTTTAATTAATTAATCGCCAAGTAAAACCAAAGCATATTAACATTTATGGGATTTCCTTATGAAACCTCATCACTTCTGGTTCACTTGCATTTTGCTGTTTTTGGTCATTATTATTTGTATTGTTGTGTTTGGCAGCAATCCTGGAAATACAATTTACTTTATGCTAAAACCACGTCTAAGAAAAAACTGTGACTCCACTGTGGAGTGAAATATGGGATACACTCCCTTGCATTGTGTTCTCGGCTTTGGATATACATCAAACTAGAAATGATGATCCTTTCAAACTGTAGAACCTGAGTGTGGGAGGCGGGGAACTTTGAGATGCCACAAACACACTTTAAAAAGTGTTTCCGAACCAGTCTTCCCTGGGTAGAGAAATACAATTCAATTCTCTAATCTTTCTAACTAAAAAAAGAAAGGTTTTTAAAAAAGCACTGGGGTAGGAAAAAGGATTACTCTCTCTATAGGCTTCTTGTAAGGAGATGAGCAAGGTATAATCCTATCTGCCCGAGGCATAGTTTGGCTCATGGAGTAACTGAGTTTGGCTTATGGAGTAACTGAAGCCATATGAAGTGTTTTATGATAGATTTCACAGTTCATTAAACTTTGACTTACAAGGAGGCTCTTTTAACCCTAGTTTCTGAGGTAGGCATTTTCCTCCTCAAATGAAATGATCTAGAATGAGAATTGAATGTTAAGCAAATTAAAGAGAGTGGAGCTTCTTTTTCCAGCCTTTTTAATATGTTTTCAGCAGGCAAGATTATTTGGGGAGCATCCTCTGTAAATTTCACTCTCTTTCTTTGCGCATAGCAATTCACTTATTTTTTGAAACAGAAATATCTGAATACCTACACCTCAAAAATGTTTGTGGATATGCACGTCCAGGGCTGATGTTAAACACCTCCCTTGACTCACCATTATTGATCAATGTCCTGGGTTTGGTCTACGTGCAGAGGAAGTCCAACTATTTGTGCGTTTGTCAGCAGTAACCTAAACTGACTATAAGTTCAGGAAATTTGGGCTCATCAAAGAGGCTTGGTTTTGGCTTGTGGTTCTCAGGAATAATGCCAACTATAAGAAGTCAGGAGGATTTTTTTTTTAAGCAATTAATTTTAAAAAGACTTCTGGTAGGGTGTCCTGACCCCCAGGGGAGCTGGATGGCTCTGAGTTTTAATTCCTTGCGAGTGTTGTGAAATCATCACGTGATATGAATAAGCAATTACCTGGCCAGGCGTGGGGGTCCCCTTGTCCACAGGTCTGAAAGAGTAGCTCAGTGAATGCTGGGGGCATGGCTGCTTCTGCACAGCGTGCAAGATCCCATCCTGTTAGACAAACACTGCTCACTCTCTTTTGAATGCAAGAGGTCTGTGTGTGACTAAGTGGGCTGGAGGCTCTTGGCGGGCACTAAGGCAGAACAAAGCACCTCGGGTGGTTAGTAAGACAGGTGTGGGCTTCCTCCTTTGCTTGGGCAGCGCAGGTAAACTCCTCCAAGTGCTGTTGTTCCCGGTGAGAACTGTCTCTCTGGAGAAAACAGACACCGCATACAAACCTGGGCCGGAGCCTGATCCCTACTCTTCTAGCCAAAAGCACAGTGTGGAGTCCCCTGCACCTAGGTGGCTGCCTCGCACCCCTCTTCTCTCTATTTGATCCCAGTGAGTTTGGGTCAAGCTCATCCTCTAGGCAGGCACTCCTGGGAAGAGGCCAAGTTCATTTGTCTTTGGCGCACCCTGTCTTCTTCTTTTGTCCTTTTGTGGCTTTGGGAACTTTCTTCTCATCAGGCATTTTTCTGTTCTTACTTCCTTTCACCTCCTCTCCTCTAAAAGCAGACTCTTTGGCAAAAGCTCTGATAAACACATTTGCGCTGAGGTGTAAATGGATGATAAAAGATGTGTTTCTTCTCCCAGGAGTATTTGCATTGGAGCAAGAATATACATTTCTAAGGGTGGAATTTCAGATCAGCAGGCCGGGTGGGAGAGGGGCTGAGGAGACAGGAATCTTCCTGAGGCCCCCATATTCCTGCTCCCCAAGGACAGCACCCCCCCACACCCACCCACCAAGGTAGCCAGCAGCTGGTAAGGGGAGGCCCAGGCTGCTGGCCATGGGAGGGGCTGGTCCCAAGGCCAAGACCCTGGCCTTGCTCAGGGTGGGAGTTTGAAATCGTGGGACCCTGTCTGAAAATCTTGAGTAAGACTCTTGCTTATCCCAGAGGAATATTTGGAAGCACTATGAATATTACATTTGTGGTAAATGTTTCATTATCTTGCTGTTGTCTTCGGCTGACGTGATAGACACTTCTTAGCTTTAAGGATTCTTGAGCTTGCCCTTTTGTGAAACATCCAGAGTTCCCACATATAGGTTAGCTCCTGCTGACAGAAACCATTTAGTCTCCTCATTCCTCAGCTTGTCTAAACAGAAGTGTTTTCGATATTCAAACGCTGACCCCTGGGTGAATGAAAAATTGGTAAGTCACAGTGAAATTCCTCTGGGCTTGGAGCACACACTCATGAGCAGATCACTGCAGAATGAGCTCACTGGGGCTGATGTTGGGACAGGGACACTAGCCTCCAAGGAGAACCCCCTCTGGGGTTCTCTGCGTGGACCTACAAGGCAGTCCCTGCACCAAGCTCGACACATGATAACTCTTGAAACAACTCCTACCCTATTTAGAAAATCATTAAGCTCCATATGACTAAAAGCAAGGTGTATTGATTAATGTTATTCCCCCCCCCAAAAAAAACAATTTTCATCTTAGAGAAACTAGTTTTGGCTTCTGTTTTATTCTAGTGAGTTGAAAACTCAGCCTGCATTTCCCCTCCTCTGATGTTTATGTGTGCTGAATAGCCAGTCAGACTCTCCGGTGTCTGAGTGGTGCATTTGCCTATTTCCTTGATCAGCCTGAGCTCCTGCATCTTTTGTATCTTTTGGGGACAATGTCTGAATCTTAAGTATCTTTTCTTCCCTCCAGGTCCTTATGTATAATAAGTTCTCATTTATAAATTGTGAGGTGGAAATATGAATAAAGATAGGTATTCTAACCATATTTTTATAAGCTAAAATCATTAGTTTTCTGGCAGTTTTGTCTACAGCACTCTAAACATCCTATATAGCCATGATAATACTGTTCATACTGCAACACAGATGAACCTTAGAAACACTAGGCTGAGTGAAAGAAGCCAGTCACAAAGGATCACATGGTCTATGGTTCCATTTATGTAAAATGTCCAGAACAGGCAGATCTACAGGGACAGAAAATAGATTCTTTGTTGCCTAGAGCTGAGGGGAATATGAGAAATGGGGGTAATTGCTAAAGGGTATGAAGTTTCTTTTGGGAGTGATAAAAAATGTTCTAAAATTATATTATGATGATGGTCGCACAACTCTGTAAATGTACACTAAATGTTACACTTTGCATGTTTTGGAATATAAATGGCATATCAGTAAAGCTATTAAAAAAGTAGGGTCATCTTTGGCCGGTGTGGCTCAGTGGTTAGAGTGTTGGTGCCCAGGTTTGATTCCTAGTCAAGGGAACGAATCTGGATTGCAGGTTTGATCCCCAGCCTTGGTAAGGATTGGGGTGCATGGGGGCAACCAATTGCTGTGTCTCTCACATCAATGTTTCTCTCTCTCCACCATTCCCCTTTCACTCTCTCTAAAAATCAATGGGAAAAATATCCTCAGGTGAGGATTAATAACAACAAAAAAATAGGGTTGGACCCCCACTTTTATAAAAAGGTAGAAAAAAGAAGAAGAAAGTATCTTAGAATTTTACAGACACAGGAAGAGAAGTGGTATTCTTTGGGGATGAAAAGGAAATTGAGGCAAGTGGGGAGAAATAAAAATTGAAGCCAAAAACTTATGGTGGATACACCCTAAGGTAAGCCCCCCCATGACCTAACTTGTGTAATTCCCTCTTCTTGAGTGTGGGTGAGACCCATGACTTGCTTCTAACCAATAGAATATGACAAAGGTGGTGAGATGCCATTCCCACAATTGTGTTGTGTTCTGTAAGATGACATCTTAGCAGATTCGAAGGAAAGTTTCCTGCTGGCCTTGAAGAAGCAAGCTGTTCTGGATGTGGTTTTCTCATGTAGAGAGCCCTCCAGCTAATATCCAGTAAGAAGCCAGGGACCTTCAGTCCTACAGCCACAAGGAACTGAATTCTGCCCACAACCACCGGAGTTTGGAAAAGACTCTAAACTCCAGAAGGAACACAATCTGACTAACCTTGACTACAGCAGGGGACCCAGCTCAGCTGTGCCTGGACTCCTGGACTACAGAAACTGTTCAAAAACAAATATGTGCTGTTTTAAGCCACTAAATTTGGGGTAATTTTTTATACAGCAATAGAAAATTAAGACACAGCTGATGCAGAAAGAAAAAGTGACTTTCAGAATCATTTTACTTGAAGGGCTTCTGGAAGAGACAACTTGGGGTAATGACAAACCTGGGTTAGGATGGGCACCTTGCCATTGACATTTGCAGAGGCAGTTAAAATGAGCAGAGATCAAGTAAATCAAAGAATACCGGCTCCTGTCCACTCAGATTTTTGCTTGAAGGCCTCATTCTGTAGATGAGTGAAGAGATGCCTTGCAAATCAGAATAATATTAAAATACTGACTACCTTTGTATCATTGATAACAATGACAATAATATGTCAAATATGTATATATACATACATATATGCCATATTCATATATGCTTAGCATTGGGCTAAGCCCTTTATATGCATATTTCATTATTTCCCTTTAAAAAAGGCAGTATAGGGTAGATTCCAGCTCTGAATTTGGACTACCAAGTTTCCAGTTCTGACTCCAGATTTACCAACAACATGACCTTCAACAAGTCACTTGGCACACTTTCCTCTCAGTCTGCACCTTTGTAAACACAAGCTTAGTGATAGTGTCTCTGTCGTAGAGCTGATGTGAAGATTAAACGAAATCATTCATGGACAGCTTCTAGAATAGTGCCTGGCATATGATGACTGCTCCATAACCACTAATTGTTATTGATGTTGTTATTGCTACTGGTTTTTATTGTTACAGTGCATGACAATTAAGTGTACCCCTCTGCCACTTACTCAGTGGGTGACCTTGGGCAAGTCACTCTCTAAACTTCAGTCCCTTATTTGTAAAATGGGGATAGAAACAATATCTTCCTTGTAGGATTTTTGTGAAGTCAAAATGAGACAATGCCTGTGTCATGGTGCTACATTCAGAGATCTGACAGGTGGGACAGTCTTTGTTCCCTTCTTTCAGGGTGGAGATGTGCCTCTTGGAAAGAGGTTGGGTGCCAAAAAGGACATTATAATTGCTTTTTAAATTTTTTCTATTCAGCAATTTTGTCTGCAAGCTTGGGAAAAGGCACCTAGCACAGTAACCAACATACTATAATTCTCAGTGAGTGTTAGTTACTGTTATCATTGCAGAAAATCATCACAGCAATGCTATGAAGTTGGCTTCCTTATTACATCTATTTTCTGTGTGCAGAAACTTAGGCTTAGAGAAGGCAACCTGCCTAATGCCAAACAGAATCAGAACTGAAAAGCAGATCTGCCTGATTCCAAAAGTAAAAATATTTGAGGAAAGCATATTTTGCCCAGACTACAGAGCACAGAGACCCTCCGTAGAGGTCAAGGCAAAGAACATACTTGGAGATGGGAATGGGCGAAAATAGATAAAGAAGGATCGTCAGTAAATGTAGTGGTAACAGGGGAGAAAAGAACACACGGGAGAAATAAAATTTCTGGTAAATAATCCCATGGCCCTAAGAAACATACAATTCTACTTATATATTTTACAAATAATTGTGATTTTTATAACAGAATAGTGACACTGGATTGGAAGTTCTCATTTCCTGGCTCAGGGGTCAAATGCTGGACGACCCAAGCAAGTGCTTCCATGTCTGACTTCTGTGGGCCCTGATCCGAGACAGACATGATTACAAAATCTCACCATCTGGCTGGAGCTGGGTGGGAGACAGGAATCAATTGGTCTCTTTCTTTAGCCTAAAGAAGAAAGACAAGAAATGGGATGAAGCTGTGCCAGGGCCACACACTCTGATTGTACCAGTTTGTATCCTGGACTCTTTTGAAATCCGAAGGCCTCCCTTGACAGTTTTCCCTACCACCCAAGTACTAGCATCACACTGGATTGACCTTTGGGGGCTACCCCAGAGGCTGCCAGCTGAATACAATTTTATTTGTGAACAAAGTTGCCACCCTAGGGTTGACTGAGTAGCCAGCTTAGCCAGAGCACTTTTGTAGTATGAGATAGACATGTTGGCATATCTTGGACAACCATGGTGATGGTGATGTTGAGGGTGATGGTGAAGGTGATGGTGATGATGAAGGAGATGATGATAGTTACCATTTATTGACTTGAAGAGTAAATTGAGGCATTGTGGAACATTTTAATGGGTGTTAAGAGCATGGATTTTGACTCTGCACTGCCTAGGCTTAAATTCTAGGTCTGCTACTTACTAGCTCTTTGACTTTGGGCAAGTTACTTAACCTGTTTCAGTTTCCATCTGTAAAGTGGAGATTATTATCTCCCTACATCATAGGGTTAGTGCAAGGATTATATGTTGTTATGGGCAATGCAAACACACACATATAAATACACATGCACACACACATATTATATTTATGTATATATTTATGTATTCCTGTGTGGGGGTGTGCATATATAGTTATGTAATATATAAAGTACTTACTGTGCTAATGATTAGGGCAATCTTTAGTATGAAGTGTCAATCATTAGCACTTAAGCACTTACCTTTGCAATCATGGAGGGCTTCCTCTGTGATAAATGCTTTAAAGATACAATCTCACTTTCTCTTTACAATAGCCCTGTGAGGCATCACTTTTTCCACTTTACAGATGAGGAAACTGAGGTGGAGAGGTGAAGTGACATGCTACAGGTCACATCCTGATAGAGCAAGGATTTAAACCTTGGTCTGTCTGACTTCAAAGCCTGACATATACAAGAATAATTTATGTCATCTCCCCATAGACTGATGCAAAGGAAAACCTACCCACAAATATCACAATGTCTATATTTCTCTAAGATATCCTAATTCACATGCCAGAACAGAGATTTAACTAGAGTGTTCTATGAACCATACAAATATCTGTACAGTTTTAGCATAAAATAATTTATAGCCACTCTAGTAAAAGCCAGAACATTACACATGATACCTAAAACGGGTGTGACTGGATAAATGGATTTTACAACCCACAGAGAAAGGTAGATGAGTCTGCTGGGGAGAGAGGCTTCATCTACATGAGAATTTTCGTGTTCTCTTTTCTCTTCAAACTTACCATATAGGAATAGTGAACATTTTATCAGGTTGCAACCAGAGAGGAACAAAGAATCTGAATTAAGAATTGTGCTTTCCCATCCTAACTGCACTTAGTTATCCAGAGGGTGGCATTCAGCGCTACGAGATTAATTCATTCAGAAGAGAAATCGGCACCTGCAGGGTAAGACACTATACTAGGTAACAATCAGGGTCCCACAAGTAAGGTCAGCATGTCCACGGATGGGCCCTGTGTGTGAAACATGGTTTAGGAGTGTGAGGGAAGGGGCATGGAATCCTCGAAAGCTTCCTGATGGAAGTGAGCTGGGCTCGATGGAGGAATGGGGGCTCAGCAGGCACAGAGCAGGTAGGAGACACTGTATTTGCAAAGGTATATGAACAAAGCTGCGTGCTCAAGAAACAGAAGGAAGTTTGGTAGGGCCAGAGCAAAGAGTGAAGAGCAAGGGAGGGGGAGGGTTGTGGTGGAATATGTAGCTGATAAGGTTGATGGGGCCAGGCTGAAAAGGGCCCTGAATTCATTTCCAGGAGTGTGTTCTATAGGGTGGGGAAACGGTGCAGTCAACAGGCAGTTTCCAGGTTAGACCTTGTAAAGACTGGAAGTGAGAAAGACTGTGGGGAGAGCAACCAAAGAGGAGGTAATTACAACAGTTATGACAAGAGAGGATGAGAGATTGACTGACTGGAGTAGTGGTGGGGTGAGAAGAGCGAGACGATGGCGGAGAGGTTATTAGGGTTGAAGCAACAGGGCTCACTCTCAATGCAGATGGGAAAGCTGAGGGGGGAAGATATTCCGGGTGAATCTGAGGTTTCTACTTAAGACAGTAAGATACTTGACTAAATGGGAAATACAAAAGGAGCAACGGCAGAAAGAACATGAAATACTGAGTTCAAGATGGCTGTGGGCAATTGAGTGACTCTGCAGGGTGTGTCATACTGATTTTTATTTCAGAGGGTAGGCAATTAATAAATGTTTTTTTAGTTTGCTAGACTCTAGTTTGGGGAGCCAGTTTAGAGATGGGAAGGTGGTGCAGTGAGGCCCAGGAGACAGTTGAGGAGCAGAGGCCCGGAGTTGGAGTCACTAAGATAAGGGCTATTCCTCAAGCCATAGGTGAAGGAGCTGGACCAGGGGCAGCACCCTAGAGTGAAGGGGAAGCACCCCATGCTGGAGGGAGAGGAGCTGGAGAAGTAGACCTACACGAGTGGTGGAGGTAGGCATGATAAGAGGAGAAATAAGTCAATTCAAGAGACTAGAGTCAAGAAGAGAGCGGTGGGTCCTATCAGATCCCACCAAGAGACCACCTGGGAGAGACCAGAAAATCGGTGCTGGCTTTTCTCATTAGCAATTGTTGGAGAAGCCAGCAGAGCACCTAGGGTTGAAGTCTCACCATAGGAGGTGAAGGCATAAATGGGAGGATGTTAGGATCAAAGGAGGTAATTTATGTGAAAGTGTGGTTACTATTGTCCAAGGCTTGGTACCCATGTTGGGAGTCCAGAACTACTACATTCACTTCACAAGGTCATTTGCAAAATCCTGTCACCAAGTCCCGAAACCTGGGAAAAGATTTTGATTATGCTGATGTTTATGGCGTTGATGCTGATGGCTTGTGGGACCGTATGGAAGAGGAGAATTTTGAAGAAATATGAAGTGTTTGATGAAAAGGAGAAAGAAAATCTCCGCTGTGGGGAAGGGCGCACAGAAAAGGTTGGAGGCAGCAGTGAGCAAGGCAGGTGGGAGGCGGGTGTGGGTTTGTTTGTCTGCAGTGTGTCTGAAAATTCATGACTAAGTCCTCGGATCTGACCTGCAAGGCCAGCAGGAGCCACACAGTAGGTTTCTGAGAAACAGAGTGACATTAGCAAAACAGTGTAGCATATGCAGCGTCAAGGTCCAAGGCCAGAATGTCAGAAATGACCTCCGTGTTCTCTGCTTGCTTGGTCAAACAGTCTGAAAGGGAAATGACTGTGTTTGTTCTTGTCCCAAAACACTGCAAAAAGGGCTTTGGTGTGGGTGGCTTACACCACACTCAATTGCACATGCAAATACAGTAATTATGCCTGAAAAATTAGAGGTCAGCTAGAGGCCAGTGGAAGATTTGGCCCCTGCTTCCAGATTTTGAAATAGCAGATTATACACAACTCACTGTCTTCCGCCAAGACCTCGTTACACACATTTGCCAGGATCTCATTTTACAATTTTCATTCTTTTAAAGAGAAATCCCCACACAATGGCGATTCTGGACAACTAAGTGCTTTTGCCCTAAACGTGGGTTGTCACAGCCCCAGCCCCCACCCCCTCCCCAGGCCGGCTCCCTGTACCTGCTGAATTCCTGGACCCGGGGTCTCAGGGCCACAAAGAAAACGCTTGTGCCGACTGCACTGGGATTTTCTTAGGAGAAACACTTTGGGAGAGGAGGGTATAATAGAGTCCTGAATATAATATGACACAACAATCTTAAATATTCCAGACAGGAAAAGTTTTTTGTCAAAGCCTCTGACAGTTTAAACTTTAAAGCTCCAGCAAAACTTTTAAACTTTTAAACTTTGAACCTGTTTGAACCTCTCGTGATTTATGAATTATTAAATGTACCACTGAAAATCAAGGGCTTTTTCTTTAACTAGTAAAGCTTTCTGCTTAAAAGCACTGAGAAGAGGGTGGCTGTGGGAAGTGCAGGAGGAGAGGGCTCCGGGGCGGTTGTCGGGCTGGCACCACTCTTGCCTGCGTAGAACCTGAATCTGGGGACTAGTTAGGAGACAAAAGACCCAAACCAAGGCACACCACGTGAAAGAGGAGAGATCAAAAAGGAAAATGTAAACTGTCTGAAATTAGGTATGTAAGTATATCTAAATAAGAGTTGAGCTAATATGTACTATAATATATAATATATATAATATGCCTAAAATATACAATATAAATTTTATATATTGGTGGTAAAATACATATGACATTAAAGTTGTCATTTTAACCATTTTAAGTATACATTTTAGGGGTATTAAGTACATTCGCAGTGTTGTGCAGCTATCACCATTTAACACGAACTCCCCATTTCTTCATCCCAACATCTGGTAACCTCCACTCTATGAATCTGACTATTCCAGCTACCTCATGTAAGTGGGATACACACACACACACACACACACACACACACACACACATTCCCTCCAAAATGTATACACGCTTTAACAGTTGATAGCTCAATTTTGAAAATGATGTATTTTAATAAACACTACCTTTATAATTATTCAAAGTGTGTGTATATATTTTTGGGGAACACCATATGTATACATATATATATATATACACACACATGCACACAGATATTGTATGATTCCATTTATATGAGGTACTGGAATACTGGAATAGATAAATAATAACATGTATGTATTTTTTAACTACATTCATAATATAGCAACAAGCATGAGGAGGGAATTAGGCAAGGAAAAACCTAAGGTTTTCCATGCATTTCAAACAGAATGGAAAGGCAAGCCAAATGAGTACAGATAGAAAAAGAAATTGGTTGTCATATATGCTTCCTGGAGGGCACAGCTAATCCTCAGGAGCTCCGAATCCGTTACAATGTCTAGGCTGAGTTGAACCCTGTGGCCATCAGACCAGTCTTAAGGATTCCAGTGGGCTGGGCAGGGGGCATCTGGGCTGGGTGGCTGAGAAGGAACCAGGGAGGGGGTGTGCAGGGAGCATACGGATACTGGAGAGCCCTGAAGCATGAGGGACCTGAGTCCTGACCCCCGCCTGGAGCTCAGGCCCCTGTGGGACGAGGCCACTTGCTCAGCTTCCCCATGGCTCCCAGCACAGAGATTTTAATACTTTCTGTTAGTGCTTCATGGGTTTAGTAACCAGTTCGTAGAAGCACCCCCTCACCTCACAGCATCAAGTGTAAACTCCTCACACATCTTAGCAGCCTGCGGTGAGCAGCAGCAAATTTAGGACTTATCTAAAGATTAGGTAATTCTCCAGGAGCGGCATTTTTATACATTTGACCTTGGTTAAGGCGGAATGGCACCTTAATGGGAGATGCAGCCCAATAGCTGGCTGGCAAGATAGTGGGGATTTGTTCCTTTAATAACTTCCACTGTTACCAAAGTGAGGCGGAGCCCTCCGAAGTCTGGGGAGAGGAGGAAGAAAGGAGGGAAGAAAGGAGGGCTGTTTAAGTGGGTGGCTGCCTCCACATGGCACAAGGACTCAAGGTCCCTGGGAGGGTAGAGGGAGGGACCCCAAAAGGGGAAGGGTGGAGCACCAGCAGCACACATCTTGTGTCACAATTTGCCAAGTGCTGTCCCTCACTTTACCTCCTGGAGAAAGCCTGTGCTCATGCTGTTAGTTTGGGGAAGGTGAACAAATTTGCCCAGAAGTTGCTTAAGTTACCATGGGGTCTATGCAGTTCCCTGCCCTGGGTAAGCATGCACACTCTCGTAATGACTAATTTCTGTGACAGCTACCACGTCCGTGCTGGGATTCTGGCAATAGCCAGAAAGGCAGGAGGGGAACCGGGCTGGGGTGGGGTTCCCGCCCCTCCTAGTGCATCAGCTATCTGAGGACAGAGTCCAACTAGCAGCAAGTGGAGCCGATCCCAAGTTCCAGAAAATTGTACTAGAGTTGTGTGAACGTCTCCTGCTCAGGGTAGTGTGGGGCAGGGTGAGAGCAGGGCACCCCGGCTGGGCACCCACTGCACCCCTAGATGGGTGCTTAGGAGGCTGCTGGCTCCTTCTACCTCTAACGCATCATGGATCCACCTTCTCAGGGAGGTTCAGTCCCATGACGGAGCTCTCTAGGATCTCTGTGTTAAGGACAGCACACCAGTTCCCGGGTTTAACGGGTGGCCCCACTGGGTGGATATCCCTGAGATAGGTCTTACAGTCTGTTGCTTAACTCTGTCCCCACCCCAGGGAAGAATCGACCACTGTTCACCAGTTACCAGAGAGAGCTGTGGTTCCCTCCCCTTCTCTGACCCTTCCAGCAACCATGGTCACAGGACACTGCAGGGCATAAGAACAAGATAAAACTGAAGGCAAGATCCCCCAGGAAACTGAGTGGAACTTGAGCAGCCTGAACATTTAAATATGGAAACTTGGCCCCAGCTTAATATCAACAGGGGTAACAACTAGAGCATCTGAACTGAGAGAAAGAGGAAAGGCGAAAGGCAGCCCTGAGGTCAGGGAAAGCGGAACGGTTTGGAAGAAGGAGCCATAGTTACTATATCACCATTTATTGACTGCTTTATTTCAACCTTCTCTTTTATTTTATTTTATTTTATTTTATTATTTTATTTTATTATTTTACTTTATTTTTAGATAATTGAAATACAATTTTATTCTGCTTCTAAATGAAAAGGAATGGGAGTAACAGGAACAAACAAAGTTTCACCACTGAATATGGTGACGTGACTGCAACAGTCTTATATTTGCAACTTAATAAGGAAACAACTGCATTCCCAACCACCTAAATAAATACGCAGGCCCCCAAAATGAAGGTATTTTTTAACTGCCACATTTACTCCAAAGCCCGTTCATCTCCTTCAGCATCCCAAAGATCAAGCACATGCTCTGCTTAGCTCTGTAATAAAGTGGCAAACACGCTGCACCCCTGTCATCACAGGACACTTGCCTGTGAAACTAGGCCCCTGATGCTGGGCTCCAGCTCCCTCTCTCACAGGTCATCGTCCCCGTCAGGGAGAGCGGCGGTCCTAGCAGCCTCTAGATCATGCTCATACTGTGCTGCCAAAGCTGGGCCCAGGACAGCCTCTAATGGGGCAAGAGCAGGCATGGCGACCAGCTCCAAGTTAGGGTCTCCAATTAGTTTTCTAGCAAGACAGAGGAAGGGCTTTTCAAGTTGTAGTGACTTTTTGGGAGAAATGTCATATACTGAAAATTCTTCTTTCAGTGGAAGACAGTTGATTTGCCTTAACTTTCCTGTCCTTAATATCCACTTGTTCGCCACACAACATGATGGCGATGTTTTCACACACTCATACCAGGTTTCTGTGTCAGTTAGGCATGTTCCTGTAAGTAAATCTTGATGTTTCATCAAGCATAATAGCACATTGGGCTTGGATGTGACAGCTGTCTCTCAGTCCACCAAACTCCTGACCAGCTATATCCCATACATTGAAGCTAATAGGTCTTCCGTCGGTGTGGAACACAAGGGGATGGACCTCAGCACCCGAGGTAGCTACATACTTCCCAAATTCATCCATCAGATGACATTTCACGAATGTAGTTTTTCCAGCCCCACCATCACCAATAAATACAAGTTTGAACTTAACTTGGGGTTCTCCTTGGGCAGCCATCATGATGTTACCTCCAGAAGCATTTCCGGGCCCATCTGACTCTTGAAACTTCTCTTTTAATCTTGGAGGAATTCTGGAGCCAGACTGCCTGGGTTTGAATTCTGGTTTCATCACTTACTTCCTATGTGACTTAGGCAACTGTCTTAAGTATTTGCTGATTCAATTTCCTTGATTGTGAAATAAATATAATAATACCTAACTCACAGGGTTTTTCTGAGGATTGGCTGAGATAATATTTGTAAATCTCTTAGAACAGTGCCTGGAACACAGTAAATGCCACTTAAGTGTTGCTATTATATATACTTTCCAACACTTAAATGGCATATATATATATATATATATATATATATATATATATATATGACTTCTTTATCCATACTGATGGAGATATATACAGCGGTGGGCAAAAGTAGGCTTACAGTTGTTCATATGGAAAATACTACATCGATTAACAAATAGTTATACAAGAATAAGCTGTTTTGCATACTCACAACTGTAAACCTACTTTTGCCAACCCCCGTATATATCTCCATCAGTGTGGAAGATAAAGAAACTGAAGCTCAGAGAGGTTAAGTAATTTACCAGAGGTTGCCCAGTTCAGATTTGAACCCAGGCCTATTTCACAGTTTCACTTGTGGTCACCTTAGCTAGCAGGAAGAATGTTTTCAGAAATGTGATCCTTTCACTGAGATGATGGATGATGAAGATGATATGATGATGATGAATGTGTATATTGTGCTAGAATTTTTATATGTATTATTTAATTTAATTCCTATAATGACCCTTTTTGTTATGTATCATCTCCATGTAAAGGGTTGAATGGTGTTCCTCTGAAATTCTTGTCTAGCCAGAAACTCAAAATGCGACCTTATTTGCAAACGTAATTGGTTAGAATGAGGTCAAATTGGATCAGGGTGGGCCCCATCAAAAGGTATTCTTATAAGAAGCCATGAAAAGACAAAGAGACACACAGGGAGAAGGCCAGGTGAGACAGAGACAGAGAGATTGGAATGATACAGCTACAAGCCAAAGAATACCAAGGGATGTCAGCAGCCACCAGAAACTGCAAGAGGCAAGGAATGTTCCTCCCCCAGAGCCTGCAGATGGAACCTTGCCCTGCTGACCTGACACCTTCCAGCCTCCAGACTCCAGCCTCCAGAACTTTTAACCTTCAGAACTATGAGAGGATAGATTTCTGTTGTCTGAAGGCACCCAGTTTGTGGTCCTTTGTTATGAGAGTCCTAGGGAATGAATACACTCCAGTTGACATTTGAGAAACTGAGGCTCGGACAGGCTAAGGGATTTGCCTCAGTTTAGTGGCAGTAGACTTGGAACCTGAACTTGGTCTGACCTTCAGCGAGTGCCAGCGTTGCCAAGGCACCCAGGTCAGCTTTAGGGCTGCTGGGTGCACTCTGCCCAGCACCACCAGGCCCAATCTCTCCTGAATTGGACCCTGTGGTTCAGGCACAGTGAACCATGTGTTGCTCAGTGCATCATGTGGGAGGGACTAGAAACAACGGCCATCCTTTCCATACTTTGGGGGCAAAAAATCCACCAACACCTTTGGGCAGAATTTCTCAGTTAATCGGGTATTAACTTAAGTTTTCTTTAAGAACAAGCAATACAGACAATTATTTCAAAATAATGAACATTTTAGGTGCTGGAGAATTACTTTATATTGTATCTCTCCAGCCACAGAATCAGATTAGTGATCATTCTGGGCTCACGTAGCGCTGTCTTCAGTTCACGCACAGTTTTGTTGCTTATTTGTTCCCTCTTTAACACACACCCACAAAGCCACCAGTGAACCCCAGGACTACTGACAGTAACTCACAGAAACCTATACTCTCATCCTCACTCCTTCCCCCCTCCTTATATATAACAACCCTCTTGAATTTTGTCTTAATTATTTCTTTTTAAAACAGGTATGTTTGCCAGATGTGTGCCTACGAGGACCTATGTGGTTTGGCCTGGCCGTTTCTTTGACCCTGACTCCAGTTTATTTATCCTGGTGTGGTAACTGGTGGGTCCTGGTCTCAGCAGCCTGAGAGGCTCACTGAGTAGCATTTCCTGGGTCCTTGTAAGTGCCAGTGGCCATGCACCCGCCATCTCCCTCCTCAGATGGTTCCACTCCCTTGTCCCCTTTCCTGGCCTCATCCGAGCAGACCTGGCTGCAGACCCCCTTACTGGAGACAAAGGCACGACTTGTGGAGAAAGGAGGCCAATCGTGAAGCATACGGGCCAGAGCCCGGTGCGAACGGAGGCTGCACGCCAGATTAAGTTTCTCAGCAGAGTCTGTTAGGTCACTTGATAGCTCATTTAGCTCTCAGGTGTCCTTGCTATTTGTATGATCACACTTCTTTTTAGAATGGACCCAAACAAAGGCTCGATCCCGTGGCATTTTTATGCAAACAGAGACTTTTGTTCCAAGGTCTTCTGCATGCAAATAACAATTTAAAGCAGTTAAACAAATCTCCTTGTAACCCACTGAGGCCCATGCCTGCATATTTTGCAAAGGGAGCAGGGGACCCAGGTGAAACCCAGAGGAAATGCTTCTTTGGGGGGAGATTCTGGCCAGGCTTCTTTTGCTAGGTGGATAACATCTAATTTAAGCTTGAACACCTCTTCTAAGCAGAGGTAATGCTGGGGACCATAAGGAAGAGGGGACTAGATAGGGAAATGGTAGTTAGGGGAAAGGGAGACTTTGTTCAATATTGTTGCTTTTTGTGGGAGGGGAGGAAGCGGAAAAATGCATCCTCAGCTGATTCACAGAGAAAACTGACATCTGGTACTTTCCCTCCTGATCACTGACATTCTCCTCCCTGAATAAACACAGAGAAGGAAACGCAAGTGGAAAGGAGACTTCTAAGTCCAGTAAGTTGTTTCTCCAGCCAGAGACTAGCTTAGAGCCAGCACACTTCAAAGGCAATGCAATCGCCTGTCAGCTGCAGAGCTTCTCTCAGTCTGAGGTAAAATACACGGAGGGATGAGGGAAGAGTGTTGGAAGTAGAAGGTGATAACAAGAAGCCAAGGAAACAGAGAGGAGGAAAGATACTGCAGAAGGGAGACGCGCTCAGGGAGCAGGGGGACAATTTTGGCCTGAACCTAGAAGGTAAAAATGTCATAACAGGCGAGCAGATGTCCTCTGGCTGAGAGATCAAAGCTGTTGCATTTGGAATGTTGTCACAATCCATTTTTAAAAGGCGGCCATCCTCCAAATGGATGCACAGTAAACGGTGAGTGTGAATTATCAAAATCCATGAATTATCACAGACTTTATTCCTTTTCCTGAGAGATTAATAATGACTGGGGCAAGAATCGAGTCCAAAGGGATCTAAGGATCATAAGCAAGGAGTCCCCAGGGCTTCCAAATGGAACCTAGGAGGTTATATTTTGGACCTAACTAGTGGTATTTGGAAGGGTAATGCTTACTCAGTACTAGTTCTATACACGTAGAGTCCGCAGATCAAAGGTTGGAAAACAGGGGCTTCCTGCCAACAAAGTAGCCCATAAAATGCTTTATTAAGCACAGAGAAATGAGCTTTGGCAAGAACACACTTTTACACGTGCAGGGAAAGTGATCAAGGTAAAGAGGCCAGTAAAAATCTGTAGAAGCCAGAACTGTGGACATTTTTCAACCTAGATGAAAAGAAGGAGCAGCCATCACTGTGACAATCATAATCAAGTCACGTTTGCCACAATGAGGAATCGTGGCATTAGGCCATTTCCCCAGGGAGGGTTGGTTGTAGTTTAGGAAGTTTTGGCTTTTCTGGGACCTCTTTCTGAACAGTGCAGCCAGTGATGGATTTGGAACCACTGAAGCCTGGTGGCAGCACCACGATTAGGGAAAGACTCGAAAGCCAGTGGGCAGGGCTGGGCTCCCAAGGAGGCATTCCAGTCCTTGCCTGACCTACTCCCTCTCCGCCCCCATCTTTCCAAAACCAACTTTCTGCCTAAGTCTAAGTGATGGATTTGGGGTGTTACCAGTTTGGGGTTGAGGGAGTTTCATTGATTTTAGTTGCATCCGTTCAAATCTTCCTTACTTGTCCAAGTGATGGATGGGCCAGTACCATAACGTCTCATTCTTTCCTTTCCTGTAACATCCTACCCCATTTTCCACTTAGTCAAATTCTGGTTGTCCTTCAAAGCCCAGGTCAAATCCACATTCATCGTGTAACCTTTCCCAGAATCAATTTTTCTTCGTCCTGCCTTCTCATAGCCCTTTTCTTCAATTAGGTGCTTTATTACACAGGGATTTATCTTTCTATGGATTTTTCTCTGTGTGTGTCATTCCCGTACATGATAAAGGGGGCAGGCCACTCGGCAAACGTGCTCACTGGTTGCAGCTTTTGACCTCCCACCAAGGACTCAAGGGACTGTTTTCTCTGTGACCTTGAGGTTGTTATTTTTCCTTGTGTTCAGTGCCATGTCTTAGTAGTTATCCCTGAGTACATATATACCTCATTTGTTCACTCACTCATTCTTCCAAGATACATTTATTGGTTGCTTACCATGTATCAGGCGCAGGTGTAACTATTATGAGGAAAGAGAGAAGGACACCTGCTTTCAGAGAGCTTGCTGTCCACCGGAAGGCGAGTGTGTCAGTTTCCTCATTCTCTTGTGGTTGTGGTGGTGAGAAGTGTGACCAGGCTACAGTCAAGGTGTAAACTCTCCTCTAGAGAGTTTAGAGGAGAATCCATTTACTTGCCTTTTCTGGCTTCTAGAAGAAGCTGCCGCATAGCTTGGCTCATGGCCCCCTACCTCAATCTTTAAAGCCAGCAAGGTGGCATTTTACTGACCCTCCTTAGGTCATCATATCTTCCTCTTTCTCATTACAGCCAGGAAAGGGTCTGTTTGTGTTTTATTTTTTAAAGAACTCATGCGATTAAATTGGGCCTGCCCAGATAATTCAGCAGACTGTCCCCATCTCAGGGTCCTTAACACATCTTCAAAGTCCTGGGATGTGGACATACTCAGGGGTCATTTTTCTGACAAACACAAGGGAATGTACACAACTATAGTCAATGTTATGAGATGTTCGAATAAAGAACCGAAGGGGTTTAGAGGAGGGAGAGGCCACTTTGAGTTGAAGTAAGGAGTAGAGAAGGCAGAGGGGGGAAAAAGGAACCATCAAGTCAGTTAGCCACTTTTAACCAAAAGGTTTTTTGTAGAGGGTGAGCAGATAGTGGGCATATATGGGCAGGTGAGATACGGACGTCCATTTCCTCATTTACACTGAATTAAAAAATATTTTCTTAGCCTATATTACCTTTCACCTCACTCACGGGATGTGACTTTATAGGCTCCAGACAGGACCACAACCCAAGGCATTGTGGTCTGGTGGGATAACCTCTTGTAAAATCTTGAAGGACATCTGTTAGAAATCAGGTGGGCTTCTTAATTTTCTCTCTTAATTGGAGATTTTTCTGGGTCTTTTCAGGAAAGTCTCCTGTTTTTCCAGCCTCCTCATACATAACTATTTATTAATTCTGATTATAAACTGCATATGTATCTATATATGTATCTATCTATCTATAATCTATCTAATCTATCATCTACTTATTTTACCACGACCCTTACCCTGATCACATTTTCTAGTTTACTTGCTTCCCAGGAGTCTCTAAAAATGTATTTCTAAAGCCTGGATTACTTATTGCCAACTTTTCCTGGACTAGGAGACAGGAATTCCCTCATTGCAGACAAATTTGAAAAATGACCATTTCCTTCCACTCACGTTATTGACCACATCTTCCAGGTGAGCCTGAGAGACTTACCCCATATCCAGAGTCCCCATTAATGCCAGATCCAGAATGAGGAGCTAGTGTCTCTGACTCCAAGCTTGTGCCTCCTCAACACTCTGCAGAAACCACCCACTGCTCCCGACAGGCCCCCCTGCACCAGGACACACACGCACGCACACACGCACGCACGCACACACACATTCACACACAGTAGGTAAAAGTTCCATAGAGAATCCTGCGAATGCCACATGACCGTGCCTGATTAAGCGCCCAATAGTTGGTACAGACTGTCAGAAACTGAGAGGAGGAGGCCAGGCTGGGAAGAGTCTGTGGGGGAGGAGGGAAAGAAATGAGTGAGAAATGGGAGTTATTGCATAATTTGGCTCACACCATGGAGTTGCATATATCATAGTTCTTCAGCACAGGCTGAGAGCCCCCAAGGGCGACTTTCAATTTGATCTGTAGTCTCCGGATGTTGGGGGCTGTGTTGCCTGTGTGATGAACTCTACCCCTCCGCCGGCTGTCTAGGGACACGTGCGTTGGTGGACCCTGTGACACCCTTTGGAAAGCCCCAAGCGGTTGCCAGATAGTCTGAGAAGTCCAAGTCCTATTGTTATATTCAGAGTTGATACCTGTGACAAGAGCGGTCCATCCCATTGGACATTAAATGCAGCCCAGCCTCCTCCTGAGAGTACCTTCCAGCTCCTTACTGTTTCTGTTCCTCCCTGAGGCTGAGATCCCACACCTGCCCACATCATAAGCAGGGCCACCACTATCTTGCTCAGATGCTGAGAGCCTGTGTCTGTCTTTCAGTCTGAGAACAGAAATGAGTTCCTATTTTTAGCTTTGCATGGGAATGTCCAAGGGAGCAGGGAGAAAATGAATCAGCCAAAACCGTTTTCTGGGGCAGCTGCCCTCTCAGCTGACATGGAGCAAAAAAGGAGAGACAGAAGGTAGAGATATCTCAGCCCGTCCATTAAACGGGGGATTTCGAGGCCCTTCCTAGAGTACATAGCAATTCGGAGCAGTGGAAAAATCAAATCATTCTTGCTAGGTAGACTTTCTTTGCCTGTGATAGGTAAAGAGGAAGGACAAGAAAGGAAGAGATGAGAGGACTCATTGTCTTCTGAAAACGGTGAATACCATCAGCAAGGTCCCATGGGAGCTGCCCATGGGCATTGGGCAGGACGGGAGGTGGCCCAGTGGGCAGGGTGGGGTCGAACTATAGGTGATGGGAAGAAGCCCAATAGAACAGATTGAGAATGTGGAAATAGGAGGCTGCAGGCAGGGCAAGCAATCAGTCCCCATCAGGGAGAGCGAGAGGAGTGGTGCAGGCAGGTGGGCAGAGCAGAGGCAGGGCAGGGGGTGAGGGAGGAGACCCTGGTGGGGGGTGTAGTGTGTGGAGGGGTCAGGAAGCCTTCAGTCAGTTACTGGCTCCAGCTGCTGGGATGAAATCAGGGGCAAGACTGTAAGGGCCTGTATTTTGCAAGAAATGAGGTGCCAGGCAGGTGATTCATTCATGGAGAGGCAGCATGACATATTAGAGAGTGGGCTCAATTGCCCATTATAATTCTTTTTAGCTGAGTGGACTTGAGCAAATTACTTAGCCTCTCTCTACTTTGGGGCCCATCCATATGTTATAGGACAAGGGCAGTTGTACTCAGTTGTATTTGTCAGAATTATGCCTGGGGAGAGCGTTGTGCTCTGTAGGAATGCTGTGATTGCCTGTTTTGGGGATGATGCTGACACCCCAAGACACGGATGCCAGCTACGCGGGCCAGGGGAAGGTGGGAGGCTGAGTAGTGTGCATCGCGCTCCCTCTTCCTCTCGACCCCTCAAATCTGCAAAGTTGCTAAGCTCATGAATGATTGGGTGCGAAGAGATCTTTCAGGATAACAAGGGCAAGGGCTGAGGCTTGAGTCAGGGTTAATGTGAAGGAAAGACGCAGCATTATAATGAACGGGAGAGGGGCTCTCTGCTGACTTCTCTGTTAAAAGCAACAAAAGGGTTAATTTATACGGACTTTTTTTGTGAGAAGAAGTGAGCCTAAAGCACCCAGTACACTGCCCAGCATGAGGATGGCAGCAATAAACCAGTTACTTGTTACCCAGGGAAACTGACCCACAGGGTTAGATGGGAACTTTCTGTCTGGGCTTCAGGTTTGAGGAGGGGCTGGGCATAGAGCAAGCCTTGGCTCAGCCATCATGGTGCTCTTTAAAAACTGTTTCTAATTTTCTTGAATTTGGTGCCAGATTGGGGAAAATTATAGCTACTCAAAAACGATTTTAATGTTTATATGTTGAAGCCAAACTTAAGGGTTTAAATAAACTGCTCAGAAATCTATCTGTTTCTCATTCAAGGGACAGCAATGCAAAGTTGTACCCCACCCCCATTTACTTAAACCCTTGTTTTCAACTTTTTTTTTTTTTAAAATATATCTTTATTGATTTCAGAGAGAGGAAGGGAGAGGGAGAGATAGAAACATCAATGATGAGAGAACCATTGATCGGCTGCAGCCCGCAACCCAGGCATGTGCCCTGACCGGGAATCGAACCCTGACCGCCTGGATCCTAGGTCGATGCTCAATCGCTGAGCCACGCCCAGCCAGGCTGTTTTCAACTTTTTAACTGACCTTTTCATTTCTTTTAAGGTAGCAGCGTCTTGATGTAAAATACTGAAGCTGAAGCCTGAGATAAAGCTCAGGAAGGAGAACATGTAAACAATTTTATATGTTTGTAGTATTTTAAACTTCCAAAAGCTGACCTAGAAGTTTAAGGTTTCTCCTCTTTGCCCATAAATGTTTGAAACACTTTCCTTTGACAAATACCTGACATAGAAAATTAGAATCACTGACTTTTCACAACTTTATCTTTTTTTGAGTATAAATAGACACACCCCAAACATAGTTTTCTCCCTCCAGGCAGGCAACATTCTGAAAGACTGAGGCGTTCTTAGGAGCTGGGACGCTATCACACTCTGTCCTTTCTCTGACATGTTCAGTTCAGGTGACTGGTGATCTTCTGGGAGTTGGGGGATAGGGGGGCAATGTGAGGCCACAGAATGACACAGGATGACAAATGGTCCAAAGCACCAAGATGTGAATTCATGGAGTTGGGGTGGGCAACGCCCTTTTTGGATGTGAAAAATGAAACATTTCCTTTTAGTTAAAAATCCCTTGTTTGGGTTTGAAACTGTTCTTAGCATAAGCCCTTACCTCAAGGCCACCGTTTTGACCGCGACACTGAGTGTGTGGATGGTTGGGTTGAAGCACGATGCTCGTTTCTGTTGTGAGCTTTAAGAGCATGGTCTGCCGAGGGTCAGGTTCCCCAGGTGGAGCCTGGAGACCAGGACCCTTGTGCAGGTGACTTTTGTATAAGTGCTCCCAGGGCTGCAGGGGAGCTCTGAGGACAGGGTGGGGTGCACATCCATCTGTGCCAGCCTGCTCAGGGGTGGGGGATGAAGTGTTCACTCTCCTGCATCTGGCTAAGGGCTGCCCTGTGAGGCTGCAAATTCCCAGACATTCCCTGCATGCAGGCAACATGGGCTGCAGGGTCTAAGGGCAGCCCCCAGCAGAGGTGGCAGTCCCGGCTGTGGGGAGTGACAGTGCCAGGAAATGGTCCCTGTGAGACAATCACAAGATAGTCTGGGCCTTTGTTACTTGGATGTCTCTTCATGTCTGCAGAAGTTTCTCGTTTGTTTCAGAATATGAACAAACATTACTCAAGTTATACACTGGTGGAGAAATTGCTGACACAAAGTTGTAGCCACCTCCAGTTGACTCTGTTATCTTGTCATTTCAAGAGCATTAAAGGTGACTGTGGCTAGCAAGGGCTTTCTCTCTCCTTCTTCAAGGCTATTCATCCAAACTGGACCAGCTAACTCTGGCTCTGGTTCCTGTGAGTGGCTTGAGGACATTTTTGGCCTTCACACAACAACTCTCCTCCATGAAGATTCTCTCTTCACCTGCTCTCTCCCAGTCTTTGTCTCTGTTCTTTCTCTTCTTTTAGGGCAGCATTTGAGGATCTTCCTGATCTGCTCCTGCTTATCCCTCTCTTTTCATTTCACACCACTGTTTCCCACTATGCTCTTCTCTAGCCATATTTAGAACATCTGGCAAACCTCTATAAAGTCCTACTGTGTGCTTGACACTGTTTCTGGCCTGGAGAGGCAACACAGATACTATTTCTGCTTCCACAGAGTCTATGGTCCAGGGTAGAGTACAAATAAGCCAGTGATAACAATGGAGTGTGATAGGTGTTAGGTACCCAAGTGCAAGGTGCTGTGAGATGCCACCTGGGTGGGGTGGCTTTGAGATGCTTGCCAGAGGAAGGGCCATTTAATTGGGGATCTAAAGGGTGAACTGGAATAAGTCAGGAGAGAGGTGGGGAGGGCAGGAAGAGTGCTCCAGACAAGCATGAGCAAAGGCTGAGGCAAGAAAGAAAAATCCCATATGATTGACAGGTAGATATAATCCCATCACTCTGCTCACCCAGCCCCCAAGCCCCTCCCCTCTGACAGCTGTCAGTCTGTTCTCTGTACCCCTGAATCTTTCTCCACTTTGTTAGTTTATTTTCTTCATTAGACTCCACAAATAAGTGAAAAGAAAAAAAAAGATAAGATGATAAGCCAGGAAGAAGCAGAGATAGGGCTGGAGGGTTGTAAGTGGCAGTTCTTTGCATGCTGATGGGCTCCCTCTCCTCTGGCCTCCTTCTCCTCCTGATGTTTCCTCTGCCTGAAAAGGCTGCTTTCTAAGAAATGCCCTCATGCAGGGTTAGGTGTCCCTCCTGTTCCAGTGCCCTTGTAATTCCAGGTCATACATCTGTTGTGACATGTATCACACCACACTGCCATTGCCTATTTTCTTGTGTGTCTCTCCTATTGAGACTGTGGACTGTAAACAGCTGGGGACAGGGACTGTCTCTGCACACTCAGCTCCTATTCCAGGGCCCTGCAGAGATGAAGCGCTGACCAACGTCCTGGGTCATCCAAGCAGGGCACCCATGGACCTGGCTCAGCCTTGCCCATGAGGTCACTGGCCTTCCAGGGAAATAGGGGGTTGGGACCAGCTAAAGGTAGCTGACCAGAAGCTGAACGGGGAGAGAATGGAGAAGCAGAGACAGACAGAATATTAGAGATGGAGAGAAAACAGAAAAGGGAAAGGAAGTAGAAAATTCCACCTAGCTTTTGGGGCTCCTTAAGAAAAGAGAATAAAAGTGCAATTCTTACCATAACTGGCAAAAGCCCACAGCAAATCACCTACAAAACTAAAGACCACAGAAGAGAAATAGTGTACAAAAGAATGACTGGCCGAGTCAAGGTAAAGGGGCCCTGTAACAGAGGCTGAGTAATGGTGGCGACTTGGGTCTCTGCCCATCAGTTAAGAGCAGGACTCCTCCGAGTCTTCCAAGCAATCAGAATGGTCAGTACCCACTGCAAACTGTGGTTTGCTTTTATGGCTTTAATTAAATTGAATTAACTATAATAACCAGGGCTTCTGTTTGCCTCACCAATTCACAAAGGTCTATTTTAGCTGTCGGGCACGATGTTTCTGAGCTGAAAATAAGTGTGTGCATTGGTTCTCGTTTTTTCCTTTCAGTAGAAAGGAAGGTTGATCTTTTAAGAGCTGAATTATAGTAATAGGAGCAAATGAGTTACTTACGGCCGCCCTGAGTCCCACATACTCTCACTTCCTTGCATCTGTGAGCCCTGCAGCACTGGCCATTTTGGTAAAGTGCAGCAGTAAGAGCTCCAGCTCGAGTTAGGAGACTTGGCTGGAGACCCAGTTCTCTCCCTTACTGCTGCAAGAGCTTGGGCAAAAAGCCTACAGAACAGCCCTGAACCCATAAAAATGGCAATACCTATTTTCGGGTTTATTTGGGCATTAAATGTTGCACATACAGCATAAACTGAGGCCTGGTATTCAGCAAGTGCTTAGTAGAGGAGAGCAGTAACACACACATGAAAAGTCTCACAAAATTCCTCTTGTTTTCAGAGGGGTGAAAACAAGAGCCCTTTGCTGATGAAGGTAAAGCTGTGCTCCCCTTTCACTTCTTAGCAGGTATCTTTGCCATTAATTCCAAAATCAGTGCTCATTTGCTCCGGGATTACAAGGGATGGTGCAGGAAGATCGCTGTTGTTTCCCCAACTCATCCCTGTCATTGGCTGGTGAGGCAGACCCTGTTGCTTTTCACTGTGGCTTTTGGAAGTTTTTTCTACCATCATGATCACAAGACTCTCCCTCCCTGGGCCCCTGGTGTCTGTTTCCCCCACGTCACCTCCCAGGTCTTACCTGCAGCTCTCCTTTGGATTTGACATTTCTCTATATTGTGAAATGATCACCACAATAAGTCTAGTTAATATCTGTCACCACACATTGTGATGAGAACTTTAAAATTTTACACTTATTTATTTTATAACTGTAAGTTTGTGCCTTTTGACTCCCTTCACTTACTGATTTCATGCCGTCCACTGAAATCAGCCTGCTTCGGACCTCAGTGGAGGTACACCCTCAGTTCTTCTCCATGTCTGAAACCCAAAAAGCCCTGAACACTTAAAATTTTTCCCCCCCATAACTCATTGGGTGCTCAAACCTGAACTCATGTGAGGCTGTTATCATCTTCATTTGCTCGCTTAGAGAGTCACCCGGGATTGCTATAGAATGACTAATGTGTTTGCTTTCAGGAAGCTGCCCAAGACCCCTGATTTTGCTGGAGGAATTATATAATTCAAGGTATGCACTGAACTACTCTTCTGAAATTTGAAGAGTTCTGAATTCCAAACACACTCCAATCCCAGGGTTTCAGAAAGGGCTGTGCACCCTTAACAACGACGGTCAACCTCCCCAGAGCATTCTCATGCTTTATGCCATTTAATTCCTACACAGCCCTTTGGGTAGGTCCTCTTAGCCTCCTCAGTTGACAGTGGCTGACACACAGGAAGATAAGCGACTGAGCCAAGACTGCACATTTAACAAGCAGACTCACCACTGGACCTGGCCGCTTGGCAGCACAGCCTTTTCTCTTGGCCACTCCTCTATGCTGCCTGTGTTTTATTTTACTCCCTCTGAGATATGAATTATCCCCTTAAACTGGGAAACATGGTGCTTTGTGGTGGTTAAGAACAAGAACTCTGAAGACAGAATGCCTGAATTCAAATACTACTTCTACCACTGTATAGCTGTGTGACTTTGGACAAGTTACTTGACCTCTCTGTGCTTCCATTTTATTTCCTGTAAAACGGGAATAATAACAGTACCTACTTTTTAGGGTTGCTATGAAAATGAGTTAGTGTATGTAAAGTGCTCACCTGGCACATATTAGTGTTAGCTATTATTATTACTTCATCTCTCCTATGTCCAGCTAGCCCAGTTCTAAATAATCTCATTATATGTTAGTTGAAGTAGATTAAGCTCTAGGGGCAGGTCATGATCTCCTTCATAGGGAGCGTGTGCTGTTACTGTTGACAAGGACAATTCTAACTGGGTCCATGTCATCCTCGCCCACTAGTGTTTTCGTGGGTTCAGAGAGTGGCTGCAGTGTGAACCAAGGGCTTCCCAACTTCACAACCCAATAAAATGAAAAGGCAGGAAATCACACTTGTTGACCATCTTATTGCATTCTCAATTCCAAAGGAAATTCACTTTACCTTATCAAATTGTTACCAAATGTTTGTGTATTTCAATTCTAGAAGAATATCTTTGGAAAGGTGAAAGAGTTAAACTTTTACTTGAAATGCTTTAAATAACTTCTTTTAAATACAGTCTGTTCAGAGAAGAGGGAAAAAAACATGAAAATGTCTCACTTTGCAAAAGAACAACAGGAAGCCTCAGTTGGCAATGTTTTTCTGTGCGCTTTAGAGAGCTGAAGGTCAAGGTGCAGCAGGCAAAGTGAGGGACAGGGGCTGAGGCTGAGCCTGGCTCACGGGGTTGGCGCCACATTCTGTCTGCTCAGGAGGAGCTGTTCTCGTCGAGTCTCCCCTGGCCGGTCTGGTCCCTAGAACTTCTTCCTCAGCTTGTGGAAGATTCATCATAGACTCTACACAGGGGCTCTGTGCAGCTTCCACATCTAAGCCAGCTCAGGCTCTGTGGAAAGTTTTGAGGGTCACCTATTCTTAAATATCCAGGGGGGGAAAGCCTTGAAAATTACAGAAAAAGGTCATCCTTTCTCAATCCATAGAAGTTATATTATGACTCCTGGAAAACACAACAACAAAAAAACAGAACAAAGAAAAATCAACATTCATTCTGTCTTGAAAATTCAAGTACAGAGAGATGATATATGGCAGCTTTGTGTTTCTCATGAGGCTGACTCTTAACAGATCTGCAGTTCTCAAGGACTTTCTGGATGGTGAATGCAGCCATTGGTAGTGGGGGTCTCTGTGGCCAGGGCTCTCCCATCACAGCGGGCAGACAATCAGAGAGGCAGAGTGCTGTGGTTGGGCCGGTGGGCTGGCAGCCAGCCACCCTGCACTCAGACTGCAGCTCTGTCACTTCACTTCATACTCGTGGGATTTGGGGCAAGTAATTTACCCAGTCTGCCTCAGCTGTACAATGGGGAGAAAATGGGATCCACCTCACAGGGCTGGTGTGAGCATTAAACTAACGACGATATGCATTTAATGCCTTGAATATAACAGCTATTCAGTGCTATTTATATTGTGTTCTAACACTAGTGCAACCAGGGAAAAGTTATTAACCTCTTTTGTTTTCATTTCCTTCCAATAAAATGGAGTAAAAATTCTTACCTTGGGGCCATTGTAAAGTTTCAGTGGAATAGTGTCTGAACTGGTGTTTACTGAGGTGTATTCAATAAATGGCAGCTTTCCAAATAAGGTGTTGTTGTGTGTGTGCCCCCCCCCCCCAGTCTTCTACATTTCCACAGGTTCTCCATGACACCTTTTCAAATGCAAATCTGGTAACACTCCCCTGCTTCCCTGACAAGACAAGGCGAGATCCTAGTTCAGGATCACAGGTAGCAGCCATGAGTAAAGCAGGCAGCCCTCCATCTGGGAGAGGAGACCTGAATAAAAGAACCATGGAAGGAAACATTGCAAAGTTGCATGTAGAGCTAAGCACCCGTCTGGGCTTAATCAAATCTCTATACTCTTATGAGCTAGAACTATTCCCGTTCCCATTTGTAGGTGGTGAGCCTGTGGCCCACAGAGGTTAAACAGAAGTGAGATTCAGATCCCTGGTTTGGCTCTGCAAACTGTCCTGAGCATGTGGCAGAAGCTTTCTAAGAAGAGAAGAGGCTGGGAACATGAGGAAGGAAGTGAGAGCAGAGATTGGCTCGTGTTGTGGACACCAGGATCACCTTCAATTTAAAACAATTTCTTTAAGGAAATACAACTCCAATTATTCTTTGTCATCAAAGCAGCTGCAGTCCCTTGTCCTGCGTGCTCTCAGAATCAACCTTTGCCATTTCCTCTCTCCCCTCCTCCTGGCTGCCTCATTGATACAGACATGGACAGATGAGGTCAGAAAACTCCAGTGTCCGCACACAGTGTCCTTTTCTGTGGGTCACTCACTCACAAGGTCAGCACAACAAACTCAACCTACTGCAAAGACTGTTTCTGGGAAGCTGGGGGAGGAGTGAGGCATGAACTGCTGTGTCTCCTGCCAGTCTCAGGTCAGCACGGGGACAGCTGATTGGAAGGCGAACATTTAGGAAAGGGCAGGAGGGAGGAGAGAAGGAGACCTGAACTAGGCAGAAGATTTCATATGGGCACTTTGGAAGACTACTCAGAGGCTGTTAACTGGAATGAGCTTTTATAACCTCCAATACTTTGTGATCACTGAAACCTTGTTGTGGTAATAACTAGAATTTGAATCAATTGCCTCAAAGCTCATTACTTTTGAAACCACAAATGTCAGAAATATAACCATTATTGTTGATGTTACTGTTTGGGGTGAGTGGGGAAAGATTGGCCAGCCTCTGAATCACCCACGTGTAGTATATTCCAAGGTGTAACTAGAAGGTATTATGTTCCTTTGGCCAGCCCGAGATATTTCAAGAGTCATACTGTACATTTGTGTAACACCTAGTTTATAAATTTAGATACATTTTTAGGAGATGAGAAATCATTTTGTTTCAGATTAAAAACTCACTCAAAATAAAAATCTAAATATTTTTCTTCCTGGTCACAGTTTTCTCAGGCTGGGGCTACAGAATGGAGCTGTCTTTTCTCCCTTTTATTTAAAGATTACATGAATCTCAGGAAAACAAAGCTACTGATTTTAGGTGGCCAAGAGCAAAGATTTAGAAAGAAGAAAGAAGACTTGTTTGGAAGATCTGCCTACTTTGGAAATGAAGAGAGTTTTATTTCTCAGAGACCAGAGGATTTATGGATTTATGCTTCCTCCTTAAGACAAATGACCCAAGCACATTTTTTTTTCTTCACCACTAACTCTAATCAATTACCTTTGTAACTAAAGGAATAAATAATCTCTAAAGAGAAACAGAGTTACAATGCATTGGGTTCTAGTGTCTGTGGTTATTTGAAACTTATTTATTTTTTCATCTTTCTAGAGCTGGATTCATAGCTAAATCTTAGGTGTGGAGTAATTTTTCCTTTTTCTAGGAGTCCTGATCCACACGAGACCAGTCGGGATTAGAATCACAGAAAGTCAGGGGTGGGAAGGGGCCTTGGAGACGCCCTGGCCCAGCGTCGGGTTTAACAGTTGAGACGCGCGGGGCCGGGGAGCTGGAGCTGGAGCGCCTCGCGCCGCGCCCCCCAGCCGGGAGCGCCAGGGCCCCGAGAGTCGCTCCGGCTCTGACGCTCGCACACCTCCACTTCTTTGCTCTCAGCCCCTTACTCTCGCCCTCTTTTTACAACTCACTTTAAGGCAAAACCCTCGTCCCGCTTCCCCCCTTCCTCCCGCCGTAATAGCAAGTAAAAGTTGCAGGCATTTGAATATTCCCACGCGCGAGCGGAGCGGGCCGCGGACAGCGCGCGGCGGCCGGGCTGCGCGAGCGCGCGCGGGGCACGGCCAGGCGTCTGCAGGCGCGCACGGCGACGCCGGCCCGGGCGGCCCGTCTCTGCGCCCGGCTCCAGCGGGGCGGCCCCGGCCGCGCCGCGCCAGGCTCGCGGGGGTCAAGTCCAGGTTGCGGCGCAGGAAGGCGGCGGGGGAGGGGCAGCCCGGCCGCGCCCCCACCTCCTCTCCTCTGCGCGCAGAGCGCGGAATGTTGGGACTGTGCCACAGGCGTGGTGTGTCTGCATAAACACCGTCAGCCCCCGGGCCGGCGCGTTGCGCGTTTTTAATTTCGCTTTACAAATTGCGGCCTCCTGCAGCTTGAGAGCGGGATGGAGATCTCGCCTCTCTGGCTTTCGGCTGCATTCCTGGGCGCCCGCCTTCTTAGCCACGACAGGGAGAGGCGCGCCCCTTCGTTTTCAGCACCCGAGGATTCTTAACGCACCTCATTTGTAACATTATCTTTGGCTCAGGGGGAGATGTTGCCTACTTACCTGGAACTGGCAAAACGTGGCTTCGTGTTAAAGTTTACTCTAGTCTCTGGGGCGGGGGAGAGAGCAGAATGCTCTCGCCACTCGGTTTACAACCACAAGCCGGGACAAGTGGCGGAGGCTGGTGAGCTGCTCTGCGGTGCGCAGCGCGCCTCTGCTCCGCTGCCCGCGTGTCCGCTGGGCACCGTGCCCTGCGCTCCTTCCTGGGCCTCGCCGGCCAGGGCTGCGCCCACCTCCCGGCCTTGCGCACCGTTCAGAACACAAGCCTCACTGAAAACCCCCTTTTAAAAATCGATTTAAGCACCCCTAAATCCCTGCTTTCTTCACTCCAATGGAAGGGGGGGATCATTCTCCTCACTTGGGAGAAGAATCCTCGAACCTGAGGAGACCTCCTTCAGGGCGTGTATTTGGAGGCAGGCCCATACGGACGACGAAGATGAAACCCCCTCGGAGCCTATGGCAGTTTTGACTTGAAGCATGAGCCGAGTTAACAAGGAAAGCAGCAGTAAATCAAGCCCAGGGCATGACCTGGCACTAAATTGTCTCTTACAGTGTCCAGATTTCTGGCCAAGTTGTCAATTTGGTGCCCCGTTTCTCCACTAGCCTCCTCAATTCCCCTTTCGGGTTGTGCTGTCTTTGCTGGTTCGCTTTTGTTTTACTGCCAAGTTATCTCTGCCGTAGCCCCCCTCTCCGCAACCCCCATTTTCTGACTCTGTTTTCCAAGTTCTTTAAGCATGACCAGAACAACACACCCACAGCTTCTTTGCTAAATCCTTCAAGTTGCTTCCCTGGTAGAAATTTTGAAACCAGCTCATGTCAGAACATTTTGTCCATCCCTCCCCACACGCAAGCTGATGAAAGATGGAAGGACTTGGTATTTGCTGGAAATGAAAACAGGGGGGAAGCTGCTGGAACCGACACCAGGATGTTCTTTCCGTCCTTTGCACAAGGTGATCGTGTATCCTTCACATTCTATATAAGAACAGCTCATAAAGAACACATCGCCCCTCTGGAGGGGACAGCGCTGGTGAGGGTTAACCAAGAGGCACTTCATGTGCCTGAGTAAATAGTCCGGGGAAGGATTAGACCATGTTAAACTAATAAGCTGATTGTGGTGATAAAGTTATTCCAAGGATTCTTTCCGCTTTATGTTTAACAGTGCAGTTTCTTCAAAGGCAGCGGGGAAACAGTGTTGGTTTTATGGCCTGGAACCCTCCATTCAGACAGCCACAAACATGCCTGCATTAACCATGGCATTCTCTCTCTTGATCCGTTAGATTTAGAAGGAAACCATGATATCACTACATGCACGTCGCAGTGTTTTTCCTCTTGATGTTCTACAAGTCAGAAGCAGGGAGAGCGAACACATTCAGCACACCGAGTGAGTGCTTCATAGACTCGCTTGTCCACAAGGTAAAAATGTGGAGCATCGAGCAGATAATTTCAATTGCCCACTGGACAGTGTAAAAAAGGAAAGGAAAATGAAGATATTCCCGAGCACAGGAAGGTTTCTCAAAGTATATCTCTGTGTAGTGGTATTGGTTGCCCTCAGTTTCTTGCTCAGCCATAATAACAGTGACAGTGATTAATAATAATAATAATAATAATAATAATAATAAAACTGCCCATATTTACTGAATACTTACAATGGGCCAGGCCCCAGCTAAGTGCCTGCATACTTGACCTCACTTAATCCTGACAAAACTTCAGCGAGCTGAGCTCCTATTACTCCAGTTTTATAGATGAAGAAATGAAGTCAGAAAGCGGTTGTGCCACTTGCCCAGGGTCACTCACCAAGAAAATAAATGAATTCAGAGCACCTGTTTGGACTCCAATACTCTTCTGCCTCCCACGTGATTTCATACTGAAAAGTTGTGGCAAAGTAAATTAAGAAACAAAATAAGAGCTATTTAATGTCTGATTCTGAGAAAAAGCTACCATTAAGGGGACACTGAGTATGAACTGGGCACTTAATCCTCACAGCTGCCCCTTGAAGCAGGTAGGTGGTAATACTCCCAGTTTGAGGAGGGGACAGCAGAGGCTCAAAGAAAATGAGTAACTTTGTCAGTCGTGTAGTGGCAGAGCCGGTGTTTGAACCCCAAGCCTGGGCTTTTCTTTTGCACCCTGGTTTTTTAATGACCTGTCATCCTCCTTCAGTTCATATCAAGTGATTGCCATTGCCCTGGCAGCTCTGAAAATGGAGAAATTAAGGTGGAGTGACTGCAGTGAGCTTTGTGAGACGGGGCATCTGGGGACTGTCCTTGAAGGACAGGTAAGGTCTGGATGGTGGGAGGTCAGGCACCAGTTTTGCAAAGGGCTAGAGGTAGAAATGAGCATGGAAGGGAGGAACCAGTCTGGCTGACTTGTATTTAAGTCAATCACTACAGCTGAGGCTGGTATCGTATCCAACCTGTCTTTGAACCCATGTCTAGCACATGCCTGGCAAGTAAATGTCAAGCTGCACTAAATAGGCTGAACCTCCTCACGTGGCCTGAGACCTCCCTCCTCCCCCGATTGTCTTCCATCCCCGCCCTGTGTTCTGCTTCTTTCCCTCTTCTCTGCCTGCTTGTCTTGGATTCACCAGTTTTTGTCACAATCGAGACACTTTTAAGATGGAGAAATGGCAGACTCATTGGCTGAGTTCCTGATGAAGAAAATGATGCTGGTGAGAATTATAAACACGTAAACATGTAAACACAGCTCTCTGTCTAGTGCCAGCCACTATTCTAAGCACTTTATGTGCCTTAATTTGTTCAATCCTCTCTATGAAGTAAGCGTGCTTATGATGCTCATTTACAGATGAGGAAATTGAGCTTAAGTGACTTGCTTAATTCCACTCCACGAGTTTCCGATTGCACCGTGAATTAAACCCCGGTGACCTGGCTTCAGTGTCTGTATAGCATACTGTCTTTTATTTAGTTAGTTTTTTAAATCCTCCTCAAGGATATTTTTTCCATTACTTTTCAGAGAGAGAGGAAAGGGAGAGGGACAGAGAGAGAGAGAGGGAGAGAAACATCGATGTGAGAGAGACACATCGATTGGTTGCTTCCAGCACATCCCCAGACCCAGGCCGTGGATGGAGCCTGCAGCCAAGGTACAGGCCCTTGACTGGGATCTAATTGGAGACCCTTCCGTCCTCAGTTTGATGCTCTAACCACTGAGCAAAAATCAGCTAGGGCCACACTGTCTTTTAAAGAAAAGCTGAACAGCTGGCAGGCATTGCTTGGTGGTTGAGCATCAACCTATGATACAAGGAGATCGAGGTTGGATTCCCGGTCAGGGCACATGCTCAGGTTTTGGGCTTGACCCCCAGTAGGGGACGTGCAGGAGGCGGCTGATCAATGATGACTCTCTGATCACTGATGTTTCTATCTCTCTCTCTCCCTCTCCCATTCTTTCTCTGAAGTCAATAAAGACATATTTTTAAAAAATTGAAAATTTAAAAAAGCTGAACATTGGTCCAACTGCATCCAAGCTACACACAGCCACCTCTTTGATGTGAATGATTCTGATCTTCAAGTCAAGCAAGTCAAGGTCAAGACTTGTAGTCTCAATTAGTTCTGAGACATGCTGGCCTTTCTCTCTCCCTCTCTCTCTCTCTCTCTCTCTCTCTCTCTCTCTCTCTATCCCTGTCTCTATCTATGTCTTTCTCTGTCTCTCTATCTTTCCCCCTCCCTTTCAGCTTTCTTGGATTTTTTGATTCTTCTTACACTTAAGCAGCATGGAATAGCACCAACTTTAGGCATCAAACTATGCCCTTTCAAAATCCCCACAGAGAGACGCATACAGTTCTAGATCATAACTGTTAGGAAATAATTTTGACTAAGATAGGCCTTGTGTGAATCAACCCCAAATTCAGTGCCCTAACTGTCCTGTGCAGGACTTAAAACCATGTAGGAGAACTCTTCTGTATACAAAGCTCATCTGTCTTCTTGTCTACTTGTCTGAGCCTTGTAGAAGCACAGGGCGGAGAAATGTCCTGTTCCCAATCTTCGAATAACACAGAGAGTTCACTAGGCAGCTCTACCACCTCCAGCTGTTGTAAAGTTGCAGGGGGACCTGACTAGTTCCTTCAAAAATGGAAACAGGAAGCAGCCACACATGAAATTTGGACTCCTGAATGCAAGTTAATACATCAAGCAGCTGTATGGATGTGACCATGAACCGGTGTTCCTTTAAATGCACTTAATAGCACAGCCAAATTTGAACTTCCTGCATTCCCCTGCAAGCATCCTTGCAAATCTGGCCTCTCAATGACATTGGTGAGCTGAACATTTTTAGGATTTGGGGACACTGTGTTAAAGTAGAGGCAAAGAACATGACAGAGAAGAATGACATGTAACTGCAACAAGATGATCCGGGGAAAGGATGTGCCATTTTTATATGGAAAACACCCTCTCCTGTCCTCTCTCTGATAAGTGTATGAAATTTCCTGGACATTAAATAAGAACAGGAAATACTTTGTAGAAGACTTATTAACATAGTAACTATTGAGTATTCTAATCCAATATAGAGATGGATTAATCAAGATGGGTATAGAAATTTGAAACTGTTCAAAGCAGGTTCTCAGATTTATATTAGCCTCTCATCAGCTGAAAAGATGGATCATGGCAGGCTCATTTAGGCAAAGCAAGGAACCATTTAAGGGCTCCTCAAAATCCTTGGGATAAAGTCCATGTGAAACAGTATTCAGGCAACTTCCTCGATGCTAGGAAGTCAGTTATTTTTGTGTTTCTGCCAGATCTAGAAATAAATACAATACCTTGCATCTTATTTAAGCCTGTGATCTCACTTGCCCTTCACAAGCTCTGTGAGGTAAGTGGACCACAGTCTCCCTGATGCCTGTTTTACAGATGAAAAAAGTCATAGGGAGATTTAGGGGCTCTGTTCAAGCTTCAGAGTTGTTTATCTATTGGGCCTGGAACTTGGGTCTTCCGCCTGCCACGTGGATACCTCTCTACCATAGTCACACTGCGCAGACTGCTCAGGTTTGCCACATATTTACTGTCAGATGTGTCTGACAATGATGGAGGTTCTGGTAATATCTGAGTATTGGAGTGAAGTGAGGATAGTGGGATAGCCTCCTCACACCTGGGAAAAATATCCAACGTGTTCCCAGAAGTTCTCATGGAGAGATAAAGGTTGAACCATGAGCATGTGGGACTGTGGGAGCTGGCTGGAGAGCTGGGAGGAGAGTTCAGGTTCGTTCACTCCCATCACATGTTCATTTGCTTGTCCCCAAAGCTGTCTCTGAGTGAGGATAAGAACCTTGATTCATGAGTTGCTAAGGACTCTGGAGGAAACTACTCTTATGTAAACACCACTGATGTGGAATAGCTGTAGAAAACCAATTATTCAAAGTTGACTTTTATTGTACTTTCAAACTGAATTTGTTGTCATTCCACATCTCTGTTCTTTTCCTTTATTTGAGAGTTTCTTTTCTTTCTTTTGTTCTCTTCAAACACCCACATCTCAGTAGCTTAACACGATTAGAACTTCACATCTTGCTCATATCAAAAACGAGTGTTTCTGAACAGCGGGCAGCCTGTCTCCAAGCAGAGGTGGTGGGCAGCACTTCCATGCTCGGGCGCTGTCACATTGGGATTCACCATCCACACGAGGCCTCCCAGGACATCGTGTTCATCTCCATCAAGCCCGTGGAGGTGAAAAGAAACTGCACATCGCACGAGGAAAGATTGCTACGGGCACCTCTGGAAATGGCACATGTCACTTCTGCTCATTTTCCATACTGGTATTTTTTTCCTGAGTTGAGAAAAATTTGGAGGCCAACTTCGAGTTTGACTTTAGTCAAGGTGTTCTGGAACCAGTATTTTATGCTGGACTCTGAGTTTACCATATCTGGTAGGTGGACCTTATGCAGGCATTTCTCTTGCTGCAAATACATAAAAATGTTAGATTAAAAAAGTATTCAGAAAATACTTTAAAATATATAGTTAAACTGGAAGGAAACTGGAAAACCAAAACAGGAACTCAAACCCAGAAGAGAGAGCTACAGCTGGTGCTGAGATGGCCTAAGGGCTGGTAATGAGCATGGGTGTAGGTCGCAGGAACTGGGTGCTGGGAGTTTCAGCGCTTACACTGTGACAGGCTGGTCTTGAGGGCTGGAACTGAGGCCTTCAATGTGGGACACTCAAAGGGCCACCAGCCTTTGGGGGCTGTAAAAACAATACCTTGGGGCAGACTAAAGACTGGGGTTTAATAGAAGGAAAGGTGAAAATTTCTCCAAGGGACTCTTACACAAGCAAGGGTGCATGGCTCCAACTGAAAAACACCTTTTGCTGAAGATACACACAAAAAAATAAATAAAATAAGCCACCAAGACGCAGGGTCGCTAGACGTGATAAGTGGGAATACTGACACCCAATGATGTGAGAATATAGAAAAATCCAAAAGAAACATAAAACAAAGAAGTGTTTAGAGTGAAGAGAAACACATTACAGAAATGGTAAGGTAAGAAAATCACTTTGTAAGAAAAGAATAAGCAGATTTGAAAAATAACAAAATAGAAATTATAAAAATGGAAAATATTGATATTTAGAATTCAATAGATGGGCTAAAGAACAAATTAGTCATAGTTGGGAAAATTATTTAACCAGGAGGTAGAACTGAGGAAATCACCCAGAATATAGTACAGAGAGATAAGGAAATAGAAATTTGAGGAGAGAGTTAGTGATACGGGTAATAGACCAAGGAGACCCAGTATATATCTGATTATGATTTCTGGGAGAAGGTATCCTGAGAATCAAGGAGATGTTTAATCCTGTATCCTCACCCAAGGATGTGTTTTATTAATTTTAGAGAGAGAGAGGAAGGGAGTGTGAGAGAGAAAACTACCAATGTGAGAGAGAAACATTGATCAGTTGCCTTCTGTACCCTCCAGGGATCAAACCCACAACCTAGGTATGTGCCCTCGACCAAGAATCGAACCCGTAACCTTTTGATGTACGGGACAACACTCCAACCAACCGAGCCATCCAACCAGGGCTAGGAGATATAGTATTTGAAGACAAAAAAGCAGAACTTTTCTAGACAGGAAAAAAATGTGAGTGCTCAAAACAAAGCCACACAGCTTGTCCCTTCAGCAATGTCCTCTCTCTCTCTCAATCAGTTTTTCCCTGTACTACCTTATTCCCTTCAGCAAACAAGCATATTTCAGTAACACGTCATGGTAAAAGAAAACAAACTCCCCTTGCCCCCCCCTTTCAGATGCTACTCCATTTCTCTGTTCTTTTCACAGCAACGTTCATTCCAAGAGCTGCGCGTATTCCCCATCTACACTCTGTGTCCTCCTAGTCTTTCTTGGACTCCTTCTAATCCAGGTGTCACCTTCATCCCTCTGCAGGAGGTCACCCATGATCTCCACATTGCTAACTCCGATGGTGCATTTTCAATCCTCCTTATGTGCTATCAGCAGCATGCGGTAGGGTTCATTGCTCCCTCCTCTTTGAAACGCTTTCTTCACTTGGCTTCTAGGGCGTCACTGTCTTTTGGATTCATGCTGCTCTGGCTGTTCCCCCCCAGTATCCTTTGCTGGTTCCTTTTCATCTCCTGACCTTAAACAATGGAGTCAACAAAGGTTTAGGTTCCTTCTCTACTTACTGCCTAGCGCAACCTCCTCCCTGTCACGTAGCTGTAAGTACTAAATGCTGGCAACTCCCAAATTTATGTCTCCAGCATGGACCTCGTCTCTGACTTCAAATTCCTATATCCAACTTCCCGTACTACAGCTCCACTTGAAGATCTTAATATATTCAAAAGGAAACTCTTGATTTCCCCTGTTCCTCCCTCTAAAATTATTCCTCTTAAAAACTTTCTTTCTCAGAAAATGACTATACCACTCTTTCAGTTAGTTGGTTCAAAAACGTTGCTGTCATCCTTGTAATTTCTGTGTATCTCACACCCCAAGTCAGCAAATGCTATCAATTCTATCTTTGAAATGTGTCTAGAATTTGACCACTTCCCAACACCTTTTTTAGGACCACTGCCATGGTCCTAAAAAATCAGCACCATCTTTCCCCTGGACACCGTGATGACCTGCTAATTAGTCAGCCTTCTTCCCTACATAAAAAAATGTTCTCTGCACAGCACACAGAGTGAGTTTTTTAGACATATGTCACACCCCATTGTTTAAGATTTCAGTGGTTTTCCAGAACCTTTCCAAAGACCCTTCACCGGGCTGTAGGGTCAGTGCGCATTACCACCCGTTCACTCATCTGACTTGGTCAACCACCGTTCTCTCTCTCACTTTTCCTATTCAGCCACTTTGGCTCCTGTGCTATTTCTTGACCACACCAAGCTTGCTGTCACCACAGGGCCCTTCCACGTGCTGTATCTTCCATCATAAGTGTCTTTCTCCAGATATTTACATAATTGGTGTCCTCATTTACTCCAGTATCTGCTTAAATGTCACCTTATCAAAAAGGGCTTCTTGATCACCTTATTTAGTGTTTTCCTAGAATTCATTGTCCTTCATAACCTAATTTGTTTTTCTCCATAGCACTTACCACTTCCAGATATAATATATTTGTATGGACTGTTGTTTCATTTCCATTGCCTGTCACAGAAAGTAAACTGCTTGAACATGGTAACTTTGTTTTGCTATCTGCTGATCCTTAGTGTCTGGATCTGGCATGTAGTAGGTGCACAATAAATAAATATTGAGTGACTGAGTGGCTCCTGAGTAGAATATATAAATACAAACCCACACCTAGACCCTCACAATGAAAACTATTGAACATCAGATAACCAACAAAAATATTAAAAGAATACAGAGAAAAAGACAAATTATCTACAAAGAAATGATAATCAGATTGAGAACAAAATTCCCTAAAATAATACCAAAAGATGATGGACTAATTTCATTAAATTGTGGAAGGCAAAACAGTCAACCTAAAATGAGTACTTAGGTAAGTTTTTTGGGAGTGAAGGTAGAGAGAAGACATTGCAGACAACAATTTAGGGTCCTTTAAAAAGCTATTTAAAAATGCCGGCAGGGAGTGGCTCAGTAGTTGATCATCGACCTAAGATCCAAGAGATCGCGGTACAATTCCCAATCAGGGAACATGCCCGGGTTGCGGGCTCAATCCCCAGTAGGGAGCTTGCAGGAGGCAGTCGATCAATGACTCTCTCATCATTGATGTTTCTCTCTCTCTTTCTCTCTTTCTATCTCTCTCTCCCTTCCTCTCTCTGAAATCAATAAAGATCTATTTAAAAAATAAATAAATAAAAAGATACATGCATTGCACACTTGACTCTAGTAATCCCTTCCCTACAATTAAACATCCTTAAAGAAAAACACTGCTAAAGTTACTTTCCATTAAATCAAATGGGAAAAATTCTAAATCATTATATACTAACCCCAAACTACTATTTGTAAAATGCAACCAAAACACAACACAGCACTGACATAGCACAGCCATCAAATGCTTAAGTAAATAAATGCTTACAACATTACTTCCAGATTACAGAACAGTGAGCATGGCTGTTAACAAACACCTCTCTGGAGTAACACTGGATGCTTCCCTTCGGCACCGGCGCACAGAAGAACACTGTGCTGGCTCTCAGAGGGCTTTTCAGTCTTCACATGAGTCTACCAACCGTATCTGGAATAGAACTTTAGACTCTTCTTGCACATTGCTCTGTTTAAAGTGTTGATTACATTTTGAGATGTACTTAAATTTTTTAAGCAAACATTAGCCAAAAAAACTATTATATACAGAAATACATAAGTTGTATGAAGTTTGGGAATGAAAAACAGGAATATGTTAGTCTAAGGATCAGTTTTCAAAGTATGTTTGTATTTCAATAAGAAGGAAATCAAAACCACTGGAAAACAAAGAAATTGGTAAACACATAAGTAAAATAAATAAGCATTGATACAAGAAAACTCCCAAAACAGTAGAAATAATACTGACTAATGGGAGAGGGTTAAAAATAGTGCAGAACTAGAACACTAGCTAATGAGATGGCTGGCAGGAGGGGTGAGGGTCCCCTGCTTTGGGAGGAAGGCAGAGCCATTGGTGACTTTGACTTTATCATGTGCCCATGTTAACATTTTTTAGTGGCACTTTACTAAGAATAAAAATACAATTTATAACTTCAAGTCAGTAGAAAGAAGCAAAGGAGAATGAAGAAAGCTGGTCCTATACAAGACAGAACATAGAGAAAAGGTAGCAAGAAATGTGGTAATAGAAAACACAAAATAAAATGGTAGAAAGCAGTGTCAGTAAACAAATTCTTCAGTTAAAAGGCAGAAAAGCTCAGATCGTATTTGAGAATGTGCCCAATCATATTCTGTTTATAAGAGACCTGCCTAAACATACTGATGCAGAAAAATACAAGAAGATATGAAAGAAGAGATGTAACCTGTAAAGTTCCTCCCAAATGGAAAATACTTGTAGATTTAAGTCACATCATTCGTCAGATTATTTCTTGACTATCTTTATTTGATTTTCTCCCCTGCTAGGGTGTGAACTTTTCGAGAGAGGTTATCATGTATTTTTAACACTCTACCCTAGTATCTGATATACAGTAGGCTCTGAATAAATACTTGTTAAATGAATTTATGAAAAAAAATGAATGAATGGCCAAGATAATAAGTTGAATCACCCTTTGACATGTGCTATTTACCAGTGTGCCTTTGTGTGTATGTGTGTGTGTGTGTGTGTGTGTGTGTGTGTGTGTGAGGTGCTGTTTTCTTGAAGTTGGTAAAGAGTTCCATGAATATTATTTAGGTATTGTCAGTTTTATTTTATTTTCATTCTGGCTATTATGGATATCTTGGTTATTTTGTAATATATTAGGTCTTTATTTCCTATTTTCCTCCCCTCTTCATTCAGTTGGCTCAGTGTCACCTATTCTCTTCTTGAAAATGAAATGATGCCAAATACATCAGATTTTGTAAGGCCTGCGCTGTCAGTGTACCTTGTATCTTCTTTCAGTTTTTCTTACTTATGCTGCCCAAGGTTGTGGTTATGATTATTTCTGAAAATACAAAAAGGTCTCAAGGCGGACACACCCTCGTTTGTAAATAATGGTTGAGTCACTTAAAGAAAATGTACAGCTTGGTTACCATTGGAATTAAAACAGTTCCTATCAAGGCTCGGCGAGGCCGAGCCGGATCGGAGAGGTGGTGGCTGGGCTCTGTCCTGTCCATGCAGGAGCCCCGGGGACGCTGCGTCTGCCGGCTTCGGGAGGGTGTGTGTAGAATGTAATGACAGTCCTTGTCCCATCCTCTGGGAAACTAGAGACTGGAAATGCCGTGTGTTTTTCTATTAATAAAGGACAGAATCGCTCGGTGGTAATTAATATCATCCTCATGACTAAATTTAGGTGTCAGCCAAGTTGTTCGGGCATGTTTGCTTCTTCTGGAGGAAATGTTATCTGGGTTTGGCTTTTATCATTTTGCTATATTAAATCCAGCTTTACATTTTTGTGTGTGAAATGCTCTAAGAACATTGCCTCATACCCTCAGTTCAATTCCAAGTGATCAACGTAGGGGCCGAGGCTGCAGGACACCGAACATCTGGATATTTGCAAACATTCAGTGTTTCGACTGAAGTTTCCATTTGTTGGTGTGGATTTGCCGGACTTCCTTGACACTTCTGATCAACAAAAGACTCCCTAAGTAATCCATGTAGGTGTTATTCAAACTCAGTCTTTTTACCAACAATGACTTATTTGTACAGAAAAAGTGACTTAAAATGTTCTACTTCCACATTCTACATTTGAAATCCTTATTATTCTTGTTTTTTTGGATTCTGGGTCTGATTCCAGAGGTGCACAGCCAAGATGGGTCCAGTTCCTGGGCTGTAGGCCCCTCTTTACACACACACTGGAGCCTGAGCTTATGACCAGCTCATGAAATGACCACTGGCGCCACTGAAACTCTTGTTAGCAGCACAAAGCCAAACGGCAACTCTGAGTTCTGCTGAATGAGACACTCATCAACAAAGAAAAGGGATCATGGGGCTTCTAGGTGAGCAACTCAGTGAATCCCAGACACGAGATTTTAGTGCTAAAATTGGGAGAGTCCTGGGTAGACCGGGACAGGTGGTCACTCCACGGGGCTGTGGGGCCTTTGGGGATGGTGGCAAACATCCCATGGAGCCAGGCTGGGATAACCTGAAGTGCCTTTCCTGCACCACCTCTCTCCTACTTTGTGTCTGCTGAATTCCCTTTATAGGAAATATATATTACTTGTGCAGTTTTTGAAATCCTACTGATTCTTTATGGTCTAGATAAGATGTCGCTTCCTTTGTGAAGTCCCCCTTGATTCAATTCTCCAGTCCAAATGGACTAGTTCTCTGCAGCTGGAACAGGCCTTGATTCCCTCTCTGTACTTCTGAAACCCAAAAGCTCAGAATATGGAAAGCTTTTGTGTATTTATTTGGTTGCAAAACACGACCTTCTGATCTGAAGTCCCTTTATAGCCTTCATTTATCTCACAACTATGAATATAGGGTGTCCTCAAAAATGTATACATACACTTTTAATAATCATAAAGGCAGTGCTTATTAAAATATATCTCATTTTCAAAATTAGGCTATCAGCTATTAAAGTGCATATACATTTTTGGGGACACCCTGTATTCATACAATTTTGCTGCATAAATATATCATGTTTGTTGGCAGAGGATGACCAGACTCTAACGTGGGTGTTAGTTAATAAATGATGTATGCACTATTTTTTCTTTCCAGAATCTGAAAAATTCCTACATGCAAGTGGCCCTGAGGTTTCAGATTAAGTTAGAGTGAACATGTACTTCTACAAGGGTACTGTTTCATTCAGTCTGTTTGCAGTTAATTATTTATATGTCTCTGAGTCTTGGCTCCCGCATCTATAAAATGGGAATACCAATGTCTGTCATGACATCTGAAATGAAAAGTTTTTCTAACAAAGAGGCATCATTAACGTGACTTCTTTCCTCTCCTCTTATCCTACCTGGTATGCTGCCTGTTTTAGTTCTTTTCTGTTTTTTTGTTTTTTTAATTTTAGGGAGTGAGGGAAGGGGAGAGAGAGAAACATTGATGTGAGCGAGAACCATCAATGGGTTGCCTCTGAACGTGCCCCAACCATCGGACCCACAACCTGGGCATGTGTCCTGAACAGGAATGAAACCCACTGACTGCCTCTTGGTGTATGGAATGACACACCAACCAACTGAACCACACCAGCCAGGGCTGTTTTAGTTGTTTTTGAGTCTCTGCAAAGAACCATCTTTTTCATAGCTAGTGCTCAATAAGCATTGCGAGATCTGAAGGCAGACATGCCCTCAAAATGATCAATTCATGGGTGATTTTTCTCAGTGTCACATCTTCTAAATCAAACTAAGGTTAATCTAGAATGAATTTTCAGAAAGTGGCCAGAATGTGGTCATTAAAATGTTGCCTCTGCTCTGTTGACCACATGCAGAGACTGGGTATATATGGAAGTAGCTGTTCATGGGACATCCTTGAGAATAACCAAGGAAAGAGTTTCATGGACTTTAAGGCACAGGATAATGTACAGTATATCTGGGGTTGGTGAGAAGACACCACAGAGAAGATGAGCTCATCTGGCATTTAGCAATCAGAAAGGAGGGGACTCCTTCAGAGCAAAGCAATGTTCTCAGAATGGGAATTTGACCAGAACAGTTGGTCTATAATTCAAATACAATCTACTGTATTTGATCATAAGACACTGACTGATTCAACAAAAATGCCAAGATAAAGAAACTTGTATATTTTTCAAATATTAGAAAACCTCATATCAGGAAGATATGGTTCTTAATCCTGAGCAACCTAAAAATGGTTGGTAACCTTCACCTTTTTAAAGCCAGTTTTCTCATATATGACTAGCAAATATCAATAGTGTCTTTTTCAAATATAAAGGCATAGTGTATTAATTATAGTTCAAAAGGAACTTGGATCTTCTCGGCTTATGCAGAAATTCCTTCTCCAGCACCATTCCCTGATGGTCAGCCACCTTTTACTTCACTGTTTGTGATGGGGGATCATTGACTCCAGAAGCAACTTTGTTTTCCAGCAATTTTATTTGTTAGAAAATGATCTCTCATATTGATCCAAAAATCTTCCTTCTTGTAACTCCCACTCTGTGGTTTCAGTTTTGCCTTCTGGAATGTCTGAGGATCAAATGTATTTTTCTTCCCGTGATGACATTAGCCAGGAGTATGTTTAGCTGCAGTAAACAGAATACCTAACTACTGTGGGTAAGCAAACAGGAGCTTGTCTTTCTCACAAAGCAAATTATCTGCAAGTAGACAGTCCAGCTGGTAGAGCTCTCAAGGATATGGGTGCTTTCTCTCTTTCGACGTTGCCATTCTTCATGCGATTTCTGCTGTATCCTCAGGTAGGAGAAAGAGAAAGATCTAGGGAGTGAAAGGCATGCCAATCAACTCTTTCCTTCTTAGAAGTTCAGCAAAAACTTTCATGCATCTGACTTCTCTTTAGCCAGAATTGGGTACGTGGTCACTCTTAGACCAATCACGGCCCATGAGAATGAAATTACTATGCTGGTTTAGACCTATCATGATGGGGCTTGGGTGGGGTCTCTTCTTCCTGAGATCAGGGGTCTCTTTGGAAACCTAAGCAAATCTGTTTGCTTAGCAAGAAAATAGTAGGTAGGGTGGAGACAAGAGATAGTGGTAAGACCATGAGAACACAGTCCACCACAACCACACTTCGAATATTCAAAGATTGCTCTCAAATCTCCCTGTAATTTTCTCTATTTGAGGTTGAAATGCACTCAGTTTCCTCACCCTTATTTTTCTGCCTCTTTTGGTTGGCCGCCTGTGTATGGCTCTATCTAGCGTGTGCCTGGAACTCAGCCCAGTCTTTCTGATGTGCCTGGCACCAGTGTGTGTAGCGCAGTAGGACTATATCTGTGGTCAGATTTTACATTTTTCATCCACATTATTGGCTTTTGTGACAGTCATTTCGTGAGCTGGCTCTTACAGAGTTTGCAGTAAATTCTCCAGTTTCATAAGGACTAGCCACAAGTAATATCTCCTATCCAGTATCTGTGTAACTGACTTTTGAAAAAAACCTAAATGAGGCTTACAATGTGCTGATTTGGGGAACCAATGTATTAAAATACAGTAAGGGTTTATTTTGTTTAACCTTAAACAGCTGTTCACTAATGAAATATGTTTAGAGGATTATGACATACATTTTATAAAGAGCCTTTAAAAATTTCTGTGAAACCCATAAGTAGCATTGATATATTTATTACTGCATATGGATTTAAAAGAAAAACTGTCACCTCTTTATGTTTCTTTTTACTTTTCCTAAGACGCTTTTTTCTGGTACATTATTGTGTGCTACCACTAGGCCACACCCAATCAATCTGATTTATGCTGTAGCTGAGTGGGAAAGAGAAAGTAAGGCACAATGACTTTAGTATGCTCAATAATAGGCGTGTAATAGAGAGGTAATACTTTTGGAAATATATTATTTCATGAACTTTTAGGAAATATGAAATTCTGCTTCTAAGTGCTTTTTGGTCTAAAGCATTTTTATCCAATATAGGATTAGTGTGTCAGTGTGTCTTGAAAAGCAGAAGTGTTAACAGTTATACTGTAATGATCACATTTGGTTTTGTGATACCCAGAATGTATCTAGCAATTTTTAGGATTGTCATAAAATATTATCAATGATTTCAGTTCACTTTAATTATATATAGATGAATAGGTATGGATAAAGCTAGATAAATAGATGACATGTGGAATTCATAAGAAGACTGAGATATGTTATGCAAGTCTGTATCCAGAATAGGGTACCAAGTATCCAAACCATTATAAATCACAGTTACGTGTCTTAATGTGGCTTTATAAACACTGCAATTGCTCACCGCCATAAGAAGCGTGCGGGTCTAAAGGCCTGCTGAGAATATGTTCAGAGCATTAGAATTTCTTTACAATCTGTAAGAGATTACTATTATTGGATCTATAAGAAGCCACTGAGATGGTGACAAGAATATTTATTTCACAAAGCTTATGAATAGCTCTCTAAGCAACCTGGAAAGAACAAAGTTGGCTTCCAAACCTACATACAAAATGAAAAGAATAATGTGTTTGCAGACTTTTAAAAGTACACTGTTGTTCAAGGAATGTGAGCATGATGGTAACCTGTGAGTTATGCCAATGCAATGAAGTGCATATATAAAAGAACAAGTTAAAAAAAACCCAGAATTCAAAACAATAGTACACATAGATGTAAAATAGATGTATAACATTAAAAATGGCCAGGGGAACACAGAGAGATATAATTAAGAGTTTAAGGTTTAGTAGGCACTTTCCGTATTTTTTTAAAACTAAGTTACTGGCTCACTCTAGCTATGGCTGAGGGAGGAGAGCGGCAAATTTTGTCCCTAAAAAGCAAATATAAGCATGGACAAAGTGAAAAACAAAAATGGGCCATTCAGCACTTCAGAAATGAACCAAAGGTATATAATAATCTGCAGAACACTTGTGCCTGAAGTACTGCTAAACATTGGTTAGGAGAAAGGAAAATCACTCTCTCTGAGCAAGTCACTGCTAAGAGAGTAGAAAGACAAGCCACCTAATGGGTGAAAATATTGAAAATCGCAATCTGATAAAGGATTTGCATCTAGGATATATAAAGAGTTCTCAAAATTTAGTAGCAAGGAAACAAACATTCAATTATACGAATTGGCAAAAATTTTAATACTTCACCAAGCAAGATTATGTGGGTAACAAGTAAATGGAAGGAAGTTCAGTATCATTAGTCATAGGAATGCAAATTAAACCACAATGAGATGCTATTACTTTCTTATTAGAATGATTGAAAACCAGGCAAGCAAGCCTGACAATACTAAGTGCTGGTGAGTGTTCAGAGCAAATGAACTTTCGCAGATTGCTGGTAGGAATGCAAACTGTCACAGCCATTCTGGGGGAAAAAAGTTTGTCAACTTTAAAAATAAAGGTAAATATACATCTACCAGATAACCCAGCAATTCTACTCTTAGATATTTAACCTAGTAAAATGAAAACTTACGTTTACACAAAAACCTGTACCTGAATATTTACAGCAGCACTGTTCATAATCACCCAAACTGGAAACAAGCCAAATGTTCTCTAATGAGTGAATAGATGAACAAGCAGTGATACATCCAAATGATTGAAATACTTACTCAACAACAAAAATAAGGAACAGCTAACTCCTGCCACAAAATGAATGTATCTCAAACACATTACACTAAGTTAAAGAATTCAGACCCAAAAGGTGGCCTACTAGATTTCCTGATCCTAGATAAGAGACCTGAGGAGGCAACCCTTTGGGCCTCTGGGCACTGCTGCATTTGGATGTGGTGCCTGGAGCTTTGTACCATCTTGAAAAAGTGAAGGAGAAGCCCCGAGGGCAAATCTGACCCACTGAGGATGGCGGAGCAGCGTGAAGGAGAAAACATAGTCCTTGAGGACGCTACTGAGGCTTGGGATCAGCCGACCCTGCAACCTCCCCAACCTTGGACATCCTGACGTGTGCGATTATAACAGTTCTTATATTAAAGTCAGTTTCAGGCAGTGTTTAATGATACATGAAACTGAAAACATCCTAAATGATTCAGCATTACATTAACTTTGGTAACGTAATTTTAATTTTCTGTAGAGAGTGTCTAGACTGCAGTATTAATCTTCTGTGATGTAACATTTAGTAATTTTTACTTTTCAGCCACTATAATATAAAGAGGGCCCCTTTCTGTAAATAGTGCCAGGTAAAATTTGCAAGCATTTTCTGCTTCCTAAGAGCAGGATGCTTACCTTTGAGCCAGGTCCTCATTCATTCATCCACTAATTTATATTTTTTGAGCGCCTCCTACGCTGGAGCCTTGGGATACAACAGCAATTTAAAACTGACAACATCCTGGTCCTTGCGTAGCTCGTGAGAGCTTGTGATCCTCTGATTTGGCAAAACCAACCAATGGTCCTTTAGTTATGTAGACGTGAAACTAACTCCCACCCATTGGCTCTTGGAGAAAGGATGGCAGTAAGTGTAGTAGACGGAGAGATTAAGTGTTTTGATTAGCAATATAAAGTAAACATATATTTTAGCACAAAAAATTATGGCTTCAGACTTCGTAATTTCTTAGGGGAATCTGCAAGATTCTATGTATCAATTTAAATTACCTATTCCTTTAAATTATTTCTTTGTTTTTAAAACAATTTTATTGAGGCATAATTGACACACAAAAGCTGTAGGTATTTAATATGAACAACGTGATGTGTTTGGAGATAAGTATATGCCCATGAAACAGTCATTACAATCAGTGCCCTAGACTTTTTCATCACCTTCAAAAGCTCCCTCCTGCCCCACAAATCAAAACCACAAAGAAAAGGAAAACCTTTTACACTGTTGGGAATGCAACATGGTGCGGCTTCTATGGAAACCAATACGGAGGTTCCTCAAAAAATTAAAAATAGAACTGCCATATGACCCAGCAATCCCGCGTCAGGGCATATTCCCAAAGGAATTAAAATCTGGGTCTTAAAGAGACTGCTGCACGCCTGTGCTTATTGCAACAGTATTCACAGCAGCCAAGACAGGCAAACGACCTCAATGTCTATGAACGGATCAATGGATAAAGGCCGCGTGATGGGGCATCTACATCGCGTGTAGGACCCGGGTGGCTGGGATGGCTCACACTTCTGCTCCTTGTTTGCTGTGTGATGTTGGACAAATCACTGCCACACTCTAAGTCTCGATGTCCTCATTAACCAAATGGAGAGAGAGAAATGAAGTCATGTATTTCTTTGGGTTACTTTGGGAAATGGCATGATAATGTATGTGAAAGGGCATTACTAACTGGGAGACATATCAATTTTAGTTTTTGTTTATTTTTTGAGGTTAGTTAAGGGTAGAATACTTTGAAAGTTGAGGTCCCAGACATTTGTTGTAAAAAAACAATTTCTGTTTTTTTTTTTATTACACAGTAATACATAATCACTGTTGAAAACTGAAAGCACCAAACACACACACACACACACACACACACACACACTTGTGCATACACCCCCCGCCCCAAGGTCAGAGTGTCCTCCCAGTGCCTCTCTGACGTTGTCCTGCCCGAGGCTTCTAGTCAATGGGAGGCAGTAACACTGTACATACTGTCATGACATGGGGTATAATCTATCACTATTGTCTTCAATCTTTATTTCCTTGTGATTCTTCTTAAGAAATTCTTCTCTATGCAGGTTGTATAAATAGCCACCCATATATTATTCCAGAAACTTGAGGAATTCTTTTATTAACATTAAATTTATTAGTCCATCTGGAATTAATTTGACATAGGGTGGGAGAGATGTGTCATATTTTTGCAAATGACAATTCACTTGCAAAATGGATATCTTTGCAAATGATACTTAACACTATTTATTGAATGACTCAGCCTTTCATCACTGATTTCAGTTGCAAATTTTTCCACATATTATAAGCTACTAAATATGTGATAATGTTTCCTAATCAGCTGTATATTCCACTGAATTATCTGTCCTTTGCTCAGTCATTCCCAAATATTTTAACTAACTTTACAGAAGGTATTAATGTCTAATAAGTGAGGCCCTCAACCTTTTTTTTTCAACATCAATTGGCTTTATTGAATGCTTATTCTCTCTGAAGATCTGTAGCATCCTTTATTTTCATATTCCAGACATCCATGAAAACGTAGAAAGGTCTCTAAACTATCAACAAAATGAGAATTTAAGTTGACAGACAATATGATGCCAGAAGCAGGATATAAGCTTTGCAAATTCTAAGGAAATTGGAGCTGGATTTAGAAAACCTCCCAAAGAGTCCACTTGTGCCAGGTCTCAGGTCTTACCTTGTTTCAATCTCACAAACCATATTGAATTAACAAAAGTTATAACATTGTAACCTAGGTAACACTATTGCTCATTTCCCCTTCCCCTTCCATTATTTTTACTATTAAAGAAACTGAGGCTCAGAGAGTTGCAGCAACTGATCGACGGTCACAGAGCAGAACTCGGATTATGCCACAGATCTAGAATGTGGTCGATAAATACTTGTTGGTGATGAAATTTAATTTGAAGAAAAGTAAAAGACAGATGACTTTGTGCTTTTATTTATTTATATAGAATATATATTGAAAACATATCATTACTTTACATAGGGGTGCATGTTAAATTGTATATTTAGCATTGTGGTATACATTTCATTCCATATACTGCTTTATATTCATCCAGTTCATTGCTTTTGACTGCTACATTATATTCCATAGTACACATCTATGATCCCCTAGTGATGGGGACCTGAGTCCCCTCTACCTCTCTGCTACACAAATAATGTGATGTTGGGCATCCTTGAACAGAAAAAGTTTCTCAGGAGGAAATGTCAAGTCTCTGTACTTTCTGTAGCAGGTCAAAGCATGAAAAGAGAGTTAGGCAGCTGGGGATGGTGTAATATTTATTCTAAATGCAACCAATAGGAACCGGAGGGCATCCCCCATTAAAGGGACTGCTCTACAAAGAGAACCATTAAAATGAATGTAAATCACAGTAGCTTCAGGGACAGTTTAATAACAATCTGACTTTTTATTGGGTGAGCAGGAGATGTGCCAGCTTTCTCCTAACAGAGCCTTCTGGATCTTTTGCAGAGAGAGATTCTATCTGAACTGCTATCACGATTACCGAGGGCAGAGGGCTGCTCTGGGAGTAATGGCCATAAATCCAATTAGTAACTCACTTTCTCTTTTGCCACAGGCTCCATTTCCCTCAAACACATAGAAGATAATTCCACACTCTGGAAACTGGTAAATCCCGAGGGCTCCATGATATCATGCCAACAAGACACAAAGGTCCTTGTATGGTGAAAGGTCTGGAACGATCCACATTAGACTAGCAACAGTGGAAACCTCCACAGAAGGGAAGGGAAAGGTGCTGGGGTGAGTGGTGTGGGGCCTGGTCACTTTATTCTGTGTTCTTGTGTATCGCTTCAAACAAAAATGTATTCTTGTCTTATGAAATAAGGAAATGGGAGAAAAACCTAAGGATCTCTGGAAAGCTTTAGCAAGATTAAACTCCATTTTATGGCTGAGGACACTGAGGCAGCCAGGGAACAGGGAAGGTTACGCCATCCTGCTCCTAATGAGGAGGGGTGTGTGGGGCTGGTGCCTGTGTCCCTTGATCCCTTCACTGCCGCCCTGGGTTTGCTGGGGTGGTCAGTCATCAGCGCCACCGGGGGACTGAGGAGCCCAAGGGCTGAGCCAGAGGAGAAGAGTCTTGGATTCCAGACCACTGCTTGTTTGAGAACTTGCATACTAAAGAAAACATATTCTTTAATGGCTAATCTTTATGATCCCAGGTAACGAATTAAGATGCCTGGGATAAAAATAAAATATGTACCAGCTTAATTATGATTTAAAAAATATTGCATAATTGCTTTACTTTCGCTTCCTCTGAGATTGAAAAGATACATGTCGAGAATGGCTAGTCTGGGGCATGGAAGCAGTCATACAGGGTTCTTCTTTTCTCTTATTACAGCTACACTTGTTAACAAGATACTTCTTGTGGGTTGGTAGTTTTGTTAAAATTATTATTGAAATAAATATATGAATGACTAACTCACATTTTTGCATGAGCTTGTAGAAAACACACAAAGAATTTGGATTTGAATCCTAGCCAGACCTGTCATTTACTAGTGACCTTAGCAAGTGATCTGACCCTCTGAAGCTTTAGTTTTATTACCTTAAAAAATATGAATAATGCATAATTCATATGATTATTGTGAGGATTAATTAAGGCACTGCAAGTAGAGCTCTCAGTACAATGCCTGGCAGGTAGTAAGCACTCAATAATGATGCCTATTAGTGTTCTAATGAGTGCATATTTATTATGATTATTTGTGTTTGGATGACTCCAGGGATCAATGAGATATTTGTCAGGTGCACGAATATCTTGGGTTCCTCTAAAGCAGAGCTTGAGACAAGGATTTGTGTTCAGGGTGTCTATTCAGGTGACCCCAGGAAATGCAGTGAGAAGCGAGTCTGGGAAGAGAAGGAAGTCACTTAATGTGCGTCTGTGGGCAACTGGACACAACCCTGGGGACCTGCCAAGTGATGGTGTAAAATATACTTCCAAAGCATGGTGTGGACATCTACAGTGTCTCTTATAACTACATAAATAAATCTTCGTTTAGGTTTAGAGTATGTGTTGCTTTGTGTTTAGAAAAGAGGTGCTGTTGTTACAAGTCAGACAACTGTCTCCACCATCAGACTTTCTCCTGCGTTGGACAGTCACTCTGCTACTGCAGTCCCTTGCCAGCTCCTTCTGCGTGACCTGGTATAGGGCACGGTTTATGTCGCAAAATGTTTCAGTGTGATCAACACACCTATGATACTAAGTTTAAGTTCACACGCTTACTTTTCCATTTAAAGTTGAGGTAACTCATCCCTTAGACTCTGGTTCTCAAAATTTTGGTGAAGGAGCTCCTGGAAATCGCGGTCCTCTTTACAGAGAACACCACACTCATTGCAAAACAACACGTAATTTCCGTGTATTTCATTCCCAACATAAATGAAAAAAATGATTGCAAGAATTATGACCATATTATGAAATTATTCACATGGACATGCAAACACATGTGCATAGCAGTTAAATGTAATGGTCTCTTTATGAGTTTCCACTAATGTTTGTTTGCTAATTGATCATTAACTTGTTATCTGCTGCAATTTGCTAGCAGATATGCAATAGTAGGCACCATGGGTATAAGAAAACTATGTGGAGAGAAACATTAAATGCAGATAAAATTTAACCTATTTTTATATTAATCGAAGACAAATAACACCTTATTCTCTTTCAGGGGCAAAACGTCTCTGCCTAATTTATAAAACACTGGCATTTGAGAACCCCCTTGAAAGATCTATTAAATCATCCCAATGCTAGTTAGGGGAAGTATTCACTAATGAAAATGAGGGAAATCCCGTGAAGTTTCCAAGAGCTACAGATCACCAAAGACTCTGCCTCAGGGCTGCTGTAAAATATAGGCACTTCTGACCAGACTAGTGGGCAGCCTGGCTCTTTTCTTGGGTCACTTGAAACTGTGTGTATATGCAGGTACATGTAAAAGAATTGCTTGTATCAGGACAGTTGTGTTTATTTTAATATTTTACTCTAAGTTAGGTGGTAAACAGCTGAATACAAATAACAGAAATGCCCCTTTTGCTTACGCTATTTCCTGTTCCCAGACGTACATTTCTTAACACTTTACTTAAGGCCCAGCTCATCTCTCATGGTTCCACAAAACCATCTCAGCCGTCTGAACTGAACCCTCTCTTGAGTTCTTATAATACTTTCTATACCTCTCATTTAATATTTATGGCCACCTTATATTGTTAGTGATCTCTCTCTCTCTCTCTGTGTCTTTCTCTCTCTCTCTCTCTCTCTCACACACACACACACCATTTCTCTTATTTTATCTAACTATACATTGTTTGCATTTTATCATTATTTGGTCCCAGCTAGCTGGCACTTGCAGTACATTGGGATCATGTAATCAGTCGTTGCCTTCAACAGTATTTACAGCCTCACTCTAACAAACATCAGTGTTTCTCCAAATTGAATAATGTAAAGATCCCTTAAAAGAAAATAAATTTGTGCACCTTTAGTGTTGTCTTAAAATTTAAAAGTATTAGTTAAATGTGTTTAAGTATAAAACAAAGCATAAACTCCTTATGCTTATAACTCTAATACAACCATGAAACTAAAACAATTTACAATTAAATGCAAATAAGCCCAGTATATTCAAATTAACTTTAAATTAATGTGACAGATGATGCTGTTTTGCTAAAACTAAATTGCTGGTCAGATTGAATATGGCACTGACTTTTACAATGCGGGTTTTTGCAATTCAGCGGGCTCTCACTGAGGCTTGCTGTGTGACCATTCCATTTTCCCACCCATTTTCTCTATTTTAACCACTTTGAAACCACCATTTTTGCAATAAAACACCATGCCATTTAAACTTCATTTGGCACAAATAAACCATTTGTATTAATTCCAACTTCCCTTCTTTTCTCACTTAGACAATGAATGTATACTTCTTGGCTTCAATGTGGTCTTAAATGCAGATACTATAGATTAATGTGGTAGTACTTTGTTTTAAATGATAATTATGATAATATTAATAGCTTGTATTTATAGACTCTTTCTATATCTACATTATGTCATTTAAGTCCCACATTAACCTCTTGAGAAAGATGTTATTATTATCACTATTTTATAGATGGGAGACAAGGGCTCAGAGAAATTCAATAGTGTTCTCAAATCCATGCCATTCATAAAGAACTTAAACACATAAAGTCTGAGTTTAAATCTGAACACAATACTTATATTAATTTTTCATCTCAGTAAAATGAACGCAAAATTAAAACCAGTGTTGTTCAGAATAACACTCTCTAGAATTTGACGTTCCCATACACCTGAAATTCATCATATGCTCAGTAATCAAGCCTGTAGATATTTTTTACCACTAAGTACAGCTGTAGTTATAGAGAGCCAAAATGTGAGAGAACTTAGCTTTCTGTCCACAATCAATGAAGTTCCTTACTGGTAAAAATGCATAACTCAACTGTTTATTTCTCAATAAATGTAATATATTCAAAAGAATTGAACAGTATGTGCTTTATATTCTTCTATTATACTGCCCAAGCAATGTCTTCATTGGCTCTCCCAAAAATTAGCTTCTGGGGAGGCTGTCAAGGGCGGCAGAGGGTGAAGTTGACCCACGAGGCAGAGAGAACCCATGGATCCATCGTTGAACCTGCAGAAACCAAGTTCTTCAGAAACTGGAGTTAAAACTTTTCTTTCAGCTTATTGATTCAAGTTCTCCAAAGTTCGATGTGTCCTCACCTAATTTTGGAAATACGCAGACTGTTTCATTCCTTTGGATTGCCAAATTAAGCAGAATAAACTCTCAGATATGACTTATTACTGGTGTCCTTCTTTGTTCAGTTGACTGGTCCAGTGAAGAAAGCGTTTGGACAGGAAAACAACATACCTTTAGCTCCTCTCCCCCCCACTCACCCCAGATTCAGCGACATAGTACGTGTTTGGTCAAATCACTCACCATTTTTTAAAAAAATAAATAGTGTGATTAACTTATTCTGTTCCCCAAGTAAATAGGTAACTTAGGAATGAGAAAAATGCTGGTATGCTTTAGCCCTGTAAGGAGCCATGATCAATTTCCTCATAACACTGAAAAATATGTTTTTGTCTCTGATTTATCAGTCATCTACTGCATTCCTAGCATAATGCATTGGCCAAGGTTGAACCCAATGAAATATATGCCAGGTCTCCATCCTCAGGCTTGTCAGCGTATGTTGGAGTCGTGCACATCAACAAAAAGAGCTACATTCAGAATTTGGCTACTATTCCTTTCATCTTAAAAACAACTTGGTTCGGTAAAATCGGAGTGCTATTACACCCTCTGGTAGGGTACAGGAGGTGAAGTCTGAGGTCACACAACTAATTAGTGGCTGAGCCAAATCTGGAAGTCAGGTTTCCTTGTCTACGGTTTCTCCCACCAGGCTAAATTGTTTCTTCAGAGCAATGCAGAAACAGCATTTTAGAAGGTATTTAGGTTTATTTGTAATGTTGATCTGGCTCCATCATGAATATTAAAAAAACACCTGATTTGTAATTGGAGCCTGGAGTATCACCCACCGCCTGACTTGATGATTTCCTTACCAGCTGCTGAAACACTTCAATGGGAAGACATGAAATTCCTGCAGGAAATGACTCCAGGCAGCTCTGAATAAGTAAGGAAATTAAATGACTAACTTCAATGTTTCCTGGTTTTTGTCTATCTTAATTAACAATTTATTTTGGTAAAGGAAAAATTGAACAACTTTCTAAGAGTCAACATGTGAAATTTAATACTTGCTTGTAGTAAAAACAGGATTCCCAGTTGGGTTTTATTTTTAAAAAAAAGAAAGAAAAAATTTTGAATAATTTTAGTAGCCATATTTATTGAATGCTTCTCTTTAAAAAAACACACGCAAAGAAAACAATTACAGCATATGTATGTGGGAAATATCAATTTCCTTCTCATAGTTCCCAAAGGTGCACTTAAGAAAAATGTGTTGATTATTAACAGGGCTAATATATTTGTGGTAATGTTATTACTGAACATTGACAATAATTGGAGTTTGAGGTTGACGGGTATTGCAGTCAGAATACATTTGATTTCTATGTCATATTAAATATAACAAGGACCTAACTGAATGCCATTACTACTTTAGAAACATATTTTATGTGATTTTTTTTTTTTGCCATTATTAATTTATTTATTTTTAAAATTGATTTTAGAGAGAGAAGAAGGGAGAGAGAGAGAAAAAGAGAGAAAAAGATTGATTGGTTGCTTCCTGCAAGCACCCCAACTGGGGTCCAACCCCCAACATGGGTTTGTGCCCTGACAGGGAATTGAACCAGTGACCTTTCAGCGCACAGGATGACACTCAACCAACTGAACCACATGGGTCAGGGCGTTTGCCTTCATTTACTTATTCAGTGATATTTACTGAATGTCTGCTATGTGCCAAGCATTCTTCTAGGTGCTGAAAATTCATGATAAATTAAACAAAGCTCTTGCTCCTATGGAGTATACATTCAGTTGAGGGAGACAGATGAGTAATAAAAAGGCAAGGGACTATGTCAGGTGGTGGTAAGTACTATGAAACAAAAGAAAGTGAAATGAGAGTAATGAGGGATGCTATGTTAGATGGGGTGGGGAGGGAATCAGCAAAGTCCTGGGTCTCTTTGTGGAAATACGATAACTTAAGACTTCTTAATTCATTATGGACAGATATTGTTATTGCATTCTGTTCTGTTCTGGAAAACAATTTCAGGAAAGCTGATTTTTATATCCATGTGACTTTTCTCTTTCTAGTTTTCTTTGTTTTTGTTTTTACTAAATAATGTATTTTAGGACTAAAGAGAATGAGGCAAACTAAGATTCCCATCACAGGGCTAGTAACTGTATTCCCAATAAAACTTATATGCAAACTACTATTGTTAGTTAAGTTTAGCAATACCAACTATATTTTTACTGAAATTAAATAAAGGAAAATTCTATTTGATATCTCCAGCATCACCATTAACAACAGTGGGTGGTACCTTTTGTTGAACAATATAATATGCCAAGTACAGAACTTTACCTACGTGTTTTATTATCACAACATCCCTACATGTGGATATGATCCTTCCCATTTTATAGGTGGGGTACTTGGGACTCAAATATGTTAAATATGTTCCCTGAGTTTCCAGCATTAATAATGCTATACATGGTTGGAGCGATATATCATTTCTGCCTGATCCAATGTTTCTGGAAAGAATAAAGTAGATTATCTGTTCTAACTTCCTTATTTTACATATGGACATACAGAGACAGCTCCTGTGATCTGCTCCAAGTCACAGAGCCAGTGATTTGGTGGCAGAGTTGGGACTAGCTCCAGCTGGGAGCTCTTCCTATGTCACTTGCTGTCTCCGCATGAAAGCTATCAGCCACAGCTCACTGTCTTTTCAATAAATGTTCAGATCGGTGGGTACCCATTTGGGAACAAGATGAGTCTTGACCCCTCCTTTATTTCATATCTTAAAAATCAATTCAAGGTAGATTATTGCTCTAAATATGGAAGGCAAAACAACAAAGATTTTAGTAGAAAGCTTATAGGAGAATACCTTCATGACTAGGTAAAGAAGTGCTGACAACCATGAATGTGAAAAATGAGTAAATTGAGTCACATTAAAATTAAAAATTTCTGTTCCTCAAGGGATATCATTAATAAGATGAAAAGGAAAATCACAGAGTAGGAGAAGATATCTGCAATACACATATCCAACAAAGGGCTCATATCCAGTGTGTGCGTGTGTGTGTTCATTCCTACAAAAGGCAGTTAACCCAATAGAAAAATGAACAAAAACCTTAAACAGGTACTACACAAAAGAGGATATATTAATAGCTAAGTAACATATGAAAGGGTGCTCAACATCCTTGGTTATTAGGAAAATGCAAATTGAATATACAATTGGATACCCTTACACACTTCCAAGAATGATTAAATTGAAAAAAATTAAATAAATAAAATGTTAAATTGGACCATATCAAATTGTAATTTTTGTAGGTCAGAAATAGTGAAATATCAACAATTTCATATAGTTTAATCTATACCAAGATGAGGCTGTGGACACTATTGGTGAAGTGTTAGTTGGCACAACCTTTTGCAAATCTGTTTGGCAGTATGGCAGTTATCTATTTTTTGTATGTCTTTATTGATTTTAGAGAGAGAGCAAGGGGGAGGGATAGAGAGATAGAAACACCGATGAGAGAGAAACATTGATCCGCTGCCTCCTGCATGCCCCCCACAGAAGATCGAGCCCATAACCTGGGCATTTGCCCTGATGGGGAATCGCACCAGTGACCTCTTGGTTCCTGGGTTAATGCTCGACCACCAAATCACACCGGCCAGGCAGCAGTATCTCTTTTTGACTAACAAACTAGCCAAAGCTTAACGACTTAAAACAACAACCATTTATTATTTCATTCAAGCCTATAAGCCGGGTAAGCGTCTCCGCTGAGCTTGGTTCCGCTCATCCCACCGGTTCAGTTCCTGCGCTGTGGTCAGCGGGCAGGATGGCTGGGTGCTGGCGAGCGGGATGGCCTCGTGGAGGATGACCTCGCTCTCCTCCTGCAGGTTAGCCTGGGCACGTGAACACAGAGAGCAAGAGAGAAAGCAAAAACGGGCAAGGGTTTTTATGAGCTCCGCTTATCTCAAGGCTTTCACTGTCCCACTGGCCAAAGCAAGTCACATGGCCAAGCCCAGGTCAGTGTGAGAGGGCGATACGATGGCAGGAACACAGAGGCATGAAAAACTGAGCTGGCGTTTACTCAAGCTCACAGACATGTAAATATCCTATGACCCAGGAATTTTATTCTTAGGTATGTACTCAGCAGAAAGGTCAGCATGTGCTCACTGAGAGACAGGTACAAGAACATTCATAAAGCACTATTTATAAGAGCCTCAAACAGAAAACAACTCAAATATTCATCTATGTAAAGTGGAGAAACAAACTGAGCTATATTCATGTAGTGGAATATTATGCAGCAGTGAGAAGGAATGAACTACAATGACAGATGAGAGATAGAAGATGATGATAGATAGACAGAAAGATGATAGATGATAGATAGATAGATGATAGATAGATAGATAGATAGATAGATGATAGATAGATAGATAGATAGATAGATAGATAGATAGATAGATGATAGATGATAGATAGATAGATAGATAGATGATGATAGATAGATAGATAGATAGATGATAGATAGATAGATAGATAGATAGATGATAGATAGATAGATAGATAGATAGATATAGATAGGTAGATAGATAGATATAGATAGGTAGATAGCAAATAAACAGTAAAACAAATCTGTGGTGTTAGAAGTCAGGCCTGTGGCTACTCTCAAAGAAACGTAGCGATAGGAAAGAGGCAGGAAGGGGTTGCTGGAGTACTAGCCATGTTATTTTTCTTGATCTAGGTGCTGGTTACATGGTTGTATTCATTTTGAGAATGATCATTAAGATGTACACTGAGGTTTTGTGCAGTTTTCTCTGTGTTTACATCAATGCAATTTACGTAAAAATCAGGGTTTCATTTGTTTTTAAATTGTTCTTTTTTCTTGAAATACTCAGTTAACTTTAATTCCATGTGCTGTTTTCTCTGTGAAGGTGGTTGCATTTCAAAAGTAACAAGCAAATTAGTTGTATCATCACTATGACCACAGTCTCGTCCTCTTCTCTTCTCTCTTCTCTTCTCTTCTCTTCTCTTCTCTTCTCTTCTCTTCTCTTCTCTTCTCTTCTCTTCTCTTCTCTTCTCTTCTCTTCTCTTCTCCTCTATTCTATTCTATTCTATTCTATTCTATTCTATTCTATTCTATTCTATTCTATTCTATTCTATTATTCTATTCTATTCTATTCTATTCTATTCTATTCTATTCTATTCTATTCTATTCTATTCTATTCTATTCTATTCTATTCTATTCTATTCTATTCTATTCTATTCTATTCTATTCTATTCTATTCTATTCTATTCTATTCTATTCTATTCTATTCTATTATTCTATTCTATTCATCCCATGCCATCCCATTCTACACAATGGAAAATATAAAGATGAATGAGACCTCCTTGGTTGCGTTTTAGACCTCACTGTGCACTTGAATCACCTGAGAACTGGTGAAGCGTGCTGATTCCTGAGCTCCAAGGCCAGAGATTCTGATTTTGCAGTCATGGGTTGGAGTCTTGCATCATAAGTAAAATTGATGCAGGAAATCTTTGGATTACATTTTGACAACAACTAATAGGAGCTAATGATCCAGTAGCAAAGAAATCTATGTATTAAAAAGTTTTAAAACAAGGTACAAACTACAATAGAGCTATAAAGAACATGTTGTTGGATGAAGGAATTATAATTTTTTAAAAGAAGTGGGATTGAGTTAAATTCAACTTGAAACAAGTAGGGCTTTTATAGGAAAGGTTAGAGTCATTCAGTGAAAATTTACTAAGAGCTTGTGTGCCAGACACTGTCCTCGGTACTGTGCCAGACACTGTCCTCAGTCGTGAACAACACAGACCCAAGTCTCTGCCCAAGGAGCTTATGTTCTAGTGAAGGCAGAGACTTTTCCTAGGAAAAAGCAGCCTCCATGGGGAGTAGCAGAAAATAAACCAGGAAAGACAGAAAGGAACCAAATTGCAGAAGCTTTTTTGCGTGTAGCAATATTGTACTCTGAACTAAACTAGCTTCTTCCATTTCTTGGGTTTTATAATCTTCAGATGTCCAAACTGTCCTCTGGCCAACCCTTTGTGAATATTCAGCCACACAAAGCATTTTTAGCATCTCCATTTACCTTTACTGTTTATCTTGACCCCTGGGTTCCCTCCAACTTCATCAAGTCTTTCTTGTTACTAGCTGTCTACAAACAAATCCAGAGCATACTGGGTAATCTCACAAGACTTATAATATGACTGCCAATTACCTCTGATTCTATGACACAGAATATCTTCATAAGCATTCTATGATAGTTTTGGCTTGATTCCTTCAGAACCGTCACAACTCTTCTAATTCACTATCTGCGATCACTCCAGGAGTTTGTAGGTATGTGTGAGAGGGTAGGGTGTTCACTACTTTCTGTAGTTCAGGTGAGAACTCCCATCCTTATTCTGGTTGGCTACTTCCCTACACCATTCTTAGCTTGTACTGTGGATGTTTGGGGAAGAGTTTTGTTGATGTGAGTGATACCAGCTAATTAGTGTAATGTGAAAAGCCATTAGTTTACAGTTGATGACAGTGATACTTTCTTTTGACTCATTAGCACAGATATTTCATTAAGTGGTAACAAAACACTTGATAGTTTTCCAAAGGTTGACTGGAAAAAAGATAGTACTTTTTTTTCCTTAGATATGTTTTTATTGACTTCAGAGAGAGAAAGGAAGAAGGAGAGAGAGATAGAAACATCAGTGATGAGGGCATGTGCCCTGACCAGGAATCAAACCAATGATCTCCTGGTGCATGATGCGATGCTCAACCAACCGAGCCACACCGGCCGGGCAACAGTTTTTTATATTTAGTCTTCCATTTAGGTTCCTCTCCATATGGAAGGGGTATTTATTTCTCTTTCTTTTCTATTCTTTTTAAAATTTTATTGTGGTAAGAACAATTGACATGCAATCTACCCTCATGATTTTTAAGTGTAGAATATGGTAGTATTGCTATCTATAGGCATGATGTTGTACAACAGATCTTTAGAACTTATCTTGCATAACTGAAATTTTATACCCAATTGATTAGTAATTCCCCAGTTCACCTAGCAACCACCATTCTATTCTTTGCTTTGATGAGTTTGGCTATTTTAGATACTTCATGTAAGTGGAATCACGTAGTAGTTTCCTTCTGTGACTTGATTATTTTACTTAGCACAATGCCCTCAAGTTGCATATTGTAGGATTTCCTTCTTTTTTAAGGCTGAATAATATTCCATTGTATGTATGTACATCACATGTTCATTATCCATCCATTAATGAACATTTATATTGTTTCCACTTCTTGGCTATTGTAAATAATACTGCAATGAACATGGGAGAGCAAATTATTTCTTTGAGGTCCTGATTTCAGTTTTTGGATAAAGGTAACCTGAAACCAAATTATCTGCCCAACAAAGCAGGGCTTCCTCACAGGCTTTTAGCTTGAGGATTCCTCCTTGCCAGTTCGCGTTGGCCAAGAGCATCTTTCCTCTATGTGGAAGCTTCTTCAAGTCCTCCTTGAACTCTTCCTGAGTTCCAGACTCACAAGAGCGAGACCCAGAGAGACCTAGGAGTTCTCTCCCCTGCTTGCCTTCTGACTTCCAGTGTCCTCACCTGAATGCCCACCCTATTCAGGAGGCTGGAGTAGGGCCTTGACCATGACCTGAATGGGCCACACCCTTCTGAATATAACATAACAAACCCAACTTCTGTACTCGACACAGGCAGAGCAACGCGAGTGTAAATTTGTGATAGAATCACCACAGAAGGCTACCATTGGCCAGTTCGTCACTAAAATTACCGGCCTCCCTCCGTTCTCCTTCTCCCCACTCTCACGGAGGCATTGGGTACCTCTGCTCCCACTGGACACTCTTTCCTCTCTTGGCTTCTGTGATGCTGTTGTGTGTTGGTTTTCCTCTAAACTCTCATACCATATTCTCTGTTTTTGCTGCCTATGTGTCTTCCTCTTACACGTTGGCATCACCCAAGACCGTGTCCTTGGCCCTCTTCTTTTTATCTTTCCAATTGCTCTCCTCAAATGAGTAGGCACAGGCTCCCAGGACTCCCTAAGTGGTGCTGGGACACTGGAAGCATGACTGACTCTTCTCTATAGACACAGCTCCTTCTCCCCAGCGCATCGTGCACTTGTGGCAAACTTAGCCCTTAGACATCTCAAATCCCACTTTTAAAAATGTTTCTTTTTCTTGTCTGTCTTTATCCATTCTAATGTCACTTTTTCCTTTGAAGCCTCATGCATTTTAAACATTTTGGTTGAGTAGCTCTCATGTGAAAGGCACTGTTTCAAGGTGTTATATTCTTACAACACATCTATTCACTGGATACTTTTACCTCCACTTTAGGGAGAGACCAGGCCTTGCTGAGACCCTATGACCTGCCCAGGGTAATGCAATTATTAAGTGATGGACCTGGGGCTCTGAATATAAGACACTCACACAGCTCTATGTGTGCCTTCTTGGGGCACCTCTCTTATTCTACCTTTTATAGTTATTTTTGTAATTATTTAATTCCTTTGTATGCAAACTCTTGAGGAAATTTCTGGGTTTTTCTTCAGCTCCTGGCACCAAACTTATAATTTAGAATTTTAGAGACAGTCTCAATTTCAAATATTTTATCTCATTATACAAATAAGTACTCTTGACCCAATTTGGAGCTTGTAAAGTGTGGTCAGTGTATACAAATGCCTTAAACATTGCAGAAAATCAGCAAATATCTACAAAAGTGAACTGAATAATTTGGGCAAATAAGCCAGGCTATTTCAGTTTTGAGTGAGAGAGAGAGAGAGAGTAAATGATCCCAATCCAAATAAAATGCTTTATTAAAACACCAAGCATAAATTTCAAGTCATCACTAATTACTAACACCTGTGTATGTTTTGAAAGACTGATGCAATACAGATTAAGAAAGAACAGTTTTCAGCATCATTTCAGTTCCAATAGTAGCACAGAGGAGAGAAAAAAATGTGACCATGTATAACTTTCTCTGTGACTGGCCTATGACTATCTGTTCTCACCCAACTTCCCCTCTATTTAATTCTAATCCTTTAGTTTCAGGTTAATATATCTGCTAATTTGTAGGAAATGCTAGTATTTTCTGTTCATCCCTCTTAGTATGCTCCTGTAAACCTGCTTCTTTGGGAAGTATGCCTCTTTCTAGATATTTCTAAAAATTGAAAATTAGAGGTATGAACTTGTTTCTTCCCTCAGTGTTAACCCTGATTACCTTTTATCTCCCTCTTTCCTGTGTTCTCACCAGTAGCATTTCCCAGATCACCTGCTGGTATGGCGAAGGGTTAATCTCACCAGTAGAATGTGAATCCTTACTAATTGGAGACAGACCAGGGTGTGCTGTCTTTATCATGATCTTCTTTCCTAGACCTTGGACCTTTTTCATTTCAGAGTTCAACTTCTACTATGAAATATCAACATGAAATTACTTTCTTCAAATGCCAAACTACAAGAGACTGCTTCCCTAGAAAACTACCTGCCATTTATTTGTAACTACTCGCAGGGCTTCCTTCTCTTCCACTCGCCTTTTACATTTGCATCACTCTAAATCCCTCCTTTGAAGTGAGATCAGGTTTTGTCCTGACAGATGAACAGTTCTCAGAAGGTCCGACGACGCAGTAATAGATAAATTAAACCCCACTACATGTTGTCATTCAGCAATGCCCTTTACAGACAGAGCTATTTTGAAGCCATTAAAAAATGCTATTCATCTGGAACTTGCCATCTGCCTTCTGTTTCTGGACTCGTCTATCCCGTTAGCTAAGAGATGAGTCTCAGCAGCCAGCTTCCCTCCAGCTCTCCCATGACACCCGGGGAGACTCTTATGGGAAGAAGGCAATTTATTTTAGCTGAACGACCACATGGCTAACTATACACGGCAATTATACAAAGCAAATGTATCAACTTCTGCCACAGGAGGCAGGAGTTCCCTTTCTGGTCATTAATAATGAACACTCTTCAGTAAGTAGGAAAACATTTACCAAATAAAATGGCCTCTTATACATGATCCCCCAGGCAGCTGAGAAACTGTGAGGCCATTGAGGAAAGAGCAAAGCCAGCAAGGTTCAGCTGCCCGGAGACCACGCCCGGTTGTCCTGGAAGCATCCCTGGACCAGCAGAAGATGTGACCCACTGACTCTTTGTGCAGAAATGTCTAGTCCGAAAAGAAGTGGCCTGGTCTTTTCTACATTGCAATTCCATTGCTTCCCTTCCTGGCAGCTGCATAATTGGGAAATGCCGCGAAATCAAAATGAGGAGGAAGTAAATTAGAGCCGGGAAGTGTCAAGTTGATCTACTGCAGCATCGGGGAGGGGGCAGGGGGAGTGCTGGGCAAATTCAGAGTTCTCCCCGAGCCCCCTCTCACCACCTCACCCACCATTTCAAACGCTTGTTCCTTGCACTCCTGGAGCTCTCTGGAGGCTCCTGTCTGACCTAATGCTTAGACTATGATTTGGCCTACAGTTACTCATTCAGGGTACCCCTTTGCAGCCGTTTTAATGAACAAAATCCCTGAAAAGGTGCTGACATCTTAATGCCTCCTATTGATACTTTATATTGAGACAACAAGCTTTGTACTGCATTCAAACCCTTGCGAATCCAAAGGCTCTGGGGTCTCCGCAAGCTTTCTCGAACATGGGGCGTAATTAGAAGAGACGTGGAACATGAGCACTCACATGCCACTTTCATACCGAAGGCAGCTGACCACTGCCTAATTAATTTTCAACACCCCTGTGAGGTAGGTGTGCACTGCCCTTGCTTCACAGATGGATGACTTCAGGCAATGGAATGAAAAATCCAAAGCCTCGGGGCAGAGATTGTGCCTTTGATGAATTCTGCAAAGGGCAGAATGGTGACACAGTAATGGTTTTAAAAAAGCCATTAATAATAGTGTGATGAAACCTGTGGCTTCTCAGCTGGTTCAAAATGTAACCTAGCTCTAGTTACCAAACTCCATTAAAAATTTGGTCTACTGGATCATACTTTTTTGAATTGAATGCATGCATAACTCCCTAAACCATCAGGGATGACACGATGAGGACCCATCATGGGGCAAACGTAGGTTTATGGTTGTTCAAATGGCCAACAATACAATGATTACTAAATAATAATACAAGAATAAACTCCATGTTTCACGTACTCACAACTGTAAACCTACTTTTGCTCTACCCTATATATTGTTATTGACCTTCAAAGCCTTTAAAAAATTTTCAAAATGCAATTAAGTTTTTAAAATGTAGTCATGAAACACATTTTCAATGTGGGGAAATTATGTGCAAAGTAATGATCTGGGTGCTTAGGCTTTTCTTTCCTGGGCTTCCTGTCCAAAAGTAAATAAAAAGACCTAGGCAATCACCACATAAGGTAACCAGTGCAAATGAGGGTAAACATGGCATGTTGTGGGAGTAGATTCACATAAGGGGCCCAATCCAGTTGGGGAGTAAGGAAAGACTTCCGAGAGAAATCATACCAAACAACGTCTAAACGGATAACTTAAGGGCTAGTAGAAGTCAACCAGGGGAAGAAATGGGATTTGGTAATGGTGTATTGGGCCCAGGGGCTGCTGCTTTAAAACTGCGGGGGCAGAGAATGGACTTGGAACATTAGTAAGACCAAGCAGCTTAGTTGGTTTAGGCCAACTGCACTTTGGTAAAAGCATCCCTTTCACTCTTTTATACTCTTAGAAGACAAGTGTCCTTCTAAAGGAGATGGGACAAGAGATTTGGGAAATGCTACTGGTGAGAGCGTGGGCTTCTTTACATGCTGTAAGGAAAGAAAGAGTATAAAAGGCAATCAGTATTAAAGAAGAGGGAGGAGCATGGCCGGGCGAGGCTCAGCGTTTGAGCATTGACCTAGAATCCAGGAAATCGAGGTTTGATTCCCGGTCAGGGCACATGCCCGGGTTGTGGGCTCAATCCCCAGTCTGGGGCGTGCAGGAGGCAGCCAATCAATGATTCTCTCATCATTGATGTTTCTCTCTCTCTCTCCCTCTCTCCATTCCTCTCTGAAATCAATAAAGATATATATATATATATATATATCTCCTAGGTCTGTATATATATATAAAGATGAGGGAGGAAGTAAGTTCATATCTCTAATTTTCATTTTCTAGAAATGTCTAGAAAAAGGCATACTTCCCATAGAGGCAGGTATAGAGGAGCATACTAGAGTGGTGCAGGGTTCCCTGGGAAGTTAATGGGAAACATACCTAGTCATAAAGAGAAGAGGGGAAAACTTAAAAAAAAAAAAAAAAGAGAAAGAACAAAAAGGAGGAAGGCAAGAAACTAAAGAATTGGCCACCACCTAGGTCTGTATTGTGAATGATCAAGCTGGTGAGAGAATCTGAGAAAAAGATTCTGAAAAAAGCAAGTAAAAATTGAACCTTGACATGAACTTTCATATTTGTTCATTATTCATTATTTTAATTATCTTTTCTGTTTATAAGGATGTAGTTCATGGAAAATAACTTACTGGTCATTCCACAAAAGCAAGCATTCTTTCTCTTAGTTATAGAATAGAATTAATAGACACACGGAATTGAAAGTGGCATTTTTAATTTCACTCAGGTGATTTCTGGGGAAAGGTGGCAAAGTAGATACATTAAGATTACAATACCCTCTGAGCAACCTAATAAAATGGAATGACAAGAAATAAAAAAAACTAGCAAAGGATATGGGAGCTATGCTCTAACTTTGGAAGGTTTCTAGAAATGGGAGTCTCAGGAAACTGGTGCCTGGTCCGATATAAAATCCCTGCAGGGAGAGTTCTGTGGAGATGATGCACAGACAAAATTCAGAAAAATCTCATTAATCTTGCACACCCCATCCTACTTCCATTTTGGGAAAGGAAGATACCACCGAGGCGTGAAGATGAGGCTTACCTGTCCCCAGGGGTTCTTCCCTGACATTCTGGGTAAATAGTATGCAGCAATGAAGGATGGCACCACTATGCCTTACCATTTTCTCTTTCCCTGACTGGAAGGAAAGAAGGAGAAATTCTGTGGAAAATCACCAGAAGCTAAACTTTTCCAATAACAAAGACGGTGTTAACAAAACAGGAAGAGAAAAGAAATAAAACAAAAACCACCGAGGCTGGTGATGGTCCAAGGGAAGATGTGTAGGAAGCGTCCAGGGTGGAACAAGGCCACATCATATCCAAATCTCTTTTCTCTTATTTTACTCTACTCAAGCTGAGACTGAAGTGGCATTCACAGCTGGGAGAGTCACGGGAGCTGGGAGAATTTATTTAAGCTAGGACAGTGTCTCTCCAACAGAAGCAATGACTTGGTGAATCAGCTAAATTGGGGGGAAATAATGTAAAATGTGAGGGCCTCTCTGAGGGGAATGAGACACACTAGACATTTTAACAGAATTCTGGAGAAGAGAGCTGAACCAGAGGTTAAATTCACCAACCGTAATTAAACACACTCCCAGATGTACTCTTCCCTCTTCTCCAGCAAGAGAGAAGCAGAAAGTAGAACACAAAGTGTTAGAACACAGACAGGGGTAAGAGATGGGGAAGGAGTCAGGGTAGATCTCTGTCATATTGGGGTCAGTAAAAGATCTGGATAGAGTTGTCCCTGGGATCAAATAAGAATAAAATAAGAAGAAATGACACCAACACTACATAGGAATACTACAGTAAAAATATATATTTTTTCTTTGGGCCAATATGCATGAATATAAAGATACTAAAATAAAAAGTATAAAATACCTTACACAAAATCTTAACTGTGCTGATATCTGATTAGGAGGAGATGGGACATAAGGAGAATATATTCATCAGGTACCACTTGGGTGATTAAAATTAATATGACCCTTGCCCTGGCTGGTGTGTCTCAGTTGGTTGAGGGTCGTCCCATGCACTGAGAGGTCGACAATTCGATTCCCGGTCAGGGCGCATGCATGGGTTACTGGCTCGATCCCCAGTAAAGGGTGTGCAGGAGGCAGCCCATCGATATTTCTCTCTCTCCCTCTCCCTTCCTCTCTCTAAAATCAATAAAAACATATTTTTAAAAAACCATTGACCATAAATGTTAGGGCTTATTTCTGGATTTTCAACCATGTTCCATTAATCTATATGTCCTTAAAAAGTTAATACGACCCTGTAGTTACTTTTAAGTTAAATTAAATTTATTTTTGGTCGTACAAGTGGTTCATCCAAAACCAGTGACTGTTAATATGTTGATATTTTTCCTCTTGCCTTTTTCCCTATACATATTTTAACTAGTTGTACTAATGTATGTATGTGCATAATTTTGAATGCAGCATTTTTAGAAATTTAACAAAAGCATTATCCCATGATATAAACCCTGCAAAGAAATTATAACAATACCTACCATTGATTGAGCACCTACTTTTTGCCAAGAGAAGTGTCCTATGTGTATTACATATATTATTCCTAAGTGTCACAAAAATCCTATAGATTGTAATCCTCTCCATTTCCTATGGATAATGAAGGTAAAACTGAGGGTCACAAATTTGGCCAGAGCAAAGAGCTTGGACTTTTATCCAGATGAGGTGCCTTCAAAGCTCATGCTAATGATCCGAGTTTAGCAGTTTTTGTCCTGTGTAGATGGTTTGACAAACATTAAATCTGGAACACTTCCACAAAGCCAATGGCGGAAATTCCTGTGATTCCCTGACAATTAGACAGAGAGACCAAGAAGGTAAACACCGACTCCTTTTTATCAGGAGGGAAAAGGCAAATGTTACAGCAATTTTTTCCCATAAGTAGTCAGAGCTTGATAAATATAATTCTTCCTGGGCACCCACTACCTATTGCCTATCTGAAGAGAGAATTGAAGGAAATAGTGGATGCCTCCTGACAATAGCCAATATCTGAGAGATGGAGTAGCCTCCACTGACAAACACCCATCAGAGATGTTTGATGAATGGTCATACGTGGCCTTCCAGGTTCTTAGCTGAACAACAAAAGCAATGACAATGACAGCTGATACCTACATAGTACTTGCATGTGTATATGTGCCACAAGCCGTGTGGGCACATATACACATGCACATATAACAGGGACAGAAGAAGCAATAACATCATATGTAATACAGTATTCTCAGAAGAAAGAACTTGATCTCCAAATACTGATATATATATATATATATATATATATATATATATAACATATATTAACATGTATATATGTTAATCCTCACTTGAGGATATGTTTTATGGATTTCAGAAAGAGGGGAAGGAGGAGATAGATGATAGATGATAGATAGATAGGTAGATAGATAGATAGATGATAGATAGATGATATAGATAGATAGATAGATGATAGATGATAGATGATAGATAGATAGATAGATAGATAGATAGATAGATGATAGATAGATAGATAGATAGATAGATAGATAGATGATAGATAATAGACAGATAGATAGATGATAGATAGATAGGGAGAGAAACATTGATGTATCAGAGAAACATCTGTTGGTTACCTCCCATACGTACCTCAACTGGAGATCGAACCCACAACCTAGGTATGTGCCCTGACTGAGAATTGAACCCGAAACTTTTCAGTGTATGGGACGATGCTCCAACCAACTGAGCCCACACTGACAATGGCAATACTGAAATACTTTTTAAAAAAATTGGTCAAGTTCTCGTATTAGCACATAGGCTCCATTTACAGCCCCACACAGCTGACAGTCATTCACAGACCGGTGGGGGAGAAATGATGACACTGGTTTCTGATGTGTGACTGCAATAATATAATCTCTGCTTGTGCTGAGGGAGCTGTGCTTAGTCTCTATCTGTGCAGGCTGAGAGGCAGCCCTGGTATTAATATTTATTGCCCCACTTAGCAGTCCTGAATGATCTTTAACTGGGACACAGATAAATCTCTGATCTCAAGGCAGGAGTCAGTCCTGCAGGTCCACGTGATGCTTCTATTACTGAGTGGGGGAAACTGGCCAATCTAATACTGTAGTCTTATCTATTGTGCTTATGGTGTGAGTAATTCCATACAAGTGCTGACTGTTAGCAATATGCCCTCAATAAATATGCAAAAAGAGAAAGAAGGAGCAAGCAAAAGCACTCGTTTAGTCTCACCTGTCTTCTTGGAGGAAAAAAGAATGTATTTTCTATCCTTTGAGGATGTTATTTTGAGAAACAAAAACTATTTCTAGATAGTTGTTGTCTTATAATTAGCCCCAATTACCCTTTGAAGATGCTAAATATCGTGTTTTCTCCACTTAACAAACAAGAGGATTAGTGGCTTGCCCTCCCTTACACTATCAAAAATCAACTCTAGGAAGTCTTTGACCCCAAGACCAGACCATTTAGCTAAAGTTAAATGGAAGGTTGAGCAAGGATCTGGATTACTCGAGTAGTATATAGACAGTCATGGGGACCAAAATTCCATGAGGACCAGAGTTCCTTTGGAATTTCAATTTGTAGGAGTCTCCTTGAATGCTCTAGAAGAGTTATTCACACTCCAGAAGAGCAAGCCCTCAGGAAGCATATCAGAATTTCAGGGAAGGGGGAACAGTTTGAAAATGCAAATTGATTTCATGATGCAATTTTATATATGAGAAAGGGAAAAAGTTGCATATTGACTTTGTACATGAAGATAAGTAATCAAAATCAAAGTCTCTCTGAAAATAGTAGGGCATTTTGTTTTTTCAAAAAGGAAGAGTTGGTATTTTAATCATGATGTGTCTTGGTGTGAGCCTCTTTGGGTTCATTGTGTTTGGAACTCATTGCACCTCCTGGACTTGGATGTCTATTTCCTTCACCAGGTTAGGGAAATTTTCCATCATTATTTTTTCAAATAGGTTTTCAATTTCCTACTTTCTCTCTTCTCCTCCTGCTTTCCCCATGATGCAAATGTTGGTACGCTTGAAGTTGTCCCAGAGGCTCTTTAAATTATCCTCATTTTTTTTGGATTCTTTTTTCTTTTTGCTGTTCTGATTGGGGGTTCTCTAGTTCCTTATCTTCCAAATCACTGATTTGATCCTCTGCTTCATCTACTCCCTGTAATGTACTCTTCATTTCAGTTATTGTGTTCTTCCTTTCTGATTGATTCTTTTTTATGTTTCCTATCTCTATTTATATGTTTCCTATACCTTTGTTGAAGTTCTCACTAAGTTCACCTACTCTTCCCCTAAGTTCATTGAGCATCCTTATAACCAATGTTTTGAACTCTGCATCTGGTACATTGCTTGTCTTCATTTTGACTAGTTCTTTTTCTGGAGTTTTATTCTGTTCTTCCATTTGGGACATGTTTCTTTGTCTTCTCACTTTGGCTCCAGGCCTGTGTTTTTTTCTACCTATTATGTAGGGCTGCTATGTCTTCCAATAGTGGAAGAGTGACCTTATGTAATAGGTGTTCTGTAGGGCACAGAGGGGCAGCCTCCCCTGTCACCTGAGTTGGGTGCTTCAGGTGCACCACCCCCCCACCTCTGTATGGGCTGTGTGCACCCTCTTGCTGTAGTTGAGACTTGATTGCTGTTGACACATCAATGGGAGGGATTTACCCCCAGGCCAACTGGTTTCTGGGATTGGCCACAACCACTGCAGAGGATCTGCTATGCAGGGATCAACTTCATAGAACAAGTCTTGCTTCAGTGGGGCTTTTGTGCCCAATGAATTTGCCCCTTGAGTGTATTGCGTGTGGAGATGGTTGGGTGGAGTCTGGCATGGTTTGAAGCTGTCCACTGGATGCACTGGCTCTGGGGCCTCCAAGGATGTGCAGGTCAAGGTGAACTGCTGCTTGTGTCCTGCCCAGGGCCACGAGCTACATGCCTATGTAGGCATGAGCTACAGTATGATTTGCAGATGGCTGCTACTTGTGCTGGACTTGAGGTGCCCAGGAGAAGCCAAGCTGTGCACCAAGGCAGGCTGCCACTAGTGTTGGGCCTGGAGCTTTTTAGAAAGAGGTATGGGGCACTCTGAGACCAGATGCTGATTGTTTGGGGTTTATGACCCTTTGAGATATTTTAGGAAAGTCTGTAATATGAACTAAGACAAGCTATTTGTAAGAAAAAAAATGGAAACAGCTTGGGTGGGCATACAGTTGGGTGGGACAGAGTCTCTGGGAATCACCAGGGCAGGGCAAAGAGTGTTAGTCAGGTTGAGGGAGATTCAAATATGGCACCCACTTGCTGGCTCTGTAGGGGGAGGGTTTAACAAAAAACCAATGGCTTCTGCTAGCACTTCTGTCTGTAAGCAAACTCTCTCTCCAGCTCTTGTTGGACAATTAAATTTCTCCCTATATATCCCTGTGCCTTTTGGGCTGGGTCTCAGAGCCAGTAGATCCAAATAAGTTTGTTCTTGGGCCCTTCAAGAGAAACACCTGGGACTCCAGAAGCCCTCTGTCTCACTCAGCCACAATCTCTGTTAGTTTTCATAGCCAAAAGTTATGGGGACTTCCCTTCCTGGCACAAGAACCCTGGCCTTGGACCCCTTGCTCCTCAGGGTGGACCTCTACAGCCAAGATATCTGTCCTGATTTTTATTTACCACACATGGGTGTGAAACTAGCCTGTTCCTTATCTCTGCCCCTCCTAACAGTTTTGATATGGCTTCTTCTATTTATAGGACTTCTGTTCAGCTAGATTTCAGGTGGTTCTGAAAGACAGTTTTCTGTAGTTTAGTTTGATGTGGTTGCAAGAGGTTTTGAGTACTTCATTTACCCACTCCACCATCTTGACCAGAAGAAGCCTGGACTTATTCTTATGTGAGGTAATAAATTTGCTACTATTTAACCCAGATTGAGTTGGCATTTTCTATTATTTATAGTAAAAAATGTACTAACACTCAGCATATAAAATCCACATTAGAATGTCTTAAACTAGAAGTCAGAAGTGTCTCTCTTATGGTCCTAACATCACCCTTGATTTATCTCATTTACCTCTTTCATTCTCATCAACTCTAAGGTTTTCCTACCAACTCTACTTCCAAATAGGTCCAAATCAAAACTACTTCCCCCACCTCTATTGCCGTCATTCTAACCTAAGCCACTATCATTTCTCTCATGTACTATAGTAATAGTCTCATCACTGAACTACCTGCTTCCAGGCTTGCCCCACTTTTCTTTTTAAAATTGAGTTAAAATTCACATAAGATTCATCATTTTAACCATTTTAAGGTGTACCATTCAGTAGTTTTTAGTATATTACCAATGTTGTGCAACCAATAATCACTATATAGTTCTACATTATGATCATCCACCAAAAGAAGCCCCAAACCCATTAAAGAGTCACTTTCTGTTTTCTTTTCTCCTCTGCCCCTGGCAAGGACTAATATGCTCTATTCTTAGCATAGCAGCTGGAGTGATGTTTTTCAAAGATAAATCAGATCATGCCACTTCCCTGCTCAAAACCCTTCAGTGACTTTGAACAACATTCAGATTTTTTAGCCTGACCTAGAAGACCATCCATGACCTCTCTACCTCTGCAATTTCATCTTATATCATTCTCCCTCTTGCTAGCCAGGTTCTGGCCACATAAGCTTTCTGTGTGCTTCTTAAACATACCAGTTTATTCCTATTTCAGGGCCTCTTTTTACTTGTCCCCATTCTTCAGATGGTCTTCCCTGCTTTTCAGATGGGTGCCTTCTCCTCAACTTGAATGTCTTTTCCTCAATGAGGCTTCCCTGATTAAGGTAAAACTCCCCAACCCCATTGCTCTTCCGCACCAATCCTTTTCATTTTCCTCGTCACCTGATCACTTCTGAAATTATGTCACATTAATTTTTTAAAAATTAACTGAAGTCCATAAATTTTTGAAATTTTCTTGTATTTTGCCTAATGCTCTTTTCTCTTCCAGGGTCCCATCCAGGATGCCACATTACATTTAGTTGTCATGTGTCCTAAGTCTCCTTTTGGCTGTAGCAGTTTCTCAAACTTTATTTTTGATGATTTTGACAGTGTTGAGGAGTACTGGTCAAGTATTTTATAGGATGCCCCTCAATTAGAATTTGTCTGGTGTTTTTCTCATTATTAGACTATGGCTATGGATTTGGGGGACATATGGCACAGAGATAAAGTGCCATTTCATTACACCATATCAAGGATTCACATTCATTCTTTACTAGTTTGTCACCTGTCTCTCCCACTGTTAGAATGGTAAGCTCCATGAAAGAAGGATGGTTCAGCTCACAGATTTATTTCTAGGACCTAGTATGCAGCAATAGAGAGTTTCTTTAATTATTAGTTGATTGAATTAATGAATAAACTAGAAAAAAAGACCAATGCACTGCTTATTATTTTTGCATGTGGAATAAAATATGGGTCAACAAGATTCATTGAGCATAGGTCAGAAGCACTAAAACCCTTTCAAATAATCTGACATGTCCATGAGATAAAGCTAAACCCTCATGCAAATAAATAATTAACCCAAGGCCAATGGCACATTCAAAATCATTAATGAAAATTGATTTTCCTTCTCTGTGGGCACTGCCTCTCTCTGCTGCATCACAATCCCATTTGCAGAGTCAGCCACAATTTATTGTGTTTTAATTCATTTCTATCCAGGGTCTTCTTTTTCCTGAGTGATGCTAGCCTCTGTGAATTAAAAAATATATATATTTGGCTTGGTTGGCTTACACATGAAGAGAGCGTGGGTGATTTCATGAAGGTAATTTTTGGAAGACAGCAGTTCTCCTCAGAACAATGAGCTAAAGCATGATGGGAAGCTTGGCTTGCCCAAGAGACAATGCAGAGAGAGGATTACCGAGCTTCTGTGGTTGAATCAAGGGCTCTGCCAACTGACTTCATGGATGTACGGGAGCAGGAGGAGGAGTCTACCCGCTAAATGCCTTTCCAGGAACATGGTGAAAACTGATTAAATATATATGCAATCACATGAATTGATAGAGGGAACCTGGGGGATGTCTCCAGCCATTAGAACACCAAACACCAATGTGTGTGTGGGGGGGGTCCTAGTGATCATGAAGGAAGCTCTTTTTCAGCCATGAGCTCTCAGAGAATAAAATCCCTGAAAGGAAGAACTATTTGTATTCCATTCAGATTTCATTTTGGAAGCCCCAGTAAGCAGGGACACATTTGTCAAGGCTTCAGGATGAATGAGGAAAGCTTTGTTGCATTAAATTTGCAGATATTCACAAGGACTTACTGGAAAGGCAGCCCTGGGCTGGGAGTAGGAAGACATCCACTCTGGCGGGCCAGGCAGTGGGGGTCTCAGCTATTATCACCTCCAATGAGCCAATTTCCTGAATGTGCATAGTCTCCAATCAATTGATTTGAACATGAATTTCCCTAGGTAATTAACCTAGGTATTGTGTTGGTATTGCTAGTCAGAATATTCATTTTTCCTGGCATTCCTCAGAGTATGTGATGTACAGGTCAAATACCACAAAGTTACATATGAAGTTTTAACTAACACATTTCATTTAACTAACTAATACTATTATGACATATTTTGTGTTCCCTTGACTCTAAGGTGCCATTGATGATAGCGCTATAGATTTAACACACAGCATTTTGAAGAGGGAAAGAAAACAATCACAAGACACATGCCAATTTCAGAAATGTTAGTATTTGGGGAAGTTTATAATATGGAGCTGAAATTTGGAATGTCAAACACCAAGTGAGTGCTTGTAGACACAAAGAAATGCCAGTAACTTCAGTCTGCAGAGCCCATTCATCTCACTGGGAACCATGATGCTTCTTGGGTGCGGGCGTCAATGTTCAGTGTTCCAGATTTCCAGGACCTCAACCTGAGCTTATTTTGGAGGCAACCTGGAAAACCATATTGGCGGTGCCACTTCCCTTCCAACCCCTCTGCTTGCTCAGGCTGTGATAGTCTGCCAGCCCTCTCTATTCCTAAACCCTCCTCTATAAGCAGAAGAATTCAATCCTGCTGCCACTGCTGGTGACCTTTCTGTTTCTCACTTATCCTGTTTCTTGACCAGCATCAGTCCCCACCTTCAGTGAATTCTTCCCTCTGCTTATTCAATCTTCAATCCCCACCATTCTCTTTATTATTTCTTGTACTACAGTCTTAATACACTTCCATTTTTACCCAAGATAGGTGTTCTTCCTCTCTTACAACCAAAGAAGACTTCTGGTGTTTTCCACGCTAAAGCACCACCAACATTATCACATCAACAACTAATATTTATTGAGTACTTACTATGTGCCAGACGTTATGTTATGTGCGTCTGATCTCATAATCCATTAGAATAACCACTTGAAGTAGATGCATTATTATCCTCTCTTACAAATGAGGTAAATGAAGCCTAGTGGGTAGGTCACTGGCCACATTGATACAGAGAGAAAAGGAAGAGCCAAGACTCTACCAGGTCCACCTGGCTGCGTGGAGCAAGCTCATAACCAGTGCTCTGTGTGGCTGCTCTTTTGCTAGAGGTCTGAAGCTATCGTACAAATAGCCCCTGTGAGTGGGTCTCTTGGTTAAATGGAGGGATGAAGGAGAGAGAGGATTTGAGGATTAAGCCCAGGGTCCCAGCTTGGATAACTGGGTAGACAATAGTACCTTTCATCCATGTTGACAATTCAGGAGAAAAAGTTGTGTGAAGATTTTGGAATTTATCTTCACCTTGAGTCCTGTCATCCTCTTGAAGAGTTTCAAAGTCCAACTCACAGACAGGTCCAACACTCACTCCAGCCAACATTTTCTTCACCTCTTTAAGTCCAATGGCCTTCACTTGGACTCCATTTCAGCCATCTGCCTTCTTGGCTATGTTTGTTCCTTGCATTTCCCAGAACTTCCCTATAATAAGAAATCCCACACTCAAATGACCCACTTTCTGTCTGCCTCCAGGGTCCTGTCAGCACTCTCACTCCAGTAACTTGTACCACATGTGTTCTTCTGCCTCAGCAAGAGCACCAGCCTTCAGCCCGGCTTTCTTCTCTGCATGTGTAAACTCTATCCTGTCTTACTGCTCTTCCAGAACAGCTGAGCCCAATGGATCATGATCCCTTCTTACTTCCGTAGCCTCTTCCCTTGCCATGGCCTTGTCTTTGCCTTCTCATTTCAGGCGAAACAAGTTACTAGACATTTCCCTGATACCGAGATCCCAACCATTGAAGAGGCAATAATTCTCAATAGCAGATTTTCAGAAGAAGGAAAAATCTGCCACATCAAATATGCACAGTAATTGTAAGAACTCTCTATTCCAGAAATGGTAAAAGTAGAAACAGATCTGTTTTAGGATGGAGGGATTATGACACTTGAAGTTCTAAGGATTGTACCAGCCTCTTTCATTCCCAGGACTCTACATACACTGTTCTCTGTCCCTGGGATAGAAATAGTGTCTCGTTTATCTTTGTGACAGCCCTGTAAAATGAGCATTATCATTTCCATTTTATGTAAAAAAAACAGTTTAGAAATTTACAGTTATTTTCTCTCAGAAGGTAGCATAAATAATGAGAGAATCAAGTCTCAAACATAGGCTTTCTAATGTTAATTCCTATTTTTCTTTTGTTCTTCCATACCACAGCCCGATTCACTAATTACTACTTGTCCTCTAATACTCAGCTATGGTACCTGCCCTGAGCAGCCCTCACTGACTCTCCTTTCCAGGTCAAGGCTGGACACAATGCTCTTTTCTGCGCTACCTTGGACCTGTTTGTTCCTCTGGCTTAGTCCATTCCACAGTGTTTGGAATGATTAGACATAGAGGTCAAGGTAATATTAATTTTGCATTTTTAGGACCAACCTGGGTTTGGCACATGGTAGCCCTTCAAATAATACTTGTTTCCCTTCCCCAAAGCTGTTCAAAGCCCCCATTGCACATAGAAAATTCAGTTGTATCTGTTTCAGGATCATTAGAACATCAAGAACCACACAAATGTCACTGTTTCTTTCACGACCTTCAAAAGCTCCCAAGCCTATACTTTCACCTTAGAAAACACTATTCAGTATGAGAAATTAAATGTGCACTCTTCTGGCCGAGCTGCACTACCCCTGGAGGTTTTATACATACCCGAAAAACCTATTAGCTGGGGAGAAAATGCATGTCTAAGTTGTTCGATGTTTGGCCCTGGCTTTTAAAAAAGCCCCACAAGTAAATTTTACTGGTAGGAACAAAGGCTTGATGATAGGAAAGTCTCCTGAGATAGAGGCAGTGACAGGGCGGATGGAGTAAAAGAACTCTCTTCATGCAGTTCTTCCTTTAAAAACTGGCCTGGCCAAAGCACTGCCTGGATGACTCATGGATCTCCCACTCTGGCCGGTGCCTGAGCCTCGCCGGCCGGCTTTTCTGAGTTTCTGGTGAAGCTTTCAGTGCGCCACGCAGGAAGTGAGGTCATGATTGTTCTGGCCGTTTGGGTGGTGTTTATCCCCTATAGCAGCTGAAGTTTATCAGTAGGTTTAGCCTTTGCACTTTGAGAAACCAACTATTATCTCATGCACAATTTAGAATAATAAAAAAGTCCATGGCAGAAAAAACGTGCAGTAAGTAAAGATAAAGAACAAACAAGGGCTAATATGGTGTTTCTGTCGACATTGGCCCCCAGAGCACACTTCCTATCCGCAGGCTGATAGGATCAGCAAGAAAGCTCCCTCTGCATTCTCTCCCTTTCTGGTATTAGCTTCAAGTCAAGAAAAGTTTTAGTGGGTGGCTGCGAGTAGAGCGAATAACATAACATTTTTAGTAAATCATTGAGGTGCAGTTGCTTACTGAAGCAACCTGTCATGGGGACACAGATCTAAGGGGACCACGTGTTCTTTATCCTGGAGGTTAGTTTCTTCCCTGCGAGCTATAATTAGAGTAGTTAAAAGATGGAATGGGCCTCCACAGTAGTTGCTAGAACTGACTAGAAGGGTCTGGGTATTGCCGGTCATGGATTCTGCATGGAAGCTTTCTGCACCAAGCAGGACACCCACTGGGTTTCCAATTTGGTTCTAAGTCTGAGATTTTATAAGTTTATGCATTATAATTACAGAGAGAAGCAGGATTTCCTGTAACACTTTGCCTTGGAAGGGTCTCAAAGACTAAAAATTATGTAACTGCAAAAAAAAAGTTCTTGTGAATCTTTCATATTGTAACATATTGTCATTGTTAACTGGAGTACACACACATAGATGAAGATGTTGAATAACTCAATAATTTATGATCATTCATCAAGCACGTGGGAGACTACTTATGTGAATACAGTGATTCCGGCTTGACTTCATCAAGTCTTTGTTGGATTTTAAATCTGGAATATATTGTGGGACTTTGAGCATGTGGTGAAAAACCCAAAGCATATATACGTATTTTTAGTCCTTAGGATCTAAAACTATTGTTAGAAATGATTGAAAGTACACAATGTTCAAAATGAAGAGAAAAGCTTGATATAAAATGTGGATCTTATAAATCATCCTGTTAACCTGATGTTCTGCAGAGATGCTCTGAATGAGAGAAGCATAGCCCATGGTAGGATTGGGGCACCCCGAAGGGACACTGAGTTTGTGGGTCAGTTCTGCCCCAATCAGTCCAAGATTGGGATCTTCCCTGCTGGCTCCAGTTATAGCTGGTTGGAGTTGGTCCTTTACCCAGAGGCAGAGTTACTTACAGTGTCTGTGGACAGTGTGTAATGGTGGCTAAAATGCTAGATGTGGAGTGAGGCAAAGCAAGTTTAAATCTCATGTCGGCTCTTTGTTAGTTGTGTGACTTTGGGTGAGTTATTTAATCTCTCTGAATCCCAGTTAGCTTGTTTGATTACTGTCAAGATTAAATATATCTACGGTTAGCCAATTCGCTAACTCCCTGACTTTCTCATTACTCATCAAGCTCTCCCGTACTCACATGCTCCCTTTCCCGGCTTGATTAAGTATCAAGCCAGATACAAAGACCCATCTTTAAAAGCACATTTAATTCCTTTTTCTTCTCTCTTCATTGCCCTGGACTAGAAAATCCTCAACCCGAGAGGACACATCAACCTATTGTTCAGTGTTTCACCCTAATTCTCTCACCTAATGGGTGGGAGAAATCAGTTACACAGGCCTCCCTCTTCCACCCTCACTTCCCTCCTCTCTCCGCACCATCAGACCCAACTGGCCACTTGCTTCTTCTTGACTTCTTAACACCACTTTAAGATACACCTTTCAAAAGACTATGAAAATACTTTTCACAGAAGCAGGGCACAATGATTTTACTGAAGAGCACATCACTCAGAACGGACAGGCCTTCAAATTTTGGACACAGTCCTCTGACTCTGTCTCAGATTGAGGACCTCTGTTGTCATTGTAAGTTCTAGCAGCTTAGAGCTGTGGTTCCTGACAACCTGAAGAAACTCAGAGGGCAAGGTCAGCAGTCCCTGCAACCCTCTGGGTTAGCCTCAGGGTTGAGCATCAGCTGACTCCTCTTCATTACAGCTTTAAGAATTGAGACTTGAGGAGAGAAGTGAATTGGTTCCACCAGGGAATCACAGGACTTCAGAGAGAGATTTATAAATACCGATTTGGTGGCGATTGGAGGGGGAGGGTGGGGAATGCCCAGGTGTTGACGGACAGGGAGCAGGCATGACTCACAGGCCTAGCCTCTCTGTGAGAGAAGCTCACTGGCTGTCAGTAGCAACTGTACTTCCACAAATGCTCCTCCAGTGCATTTTCTGTCTGCAAATGTCTGCATTCATTTGGGGAGCTACTTTTTTTCTCAGTGACTTTTACAGCTATTGTAACTTCTAGCTCTAGGAAAGAGTATAAGGGAGTTCGTGTCTTTGCCAGTAGTTCTCAAAGAAAATGAATCAGTCTTCCAAAATGAGTTACTCACAATGTGAATTCATCAAGTAAATAAAGGCTGAATGATAATGGGAAGAGTTACTCATATACGGTAACAAACATTCATATACCATCTGGCCTCTTCATACCCAACGTTGCTCCGTACTCTAAATGAGGTTAATGGGAATTAATACATATGTATTAGGGAAAGGAGAGGTCCTTGGGGACATGAGCTAAATATCAGCACAGTGCTCTTCTTTAGGTGGACAAGGGTGCTTGGGAAGCACTGAGTAATGGTTGAAAGATAAATTACATATAGACTAGTCAATATTTTGCCAATTTAGCTTACTCTATTTCTGAATAGGACATTTCTGAGAAAATTGTTGGCTATCTAAGCAGTTGCATTTTATTGTGCTGTTTTATGGGACAATTTCTTTCCTTATGGACTTTTATACAAATAGATAGTAGAAACATTTTTTTTTAACTTATAGATAAAATGCTTTGAAATTGTATCTGCAATAATAACAGTCATTGAGTAGGAAAATCAGCCATCACAAGGTGGTGCTTGAAAAAAAGGCCCTAAAATGCGTGATACTCTTGCCCAAGCTGTGCATTTCTAGGCTACCTATCAAGAGCAGAGTATTTGAGCAGAACTTTTTTTTTTTTAATTTATCTTTATTGTTGAAAGTATTACAAATGTCCTCTCCCCCCCCCCCCCCATTGATCACCTCCACCCTGCACTCCTCCCTCCAGGCCTTCATACGTTTTTGTCTGTGTCCATGGGTTATGCATATATGCATATAAGTTCTTAGGTTAATCTCTCCCTACCCACCCCTGCCTTCTCTCTGAAATTTGTCAGTCTGTTCCATTGAGCAGAACTTCTTGCATACTATCTCTCTTATTCCTATCAGTGCTATCTCTAGTTCAAGCTATTAATTACTCATATAATATCCCTATTGTGAAATATATATCATGCATTATGAGCATTAGACAGTCCTTCTCAATGGCTTATATCACAGTACTCTATCAACCCACTATGTAAACAACCTCTCTCATACATAGGCCTGCATGATTACCCTGATGGATTGATCTTGTTCAGAACCTGTGTACATATTAGAGCAATGTTTTATCACTATATAGATATATACACACACTCAGTATTCACTGGTGTTAAAATAAATATTGTGACTTTGTAGAGAGAGTGGCCTCATTGCATCAGATGGTCCTTATCAGCCATGCAGATAGGAGTGCACCGACTTGTAGCTTGGTTGTCCTGTTGTTTGGGGTGCTTCCTCTTCTCATTTAACCCAGGAAAAGGTCTGTTCTTCATCAGCTCAAAATCCTATGGGATGGTCTAAGTCTGTGTATACTGGAGAAATCTGAAAGTATCTTGTCTATTGAGTCAGTCTAGTTTGACTATAGTTTTTACTCTGTTGATTAGCAGTTATTAACCACTTAGTGTTTCCTGAACACTACAGGAAATATTAAAAAACTATAATCTTTTAAAAAAATGTAAGCATGAATGGTTCAAGATAAAAATTGTTCCTTTTTAACAGCTTTATTGAGATATAATTCATATATAATCCAATCCATCCATTTAAAGTATACAATTTAATATTCAATGGTTTTTAGTGCATTCAGCGCTGTGGAACCATTACCACAATCGACTTCAGAATATTGCATTACCATAAGACAGACCTTATACCGATTAGCAATCACTCCCCATCTTCCTCCCCACAAACATCCCCAGCCCCAGGCAACTGATAATCTACTCTCTGTCTCTATGGGTTCGCCTGATCTGGACATTTCATATAAATAGAATCATACAATATGTGGTCTTTGTGACTGGCTTTTTTCACTGGACATAATGTTTTCAAGGTTCATTCACAACGTAGCATGTATAAGAACTTCATTCCTTTTTATTTTATTCCTTTTTGCAATGGAATAATATTCCAGTGTATGTATCTACCACATTTTATTTAGCCATTTCTCAATTGATAGATATTTTTTGTGTTTTCCATGTTTTGCTATTAGGAATAATGCTGCTGTGAACCTTTGTGTACAAGTTTTTGTGTTCACGTGTGTTTTCATTTGTCTTGGGAGTATAACTAGGAGTGGAATTGCTGGGTCATATAGTAATTTTATGTTTAATCTTCTGAGTAACCGCCAGACTGCTGTCCAAGTGACTGCACCATTTTTCATCACCATTAACACTATATAAGGGTTTCAATTTCTCCACATTCTTGTCAACACTTGTTATTATCTATCTTTTTTAAGTGGGTGTGAACTGTTATCTCATTGTGGGTGTGAAGTGTTATATCATTGTGATTTTGATTTGTATTCCCCTAATGACTAATAATGTTGATCATCTTTTGTGTATTGGCCATTTGTATACCTTCTATGAAGAAATGTCTATTCATATCCATTGTCCAGTTTTTTAATTGGGTCATTTTTCTTTTCATTATTGAATTGTGAGAGTCCTTTATGTATTCTAGACACAAGTCCCTTATCAGATATATGATTTGCAAATATTTTCTCTCATTCTGTGAGTTATCTTTTCACTTTCTCAGTGGTCTCTGTTGAAGCACAGAAGTTTTAATTTTGATAAAATCTAATTTACTTAGTTTTATTTTTGTCACTTTCTTCTGGTGTTTTCTATAAGAAGGCTTTGCCTAACCTCAGGTCATGAAGATTTACTTCTATGTTAAAGTTTTCTATTTCTTGTTGATCTTATTCCATTTATTATTGAAAATTAGGTATAGAAGTCTCCAGTTATTACCTTTAAATTGTCTATTTCTCCTCTCAATTCTATCAGTTCTTGCTTTATGAATTTTTGGGCTCTGTTGTTAGGTGCACATATACTTTTAATTGTTATATTTTTCTGATGAATTGATGCTTGTATCATTATGAAATGTTCTTCTTTGTCTCTAGTAACAGTTTTTGCTTTAAAGTCTATTTTGTCTGGTATTAATATAGCCTCTCAGCTTTCTTATGATTGCTGTTTTCATGATATATCTTTTTCCATTTTATTCTGAACATATAAAGAACTACAAAACAGTAAGAAATTGGCATTCCCTATGACCCAGCAATTCCACTCCTAAGTATATACTCAACAGAGAGATGTGCATACATTCAACAAACAACATGCACTAGACTTTATAAAAGTAATATTTGTAATAGCCTCAACTTAAAAATAATCCAAATGCCCATCAACAGCAGAATGGATAAGTAATCTTTGGTATATGCATAGAGTGGAATATTTCAATGAAAGTGAACTGTACACAACCACGTTCAATAATATGGTTGAATCTCACAAACATAATAAATTAAAGAAGACCAACAAAAGAGCACATATATGTGAGTCCATTTATATAAAGTATAAAAACAGATAAAATTAGTCTAGGCTGTAGAAAGTCAAGGTAGTGGTTACCCTTAGATGGAAAGGAGAATTACCCTTACTCTCTAAGGCTACCTTAGTTAGTAGAAGGGAAAGTGAGGGGGGATCCTGGAGTGTTGATATTGGTGTCTCTTGATCTGGGTGCTGGTTACACATGTGTGGTTACTTTTTGATAATTAATTGACCTTTTAAAAAGAGGACTATGACTTCTATAAAATCTGGAATGCTTTGCATTTTCTTTAAAAGGTTAGCATATACTGAAACCTGACAAAGATGGCACACTTTTTTTTTTTAACCAAGCTCACTTATGAAGCCAGATACAAAACACTTAAATAAAACACTAGTAAATTTAATCTAGCATTATATTAAGAGAATAGTGCTCTAGGAAACCATAAGTGATTCAATGTTAGGAAATATAAAAATATCATTGATACATCAATAGGTTCAAAGATACAAACTTTATGTTAATCTTAACAAATGTCAAAAGACATTTAACAAAATTCAATATCCATTTCTGATAAAAAAAAGTTAAATAAATTTCGTATAGAGTACTTTCTCAACATGATTAAAAATGTATCTCAAACCAATAGCTTACATCATACTTAAGAGCAAAACAATAGAGCAGTGTTTTCCAAACTTATCTTGTCAAGGAACATGATTTAAATCATAATATACTGGAGAACTACCAATATATTGGAGAACTACCAGTAGGAGGTCATGACACTATATTTATACACTATACACACACACACACACACACATATATATACTCTCACAGTTTCAGCTGAGGCCCCCAAATCTTAGAACAAATATGATAGTTGTTACATCTTTCCATATTCAGTACCTCTTGAAAGGTGCTAGACTGTCTCTTTAGGAGGGTCTAAGAAATTGTAAAATCCTCTGTCAGCAGTAGCCCATCACTCTCCTCTAGGCAAAGAATTAATTGTAATTGAAGAGGCCTGTGTTGACTACTTTTTGGGGAATGGTTAGTAAGCTATGTATTTCTCCCGTGGAGGAAGGGAGGAGGGTCTTCGAGTCAAGAAGTAAGCCTTGAAAAGCATCATTGAAAAGCTTGACATGGGTCCTCTGGTTAGAGAGAGAGAGGGACTAGCGTCTGATTGACCCCTGAATAGTTTTAAACGAAGAGGCTGGGTAGCTCCAAGATAGCAAAGCCAGGAGAGGACATTGCATTAGTTAAAGTCCGACTTTCTGAGCTGAGCAAGGCAAAGAATATGAGTGCCCAATGGGCCAGTGGAATGGAGCTGGATTATAACATCTTGAAAGGAACTCTGGCCGAGGAAAGGAGAGATAAACTTTTAGAAATCATGGTGCTGGTCATTAGCAGTTTGAGGAAGAGAGCTGTAAGTGAGAGATCATAGCAATAGTCACAGTGGGTTGCAGAAGAGGGAGCCCTGAAGAACTCACAGGAAGATACCAAGAAAGCATGCATTATCATAAGAAGTCTACCATAAACAAGGGCATCTATTCTGGTTATACTGTGCCAGCCAAGTTAGATCTTTCTGTCCCTTAGCTGTCCTCTCTTTTCCTACTTTCCCCCAAACTCCCAGTCAAAGACCAACCATGGAGGGGTTTAAAATAGCAGGTGCCAGTAGATGAGGTGGTGGAGCCAGATAAGAGAAAATAAGTCAGACAAAGCCCCCCCTCCACAGGCTTTCAAGCAATAGGAAAAGGGGAGACATTTTTACTCAGAGGACGAATTAGAGATGTGCAATTATTGTATTGCAGTGAAATTCCATTATCCGAAAAAAGACCGGATAAACTATATACATGGTTGAGATTTAAGCTAGGAGTGGGAAACACAAGTCAGAGAACAGGTTTGAAAGACCTGTAGAGAGAAAGAATATGGTTGCCTTTTCTTAACACCCTATGCATTTTAGCTCATTCAATAAGTTCAACACATACAGCTATTTATGCATTTACAGATACATAATTTTTGCAAGAAATTATAAAAAAGTTGGCATACATGCATTGTTAAAATATTAAAATAGAACTGAAATCAGCAATACAACTAGGGGAAACAAGTTTTAGTTGTTAACTGAGCACAAAATATGTAAATATAAATTAACATCTTTACTTTGCATTTTGTGCTATCCAATAAGATGTGAGAGGTTAAAATACAAAAACAGTAGTTTTGTGTCTGTTTAGCTCACGTTCAGTTAGCATGAAGACTGCTGCTACTGAATTACATCATCGCATAAAATACACCATCACCTCTACTCCTATATTTTGTTTTCTTTGTAGTATTACACGAATAGTCCAATTTTCACAGGTACCATAAGTAGTACAAAGAAGAAGACTGCTAACAGAAATTATCTTCCAAAATCTCCTGAGGCTCAATGGGGTCTGATGGAGATGTTAGAGAATGTTCTGTCACACAACACGGTGAGCATCCAGCAGAACTCAATTTATAGTGAAGGGAAACCCAAAGGACAAATAGCTTTCATTGTCTCTCACTACCCACTAAATATTTATTTGTTCAAGTTGGGTATTTTTTCTTTGCTGAGGGTTTTCATCTGCATTTTTAGAAACTACAGGATAAGACAGATAACCTTGTCTTTGGAGTGTTCTGACAAACAGGGTTAGGCCTGTTGAATTAAGAGGGTTTAAAACACGTAAGAGTGCTTTTCTTTTATATCTGGCTTCCTTCTTTGATTCATGCTGAACTTCATTGTACAGAGAAAAATAGCTTATATTTGTCCATCGTTAAGTGTCAGACACTGAACTAAATCTCTTAGGAATATAATTTAATTTAATGCTTAAAGCTTATTAACCATGGATGAGGGAGCAGAGGAGCAGGAAAATTGTCCAGCTAAACTTCACCATGAATCTATATGGTCTCCAGTAAAAAACAAAACAAAACAAAACAAAACAACTTATTTAATAAAATAACAAATAATAATACACATGAATGTTCATAACATGATTCGTGATTATGAAATAGATAAGGTGATAGTAAATGAAGCTCATGTATTAAATGCAAAGATTAAAGGTTATTTTTTAATTTAGACATTTGATGCCCTCACATGCAACTTTCTAGTGTTCTCAAACATACATTAAATTTTCCTTTTATTTTATTGTAGTAAGTTCACTTAACATGAATTTACCCACAGGTTTTAAAGTGTGCAATACAGTATTGTTATCTCCAGGCACAATATTGTATAGCAAATCTCTAGAATTTATTCATTTTGCCCATGGAACAATAACTCCCCATGTCTCCCTCCCCCCAGCCCCTGGAAACCACAGTTCTAGTCTTTGCTTGACAATTTTAGACATTTTATATAAGTAGAATCATGCAGTATCTGTATTCAGTGACTGGCTTATTATTGTTGCATCTTGCAGGATTTCCTTTTTTTTTTTAACATTGAGTAATGTTCCACTTTATACCACATTTTAAAAATCAATTCATCAGTCCATGGACTTTAGGTTGTTTCTTCATCTTGGCTATTGTTGATGGTGCTGCGATGAACATAGCAGTGGTAATATCTATTTGAGATCTTGATTTCAATTATTTCATAAAAATACCCAGAAGTGGGATTGCTTGATCACATAGTAGTTCTATTTTTAATTTTTTGAGGGACCTCCATACTATTTTCCATAGTGGCTGCACAATTTTTCATTTCCAGTAATAGTACATAACAATTCCAATTTCTTCATATCCTCTCCAACATTTGTCTACTGTATTTTTTTGGTAATAACCATCCTGACAGTTATGAGGTGATATATCAGTGTAGTTTTGACTTGCATTTTCCTGATGATGAGTGATGTTGAGCATCTTTTCATATACTTAGTCACCATTCGTATGGTTTCTTTGGAGAAATGTATATTCAAATTCTTAGTTCATTTTTCAATTAGGTTATTAGTTCTTTTTTGTTATTGAATTGTAAGAGTTCCTTATTTTAGAAATTAACCTCTTATTGGATATTTTATTCCATTCCTTAGATTGCCTTTTCACTCTATTGATTGTTTCCTTTGCTGTACAAGATATTTTTAGTTTGATGTAATTCCAGTTGTTTATTTTTGCTTTTGTTTTCTATGCTTTTGGTGTTATATTCAAGAAATTGCCAAGACCATGCTCAGTGAAATAAATCAGTCGAAGAAAGACAAATACATATGATTTCACTTATATGTGGAATCTAAAAAACAATATAAATGAACAAGCAAAACAGAAACAGACTCATAGATACAGAGAAAAGATTGATGGTTGCCAGAGAGGAGGAGGGTGGGGAAATTGGGTGAAAAGGGTAAAGGGATTGAGAAGTACAGATTGGCAGTTATAAAATAGTCATGGGGTTGTAAAGTACAGCATAGGAAATATAGTCAACAATATTGTAATAACTATGTACGGTGCCAGTTGGGTACTAGAAATATCAGGGAGTACACTTTGTAAAGTATATAATTGTCTAACCACTATGATATACACCTAAAACTAATACAAAATAATATGGGATGTAAATTGAAATTTTAAAAAAGTGAAAAATTAAAAAAAGAAAAAGTGTTGCCAAGACAAATGCCATGAAGCTTTTCTTCTACTATGTTTTCTTCTAGAAGTTTCAGGTCTTATGTTTAAGTCTTTAATCCATTTTGAGCTGATTTTTTTGTATGGTGTAAGATAAGGATCCAATTTCATTGTTTTGCATGTGAATATCCAGTTTTTGCAGCACCATTTGTTGAAGAGATTGCCCTTTCCTTATTGTGTATCATTGGCACTGTTGTTAAGATCAGTTGAGCATATATGCATGGATATTTCTGGGCTCTCTATTCTGTTCCATTGGTCTGTTTGTCTGACTTTATGCTAGTACCATACCTCTTTGATTACTGTAGCTTTGTAATATGTTTTGAAATCAGGACATGTAATGCTTCCAGCTTTTTTCTTCTTTCTCAGGATTGATTTGACTATCTGTGGTCTTTTGTGGTTTCATATAACTTGTAGAATTGTTTTCTCTATTTCTGTAAAAATTATCAGAATTTTAACAGGGACTGTATTAAACCTGTAGATTGTTTTGAGTGATCTGGGCATTTTAACAATATTAAGTCTTCCAATCCATGAATGTGGGATGTATTTCCATTTGTTCATGTCTTTAACTTCATTAATGCTTTGTAGTTTTCACTATACACCATCATCTTTTTTTCTTGACATCACAATAGCCTTATCAGTAGTTCACCATATCTACTTATTCTCTCTGATTTCTTTCCCATCCTCCATTAAAGTAAACTTATTATATGAGCACCTGCTTAAGGTTTTTCAATGGTTTCCTATCATTTCTAGGTAAAAACACTCAAATCCTGAAAGGTACTACCAGATCATGTATAGTTAAGCCTTCCTTTCCAAGATCAACTTGCAACACACACTTTTGCATTCTCTGTACACCAGCTCCTAAACTTTCCCCTAGAAACTTGTACTGCTTTCCTACTCAAACTTTGCACATAATTCTTCCCTTTACCTGGAGGAAAGTTTCCTCTCTTTCTTGCAATCTGTTCTTTCAGATGTCAATCGTCACTTTCTCATCTGATAATACTATGTACCTCTACTTTATAGCTCATATCACAGTTAAATTTTACACGAATTATGTAATATTTGATTAGACTGTGTATCTTCCACTCAACTGCAAATGCTATGAGAGCAGATATCAAGTCTGTTTCTCTTTCCTATAGAATCATTAGTACCTAGCAGAGGGCCTGCCACCAACTAGAGTACTAAATATTTGTATTGTGAGTGTATGGCAACTAAAATACATAATATGCCTAAGAATAAACTTAAAGAAATGTGTCTATATGGGGAGAATTATAAAACTTTACTTTGAAAAATAAAAGAAGTACTTAGATATAAAGGTAACAAAATATATACAAGATCTATATGAGAAAAACTACAAAACTATGATGAAAGAAATAAAAAAGGAACTAAATAAATGGGGATATAGTCCATGTTCATGGACAACTCTTGATATGTTTTCTCTTACCAGCACCATTATATTTCAGGAGTAACTAATCTTCTCTTGAGTCGTTTTACTATCTGTAAAATGGGAACCATGTGAAGAAGATATTTTGTAAATATTATAGAAATTAATACAATAACAATGAAAACAGAATCCCTTGTGTTTTCTTCTTTTTTTTTGGTATCCTTACAGAAACAAATACCCATCAAGTTAAAATCAGATGGCCTTAGATGGTCATTTGTTTTGTTATTTGTCTCATGTTTGTGTTAAAAATGAACTTTAATGAATATTCCAGAACTTTGTTGTTTCACCAAAACACAGAATCAGAATGCATTGCTGTGTCACGTTTTAAGATGATTCTGTATCTTCCTTATTGGAAGTTTACCTAAATTCCTAAATAGTGTTATAATAGCAATTGTCATGGCAAATCTGTTTCCTTATGACTAAAGCATATATAGAAGTCTGTAATTCTTTAAAATCATAAACTAATTTTAAGTATTTATATAAAAATAATTTATAAGCTCATATGCCTTGGTACTGGAATGACCTGTGTTTAAATTTTGGTTCTGAAATACTGATGTGGGACCTTAAGGAAGAAGTAACTTTTAACTTTCTGAGGCTCAGTTAATTCAGCCAAAAAAATAGTGATAAAAATCTTTACTTACTGACTGTGAAGAATAAATGTGATACTGTTCGTGAAAATAGAAAGCTTCAATATGTATCTTTATTATATACTATGTATATTTGTGTGTGTGTATATATATATGTATATATGGTTAAAGAAATACATACATTTAATTTAATACCAATAAAAGCAGATTGAGATTTATGAAATTGCAGGAGGGACTTGAAAAACTCAATCTTTTCTTCTTTCTTAAATATGTTCTTATTGATTTCAGAGAGTGGAAGGGAGAAGGAGAGAGAGATACAAATATTGATGATGAGAGAGAGTCATTGATCGGCTGCCTTTTGCAAGCCTCCTACTGGGGATCGAGCCTGTAACCCAGGCATGTGCCCTGATTGGGAATCGAACGGTGACCTCCTGGTTCACAGGTCGATGCTCAACCACTGAGCAATAGCAGCTGGGCAAGAAAGTCAATCTTTAAAAACAAGATGCAGCCCAGCCTGGCGTGGCTCAGCTGTTGAGTATCGACCTAGGATCCAGGCGATCAGGGTTCGATTCCTGGTCAGGGCATATGCCTGGGTTGTGGGCTTGATCCCCAATCGGGGGGGTGTGCAGGAGGTGGCTGATCAATGACTCTCTCATCATTGATGTTTCTCTCTCTCTCTTCTCCTCTCCTTTCTTCTCTCTGAAATCAATAAAGACATATTTTTAAAATAAATAAATAAATAAAAAATAAAAACAAGATGCAATAAGAAATCTAGATGCAATAAAAAATAATTTTTAAAAAGGTTAAAGTTAATCTTTAAAAACAATATACAATTTGAAAACTAAGTACTCAATAATGCTGAATATTAAAAATAATTATAAAGTATAATAATAGTATAGAGCAGAGTTTAAAACATATACACATACATATATATTTACTATATAATAAAGTTAGCATCATAAATCACTGGGAAAGGCATAGTTCATTCAATAAATTGTGTTGGGCTATTTGGCTATCCATTTGGCAGGAAATAGATTTAATCTCTCTCAAATCATATACCAAAATAAGTTCCAGATGAGTTAGCATTGAAATGTAAAAAAGTGAACCATAAAAATTCTAGAAGAAAATATAAATGAATGAGAAGGACATCAAAGGCAGAAAGCATACATTTTAAAAACGACAATGCAAAAACAAATGCATTTCAAAGCGTCTATAAACAAAAATGAAAGGCCAACAAAAAAAACCAAGAATAACTGCAACTTTCATAGTTGGAGAAGGATCAATATTTTTAATATACAAAGAAATTTTATAAATATTATACTAGACAAATTTTCAATAGTAAATTGTGCAGAAGACATGAACAGTTTTATCACAAAAGAAAGATTACAAGTGGCAATGAAAATGTCCATTTCACGGGTAGATATAAAAATGCAAATTAAAATAAAATGAAAAGATAGCTTCTTCCCAAATGTGAGGAGGGGGAATTGGGGTTCATGGCAATTCAGCTGGGACCCGGGGGACATAAAAGCCAGTGGGTTGTAGATCTAGGCATAGGGAACTGCAGAGCAAAGGCAAACCATGCCAGACTTGACTGGGATATAAGAAGTAGCACAGCAAGACGAGGTATTTGCGTGGTAGAAGACACTAGAAAGTAATGGAGGATGTTTTCAATGGTGGATTTTATTACTTCCTTGAGATGACAGTTTTTCAGGGCTTGGCAAAGGGAAAACAAAAACCAAAACACCAACATACAATAGAAAAAATTATAACAGTAAAAAAAGTCAAATATGGAAATCCCATCATGAGAGGGGTTTTTGTTTTTGTAGAGTTGTTACTAAAACATGAAATGTCTCAATGGCTAGAAGGAATGATTTTGAAACCAAAAGGCAGTGGGTGGGCTAGACAAACCCCAGGTTGTGTTGGTTCTAACCGTAGAGCATCCGATGCCAGGATCCACTTGCAAAGAATTTTTAGGCCACATCACTCAATGGATCAATTTCTTTTATGGTCGTGTTTGGAAGCTATCACAGAGCTCAAAAGAATAAATGCCATTCATAAAAGAATGAAAGCCCTTTAAAGTTCTTTAAAAGTTCCTTTTCAACATATTATTTCAGAGGGCAACTTAAGTTTGCAGTAATCTATAGGGAAACCAGCAACTTCTAAAACTTCTGAGGGTGAGAAGTATGGGGAGGAGAGAGAGATAATGCGAATGAAGAAAATAAATGAAAACAACTGCAGAAACGTTAGCCCTGGGAAATTTCTCTTCCAGAAGGGCATCGCAGGACTCTGCTAGACATTTCTGGGTGGGTGTGCCCTCATGCTAGACATCCCAGGGTCTGAGGGACAGTCAGTTCTCAGGCTAGGTTTCTGTGTGTGGCCACGGACAGGAGTGGCCCATCAATTTCCCAATCAATTGGACCCAATCAGTTTCCTTTCCTGCAGTAGTTTTTTGCTGCCTTTTCCCAAAAATGCTTTACAATAACTTAGCTCAATTAACCTTCTAGGTATTCATATCACTGAAGAAGTATCTCATCCAACTGTCTTACAAACTGGTCCTAAACTTAGAAATGAATCTTAGCTAACAGTTTACTAGGAATGTGCTAGTGACAATAAGATACTCACTCTGACCTCCATCCCAAAGGTTTATAATGAAATCCTAACAAGCCTCTGCCTCTCCAGACCCAGCACAGCAATACTGGATGATTGCTGAAAGAACAATTTCAAAGGCACAGTCTTGCAGAAGCGTTCCTTTCACTGCTGTAGCATCTACATATCCACCTTGAAGACTAGACAAACCTTGCTGTCTGTGGCTTTTTATTACTTGACAAGAAGGTTGGGATCCTTATTGATTTCCCAAATTAAAAAAAGACAAAACTCCAATACAGGGGTGCTTCTTCCCCTGGCCAGTTCTCAAGCTCTTAGACACTGCTTGATGAATTGGTAGAACATTTTTGCAATCTGGTATTGATTTACTATCTTCATCTTAAACTCTGCCAAATTATTATTTTATTGGGGAGGAAAATGTGGATACCACAAAGTGACACATATTCCTAAGAAACCTTGGCAGGCAGCCCTTTCCTACCAGGAGACTGCAGTGGCCCCCATCTGTCTCTCCCAGAGGGACAACATGTACCATGTTCCCTTGCAGGGATACATCTGGATCAAAGAAATGATTGTTCTTTTTCTGTGTTCTTTGAAAATAAAATTCGATACTCAGTTTTCCCAGTGACCTCGGCCCGAGTGTCTGTAGGGTTTCCCTGCCACCTACTCTACAATAGTGAATGGCAAGGGTCCCCCCAACATAGTGCATGATAACTGGCTGGGTGATTTATGGCAACAAGGCGAGGATGAACACTGAGGGACAGAGGGTGAAGCGGTGAGTGATTTGCAAAGCAGACAGGTTTACAGTAACTTCTATCAAGTTATTTGTTGCTGTTGACAAAATGAATGGTGGCCTTCAGATACTTGACGGGAGAGAGAACCAAGGCTGGTGATTATGCAAGAACTTCTTTTGAGACTCCCATTGGAGACACAAACTCCCCTGCAGGTGCGGGGGTCCTGCTGGCACGCGTGAGGGGCAGCGTCTCAGGCAGTGAAGGACTGGCACCGCTGGCAGGCTCTGAAGGTACCGGCAAGTACCTCAGGAGGTTTCAGGGAAGAAGCCGCTCTTTTGGTTGGCAAACAAAAGGGCTCTGAGAGTGAAAGACTTCAAAAGAAAAAGTCATCTTAAGATGGGAGGTAATAGGGATGCTGTGGAAAGGATTTTGAATTTGGATTAGGGATCTTGCTTGCATATCCCACTCTGCCCTGTGTGGGGATTCTCTGGCTGTGCCTCATCTGCATTCTGAGCCCCAGTTTCAGCTTGAGGAAGACTGAATGCTATGGCCTCCTTCAGGAATGGTGATGGTATGATGTCGCCCGAACTGACCGGGAGCTCTTAGTGCAGGATGTGGCATTGATGGAGGTTCTGGTTGCCTGTAGAGTTCGCAAAGACCTTGTCTTCAATTGTGGGAATTAAAGCATTAGTCCTGTGCCTACCAAGTTCGTGGCCTAGTCATCTTTTTTCAGTATCTTAGTGTATGCCAAACCCTCTCAGGGCCTTTGCTCCTACTAGTGTCCCCACCTGGAATGCTATTTCCCCAGAGTCTGAGGCTAATTAACCAATCCTCAGCTTAAATGTCAGTTTCTTAGTTTAGATTTGGTGCCCTATCAAATGTTCCCAGAGCACCCAGCACTCTGCTTCACAGTGCTTATCACAATCATAATTCCATCCTTATTTGTGTAATTATGTTGCTTTCTCCTTCCCAGAAGACTAAACTGGCCTAGAGCTCCATGAGGACGGGCAGCCATCTTCTGTCTTATTCAATAGAATTTGCTTCCAAAGCCAACACCTGGGACAAGTGTGAAACAAACCTTTGTTATAGATTGAACCTGTGGGAGCCATAATCACTTGTCTTGAGTACCTGCATATTTCAGGCCAAGTGAAGTCTTAGATTTATCCAGCCTCTTCCAAAAGAAACAGCCACTGGTAAGCTCTCTGGATTAATCACATCATTTGATGTTTTAGTTTGCATAGCATTTCCACTCCATCGCTGTGCTCAGCACAAAAGCTCCTTATAATGCTTCCCAGAAGGCCAACATGTTTCAAACACAGAGGATTAAGTCTGATGGATTGTAAGCTACTCGCGAAGTACTAACAGCACTGAATTCATTTTCAGTCAACTTGAAAGGGCATCTCCTTCCTCTGAACAGCAAGCAACAGGTTATTCTTTAGGTTTGAAGTCATCTAATGAGTATGACATAGAAAGTAAGTATACAAAAGCAACATGGCTAATTGACAATGCCTATTTTATGAATAGTTGCAGGACTGGCATCTGAAGGTTTTTTTCCCCTACTGTAAAAAAAACCTCTGAAGACAGCAAACACATCCTTTTGATTAATAAAGTAACGAGGCTCACAAATACCAGAGGCTTAGGATGACCGATAGGGCTGAAGGGCTTTTGGAGAAGCAGAACTTTTGGTGCTAAAACCTCAGGCATCCTCAGCAAATCAGGACACTTGATCACAGAGCACCAAATGGGATTGCACATCCTTGGGTTCTAGTCCCAGCCCTTTCTGTAGGTTAGTCATGCCCTGGGCAAGTTATTAGAATCCTCTTTCCTTATTCGTACAGGCCTGATACTCCTGTCAGCTCTGAAATGAATGGCGTCCAGGATTCTATGAAATGAAGACAGTAGTGCAGCAGTAGTCATGGGGGAGAGACTAGGGGGAGGTGAGGAACTTAACACTAGCATTTGGAAGCCTTGGTAGTGTAAGGACTTCACACTGGAGCATAAAAAGTGTGGGGTATTCTGAAGAACTGACCACATTGGCTCATTTAATCAACTTACTCCTTATAAAAACTCAGTGGGTTAGGTGGTCATGATATTGCAACTTATAATAACAAATATGTATTTTGTCTTTGTCTATGTTCCTGGCACAGATCCCCTAAAACCCTTGGGATGTCCTAAGGGATGAAAGTGGAAAAGATGTCTTCTGTTATGTTAATGAAGTGACTTTTGGAAAGCCTCCTAGGTCACCTAAGAATGAGGTTCTGGTCATCAGAGGAACCAACCGTGTGATCAGAGGGTTGGAAATTTTAGTGCCACCAGCCTGACTTCTGAGGAGGGGAGAGAGGTTGGAAATTGAATTCAATCACTAATGGCCAAATGATTTAATCAAGCATGCCTATGTAATAAATCCTTCACTAAAAAAACAAAACAAAACAAAAAAACCAACAACAATAAAGAATGGGGTTCAGAGAGCTTCTGGGTTGGTAAACAAGTGGAGATTCAGGGATGGTGGTTTCCTCAGAGAGCATGGAAGCCAGTGCTCTTTACCCATACCTTGCCTTACACATCTCTTCCATCTGGCTGTTTCTGAATTGTATGCTTTTATAATAAACTGGTAAACATAAGTAAATGTTTCTCTGAGTTCTGTGAGCCACTCTAGCAAAATAATTGAAGCCAAGGAGGGCGTTGTAGGAACTGCCAGTCTATAGCCTGTTGGTCAGAAGCTCAGGTGACAACCTGGACTTGTGATTGGCATCTGAAGGGAGGGGGGCATTTTTGTGAGACTAAGCCCTTGAACTGAGTTAAATTGTAGTACACCCAGCTGGTGTCAAAGGATTGAGTGGTGGTATAAAACACACACACACAAACACACACACACTGAAATTGGTGTCAGAATCGAAGTGGTAATCTCATGACAGCCGTTTTGCAGGTGAGGACATGAAGGAAAGAGAAGTTAAGTAAAAGCTTGTCTGGGAGGTCACCCAAAGGGCAAGCAGTGAGCTAATAGACCCCATTGGCACCACTCTTGGTTGGTTTTGCCTAAAACCCAGGGACTCCTTCAGAGAGCGTTGGGAGAGCAGAAGCCAGATCCCCTGAAGGTTCCCTTGGTGTCAGATGACCACAATCACCAGCCCACAAAGCAGTGAGGAGCTACCCGGTGGCACAGTCCTGCACTGGGTCTCAGATGAGAAGAGCCCACTGCAGGCTCTTCCTGGCAAGACTGTGGGTCTCAGCCTGTGCCCTGTAAAAAGGTAAGAGGGCAAAAGAAAATTTACGACGAGCATGAACATTTTCAATCCACAGTGTGATTTCGCCTCTACCATCGCCCAGGTCCTCACACAATGAGGAGGCCAGGCGCGGGTGCAATTTAATGGCCTTTGGAACCATCACTCAGAAACACCCCCAGGTGGAAGGCTCCCCCCAGGAAAATGCAGAGTGGGAGAGGGAAGCCCGAGGGAGAAAGGCACAAAGGTTAGTCCTGCTGGCAGGGAGGAGATAAGGTTGGGGTGGAGAAAGAGAAAGGTAATGTCAGCCAAAGGCAATAAACAGGCCTTCCACAAGTGCCGCAGAGCAACGCTGGGGAGTCAAAAGGAATAAGCCCATTAATAAATGAGAAGGGAAGGAAATGACCGCTTCAGGAATGTCTGGGGCACTCAACTATTTTTAAAATATCTTTAGCAAGAAAACTGAGAGGCTCTGCATAAAAAGCAGGGGATCAGCGTCAACCTGCCAGCCCTAAGAGCTAATGCTAAGTGAGGACAGCTGAGAAAGCTGAGCAGTCAGGAGCCGCCTGTCTGACAGGTGAGATACAGAAGGCTGTCTTCTGAAGGAAAAATCTGCCAAGCTGGTTATTTTCTCAGGGGGAAAACATCACAGTAGCAAGAGCACAGGCCTTGCGTTGGTTTAGATCCACCAGGTTTGAATCCCCTTGTAGCTCTGAGACCTCAAGCCAGTTTCCTAGACTCTCCACTCGAAGTTTCTTCATCTATAACCCAAAGCTAAGAACAGTACCTTTCTGGGCAGGTTCTTGTTGGGATTTACAAGGGAGCACAAGAATGCTCAATAAATGGCAGCTGTTTGCATTTACAGGCCTACATCTCTTCCTAAAACCCCAAATCCAAGAAGACCAAAAACGAAAATGCTAACTCATTTTGCAAGAAGTATTAGTCATTTTGCAGTCAAAGCTAACCTGAGCTGATACTAGACTATTTTTATTTTTTACTTACCCCACTTAATGTGAATATTCATATATTTAGCTACAAAAATATTAATGTGTTTGATTAAAGGGTGCCACTGAGACCCAAAGGGAGATGTGGATTATATGCAGTGTATGTACATTTCTTCTCTGAAATCTAAAAATCTCTGAATCATGTTGGTTCAAAGGGTTTTGAAGGACAGCTTATGAACCCATACCATGTGGCCCTTGGATTCACCGCCTCGTCAGGATCAGCACAGCTCTGGCATGGAATCCTGACCTTATAGCCCAAGTAGAGGATCAGTCTCAGAATGAGTTCCCCCCAAATTCCATGAGGCTTTGGCTCAGCCAGCCCTGCTCAAGAAAATGGCAAGAAGGAGCCTAATTTATTAGCTGCTAATGTTGTTACATAACAAACCTGATCTGTTGCAAAACACCCTTTAGAAGAGGTAGAAATGCAAAGTGATCACAATGACTGAAGTGTTAAGCTCAGAAAATATATGTTTCGTGGGAAGAAGTTTCTGGAAGTCAGAATGACACTAACGCTTATGAAGTTCTTTTAAAAAAGGAGTGCTATTTTTATTTGGTGTTAAGTTCTTTTTCTAGTGCGGTTTAATTTCAGTCCTATTAATTTCAACCAGAATTTTGAGCATAGGATATACTAAGTAAGTAGCAAGCCTCTGTGTCTGCAGCTTTCAAAGAACAGGGAGAAATGAAGATCCAAGTCACAGACTGGAAACCGGGCTAGACAGGGAGTAGAAAGGAATATGCTCTAAATGGGTGGTCAGGGTTTGGGGGGTAACATGGGGGAGGATGTGGGAGGTGAGAGTGTGTTAACCAGGGAACTGGGCAGGTGAGATTGAGAGAGGACAGAGGTCTGTGTTAGAAGAGGCAGCACTGCCAGCCTGCCTGGGGCTTCTTGCGGACGGGCGAGTGGGCGTCCATGGGCTCCCGTCAGTGTGCCGATACGAGCCCATATCGGGTCACATGCGCACCAGGCCACATCCCATCCTTCACCAAGGCCCCTCTTCCCCACAGACATATTGGAAGACCCACACTGTCACCCGCCATGCTGGAGTAGGAGATGCACTTTTGGCAACCCTGTTGTATCTTGGCACTAGGGCAGGGTGGGCGGGCATAGTCACTGGCCCAAGCTCACTGTCGCCAAGCTCTCTTTCTGAGTTGGCTACGGAGGCTGGATTGCACAGTGGCTGAGAGCGTGGTCCCGGACACCCCGTGCTGGAGTGTGAATCTCAATCTTTTATGAACTTGGCAAGTAATTTAATACCCCTACATTTAGTTTCCCCTTCTGTAAAATGTGCCTTACTCATGGGGCTTTGTGAGGATTAAATGAGACGGTTCCTGTAAAGCTAACCGTGGGGCCTGGCACATAAGGGTTGCTCCATCCACAGGCCCAGTGCCCTCTACTTGCAGCAGCTCTGGGGCTCCAAGCCACACCAACACATCCCCAATTCCTGCTAAGACAATTGAACCCTAAATAAAAACAGCATTTTATTTTGAGGTCTCCCTGGCCAATAGCTTTTAATTGGGAGATTTATTATTTTCTTAATTGTATTAAACACTTAGTCCCTGAATTTCTGAGCTAAACTGCCCTGCTACTTCCTACTTTCCCACTCACAGCAAACTCACTCCTGGCTCCTTTTGCTACTCTTGACCCAATTGTCAGTTGTGATAGTGTCCAGGATAATCCCAGTTATATGGTTTTGCTTTGATGGGACTAAGAGGGTGGGGCCAGGACTGCATTTACAGGCAACATGGAGGCACCACATCTAAGATGCCTGCCCTGTTGGGGTTCTTGCAAAACTTCCAAGTTTTATTGGCAGAAAGGATTCCAAGAATCTTTTTGCAGCTTCAGATAAGAAATTCTGGAAGAGAGACCATTCAAATGATACCCTTTAGAATTTGAAAAATGCTCCCTTGCCTTTCTCCTACTTCTTATTTATATACTTATTATTTATGTTGAGAGATGTTTCTTTGATTGTTGGAGCACTCTCCTCTGTTTCATGCTCCCAGTGCAGTCATGTCATGAAAACCAGGGAAGGGTGGTGATAGAAGAGGACTCGGTGCTGTGGGGGATGGGCCCGTGCACCATCTCGGTCTTTGAAGCTGTCCTCCAAAGGCTTGTCAAGACACAGGAAAGGAATGACTTAACATGCCTTTATCAGCTCTGGGGAATGTGGAGTGTGGAATCGTAATTCCAAAAAAAGTCCTGGAATTACTTCAGTGAAATAAACATTAAGGATTAAAACATAGGAGATGAGAATTAGGAGCTGTGAGAGAATAGGTCCATGAAACACATATCATAGACTTAGCAAAAATAAGAAATGTCTCCACTGTAACACCTACTAGGATGTCATTCAGAGATAATTGCATTTGTCAAGCACCCCCTATACCAGGCACATGGCAAGCACTTGACAACATTATTCTATTTTGAATCCTGCAAGGTGTGTATTATGGCTGTTTGGCCTTCCTCATTACCAGAGAGAGAGACAGAGAGAGACAGAGAGAGAGAGAGAGAGAGAGAGAGACAGAGACAGAGACAGAGAGACAGAGAGAGACAGAGAGACAGAGAGAGACAGAGAGGGAGAATTGAGACTCAAAGAGACTTAGGAGCTGGGGAAGTGGGGGGGCTAGGATACAAATTTGGGACTGCCTGCCTCCAAAGCCGGCAGCTACATGCCTTTCTTAGGCATTATGGTGCTTTAGTATTTGTCCTCATGCAACATCAATAGTAAAGCCTGAAAACGTAATAGATTTTCCTCCTTTTTGAAAATTTGTACAATCTTCTACTTCCTGATGAGTCCATTTTGCAATTTCTATTCATCTATTAACTTATTTATTCATTCACTCATACACCATTAATTACTTCTCTCTCTCTACCTCTCTCTGTCCCTGAGGAATTGCTGTTATAATCACTATCCTTGAAGAATTCATAGTGAAATCTGTTCAGAGTTTGCTCTAGTGAAGCTTGCTACAAAGCAGATTCACGCATTTTACCAGAAGATAAGAGCAAAAAGAAATATGGGAGGAAAAAGCAGTTTAGAGACAAGAGGAATAGAAGACATCTTATCAGCATAAAAGCCTGCTCAACAAAGTATTATTTACTGATCTCCATTTGATGGTGTCCTTGTTGCTTGTAGGCTGCACTGTGAATTCCTACAAAGAGGAGAGAAAAACTGTTCTGCGGGCCAGGCGGAGATTGAAGCACTTTTGTTTCTGATAACATAGGAATCAGAACCGGTTGGATGTCTTCAAAGATCTTCTGAAATGGCATGAACACTGCTCCACTTTTGTTTCTGATAACACGGGCGTCAGAACTGGTTGGGTGTCTTCAAAGATCTTCTGAAATAGCATGAACACTGCTCACACGCATTTTCTGAGAGAGGGCAGAACTGGGTTAGTGTGTTTCTGGACCAAGGGCCGTGATAACTGCCCACAAATATTTAAAGGGTGTAAATGAAGACTTTATTGCTTTAAAATGTCTTTGTACTAACTTAGTTTACTAAAGATGCAGAAGAAGAGTCTGGTGAGGCATTTCTGAGTCCCAGACCCCTCCCCCTGAAACTTTGTACTTGGGGATATGACAGAGCCAGAGGATGGGCCTTGGGCATGGAGTGAAGAGAGCCTTTGAAGATTGTATCAGCGAGCAGGAGACGAAACCACAGAAGATACTAGTCTAACTAGACCTCCACAAAGACTTCATGAGGGAGGGCGATTGCAGAATAGTGGAAAGTAGTCACTAATACTCCACTGAGGAGAGAGAAAAAACAGAAGTACCTCCAGTTTTAGGAGAATGTAGAGGGAGGGATTCAAGCTCAGGGAAGTGGAAGGTTGATTCTCTAGCTTGTAGATAACCAGAGAACTCATTTCGTTTGTTCTGTGACTGTCCACCCTTCCTCTATGTCTCCGTTCTTTGGAACTTCCCATGGAAGTGTGGGATGAGAACCCAGTAAAGACATGCCAAGTCGTTAAATAGTATTTCTTTTTGGCAACTCTAGTGAAAGGCTCTCTAGATTAATTTAGAACAATTAATTATTATAAAATTATTAAGGTTAAAGTTTCTTGGAACACAGATGAATTTTATTTATGCAGATAACAGGTTTCAAATTTTTGTGGATAATTGCATTTTGGAGATACAAATGCTAACTTGGGTGTGGGAAGAGGGTGTGTTGTATCAGAAAATGGAAACATGTAGACAGGACTCATGTTAAATGTTATCTATCATCCAAGATGAAGGCCGACTGTACAGAAATTAGATTTTTAATGACCTGTAAATGCCCTTGCAGAGATAGTGAATTGGTGAAGTCTTTTGACTGGAGTAAGTCACATTACTGAAAGATTTTTTAACAGACCCAGCCAACTACAGGGCATTCAGAGCATTAAAAAAATAAATAAATAAGACTCCAAAACAAGAAATCCCTCTGGAGCAGATGAAGATGAAGAGAATTTCCCTTATGTCTTATGTAAGATGTGGCTAATGATTTCTTTACAAATACTGAATAGTATATATCCTAAACAAAATTCAAAATGTCTTGTTTTCATCCAAATGCTATAAATGAAGTTAAATGGGAACATAAGGTTATTTAGCATTTCCATAGGACTGTCTGTTTGCCAAAAGATTTATAATCACTTGTTACTGAATATTCATAACATCCCTCTAAAGCACAATTTCCCATACTGGGACTGCGAGGCTGTGGGGTTGGTGGAAGAATTCCAAGAGGGTCATGGGGACTGGAGCTGTAGTATTTCAAACAGCTGTCTGGTGGTGAAGAAAAATTGTGGCCTGCAGGAGGAAGGTACAAAGCTCCCAGCACCCTGCGATCCCTGGGTAGGTCTCCTCCTGAGACTTGGGCCTTTCCTAAGGACCAGGCCTGCCTTCCTGCAGGATCTGAGGCTCCAGCCACTCTCCTGTGCTCCATAGCACCAGCTCGTGCCTCTGAGGAAGATGGCATACAACTCAACACCAAAAAACAACAATCCAATTAAAAAATGGGCAAAGAGTCTGAATAGACACTTCTCCAAAGGGGACATACAGATGACCAAGAGACATATAAAAAGATGCTCAACGTCACTAATCATCAGAGAGCTACAAATTAAAACCACAATGAGGTATCACCTCACCCCTGTCAGAATGGTTATCATCACCAATAATAAACAAACAACAAGTGTTAGAGAAGATGTGGCGAAAAGGGAACCCTCATGCACTGTTAGTGGGAATATAAACTGGTACAGCCACTATGGAAAACAGTATGAAGTTTCCTAAAAAAAGTTAAAAATGGAACTGCCTTATGATCCAGTGATTGCACTTCTGGGTATATATCCAAAGAAACCCAAAACACGAATATGAAAGAACATATGCACCCCTATGTTCATTGCAGCGTTATTTATAATAACCGAGACATGGAAGCAACACAAGTGTCCATCAATAGATGAATGGATAAAAAAGCAGTGGTACATATATACCATAGAATGTTATTCAGCCATGAAAAGTAATAAAATCTTTTGCAATAGTATGGGTGGACCTAGAAGGTATTATGCTAAGCAAAATAAGTCAAACAGAGAAAGACAAACACCATATGATTTCACTTATATGTGGAATCTAAAGAACAAAATAAATGAATAAACAAAATAGAAACAGATCCATATATACAGAGAACAGACTGATGGTTGCCAGAGGGGAGGGTGGTTGGGGGACTGGGTAAAAAAGGTGAAGGGATTGAGAAATACAAAATAGTCATGGTGTTGTAAAGTACAGCATAGGAAATATAACTATGTACTGTGCCAGGTAGGTACTGGAAATATTGAGGGGGGGACACTTTATAAAGTATATGATTGTATAACCACTGTGCCATACACTTGAAACTAATACAAAATAATACTGAATGTAAATAAAATTGAAAAAAAATTTTTTAATTAAAAAAAGAGAAGAGGCTATGGGGGCCTGTGTTTGAACCCTAGCTTTGGTCCTTGCTCCCTGGATGATTCTGGCATGTTTCTTACCCTCTCTGATCTCTAAAGAAATAGATACAGAGCTATAGAACCATGGAGCAGTAGGATAAATTTCAGAGAGAAGGAGGGGGTGGGAAGTGGGAGGGTGGAGAGAGAGTAATAAAGAACTTAGATGCATATATACATGACCTATGGACACAGACAATAGTGTGGATAAGACCTGGGAGGGGGGATGCTGGATGGAGGGGATCAACAGGGGGAAAATAGGGGACATCTGTAATACTTCCAACAATAAAAAAAATGACTACATCTGCAAAATGCTGGACAATCATACGTGCTGTGCAGAAGTGTTGCAATGAGTAAATAAGAGGAATCACGCAGCCTTTCTGTGTGAGTGGCTTATTTCAGTTAGCATGATGCCCTCAAGCTTCATCCATGCTGCTACATATCACAGAACTGTCTTCTTTTTTAAAGGCCGTATAGTATTCTCTTATATGTATATACCAAATTTTCTTTGTCCATTTGTCTGTCGATGGACATTTAGGTTGTTTCCATATCTTGGCTCTTGTGAATAGTGCTGTGATAAACATGGGAGTGCTGATATCTATTTGAGATCCTGATTTCAATTCTTTTAGGTAAATACCCAGAAGTGGAATTGCTGGATCACATGCTAGTACTATTTTTAATTTTTGAGGAACTTCCAGAGAGTTCCATGGTAGCTGTACCAGTTTACATTCCCACCAACAGTGTGCAAATTTCCTTCACATTCATTATCTTTTTGTTTGCTTGTTTGTTTTAAATAGCCATCCTGACAGGGGTGAGGTGATAGCTCATTGTGGTTTTGATTTACATTTCCCTCTGTATTTTATTTTTTTCCATCACCATTTATCTCTCCTATACCCTCTTCCACCTCCACCCACTCCCCTACACCCCACAATCACCACACAGTTTTTTTCTTCTCTTTTGCTCAATCCCTCCACACCCCCCCCATGTCAGTCTGCTCTCTATGAGTCTGTCTCTATTCTGCTTGTTAGTTCAGTTTATTAATTAGATTCTACATATGAGTGAATTCATATGGTACTTGTCCTTCTCTGACTGACTTATTTCACTTAGCATAATGTTCTCCAGGTCCATCCATGCTGTCGCAAAGGGTAAAATTTTCTTCTTCCCTATGGCCAAGTAGCATTCCATTGTGTAAGTGTATCATAGATGTTTTATCCACTCATCTGCTGCTGGACACTTGGGCTGCTTCTAAATCTTGGCTATTGTAAATAACATTGCAATGAACATAGGGTGCATGTATTCTTTCAAATTTGTGTTTTGAGTTTCTTCAGATAAATTCCCAGAAGTGGAATCTCTGGTTCATAAGCAGTTCCATTTCCCCCAATAATTAGTACCCATAGTCAACAACAATGTATTTTACATCTAAAAATTTGTTAAGAGGGTAGATTTTATGAAAAATGCTCTAACCACAATAAAATAAAATAAAAATAAAGTTAAAGTGTTTACACAGATAAAAATAAAATGAAATATAAATTCATTTCAATGTATAAATGAAAAAAAGGATAAATGAGATATAATACCCTCATCATATGATAATTAGTTACTATGTGCCCATGGTCTCTCCAGGTCCTTCTTGTTTCAAGCCTCAGACTCTTCTCATTTGGAAGGCTGTCCTCTGAATCCCTCTAATAAAAACAAATATGGGGTACATACATATGTATGCATAAAAATAAACATACCATCACAAATATTTAAACATATTACACAGATAGAATGAAGCTTAACAAACCTTACATAGTTCTTTTCATTATGATCTTTGGTTTATGAATTCTTTTTTATTATTATTAAATTTATTTGGGTGACGATGGTTAATATGAACATGTAAGTTTCAAGTTTGGGTTTCTACGTTACAAGATCTGTATATTGCACTGTGTGCCCATCACCCAAAGTCATATCTTCTCCCATCACCATATATGAGGACTGACTTGCTGAGATAAGATGTTGGAAACCGTGTTTGACCTGTTCCCCAGCTTTAATTCTCGAAAACTCCAGCTTCACCAGAGTATGGTAACTTTAATTTCCCAGGATGGTCTATCTTCCCAGGTGATATAATTGAAATAAGATAAGATTATTTTTAAGGACAATAGATGACTTCTTTACACTGGATTGAAGAAGGGGGTTGAAGCTGCAGAATTCAATGATAGTGGTGATAATGGTGGTGTTTGTAGATCAACTCTAGTCTTTTATTTTGGAGCATCACTATTCTAAAGGGAAGTGTTATCATCACAGTTCCAGAAACTGAGCAATGCAATGACTCAGATACTCAGTAACAATTAAAAAGTTCATGCTTTAGTGTGTTGGTGAGTCGGGGGGGAGAAGGGAGATTTCCTTGTGTGCAGCTCTGCAGCTGCCAGTCTCTGCAGGAGGAGAAACTACAAGATGACAACTAAAAGCTTGTCTCTCTCCTTTCCTACCTTATATTTAAAGAGCATTCCTGGTAGAATATACCACTGGCCCTCTTCCTCCATAAATTTCTTGCAAATAGCGGATTCCGCAAGACCTCGCCTCATTTAAAGATGAGTAATCAAAAGGGAACCAGCACAGTATCTACACATGAAAAAAAGCAAGAAAAACAAACTGGTCACAGTTGAAAAAGACTCACTAGAAGAATATTCCCACAAAACAGATGAAATTTGTGACCTAAGATACTGTCATAAATTTAAAAAGAAAGGGAAAACAAGTTAGTGAAGCAATCATCTTTTAAAAAGAACAAAACAGGATCTGAAAAAAACAAACCCAAAACAATAGTAGTTCAGGAAATACTTAGCAAGAAAAAATGAGGTAAAACAAGAACCAACAGAACTTAGCAAAGAAGGTAACCTGGAAATAAAGACCACAGTAGGAGCAGCAGAAAGGAGATGGATTCTGTTGGAAATGTGCCAAGTAGTCCCAGCATGGGAGGGAGGAAAGTGAATAAAAATTAAATAGTTAACCCTTCAACTAAAAACAATGAAAAGCTGGATAAAATTTTAAGTAAAATTCTTCTTAAAAGCACTTTAAAACTGATAACAAGGAGCTATCAACTGATTAGCTTTTGCCATGAACACCTTTATTGATCAAGTTAAACTAAGCTGACTATGGTTCTAATAGTTTCAGGGTGAATAAGGCAGAACCCAAGGACCAGGACTCACCCAGCACAGCAGGAGAGGTCTAATAGGAGGGAGGTCCCCCAGCGGGGAGGCCTTAAAGGAGACTCTCACTGCACATTAAGCCGGGACTCCCAAAGGTGAACTAGAGGTGAAGCTGTTCCCTTTAGCCCTCCTCAGGGGGCTATGGGGAGAGTTGCCTTAACACTAAACAAGGCAGGGAAAAGAAAAAGAAATCTGCCCCTGGTAGAATTTCACCATGGAACCACTGGCCAGAATTTACACGCACTTGTACCCCAAATGTATATCATTACGGTGGGCCAAGAAACTTTAAGCTATGGGTTTAGTTTGACATGATGCCAAACCATAGCGCTCCCAAGTACCTGGCAGAAGGAAACTATAGTCATGTCTAGAGGCAGACACTTTCATCCTAGGCCTCAGGGATTGTATACAAATGACTTGTCACTGTCAACAATCAGTTCATTTGAAGACCACCAAACACATCAGAAAGGAGGGCACCATTAGTGACAGCTGAAATAGACAGCCGGAGGGAGTCACACAACTTCAGTGATCTGAATGTTTAGATACGAAGTATAAGCAACTATGCTAATTTTATTTAAATAAATAAAAAATAAGCTTTAAAATATTTGTAAGGACAACAAAACAGTAAAAAGGACATGGTGGGTTTGAAAAAGACCAAATAGCAGTTTTAGAAATGAAAAATACAGTAACAAATTTTAAAGTCAATGTAAGAAAAATGTCAATTTTTGGTGTGGCATCAGCTTAGACATAGTAGAAAAGAGAATTAGAGAACTGAAGATAATGCAAATAAATTTACAGAATTGTAGTGTAGAAAAGCAAAGAAATGGTAAATGTGGGAGGTTAAGAGACATGGACAATAGAGAAGGTCCCTCTTCTCAAAGAAATCTCTCTCAAAAGTGTAGAAGTATTTCAAAAGGTGAGAAGAAACAAGATGAGATGGACTGATGAAAGAATAATGACAAATCTTAAATTCAAATGAAAAGAAATTTACATCAAAACATATCACAAAGAAACTGTGGAATATTACAGACAAAGAGATCTTAAAAGCAGAGTTGAGTGGGGTGAGGTGTGCTGATTAATAAGTAAGGCTAGCCCTCCCAGATGTCATAATATATTGTAATGTGCTATCAGTTAATACCACATGGTACTGCTACATAAGTAAGGAGATAGATCTGTGTAACAGAATAAGACATTCAGAAAGAAATCAAAGCTAGTATATAGGAATTTAGCATATGACAAAGGCAGGCAGTTCAAATCAGTAGGGAACAGATGGTTATTCAATAACTGCTATAGAAATATATAAGCCTCTGGGAAGAAATATATACTTGGGTTCCAACCTCACACATTATTACAATTAAATTCTAGATGGATTCACAATTTAGGAGGAAAAAAACACCTGGAAATGTACTAGAAGAAAAAATAGAATTACCTTAAAAATAAACTCAGAGTAGTTGAAGGCTTTTCTATGTATAACAAAAAAAATTGAGAAACCATAAAATAATATATTGGTAATTTTTACCACACAAAAAAATTTTGGAAGCGTGTCTTGCACAATGATATTACAAATGAATTAAAGATAATAAACAGGAAAAAGCATGTCCAGATCATATTACTGATTAAAGACAAATTTTCCTTAATGCATGGAGAACATACACAAATCACTGTGCAAATATTAATAAGATATAAAATGAACAAAAGCTATAAAATATTCTGCCCAAACACGAAATAAAACTGGCTTCTAACCCTATGAAAGTATGCTTAACTTCTTTCATAAAAATAGAAATGCAAATTTAAACTAAAATGTGATACTGTGCTACTGGATCAGGTTGGCAAGGATGAAAACATTTGATAATACTTTGTGTAAGGACGTGGGCTCTCTCACACTTTGCTGGTGAGGGTGTAACTTGCCACTGCCTTCTTGGAGAGCATTTGGTTCTATGCATCATGATTTTAGATCACATGTTATCTGACCCAGCAACTTTACTTCTAGGAATTTATCTTACAGATATATTCACAGGAATATGCATTACAGCATTGTAAAAACAAAAGCTTGGAAACAGCTTCAATCCTTATCTTATCTGTGGGGAACTCATTAGCCTCCTGACAACTGTTTTTTGTTTGTTTTCTTTTTTCCCCCTCTCTTTCTTACCACTGCATGTCCACACTACCTGGCACACTTATACTACCTCTCAGGCCCCTTCCACATGGGGGGATCCTTTAGAGGGTCCTGGCGGCCTCCAGGGCTCTGCCCTGCATTCTCTCTCTTCCTCCCATGGGCCCTCTCTCTGGCACTCTCACCCGCTCACAACCTCTCCCTATGAATTTGACCTCAATTAAAAAACTGTTTTTAGTGCCCTCAAGGTCTATCCATATTGTCACAAATGAAAGGATTCTCTGTTTTTCTTGTGGCTGAATAATATTCTCTTCTGCATGTATAACACATGTTCTTTATGCTAAGTGAGATAAGTCAGACAGAGAAAGTCAAATACTGTATGAGCTCACCTATATGCGGAATTTTAAAAAGCCAACTCAGGAACAAAGAGTAGAAAGGTGGTTGCCAGGGGACAGGGGGTGAAGGAAATGGGGACATGTTGATCAAAAGGTACAACTTTCTAGTTACAAATTTCTAAGATAAGTTAGTTCCAGAGGTCTAATGTAGAGCCTGGTTATTATAGTTAATAATGCTGTATTATATACTTGAAAGTTGTTGAATAGATCTTACATGTTCTCATCACACACCAAAAAAAATGGTAATTACGTAATTTGATGGAGGTGTTACCTAAAGCTATGATGGTAGTTAATTTGCAATATATAAATGTTTCAAATCAAGAGTTGTACACCTTAAACTGACATAATGTTATATGTCGGTTATCTTAACCCAATCTCCAAAGCCCATTGCAAATGCTCCTCTGCGGGAAGCCTTCCTTCCTCCCCGCGGGCAGCACAGGGCCAGCCCACCCCCCTCCCTCTCCTCCCAGGTATTCTCTCGGGTTCTTGGGGGCAAAAACTGCTACTCCTTTAAAGTCTAAAGCATAAAGCTAGGTACAGTATATAAACAGCTATACAGTATAGCTGCGGTATTAAAATTTCATGGAAGCAGTGTGATGAAGAACAAATATTTTAAAAGGCTCTTTAAGGGGTGAAAATGAAAAAAAGGTTGAAAAACACTGGTCTTGACATCTCCTCCAATGTGAGAACGAGACATGCCAAACCCAGTTTGTCCCTCATCTTGCTCCCAAGTCCCCACCCTACTCCTCCCAAGTTCTTGTTACAATTACAACTGACAGTGTCATCGTCAGTGAGTCAGCACCCAAATGGGATCCTCAGTCACGTTTGGAGAACTCCTTGCCCTCACTCTCCACATCCACAGGCCTGCCTCGCTGTGCCCCCCCATCCCTCACGTCTGTCTCCTCTCACCGTTGCGACCGCCTGGCCTGGACCACAGCAACAGCCCCCTGAGTAGTTTCATCTACTCCCTACTCCAACCTACCTTTCACTCTGTCACTGGAGACAGTGTTCTAAAACACAAACTGTATTCATGGTTCTTTTTTTCTTACTTTATTTTTCATAGTTCCATTCCTGTTTGCTTAAAATAGAAAGTCTCTAGCAGAAAATACTAGTCCCCCACCATGTCCCCCATTCCCCTGCAGTCATGTTTTGCTCTAACACAACTATGTGTTCTCCCCAGAAATCATCCTATACTTTCATCCCTCCCAGCCTTTTTTGTTTTAAATCTCCTGCTCAGAAAAATTCCTTTCCCCTCTCTTTTCACCTGAACTCCTATTCCTACCTCAAGACCCAGCTCAAACGTTGTTACTGCTGTTGAGTCTCTGCTGACATGATTCCTGGCAGAATCACTTGCTGCTTTTGCTGTGCATCTACGGTGTGATGTCCATGTTTACATAACAATGAACGTACCCCGTGGGTTTTCAGCTGGACCCCTTACTAGACTGTGAATTTTGAGAGCAAGGACACTTGTTAAATTAACACAGTGATTGAGAAAAATACTATTTGTGAGGCATTGTGCTGGGTGTCAGAGCAGCAGCGATGAATGAATGAGGCTCGCTTGCCTCCTTGAAAATCTGGTGGGGAGGACCTAAGTTTAGCAAATTAATTTAACAAATAATCATTTAAATACAGTTGTGATAAGTGCAACACAGGAAGAATAGAGAATGGTATGAGAGTAAGGAGCAGGGAAATTCACTGTGCCTGACGGGGCTAAGAGCTTCTTTAGAGAAAAGACTTTTAAACCAAAAGGCAAAAGAGCTAGCTAGGTGGAAAATGGGGAGCAGAGATGTCCAGGCAGAGGGAATATCACATGAGGACGCGCTGTGGTAAGAAAGCCTGAGATCGTGGAGGGCCTGAAGTAAAACAACAGACCAACAGACAAACACAACATGGGTCTGAGGCATGGTGACACAGGGGAAATGGGTGTGAGGTGACACTGGGAATACCCAATAAGTGACCGCTGAATGGATTTATGAAGGAAGGGGTTACTTCCTTAACGTGAAGGGAAATCCTCATACTGTTTGTTCCTCTACATACTTCTTGGTGCCACATAAATAGACCCAGAAATATTTTATTCTGTGACTTAAAAAATGGGGCAGGGGACAAAAATTCTGATAGAAATAGATGATTTGTATGCAGCACCTTCTAGGAATACTTGCATTTTATTATATATTACTTATTCAGCATCTTGTCTAAACGACTAACTGCCTTGCAAGGTATGATTTTTCAGGATGTAACCTGGATGCCTGGTGACTCAGTAAAATGGTCCCAAATTGAAAAGAGCACTTCCCTGTACCCCAGACTCTGGGATCAAGTGTCAGTCCCATAGATATGAACACAGATCAAAGGAAATATGGAAACAATATGCTCAACTCCGTGACCCATTCACCGATGGGTAGCATCACTCTGCAGCTCCTCTGTGGGTAGTTGTCATTTTGTACGGAGTATGTTTGGGGGCACTGGGAGCCCACAGCTCTTCCCACACCAGAGTCTCCTGAGTGTGGCAGGTAGAGATGGAATCTAGTGAATTGGTTTGTTAAAACAAGGCAGCTCCATGTTTAAAGAGTCACATGTACATGGGCTATCGACATAAATGACTCACCCAGAGAGGTATGTAGATGGCTGGGGAAAGAGAGAGGAGACTAAAAATAACAGTTCCACTGAAGGGTGGAGCTAGAGGCTGGTGTTTTGTCACACTTGCCTGTTGTTTTTGAAAATGCCCCCAGTTCAAGTAGAAAGTGGAATGATGGCTGCAGATGCCCGGCCCTCAGAGAGAGATATAAACATAGAGACAGCTCTGGCCAGGCCCAGCTTCCAGAAGAGGTGTAGCAGGTGTCCTTGAAGACTTCCTTACCCCTTCTTCTTCCCTAAAGCCTTACAGTCCAGACTGAGCCCCACATCTTTAGCCAAAAAATCAGAAGGACACATTGGGTTGTTATTAGCAATGCATTCAAAGCTCATTGGGGCTGCAAGGATGTTCAGACTTTGTTCCATATGTTTCAGGGAGGCAGGGACCTTGCTTGTCCTGTTTCCAGTTTCATCTTCAGTGTCTAACTCAGAGTAGGAGCTAAATAAATATTTTCCTAAGGAAAAATGGAAGGAATGTATCTAGCTCAGTCCTCTTGGTTTGTAGACAAGGAAACTGGGCAGGGAACAGAAACTTGCCCAGGTTCATTCAACCAGTAAACAGAAATGGGAGTGAAACCAGATCTTGGCTCCTTACCCAGTGCTCCCTCCACTGCAACAAACTATTACTAGGACTCAGTGTGGCTACAACTGCTTGGTTGAGGGCAAGGGAGACCAAACATGAGATCTCTGGCCACTAAACTGGGAAGATTATATAGAATAGTGTTCTGAGGGCATCAAAAGCGAGTGAACTTAAATGGGGAGGAGGTGGCACTGAGAGATGCCCAACAAAGCCCCTAGAGTGAAGAGGAGCTCCTTTCTTAGATTTCTGACTTTCTGTATTTGCCTATATTTGTTTTTAATAAAACTCTGGAGAAAGTGAAAGTTCCTGGGGTGGCAGAGGCTGGTGGCTCAATTGTACCAGACCGCGGACTTGACTATATGCAAACAGTTCTACAGCCGATAACACTGACGGTGTGTGTGTGCTTTGTGTGTGTGTGTCTGTGTTTTCCTTTAATAATCAGACAATAGTTTACATCTGTACATTGGCAAGGAGCCATAAAGAAGAGCATCCAAACAATGAGGAGAAAAGCCAGACTGGCGAGTGGGCTGGGAAAGAAAATCCAGATACTCTGCCTTCAGTCCCCACGGATGAAAGGACTTAAAGTTCACCATGGGGGAGGGGGTGGCAGGAGGAGGGGAGGGCCCTTTAAGGAATTACCAGTGAATACAAAAATGGTCATTTTTGAAGCTGGTTTGCATTTAATCTCACATTGTCTTGTCTTAAAAAAATCTCTAAAGTGAAAGGCTTCTGAGAGGTCAGGAGCAGTTGCAGGAGAGCCGGGAGACTAGGGGCTGGGGAGTGGAGTGGAGGGACAGGCAGGAGAGCCACTACTGGGGCATCCCGGCCGGGCGCACTCGCCCCTTCCACCCCGTCTCTGCCAGCCAGCTGGGGTGGGGGGCAGTGCCCTACCTGGCTTGCTGTCCAAGTCCTAGAATAGAAGGAAGGATTCCATTTCTGGTCCCAGCCAATGGGATGGCAGGTTTTGACTTCGGGTCGTTAAAGACTGTACCCAGCTCACAAGTCTGGGGGCAGCTCTGGACTTTGCTTAGGCTGGGTAGGCCACTGGGTGTGAGAACACCACCAGACATTTGATGACAGGTTTATGTTGAGTCGATTCCCTCCAGTCTGCATATTTGGGCATGGAATTAACAATTATTGAAAAATATCTGCTTCTTTGATCAAGCTATTGAAGGCAAAACCCACAGGGATTGACTTACCTGCAGGTTATAGCCAGAGTACGTTTTAAAAACTGGTGCTCAAGCAGCAGTAGGATTTCAATTTAAGGGTAGGGAAGCTCCATCAGCTGAAGTTGGGTGAGGCTGTTTAAGGGACAGCCATAAAACAGAAGTGGCTTAGATTATTACTGTTATTTAACTTTAATTTTAAAAATTAAGTTTTCTGATTGTCAGGGACATACTTGAAGGGGGCTGAGAGAGATGTATTTTGAATCCAGGTTGTAAAGCATGGATATCCAAGCCAACAGAACTCCCACACGAACTTCAGGGAGGCAGAGGTTTTGGTTTTTCTGTTTGTTTGTTTTCAAAACATTTTTAGCATAAGAACACATTCTAAACATTTAACCAATAAAGATGTACCCCATAGCACCGGTAATGGCAATGACCCTAATGACTGAGAAAGCATAAAAGAGGCAGAAAAAAAATTAAGGCAATACTGACAGCCACTCAGATGGCAACCTACATAAATTAGTCAGTTTCCTTATCAGAGATTTACATGTTAAAACTGCTTGATATAACCCAGCAGGAAATTGAACAAGTGATTCTATGTCCAGACTTGGAAACAAAAATAACCGCTCAGGGTCGGCACACATTAGTTTGTTCAAACTTGCGCTGATAAAAGTCTTTTTGGCTGGAGCTGGAGCGTGTAGTTATGAGACTGGAGAGTTTGGTTGGTGGGTGATTGACACTAAAACAATTGCAAATGCTTCGTGCAGGAAAACATTTTTTGATGAAAGTTGAAGCTGGTCTGTGATGATGCGAAGTGTGAGATGCTGCATGTGATTTAGCACCTTCACGGTAAAGAAAAAAATAACCCCTCCACCCACTCTACAAAGCACGTTCACCTGTTAATTAGGTGTGTTGTCACCTTACAGCCAGCACACATAGTCCTGCTCACACTCACACACAGATAATTCACATATCCCCTAACATGTATACCCATTCCAATGTTTCTTAGTATTTCTTAGTATTCCCAAGAACAAGAACAGTTTTGAAATTCCTGAACTTGTAATGTTAGGGACAAGCAGACATATGCCTGTGGAACCTTTGGGGCCAAGACCTTATGCTTCCCCCTGGCAGCCCCCAGACGCCTTTCCAAAAACACACTTTCTCTCTGGTCTCCAACAGTTCCCTTGCATACCATATGCACATTTCTATTTATATGTTTCTTTGTCCTGAACAAGATTTGGCCCCATTGTGTGGGAGCAACACCAGAAAAGAAAAACAAAATCCATCCACTGAGAGAAAATGGATATTGTGGGAGCTTGGAGAAATTTACATACTTTGCTCATTCCATTTTCTGGTGATGTCAGAGCCAAAGAATATGCCTTTTAAAAAAATCACACACACACATTAAAATGCTGGGGCTCACCAGCTCTGTCCTTCAATTGGACTCTCATGAAAAGGAGAAATGTAAATACTCCCTTGCCTGTGTGCCCCCCTTTCCTTTCCCTCATCAGCCCCCTAAAGAACCTAACAAATTAGTCCAGACTCCATTTGGATGGAATTAAGGGCCTGTCTGCAAAAGGGTGAGGGGTATTAATAGAGATGGGGGGGGATGGGAAGAGAAGTGGGAGGCGGGGTGTGGTGCCGAGTCTGGGGGACTGGCTCCTGCATTTTATGGAGGCAGAGAGGAGGGTCGGCTGACACTTTACAGATTGGGTGTAATGTTCAGGGAATTTGGCATTTCTGCCACAGGGCTCCGGCTGCCCTGCTAACTGCTTTCTTTCTCCCTGCTGGTAAAAGTGCAGGAGAAAAGGGTTAAATAAATGTTTGTGATATGATAAGGTGCTTGTTTATTCAAGGAATGACAGATTATTGGCTCCAAAGGCAGCCCTGAAAAATAGTACAAAGGAACTGGCTCTCCCCTCGTGGATGATGTGATTTCCTCCTAAGATCCTGGTCTTTCCTAGGAACAATTCGCTCTGGGAATGAAGGAGGATGACTTTCTTGCCGTCGGAGATGGACAGCATCGGCACAGAGGCCTGGGGCCTGGGAGCTGGCTGGGAGCGGGGCGGCTTGTCGTGGGGACCATTCTCTCACCGCCCTCGGGCCCGCTCACCGTCCCAGGACAGCTGCGAGGCAGGCGGCCTCCCTGAATGTCCCAGAACTTGGGAAAGGGCTTACTCGCTCAGGAGGGGAACATCTTCCCCAGGAAATGCTGGGTGCCAGGTTTTCCTCCAGACACAGACAACTGCGCCCATCCCACAACCACCCCCACATTCTGTGAACACATGTGCTCATGTCGCATGCGCTTTTCGTGTTTATATGCAAACATACTGTCCACCCAGAGCTTTCTCCTAATGGGCGCTAGTGATTTCATAGCTGGTCCTGGAGGAGAATTCAGCTCCACTTCCCCCAACAATGAGACCCTTACGTGACCTCCATGTGCTTTTCCTTGGGGAGAAAACACCAATGACTGCCAACCCTGAAAATCAGAGAGGTCTGTTCGGGGGGGACCTGGGGTGCCTGGAGGTAGAGACCCTGAGTGCTGCTTGTGCTGGGCAGGCCCACACTTGGCCGTGCCCTTGAAGTTGTTCAGTCCATGTCCTGCTTCGAGATGCCTGTCCGAGCTGGCTCCTGCCTGCAGAGAAAGGGTTCTAAGCCTGGCGTGCCTTCTACCAGAACTCTCCCTTGCCCCTCCTAACCCTCCCCCTGGCATGCTACAGAGAGGTTGTTCACATACTTGCCGAGTAAAAGGGTTTGGACAAGATGTTTGGCATAGTTCTCACTTGAAAAGAACTCGGTGCCAAAGTGAAACACCAAGGGGAAAAAAAGTTACGATTGAACTGTTTTTCCAGGATCCTGGGAACTACTGTGTGATTTTCACAATAGCCCGCTGCCTTATCAGCCAAGGTGCTTGTCTGTAAGACACAAGGCACCAGCCTGGGGAACCCAGTGCCCTCCGGACACGATGACAAAGCGGACTGCGGGGACGTTATCAAATATCCACATTTGGGCTATTTTTATGATTGCATTCGGTACTAATACGGCTTGTTGAGTGTACACAGCCATGTGCTCATTCTTGAACTACACAAGATAAGATCCCTGTCCCTGGGAGCTTACTGCCTGACTTTTGTAAAAACCAGATGGCAGAAAATGGTTTCCCTCTGCCCATCAGCAATGATTGAGGGGGTGGAGATGAGAAGGGGTGCAGTCAATTCATAACTCTCCCGGGGTGGGACCTCTGCTTTGGCATTTATCCCATGTGACGTTTTAATCGTGGACTGTCTTTCCCCATCATCTGCTACTCCATAAGCTGTATCTCCTGGGGGCCCTGAGAATCCAAGCTAATTTGAATATCAACTTAATTAAAACATGATTAGATACATAGGGCATGATTAGATACATAGGGATGACTTCCACCATGTACAGACACACATTATGCACATACACACTCACAAATGGATTCCAAAACCAGTCATAAATGGTTTTCAGACTGCCGGTAGGGACATCAGAATGAGTAGCTTTGACCTGTTGTTGGTCATGTCTAAGTTCTACGCTGTGAAGCTGGATTAGGAAAGACGAGCAGGATACCCCATCATGTCAATAGTGTCTCTAGGACAGCCTCTGCCAGAGTCTGCCCCTGGCTGTGAAAGTCAACAGAGCAGTGGGAAAAGGCCACCAGAGCAGTGCATACCAGCCCCACTGTCCCCAGAAGAGCCTCCCGGCGTGTGAGCATGTAAGTGACCTTATGCTTCAGGATAGTCCTAACTCTTTAAGGCATTTGCAACTGCATGAGTTTTCTTGAAAAACAAAAATCTACTTTTTATGTTGAGGCAGGAACAATCTTATAAAGGGTGCATGCCCTGGTTGAACCCCAGGAATGAGGCCAGCTGAAAGCCAACCCTGTGACTGGCACTTGGGTGGAAGGATTTGATTTGGGAGGTGATCCCAGGGAGCACCAGCAGGGAGTGGGGAAGAAAGCCAAACCAGGGTGTGTTGATGGGCAGTTACTGCTGTGAGCGGCTGGGGCTCAATCGTGCGGCAGATATCTGGGGGACAGTCTAGGATGCACCCAGAGCTCTAGCTCTCTAGGAGCAACGTAGCTGGGATATTGATCCAGCAACTCCTCTCTGCCTTTGGCTAAGGGCTATTTCAGCTCCCAGGCGCTTCCAGTCTTGCTCTGCATACAGACTCAGCAGACTCCCTTAGCCAGAAAAGTCTCTGAGGCTGAGAGTGGCTGGTGCTTGCCGAGTTGCTAGTGTGCAAAGCAACAGTGGCAGCCAAGGATTCAGGCAGGGACCCCACAGATTCTGGCATAAGCTTCCTTCTTCCTTCCTTCCTTCCTTCCTTCCTTCCTTCCTTCCTTCCTTCCTTCCTTCCTTCCTTCCTCCCTTCCTCCCTTCCTCCCTTCCTCTTTTCCTCCCTTCTTTCCTTCTTTCCTTCTTTCTTTCCATTCTTTTAGTAAGGAACTCCTTTGAGAGAAGTTGTAGGTTTGTACAAATTTGCTTGAGGAAGGGAATCAATATTGAGAAGCCTAGTAAATAAATAAATAAGAAAAGAGGAGAAAAACACAGGGGTCAGCTCAGCCTTCACATTTTCTAGGAAACCTCCAAGGCCCCCTCCCCCTCCCTGCCCCTCAGCCTGAGTTGCTGTCCATTCTGTGGTTCCAGGAACCATAGAATGTAAGTGAGACACCCCCACCTACACCCATCACCCCGACTGGTAATTGTCCATACATCTGTCACTCTTCCAAATCAAGGCAATCTTTTGCTGTTTAATTTTTTTAACTCCCTGTATTAATTTACTTGGTAGTGATAGGTACTTAATCTCTAGGGGATGCTTTGGAATTATTCCACACTTATCTCTACTGACAGATTAAAGTTTAGCATCAAGAAGAGAATTTCCAAACAAGGTCCCAGGGAGGGTTGGTGATTGAGTTTGACAGACCTTTAAATGCCTGTCCTAAAACTCATTACCAAAGTTCAGGGATTTTCCAATATGAGGATTCTTCCTATGTGGGAAAAAAATGGACTTCCCATGGGGTCTGTGGGATCCAGGGAAGTGGAAAGCTCCTCTCTGCTTTTGGCTAAGGGTTACTCAGGCTGCAAATACCACCCCTAGCTACGACATTATGCTACTAGCACAATGTAGTTGCTCATTAAATGTTCATTTCCATTCTTGCAAAAAGAAAAGCAGAGAACCTGGGAGAATGGTGCCTGTGGTCTTCTTTAATCGACCGTGTGAGAAAGGTTATGAAAAACCCCTGCGACATTCATCAAGGCTCATATCAGGGTAAGCAAAGGTGAGTGACACAACTGGCTCACTTGAGGGGAGACAGGCAGGTAGACAGAATTTAAATTCAACAAGATAGGGGTTATAAAAGTGTTGCACACAGACACTAACCTGGAGGGGTCCAAGAAGGCTTCCTAGAGATGGGGGGGGCCTCCAGGAAGCCGAACATGAAGGCATTAGCTCAGTGAGGTGTGCTTTCAGGGGCAGAAGAAAGGCCGAGAGCTACGGGGAGCCTGGCGTTGCCAGAAGGATGGCGAGAAGTGAGGAGTCGGAGAAGCAGACAAGGGTCTTAAGGGCCTTCACAATTCATGCTAAAGAGCCCGTCTGTTATCCCACAGGCGATTTTCAACCTTTCTCATCTCACGGCACACATAAACTAAGTACTAAAATTCTGCAGCACACTAAAAAATATATTTTTTGCTGATAGCTACAAAAAAATAGCTATAATTTTGAGTCATTCACACCAACTGGCTATTGCGTTGGCTGTTGTCAGTTTTCTATTTGACAGTCTAGGGAAAAGAGGTCAGTGCCCTGACTAAACAGTCAGTAATTGCATGTTTGAAAAATTCTTGCTGCGTACCAGTGAAGACCGCTGCCATAGGCAATGGGAAATCACTGAGCGGATTTTATTTTTTTGAGGCATAACATGGTAAGTTTTGGATAAATCATTTTCCCCTATTATGTTAGCACAGTCCGAGAATTATCCGAGGGAAATGATTTTCTCGTTCTTTTAAATGATCAAACTAACCCATGTGTGTTGTAGAAACTTCGGAAAGTGCACCAAAGCATAATCAACCATAAGAAGAAAAATACACATAAACTCTTCATGTGCAGGTAACCGTTAAACTTTTGGAACACATTTTTCTAGCCCTTTATCCATCTTTTAAAATAGCTGAGATTACAAGTATATGGCACTTTGTTGTCGTTGTTTTTTAAATTTATTTCATATCCATTTCCCATGGAATGGGCGCCAATAAGAAGCTTCCTAACTGGTTTCCTTCTTTCTGCCCTTCTCCCCTCCCTCATTCTATGCTCAACATAGAAGCCAAAGTAATTATGTTAAAATATACAGAAGACTATAAATAACAATAGGAAAAAAGTCACATACACACCTACCACCCAGACTCCTGCTATTAACATATTGGTGTATTTTTTTTTTAGTCACATTTTTTCTCTGAGTATTTTTTAAAAACTTAGGTTACATGGAATATAGTAATTTTTTTCTCATTTTTCTTTTAGTATAAGCTCAATACTAGTTGTACAAACTAATATTTATAAGTACTTCCTAAAGCATTTGCCTTTTATACCACCCTCCAAATAATCTAGATCCCCCCCTCCCCCCCAGCCCTGGGTCAACAGAGGCTATCACAGAGTGGCAGGCTTGGTCTGAACTGCTTAAATCCATTGAAAATTTGTATTTAATTTTTTTAAATTGTATTTTGGTATCATTCTCTCAGCTTGTAAAAGGGATGGCATTTTTAATGTGAAATTTGCAATGTCTCCCTTACGAGGCCTCTAGAGAAACATTCTCCTTGTAGCTTATTGCTAAAAATGTTTTGCTTCTCCTTCACAGAGAGCATGAGTTTCTAGAATCTTATTGACAAGGCAAACCAGGTAACTCAAAGTATTTTCTTCTTTTTATTGACACTAGGAGATTAGAGCTGAGGTTTTAGTATATGAACTAATATGTGTTATATGGAATTGTGTAGTGTACGCACCAATGTTGCCTGTTTTTAACCTAACATCTTTATTACAGGCAATATTGCTCCAATACAAACAGTACAAGTTTTATCTTTCAAAATCATCATTTAATAGCAAAATACTAAGAAATAAAAATTTCTTTAAAATATACTAGTGCTTCATATACTGGTCGCAATGTAGAACTTTACAGCATACATTTGGGTCCTAAATTTTTATCTGGCCTTGTGTTACTCGATCTTTATGTTCTCTTTCCCCTGTATAATTTTATACACACACACACACAATATCCACATATATATAAAGAATATATATATGCATACATTTCTACGATGCACTCTCTCTTATGGTTAGGTAATTTTTATAATACTTTGGAATGAGAAAAGGTCTCAATAAGAAAATTTTTGTGCAGATGATTGGGCAGGGCCCATCTGGAGGCAGGGAGACCAGTTAGAGGAGTACAGCAAAGTGGCAGGCAATGCCGGTTTGAGCTAGGGCTATAAATGTTCACAAGGGGAGAAGGAAATAGAAATGAGAAATATTTGTAAGGCAGGAACATCTCAACTTAATAACTGATTAGTTGGGATGAAAAGAGAAAGGACCTCTAGGTTTCTGGCTTAGACTAGTTACCGATTGGGGCAGGGAGTGGTTTGGGAGGAAATGAAGCATTCATTTTTGAACAGACTGATTTGAAAGAAACTGTCTAGGACAGCCAGATGGAGATGTTCAAGCTTTCTCTACCACTCCATTAATTTCCTTTTATGGTCATTTGCTCCCATTAATTTTCTCTGCCTGGAGTACAGCCACCTTGGCTTCTAATACTAACCAAACTCGAGCCATCTTTCTGGGCCCAGTTGAGTTCCTACATTCCAAGAAGCGACTTTGTTCACTTCTTTCTTCTGACCTCCAATAGCACTTACCCATCAGTGTTATATTTAGAGCAAATGCGTGAAGCTCCGTATGTTGCTATTCCACTTATGATATATCATAGGTGAAATTCATCTACTTATTAATTCTGTGAGTATTTAGTGTGAACCATCCACACATCCTAGGTGATGGGCACACAGATGACTCAGGCATGGTCCTGGCCCTCAGAGGGCTGGCTGTCCATTGGAAAAGGAGACGGCGCAGCATAAACAATCACTGAGCCTCTTGAAGCACATGTGGTCCATTCTTCCTCATGGTTTCTCATGGTGGCTAGTTCAGATTACACACAGAGCCAAGCCTTGACAGATGATAGCATATCAACGGGCAGATTACTAATTTAAGCTTGCAGAAGAGAAACTCCATCGTAAACCTTGGTGGATGAAATCTGATGTTTCTCCAAACTACCAAAACTCTCTTTTTATACACTGTGAGTTGTGACAGTAAATAATGCAAGCCCTGTCCCTAAAATGTGGCTTTCATCTGCTTGGCCATGTTAGGCCTGCTCCTGTTGTGCTCACGCCTTAAAAGAGGGAAAACCTTATCTGAAGCTCTTGACATGGCAGTTTTTTGTCTTTGGAGGATAGACTTAATTTTTTAATAGCAGGCAGGAAGAATTCCAGTCATGGCAGTAAAGGCCCTTTTAGAGGCAGGAGGAATGCGAAGTGACTTAGTAGCATTGCAGAAAGCAGTGAGTTGGGAGGTGGAGGGTTACCTTCAGGCTCTGGATCTGCTTGAAACTAATTGTTCTGACTTGGACAGGCTGCTCCCTTCAATGCCAAATTTATAAAAGAAGGTGGCTGGAAAGGTTATATTTCAGGACCTTGTGTGTTCTTCTTCTGTTTTCTTTTTGTGATTATAAAAAAGTCTGTAATTAGAGTTTTACAGAGTTTTATAGTTAGTTAGAGTGAGTTCTCCTGTGTTCCAGTCATGTCAATGGGAAGGTCTAGAAGATCTAGATGTAGAAACTACCAGCTTGAGAATTAGGCAATATTTGGGTGTGTTGTTGAAAGTTGTCTTGGAGAAACGTTTCCACTTCGTGAGAATGATTTATCAAGAAGGGCTTATGATGTGCCTGGGTTGAGGTGGTGTCTTGAAGTCTAGACACCTGCAGGTTGTTGACCTGGAGCACGAGGGTGTGACCAAGAGGCCTCAACAGGGCAGGATGGAGAAAGCGCCAGGAAGAGATCACTCCTGGCCTCACCACTTGCTATTTACTAATGGGCCTCGGGACAAAGTATGAGATTTCTCTAGGCCTCAGTCTCTTTACCTAAAAGATAAGGATGTCTCTTTTCAATTTATTATCCAGTTCTAACATTCTACAACTTCTTGTAAACTCTGTGTGTGCAAGTGTGGGTATGTGTGTGGTTTGTGGGGAATATGTTGTTTAAAATTGCATGCTCTTTTAGTTTTTATAATAATAATGTCTGAAAATTCCTAACATCATGAAAACAAACAGCTTCTCAGCTTTCTTTTTTTTATCTCAGTTTTCGTTAGTGCACCAAAGAGTTGTGAAACACACACAGATTTTAAAGCTTAGAGACCTGGGTCCAAGTTCCACCAATGCCACCTCTTAATTGTGTGGTTCTAAGGAAGTCACTTCTAATTTACAAAGTTCATTTATCTTCTCATAAATAACAGGCTATAATATTGCTGCTGTATGCTTTTGTTGTGATAAGTGACTGTACAGATGTTGGCACAGTCCATCTTTAATAAATAATAACTCACAATGGCTATAGGTTTAATAAAGACATTTCAATCTACTAATCAAGTGACTAATGGATGACAGTGCTATTATTTTTTGGCTTATTCTACAAAGGACTGAGGTAACAATTTCTCGATGTAGGAGGAAAAAAATGCACAAACTCTATGGGTTGTTTCTTCACTTATAAAAATCAGGGTTGCACCAGATAATTTTTAAAGCCTCTCTATGCATCTATAATGTTAGCTCATGAACTAGATCTGGATGTAATTCCAAAGTAGTTCAAAGAAATGAATTCCAAAATGCGGTTTCAAGTAACAGCAACATCGTTGCAATAAATTAAAGTATGATTACTTTAGAGCAGCAGTTTCAACCTTTTTCATCTCATGGCACACATAAACTAATTACTAAAATTCTGCGACACACCAAAAAATATATTTTTTTGCCAATCTGACCAAAAAATAGGTATAATTTTGATTCATTCACATAGTACCGTTATTGCTGTGTTGGTAGTTGTCATTTTTTTGACAATCAAAGGGGAAAGAAGTCAGGTATTTCATGTTTTAAAAGTTCTTGTGGCTCACCAGTTGAAAATCACTGCTTTAGAAGACAGTATTCAAGTCAGGTTATTTTAATATGTATTGAATGCCTACTTTGCTACATTCCAGTGGGTTGGTTACATTTTGTAGCCACACCTCAGACGTGTGGGAAGAACAGGAAAAGGTAGAGATAGTGTGAGGCAGAAGGTCAGGACAAGGTGAGGTGATCAAGGCAAGGCTGGTTCCATCACCTCGTGGCTGGACAATAACTTGCTTGTAGAGTGCATCTTACTTTTCATGATGGATATATTCCTAAAAGTAGTTTTGAAGCACTTGTAAATTGAATCATGTTTTAAATGAAACAGACGTGTTCTCTTGAAAACCCTTCTATGATAAAACTTTTATCATTTAAAAAGAGATGTTGTTCTCTAATTCTAAATCTGTATTGGATCTGCTTAAAGGAACGTTCAACTCCAGTTCTTTTCCTGGAGAGGAAAAGTGATGTCAAGTCACACTGATGAGAGCCCGGTGTGGGAACAGCTTGTCTGGCCTCCTGGGCTCTCTGGGGAAAGTAGATGGAGAGGAGGAATAGGCACATATTCCAGAGCTGGACTTTGAATGGGCCTTTGGCCAAACTTGGCCCAATTTCTTAACTGAGAGAAAGCACTGACCAAAGCTGAACGCTGACTCAGAGCCAGCTTGCCTTGAACATGTCATCCTCTGCCAGGCTCGCTCAGCACCCTCTCCCTAGGCACTTACCCTGCTAGGGGAAGGAAATGCCAGGAGGAGAAGCTTTGCTCTTCCCCCCCTTCTTCTGCCTTGTTCCAGCTTTTGCACAGCTCTCACGGTTAGGGGAGGGGGAGGAGAGGAGAGCAAGAGACTGGCAAGTGGAAGGAGAGACGACGGGGCCACCCACGAAGACGCACCCATAGAGGAAGCCAGGAAAAGCCAGGAGGGAGTCATCGCCTAAGAAGAAAACAATTTGAACAAACTTGGGGACTAAGGGAAAAAATGAGGAAGGGGTTCAGAGGAACCTCATAACCACGATGGAAAAGAAGGAAGAAGGGAAGCGTCCCAGGATGGAGAGGGAGCTAGGAAGAGCTACATAGGAGCTTGGATCGAGCTCAGAGCTCCTCCAGCTCTAACCCGGACCCCAAGTTTAAGCCTTCTTGATTTAGAAAAATGTCCTGTGATTAACTCTCCAATGTGAAGCCCAGTGTGTAGAAATTTCCTCTAACTGTTGTTTCTTTACATACTTCTGGAATGACAAGGAATTTCGGCATGATTGCTCATTTTCCAGAAAGATTCATGGTGGCATTTCTAACTCTGCAGAGGCTGCATTTGCAGGAGAAGTTACAACAGAAATCGCGGGCTAAAATGTTGGTGGGCTGAAGAGGAGGGGGCCTTAATATTCAAAGTGAGGGTGGTGTTCAATTTTGAAGTCACTGCTTTAGTTTCAGTATACATGTAAAGAACATTAAGGACAGTATAGCTGGGATATCAGGGTTCCAGTATCCAAATGCCCTGCCCTGGAGAAACAGCACACACAGGACTCACAGATAATCCAACCGCCTGCCTCACGATTCCATTTGTCAAAGCAGCCATGCGGGCGGATGAGACTGGACACATTTTAGTTCTTCCAAAGTACCTGTCTTCCTGGAGGTAAAGTGCTCAAGCATGAGAAACAAAGGGAGCAGAATCAAATGTAGGTAACCCACACATTATGGAAACACCCTCTGGGAGATAACCAAAGGTAAGAGTCAAAATATGTAAAGGTTAAGTCATGGGATTCACCAATTAGATTCCACCTTGGACATACACAGCCCTTGTCAGGCCTGAAGATAACACTCTCAGGGCAGCTGATTTTTCACAGAGGTGTTTGCCTACTTGCAACTATGTACCTAATCCCTTTGTGTTATTTGTTTAACATCTGTCTTCCTCTTCAGACTGTAAGCCCATTGAAGGGCTTCCTGAGCACTCAACAAATGAGAGGTGCCCAATAAATCTGTTATCTGACAGCAAACACCACACCAGGGAACCATGTTGAAAATTCCTCCTCTTGCTGTGTTGTGGCTAATTTAAAAAAGTGGCATAGAGAAATGGAAAACCCCTGGATCTCAGAACAGCAGCTCTTCTCATGCCCAGGCTCTGCTATTAACCTGTTGTGTGACTAGTCAAGTCACTTCCCTCCTCTCTATCTCCGGTGCCTTTGCTGTGAAATAACCAGAGTGGATTCAATGACACCTGAGGCCAATTTCCGCTCTAATAGTTTGCGATTCAGCTTGCCTATAAAGTGAGCAGGGGGTGGTTATTTGTGACCAGAACAAAACATTAAGAACCAATAAAAACTGCCAAATATCACCTAGAGGAAAAATGGAAATACGATTTTGCATGAAATATGCTTGGGTTGCACGACACAAATGTTTCTTTTTTGAGAGAGGAAGGCCATAGGATATGATTACTTAATCCACCACCGAGCTTCCTGGGCAGCTCGAGCCAAGCTAAAGATACCTATCACTCTTGTTCAAGGTCCATTTCCTACTGAGTTGTCACACTGTTGAATTATTGTTGAGTTGAAGTCCAAAAGGGGAAATATTTTGCAATCTAGAGTTGGACCCTGGAGCTATACAGTCATGATTACTGAGACAGATTTCCCCAGAAGCACTCAGTGCACCAGGAACCCTCACATTTCTGAGTGCTTTTTCACGCACTGACTCTGCGAGTGGTGCTGTGGTTTCATGAACATTTTCTCAAATGAGCTAGTGGAGAGATTTCTTTTTGCCTCTTCTTGAACCATTTTAATTCTATGCAAAATGAACTTTTAAACCAGACATTTAAAAAACAACTCAGTTTAAAAAACACTTTCAGTATAAGGTCAGATTTGTCTTCACAAAAAGAGTAATCTGTGTCCTGAGCCAGAGGATAACAAACCTAGAGTTTCCTGAATCTTAACACAGATGCCGTTTTGACTGTTGTTGACTTTTAAAACTCCCACCATCCTCAGGGAGTTTTTCTTCATGGTGGTGTTTGCACACTTCAAATTATGTACCCAATCATTTATGATAATGGTGATAAAAAGAATTACAATATGATGTGTTCAATGATCCCTGGATAGGCATCCGCAAGCCCCAGCTTTTCCACCAGTTAGTGTATGACCCTGAGAATAAGTCTTTGCTTCTCTGAGTTTCAGTTTGCTTCCCTGGGAACTATGCAGCTGGGGACCCAGAAGCGCCGGGTCTCTGGAGAGCCTTTAAGGTCCAGGTGAGAGGCAGCTGGAAAGGGGAGAAGAACCGAGAAGCAGGTGAGGCTGGGTTTCCATAGCCAGAGTGTTATTCTCGTATTTTATATGTGTTCAGAGTTTGTGTAAAATTTCACTGAAGAAGGTATTCTGCTGGTTACAAAGAGTTTGATGATCTCCAAACAAACTCTCAATTCTAAAAAAATGTCTTTCGAGTTCATGTTCACATACATTTCTGAACTCAGGTATTCTCTTCCTCCACACACACTTTACATGGCACAAAAGACACAACTGGCTGACACTCCATGGATCATGTTGAAGAGGACTCCTGTTGTTATTGTTTTTTCAAACTCTATTGTCCCCCAAAAGCAGTCCACAGGTGCTGGTGGGAGTTGGAGAAGTAGTGCATTTAAGCCTTCATCTGAAAACTGAGTCAGTCAGAATTGGAGTTTTAACTTCTAGAAAGGAAGCTTAGAACTCACATATCTACCCTTTACCCTTATACATGAGGAATCAAAGACCTGGAAAGGTGAGTGGCTTGCCCAAAGCCATGTAGCCAGCTGGCAACAGAGCCACTGTAAGAAGCCAGGTCTCTAAATCTCAGCCCAATGCCCTATCCAGCACAGTATACTCTTAGAAAATGATAGACCTACAAACAGGATGCCTGGATATCCTGTAGTGATGACCCCAAAATAAAAATATTCCCTATCCACCTCTGTAGTATGGGTTGATCTTTAGATCTAGCAAGACCTTAAAAAATTGCATGCACACACACAAAGACATACAGATACACACACGCACTGAGGCACTTTGCCAAGGGGATAAGGGGTAATGGAAAATCCTTAGCAAATGGATACTTCAAAGCTTCAGAGGGTTTATCTGAAGACTTTGAATAGAGTGCAACGTTTTATGGGTTCTCCTAATCCCTAATAAATGTGCTTTGCTGAATAAGCAGAAACATTTTTAATGACTGCTAGAGAGCTACAGACACAGATCTGTGACCCTGTGTTAGTGCTGGGTTTCCTGGGACCTTTAGTCTCCTATATACAAGCCCGGAGGTAGAATTTGTATCTATGCCACTGGTTCTGAGCTAATGAGTTTAGAGAGCACAAGGCTTTTCTCTCTGAAGGTTGGTGGCCAGTCACTATTTAGTCCTATCAACTGCTACTCCTACCACCACTATCTCTACCTCTACCTCCATCACTAAGAACATCTATTTAGCTCATTTTAGCTTCACAATACCCCTGGGAGATGTGTCACATATGAGTAGAGAGCCCCTCTCCTGGGTGAGAAGTGGGCAGTGGGTCAGCAGCCAACATGAATTCAGTAGTTTGTTGAGTTCAAGCTAGGAGGGGGATCCCACATCTAGGGAAGTCCAGGAGAGTGAGGTCATGGTGTGGGAGGCTAGAGGTCTAGAAAAGACAAAGGCCCAAGTCCTGTGGTTCAATATTAAGGGAAGCAGACTGAGAGCAGTGTGAGCTTCAGGAGGTGGAGGGGCCATGAGGGCAGCAGAGCCAAGGGGCTGACATTGAGTCTCTTGCTCTCTTGCTATCCCTGTCTCTCCTGCTTCAAGGGTTTCTGGGCAACTCCATTTCAGAAAGCAGTTTCAGTACAGTTGAAATTGGAAGAATTTGTCCAGTCATTTGGAGTTTACACTCCAGGGATGGAATGAGCAAAATGGGGCATTTTCTGGGCACAGCAAGACTTCAGGCTCTAAGCTACAAATTCAAGAACTTTGGCTTTCTGAAATAGCTTTCAGGGCTCACACCAAGTCTCTTAAACTTACCCTCTCTTTTGCAGCAGCTCCACGTGGAGGAGGTCATGCCATGAGCTCAGTCGCATCCCCTCTCTGGATCATTAAAACTGCTTTTCAGGAGATGGGAGATTAAATTGTTAAGCGGCCATTGTGTAGATTAATGTGACACACCAAAGCCAAGTCTAGCATGGTTTAATAAAACCTACCAAAGAGCACAGCATTAAAAAGTAGCAAGCACAAAGAGCAAAGTTATATGAAGCTGAATTGCTATTGCCTCTACTTTCTGCAACAAAGGAAGCAAAACAGGAATTGAGAAGAGTCAAGGTTAGGATGGGTATGGCCTCTCCCAAGGCTAAATCTGTAGAAAATTGCTAGATGGTGAAATGAAATTCAGGAAGGAGACAGATAGACTTTAAAAATATAGTAAGTTCCAAAAATGATTCATGCAGGATATCTAATTTTCAGTGGAAATTTAAAAGGAAAAAGTCAGGAAAATGACAATCCCATTTACCATTGCAACAAAAAAATTTAGATATTTAGGAATAATCTTTAGCAAGAAGGTAAAAGACCTGTGCTTGGAAAACTATAGGAAGTTGGAAAGAGATAAAGGAAGATATAAACAAGTGTAAGAATATACTCTGTTCATGGATTGGAAGAATTAACATCATTAAAATGTCCATGCTACCCAAAGCAATTTATAAATTCAATGCAATCCCTATTAAAATACCAACAGCATATTTCACAGATCTAGAACAAACACTTTGAAAATTTATATGGAATCAAAAAAGACCCTGAATAGCCACGGCAATCTTGAGAAAGAAGAACAAAGTTGGAGGGATCATAGTACCAGATATCAAGTTATACTACAAAGCCACTGTAATCAAAACAGCTGGTACTGGCCCAAGAACAGACATACAGATTAGTGGAACAGAACAGAGAACCCAGAAATCGACTCACACTATTATGGTCAATTAATATTTGGCAAAGGAGGCAATAACATACAATGGAGTAAAGACAGTCTCTTTAATAAATGGTATTGGGAAAATTGGACAGGTACATGCAAAAAAATGAAACTAGACCACCAACTTACAACATACACAAAAATAAACTCAAAATGAATAAAAGACTTAAATGTAAGATGTGAAACCATAAAAATCCTAGAAGAAAACATAGGCAGCAAAATCTCAGACATCTCTTGTACCAATATGTTTGCTGATACATCTCTTAGGGCAAGAGAAACAAAGGGGAAAATAAACAAATGGGACTGCATCAAAATAAAAAGCTTCTGCTCAGCAAAATAAACCATCAACAAAATGAAAAGGGAACCCACTGTATGGGAGAACATATTTGCCAATGACACATCTGATAAAGGGTTAATGTCCAAAATATATAAGAAACTTATACAACTTAACAAAAAGAAGACAAACAATCCAATTAAAAAATGAGCCAAGGACCTAAGTGGACACTTCTCCAAAGAAGACATACAGATTGCTAAGACATATATGAAAAAGTGCTCTGAGTGACTAATCAGAGAGATGCAAATTAAAACCACAATGAGGTATCACTTCACACCTGTCAGAATGGCTCCATCAACAAATCAACAAACAAGTGCTGGCGAGGGCGTGGAGAGAAGGAAACCCTAGTTCACTGCTGGTGGGAATGCAGACTGGTGCAGCCACTATGAAAAGCAGTATAGAGTTTTCTCAAAAAATTAAAAATTGAACTGCCTGCCATTTGACTCAGTGATCCCACTTCTAGGAATGTATCTTAAGAAACTCAAAACACCAGTCACGAAGAACTTATGCACCCCTATGTTCATAGCAGTGCAATTTACAATAGCTAAAATCTGGAAACAGACCAAGTGCTCCATCAGTAGATGAGTGGATAAAAAAGCTGTGACACATTTACACCATGGAATACTACGCAGCTGTAAAAAAGAAGGATCTCTTATCCTTTGGGACAGTATGGAGGGAACTGGAGAGTATTATGCTAAGTGAGATAAGCCATTCAGAGAAAGACAAGTACCACATGATCTCACTTATATGTGGAATATAATAAACAAAGTAAACTGATGAGCAAAATAGATCCAGAGACATAGAAGCATGGAACAGACTGAGGGATCTCAGAGGGAAGGTGGAGATGGGGGAGTGGTGTGGGGAGAGATTAATCAAAGAAGTTATATGTTTATGAGCATAACCCATGGACACAGACATTGGTATGGGGAAGACCTGGGGGTGGGTTGGATGCGGGGTGGAGGGGATCAATGGGAGAAAAAGGGGGACATCTGTAATACTTTCAACAATAAAGGTAAAAAAAATAAAAAATAAAAACAGTAGTGAATTTACTAATAGGACTTTGCTATGTATTTTCTAAATCAACAAATCCCAAGGGTACAACTACTATAATGAGCTAGTCTAAGAAAAATTTCAGTGTTAAAAAAAAAAAAGTTCTGTGTTCAGAAAGCCTGGTGGGTTCTGGTGTTGGATAAACCTTTATCTGAACTGTCACTATCAATGATTAGTTGTGTTTAGTCCTGAACAAGTCTGAGTTTGTTTCTTCATCTCTGCAGTCTGAATTAGAAAATCAACCTTGCTTGCTTTAAGGATTAGAGAAATGCATGCCACATTTTAGGTGTTCAGCAAAAGCCAAGTATTATGAAATGAAAAGTTGAGGTCAAATCAGAGTCCACCTTGAATACCAAGCTAAGGCATTGGTACTTTTTCTTTGGGTGCTATTAAAAAAAAAAGAAAGAAAAGAAAGAAAAATGACAATACCTTTCTACCTGGAGTGAAAACAACTAGTGTCCTTTTTCCAACCTCAAGCCTGGTAAGTCTTTATAACTTAAAATGGGGTAGAAAAAAAATGGCTGTAGCTCATATCTTATGCTGCAAGCTTGAAGACAAACCTATAACAAGACAGAAAGAAAAAAGTTTGAAGATTTCAAGACAAGAAAAGGCTGTGGGAAGACCTATAGCACAGGAATAAAAGTCAAAGACTTTGGGAGTGAAAAGAGAAGCAGGGATTCCCAAAGGTCAGAGAGAAAAGAAAGTATTGAGAAAAAGTGAAGATCAACATAGAACACTTTTTGTCATCCAAGGAGCATTCACATGAGGATACCCTTAAAGGCAGTAAGGCTCCACATTTGCATACAAAGCAAGAAGGATAATGAATTAGACAGAGACTGTTTCCAACTCTGCACCCCTTAATACAACCCTCTAAAGTCTAGCATGGAAAACTTCCTTGAAGTTCTGGATACATGCCCCCTTGGACCAGCCACTCACATTATATAACTAGGTTATACCTAAGACATTTTCAGTGTGGATGTTAGGGATGCCTTGGGAGGGTACCTCTTTTGTTAAGAGGAATCCAGAGAGATTTGGCAGATGCACTGAGCCTATGCTCCAAGGTCACCTACTTGTTCTGTAGACTCATGTGGCTTTATTTTGGGTTTGGAAGGTAGAAATACTGATATGTCAATTGTATTAGGAATCTATTGCTGTGTAACAAATTTAAAAATGTGACCCAAGTTTATGCTGTCTATAAGAAGTTCACTTCAAATACAATGATACAGTCAGGTTGAAAGTAAAGGAATGGAGTAAAATATATCAGGCAAAGATATATCAGAGAAAAGCGGGAGTGGCTATAGTAACATCAGCTAAAATAGACTTCAGAACAAAGACAATTACCAGAGACAGAGAGGGGCATTATGTAATGATCAAAGGGTCAATTGACCAAGAAGACATAAAAATCCTAAATGTGTATGCACCAAACAACGGAGCTGTAAAATATGTGAAGCAAAGACCAATAAAACAAAGGAGAAATAGACAAATTCATAAGTATACTTTAAGACTTTAATATATCTCTCTGTCTCAATAGCTGATAGAACAACTAGACAGAAAATCATCAAGGATCTAAAAGAACTCTAAGATCCCACCTCAAAACTCAAGAAAATAAGAGAAAAATAAATTCAAAGCAAACAACAGAAAGAAAAAAAAAGATAAAAGCACAATAGAGAAAATCCACAAAACAAAGAGCTGGTTCTTTGAAAGATCAATAAAATTGACAAACCTATAACAAGACAGAAAGAAAAAAGAGTGACAATACAAATTACCAATATTGGGAGTAAAACAGAGGATATCACTACAGACTCTATGACATCAAATAGATAAGACAATACCACACACAACTCTAAACACGTAAATTTGAAAACAGACAAAATGGACCATTTTCTCAAAGAACACAAACTACCACGTTCATTCAATATGAAATATGCACTAGATAACTTGAATAGCACTATTAGTATTAAGAAATTTAATTAATAATTTATAAACTGCCAAGAGGTAATCTCCATGCCCAGATGGCTTCACTGAGGAATTCAACTAAATGTTTAAAGTAAAATTAATACCCATTCTACACAATCTTTTCCATAAGAGAAAAAAAAGAACACTTTCCAATTCATTTTATGAAGCTAGTATTACCTTGATAACAAAAACGAGATAAAGACAGTGCAAAAAAAAGAAAAAGAAAGACAGAAAACTGAAGAATAACATCCCTCATGAAGGATGTAAAAAATTCTTAATAAAATATAAACAGAATCCAGCAACATATAAAACATACATATATACACATACATGTAAATCATATGTATTATGACAGGAATGCAAGCATAATTCAATATTTAAACAGCGAATCAATCGATTGAATCCACCATATTAATAGGCTAAAGAAAAAAATCCCATGATTATATCATTTCATGAAGAATAGCATTTGACCAAATTCAATACCCATTTATCATAAAAACTCTCAGAAACTTCCTCAACGTTATAGAGAGGCTCTATAGAAAGCCTACAGTTAACATTATGCTTAATGTGAAAGACCGAATACTCTTTTAAGACTGGGAAAATAGCAGACATCCACTCTCTTTACTCTTACTCAATGTCATGCTGCAAGGTGTAACCAGTGCAGTGAGGCAAGAAAATGAAAGAAAGGGCACTTTGTACTACAAAGTGCAAGACATTACCATTAAAAGAACTTAGGTAAAGGGTACATGAAATCTCTCCATTATTTTTTACTGTTACATGCGATTTTAGACTTATCTTAAAGTAAAATGTTTAATTAGAACAAATTAATTCCATTTACAATAGTATCAGAAAAGTTAAATGCTTAAGAACAAATTTTAGGAGTTACTAAATTGCCCAGCATCAGGACGAGAGCTGGAAGGCAGCTTTCTCCTAGACAGAAGTGCTGGCAGAAGCCATTGTTCCATTGATGAGCCCTTCCCCACAGAGCCCACAGCCTGGCTCACACTGTCTGTTCCATCCTGGTGACTCCCTGAGGCTCTGCCCCAACAAACTTTTGCACCCACCCAAGCTGTTTCCAGTGGCTTTTCCCGGCAAACGGCCTGTCTTGGCTCCTGCTTCAGATTTTCCTAAAATCCCTCAAACAAGAAGCATCTGGCCTCAATGAGTCTTATACCTCTCTCTAAATGGCCCCAGGCCTGGCATTGGCAGCTGCTGGCTTTGGTTCACAGCTTGGCCTCACCTGGGCACCTACAAGCCCAGCATAAGTAGTAGCCATTTGCAGATCACTTTGTAGCTCATGCCGGGTGGCCCTGAACAGAACACAGGTGGTGGCTGACCTTGGTCGGCACTTCCTGGGAGGCCCAAAAACCCACATAACCCAGCATACAGCTTCAGACCACATTAAAGCATTACCACCCAATCACCTCCACAAGTGACACACTCCTGGGGCAGACTCACCAGGCACCACAGCACTGCTGAAGTAAGTCTTGCTCTGTGGGGTGGGCCCCTACACAGCTGATGCTCCACGGTGGTTGGAGGTCAGTGGTTGGTAGTGTCAGCCAGTCCTTGCAGCTGATTGGCCTGGGGTAAATCCCTCTCACTGATTTGCCAATAGCAATCAAAGCTCAACTACAAGAAGAGGTGTACATGGCCCACATGGGGGTACACCTTGAATGCTCAGCTTGTGTGTTAACTGTAATTGAAAAATAAACATGATTTTAAAATGGGAAAAAAAGAATAAATTTAATGAAAGATAGGAAAGACTTGTACATTAAAAACTACCAAATGTTACCTAAAGAATTTAAAGAAAACCTAAATAAATAGAGAAATATATCATGTTGATAGATAGGAAGATTTAATATTGTTAATGTATCAATTCTTCTGAAACTGATTCATAACTTCAATACAACCCCAATCAAAATACAAGCTGATTCTAAAATGCATGTAGAAATTCAAAGAAACAAAACAGTGAAAACAATTTAGAAAAGACACCCTGGCATTCAAGGATTGATTTCAAGTCTTACTATAAAGCTCCTATAAGTAAGACAAGGTAGCATTAGCATTAAAATGGACATATAGATTAATGGAATGTAGTAGCATGTCCAGAAATGGATCCACACACAAATGGTCAACTGACCTCTGAAAAATGTGCCTACATAATTCAATGGAAAGAGTATTTTGGTGATGGAAATGTTAAACACCTTAATTGTGGTGGTGGTTACATGGATACAAAATCTGTCAAAATGCTTTGAACTCTGTACTTAAGGTGAATGCATCTGATTGCGTGTAAATCATTGTATGTAAAAGAGCCTGGGCCCCTACCTCACACCATACACAAAAATTAATTCGAAATGGATTGTAGACCTAAATGTAACCGCCAAACTATAGAGCTTCTAGAAAAAAAATAACTGGAAAATATAACTTTAGGCAGATATTTTAAGACACAAAAGCCACTAAAGATAAATTTGTCTTTCCTAAAGTAAACCTTACTCTTCTTAAACCAGTGGTTTATAATGCTGGTAACACATTTCAATCACCTAGAGGGTGTAAAAATGAAACAGAACAAAAACCTATTCCAAATTAATTAAATCATAATATCTTCTTGAGAAACACTGATCTATGTCTGCTCTATTTTCAAAACACAAACATGTTTCTCATACAGTTTATGTATCCTTATGTCTCTGACATATGATATATTTTTCTAGTTATATATGAATACATAAATGGAGAAAGTAAATTGCAAAATACATAAATTCATTCAATTTGTATCCTTTATTATGTATCAGGGACTGTGTGATATGCTTGGCTACACAAAGAACTCAATAAATCATTGACCGGAATTATATGAGTAGTCACAGTTCTAGGTGGGATAAAAGTTGTCTGAATATATGGAGTAAAGTGAGGACACAAAGAGATAGATTCCACCTGCTGTGGGTGCCAGGGAGAGAAGTCAGCAAAGGCCTCAGAAGAGAAGAAGGGGTTTCATTTGAGTCACTTATTGAAAGATGATTAGGTGTGATCTAGCTGTTCTGAGACAACTGGAGTGTCCACACCCCTCACACACACTTTTGAGCACATATAGGCAGCACATATATATATGCATAACCCAAGTAGCCATGCTTACCTTATAGTTGGGGAGTTTCAGGGGAAAAAACTCACTGCACCTTCAGATCTCTTATCTCAGGAGGGCCAGGGAGGTAGGAAGAACCTTTTCCAACTGGCTTCCTCATCTCATTCCTGTTCTTTCCAGCTGGTGAGCCCCAATAACCACTGATCTTCCAAAGCTAGTGAAATCAGGACAGAATTTCTGATAAATGGCCATTAAGTCCTTTATTAACCTTTTCCTCTCAGTTCTAGCTCTTATCCTCTTGTGTCATTTTTCTTTCAGAGAATAAGGATCTATTCATAACTGCTCCATCTCTGCAGAAATACAGGGAGAAAAAGGGGGCTCACTTGATTTTTGTGTTGCTATCAGCGTCACTGGGAACATAGTCCAAGGTAAACTGATTTCAAGACACTGGGGCATTTGATGGAAAGAAACTGTCTATACGAAGAGTTAATTTTGTACAAATAACTATGAAGGGAAAAAGGGTCGTATCCATGGATACTCATTCATACCCTGAGGGTAATATATGTATCTGTTTATCCATTGAATCAAACAAACACACATATATTTCCTTCCCTGTGCTTGAGGAGAAAAGAGCCTGCGGTTCATTTCTGCAGACTCCCAGTCAGTCACTCCTGAGAAGCACTCCCATCATGTTTACATATCACAGCCTTCCCACTCCTTCACCAAACGCCTCCTGGCCTTTTCTCAGTGAGCCAGTCGGGCTCCCAGAAAATCCTTCATTCTTTCCCAACTGTGCCTTGTAAGACAGATGTTCTATATCAAGAACACCAAGTTCTGCCCTGAGGTCTTAGCCAGCAAAAACTCACCAGTGGCCCTTGCCTTTGGGAGATGATGTAATGCATTGTGGACATGTGTGCTACAATCTCCCCTCAAAGGCAGAAGGCAGCATAAACTCACATGGGGTCTGGGGTGGGGGCATTGGGTGGGCCATCCCACCTCTTATGATGTGTGACTTCAGTGTAAGCCAGCCTGGAAGAACGTCTCTCGTCCCAGACATCTCCACGAGTGAATTCCACAGCCTCTTGGCTTACAATCTAGTTCTCAACACCCTCTGCAAGCAGGACATTCTTAGGGTAATGCCGTGGCATAAGCCAGTGTTCTCTGCTGTGTTTGGCAGAGCTCCTAGCATGGCCCCACCATGGCAAGGTCTCGTGTGTCTACAGGGTCCACCAGTAAGTGGGAAGACATAGAAGAACCCAGCAATCTGGGGCAAGTGCTCTCAGCAGCATAAAGGGCAATCCCAAAGCCAAGCCGTCTATGTGATCTGGCATGCCTCGAGGGCCTCACTTACTTTATTTATACTAGCAACACATTTATGGACATTAACATGTTTAGCGCTCTGATTTCTGAGCCCACAGCCAATAGAAGTAGTCAGTTCTTCAGGGGAGGCTGGAGCTGGTAGACACAGGCCTAGCGACATTGTCTAGCACATAGTAGATACTCAAGGCACATTTGTTGAACAAATGAATGATCAAAAGGCACCCAAGGCCCTTCCTCAGCTGGCCCCAATTTGCCCTTCCAGTGTCATCTCTGCCACTACTCCTGCACTGTTCACACCCTGGCACACTCCCAATCCTCTAAATACACTTTATGCTTTGTTCATGCCACTTTATCGGCTGAGAAGCTTCTACCTCTCCACCTGAGAAACAGCACCCTGCCATCCACCACCACACTGCCACCAACACCACCTTTCTCCCCCTACCACCCAGGTCGACTTCCACCGTCATCCTATCTGAGATGCTCTCCTGGACTTCATGCAATAGCCTGTGCACTGAATTCTCACAACACAGCACATTTATTGGGCATCATTGGACTTAGTTGTTTAGGCATGTTTTTTTCCCTCTAAACATAAAATTTCTGTCTGTTAGGGATTTTGCTTAGTTTATCCCTAGTTGCTAGCATAGGGCCAGATACATAAACAATTAACAATGACCAACAAATGATATAAAACAGTCAATGCTTGTAGACTGAGTGATCACATTAAATGCTGGGTAGAAGCACTGTTTAAGAATGCAGAGAGCTGCAATTTATTTTAAGTTATTTATGTTTGTGAACATTTGCATTCATAAAAAGTGGTGTGCTTAAAGAGGTAAATTTCAACTATGTGGAAATATATTTCTGTAGAACGCTTCATTCCCTCTCAGTTCCAGATAAATGAAGACAACATTTTAAACACTGTTGTGCAATTTAAATAAACTCCAGGCCTTAGTCCACAGCATTAGTTAGTTCATAGGTGATCTCTAAATTACAAGAAAGAGTTTACATAAACATATAAATTTATATATAAATCTTTTATATATGCTATGTACCATGTACATCTTGGGTGGTCATCTCAACCAGCAATGTGAACTTACTGGGATGATCCCACAGTGGAGTCAGACAGGCTGAGGTACATGTGTGACTTGGGCTGATGGGTTTTTTCATGTACCACCTGCATGTTGTGGCTTATGGCGCAGTTTCCTCAGCTATAGAAAGGACACAACATTGCTTGTCAAACAGGAAGGTTTTAAAGCAGCACAATGAAGCCCTTTGGATTAGGATTCCATTAAATTTGAATGAGGATAGGATCTAGGGGGAAGTTTACCTTGGTACTATTTATAAAAGAAAAGGTTTAGAAAACCAAGGACCATTTAAACCACATTGCTGGGTGCGGGGACGTGAAACTATCTAAGCAAATAAACTGTCTTTAAGCCACTTTGAACGTTAGAAAAGCATTTATTTGCATATAGATGAATGATACGACGGCCTCTGCCTGGAACCATTTTTCACTTTCTCCTTTTTTGTAACTAACTTTTACTTACCCTTCAAGTCATGCCGTAACTGTCACTCCCCACGGGGAGCCTCTCCTGACCCCGAGACGAAGTGATTCACTCCTATTATATACTCTTAGGCTACCCATGTCCTCCATTATTTTAATTACTTCTTTATTATCTGTCTTCCTTGTCAGGCTGCAGATTCCACAGGAACAGAAGCGAGGATGTCCTTAGCACTTAGCACTGTCCCTGGCACACTGCCAAAAACCACTTGTTTAGTGAATGTATGAATGAATAAGGTTTTTTTCTTTTTTTAAAATTTTTGTTGACTCTACTGGGGTGGTGTTGGCTAATAAAATTATATAGGACTCAAGTGTGCAATTCTGTAATACATCAGGGATAATGGTAACCCTCCCGAAGTCAGAGTAGTTATTTGGGTTAATTCTTCTTTTCTTCTGAATATTTTTATTATAAAATTGATATAATCAGGTTCATTTTTTTCTCTTTGTATTCAGTTTACCTATTTTCCCTACCCTTGTTCTCATGCTATTTCTTGTCCTTTCCATCCCATTCCCTCTTACTACCTTACAATTTCATTAGTTTCTGGTTTATTTTTGTGTGTGTGTTTCACTTTGCAAAAAAGCATATTTATATATTTTAATACCATACATAACTTTATTGATATATGTTTCATACCATAAATTTTACCCTTTAAATATATACAATTCAGTGGTTTTTACTATAATCACAGAGCTGTTCAACTCTCATCATTATCTAACTTGAGAACATTTCCATCATGTCAAAAGGAAACCCATATCGTTTTCACTCATTTCTCTCTATGCCCATCCCTTGGGAACCACTAATATACAGTTCTGTGTTTGATATAAATGAAATCACATAATGTATTGTCTTTTGTCACATGCTTGTCTCACTTAACATGATGTTTTTAAGGCTCATCCATGTTGTAGCCTGTATCAATACTTCATTCCTTTTTATTGCCAAATAATATTCCACTGTATGGATATAGCACATTGTGTTTATCTAGTCATAAGTTGTTGGACATTTCAGAAGCTTCAACTTTTTGGCTATTAGAAACAATGCTATATGAACATTCGTGCATAGGTTTCTGGGCAAGTCTACTTTCAATTCTCTGGAAGTATATTTAGGATTGGAATTATCATATGGTAACTATATGTCTAACATTTTGAAGAAATATTTTTCCAAAATGGCTGCACCATTTTATATTAACACGAGCGAAGACTAAGTCTCCAATTTTTCCACATCCTAATGAACATTCATTACTGTCTGTAATTTATTGTAGCTATCTTAGTGGCTGTGAAGCAGTAAGCATTTCATTGTGGTTTTAGTTTTTATTTCCCTAATTGCTAATGATGCTGAGCATCTTTCCGTGGAATTATGGTCATTTGTATATATTTTTTGGAGAAATGCCTACCTTTAAATTTGGGTTATTTGCATTTTTACTGTTGTTATTCATTATTTATTCTGGGTAAAGTTTCTTACTGTATATATAATATGCAATATTTCCTCTCAATCTATGGATAGTTTTTCACTTTATGCTATATTTTGGAGTACGATTTTTTATTTTGATGAAGTCCAATTTATCTGTATCTTTTTCTTTTTTCACTTGTGATTGGTGTCATAATCCAAGGTCAGAAGATTTACTCCTATGTGTTCTTCTAAGAAGTTGGTAGCTCTAGCTCTCACATTTAAGTCTGTATTTCATTTTAAGTTCATTTTTGTGAGGCAGTGACCCAACTTCATTCTTTTTCATATAGCTATCTATTTGTTCCAGTACCACTTGTTGAAAAAGACAATTCTTTCTCTATGGAATGTTCTTCCAATGTTTTTAAGAGAGATTAGAGATTATTCAATAACAGTTCAGGACAAGACCAAAAAAGTACAGTAATTTACTGCTAATGTAGTAGTTATATTTAGAAAATAAAAATGTAAGACATCCAATTAAATTTTAATTTTAGATAAACAATCATTAATTTTTTAGCATCAGTATGTCCCAAATATTGCATGAGATGTACTTACATTAAAAAAATTATTTGTTGTTAATCTGAAATTCAAATATAACCGGATGTTCTGTAGTTTATCTCGCAACACTATGTAATGTGTCTCCATTTTATGTACCAGCGTGCTGAGGCCCAAAGAAACCAGTTATACATTATGCAGAGATAACTAAAGATGTCACTATCATTAGAATGCTACCCCAGCATCTTGCGTCATTCATCCAGCGCTACATGGCCTTGAATGTGTTTGTCTCTCGATACTTGAGTTTCTTCTATTGCAAAATAGAATTCCTACCAGAGATAAGAAGAGCCAGGAACTGTATATAGGGCCTCTTTACACAGTGTCATATGCTTGCTCATTAAACACACACACACACACACACACACACACACACACACAAACTATACTGTGATTTTGAAGTTTCTTTATACTTCCTTGACAGTTTTAGAGTCAGCCCTCTCCTTTATTCTCCATTCCATTTTGTCTCTTTAAAGGGTAGGAAATTGAAAACTAACAAGCAGGCTTAGATGTAGTGCTGGTATTTTCTAGAATTGACATATACTCTGTTCAGGAGGAAACTCTCTCCTTGACCTTCAAATTTGGCAATATTTTTTTTGACAAGTTGACCAACATTTTCCCTTCTCCCCTAAGAAAGTACAGAATATCCACCAGCCTCCAAGTAGACCTGCATCCATGCCCCTCAGATCTGGCGTGGGCAAGTTATTGAAATATAGCGCGTGATCCAGGTAGCTGAGGTTGAGGTAGACCAGGCAGCCATACTGAAGCAAGCTGTGAACACTGCTCTTGGTATATCAGGTTCTATGTCAGAATTCTGGTGGAGACCTTGACCTCTACCAGTTGAAACCAGAAAGGGTCCTGTACCTCCTTTGAAAAAATCCATTCATTTAATATATAGCACCAGTGTGCATCCACAAATGGTCTGCTATTTTCTCCATTAAACACACATGTTCAAAGATTCATAAATGGCTGCATGACTCTTTGTAACAGGTATGCTTGATTCTTTTGGAGGGCAAAACTTAAGTGCTACAGAAATGAGACGTCTATGATTTTCTTATAGTTTCTTTAAATAACAATAGCCCAAAATTTTCTTTTTCTGGACTGTTTCTCAAGATTTCAGAGCAAACCCCTTGTACAGAAAAGGTCTGAACAGCTTCTTTCTTTGTAGCTGTTACCACTGGAAAAATTGCAAGAAAAAGTGGTTTCTTTATGGGTTTTTACCTATGTATTCATGTAGCATATAAGTATAAATGTGAGATATTTGCAAGGTCTCAGATGCCCCTGGAAAACCCTGATAATGATTAGTAAATTTTAATGAAAGGTGCCAACGTAAAAATAATCCCAAGAATTTAGAATACTCAAGATTGGGATTATTTGAAATTTTTTACACAGACACCTATTTAGACACTTAAATAATAAACATATTATTTGTTTTGATTATCTCAAAAGCGTATGAGAATGGTTAGACTTTTAAAACTCCTTTGGAGTCTGAGATTTTTTTTTTTTTCCAAAAAATTCTGATTTTCTTCTGATTACAAACTATAATTTTAAATATGAATAAAGCACAAGTTTTTCAAACACCTATTTCCAGTTTAAATTTTGAAATTACTTGTAAGTTTAATTGCCATAGCACATACTGGAGATGCTTCCACTTCTTAAAACATAATGTACATTGCTCTACAAAAGTTGTTTCCTACAATGAACACACTCTCTGTGGAGTCATTTGAAGCAAACCCCTCACAGAATAGGTGCTATTATTCTCCTTTTACAATGAAACTCTGAAAATTGTGTCATTTGAAAGGTACACAGCTGATATTTTAACGAAGGTCTTCTGCTTCAAATGCAGCTACACACAACATTAGATGAAACATTATTTGTAACCAATATTGGCTTAATGAGAGTATATGACTTAACATTACTAAGATTAACAACTTTGGCAATGATAGCTTTGGTGCCGTTGAGATTAACGTCAATAATAAATAAGGAGAATGTTGATTTTGAAGGAAGCCTTAGACTTGGGAAAGCAGTAGACTTTGGCAGGCAGGAGGACTCCTTTCCGAAGGACACATTTACAAGAGGCATGGCAGTTGGTTGATATTCTGAATCGTTACCAGAAGGATCATATACTTGGGTTGGGGGTGGGATGATGATCTATTTCTCCCAGCAGCCAAGGCTCAGACTCCCCAGACTATGGTTATCTCTGTCCTTGATATTACAGCCTCTGGGGTCAAAAGTCCAGCTTGGAAACAGCTCCTCAATTACCCATTTATAGGAGGCTCTCAGTGTAGCACCTTTGACATGTCCAGATTCATGTTATCTTTCCTTTGATCTACAACAGTGTTTGAGCTTTGTCAAAACACAGGAGTCAGTGGGGATCTCTTCAGGCTACTATAAAAAAACCAAGCTAATTAAGTCATTCAACCCTTCATAAAAATCACCCATGATGGTAATTTGGTCTTCATTTAGCTGAATAAAATCAAGAGGAATTCTGGTATGAGTAGGAAACTATATCCAACATCTAAATTAACCACTTATTATTTCTCTCTTTTTAGTTCTACTTTTAAAATATGCCTTAGACATCAAGAAGCTTTCAGATCTATGTATACAAAAAACCATAAACTATTTATCACTGTGGATTCTGCTCCACAAGCCTGTAAATGTGTAGTAAAATCCAGAGGAGGGGTAGGCTCCTGCAGGCTTTGTCTGGAGAGTTCTGACTTGTTGTTCAGGATTCTGTTCTTAGTTTTACCTCATCATTTAGCCACTCTAGGCTCCATTTTCTTTTCCTGTAAAATGAAGGAGTTGGATGAAATAATAGAACTAGCTATAGATCAATTCCCACTTTCAAACTATATGATTTCCAAGCGACTACTGGGAAAATACCTTCCCACTTTTACTGGAGCTCTCCCGTGATGCCCCAGTGGAAGTTGGGTGTGTTTGAATTACAGGGGAGTGGAAGGTGAGGGAGGGAGCCAGGAAGGAGAGAATAAAGCTCAAGGTCAATCAAATCCCAGGCTGTGGTTTCCTGTCTGTCCTGAAAATGGGGATTTCCCAAGTTTCAGAGCCAGAGTTTTACTTATCACTTGTTACTCTGTTATGGGTAACAATCAGCACGATTAACAATGGTGTGCACCATACAATCAAAAATACCCAGTGTTATCTGACTAAAAACAGTTTCACAAAGAAACTGTTGGATCTCTTTTTGTCTGTGGTTAGATCCAGATGAAAAATTAAACAAGTCAATTCAAATTATCCTAGAAACTCTTCATTACTTTTTTTTTTTAAGTGAAAATAACCCCAAACTATATAATAATTTCAGGACATTAACTAGTGCCTATTAGTATTTGCAGTATGTACTGAACCCTGTGAGATGAGATGGTTGTTTATAAAATTTCCTCATTCTAGAGAATGTTATAACTACCAAAGCAACTTCGCGATTCCTACGTGCAAAGGACCTGTTTTTTTGAGCACACAAAACAGAAGGCCCTCCAGTGTCTCCCATGAAGTACTGTGTGGGAGGAAAGCTCAGTCTTAGCCAAATTGCTGTCCCACAGTGTAGCGCCTTACAAGACCCAGAGGAAAATGAGTCAAGTAGCACCAAATCCATGAGAACAGCTGTATTTACAGCAGAACTCAGAGGATTGAAAAAGAAGGCCTGGATCAGGATCCAGGACACCATGTATTAATGCCAAGTGCCTACCCTGTGCCAGAACTGTTCTAGGCCCCAGGGAATCAATGGGAAGACAAGGCCAATATGGTTCCAGGCCTTAACAGAGCTTATAGTTTAGCGAAAGAGGCAGAATTTAAAGGGATAAATCCAAGCTATGATTTTCTGGCTATGTAGATATTGGGATTTCCCAAACTTCAGAGATAGTTAGTCTTAAAACTATGACCAGTATAATAAGGGAAAAGTACAGATGCAGAGAAGATATGTTGTTCACTTTTCAGTGGCATGAACCCTCACACAACATCTTCAGGACCTCAAAGGGATTCATAGAACCCCCAGGGTAATAATAGAAATGTGTGCTGCCATCTTCTGCGTCTCAATAATATACTAGTGACCAGGTAATTCCCATATATTATCTCATTTAAAAGAGGAGTCAGAAACTGGAATCTTCACTTTTGAAAGGTTGATGATCCATCAACTAGAGTGTGGGATGGGTTTCTATTTAGAGTTTGGATACAGAACATGCTTCCATTTTCAAGAAAAGAATGAGACTCAGGATTTCAAGGTTGCTAATGCCTTATAAAGTTGTGATAATATGCTATTGTTCACATGCAAAGGTGTGGTCATCGATGGAGCTTCAGTGCCATACAATAGTAGGGATTTTTTTACTAGTAGTGAGAATAAGTCTGGGCTCTTACAGTGTTTCAGGTAGGTGGACGGCTGGAGGCATCCAGAGGCAGCATGGTGTCATGGAGCACAAAATTATGGCTTGTGTGTCCCCCCCCCCATACTGCCCCACTACCTCTGCCCACACCCCAGGATTGGGGGGGGAGTGTAACCGATTTGCCTTAGTATTAAGATCAGAGTGCGACTTCATTCTCTCTTCCCTCAGTGCAGCTTCTTAAGACCAACATCATATCACAGGCTTGAGTATGGGGATTTTGTAATTTTTCTAATGTCAAGATAGGTTTATAAGCCACTATGTAAAAAGTAAATGCAGCCCGGCCGGGCGTGGCTCAGCAGTTGAGCATCTGCCTAGGATCCAGATCAGGGTTCGATTCCCGGTCAGGGCACATGCCCGGGCTGCGGGCTAGGCAGCCAATGAATGACTCTCTCATCATTGATGTTTCTATCTCTCTCTCTTCCTCCCCCTTTCCTCTCTCTGAAATCAATAAAGATACTTAAAAAAAAAAAAAAGTAAATGTAAGTATTCAAATTCCCACTAAATATGGATTTTCCTGGACGATTAGCAAAGCAGCTCAGTAGACTAAGAAAAGATTTCGTTTTAGAGGTTTAAAAATAGGTTATGCCACTGTCATCTTTGCTTAATAACACTGATGATTAATAAAAATTAAAAGAAGAAACTTATTTGTGGAGTACTTATTAGTATCCATGCATTGCTATTAACCAGAATCAATCCTTATTTCCCATTTTTCTTTCTTTAACATATTTTAATAACAGGAATAATGTAAAATTAGAAATATACAAATATGTCTTGCACACTCACATTTAACACTTGACCAGAATAAAAAAGAATAGGGAAACTATGTAATATTCCAACTGTATAAACAGGTAAGGTAGGTAGTGGGAGACAGGTAGGATAAATGGTAAGAGAGAATGTATGATTCATGTTGTCAATAAAAATAATTGCCCTTTAGGCCTGGTTGGTGTGGCTCAGTTGGTTGAAGCATCATCTCGTACACCAGAGGCTGGTGGGCTCAATTCCCAGTCAGGATACATATTCAGGTTGGGGGTTCAATTCCCATTTGGGGCAACCAATCGATGTTTCTCTCTCACATTGATGCTCCTCTCTCTCTCTCTCTCTCATCAATAAAAAAAAATAGTTGCTCTTCAAACCATAATTTTTCAATAATGCTTAAAGTAAGTCATTATCTAAGGAACTTTAATAGGGTCAAAATATTTGCTGTACCTTTTAAACTGCCAGCATATATTTTGAAATTCTTATGGAGTAGGGTTTAATACACACACACACACACACACACACACACACACACACACACATACATATATATATATGTTAGAGAGGGAGGAAGGGGCAGAGAGAGAGAAAGACAGAGAGAGAAACATCAATGTGAGAGAGACACGTCGATCTGTTGCCTCCCACACTCGCCTGGACAGGGGACAGAACTCGAAACCTGGGTATGTGCCCTAAGAATCGAACCTGCAACATTCTGGTGCCCAGGAGGTCCAGCCAGAGCTATTTGGTTTTTTTTTTGTTTGTTTGGGTGGTTTTTTTTAATGGTTTAAAGGTTTCATTGAATCTTTCCCACATAACACCTAATTTTTTTGACATGTGGTCATTTAAAGGTATTCTGGATTTTACTAAATATTGGCAATGATTAGGTGGGTAGTGGAAAGAATAAAGGTGTGTGTGTGTGGGGGGGGGGTTATTTCCTCTGTGCCCTGAAGTCTATGGGCAGGTCCCTCTGAGATCCATGAGGATGCTGATCCATTAGAGTCCCACAGTCCTGGCCATCCTGGCACCCTTGTTATTAATCAGGTTTCCCTCCTACTTTTTACAAAGGAAATGAGAGAGAAACACCAATATTTCATATGTGCTTAATTAGGGGTAGGGTTCTGATAGATAGGGGTTGGGGGAGGAGAAATGTGCATTTTAGGAAGGAAACAATGTGAAAACTGTGGGCATGGGGTCAGGAGGAAGGAGCTGCTTATGTAGCCCAATTGGGCTGCTGCAAAGACATAAAGTGGTGCAAATAAAGGAAAGAGAAAGTAGGTTAAGGCAAATTGCTAAGATCTCCATCACGATGAAGTGATCTGACCTCAAGCACGTGTATTGGATTTGGCTAATTCGTCTATAAAACTGTGAATCTGGAGTCTACCTCTAATATTAGTTTTGAAGTCTCACATTTTTAAATACCACACTATGGACTTGGATGTTGTTACCATGAAGAGCCTGTGGGACTTGAGATACAAATTCAAGAGTCATTCACATAGTGGTGACATTTAGAGTAGCAGTTAATGAATTTATCAAAGGATAAGGTGCAGGGAGAGAAACAAGAGGACCAAGAGTAAAATTTAAGGTCATACTTATGGTCGGAGAAGAAAGACGAGGGGTCACCAAGGAGATGAAAGCATTCTATCGACAGGAAGGAGGAGAGTCAGAATAGGGCCCTCCCAACAGGGACATTTACCACAAGAAATCAAGGAACATGGGAAACAGAGGAAATCAGATCTGGCACTTAAGACACGACTGCTGATCTTTAAGAGACAGTTAATAACAAGCATGACTAAGGAAAAACAGCCCACACATCCGAGCCGCACTGAGAAGGACAAGGTAAGATGAACTTCAGGACGCCTGGTTCTCACATGTAGCATTCCAGGCAACAGGCCTGATGTCTTGAGGTAGGTAAGTTTGGCTAGATCGAGAAATCTGGGTGAAATGGACTAAAGCTCCTCAGAGGAACGGAGTCAGCTTGCTCACCATTTAGGCTCACTTCATACCACTAGAGCAAGATGGACCGAGAAGGCGTCAGCCATCCATTTCTTGCCTCTAATGGAGAAGAGAGTTCACATTGATGAGGCCCTGTTTTACCCAGTGCTTCCCGGGTCAGTCCTTTCTTCAGAACCAAGGAAAACAAAACAAAAAAAAATAATTAGGAATAAATATGGAGGTGTCAGCAAGGAAGAAGGAGGAATTGAGGAAGAAAGAGGGTAGAGTCGGGTTCTTTGCCATGAACCTGAATCCCCACAGAGATGAAGTGATAGAGTCGTCATGGGGAGCAAAGGCCCCTGGAAGGGACCGGTGCTTTCCTCCCCACGTCGTTCATACCCAATAATAAACACATACCAGATAACACACTCGTTGAAGGCTGTGGGCTGTTGGAAGCAGACCCAGGCCTTTGGGAATCCCCTGAACCAAGGCATGAAAAACATTCTCTTCCTTAGCACCTGTAACAATCTCCCAGTATGACTATTTCTCTTAAAGCCATAGGCGTCTGTTTTCGAGTTTACTCCTTGGAGACAGAAACAGGGTTACAATATATGGTATTTTTTTCTCATTTCCTGCTATGTGCTGTTTTAAGTTTCTGTGACAGCTTTTCCATTCTTTCCTCCAAATGGTGAGTATATGTATGGCCATCCCCCACCACCCACCCCATGTTGATGGCTGGGGCATAGACGTACAAGGGAATGTTTAGGAAATGGAATATTCTGTAACCAGTGTTGTTTCATCTGCTATTTTTGAGAGAGAGGGAAAAAAATCTTTCTACAGATTTCAAGCCCACTCTCCTGGTGCAACTTGATGATCAAATAGAATCTCTCTTTGAAGATCTAAAGTCACATTCAGCCTCAGAGTGACCATTTAAGGCATTACTGAGTCATCACTGACCTCAATGCCATGAGCCGTGGGACAAGCATCGAGAGCTGGAGCCAGAAGACGTGGGTTTGAAGATTGGCTCTACTTAGGATCTCTGACATTCAGGGCACATCATAAAAGAAAAAAAAAATCAACAACAAAAAACTTAAGTCTCAGTTTCCTTCTCTCTGTAAAGTGGGGATAAAAAGCAAATCTACCTACTTCACAGGATTTGTGAAGATTACAGGAATCCTCTGTGAAAGCATTTGCATTAACCGAAAACACTCGACAACTTTAAGTATTTTATAGAACTGGAGATGTCACACTAGGGGGCATACGAGATCAGGCTAACTCTTGAAAAAAACAGGACAGGTGAGTTGAAAATGTGGGCTTATAGAAGAAACCCTCTAATTGAGTTTCACTTTTTGTTATTCATCTCTTTGGGATGCTCGCAAAAAATAAATTAAAGTTCTCACTCAAGTTGCTTGTCAGTTAACTGTCTGTGTCCCCATATTAACACATAAGGAAACCAAAACTTAGAAAGTTGTTGTTTGTTAATCTCTTTGTTTTTAAGTGACTTGTCCCAAATCTCACAGCTAGCAAATGTAAGCATCAGGTTTCACACCTAAGTCAGGGCTGCAGGGGGTTCTGTTTTCATAAAGACCTAGCAAGCATGCACAGAAAGACAGGAGCAGGAGCCTCAGAACATTGCCCTCAAGCAGGGCCTAGAGTCTGAGGTGAGGGCCACCACAAACTCCTGGGTGGGCTGCCTTCAGGAGGGCGCTCATTCTGGTGGGAGAAACTGGAACTGAGACATGGGTAGGTGGGTGTTGTGGATGCCACATTGGGTGGGCGCCCTCTTCTAACTCAACACCTCCAGTGGCCTGCGCCAAGTCCCTGAGAAGAGGAAGACTGTAACAACTCAATTCATGAGTCCACAGAGTGATAACATGGAGCTCTGTGAGAAACAGACAGGGCAAGTCCGTAAAATATCCCTCCTCCTACTCAGCCAGCCCTGTTTCTGGGGAGACAGGCATCAAGACCACGCTGGTGCCCAAATCAGTGCTGGCGATGCCTGGAAGAGCAACATCCCAAGACACTGCCCAGTGTGCTGGGCGTCCATGGATGACGTGGCCCATTACAACTCCTGTTATTGCACACACCCTCTGATTAAAGGAAGGAAATGGGCTACACAGCATTATTGGTATTATTATTGCACACTGATTTTTCTCTCTCTCTTTATCTCATTCCTTGGCTTCCACCAGTGCCTGTGTTTGAGTCACAGGTTTACAATCTAAACTTTGGATCTAAATTTTCCTCATTTTTGGCCCTTTATAAACTCGATCAATGTTTTCCCTCTAGCTACGCCCCACCTGCTCTGGAGCGTGCAGCATAATGCAGTGGGTGTGAGCAGAGGCTTTGCCAGCAGGCAGAGTGGGCCTGACTATTACCACCCCTGTGACTTAAGGAAGTCATTCAGCACCCGGTTCTTCTAGTGAGATGAGAAGAACAAGAATGAAGATGCCATCAAGTCTTTGAAAGGACTACACGCAATAAAGTTGACTGACAATTTATAAGCACCCAATATGCTTCCATTAAAGACAGGGCTGCAGATGACTATTCAACCAACTCTCAAGGGACCATAACATTTCTGTGTAACAAATGCTCAATTGCATAAGAATTGTCATATAGCCCGGCCAGGTGTGGATCAGTGGTTGAGCATCCACCTAGGATCCAGGAGATCGAGGTTCGACCCCTGGTCAGGGCACATGCCTGGGTTGTGGACTCAATCTCCAGTCAGGCACATGCAGGAGGCAGCCAATCAATGACTCTCTCATCACTGATGTTTCTATCTCTCTCTTCCTAAGCCCTTCCTCTCTCTGAAATCACTAAAGATATTTTTTTTTAAAAAATGCTATGATGCTGTAAAGAATTGTCATATAGAGTTGCCCATTTCCCTCCCCCACCTCTTCTTTGATCAAAGCACCCAAGATTTCTGCTACATCCACAGTAAGGCTCTCTGTTAGCTCTCCCCAAATTTTTGTTCTTCTAAGTTGAATTTCACATCATTTTTTATTACCCCACCACTTTCTAATGTCTGCCAAAGCCTCTTTAAATGTCCCTACCTTTGCAATATAGTGTTTTTTGTTTTGTTTTTCAGGAAAATTCACATTTTTCTTTTAGGAAATCATGAACTTTGCCAGACACACATGAACAAATCAGTTTCCCATTGATGTTCTACTTTTTAGGGATGCTGTGAGAATTAGTTAGATGAAGTCTGCAAGACACAGCCTGCTCTTGGAGAAATGTGATATATTAATATCACATTTAACAGAATACTGTTTTCCCATCAGGCAAGTGATTGTGGCCATCCATCTATTTCAAATTGGCCCAATTCTGCTATGGGGACAACTCTTATGAACTCGGTCACCTGCAGAGACTTAATTATTCTTTAGGCACACTCATTTCCACTAAACAGTAGTCAAGTTTCTGACTAGCAAAATTAGTATTCTTTCCTCAAATGTGAATCTAATAGGTTGCTAAGAAACTCAAATTTTCTTCTCCAACTTTGTTCCTACTCTGTCTTCTCCCACCATTGTGCATCAGGCAAAGATTTCTTTCTTCTGAGTAAAAATACTAGTTACTCGGTGAAAATTAGAGCATTCTTGAACTTTTACCCAGCTCTTGTAGTATTTTCTTAGACCTAATCACTAATTTCTGCTAAAGAATCAAATAACCTTAGTTCTAAATCTATTCCATAAAAGTGGAATTTTGCTGTAATGAGAAACTGGCTCACTTAGTGTTAGTGTCAGTGGCAACTATTAATACCTGTGAAGGCTTAAAAATAAATTCAATATTTGGACACAACTAGTCTTTTACTATTCAATCGATGACATGTTTATAGAAAGTGACATAGCATTGACCACAGTTATATAGTGTGATGTTTTTACTCCTGTCTTCTCTTCTGTCTGCTATCATACCTGCACCTCCAGGCTGAGAGGAAACACCTTCTAGAAATTGGTAGTGCTCAGAATAGAGGAAAGCAGGTCAACATAGGCAGTCAAAAAAACATCTTCCTGGTAAAATGCTGCCTTTTCCTTCTAACTTAAGAAATGAAAAAGGCATACTTAGCTTAGTCAAGACTATCGGATAGAAAGCATCATTAACTCTCAAAAGGAAGGTTCTGAGAAGCTCCTGCCAAACCCAAACTTGGCAGCCCAGAGGTTTGGGGCTGGGAAGAGTCTTCCCCTCCCAGAAAACAAAGTTTCTGTTTAGGCCCTTGAATGTTATATCAGTTAGTCTTTCCTTCTTTTATCCTGCTCTTTTCCTCTCTTTTCTGACATGGAAAATAATATCAATATATCTTTTTTTTTTTTTTTTAATGTCAGTTTTATTCGTTTGGAAGAACATGAGAAGGATAGGAGGGGGAACATGAATGATGTCCTCATTTCGTGCATTCTCTTAGCCGACAGTTCACACAACTCTTAGGACGCCAGACATTCTCTGAATTGTTCCCGGAGAGCTTTGCTTTATTCTGTTTCCCCCATAAGAATCCCTGACTTATTTTGCTGTTGGGAAATTCAAACTCTTGCTTTGTTTTATTTTGTTTGCTTGTTTTTATTCTGGGTCTGCTGTAGAATCTCTTAGCAGATCATTGTGTTTTCGTAAGGAAAACCCAAGCTTTACTGTAATTATCCTTCTCTTTGTTCCCATTACAGGAAGGAGGGTCTGGGAAGGTTTCTTTGTACCACAAGAGGACATCAGTGACCTAGCAACAGGTCGCTCTGGTGAGCACATGATGACAGAAGAAAGCCTGCGAGTAGAACGAGGCCGCCAAGGTAACTATTTGGGCAAGACCTCAAGAAAGAATTCCAATAGGACCCTTTATCTCCAAAACAGATTAAGGTGCTGATTCTGTTGACTTCAAAGCATGACGATTCTGGCGAAGCTTTTTCCAGGAAAGCTGTTAGAGCAGGCAGAAGGAATCCCATTCTCTTGATACAACTGGAAATGTGATTCTCAATGCCTTGGGGTGGGAGGAGGTACTTTTTAAAATTACATGCAAGTAGTGCCACCCACCCAGAATCCCTGCCCTTGATGAAAATGTCATTGATGGGAATGTGCTACATACATGATGATGAAGAGTCAAAACAAAACAAGAAAACTGTTGGGAGCCATTAGAATCTGTGTCTGTGTGTGTGTGTGTGTGTGTGTGTGTGTGTGTGTGTGTGTGGCCCGTGAGAAAAATTATTCCCAGCCCTCAGACTTTCCTAAAGTATGAACAATGTGAAGAGATCCAACTTTTGATTTGGACTTGAGATTTTAAATTTAATGTGACATATTAATGAAAGCAATGTGTGGTATTTACTCAAATCATAGTTTTCTTCAGAGTAGTGCAAGATTCAGTCATGGGTAAATCAGGAGAGTCTTCAGGATTCTAAAAAAAGAGAACCAAAAAATCAAAATAGGGGGAAAAACAAAAGGACATGACTCAAAAAAAGAGTTCTATGGGTTGTGAGGCAAAAGATACTATTTGGGGAAGTAGAAAAAACCCTGAAGAGTCATAAACTTTATGAAGGCAAATGGTTGCGCATACTCTGATCACCTCCGTGGCCCTGGAGTGTATGTCACTGGAGCTAGAGGCCAGGACCAGCATGCTGGGGCCTGTGCTCTTGGTCGTTGAGCACACTTCTCTCCTGAGTGGCGAGCCATTCGATGGCAGTGGCACTTCATATGTATTTGAATGTAGCTAAGTTGCATTTTTCATTAGTGTTAATTCAAGTGACTTAAGAAACATGACTGTGCCTAATATTTTAGTGAGTTTCAATAGTATTGGCTTGATTTTAGAAGGACTTACATTCTTCTATTTAAAAATTTTCTCTGAGGGCCGTAAAGGGTCAAGGTCATTTTTATAAAGGTAAAAACACATTCCTGAGCAAAATGAAAAAAGTTGGGGTCAAATTTTCCTTGAAACCCAGGTACATGAATTATGAGGATTCCCAAGAAACTTTTTGGGAACTACTGTTTATTGAGTGCTTGCTATATGCCAGACCAACTGTTTTGCAAATATTACTGGATGAATGGATGAATGAATGAATAAATAAATTGGCGAATGAACAATCCTATAGAATAGTTACTAATATTTCCATTTTATCAATGAGGAAACTGAGGCTCAGGAAGGTTCTAAGAAGTCATCCATCTGATAAATGTTGGAAATAGATTTCACACCCAAATCTTCCTGACTCTAATTTATGTGACATGGAAGTTTAAAAACAGAGTGCTGGGAACAGTCATATATCATAAAAACTCCTCCACCTTAAGCTGGCTGATGCAAATAGCCTTCATTTTTCCTCTTATAGTCCTAGCTTCCCCTAATGAGTACCAATCTCTTCATTCATTTTCTCACTTTACTCATCTCTTTTACCCACAAAACTCTGGTTGAAATTAGTGGAATCTTCATACTTAAGAGCTTCTAATGACAGAGAGAGCTGGGAATACTAACTCAATGTTCTGATCCTTTAAAAAAGGCCAGACAGAAAAGAATATTGGCCCCAGTGGTCAAAACCCAGACAACTCCAGTTTTGATGGGACAGCTCCCAAAAAGTTCAGATACTTCCCTGAACTTATCCAATCCTTGGGCGGTCTCCTGCTTTTCCGGAGGGAACATGCTTGGTGGATGATGCACCAAGTTTGAAACACATGGAGAATGCCCTCCGTGGAGACTCTTGGGTCTTGTGTGAGGTTAAGTCCCAATTGCACACTAAGCCGCTGTGGTATTTCTCCTTTGGAAATATAGGCTGGCTGTGTTGTGTTGAAAATGGAATCTCAACCACACAGAAAGCACTGGAAATTATATTGGTTGAAATCATCAAACTTCTGTTTATGGTCTTCAGTTATTAAGCACCTACCACGTGCCAGATACTTTTTTAGATGTTTCACCTATGTTATTTAATCTTTTCAACAAACTTCAAGGTAGTTATCTCAACTTAACAAATGAGGAAACTGAGGCCCAGGTTAATTTAAAAATATGTGCTTAGTCATATGACTTGTAAGTGGCAGCTGAGATTTAGACTATCTCCAAAACTTGTGCACTTAACCATGCCTCAATGTCCCCTCACCAGCCCAGAAGAACATAAGCAAAGATCATAGTTGTAGGAGGATTTGTAGCCTAGCTTTATTTCTATTTGTCTGCAGACTCCCCTGGGCCATTCCGGAAGCAGGCGGAGCTGGCAGGACCTCTGGTTCTCATGTAGCAAACATGGGCGACGTGGCTGGCTGCTGGGCAGAGGTCACCGGCTTTGGGCCAAGTGACAGGAGTTAATGAACTCCAAGGAAAACCAAACCGTCAACTGGCTGGAACCTTTGAGAAGCCATCAGCAAGAGTTTAACAAGATAGACTAAGGAATTCACAAGTGACTTTAGAAATCAGAAATAAATCAGGAAGGAAAAAAATTAATGTGCAAGCCAATTCCATAAATATAGAACCTCATAGAATCATTAAAAGTCCCTATAACTTGGGCCTAACTGAAACTGTGGCTCCTTCACTGTAGTAATTTAAACTTAACTATTTATTTTGGCTTCTGTTCTCAATGACTTGTTCTAATCGAAATGCTTTGATGAGATGTACAAAAGGAATAAAAATATCATTGAGAAGCTAGAGGGTAATATCTTGTTCTAAAACAATTATGAACATAAACTTTAACCTTTGGCCATGTTATAAGGGCTCTCTTTGAGTAACGAGGGAAAAGACTTTTAAGATCTTATTTGGAAAAGCATTTTTGGTTTTAGAGTGGGTGTTAATGTACCCTGACACCTTACTGAACCAAAATGCCTGTCCACCAAAATGCCTTTTAGTCTGCCTATAAATCAATACACATTTGACATCTAAAACTCCATTTCTTGTAAGCTTCTATAACAATCTATAGCTTAAAATAAGCTAACGCCAACTTTATGCTGAGTTCAAACAGTATTTGTGGGACTTAGGCTCCTGTTTTTCCCACAATCAAGCCAATATGTTTCCCTCCTGCTTTATTTGAAGTACCTCCACTGATAGACATAAATTCATCTCTTGGTGGTGTGCCTACCTACCTGAATTGAATATTATCTTTTGGAAGCCAATAGCAACAATAAATGATGTGTTAATATTTATTAAAATATTACCATATGTCAGGTATTCTCCAGAAGAACTGGGTTCAAAGCTTGGCCAAGTACATGACCACCTGTGAGACTACAGACAAGTTTTTTATCTCTCAGGTCACCAGTTTGCTCATTTACAAATTAGAGATAATAACGCATTCATTTGTGCAAGGGAGTCAGTGAGAGAACATACTGTATTAGTTTTCTACTGGTGCCATAGTAAATTCTATAGACCAGGTGGATTAAACCACAAAAATTTATTTTCTCACAATTAAGAAGCTAGAAGTCCTAAATTAATGTGTCAGCAGGGTTGACTTGTGTATGGCTATCTTCCCCCCAAATTTTCATGTGGTCTTACTGGTGTGTCTGTGTTCTAACCTCTTCTCCTTATAAAGAGACCAGTCAGATTATATTAGAGCCATACTAATGACCTTAGTTTAACCTTAATTATCTTTTTAGAGACCCTATCTCTAAACACAGAGGGTAGGATTTCAACATATAAATTTTCAGGAGGAAACAATTTAGCCTATAACATGTGAAATGCCTAGAACATAGCACACTTTCAATAAATGCTGGTTCCCCTCTCCTCCCCACTTCCACGATTTGGCATAAAGAAGATGCAGAGCATGAAGTTAGACTCTGAGTGGATTGTTCAGGTTCCTTGACAAAGATACTAAAATGCAGGATAAAACTAGGATGTCCTTTGCTGCTCACCTGCTGGCCTTCAGTTTAAAAGAAGAGGCAAGCTAAACCTCACTTTACACCTCAAGATGCATATGTCAAAGCACAAAGAAGAGCTTTTTAACTCAGAGCTCTCAGCTCCCATTGATTTAACTTCTGGTCAAAGGCAAACAAAAAACTACAATGATGATGATGATGATGTTGTGATAGGGTGATAATAACAGCTAACATTTACTGAGGACATACACATAAGAAGCCCTTCAAATGCATTCTCCCATCTGATCTAGCACAGCAACTTCTACAAATGTGTGTGGTCTTTTAAATAAACTAAATTTTTTTTTTTTTTTTAAAGGAGACGACATTGGGAATTTCTAGATGTAAGGATAAAATTGGTGTTGATTTTGTAAAAAGACTCACCAGCCCAAATGATCATTGTCACTCTAATTATAGCTTTGCTGATATTTAAGGAAAAAATATATTTTGTTTGTATTGACTAGAGAATGGGGACATCCACTTTCAGAACCGGAGTGCCTTCTGGAGCACAGATATTCTTTGATCGGTGCTGATTGACCTGGAGAGCTGGAGACCACTTGCCTGGGAGTCCTTCTCTCCCTAGTACATGGCTCGGTATGCCATGACAATAAATAAATGTTTGTGGGTTGAATGATGTGCTACCCCACAGCACTCCAAGTTACCCTCTCCTTCCAGGGCCAGCATGGCTAATGACTCTGATGGACTCTTTGATCAAGTAGCTCTGTCTGTACCTCTCTTAAGGACACTCAAGAGACCCCCAAGAAGGCACTGCTGTAGAATGGGGGGGACCACCTCTTGGCCCCTTTGTAATTTACTCTCAAGTGCTTTGGGGGTTTTGAACAAGAATCTTAGCCATGTGGACATATCTGTAAAACAGTTGTTGGGAAAGCAGAAAAACAAAATGTTGAAATTCCAAAGTTTTTACTCAGTGGCACTTCTACATACACATCCCAAGAGAGACATTTGTGGCAGCTGCCACTGACAGTGATGGAAACACCCATTTTGAAGTGTTACAAGTCATAGAAATGTCTAGGCCATGGTGATGTCTTTTGGATTTTGTTCTGCCAACTTCTATAGGAAGATGCAGGCTGTCTCCTTCTCATTTAGCTCAATACAACCACCCATCAGCAAGAGTCAGTGGCCATTGCTTCTGATAACTCTTCTGGCCTTGAACGTTTACAGGGTGCACACAGAGAACTACTTTCCATCAGCGGACACTCTGGACGTGTGCAGGCCTGTGGGCAGGGCTTTGAGTTTCTGGCTTGTTGTCAACCCCATTGAGCAGCAGCCTTGGCTGGGTCATACACAGCATTTTTTTCTGTCTGAAGAATGACCTGGTTAGTGAAAGACAAATAGTAGAGCTCCCAAAAAAATAATTAAATCTCTGGACCCCTCTCTGCAAACACAAATCTGTGTGAGGTTTTCTGGAGTGAATGCTGTAGACAGCATTCCAAAGGCCAAGGGGCCAAACACCATGCTGGTCAGTCACCCATGTTCTCCCCAAAAATAGCACCATGTCTTTCTGAAGCAATGAGACAGTGCTGGGCAATCTGTTCATGGTACCAGCTGGATGGCAGCTTTAACTAATGGACAAGAGTTTGACAAAGACAACAACAGGACTGGACTGGATGAAGGGTGAATTCAATTAAACCCACAATATATTGGACAGGTCACTTAACTATTCCTTCAGTTTCCTCAGCTCTAAAGTTAGGTTAATAACTCCGTTCCATAATGTTATCCATTTAACCAGAACACATTCATTGAGAACCTACCACGTGCATAGTACCATGCTAAAGGCTGGTGGTGAAGATTAAATAAAATTATGTACTCAAGAGCCCAGCCGAGCAGCTGCCTCATAAAAGGTTCTCCATAAATACTGATTGACTATAGGGAGGGATTAGGAAGGGAAAAAGCCTTGGCCTGAGTTCTTTGAAAATGTAGATATTTACTCAGATTCCTGAATTATTGATTAAAAATATTAAAAACTGCTTCCTTCTGAGAATAATGATTAAGCACCAGAAAAAGAAAAACCAAGATCCTGGGAACAGAGAATTAAGACAGGAACAATCAGCTCTGTTCCAGCTTAGGGAGACCTTGATTGAGGCTTGACACATGTGAATGGACTCCCCGGATAATCCATGGCTTTGAATCCACGTTCAGCTGGGTAAAGTGGAGGGGAAAGGTGCCAGTGGGTCTGGGAGAAAGTGGTAAAAGGGTAAATTAATTTATTACAAGGGAAAGTATAGAAGAATTCCTGGGAACAAACTAACAGACATGTTTACCCTGAGAGAAGCCTTAGTGATTTCAGTGGTTGGCTGGAGGGAGGGGAAAATTGAGCTCACATTAATCATGCTCCCAAGTTCAACTCCAGCTTCTAACAAAATAGACAATAACTGGTAACGCCACTCCTGGTCCTCACAACCCTGGGGTCAAGGTCTGGCTGGAATTACCCAACAGGATTTCAGATCAGGCCTGGAAACTTGTGCACTTATGCTTATTCTGGAATGCATGCTCCATGTGGAAATAGATTTTTTTCAATCTAATTGTAAGAGAATCTGAACTTAATAGAGTAGGTTGGAGTTTTAGATAATCCCCAACTTTTTTTCTGACAAAAAGCATTTTGTGACACAGACCTGCCCAAAACGCTAATCACAGCTCAAGTCCAAGTTTGGAAAGTAGCTTTTTTTCCCTTTGATAGAAAAATAGAAATCCTTTTAAACTACCATCTACCTTCCAGATAGATGCCTTTTATTTGTGCTTCATGATTTCTTTTGTCTTTACCATGCTCCTCTAAAAACTTAAAACGGAGATGACCTCTGGGAGTCTGTGCTTCAAATCCCTCCTGGGTGGGGACTACAGATGACAGGTCAAAACCAACATCAGTCTTTAGCTGCCTGGTGTGCACCTTACGAAATCAGGCACACCCACATTAAAATAAGGAATTGGCCTGCACTCAGGGAGAATCGTAGATGCATCACTTCCAGTGATATATCGGGTAGAAGTCAAAGGGTGTGGGCTGGGTGTGGCGAGATCAGGAGGGAAGGTGAGGCAGAGATGTGATGGCAGACAGAGGAAGTAAAGGCAAGCCAGAGCTTTGGATGCAACCAATTTGTGAGAAGGAGACCCGCCAAATGCCGGAGGGTCTTCCACGCCAAAGACTGATGTTCAGGATGAGTCCAATTTTAGCCCAGGAGAAATAAATCAACTAGAGGGCAAAAGGTTTAAGGAGAAAAAGAGTATCATCCCAAGTATGCGGTGTTGTCCACATCCAAAATTTCTAGGTCAAATACAATGAGGAACTAATGTGGGAAAAAGAAAGCCTGAACTCTCAGTACCCTGGGTCGGCCCCAGCGGCTGTCCTGGTCCTCACAACCCTGAAGTCCTGGCCCAGCTGGTGGGCAAAGGAGGGAAGCTCTGGCCTTGCACCTCTGGATGCTTGGGGGACGCAGGGTAGGGAGTTTCTAACTTGTATACCCTTTGATTAAAGGGAATAGCACCTTTTCTATGAAGATGATAATAATAAAACATCTCAAGAGAATGGAGATGCACAGTCTCAAGCATTATCCAAGCTCTGTGGAAGGCAAGAGGGCTTGGAACAGTGAAATCTTGTTTGCTCACGCGGCTCTGAGTAACTTAAGGGGAAAAAAACTCAGAAAATAATTGATTAGATGCCAATTCACATAGCTCACTTAGTCTGCTTTTTATTATCAGTATTTCTTTAAAAGGCTAATAGATCCTGTTCTTGACAAGCATGAAGCCAGAAGGTGGGCTCTTATCCAGTGTTTTCATTTTTTAGCCCTCCAGAGGCCATGATTAGATCTTAATATTGAATGCACTAACCACACTCACTGTGTGAACTCTCCGAGAGGGCTCCCCACCTAAGGATAAAAAAAGTAAAGAAGTTTTATTGGAAGGATTGTAGAAGGAAGGGGGAGGAGCACTCTGGGTCTCTTTGGGCCAACTGATTAGGGATGAGTTGATTTTCTTAAGAACACTCTAAATCTACTCTGGGGGTGGGGGTGAGGAGAGGGAAACCTGAGAAGATTGGACTTCAGTGATTTAATTCCCGGTCTAAGAATAGCCAAGCCTAGGGCGGAGGGGAGCAAGCACAAGTCAACCACTGAAAAAGCATTTGCAAGTTGAGCAACTTTGAATCTTAGGTAATAGTTGTGAGCAGGGTTTCTTTCTTCCACATCTCATAAACTATAACTGAACTTGGGAAAACATGCCAATCACGGGATGCTCGCCACAGATTACATGATCTAAAAACTGAGCTACAGGAGCCAAACATGAATAAAATGTGTTTCCAGTCCTAAGTTCATGGCGATGCTTCTCAGAGGCATCACCCAGTCCAGTAAGCACTGGATACATTTTATTCATTGCAACATGGTCAAGATTAAGTTGCCACACGTCACATCTGTGTCCACCATGTAGCCATGTAGTAAATGTGCAGCCTTCTATCCCTTCATTGTAGGACTGATTTGTGTCTCTGGGTGCATCCTCGAGGGTTCAAAAGAGAAAAGACATTTCTTCCAAGGAAAATACATGCATGGAAGTGCATGGAAGGCCTGAATCCTCAACTCTGGGTTAGCTCCTGAGATAAGCCCTGCTCCTTCTGATGGCAGAACCTCCCCATGAGCTGCTGGAGGGGCTGACTGAGCTGGAGCTCATTTCCAATGTTTGGTTGGTTAGCTAAAAATACCTTTAACTACTTAAGAATTGCATTTAGTACATAGCCTCCAGTATAACTAATGAGTAGAAATGGCAACATAGATAAGTCCAAATATTAAAAATGGAATACATGGATCAGTCTCATGATGTTAAGGGCACATTTAATGCCATTTTGCACTGAAGTTGAGCCCATCCTGTGCTTCCTGGGAGCTGCAAACACCAGGTGCTAACACTCAACCTTAGGAAAGGTGACAGGTGAGGGGGAAAGGTGCAAACCCATCTTTTCCATTCTGTTAGGAGTGAGATACCATGAACAGCTTTTCCCAGAGTATATCACAAATGTATTAGTTTTAAAAGGCAGGTTAAGTATATTTGTGCCTCGGCAAACTTGTTACTCTAAGCATAGCACAGTCAAGGTGAAACCCAAATATCACTGTACTTTATTATCCTAGTTTGTCTACCATGTTTTCCCCATGGCTCTTAATACAGATGTGCTCAACCAGTTCTTACCCTTTGCCACCCAATGGGATGCAGGTTTTGAAGGCTGATAAGTAGTTTGGAAAGGCAGCCATGACACATTTACGTAGAGTTTAAAGAGTTAGCACCATCATGCCAACTACTAATACTCTATATTCAAAAGGCAATGTTATTTTTTCTAATTAAGCCCTGTTGTAGGATAAGGTTCGTTCATTGTCTCCATGGAATCTGTTGTCTTCTCATACCCTTGGCTGAATTACCTTCACCCACTGGACACCTGGGAGCATGCTCCCAGCTGAGAGGAGTGGTCTCTAATGCTGCCAGATTTAGAGTGAGTTTGTGCTTCAGAGAAAAGTAGTTAAAATATTCCACTGGGTGGACATTGAGTACCATAACAGTGCCCCAGATGGAGTGATTTCTTACAGTAATTTTATATTTTTATTCTTAAGGCTAAATGAAAGTCCACTACTCTTTTTGTAGACATTTTGGTTAGATGGTGGAGAGAGTGAGAGAGAGAGGGAGAGACCCACCCCATATGCCCACATGAGAGACAGATCTAATGGGAAGCCCATGATGTATACTGTTTAGTGAGGATTTCACCAGTCTCTTCCAATTTTTGTCATCTCACAGTTACTTTCAGAAGTGGCTGAGAGTATCCCATTTAAGCCCAGAAGTAAATTAATATGCCAAGAGAAGCAGTCAAGGCCTTGAGGCCTTTTGTTTGTAATTACCTTGTGCTTTTCATGTCCCCAGAGCAGATAAATGAGGAGTGTTCACTGGTTGGAGTCAGAAACCTCTCAACCCAAAATGTCTGGGAAGTCCTGTGTTCTGTTAGCTCTAATACACAAGCATCAGCCGTAAGGAAAGTCTAATAGTGCAAGACAATAAAATCCCTTCATGTTTTCTGTTTTAGGGAAATCCTGCATGGTTGCACAAGGGTCATAAAAAATTACTAATGTGTTTTCTCATGGCGCTGGGCCATAACAAAAGGCCGTGTGCAATGGTGTTGTATGCAGCCTGTAATCACAAACAAATGTATTCCACCAGCAGATGAGATGTTATATGAGAAAGTGTGAGAGGTTGGGGCTTGAGCCTTGGTGTCAGCTATGAAGCAGGTCCCTCCACAGTCAAAAACCCCTGAGGCCATGCAAATGAAAATGACAGTGCCTGGGAGGCAGGGGTGGGAGGGGGATGCCAGGAGGAATGAGGTCACCACTGTGAACTCCCAGCTTCCCTCCAAATGGAAATAATGAAAAGGCTTCAACTCTGGTGCTATCTGGACTAAGAAAGGAGATGGAATTTGTAGGTCAAGTAAAGGGAGATGTGTGAATCCCCACGAAGAGGAGACAAGGGACACCAGTGGGTGTCCCAGAGGGAAGGGTGGCCAAACACAGAACCAGCAGTCCTGGAGTCAGCCTTGTATCAGTGAGTGAAATGGGTTGACTGCTTCTGGCACCACTTACCTGATGTGTTAATGCATAAGGAGGGCAGTCATCAAAGTAATGTCAAGGTTTGCCGCCCACTACAGGTCTGGCTTAGAAGGACACTCAGAGCTGTTTTCAGAGACTAAGTATCATTGGTATCATTCTGTCCAGATGAATAGGAATTCTCATAAAGAAGTTGATGTATTTTGCCTTCACCTCAAAAAGGAATTTCTGAGCTGTGAACAGTGACATTTCACCATGTGAAGTCCTGTGACAAGTAGGAGCATTTCCCAGGATTTTCAGAGGTGAAAAAAATTCCATAGGAGCAATGCAATCATATGACACAGAAGCAGCACACTTACCCCCAAACCAGTGTTATGCACTGGAAATGCACAGGTCAAAAGTCCCAGCTCCACCATTCCCTAACTGGCTTTGAGCAAGTTATTTATGCTCTCTAAATCTGTTTCCTCCTCTAAAAACAGGAAGAGCAATATTTGCTTTATTGATCGTTGTAAAAGTAAATCTCCTACTTTAGTCACTACCTTTATGCCAACTGCTTCCATGTCTTTTCTCTCTAGCACAAATTTTCCTTCAGAGTTTTACATCCTCATACTCCTTTCCATGTTCCACAAGCTCTTCAAAACCAAATGTTCCAAAATAAGATTACCATCTTTTCTCCCTCTAACATCACAGACCAGTTTTCTATTCAGTTGAAGATGCCATTATGTGTCACCAGAAAACTTAAGACGTCTAATTTCTTGCTCTCCATTACCACTCTTAAATCAAATAAATCACCAAATCTTTGATTCAGACTCTTTTGAAGCTTTCTAGCTATCTCCATCCTGAATTTGGGTGCCACCATTTCATGCCTAGATCATTGCGAGCCTCCTATCTCTAATGTTGGTCCATTCTCCACACTCCATTCATAAAAATCTTTGTAAGAATCAAGTCTGGTTGGTTCGCTTCTGTTTAAATGGCTTCCCACCACCCTCAGGATATTTCTTAGGCTGGCTTGCTGAGATCTGGTCCTGTCTTACCACCCCAGCATCACCTTTAGTATTCACAGTTCCTGGCACTATAAGTTCTCTCTAGCCGCACTGAACTTTGTTGACTTTCAGGCATCTCTGAGTCTTCACAGAGGTGGTTCTCTCTGCTTGGAATCTAATTCCCTCCATTCATCTGACTGTTACTCATCCTGCATCTTTTAGGCTCTAAATTAGAAATCACCTCCCATGGGAGCCTTCCCTGTGACCTCAATGCTGGATATGTGCCCTTTTCATGCACTGCCACAGTACGTTGCAATCTCCTGAACTTAGGCACACAGACCTCACCATACTGGACTTTCCTGTACCTGTCCGTCTCTTCCACTAGATAGTAAACTTTTTGAGGACATGGTATGTGGTATGTATCAGACCACTCAATAACTATGTGCAAAGGAAGGAAGGGATGGGGAGGGAGAGAGGAGGAAATAATGTGACATGTTAAGTACCTAGCACAGAAGCAGTCACGTAACAACAAATGTTACTGTCCATTCTGTATTGACAAACCACACATATTTACTTTTCTTAACCAGGACCCAGCATTACCTTTTCACATTCAGCCAAGTGCTAAAGTCCTTTCATATCTAGAATCTCTACAATTAGCTAAGTCCCTTCATATACTAAATCTCTACAATTAGCTAAGTCCCTGCATCTCATCAGGCTCTATCAGTTTCAGAAGCCTCCAGTTTGGAGGTTTTATTTGTCTGACAAGGTCTTTATTCTCCTTCACTTTTTCTCTATAAATTAACAGACTTTATTTTCTAGAGAAGTTTTGAGTTTATAGAAAATTTGAGTGGAGAGTACAGAGTTCTCTTATGCCCTCTCATTCCTTACCCACATGGTTTCCCCTGTTAGTAATATCTTGTATGGGTATGGTACATTCAGTTACCAATATTGATACATTATTAGCAACTAAAGTCAATAATTTACATTTAGCGTACACTCTTTGTATTGTACAGATTTGGGGGGTTTTGACAGATGTATAATGACATGTATTTACCATTATGGTATCATACAGAATAATATAATTGTCCTAAAAACCCCCTGTGTCCCACTTATTTATAGTTCCCCTCTCCCCCTCCCCACCCTCCTAAACCCCTGCCAACTACTGATCTTTTATTGTCTTTATAGTTTTGCTTATTACAGAAAGTCACACAGCTGAAATCATACAGTATATAGCCATTTCAGATTGGCTTCTTTCACTTAGTAATTAGCTTTTAAGGTTCCTGTCCATGTCTTTTTATGGCTTGATAGCTCTTTTTTTTTCTTTTTTTTAATCACCAAATAATGTTCCATTATGTGGATGGATATATCACAATTTGTTTTTTCATTCACCTATTGAAGGACATTGGTTGCTTCCAAGTTTTGACAATTATAAATAAAGCTGCTCTAAATATTTACATGCAGGTTTCTGCATGGACATAAGTCTTTTTTGGGTAAATACCAAAAAAACACAATGGCTGGATCTTACGTTTACGGTTAACTTTGGAAGAAATTGACAAACCATCTTCTAAAGTAGTTGTACCATTTTGCATTCCCATCAGCAATGACTGAGAGTTCCTGTTACTCTACACCCTAGTAATCATTTGATGATGTCAGTGCTTTGGATTTTCACCATTCTAATAGGTGTGTAGTGTTATCTTGTTGCTGTTGTAATTTGCAGTTCTCTAAAGAGATATGGTGGACATCTTTTCATATGCTTATTTGCCATCTGTATATTATCTTTAGTGAGGTGTCTGTTCAGGTCTTTTGCCCACTTTTTAATTAGGGTGTTTACTTTCTTCTTGTTGAGTTTTAAGAGTTCTTTGCATGTTTTGGCTACAAGTCCTTTATCAGATATGTGACGTACAAATATTTTCTCCTCCTCTGTGACTTATCTTTCATTCCCTTAATCTTTTTGAATGACAGTTTTGCAGAATGTAGAACATTTTAAATATTTCACTCTACTCTCTTGTTGCTTGCATTTTTTTCTGACATGATGCCCAATATAATCCTTATCCTTATTCCATTATAGGTAAGGTGTTTTATTTCTCTAGCTGTTTGGGGACTTTTTCTTTGTCTTTGATTTTCTGCAATTTGAATATGATATGCCAAGTTGTATACTTTTTGTATTTATCCTATTGTATTTATTCTCTGAGCTTCCTGAATCCATGTTTGGTGTCTGTTCTTGGCCGTTATTACTTCAAATATTTTCTCTGCTCCATTCTCCCTTTTTTTCCCTTCTGATAGTCTAACTTTGCATATGCCTCACCTTTTGAAATTATCCCACAGTTATTGAATATTCTGTTCATTTCTCTTTTCTATCATATTTTTTCTCTTTGCATTTCAATTTAGGAAGTTCCTATTGTCATATCTTCAAGCTGACTGACTCATTCTTCATTCATACTGATGAGTCAATTGAAGGTATTCTTCATTTATATTATAGTGTTTTTAATTTCTAACCTTTCTTTTTAATTCTTTCTTAGAGTTTCCACATCTTTACTTACATAATCACTTGTTTTGCATATTATCTATTTTTCCTCCATTAGAGCCCTTAACATATAAATAGAATTATTTTTAATTCTTTGTCTAGTAATTCCAGTATGGGTGTCATACTAAGTCTGGTTCTAATTCTTGCTTTGTTTCTTTAGACTATGATTTTTCTCACCTTGTAATTTTTGTTGTTGTTGAAAGCCTGACATGATGTATCAGGCAGTAGGCCTTAAGTGTGAGATTTTACGTTAATCTGGATATGAGTTGGGTTGTATTTGATGTTTGCTGTAACTGCAGGTGCCAGAGGTTTCAAATTCCTTTTGAATTCTTGCTTTGTCTCCCCTGCAAACTTTGGGCTTCCCTAAGTACTCCTCCTTGGAGAGATTCTGTGTTCTTGCAGCTCTTTCAGTTGTAGGTGATGTTATTATACTGAAGACCCATTGGTGGCAGTGGTGGAGGTAAAATGTGAGGGGAGGAAGCATTCTATAACCTTATTATTAAACCTCAGTCTTTTAGACGGTCTGTGTCCCTGGGCTCTGACCTTCACAGGTGTTTCTTAGTTGTACTCTCTTCCCCCTTAGATGAGACAGGAAGGCTTGGGGTGGGGTTTGTCTATGAAAATTAAGTGTAGGGAAAAAACATTTGTTTGGGACCTTATTTTATATTGTCTGCTCCTAAAAGGGGTGATGGGACCATGGATGTTGAAAAGAGTGAGAGGGACAAGGCTTTCAGGAAACTGAACTCTGAAGAAAGGCTGGGGATGTTAGGATTGCCTCAAACAGAATTCTGGAGCCAGAACATGGCAGTCATAATGATCTATGATGATGTTAACTGGCTCATGTTTCCTGAAGAAATGAAATGAAAAGGCTTGGACTGGGAGATAAAATGCAGATGAAACTAATAAGATATTGTGACTCTGACAATCCCAGTGCCCATGATTACATAAGGTAATACTTTAAGCAAGAAAAGAAAAACAGGCTGCATATAATTCCAGGTTGAGAAACTAGGAAATTAGGTCACTGTCAAAAGGATGAAGACAGTTTGGCAAGTTCTCTAAATGGTAAAGATATGACTTTGGCCCCATCTCTTCTCCTGGCTCAACCACTACTCATGAATTATGGTCCAAGTTTGTTAGTGATTTCAGGGATGGGGTCCATGCCCTCATCATGTAACCTTGAACCAGTGCCCAAAATGACTTCGATTTTCTCACTATGAAAACAAATATAACAGTCACCACTAAACTAAAATATCAAACCCTGGGAATTGCTGTCCTGAGGAACAATGCTGGCACTGGAATTTCTGAAAAAGAAAGCCACATTCCACAACTACCTGTAAGTCTGTGGAAATGGAAATTTTAAAAAAACCAAAAAACAGAGAAAAAGAAAAACTGCCAATCCAAATGCACAGGGTGGATTAGGTGGCTCCTGCACAACTAGTGAGGATCTGATAAGAATGGACATTCCTCAACAGCATAATCATCTGCTGCCATTTGGAGTTCAGGAAGTGTTTACAGTGAGTGAATAAATGAAATGAGTCAATGAACAGGAGTTATTAGTTGCCCTCTGGTGGCTTTCTCTGACTAATCTAACCACACACTCATTATTATTTCGTGTTCCGTTGGCCTTAGCAACTCAACTCTGAGTTCCTTGAAGACTATATTATTACACTTATTTCTTTACTGCTTGAAGTTCAGTGTTAGAGTTATTACTTATCAGTCAGGGTTCTCCAGAGCAACAGAAGCAATAGGATACATGTATATAAATGAAGAGAACTGTTACAAGACTTGGATCACATGATTATGGAGGCCAGGAAATTCCATGATGTGCTCTCTGCAAACAGAAAAACCAGGAAAGCCAGTGGTCTAATTTAGTCTGAGTCCAAAGGCCTGAGAGCCAGGGAAGCAGATGTTGTAAGTACCCATATGATTCTCTATGCTCAAGAATCAGTAACTTCAATATCTGAGGACAATGGCCTCAGAGTAGTGTCTTGATGTCTCAGCTCAAGCAGAGAGAGAGAATTTGGCCTTCCTATGCCTTTTGTTCTATTGAAGTCCTCAACGGAGTAGATGATGCTCACCTGCATTGGTGAGGGCTATGGGCTCAAATGCCAATCTCTTCGGGATACACCATTGCAGGCACACCCAGAAATAATGTTTTACCAGCTATTTGAACATCCCTCAGCCCAGTGAAGTTGACACATAAAATTAACCACTACAATATATACTAATTGACACAGTAAAACATTTTTAAAAGAAATTGAACTAACTCAAGTCAAAGAAATAAATTCAATTTAAATCTTCAAGACAAATATATAAGAAATAATCCAAATAAGCCTTACCAAACAATTTACTTGTAAGATTAAATAAATTAAGAACCAAATTTTTCATACATTTCTCTGATATTTTGGTATCTAGCACCCTACTCAGAAGGCTTCCAACCAGCAACCACAAACCATTATTTGCTGTTGCCAATGGCTAGCTTCTGGTGTGCCTAGGTTTGCAACCTATCCTTCCAAGAGCCATGAGTAACTTTTATTTTATATGACGTTTTCTGCCAAGGAAGCTGGCTGCTTTCTTGGTTGCACATACTCTGGGGCATCTCAATGAGATGATGTGACTTTAGCAACCCCCACCACCACCACCACCACCAGACACACAACCTGACACTGTATACACCACCACAGGGGATCTTAGCTAGGTTTCTTGCTTGCTGCCCCTGAAATAAGTTTACATCATTGATTATATCTGTAACAAAAAACAGAAAGACAGACGTTGAGAGGTTTGAGGGTGGTTAATCCCAGTCAAAGATTGTTTCATTCATGTTGTTTATTCACATTCAAGATATGAGTTTATCATATCTGGGATCATGTGAGCTTTAAAACAATAGAGATGTGCAGTCAGAAATAGAATGTTGCTCTTCTGTTTTCCCAACTGCTATGCTATCAGTAACATGATATTTGAGGTTGTAGTAGAACTTCCAAAATAAACTTGATCTTTAGTTTTACAATGATGCATGAACCTCAAAAAGTTCAGAGATCCTATCCAAATGGAGAATTAATGTTCTGGTGCCAATTTTCTTTACCTCTGAGTTATTGAGCTGAAATTTTCACAACAATGGCAATTTCTTGATTGTTTCATGATAGGTATAGGCAATTACACAAAAAGAACAAATTTTCTCAACAGCCATTCCTCCATTCAACAATTCATTGAAGTTTCTACTATTTGCCTGAACCTAAATTAAAACATTGAAAATAAGGAATGTGTTCAGATTTGCAAAGTGGGATATGAAAACTCGCTCTTTGTGGGTTGACATTTTGATACACCAAGTCCTCTTTTGTCCCTCTGTCTTTGATGGAGGCCATCCCCCAGAGACACTTACTCCTAGGTGGTCAGCTATGCTCAAAGATGAGAAGGGCGGGTTTCCCAGCCAGGGCTTATCAAGAAAAGAGGAGGAATTTCTTATTATTACCCTTGCAATTATAGAAAAAAAACAAAAAAATAGGTGTCACTAAAAGATGTTTTCATAACAATTGAATCAAATCCTAAAATAAAATTCAAAGGCCAAGCATAAAAAGGACAGGCTGGTATTCTTCTAGATATTAAGATACACTATTTGAGACCTCAGAACCATGAAATAACAACTTACTTTGTAGGACAATTTGTCATTCACAATATACTCACATGTTCACTGTTTACAGAGATCTCTGCGAGGAGAACAGAGCAGGCATAAATGCCCACAGCACAGCTCTCAGGTGAGTCTTCATGACCACACAGGCAGCAAACTGCAGGGCTAACTCATAATTTCCATCTTTTAAATCCATAGCACTACACAGCCTCTGTTATGTGGATAGTTTCTATTTTACTAAATATTTTGAAACTGATTTTTTTAATTAAATGTATTAAGGTGACATTGGTTAATAAGATTATATAGGTTTCAAGTGCACATTTCTATGATACATGACCCGTATCGCATTGTGTGCCCACCACCCAGAGTCAAATCACCTTCCATCACCACATATTTGACACCCTTTACCCTTTACTACACCACCACCACCCCCATTCCCTTTCCCTACAGTAATTTATTTCAGAACTGTAAAAATATAATTTGTGCCTAGGCTAAATCCTGAAATTGTCAAATATCAGTGGAAAAATAATGTAATATCTTAAACATCAGTCTCCTCAGTCATACAAAGGGAGCAATAATACCAGCCTCTTAGGGTTGTTGTAAGAATTAAACAGAAGAATTCATGCAGAGCATAGAGCCTAACAAGTACTCAGTAGAATATGGCTTTAATTATTGATAATAAAAAGAAAATATGTCCATTGTATAAAATGCATCTAAGTATGAAAAAGAAAATAACAATCATCCATAAATCTACCATCCCAACATAATTACTGAACCATTATGACATATTTGCTGGTTTTCTAGATAATGCTACATAATTCATTTCTTGTTATAAAAAATCTCAAACATATACAAAAGTTAAAATATAAATGCAATGAATACCTATATATCTTCCACCTAGAGTTAATAATTATGAAGACTTTGCCATATTTGCTTTAACTATCTATCCATGTATATATGTGTACATTTTCATATATATAAATATGTATACATGTATTTTTTTACAGAAGTATTTTAAAGTAAATTGTATTCATCGGGGCATCTCAATCCTACATATTTTAATATGCATCTCCTATAAATAAGGACATTTTCTTAAATAATCACAATACCATTTTCACAACAGAATATTAGTGATTATTTCCTAATGTCATTTAATATCCAGTTCATATTCAAATTTTCCTAATTGTCCCCCAAATTACTTTTTGCTTTTATTTTTCACAATTCACACATTGTGTTTGGTTGTGTCTCTTTTATTCTAGCACAATCTTCTCACCAATATTAGATTACTCTATACTTTTAAATGACACACACACTCTAGTGTAAGCATAGTCATAGCCAATCACTTAGCTTTAGAAATATACAAGGTGTTTCCTTTTTTTTCTATTGCAAACCATGCTAAGATAAACATCTTAGTTCACTACATTTTTTCAGCTTTTCTGATTACTTCTGAATATTTACTTTTTCTAAAATATATGAAAATATTTAAAAGCCTCCTTACAGATTGCTGCCCTGAAAGATTTGCCGACTGCTATCCCTCAAAGTATTTGAGTATGCCAGCTGAGCTGGGGTTCTCACCCCTCCTCATCCTCTGAGTCCTGGTTTAAATGTCACCTTCTGGGGACATTTCATGGTCATCTACACTGGATGAGCTTCCCTATCTTGCTTCCATAGGCTGTCCTTCCTATGATTACTTAATTATCTGGCTCTTCCCTTAGAAGAAGAAGAAATTTCTGCTTGGAAAGGTCACAATTTTTCTCTGAAACAAGGAGCTCAGTCAAACTGATTGATTGTTTTTTGCATTGTGTTGATTTTAATAAAATTTTAACATAAAACTCCTGGCTCTTTAATTTTTGCTAACGTGATACACATTAAAATTAAGTATTACCATATGTATAGTAAATATTGTCAGTATTTTGAAAATGTATCCATAAGGAAATCTTTTGAAAACTCGAAAGAAAGAAAGAAAGAAAGAAAGAAAGAAAGAAAGAAAGAAAGAAAGAAAGAAAGAAAGAAAGAAAGAAAGAAAGGGAGAGAGAGAGAGAGAAAACCAACATTAGGTGAGTGGCTAAGTAAGGGTGGCAAATCTATATGATAGTGCAGTCTGTAGACATTAATAATAGTATTCATAAAGTGCTGATAATAACATGAGGGAAAGAAATACCTGTTAAATGTTGTGGATAATATATTTGTTAGAATTTCAGAATGCTAAACACAGGACAAAAAAACTAGTAAGATATAGTGAATGCTGCAACTTGGGTGATCAAAATCGTTTTTCTTAAATATCTTCTCTTTTTCTGACCAAAGCACAACGAGAGAAGGAGCTTTAGAGAAACATTATTTAAGTATCCATAGTTCCTGTTTACCAAACTATAAAAGAGGAAAGTAGGTTTAATTCATAATAATTTCTGAACTTTTTAATCTGATTTTTGTAGTATGAATTTAATGTTAATATTACTTTAATATATAAAGAATCTGGCAAAAATAAAACAACCAACCAACAAACAAATAAATAAATATTTTGGAGTTTTCCATTTCCTTCTGAAGATTTTCACCCATGTTCTATTACAAGAGCATTTATAATTATTCCAGGCCTCTTGACAAAACTTATCAATACAGGCCTCTTGACAAAACTTATCAATACAACAAATTATCTATCCAATCTGAAGAAATGAGCATCAATAGGTAAGTACATAAAAAATGCCAGGTTATTTCACTGTTTCCATCTTGAACAGTAATTAAAGAGCATTTATTAAGCATTACTTGAACCCAGCATTATACTTAATGTTATATGAAGCAGCTTGCACTGTGGATTTGGCCCTGGGCTCTAGAACCTCACAGCTAATGACCTGTGATCAACAGACTCATCTTTCCTCGAAGCACATGACTAACCTCTTGGACCCAAAGCCAAAGGAATTTACAGCTTTCCAGGGAAACATATTTGCTTTGACAGTTTCACATAGCTTTATCCTGAAGCCAGACAAAGAGCTGAAGTTTCATCTTCACTCGCCTTTCCTGGGATCAAGCCCTTTGATGGAGGGAGATCACTAGGAATCCATCCCCTAGGCCTGGAGGTGTTAGAAGCAGAAACCAGACATACAAATCCCTCTCTGTTTGGGCCTCTGGGAAAATACCTAGCCATCACTGCCCTGATCTGCCAGGCTCATGTTGCCCATCTGGCTCCCGGCTCCAACGTTAGAGCAAGTGCTGACTCCCAGCACTGTACGTGTCTGGGAGGTAGGTGGTAGAGAGGAAGGAAGGGGCAGGCAAGAGCTATAGAAGAGAGCGGGCTGGTGAGACCTGCCCAGAGCACTGGCAGCCCTCGTTAAGCTCTGGGCTGGGTTTTGGAATGTTCCACCACTGGTCCTGCCTGGCACCTGAACCCCTACCATCTTAAAGTTAACCTTTAACATTCCATCTTCCCCCATCCTGCAAGGTAGGCTCTTTGCTTTTCTCACAGCTCCAATGTCAACACTCCCCTTGACCAAGACTTTTCAAGCAATAGATAGTCCTAGTGCCAATGTACCTTAGCCAGTTTCTGCAGTCAAAGTGAAACAAAGAAAGGAAACTTTATAAAAATTGGTGCTGTGGAATGGAACCAGACACAATAAATAATAGCTGTGTGCACATTCAATGACCTAAAAGCTTAGCGTCCCAACGGATTTCCTGAGGTGTCATGCATAGATTTTTTGAGAGAGAGGTGGCATTTTCTAATTGGGAGCCCAGTGTTGAGGAACATGGTCAAATATAGCAGTCAGGTTGCCATCTGGCAAAATGGGAAGGAATATCTAGCTGTGAATCTGAAATACTTTCTCAGTGTGAAGACATGACTTATAGGAGATACATGAATACAAAGCATGGAACATGTTCCATCAGGGAACATGTGGTGTGTCAGAAGAACTGAAGGAGGTTCAGAGAGGCTAGAATGGGGGCAGGAGGTGGTAAAGGTTACTGTGAAAGACAAGGAAAAAGGTAAGCAGGACAAGTTCACGAAGAGCCTTGTAGGTTCTATTATTTTATTTTTTTTAAAAATACATCTTTATTGATTTCAGAGAGAGGAAAGGAGAGGGAGAGAGAGAGAGATAGAAACATCAGTGATGAGAGAGTCATTGATCGAGCCCGCAACCCGGGCATGTGCCCTGACTGAGAATCAAACCCCGATCGCCTGGATCCTAGGTTGATGTTCAACCGCTGAGCCACACCCGGCCAGGCTGTAGGTTCTTTTAAAGAGTGGAAGTCATTTAAGTGTTTAAGCAGAGTTAGATTCGTGCTTTAGAAAAATTACTCTTGTTGAAGCATGGAAAATGGGTTGAAGGCAGAAAGACCAGTTGCAGCTGTCAAGTGAAGGATGACAGTGGCCTAGATTGGGGTAGCGGCCAGACAGGTTGAGAGATATGGATGTGGGAGGTACTTAGGAGATAGAATTGATAGGCCTCGGTGATTGACTGAAGAGTCGGGGTGAGAGAAACAGTGAAGGAGGCAGAAGAGCCTAGAATGGTTGAGGTACGGGGATGTTGTCTAGCAAGAAGAGGCAGAAGGGCACATGCACACTTGAATAGCCTGTTCATTCTTGACAGCTTAGCGTATATTCATTTAACAATCTTTCCCTAAGAGCAAGTTCTGGAGTAAGGCAGCAGGGTCCCACTGGGCTTACAGAGTGGGAGGGGAAAAGATCAAAATGGGGCAGGAAGAGAAATAATCCTAAGGGTGGCCTTCATTACTGAGCACTTTCTGTGTGCCAGGCCCTGTGCTGAGAGCTTTATACACATTGCTCTTTTGAGTTTCATTGAACTCTTACAACATCCTACATAAGGTAGATATTATTATACCATCTTATAAAACAAGAGCAAAACTTGGAGAGGTTAAAGTAACTCTATAGCTCTGCTGTCCCAGACGGTAGCTGCTAGCTGCCTTGGCTATTAAGGGCATAAAATGTGTGATTGAGGGCCTTAGCTTTTAATTTAATTTAAACGCAAATTTAATTAATTTAAATTTAAAAACTAATGCTGGATTCAGTTATTGGAAAATGTTTAAATATGTTTGGAACAACTTGAGTATATGAATCAATTTTTCCAACTGTAAGTTTTATGAAATCTAAATGCAGGTCAAATATTTCCAGTGGAAAAACTAGTACCTGAACCGAGAAGTGCTGTTTGTACTGGATTTCAAAGACTTAGTGTAACAACAACAACAACAAAAATATATATATAAATATATATGTAAAGTATCTCATTAATAATTTTTATAGTGATTACGTGTTGAAATAATACTTTGGATGTACTGGGTTTAATAATATTATTGAAATTGATTTCACCTGTTTTATCTTTTTACTTTTCTGTACGTGGCTTTTCGAAAATTTTAAATTCCCTAAGTGGCTCGCAGATTTCCCCTAAGGCTGGGAAACGACTTTGACTTTATATTTTGGGGAGCAGGACAGGCTGGGGGGCGTGGGGGAGACTCCAACGAAGGTGCGCGCGCACGTGCGCATTTGTGCCCCCCCAGCCTCCCCTCGCCCCCACCCCCTCAGCCCCCCGCCACCCCCCCGCCACCCCCCGCCCTTGCACCGAATTTTACCCGGTGCCCAAGACCAGCCGGCTTTCCTGTTTGCCTTTTGAACTGTTTTCTCTGAGCCTTGAAGAGCCAGGCGCTGTGATGTCACTGTATAAACAGAGGGCAGGGTGGGGGGAGCGCTGCGCCGAGGGGACCGGCGGGCGCGGGGGTGGGGACGCGCGGCTTCCAGAGGCGGCGGGGCGGGAGCGCGTGGGAGCCGCGGGAGCCGCGCCGCCGGAGACCTAATGGAGCTGCCCGTCACCGCGCCGGGGCGGGACGGGGACGTGGCCGCAAGGAGAGGGGGCCTGGAAAAATGTGGGACGCCGAGAGCTAATTCCCCTGATTAAAAATGCATTAGTTTGGAGGTGTCAGGGACACGCAGCTGTTTTCAAGGCAAGCCTGGCTCCAAGAGGTCCTCCCCGGCCGCGCCGCCCGGCGGCTCCCTCTCGGGTGGACGTCAGCGAGCCCCCGGCCGCCGACGCTTGTCCTTTCCCTGACAGGGCCCTGGCCAATGTCCTGCTGCTGAGGGTCGCGGTAATTTACATCCTCTCTGTGTACATTAACTTATCTGCAGCCGCCCTGGCTGCGCTCCTTCAGTCAGCCTGTCTCCTGGGCAGCCTGGGAGACTTCCCCACCGACGGCCGGCCGGCGGGGGCGCGGGGGCCTGGGCCGCCCGGTTCCTGCGCCCCGGGGCCCCCGCCCGGCGAGGCGCGCTGGGCGAGGCTGGCGCGGGGGCCGCGCGGGGGCGGCCCGAGCCGGGCAGGGGCAGGGGCCGGGGCCGGGGCCGGGGCCGGGGCCGGCGGCCCGCGGCTGGAAGCGGACACCGAGCGGCTAATTCATGGCGCATGACTCATGGGCAGGCTCCTCTTCAATGACAGGCGGGACAGTTACTGGTTATTTGTAGCCCCCCGGCTTTCATTTCGCTGTAATTAAGCAGTCATTTGAGGGTCATTTCATACCAGTTATAGGTTTCCCTGTTTTAATAATGGTTTACGTTCCAGGGGGAGCGAGGGGGGGCACCAGGGAGTGGAAGGGGAGGTTGGGAAGGAGGCGCGCAGGGCAAGAGGGTAATCGTCTCTGAGAACGCGTGCACTTTCCATAACTCTTCCCCTGACAGGCCCAGGGTGCAGTCTCCTCGGATGCCCGCCCCTCGGTCCTGTCTCCCCAGCGCAGGCCAGAGCCTCTTCCATGACACGAACGGTCTGCCCTGCGAGGAGGTCTGGCTGCCTTCGAGTCAGATGCTGGATTTTCTTCTTTCCCCTCTGGCACCACACTAATCATTCTCTTTAATCACTGTAGCTTTTTAATGAGGCCAAGTAGGTATTTATGGAGCCGTCTACTCTCTAAACGCTAATGCTTGATAAGTCATTTATAACTTATCGGTGGGCTTTGCATGGGCCAAACCCAGAAGAAAGGAAGTGAGAGTAAAATAGTCTGGAGTCTGCTTGGAAAAATGCAGCGTATCTTGAGGTCCGAGGTGGTACCAAGCCCTCGTGGAAAGTGTTCAATCCATCAGGCATAAGAATAAGGTACAGCCAGGCTGTCCCAGTTTTGTGAACATTCCCTGGCTGTCATTCCTGATTTTCTTCATTCCCACCGCTTTCTCCTTGGGCTGGCTCATGTATCTTTGGATATTATTCGAAGCTTCCATTCTAAGGCCAATTCTACAAAGCTCTTTAAACAGTCCTGGAGCTCTTACATTTGGAGGGGACACAGAGGCAATGTGAAAGGACTGGAAAGAAATAAAGGACAGAAACCAGACTTCCTGTCATTGCAAAAGTAGGTGCCACGTGCTTCAAATTTCAGGACATGTTAAAGTTAAAGCTGGGGTATGTAGTAGCAGCAGGAGTTTCGTTGCCTTCAAAAGGGTAGAAGAGGAGAGAAAACCTGCTTTAGGGAGGGTAAGAGAAGGTGTACTGGGGAAGAAAACAAGACAGGACCCCACATAATAGAAAAACATGAACCGATCCATCAACATATGAGCATTTAATAGACATTAAAGAGACTTTTAAAAAGTTTTCAGCCATAAAAAGAAACTGATACATACAACAACATGGACGAACTTTGAAAACATTATGCTAAGTGTTAGAAGCTAGTTACAAAAGACTATATATTGTATACTTCCATTTATATAAAATGTCCAGAATAAGAAAACATACAGAGACAGGAAGTAGATTAGTGGTTGACTGGAAGGGGGAGGCAGTGGGGAGCGGGAGGAGTAACTGCTGAAGGGTGCAGGGTTTCTCTTTGGGGCACTGAAAATGTTCTAGAATTGATTGTGGTGGTGGTTTACAACTCTGAATATACTGCAAACTATTGAATTATATGCTTTGAATGGGTGAATTGGATGCTATGTGAATCATATCTCAATAAAGCTGTTACCAAAAACAATTTTCAAAAAGTTAAATTAGAAACAAACCCCTAAAAAAGTGCTATTAAAAAATTCTCTTGCTAAGTACATTGCCCCTTTCTCTATGATAATGTAGCCAGCAGATAATGTCTGTCAGGGCCGGGACTTTGGTTCTCAGCTTGGCCCCTGGTGCCTAGAACAATGCTGCTTGTTGAAGATACCGGATAAATATTTGCTGAAAGAGAAGAACTTCTAATTAACCAGATTGGCCTAGTTCAGATGTGCACCACACTCCCCCTACCTCTCTGCATTCTCTTTCTAGTTTTCCAATGTACCCATTATTATTATTAATACAGGTAGAAACAATAACTAATAAACAAAATTTTGTTTATTTTGTTCCAGGTACTATACATATATTTGTCTCGTAAGTCTTATAAAACTTAGCAATGAAAACTCACTGAACCCAGGTCTGTCTGGCTCTCAAAACTTTAGTCTACTGTAAACACTGTCTTCTAAAAACTAACCACAAAAGCAAGGAGGAGCGCTGATGACTATGCATACACACGCAACCAGAGTCACCTGTAAAGGAAACCAATTTGGTTTCTACTTAAACTGAAAGAAGAATCATAAACACATAAATCAGTGATGGATTTTTTATAATATCTATGGATTATATATTTAACAAATATAGAATACTTATCTTACATAGCTCTGAAAGAAGCACTGGGAAGAGTTATAAAAGCAATTAACATAGGAACTTATACTCCCCTGCATGCTATAAAAGCCAATGTCCCTTTAAGAAAGAAAGAAAGAAAAAAAGAGAGTATTCAATATGTTTGTCTAAATAGTATACAAAAGGTTTAAACATATGTAATCTGAAAAGTTCTGGTTTCCTGAGACCTTTTCCTAAGATTGAAACATTTTTTGTGGACAAGGCCCAGAGCCTAAGAAAAACTGTCTAAAGGACTGCTCCCCAAAAGGGGTGCAGAGAAACACAAGTCAGAATATATCCAAGGTACTTGAAAGCTATTATGTGTCTGCGTGGTCTGGGTGTCCATTGAATGGTTAATAGTTCTCATATCAGAAATCCCAGATTCCAGACCTACATTCCAGCTAAGACTCAGACTCACCAACTTATCTCACACATTTTAGTTAGTATATTAAAATATCATCTGGAAAGACACAAAACTTTCTAATTAAAGGTTCCACATTCCCCTATTTTACTGTAAGAATTTTGCTCTAAGATTTATAATAGCCCACATTTTACAGTTAGAAAAACCAAGTAACTTCTAAAACTATTTACTGAAACTGTCTCAACGATCATAACAGTATCAAGAAAAGATCTCAAATAACTGACAGCAAGTTCTCCCAACTGTTAGATACATCCCTCATCTAAACTGGTGACAGATGCTCCTTCTGAGATATATGTAATTGTGTGTTTTTCCTTAGCTAAGTATGAAAAGGAGGTACAACCCAGCCCATAAATGTAGGGAAAATTTGTATTTCCTCCTTTATCCTCTATCGGGGAGATTCTGGAAGTGAAAGTCCAACCACTTAAGCTGATGAGCTTCAGGAAACTCTACTCAGGACTTTGGAATGTGCCTAGGTACCACAGTGTCTACAGAATGGCCATCCATCCCTAAGCATATGTGGTTGTCACCCTCTAGTGGATGATCTATGATAATAGTTGGCAGCCTCCTGTGGGGGACAAGAGCTAATGTCATCCAAGACTGACCTCTTGAAGAGGTAGATGACAGATAAGCCTGCACCAGGACTCTTCTTGGACTCACATTTCCCAGGAAAGTGGGTTTTTATGAGCTGCTTCTTCAGCCTACAGTGCCCTGCTTCTTTTTGAGTCTACTGTTTGTGTTTCCTACTGGTGTGGTGGCATTTTCAAGAACAATACATACTTCCTTAAGGCAGACTTCTCCTGGCAATTGATTCCCAGAATTTGTTTGCCTCCAGACTGGCCTTAAAAGCTTTCTTTGTCTGCAGGCCTACTGAGTGTGCCCAATTATTTAGATGGTAGCACAGAGCTTGCCAACTGAAGGAAAGACCTGTGTTGAGCGATCTTCCTAGGGAACCAATAAATATTGCATCAGTATTGAATGTTATATAAAGTGCCCAAAAATAGGGCTCTAAATATAATGCTCTAAAAACAAAGTCTGGCTGTGAGTGCATTCATATTAGGAGATCCAAATATAATAACATGATTTTCCTGTTTCCATTTTACCAGGTAACTGAAGAATTGCCTTTTTAAGTCTGGATGGGAATTGAATTTCTACCTCGGACAGTTTCTAGAAGGAAAGGATTATGGGTATAGGAAATACTCCACATTCTCAAAAGCCTACACTGCTGGTGCTTGCATTTGCTCTGTGAGAACGTACTGAAAGAAACCATTTCTCTGAAAGACAAGTATACTTTTCTGAAGAGCTGTTTATTCATCAGCAGAGGAATCGAATGTTCAAGTCAAGGATGACCTTGGTTCTAAATCTGAGGTCAAATAATCAGAGCATTGTAGAAATGAACTGCCCCTCCCCTCATCTTACCCATTTGATAGATGAAGAAACTGAGGTTAGGCCATGCTAGCTGATTACAGAGATTGTACCCAACAAGAACCCACCCCACACAACCTACACCCCAATCACTGTTGTCTCCCAGGTAGAATCTTCTTAGTGATTATGCGGAAATCAGTTTCCTGGTCTCATTCATAGTAGCATATATTGTGTTTGGTTAGAAAGTATTTTTTTATGGTAGCAAAGTATACATAACATAAAATTTACCATTTTAACCACTTTTAAGTGCACAGTTCAGTGGCATCAAGTACATACACATTGTTGTGCAACTGTGACCACCATCCATCTCCATAACTTTTTAATCTTCTCAAACAGAAACTGTACCCACTAAACACAAACTCCACATCCCCCTTCCCTTCAGCTCCTGGAAACTACCATTCTACTTTCTGTCCCTATGAGTTTGACTACTCTAGGTCCCTCATATAAGTGGAATCATACAGTATTTATCTTTCTGTGCCTGTCCTATTTCACTTGACATCCCCAAAGATCAACCATATTATAGCATATGTCAGAATTTTATTATTTTTAAAGGCTGAATAATATTCCACTAGAAGTATACACCAGAATGGACATTTGTGTAAAATATATCTTAAATGCAGAAGAAAAACAAATAAAAATCTTTAAGAAATGAAAGCATGTCTACAAGAGGCTTGAAGCTATATTTTTAAAAGGACTCCTGGAGATTGCTAATTAAAGAATATCTTAACAATTCCACATAGGCTTGTTTTAAATTATAGCTAGGGAATTTGGTTTAGTTATCTTTATAGTTTCTGCTGCCAACTCCCATCTCATCCTAGCATCAACAGAAGTTCAAACATAGGTACTCAAAAAATGTGTGCTAAATTTCCGAGTTAGGCACAGGGAAAATCAAACGCAGTCTACATTACCATGGTTTTTCTTAATATTTCCATTGATTATACTGGAGGAAGATGCAAAGTTCCTGGAAGAAATCTGGTAGAAAAACGATTCTCCTGGAAGAAAAATGTATCCATCCAGGTTCATGGTTTCAAGCAACTGAAACTGACTCTAAGGGAGCAAAAACCGAAGGAGTTTCTTAAAAGGACACGTGTAGCTGCTGGAATTGCAGGGTGGCTGGAGAAGCAGGTTTAAGACTTCCGAAAACAACGCCCCAGGCCAGCAACTCAACCAGTGAGCCACAAGAATTTTTAAAACATGCAAACCCTGACTATTTAATCAGGGGCACTGACCTCTTTCCCCTTAGATTGTCAAATAAAAAATGACAACAGCCAGCACAACAATAGCCATGTGAATGAATCAAAATTATACCTATTTTTTGGTCAGACTGGGAAAAAAAATTATGTATTTTTTGGCATGCTGCAGAATTTTAGTAATTAGTTTATGTGTGCCATGGGATGAAGAAGGTTGAAAATCACTGCCCAAACCATATCCAAGCCTGACACGAGGAAGAACACACCACCAAAGGTTATACTGACACTGAGCAGGGGGTGTCCCCTTGCACGTTGTCAGGACTTCCTTGCATCCGACTACCTCATCTTGCCATTTCTGCCCAGGATGCGAACCTTGCAGCTTCTCCTGTTGCCCGAAGCTGGATGCCTGGATCCCCACCTCAGCAGCCAAATGGATTCCACAGAGGCCCTTCTCAAACTGTAAGGCATGTTTCATGTTAGTACAGTGATTGATGGGATGCAGGTCACATGCCCACGCCCAGCTACAAAGGTGGCTGGGATGTAAGTGTTGTGTTTTCTTCCTTTTTAAAAAAAATATGTTTTACTGATTTTAGAAAGAGAGGAAGGGAGCAAGAGAGAGGAAGAGAGAAGAAAATATCAAAGCGAGAGGGAAACATTGATCAGTTGCCTCCCTCAGTTGCCTCCTGCAGGCACCAGGCCTGGGAATTGAGCCCGCAGCCCAGGTATGTGCTCTGACCGGGAGTTGAACTGGCGACCTTTCGGTGCCCAGGACAACGCTCAGCCAGCTGAGCCCAGCCAGCCAGGGCAAGGGCTGTGTTTTCTGCCCAGGAGAGGGGGTAGAAGACACGAGGAAGACAATTCCCTCAGTAGAAAGTGTGTTCAAACGGTGCTGGGCAGCCTCTACTGAAGGTAAAGGGACTGTGTGCTCCCTAAGATTATAGGGCGGAGGACCAGATAAAAATCTCAACTAGAATAATTAGAATCAGTAATTATTTTAAAACACCATTAATACCTGATGTGGAAAAGAAGGAACTGGCAAGATTTCAGCCAGTTAATTTCAGCCCTCACTGGTATTAAAAACTTAAAAAGCATCGCTGGAGAATTTCTTCCTCTAGAAACTGCTTCGGCCTTGATAAGGGGAACCAGAGCTCGCTTAGGCAATAATTGAGAGCAGCTGAAATGTTTAAGGAGCCGGACCTCTTACTAAATGTTTCAATTATTGTTCTTGCATTAATTCCTGTATATTTTCCTCTCATCTTTGATAGTGAAGGGTAAGTAATCTACATTATTGTTTTTTAAGTATATTCGAGTAGGAAAAGCAGAAGATATTAGATCATGTTATAAAAACTTCTATTTCTGTTATTCACATTTTATTAATTGACTCCTCCTTTTTCCTCAACCAAATACCACTAGGCAAAACAGACATATGCCTGGAATGAAATTGCTCCCAGGGCTGGCATTACTGGCCTTGACCTACTAGAGATGGCAAACATGAAGGCAGTCACTTGTATCACCGTAGAAAAAAGCTCGGAGTAAGATGCCAGAGTAAGAAGAACCTAGTTTCATCTGACAATGGGCTTTTCTACCAAAATTATCGCAAATGAGTCAGTCCCTAACTATCACAGATGTTATGACTTTAACAAAAGAAAAAACTAACTTTTATGAAAACCTATACATCTGAATACCTTCAAGTAACTCCATTCCTGATAAAGTCTCACAGAGCTACCTACTGAGACACGTGCAATAACTAGCATTTCCCCCTAAGTATTAGTCCTTAGGTTCACTTATGATCTATTTCCACACACGAAAAAATGATTCATTAAATATACAAAGTTTATGGGGGGGAAATTAATTGATATTTCAAACATTCCTGGTGTAATGTTCCATAAAACAAACTAGTTTGGTTTAAAAAATACTATTTAGCTGACTTTTCCTTCTTTTAAATGGTTAAGGGTGCTATAAAATTTTACCTTTAAAAGATCTGCAATTTAATAAATGCACTATTAAAAAAGGAAGAGCATGGAGACCAAACTAGAAAGTAAAAATCAGAGGCTAGAACAGAATCATATTTAGCCTGAAATACATCTTCCATATCATCTAATCTAAGGTTGACAAATACTCAGGGTAAGGACAGGCACTTTTCTAATTTCTGTCCAAGCCAGACATAACTAACCAATCTCAGCAATTTCCAGCTGAGCCCAGACATAAATGGTCTTACAATTCTTCTTAAGGTTTCTGGTAGCCTCTATCATTCATGTGGAATGGGCGTATGTAAAGAAACTATTTGCCAAGTTCTTCAATTTACATATATACATAGAGGCTGAAAAGCACACGGTGACCAATGTCTTGACCATTGTCAGCCAGCAGATTGTCTGTGCATGACTTGGATCAAATTTATGGAGTCAGAATACATAGCACTCAGCTGATTGCAATCAAGTCCCTGAATTCCCAAGTTTAGTAATTATAATGCTCCTGAAAGAGGAGCATTATTATCAACTTTATACTTCCATTGTGAAAGAAGCAAAATAGGGAAAAAGAAAAATCTTAATGCTTACAATTGCGCATGTGTGAGTTCATTTATGTTCATAAATATGGGATTTTCCCCCTCTTTATTCATGATTTAAAGAAGAATGTTAAAGCTCTTGCTGCATGTGAAATTATGATTAGGCTATGGTTGCAATTTAAATGCAGTGCCCTTAGAAGCAGAGAAGAGAATATACAGAGGCTGGAACCAAAGAACTCTTTTAGAGCATGAAATCCTCTTCAAAACAACAGCAGAAAAATTCACAGTATACCACAACACCTGCATTAAAGTTTAAACAGCTATTTACTTTTATATAAAAGTTGTGATAACCATAAGTGTATTTGATATAGTATATCCATCACTCTGTTCAACTCATGAGTGAAAACAAAACACAGAAATCACACGCTTGGAAGTAAAAGTCTCCAACAAGAAGAAAAAAAGACAAACCACTCTTGGTTGATAATCACCTAAGGTAAGAGAAGTCTACATACTGACCCAAGTTGCTTTAGATATTTTTCTCAAATGTAATTTTGTTGTTTACCTTTTAAAACATTTTTATCAATATAACTCAACACATTGTTTTAAAAATCAAATTGTGCTAAAAAGCTTGTAACAAAAACCCCAGCAACTTCATTTTCCCTTCCTGTATGTGCACACACACTCTTTTTATACCCTAAAGGCAACTACTTTTCAATTTTTTAAGCTGTTTATTCTGTTTTTTATTTCTGTATATCTAAATATTCTTAGACGTATTTCTTGATTTATCCATTTAGAGATTATCTGTTATGGTAGGCAAAAATTCTAGCTTTCTCATGTGCCATTTTTCTTTCCCTTTCCACTCTCCAAATTTTGGGTTAAATCCATAATCAGTGTTTTCATTATTATGACTATGGAAATATTTTTTACTATATTATTGGCTCTCCCGGCAAAAGAGTGCTCTATGATATCATTTTCTTTCTTGTAAAACTTTTTGTTTTTCTTGGAGTTACTAGTTGTCTCATCTTATTTATTTAGTTTTCTTTGACGCTGCAGCCAAAATTTCCAACACATTCCTCTAGCTTTGGAAAATGCTTCTCAATACAATTTTCCACAAAGTCAACCCTAGAAGTTGCTCTGTAAGTTTCCTTTTGCGTTTCCTGGAGACATCCCTCCTCCACCTGCTCCAGCTTCCCTGCTGCGCACTGGGTCTCCTGCACAGCTATCATCCGGGTGCTTCCCTTCGCAGTTCTCCACCACTGGATCCCCTCTTTCCAGGGTTCCATGTCTTCCTCTTTCTTGAAATACTCCCTTATTTGAGTGTAGCACATCCTTAAAAAGTTTCCCGAGAAAGGATGCAAGAAGATAACTTTTCCTGAGACCTTACATGTCTGAAAATACCTCTATTCTATCCTCACACTTGAGTGGTAGTTTCACTGGGTATCAAATTTAAGTGAAAATCTTGTTTCTACTGATAAACATTGAAGTCATTGCTTATTGTTGTCCAATTTCCAGTGGTGCAATTAGAAAGTTTATTTTTATTCTTGTTCCTGACTTTTTGTAAATGTCCCTTTTCTCTATCTTTAGAAATTTTTGGAATAGTGCATTGATCCCCTTATTCTAAAGTTCCGCAATGAGGTGCCACTGTGCGAGTCTTCTTTTAGTTCACTGGTTTAGCACTTGGAAGGCTCCTGTCAGTCAGCTATTGAAAAATTTGTTTATAGAGATAATTTGCTCCTCTCTCCTCTGTTTTTTCTCTCTGTCCATAACGCTTATTAGTAAGATATTGGATTGATACTTTAATTTGATCTTTTCTCTGTTATTTTTCATCTCTATGCATTTTGATTCTACTTTCTGGATGAGTTCCTTCACTTTGCCTCTAGACCTTTCAACTGAATATTTTATTTCTCTTTTTATATCACTCTGGTTTAGTGGACACAGTATCTGAGGATACTGATTACAGTTGGCTTTGATGAAGTTTTCTTCTCCTTCTGGAATGTCTATTTCCTCCAAGCTTCTCCTTCCTCCTACTTATTTAGGACTCTGACTTTTATGTTGCAGGCTCCTCAGATATCAAGTGTTACTGGCTGCCCAATTCTATTTAAGAACAAAGAACTAAATGCCTGATCAGGGGCTCTGTGAGAAGCAGGCCTTTAGAGGCTGAGTGGCACCTGCATCTTCACCAGGTACTCCCATACGCTATATCTTCAGCTTCCTCCCCTGAGTCAGTTCTGGGTACCCAGAGAAGGACATTGCTCTGGCTCTTTCTTGTGGGTTGAAGCCTGGTTGAGTTCTGATCTTGGGTGGCAGAGAGGATTGGGTGTACATTTTCACTTCATTCCCTAGTTTTTCCTTTCTTTAGCCCATCTGTACCTGCTCTGTGCCAGATGACCTCAAATTCAGAGCCTTTCTGACTCAGTTTTTTCAGTACCTAAACCTCCTGTCTGATGTTTGGAGGGTGGGCACAGAGTGGGGAGCATTCATCTGCCTGCATCAATTGGTAGAAGGAATTCTGGGATCTACAGCTCATTGTGTGGAATTTTAAGGGACCCCTTATTTTTAGCCCCCCAGCCCCAACCTTTGGAAGAACCTGCTCTACTCTAATGCCTTCCCTAGGTCCTCTGGGGTGAGTCGCCTTGTCATTAAGTGTGTCCCTCTGCAGACACTGATTTGCATTCCCTCCTCTCTCTCCTTTGTTCTATGGCTCAGGATGTTGGAGATCTTCAGCTAACCATTAAAGATGGACCTTGTGCATGTTTCTTTCCCTCCTCATTGTTGGAAGGTAATGTTTGACAAAGAGTTGTTACTTGGCCATCTTGAAAGAGGAGTTCTTGAGCACTTCTTGGTGTTGGCCCCAGGACTGTTCGGGGATAAGTTCTTGAGCATCCTGTACGCATCTGCAGGACTGTGTAACAAAGTACCACAGACTGGGTGCTGCAACAAAGGAACTGTATTGCTTCCCAGTTCTGGAGCGAGGAGGCTGAAATCAAGATGTCAGCAGGGTTGGTTCCTTCTGAGGACTGTGAGGGAAAGTCTGTTCATGCCTCTCTCCTGGCTTCTTGTAGTTTTCTGGTCCTCTTTGGTGTTCCTCAGCTTCTGTTACATCACCTCAATCTCTGCCTTCATCTGCACGTGGTGCTCTGCATTATGTGCACCTGTGTCCAAATGTTTCCTTTTTATATGGAAACCAGTCATATCGAATTATGACCCATCCTACTCCAGTATGACTTCATCTTAATTGATTGCATCTGCAACAATCCTAATTCCAACTAAGGTCACATTCAGAGCTACTGTGGGGTTAGGACTTCAACATAGAAATTTTTGGAGGGTGCAATTCAACCCAGAACACATCCCATCTATGATATCTTGTGATTTGGTTGATCTAACATCTCACTTTGTTCAGGGCAGTCTCAGTTTACACATGTCATCCCTGCCCCCTTCCACTCTCAATAGTGTCCAACTGAACAATCATTTGTGTGGTCACCCTACATATGGTCCTTTTCACTTGCATGGAATTATCAAATTTTACTGTCATTCCCATAGATTCTGGACACAAATCTGGGGAACAGTATTTTAATGTTTTCCTATCTTTATTTTATGGAGAAAAACATTATAAATATTGATAAATATTGATAGACATAGATGTAGATACAGATATTTATATAGATGATATAGATATAGTAGATATACATACACATATATCATTTTTATAAAATTTTATATAAAATATGAGATTATGTAAGTATATGCATACATATATAAAACAAACCATACATATTGTTTTAAAATAAAGCTTATTGTGATAGAGTAGCAATGTTACAGGCAGAATTCTGAGTCTTTTAAAAAATAAACATTTCATTAAAAAAAACACACACACACCAAATTTCCAGCAACTCAAGAAAATTGGAAACTCAGAATTCCCAGCGTTCACAGGGGCTCTGAATTTGGCCAAATCAGCTACTTCAAACCCATTTTTGCTACAGGATTGGGAACAGCTCATTTCTTTCCATGGCAACCAACTGTGCTGTCATAAACACTACAGGATGGTCTCTAAATGATCCAGTGGTTGCTGGACTACAAGGGAGATAAGATCCTATTAAAAATACAAAAGTTCAAGCTAACATACCAGAATATGGATCTGCATGGACAAGGGGATTTGCATTACATATAAATAGTCTTTATATTTGGCCTCATAAGAAAAAGGCCCAGTTTGGTGAAAACCAATATGAATTAATGCTGGTCTTCCTTAAATAGTCTTACACAAATCACCTACCAATAGAAAAGGTTGTAGGAGAGAGAAAAGCAAATATAGGCAGTTTCCATTGAAGTCTGTCTTTGTCCCAAAACATCCCCCCACAACTAAGGATATTTCTTAGTTAAGAACTATTTTTCTCTTGAAAAGATAAAATTTGTATTATTTTCTAATTATAAAATACATTCTCATTTTATAAAAGTTAGAAGTATAGAAAACAAAAATCACCTACCACCTGAGAACTTTTTAAACAACTAGAATCATGCTGAACATGGAGTTTTATACCTTGATATTTTTTCACATAGTATTACATCATGAGCTTTATCCCATTACATGGAAAATGCTTCACACACATGACATTTAGTGAAAGTCTATAGTCTATCATATGAATGAAGCATAATTTATATACCATTTTCTCACTGTGGGGAATATTTTTATGAACCCAATTTTCCATATAGTAAGTAATATGGTAATAAACATATCATAAATAAATCTTTATTCATATTTCATATTATTTTTTAAATGCATTACTAGAAATGAAATTATTAAAAGTTATGAACATTTTTAAGGTTCTCCCACTTTCAATAAACAGCCTTCTCAGAAGTTTTCTCTATTCTTATTTACATACCCACATGCACTTTATGTAAAATTTTCACAATCTAGAAAAAGTTCTTTAGAATTTTTATTGGGACAACATTAAAATCATAAATTCAAATAGGAAGAGTTGCCATTTTACAATTTTTGGAAACTTGATATGTATATCCACTTATTCAAATATTTTATATCTAAATAAACTTCTGTAATTTTTTCATATTATTCCCATATATTCTGTGTATTTTAAATTTTTGTTGCTGTTATAAATACAATCATTTTGTCATCGTATTTTTAACCAGAGATTGCTGGGATAGAAAAAAGTAATTTTAGAAATGTAGGGTGTCCCAAAAACAGGTATACACACTTTGAATAATTATTAATTCCAATGGGTTAAACCTGAAAAGAAGGAAACATTCATTGAGCTACCAGAAAAAAAACTGTATACATTTTTGGGGATGCCCTGTATTTATCTTTCCACTAGGAATGGAATTGCTACGTCTTTGGGCACACACGAGTAGATACTGTCAGACAACTTTCCAAAGAGGTTGTACTGGTGAACATTCCCACTATCAGCACATGAGAGCTCCCGTTGCCTGCCATGCTCACCAAGCTGCTTGATATCCTCACTAAGCCTGAGTAGCGTTGGTTATTTATTTTTAAGTTAGCCATTTAGGTACATGTGTATTGGTTTCTCACTGTGGTTCTGATTTACATTTCACAAATGACTAATGATCTTGAGCACTTTTTATTGTTTTATTAGCCTAGATATCTTCTGTTAGAAAATGCCTATTCAAAGATTTTACTCTTTTTAAAAACTGGATGGTTGGGTTGTCTGCTTTTTTCTTTTTGACATAAAAATTCTTTAGATACTATAAAAACAAGCCTTTGTTTCATATATGTATTGCAAAAATCTACAAATCTACTTGCCATTTTAAATCTTTAGTGGTGTTTTCTGACTTTAAAAGTTTTCAGTTTTAATGAAATCCATTTAAAATAATTTTTCCTTTATAGTTAGTACTTTCTAGGAATCTTTGCTTATCCCCAAGTCCTGTGTTTATTTCTAGTTTTATTGCTTTACCTTTTACGTGTTGGTTTACAGTTCACCTGGAACTGTTTTTTATTTTATTTTTGTGTGCGTGTGAATGAAATGAAGAGGAAATCAAGTTTAACTTGTTTGCAGGTATAAATGCATTTGCTCTGGCAGAATTTATTGGAAAGGATTACCTTTTCCACCTCTGCATTGCAGCAACACATTTTTTGTAAACCTGATGGCTATGATATCACTTTTAGACAGGGACAAGCAGATCCCTGCCCTGAGCCACATGTCTCAGGGGGCTTCACCCTTTGGAGTGCCGTCCTCCAATCTTCCTTAGGCCCATGGGGCTGGCAGTGCTGTCCAAGAGCCCTGAGCTGGGATGGAGACCTGCGTGGACCCTGTCCCAGGTTTTCCCTTTGAGGTAGAGGATTCTTTCCCTCCACATAAGGTGTCAAGCACATGCCCTGACTGTTGAGGGTATAACTCCCACTGTCTGGAAGAGTATTTCATTTGCAGTATCGTGCAAGATTGAGCCACCAGAATGGTACTGACACACTGATTTGTGGTGACAGAGGACAAGTTCAGGGCTCTAGGCTGCTGAGGGTCTACCCCTGACCCTTGGTCTTGAGCTGTGTGTGTGCTTTTGTGTTGGCTCTCACCCGTCTGTGCCCTGCCGTGCTGCCTCTCTGGTCAACAGCTCCCAGGGATATCAGAGGAGGGAGTGGCAGGCATCTTTAACCCTGAGGTCATCTCACCCTTTCCTTTCATAATGCCACATGGCAGGCAGTCCCAAGGGGGTGGCCTCAACTATCTTCTCAGGAGATTTCAAGACCATTGTTCCTCACTGCAAGTGGACCCTTCCAACTGTTTTAAGGTTCTTACTTGCTTCTCATGAATGTGGCAATCTTAGGCTCCCCCAGGCCACCTAGATGACAGCAGGCATTCCTGGCATAAATGAGAGTAGTCTTCCTCTGCCCATGGGACTTTCACCCCACTGATGGAAGAATATAGAAGGCAGGGGTAGTCAATAGTGAAAGTGCTCACATCCTAGGAATCCACCACCTGGACTTCTCCCACCTTAGTCCAAGTCCAACAGCCTCCTAACCAGTCTTTCTGTTTCCACCCCTGATCACCATCCACTTTTCTGACCTCAAATCATGCTCTCATAGCAGCTAGAGTAGTCAGTTATAAACATGAACTATGTAATGTTACCCATGACCCTGCTTAAAATTCTTCAGTGACTTCCTATGGTACTTTGAATAAAATCCAAGATTTGTAACTTGGCCTTCCAGGTCCTACATTATCTGGCCCATGCCCGCCTCACCAACCTCACTTCACGCCACTCTTGACTCAGCCCCTTGTTCTCATCACATGAGATTTATTTCAGTGCCTTGAATATATCAAGCTCTTTTCTGGCTTGGGGTCTTTGCTCATAGTTGCCCTCCATCTCAAATGCTCTTCTAGTGGCATTTATTCAGAGCCCCTCGTTCTTTGGAAATGATTCTTCTGAGTTCAGTTTAAAGGTCACCTTCTCAGAATGGCCTTTTCAGTCACCTAATCTAATTTAGATTCCTCCACTTCATTGTGTTTCTTATCACAGCAACATGTTTGTCTTTCTTTGAATAATCATGATGATCCGTAATTATTGTTTGTTTACTTGTTTATTGTCTGTTTCCCTCAACTAAGTAGTAACTCTACTAGGGCAAAGACCATGTTCCTCTTATTTACTGCTGTGTCTCCAGTGCCAGACACATGGTGCTTGGTCAATATTTGTTGAGTGAATGGTGAAGGCCTCATGTGTGGAAACGGATAATATAAGGTGTGGAAAAGTAAAAAGCAAACATTTATCTGTCTTGCGTCTAAATTCAAGCCCCAAGATTACAAATGAGTTGCAAAACGATTTTAATGAATTAATCTAGTCCTACAGAATAGGCATTTGAAAAGTGCTTGCTGAATTGAAGCAATTCAACATGGTTAAGAGAGAAAGTTCACTAAAAATTAAGGACCTCTATTTCTTATTTAGAGTGATACTTTCTTTTTAGAAAAATTTGATCATAATTTATGATCTTAAATGACTCACTATAAGGAATTTTGGACATGCATAAGGTAATAAATTTTTTAAAAAATTAATTAAATGTGATAGCATCATCCAGCTTTAAAGTTTGTTATTAAATGTATGATATATGGTTGATAAATATATACATATATATAATATTTTGTTGTATTTTTTAGTCTTCCATATGAAAAATGTATAAAATAAATATAAGTACACTTAAGTGTTATCTATAAATGGTGTCAATAAAATTAAAGTTATATTTTATGCAATATTCCATAATATGCTTTTTCCAGTTCACATTATATTCTGAACATTTTCTCATGCCATTAAATGTTTTTAAAAATGTTTTAAAAATTACTGTCTAGTATTCTATCATAGTAATGCATCATAAATTATGTAAATAATGTTCTTTTTGAGTTATTTAGATTTATCCAATTTTTCATGTTATGCATATTACAACAATAAAAATTCTTGTATATAAATCTTTGTAAATATGTCTAATTAGTTCTTTTGGATAAATTCCTATAAGGGAAATGACTAGAGCTAAAGGTATGAATTTTCTAAGATTTGGAAATACATTGCCAATTTGCTCTCCAGATGTGCTAAAGTATCTTATCACCAATAGATCACAAGATTGTTCATTCATTCTCACCTCACCAGTATTGAGTATTAAATTCTGCCAGTTCAATGGGAAAGATATTTTATTTTATATTTCTTTGATTATAAGTAAAGTTGAAATAAGTATTTTAATATATTAATTAGGATTTTTACATTTCTTCTTTTGTGAATTATTTGCTCACATCTTTTGCCAATTTTCTATTTGGGTCACATCTTTTTTATGATTTGCACTTTGTATATGTTGAGTATATAATATCTTGTAGTCATATATGTTTCAAATATTTATTTTCAGTTTATTCTTTGCTTTGTAAATAATTATTTAATGTGTAAATTAAAATTGTCATAAATCAAGTATTTTCCGTTGTTAGCATGTTTGTTTGTTGTGCTTAGGAAAGCCTGTTAAACTCCAATGTCAAATAAGAAAATCATCTTTGTATTTTCTACTTCTTTTTAATTTCTTCTTTTTTAAATTTTAGTATTATAATCCAGCTGCATATGTGTGCTAGGGTGCAACTAAGGACATAATTTTGGTTTTCTTATGTTTTTTCACAGTTAACCAGTTGTCCCATAATCATTTTCACATACTAATATCATTTCCTTCACACTTATTTTTTAAAAAAAGTGTTAAGATTTGTAAATATAAGAATCTGTTTCAGTGCTTTTGAGGCTTATAATTTTGCTCACTGTGATACTCTTCAAATTATATCTATATAATGGGTTTCATTATGTGGCAGTGTAAAACCTTCCTATTTATGTTTGAAAATGTTTTGACCTATCAATATCTTGGTTAAGGAGCAGATCAACTTGGTTCTCTGTATCTTGCTATACTCTACTTGTAAAATAGTGTGTAGGTGACATAGGCTTTATTTTATTTTATTATTTTATTTTATTTTTTTGGTGACAAAGTTAATTCTTTTGCACCACTAATTCCCTCTTCCTAGACCTAGTTAACCTTAGAAAAACTGACCCACTTTGGGCAAGGTATTCAACTTCTCTTGGCCTCAATTTCTTCATTTTAAAAATAAAAATAAAAAACTCTCTTTTGATTTTCAGTTTTAAAGTACCTCACTAATGCCTCTTTCTCAAAAATTACTCAAAACCATCAAAGAATAAAGGAGTAGAATTTCGAATCCAATCATTAACAAAACCAACAGACACCTGAAATCTAAAACCACAGAATAGAAGGAAGACCATCAAAAAGAATCAATATCAGTTAGGGTTGTGAGGGAAGGGATAGAAGTAGCTGAATTTCTTATTTAAAAAATTAACATCCCTTGTTTAAGATAAGAAATGCACCCTGAGGTGTAAGTCACAAATTTCTCTTTCCCCATCTGCCAGCTGGTAAAAGGCCCTTTCCTGAGGCTGACTTGGGTCCCAGGAGAGGCAGAAGCAGAGACGATAAGGCGAACAAGGAATCACAGTGACAAGCCATGTTTGCAGGAAGCAGTCTGTCAAAGAAGCAGGGAGAAGGAAAGGAACTACCTTTCGAGTTGCCTCACAGTGCTGATTTTGGTTGGTTTGCAAGAAATAAAGGCTGAAAAAACTCTTAAGACACTCTCAATTATGTATCATAATAATTGCTGATCTGGAACATGACTCTCTTCCTAACCCATGAGAAGGGCCTACAAATAGTTGGTCTAGGAATAACTAAGTTCATTACCAGGTGAGCAACAAAGAAAATGACAAGTATAGGATTTCATTATTTAAAAATTGAAAAGAAAAATGACAGGTGAAGAAATTCACCAGAGCAATGTTGCCAGAAAAGTAGATAAAAATGCTGAGCAAACATTTCATCATGAATTTTAAAAATTTGGTGAGCAGAAAAATGTAAAGCTCTAGTAAGCACTATAAGCCCTGAATAAATTAAGATATAATTTGATGTTCACAAATGATATAATAAGATTTCATCTCTTATCACATTAATCTACTAATTCAATGCAAACTAAACTTCCACTTGGATATTTTTCAGAACTCAACAAACTTACTTGCAAATGTATATGGAAGAATAAATGCCCAAGAACCCATATAGCTAAGTAAAACATGGCAAAAAAAAAAAAAAAAAAAAGAGCAGAGAGAATGGATCCCTTACCGGTTATCAAGATACTCTGCAAAGCTTTAGTAAAACACCAGTAAGGTTTTGGTGCACAGATACATAGATCAATGTAACAAACAGGAGACAGGGAGCCCAAGAATGGATCTGTGTATGTAACAAATTTTAATACCATAAAAAGGGAGACAAGTATTCATTAAATGATGACATTGGAAAAACTGGCATTTTTATGAAAATAAAATGTTGGATCACTACCTTACACCACAAACCAGGGTGCACTCTAGATGGATTCAAGACCCATCCATTAAAAAAACACACTATACACCTATAGAAGAAAATACAAGAGCCTATTTTGTTAAATAGAAATGCATAAAATCTTCCTTCACAACCCCCCCCAAACAAAAGCTACTTATAACAACATTAAATGTTCTTATGAACTAGAAGTACTAGTATAAACTCATGAAATAATTAATCTTTGAAATACACACATACATACATTTCCCAGCTCTATACACTGAAAAGACCTAAAAATGAGCCAATATAATAGCAATAAGCACCCCTAAAGTCCAGATGATAGTCTCTAAAAATAATTTCTCACTAAAAGTAACCAAGGCTTCTTGAACAAATGTCCATTTCCAGACCTGGGGCAGGCAATGTACAAAATAAGCCTGGAACATATTTTCACACGTAAGTAAAGAACTATCAGTGACTTTTATCATGCCTAAAGAACTCAGGAGCCAATTTCAGTAGGATCCCACTGATCAAAGATAAAACTATTTGAGCATTGATAAGGATAATAACTTCAATGGACTCACAACACATCAAATATGTTTAAAATCCATATATTCATGATGATACAAAACAGAATAAATGTCACTGCCCTCTGTGATCGATGTTAAGAACCAACTTGTTGTTTTGAAAACTATTAAATAAATGGAAAGAATCAAGTATTTATCCTACCTTTTCCATATGAATGCACCTCAAGTGACCGTCCCTCAGTGCATACAAATAGCTGATAAGTGAACCATCTCTGCTTAAAGTCTCCTACCTAATAAATGAAGAAAAATGATAAAATTAGAATATCACCATTTTGCAAGCCCGAATGAGTCAACAGACCCAAGAAATAATTACCAGTGATTTCTAATACCACAGAAAGAAAAACAAGAGTATAAAATGTAGTCTTTCCCCTCAAGAAATCAAACCTGAATTCAATCACTTCTCTAGATTTAATTACCAACCTATAGAAAATACAGAGGAATAAAAGAATATGATAAACCCATAGGGAGCCAATCAGCAAAACCCAAAATATGGAACATCTGCAGAGTAAATGATCCAATTTCTCAACAAAAATTTTCAAGGTAAAAAAAGAGCTAAAGGGTGAACCTGTCGATTAAAAGAGACTTATGAAATAATTGTGATATATGGATTTTATTTTAATTCCAAACAAACAAATGAGCTGGAAGAAACTTAAAGACAATTAGGGAAATAGGTACATTGACAAGATGCTTGAAAATATTAAAAATGATCGGTAAATATTTAAGAGGAAAAAAGTCATGTGGGTGTGCTGTTTTCAAGTTATTGTCTTTTAGAGATATATACTTACATGTTTACCGAGGAGATGATAGGAGGTCTTAGGTTCGCTTCACAATAATCTGGGTGGGGGTGGGAGGAGAGTTGGGGGATGGATGAAATGACATTGGTTGTAGGTTGAAAATTATTGAAGCTGGGTGATGGGTACAAGGAGTTGCATTATCCTATTTTCTCTCCTTTTGATATGTTCGAAAATTTCTATATCAAAATGTCTTAAACAGTTATAACAGAAGAAAAAATTCTCTTTACCGTAAGAACAAAAATATAAAACACCTAGAAAAATGGATAATAAGTATATGAAAATAAAACTTTCAAACATTGCTGAAAGACACAGTGGAAGACTTTAACAAATGAAAAGGCATACCACTGGGTGGTGAGCGTCATCAAATATAACTTTCCTAACCCTAACCCTTCTCCGAGATGCAGTCTAATGATAAAATGCAAACCTAATAAAAATACAGAAATGTTCTTTAACACCAAATAAGCTTATTAGTATGAAAAAAAAAAAAATAAGTATACAAGACAATCCAGAAAATTGGCGAAGAGGAATAATAATAATAAGGGGACAAAGTCTGACACATATTCAAGTCCTATGAGCCTTGTGGAAGACTAGACAGATGGGTGCAGAATAGCACACATGCCACGCAGGCGGTTGGTAAACAGAGAAGGGAAGAATAGGAAAGAGGTAATGAATCTTACATGACTTTTGAGCTCCGCGTGCACTCACGCATTGCTATGTCCAGGGTGGAAGGGCAAATCTCAAAGGGTGGCTTTTAGCTGGAATGAAGGACTTTTTTTTTTTTAACTGACCACACATTTAGGGAGACATTTAGTTGGTATGACATCACAGAGGTGCGGATTTTGCCTCTCTGCGGGAGAAATGGGGGGGTGGGGGAGTCAAAAAGATGACATCGAGTAACCTTGAGGGGAGAGGAAGTGGTTTCTCATTCTTCTGAAGGGGCCCATAAAAAAAAATAAAAAGTCTGCAATTTCACCCATTAAGAAAGACGTAAGCATAGAGGAAGTATAGAGCCTGAGGCCGCAGGGGTCGCAGGAGGAGTCAGGTCTACCTGCTGTTCCCTTCCCTGCGTGGGGGGCAGGGCAGGATTTCTAACCTAGAAGGCATCCGTGCAGAACAGAGACGCAGCTTCAGAGCCTCGCAAGGAGGGGAGGGGATGGTCAGGCCGTCAGAGGCACCGCAAGTCTCTCCGCGTGTGCCCCTTTGCTGTTCTGGAAGCTGTCAGCTCTTTGAAGCGAACTGTATTTTTTTGGGCAACACACCAAAGGGTGATGTAAACCTCAAAGCCTGACAAGTTGGATTCCAGTTCTAGCTTTTTCTCAGAAAACTTTCCTTTGTCCCTATTGGAATAACTTTCAGAGGATACACAGGAAGATACTTTTATTGACTGCAGTAGACTGTTCAAGAAAACCCAAGCTGAGGAAGCGCTCACTAAACGCCTGAAACTCTTTGATCATAATAATTTCCTTAATATTTTTTATGATTTTATATCATAAATACTTAGAATTAGATCCTTCAGGACTGAAGTGCAAAGAGTTCTGGGCAAAACATATTTCACAAAGTCTGCTGATGTTTTCAACTGCATCTCAACTACATTAAGACGTGTGTTTTTTTAAATGCTGTCTCTGTTCTTGGCAGATATGAGGGAGGTTATAAAGAAGGCTAAAACAAATCCCTGCTCACAAAGAACATATAAGTTAGTAAAATATGGATAATCCAATAGCATTACAAGATAATATAATATAAGAGCACATGAATGGTGCAAATAAGTAGATTACCACAGTGTGTAAACTTGTGCGTCATTTGGAGCACAGAGAAAAGAGAAATATGAGTCATTATCTGATTCCATGTGAAATTCTATCTTGAACCCGTGGCAGCTGGGGAGGGAGGGCCAGTTCTTGCTGCTTCTTCTAATGCCTTTGATGTTGGGACCAAGATATATTACAGAAAATAGATTCCTGTAGCTCTTCCAGAAAAATGCTCTTAATAATATGGAAGATCGATGTCTCAGAATACTATAAACTCAGAGGACACAGTATTTATTTTTGTGTAGAATAAAAATATTAAAACTAATGAATAAATTGATGACTGTTTCTTTTTATTAAATTTGCAAAGAAAAAGAAAAAAGAAAAAAAAAAGAGCAAAAATAAATGAAACACGCTAAACCTTGGAGGATTAAAGACAGAATGACAACCTAGTCAGGATACATTCAGATTATGTTAAGTGCCTTGACTTGGTAGGTTACGTAGGATGCAAAGAAAAGATTCCTGCGTTGTGTAAATGACCAGTGAGCAACAATGTGAAGTCTCGTATCATCTTGCAAATTTGGCATTGAATTTTCCATCAGGAAAAAAATGTGATTTCAATTTCTAAATGCTATGAATAAAGTTAGGAAGTTTTGGAACTTCAACTTACATATTAATTTGGTTTATACAATCATATAAACTATTCTTTATGCTAGGCAGTAGAAATGATTGGTGATTTGGTTATAATTCAACAAGATTGTGTGGTAAGGCAAATGGATAAATCTAAATTGTCTACTCAGAAAATATTCTGAAATATTCTTTGATGTGGTACCAGTGAAGAATGTTTTAAGTTTGGGAGTCTATGTTCTTTTGGTCAGTTAATATAAAAACATTCTGATGGGAAAAGTGCTCAATCATACTATTAGTAAAATAAAGGCAATTATAAACAAAACAATATGTTGCTAAACAAATTAGCTAAGATTGTTTTCAGTTAGGATAAGCAATGCTGTGAAAGTGTATGGTATAACTGGCATTTTCACACGTTGCTGATGTAAGAATTCATTGAAACAGTTGTTCTCTAAAGCGCTTGAATAATATGTATTAAAAACCTCTAAAGTGTTCAAGCCCTTTGATTCACCATTTCTACCTCTGGGAATCCATCTTACTGAAAAAAAATAGAAATGTCCTGGAAATTTTATGAATAACCATCTTACTAATGGAATAAGTCCTTCCCTTCAATCTGAGCTAACCAATGTACTCACCAGTTGACCGGGGGCAATGCCCAGTGCATATGCAGACAAACTAAGCCCGAGTTTCTAAATCAGCCATTGGACGGAAAATGGGAAATCCAAGACTGATCTAGACTATTCACTAATGATTCTCAGAGCTGGAGAAAATTCCTGGAACTGCACCCCTGCTATGTAACAGGGGAGGGGCTGAATGCATGACAGAAGCTGACCTCCATGGCCATCACACCTGGTCCTTCAATTTTCCCCACCTCAGTGGCCCTTGTATCCACCAGCTAACTCAAGCCAAAAAAGTGGAACCAAGGATGGTTCCACAGTCCCCTTTTCCTTGTCCCCCACATCCAGTGCAACATTAACTCCTAATAGGAGGCAGAACGATGTGAAATTGCCAATAAGCGACCCTTTGACTACAAAAATGACAATTTCATATGATTCAACATATATTTCTTCCTGAAAATTATTTCTCAAATCACTCACTTTTTTCCTTCTACTGCACTACCCTGGTTGAAGTCACCCTGTTTTGCACTGAAATGATGCCATCCTAACCCATCTCCTTATTTCCACTCTTATTTCTGCACCTCATTTTAAAGTTTATCAATGGTTCCTTACATTGCAAACCTTAGCCTGGCTTTGAAAAAGCCCTGTGTCTTCAGACCCTTGTCTGTAACTGGTCTCCTGCAGGGCCACTCTCCCCATCACCCTCTGTGCTCCAGCGTCACTGGCCTGTCACTCTCCCATATCTGGCCCCCTGCCGTGCCCTCTGCCTGAAATGCTATCCTCACTCATCATCTGGTCAATCCTATACACACTCATCTTTCCACCTCAATTTACCTCCTGAAACCAACTTTTCCTGATTTCCCAATCTGATTTATTTTTCCCAGTTGTTCTCTTTCATGATACCTTGCCTCCTTTCTGGAAACAATTTGGAATCACACATTTATTTTGTTGCTGTACATTTGTTTAATATCTTTCTTTTTACTAGACTGGAACCTACCTGAGGGAGGAAATTGTACCTTTTTTGGGTTTTCCTCAGTACTTGGTACAGAGTAAACTTTCAATAAATATTTGCTGAGTGAATTTTTGCATGAATGAACAAATAAAGAAGTCAATATGCTAGCTTAAAATGTTGATGGAAAAAAATAGGCTATAAAACTGTGTAGACAATTACAACTATTTTGTAAGACCAAGCATTAAAGAAAGGCTTAGAAGGAAATAAAACAAAATGTTAACAGAAGTTGTTTAGGTGATGAGAACAATCTTTACTTCCTCTGTAACCCTCCTCCTTACTTACCAAAATAATATGAATTTTTAATCTCACAATATTTATTGTAAGATGTTCTTTTCTATATTTCCAGCATATATAGTTAACCTTCCTCTTTCTGTCATACACAATTTGAAGAATGCATAATAGAATTTTGGATAAAGAAGAAGATAGTCATTAATTCCTAGTTCTAGAATGTGGAGAAAAGTAATTTAATTACATAAAAATCTACACGCCACTATTTATTATAATATATAATGCATAATTATATATAAGTAATAAATAATTATGCATTTTCCATATAAGTTGATATTATTTGACATTTCTAGCAAATTCATGCCCACATATGTTTCTGATATCTCATCACTGGGCACTTCAGAACTCAGTGTATCGTCAGTAAAGATAACTACCTATTTTCTGAATAAATTATCTATTTATCCTCACCAAATATAACAGAAACCTTCTCTCCACTCTGTCTTCTCCAGTTTTTAAATGGCAGAAGTGTTTATATAGAAGAAAGGGAGTTAGAGTGCAAGATTCTTTTACTTTCAAAGACCTTTCAAATTCGTCCATTTCTTGTCACCTATCTCCCTCCCCATTGCCACCCCTCTAACCCAGGCCACTGTCGTCTCTAATCTGAACAAAGTTACAATCCCCTAACTGATTCCTTCCATACATTAAAAAAAAACTTTATTAGGATATAGTTTACATAAAATAGAGTGTACCTACTTAGTTGTACCTTTTAATGAGTTTTGACAAATTTATACCTTGGTGCAAGCACCACCACCTTAAAGATGTAGAACATTTCTATCACCCCCAAATTTCCCTTATACCCCATACTGGTAAATTCATTGTATGGAAATACAACAACTTGTTTATTCATTCCATTTTGATGGACACTAAAGTTGTTTTCACTTTTTGGCTGTTATAAATAAATTTGCTATCAACATTTATGTATTTGTCTTTGTGTAGACATGTTTTAATTTTGCTTGGGTAAATACCTAAGAGTAGAATTGCTGAATTATATGCTACATATATATTTAACGTCATAAGAAACTGCCAAAATATTTTTCAAAGTATATAGTAATGTTGCATTCCTACCAGCAATGTATAAAATTTCCAGTTGCCAGTATCCTTGCCAGTACTTGATAATGTCAATCTTTTTAATTTTATCTATTCTAAAGGGTTTCTACTGTTATTTTATTGTGGTTTAAACTTGCACTTCCCTATTGTTAATGATTTTGAGTATTTTTTGTGTGATTCTTAGTGATTTGCGTATCTTCTTGGTTAAGTGTCTGTTCAAGTATATTGAACATTTTAAAAATTGACTTATTATTGAGTTGTAATATATTCTGTAATGTTGTAGTGTAGTATCCTTTGGCATTTATATGTATTGTGAATATTTTCTCCCAGTCTGTGGTATGAACTTTTGTATTCTTGACAATATTTTTTTAAAAGCAGATGTTTTACAATTTGATGAATTTCAATTTATTAAAAAAAAAATTTATGGTTCATGCTTTTGTGTCCTATGTAATCTTTGCCTACCCCAAGGATATAAAAACTTTAATCTATATTTTTTTCTAGAAGTTTTATAGTTTTTGTATTTCCATAAAATTTTAGAATGTTAGAAATTTTTACCACGCAAACAATCCTGCTAGAATTTAATTGAGATTGTGTTGATTAAACCACATTGCAGAGATTGAATATCTTAAAAATATTAAGTTGTCCTTTCATGAGCACAGTATATCTCTCAAGTTATTGAGATCTTTTATTTCTCCCAGCAATGTTATTTATGATTTTTATTGTAAAAACTCTGTATCTATTTTGTTAAACTTATCCCTAAGTATTCCATACTTTTTGATGTTCTTATAATTGATGTTTATTATTTCAATTTACAATTGTTCATTGCTGGTATATAAAAGTAGAATTGATTTTTTTTTTTGTATACTGACTTTGTATTCTGCAACCTTCTTAAATTCATTTATAGATTCTAGCAGCCTTTTGTAGATTCCTTAAGATTTTATTCCAGCATAATCTCAGTGATTCAGAATTAATCATAATGTCAACTGTAGGGTTTTCATAGAGGGAGTGCCTTCTATTCCTAGTTTGCTGAGGGTTTTTATGGGCATGACATCATTTTATACATTATTGGATTCTATTTACTAATATATTGTAAGGATTTTTGCAATTATGTCTATGTGGTATCCTGCTCTTTAGTTTTCCCTTTTTTGTAATCCTTAAACTGGTTTTAGTAGAGGAGAAAACCTGTTCTCAAAAATTATTTGTAAAGTGTTACCTCCTCCTCTTTTCTGAGTTTGTATGGAATTGGTACTAGTTCTTCCTTAAATTTGAATAGAATACACCAGTAAAGCCATCTGGGTGGAGGTTGTACGTTTTAAAGTTTGAAATTGTTAATTCCATTTCCTCAATACATATAGGGCTCTTCAGACTCTCTACTTCTACTTGAGTCAGTTTTGATAAACTGTGTCATTCAAATTTTCCTTCTAAGTTTTCCAGTTTATTAACATTTTTTTCAAAATATTTTATTATTCTTTAATATCTACAAAATCTACATGTGATATGCTTTTTTCATCATAGTCAGTCTATCTAGCATTTCAACTGTTTTATTGATTTTTTTCAAAATACTAGCTTGTGGTTTCATTCTTTTTTCTCTGTTGTTTTGCTATTTTTCAATTCTCTTGCTCACTATTTCCTTTCTTTTACTTACTTTAGGCTTAATTTTCTTTCCATTTCTTTTCTCATGATAGCTTATGTTTCTTTTACACTCGAGCATATTTACAATAGTTATTTTAGTGTTCTGTTCTGCTAATTCTGTTATCTCTGTTATTTATATTTATTTTCTATTGACTTATATTTTTTTCCTCGCTATGGGTCAAAGTTTCCATTTATTTTTGTGTCTAGTAATTTGCTTAATAGTTGCTGGACATTTTGAATTGCTTGTTGAGTGCTGGATTTTATGTTGTCTTTAGGATTATTAGCTTTTTCTGCTAGAAAGCTATTTGTGAATTTGTTTGATTCTTTGAGGCTTATTTTAAAGTTCTTTTAGGGTAGATGTAAAGTAGCTTTTATCTGGAAATAATTTAGCCCCATTTCTAAGGTATCACTTTTCTTGGGTCTTCATTAATTGTCACGGTATTTGATAAGGTCTCTCCTCTTGGAAATTAGGAAATTAGAATGATTTGCAGCTCTTGTTTGAGTTGTGAATATCATTTGTGTTGCTGTTCCCAGTAAGAGTGCTTTCCTTGAGATTTATTCTGGCTTGGCCCATGAGTTTCATCCTATGTATGTGTGTGTTGATATTCAGCCAAAGATTCAAGGGAATGTCTATGCAGATTTCTGGAACTTTTCCTCTGAATAACTCCTCTTGGGTACTCTGTCCCCCCAAATTTTAAATGCCTCAGCTTCCTGCAATTTTTATCTCTTTCTCCTTAACTCAGGAGGAGAATTCTATTTGCGTTCTTGCTTCCTGCACCTAGACTGGAAATGCTTCCAGACAGAAAGCTTTAATGATGGCAGGGCTTACATCAACTGCTTCCCTTTTCTCAGTGATTACAATCTTGTGCTGCTGTTGTGTAATATCTGAAAATAGTTGTTTCCTATATTTTGTCCACTTTTTTTATTGTTACAGGCCAAGGACAAGTCCAGACACTATTTATTCCTAATGGCTGGGAACATAAGTCTCTTCTCTCCACTTTTGACATCTGCCATCCATTCTTTTCTTCTTTTCAATTACAGTTTACATTTAATATTATTTTGCATTAGTTTCAGGTGTACAGCATAGTGGTTAGACAATCATATATTTTACTAAGTGTTCCCTCCTCCCCCTATATTTCCAGTACCTGACATCCATTCTTCACACAGCGCTGGAGTGATTTCCTCAACACAAATCTGATCAAATCAGCCACAAACTTGTAGGGCCTAGTCTCATTCTTGCCTGCCCTTCCTGCATCATTTTTCAACACTTCCCAATTTCTACTCGATGCCCCAGCATTACAAAATTATTTACAGTATACTTCAAATATGCTGTCTCTCTCTCCCATATGGACCATTGAAAATATTCTTCTTTTGACTTAAGATATTTGCCCTTTAGCCCACATTCACACTGATCCTGACTAATATATACTTGTCCTTCATAACTAATTTATGTTCCTTTCTCAAAGAGGTCTCCCACAAAAGTTAGAGTTGGTTAACACCAGCCTATTGCTCTCATAATGCCTTGTATTTGCCTTACAATAACCCTCATCATTTTATTATAATTACTTGTTTGATATCTTACCCATTAGACTGTTAAATCAAACTGAAGGTTCAACATCTCTCTCACTAAATCTGCTAAATCTTCAGTGCTTTGTACAGTATCTGGCAGAGCAGGTTTCAAGAAATATTTGATGGATAAATTAATGAAAACATAAGGTAATTAACCAAATAATTGATAGTGGGGTGGAGTGAGGCAAAGGGACAAGGGAAACAAACAAACAAACCGTAATGCTAAAAAAAACCAGAGGAATCTTAAGGACAGCACTTTCCCATTTTGTTGACTCTGTGGGTCAAATTTTCCACGTCATTTAGTTTCTCACTTTGTTTTGTTGTGTCGACAAGAGGCACTAAGATGAGGATGGTGCACTTGATACTTTTCTCTCTTCTTACCAAGAAGACTCCATAAATGTTTTTCCATAATGGGATTTTCAGAAGCAATCATGATGAGCGAAGTCTCACAATAATTGAAGGCAGTAGCTGATGATTCTATCACTTTGCCTTGGGTAATTCCATGGGAGAGAGATATCCATTATGCCTTAACCTGTTCTTTGTCACCACTGTTGTTTTAGTGTCAAGGTAAAAGAATGTCCACAGACTTGATGTGATATCCATCATCCTAATCAAGTCATGAGAACAAACAAAATTAGATTGTGGCAATCAGAGATCTGGAAAGGAATGTTTAGAAGAATTGAGAGATTATGTGTTTCATACAAGGAAACATTTTAATTCAAAAATTGTGGATCCATTGCCTAAAATGTAAAAGTGACCTGCTTATTTATTGTCATCCAGCCTTTATCATTTATCACTTTATCAAAAAATAAAATAACATAAAAATTTTCCCCTTGAAAAGTCATATTTGGAATGCCCAAAAAAAGGAGGTATTTCCAAACAAAAGCTCACTTTCCTTATGAAATCTTCTTTGGGTGGCAAGAAGATTCAGTGGTATCATAAAATACTAGAAAGAGCAAAAAGTGTTCTTAGAGATCATTTAGCTTAACCTATTTTAGACTCACAAAGTGGTTTTTCAACAGCATCCAGTTTCCTTGAATATTATTTCTCCCTCAGTTATTTGACCTCATTTGACCTCTGGCCCATTCATGCTTTTCTTCCTTTCTCATTCCATCAGCTCATGTCTCACTCACTCACTCACTGTTGTCTATAGCCTGGACTCTCTACAGTAGGCATTTCAGCATGGCTCTAACGAGCAAACTAGCTCACTTACTCTCCTGGCATGCCCTATTCACCATTCCGAACCCCCAGCTCAGAGCTAGCCTTATATCCTCAAAGTCCTCTTGGACAATTATCTGGCAATCATCTCCTCTCCAACAATCTTCACTCTAACTTTTTCACTGATTCACAGCAGCAAGTCATCCTACTCTGAGGACTCGGCACTCCAGAGCCATGCTATCTAACCTCAGGGGGCTCCCAGTATTACTCATTGGTTCTTTAATAAATCTCATACTGATGCTCCATTACACTCCTCATTCACAGAATTTTTAAACCATGGGATTTTGTAAATATCTAGAACCCTGAAGTCCAGAAAATACAACTCCTTTATTTTATAAATCAGAAAATGGAAGAAAGCTCAAGATAGGAAGTAACACAGTAATAAAGTTCTGACTATAACCCAGGAAAAGGAAATTCTAACTTCTTATTTCAATTTAGTTCACTTGCCTTGACTCTTTAAGCCATGGGTTATCATTAATACCTATTCTACCAACAATAAATACATCTGTAAAAATTTCCCAAATTTCCCAATCTCTAACCCAACATAGTGGAATGAAAAGAATATGGGCCTTGGTGCCAGAAAGGCTAGGACCTAATCTCAGTGCTGTCCTTAACTATCCAGGTGACCGTGGGGAAGTTACTAAACCCATTTTGGCCTAAATGTCTTCACCTGTGGAACAGGCACAACAGACTGGACATCCTCCCTGTAGGAGTTTTGTGATGATTAGAATGCATGTGTGTAAAACAAGTAAAATAGCTAGCAGGTAGATGGCAAATGATGGCAATCAATTTCACCTTCTCTCTCTTTTAACATACTCTTCTCTCTGCCTCCGAAATTATCTTTATCTTCACCCACACCTCCTCCTTTCAACCTCCTTTCTTCAGAAGTGGCTTTCAACCTCCTTTTCAAAGTGAACCCCTCTTTCTCAGATTATAAATCCATTTTCTTCCCCTTCTTCTGGGCTCTGAGCCATCAGCTATCTGTTCTCCAACACATAATACTCCTTCTCTGTGGCCTCCTGGCTTCTCACCTGCCCTGGCCTGAAAACATCCTCAGAGGAGAGATTACAGCGGGGATGGGGGGGGTGAAGAGTGGGGGCTTCCAACTGGGAAGCAGGGAGAAAGTGAGCAACAAGTCCTGGGCATGATGACTATTCAACACCATCATACAGGGACTTTGATATGCCTTCCTCCAGCCCTATTGGATAAATTCCACCTTATCAAATGGCAAGGTTCTAGTTCTCTTATTTCATTGACCACCAGTTTCTGAAAAAAAGAAGGTGTGGGGACTAATAAACCTATAATGCCATTTTATCATTACTCATTTACTCGTCAATGTCTACATGGCATGTTAAAACGCAGATTTCTGGTTCTCAACTCTAAACTTCTATAAGAAGCACTACTCCAGAGCCTAGCTACTTAAAATGCAAGAATATTCAAACCTGTAGAAAATTTTTATAAGAGTTTGTTAGAGTTTATATCAGCCAAACAGAGGCTATGCCTGAAACAGACTGAGGAAAATGTTTCTCAGAATGACTGTTTGAAGTTTCTTTTATGCATTTGGAATTAAGGTGGGAACATAAGGAAGATTTTGTGAAGGTGGGAGAAAGCAGGGTGGGAACTGGATTACAGGATAGTTAACAAGATTAAGTGCTCTCTTGAAGGTAGTTAGGCTTACAGGGGGTCTGTAAGAGGAGTTTCAAAGGTGTGTTTACCTAGATGCACAGAAACAATAAACAGGACTTGCTTAAAACATAGATAAGCCTTTTACTAAAGAAGTTATGTATCCAAGGAAACCCAAAACACTAATTCAAAAGAATATATGCACCCTTATGTTCATTGCAGCATTATTTACAATAGCCAAGGTTTGGAAGCAGCCCAAGAGGCCATCAGTAAATGAGTGGATATAAAAGCTATGGTACATTTACACCATGGAATACTAATCAGCCATGAAAAGGAAGGAAATCTTACCTTTTGTGACAGCATGGATGGACCTGGAGAATATTATGCTAAGTGAAATAAGCCAGTCAGAGAAAGACAAATACCGTATGATTTCATTTATATGTGGAATCTAAAGAACAAAATAAACTAACAAACAAAATAGAAACAGACTCATAGATACAGAGAATGGACTGACAGCTGTCAAAAGGGAGGGGGAAGGGGGACTGGGTGAAAAAGGTAAAGAGATTAAGCAAAACAAACAACTCATTACACAAACAGTATGGTGATTACCAGAGGGAAAGGGGGCTGGGGGTGGTAGAACAGGGTAAAGGGAGATAAATGGTGATGGAAGGAGATTAGACTTTCGGTGGTGAACTCACAATACAATATACAGATGATGTATATTAAAACTGTACACTTGAAACCTATTTAATTTTATTAATCAGCATCATCCCATTAAATTCAATAAAAAATTTTAAAAGTGATAAAACTGAAAAGAAGTTGTATGCCTAGGGCATGACTATCTACCATGACCTGCCCAGTTAAGAATTGATGATTACATTACTCTGTGAGGTTACTTTGGTTAGATTTATTACAGCACCCCTTTTCCATCCACAGCTGCATTGTCCTCCCCTGGGAGTTGTCACAGATGCAGAAAAAAATCAGTCCCCACCCCAGACGTACTGACCCATAATCTGCATTTCAACGAGATTGGCGTGACCCACATGCACATTAAAGTTTGAGAAGCTCTGCTCTAGATTAATAGTTCTACACCCTGAACAAATGTTAACATCCCTGGGAATTTTTTTTTTTTTTAAATACTAATTCCTGGACCCCCACCCCTGAGATTTGGATCTAGTTGGACTTTAGTGGGATCCCAAGCATCAGTATTTTTAAATACCTGGGAATCTTCTTAAAGTGCAGATTTGGAATGAGTAGGTCTGAGCTGGGGCTGAGGTTCTGCATTTCTAAAAAGCTCTCAGGTGCTGCTGTTGTGGCCTGGGGAGCATAGGTTAATTAGCAACCCATTCCAGAAAGAGCCATTAATGCTCTCCTACTCTCCGAATTTGACCATCTTTTCTCAGCCCTCACCTGTCTTCAATTCTTTTTGCCTGCTACCCATTCTTCCTGCTGTAAAATATTGGTTCTCAGCTTTGGCTGCAAATTGTCATCACCTGGAGAACTTTAAAAACTTAATTTTGGGTCCCACCCCAGAGATTCTGATTCATTGGTATGCGGTGCAGCCTAGGAACTGGAATATCTACATCTCCCCAGGCAATTCGTGAGAGCAAAGTTTAAGAAGAACTGGTTTAAAACCACCACTTGCCATTTTCCTGAGATACAGCGCTATTCCTTCCTCTCGATCACTTCTTAGAATCTTCCACTTGCTGCTTTTCCTATCACTCCAGGGGTTTTATCCATCACCACTACAAACATGACTCTTGTGTCTGAATCCAAAAACTTGGCATCTAAGTTCCCCAAACATTTATCTCTTGACTTTCACATTTGGGTTAAAAGTTCATTCATCCTCATAGTCACTCAGGCTCAAAACTGAAATTGTGGAAAAATCTAGACATTTAGAGCTTTATTCCTCTCTCTGCTATTTCTGCCTTGTCCAGCCTGGGCCAGGTTGTTCCCTTTCTTCTCCTTGGATGTCTCTTGCATGGCTTTTTATTTACATTTCCACTCTTCCAGGCTTCATGGTCTTTCGTGGCTACCATAATGGCCTCCAAAATTTACACACCTTAACCATGGAGCCAAGTCCTCACTCCACCTCCAGGGCATCTATTAACATCCCACTAAAGTAGCATTCTCAGGGGCCCACCATGGGAATGCTGCAGTGAATTTACAAAATAATATCCTCCCACACACACGCCCAGCCCACATTATCTGGTACATTTCTTTTCTTCATAGCACTTGTCACCTTCTAATTTTATATTATGTGTTGATTTATTATGTTTATTGTTGAATATCTGTCCCCCACCATTAGAGTATAAGCTACCTGAGGGCAGACGATTTTGTCTCTTTTATTTGTCTCAAGAGCCTAGAAGAGTGCCTGGCACTCACTCAATCCTTACTGCTGAATGAATGGATACATTTCAGCCATAGTCAGCAATGCAGATCTCAGTTAATTATTCATAAATTAGGTGAGTCCTACTACCACAGTTAGGAGCTCCCTGGAAGGATTCCCTCAAGCCCTTCTTCTCCCTGGGGACAATCTGGGCTTCAGCAGCTGGGAGGGCAAAGAGAAGGTGGGAAGAAGAGGGGAGGGGAGGGAAGAGGGGCGGAGGGGAGGGAAAAGGGGCGGAGGGGAGGAGGCAGAGAACAGTCATCAGACCAGACTGTCCGGTATTGATTGTTGCAGGTCTTCCTGTGGTTGTTCCCTGTCCGAGTGTGTTTATAAGATGTGGAAATCCCCTGCCCAGTCACTGTTCAGTCCTGACACAAACTGCAGAGCTATAAACGACCAGGGCTAACCTACTGGCTGAGGGGGGCTCCGCAGGCAAAAGTGACTTCTTAGGGCCTCCAGGCCCCAAGGACCAAGGACGCGGCGAGCAATCTTTCTTCTCTGAGATTAAGCTGGCCTGCAGCCACAGTAAACACCCAATCTCCCTTACGGGGAGGAAAGATTAAATATCTGATTAAAATTTTTGGCTGCTAATTTATTGAACTTGGATGGATGAACCGTTTGGGAGTCACATGACTTTCCCTGTGTGTCTGCTGTTGTTTTTCCACCGAGAGAGGTCACAGGCCCCGAGTGGGCTGTGGGGGCTGGTGGGCCGAGGAGCACTCTCTCCAACCATCTTTTGAAAACTCGGGGCCAGTCCTTTCCCAGTTAGCCGGGGAATGTCCACATGGCCTGTGGCAGTTTCTGTTTCGACCTCTGGCTCTGTCCTGGCTGCTTTGTGGATCTGGGGCATTTCAGCCCTCCCCCGCCTATTGTTCTGGGCCGTCCAGCGAAATGATGTCATGGGCAGCTTAAAAGTATACAGGAAGTCTTCAAAGCTGAATGACTTCAATACGCTTTATTCCGTGGGCTCTTGCTGCTGGGTGTCTATGGAAACCACACCCTGCAGGCCTGGGGGGGCAGCCACAGGATGGGAACCGCTCTCCATTCCCTCCCCTGCCCACCCCTCACCTCCATCCCAGGGCCTTGGGCCGAGGCCAGCCCCAGGGGAGGGAAGGGAAGCTCAGGGAAAGGAAAGCCAGAGGGACAGGGGGTCGAAGGGAGTTTCCTCAGAAAAACGGGCACGGGACTCTGAGGAGAACCAAAGGTCACCTTTGCTGGCCTTTGGGTGGTAGAGTCAGTCAGTCTGGCAGAGCTGCCAGTCATGGCAATGTCCCCACAGGACAAAGTGACGGAACCCACAAGGGACTTGCCTCAACTTGCAAACTTTAGCGAGAGTGCTGCACGGAGAGTGCTGCCCAGCTATTTTCAAAAAACTCAAACATGAGGCAGTTTGTAACAGGAAAGGAATAACAAATATATATTCAGGGCTTTATAATTGATACAGCAGGCTTTCATATACATCACCGTATGAGTCCATCACAAAAACCATGTGAGGTGTTAGCCCCATTTTAACAATGGGCATCAAAAACAAAGCAGACTGTTTGGACTTACCTGAGGTCACCCAGCTGGCAAGGGCAGAAACCAGGACTCAAGTCCAAATCCCATGTACTGCCCAGCACTCCACTCTGTGCTCAAAACTTGGTGTCAGCTTCTTTTCCTCATTCCTACTCCTTATAAAAATTGCCCCAAACTGATGTTTGTCTGGCTCTCTAGTTTGTAGTATTGCTCCATCTTACAGAATGATTAGAACTTTCCTTTGCCCCCAATATATTATACAGAGCTTGTGTTTAGCCCTGGTGCCTGTGTCTGTCTGGGCCTGCTCGGTCCTCCAAGGTTTTGGAGACAACTAATTTCACAGGCGCATAGGCTGGTCCTTGCTATTGCATTAGCCAGGTATTGCATTATTACAGAAACTGGGGACACTGTAGCTCAATGGTACTGGTGTTGAAGTAAGAAGATATACCCAGAACCAGGGACCTGACTTCTCAAACACATTTTCCACAAAGACATAAGGCAGGAGGTTCATACACAGAATGGAGGGGGTCCATTGAAACAGTACGGGGGGAAATTACAGCTTTATTTTCATCACCTTTAATTGAAATTTAGCATTTCCTCCAATTATGAATGTAGGCAACATACCACATTAGTATTACAAAATATCTGCAGCTTTGTCACTAGTAGAAACAAAGAAAAACAAATTTTTCAAATCATATGTCAGTTGCAGCACATACCTCAAAATACAAATCTTAATCATCACTACTTAGAATTATGGTAATTATTAGGCCTGCTGCTAAATCTTGGTGTTTATTGCATTATTAATACAAGCAGGTATCTTTTAATAACATAAATTTCTTTTTTAAATATTTTGATCATGCAGACCCCTACCTGCATAGAAGGAACCTAACCCCCTTTGAAGATTCTTGTCTCCACATGCCCCTAATTATTTCTTGAAGTACCTACATATACTTCAGACTATACTTCCATGTAATTGGCTTCCTTTGTAATCCTAAGTATATTATTTTATGCACTTAAAAACATTATTCTGATAAGGATTCCATAAGCTTCACCAGACTGCCAAAGGGCTCCATGTATCAATTAAAATTTAAGAGCCCAGATATTTTGCTGGAGTTGGAGTACTAAGGAAGTATAAGAGGCTTGGTAACCTGACCTGGACCATCCCACTACTTGCTGAGACTTCACTCTGGGCAGGCAGAGTGTGGTGGAAAAGAAGCCAAGGCCATATCCAGTAAAGAACTGGGGAGGCCTGGGAATCTCTGCTCACTGCACATCTTGCAGGGCTGTTTTCGAGGCTGATTCACACCTTCACAGTTAACTCAGGAGCTGTATGTCCCAATGGAGCATGCACTAGAGTTCCTTCTCACTAAACCTCACTAAGCATTCACCAGGGCTGCTCTGTAGCTACACAGTCACACAACTCACCTCCAAGGCTTTGCCTCTGCCTATCTCTTTAACCTTAGAGAGCAGAAACAGGATGAGTTGCTCTGTGTACAGTTATCAAATCTGATTTCAAAGTACATTTAAGTGGCAACTATGCACCAGACATTACTCAACATGACAGCCAACTTGAGCACCTCTGTGACCCTCAATTTTGGGAGCAGTCAAGTCAGGGGTTGGGAGGGATCTGTGTTGTCAGCATTGGAGGGTGTGCACAGCCATTGGGGAATTTTGCTCAGCCCATCTGGCTAAGATAGTGTGAGCCCACCAAACATTAATACCTATTCACTATATGCCAGCCTTGCTATTCTAGATTTTCATGCTCATGTAATTAGAGTAGCTCCAGGTCTCCCCTGTCTAGGCAGACATAGTGACATTCATGGCCAGCTCTCATGAACTCATGACCCCCACCTGCATAGAAAGAACCTAACCCCTTTTCAAGATTTTTTCCACCCAACCCTAATTACTTCTTGAAGTCCATGGGGATGTTCCAAATATTCTTGTGAATCGATCTAGACTGAGTCATGACTACCACCCCTGCAGCCTGACATTCTCTCTTTACTGTTGATTTCGCTGCCCCATGCTTATGTTCATGGCCACTGCACACTCCTGATGACCCCTACCTCTCCTGGCTGTGGATCAACTCTTGGATACTGGTCTCAACCTTCCAGGCACTTGGCTACTCAGCAGTTGGCTGCAAAATGAGAAGAGTACCCCCCACACTCACACCAACTTCCACTGCCACAAGCTCCCACTATTAGAAGGCACCATGGCAGGGAGGCCTGGGCTTAAAGACACTGGACAGCTGGCTCATAGAACAGTACCTTCTCTTACACAGATAGCCCTTCCCATTCTAGGATGTGCAGAGCCCTCCAGAGTACCAGGGTAGAGACAGGTTCAAGAAAAACCAAGCTGGCCATTTTTAGAATTGCACCTTCTCTCCAACTTAATTTGCCTCATTACTGAATCAAATTCATTGTGCCTGATGTCCCTTTCCTTATACTGAATCCCCTCTTAGGAGGATTTGAAGGCATTCCCCTGTAATCTGACTTCTGCTGCCCTGCTCTCCCCTCCCCATATTGTTCTCAAGATAAACCTGCAAACACAGGACCACTTTCAAGGACCTGGTTTAACTTTTAATACTGGGAGCTTCCTCACCCCCTAGAAAAATCCAATATACAGTTGATAAGAGGGTGGAGGGGAAAGGACTATTATCCTAATTCCACACCTTCGATCTGCCTATATTTCATAGAATTGGTGTCCTTCTTTAGATAATCTTGAGGAAACCAAGTTGACAAAGCAATGTGAGAATCTCTTCTCTAGATTTCTGGACTTCCAGTACAATCTTGGCATTATGGTGAGGTGGAAAGGACTCAGACTTTGAGGTTAGAGTAAGTTCTACTCCAGCAGCAGCTTTGACACTTAACTGTGACACTTGGGTAAGACCTCTCCAAGCTTACTTTCTTATATGGAGATAGGAAATAGTCATACTCACATTTAGGGTTGTTTTGAGGATTAAATGGAACACCTAATATACAAAACCTAGTACAATGCTGTGCACATAGTTGGCATTTGATACATCATAATTCTTATCTTGGATATTACTTTTTAAACTATGCTTAGATGTATTGGCTGGATGTAAGAGGCATGGGGGGAGGTTTCTGGAACTGCATATCGAGCTTATTGATTAGAAAAATATTTATTTACTATTCACTAAGTCCTAAAAAAGAAACATAAGTGATATGAAATTGTTTACAGTATGAAATAACAGATATATTACTGACTAATCTGCAAAGTAAAATCAAAATTATACTATTTGATAACAATATGCAGTAAAAAGAAAACAGGAAAAAGAGACAGGGAAGAGAATTTACATTATTCATGCACCTACATGTGCCAAGTAATATGCCAACATTTTTGCTGTGTTCTCTAATGGTCACATTATATTGAGGACACTGAGACTCTGTAGATTCCTGTTCTAGAAAATAATAAATGTCATTCTTTCTTTTTTCACCTTCCTGTGTATGTCTAAGACTCAGGCCTAACTACCCACTTTCTATAAAAATCCAATTCAGTGCCCATGGTTCTATGCCTCACTGGCTTTATTCCAGATGTGAAGTACCCTGGTTTACTTTGAGGGATGACTGTAGACTGCTCTTCCTTGGATTTCCACTGAGACCAACAGAATCCTGAGTCTGTACTCTAGGAGAGAAGCACCGTTGTTATGCACTGAAGGGATCCAGAGACCTGCTCTACTTGTCACTTTTCCTTCCCTTCCAGTAATTTCCAAGACAACATTCGTTGTGACCTGCTTTGATTAGGAACCCCTGGAAGTTCTAAACAATGTTCTACTTAAATACAGTAAAACTCCACTTCTAGCAGAGTACTGGGAAGAAAGGGTGGGAAGGAGGACTGGTGGAAAGGGAGAATCTCCATTCTGTGGCTCCACATGATTTGGTTCTGTGACCTTCAAAGTCTGGAAAAGAAAAGCGAGTTGATTCATAAACAACCAGAGACTAAAATACTTCTGGTTTCCTTTTATTGTACTTCTGGGAACCAACCAATTATGTTTAGAACTCTGGGTGATTAGACGGGGGTTTTTTTGGTTTGTGTTTTTGTGTTTAAACTGATTCAGGGATCATAGCAAGTTTTCTGGGCTTTTATTTTGACATTTTTGTCTAATTTTTGTCACCCAATCATAAAGAAATAGAAGAGTTTCGTCTAGAAGCCAATCAGCCAAGGCTGCAGGTCAAACACCAAAAACAAACACAAAGTGCTGAATTCCCACACATCACTACTGGGCCCATTTCCAGGACAGAATCTGAATGGTAAACGGCAGAAGGGAGGCTGGAGACTCCACTTTGCTGCAGGACTTGTTTGATCTCAGGTGGCTGAAGTATGCCTTGTGCTTCAATCGAAAGGATCACAACTTTGAGATATTAAACAAAGCCTGTGTAACCCTTAAATAAATAGAGAAAGGAGCCAAGAGTTGATGTGGTCATAATACCTTATCCTTCCATAGTACTCAAAGTGTTCAAAGCATCTTCATAAGCATTATATATTTTGATCGATTTCTCATCATAAGCCAAATAGGATTAGCCCAATTTCTCATAATTTTGTGGTTGAAAAGCTGCCAGTACTGATGTTCTTTTGAGAAAAAAATGTAGGTAGTCTAAAAACAATTAGGGAAAGGCTTAGGACCTCCCCTCCCACAAAAGAGAACTTTCCCATTCTGTGCTGCAGGTTCAGAAAAATGCTCTCTACCACCATCCTTCTAAAACATGTGCACACACATACTGGAGAGTAGTTATTCTTACACATTTATTTTTACTCTAATGCTTTATACAAGTAAAAACTTGAAGGACACGCCACAAGATCTATTTAAAAATACTTTCTTCTCCCTTTTTGTGTTCTGTTAAATTTGAGAACCCAATTTAAAGCTAACAGATAAAATAATGGAAATAACATAGCCCTGCATGCTTATAATTTTATCTCCCCTTCCAAGAAAGTCAAAATTAAATTCCATCCTGAGGAATAATTCATGCTGGCCACCTAGATGCCTACTAACTATTTCTCCGATTTAGAAAAAAATAAAAGATTTTACAGTGGTGCCTCAGTTTTCGAACGTCTCCATTGACGAACATTTCGGTTTACAAATGCTGTGAACCCAGACGGAAATGCTTCGGTTTTCAAACCCGCCTCGGAAGTCGAACATGCCACACGGCTTCTGCTGAGGGCAAGATCCTGAGGCCCAGCTGTCAGCTGTGGATCCCTCGGCTTTCGAATGTGAACTTGGACAGTCTTCTGGAACAGATTACATTAGAAAACCAAGGCACCACTGTATTCTGATTTTCAGGTGCCTTAATTCTGTAACATGTATATGGTTGCAGCATTTTTTTTTTTTAATCCTCACCTAAGGATATGATTTTCATTGATATGAGAGAGAGGAAGGAAGAGGGGGGAGAGAGAAACATTGGTGTGAACCATATCATTTGGTTGCTTCCCGCATGCACCCTGGGGATGGAGCCTATAACCGAGGGACGTGCTCTCGCCTGGAATCGAACCTGGGACCCTTTAGTCCACAGGCCGACACTCTAACCACTGGGCCAAACCAGCTAGAGCAGTTGCAACATATTTTTACATTTTTTTGGACATCAATATGGCATAAATCTCAAATAATGGTAATAGATGACAACAAATTCTAGAAATATAGACAGAGGTTTAGATTGACAGGCAAAAAAACAAAAATGAGAGTTTTCTACTAACTCATAGCACCCTTGTGGTTTACTCTACTCATCTACAAAAGGTGGTGAGGTAGAACAGGTCTCTCTTGGGAGGCAAAAGACCAGAAATTTACCCTTCCTGTGCCTTGTAACTTTAGGGGATACATTTAACCTCTGGATAGTGTTCATGAAATGGGGAATAAAAACACCTTACCTATTTGAAAACAAGGAATTGGGTCAATTTGCTTATAGTCCTTTTATTTCTTAAGATTTTTTAAAATTGAATTTATTGGGGTTACCTTGGTTAATAAAATTATATAGTTTTCAAGTGTACAATTCTAGATTTACGGCCCTTTCATCAAAGCATTTAACTCTAAAACAATCTTGTAGATGAACTCAAACTGAAACCACAAAAATGTGTCTTAAATTTTTTTAACAGTCAAACCTCAGCATGGATTTCATACGGATATTTAGGAGAGAGGTGAAGTAAATCACAGTCTTTCTGTCTGGCTCTCACAAACTGTTGCTCATCTTAATAAAGTAACCCAAGCACCCGCTATGGATGAAGCACAGAAGATGAAAGCCTGCTGCCTCCAGGCTGATATATATATATATTTTTAAAGGACTGGTTGTTGATCTTAGAGAAATGTCCATTTCTAAACACATATTTTTAAAACTCCTCCTTTGCTTTTATGTTTCCTAAGTTACCATAAACTGAACCTACACAAACACTTTATTTGTACCCTCTTCGTGTCTGGGATGAAAATGCTAAGCGATCTTAGATCCTAACCCGCCTGCTAGCTCCCTGAGATGGGCATCTGCTCCTTCCTCACCCTCCTGTCTTCCCCCATCCTGAGCTCTACCTCTCCTACGGTAGGGACATAAAAGAATGTTGAACTGAATTGATCTAACTCCCTCATTCAGCTTGTGCTTTAGCTCTTGCTAAATGTTTCTTAGTTCTAGTTGGGAGCCAAAGCATTAAGAAGATTTTAAAAACTAAAAATGGTACTAAAAGCAGCAAGTCCGAGTCCAGAAGAGTTTATTTCTATCTCAAATTAAGAATAAATGAGAGTGATAGAATTAAGAAGTACACCTTGGTAGTTACGGAACAGTCACAGAGATGTAAATTACAGCATAGGGAATATAGTCAATAATATCCTAATAACTATGTATAGGACCAGGTGGGAACTTGGAATATTGGGAAATCACTCTGTGAGCCTCTAACCACTGTGTTGTACATCTGAAACTAATACAGAATAATACTGAATTCAAACTATAATGGAAAATAAATAGATGAGAAATACTTAAATGGCCATTAGAGTACTATAAAATGCTCCAGTTATTTGTGTGTTTCCATCACTGGTCAGGGATCCCATTTGGAGGTCGTCTGCAACTTCAAATTTACATAAGAAAGGCTTTATTGCAAAACATCAGAGTCACTTTGCAAATTCAAAATATCCAGGTAAATTGTTCATTTTTATTAGTATTTGTAAATTTTTTTTCCCAAAATCACTTTTAGTAAAGCTCATTCTTAATAAAGCCTTGACTTGGAAACTTTTGATGCACTTCTGAAGTAGAAGGTATAGGGAAATACAGAAGGTGTAGTTATCCTTGAAAATAAGAGAAGTGATGCACGTAGAAAATATGCAGCTTGTTCAGTATCTCCAGGGTGATATAGGTTTAACTCATTACTTGGGAGACTTCATATTGACTGTAGGGTTCTAGTAGCTGATTTTCCAATACAGGGATGCCTGCCAATCTGCTATAATTTCTCTCTAAACTTTGATAGGGTCTCCATCAGCATTTTGATGCCTCAGAGAAAAGCTGTTTTGCCTTTTCACAGAATCCACTCTAAGGGAAAGGCTGTGAGAAAGTCACGGGCTCCGCATATCAAACACGAGAGCTCCCTCTACAGAGGTTACCAGCAAAAGTGCCCTGCAGATGGTTGCCCTATGCTGGGCCCAGAATGACACCAACAAAATAAAAACAAAAACAAAACAAAAGGAAGCTCTGTTGGCTTCTTTTCAGGAGTACATCATAGGGTGGGAGTGAGAAGATAGAAACACTCCGTTTGCCAAGCAGAGAAGAGTATGAAAGAGAAGTTGTGTAAGAGAAAGGAGCGTATAGAAGCAGATTATTGCTTTTGTTTTGCATAAAGTTTTCCTGTAATAACAATGACCAAGTTCGTTTATTTCAAGCTATTCATATCCGTGGTTTTCTCCCACCCCGCCTTCTCTCTTCGTTTTAAGTGAGAAAGGCACAGCAGAAGGGGCGTCATGAGGACCAGGAGGGAGAAACTTAGAGAACAAAACAGCAGCAAGCGGGCTTCCCAGCGCCCTGCCGAGGCCCGAGGCCCGTCCCACCACATTCCTGGGCCGTGGTGGGCTGGCCAGATGAAGAGCTTCAAGGTCATCAAAGGAAGGAGAAATGAGGAGTTGCCTGAATCTGTGTTGATTGGTGCATTGCACAGAGCAAGGATGAAACGTAAAACTCAAAGGGAAAGAGCAAAGAAGATGAGGAATTATATTCCTGAAGAAACTGTGCAGCTTGGGAACTGTGAAATGTCATTGGCAGGTAGCCCATTACCTTTAAGAAAATGTGAAGTATGTGCCCTGCAGACAAAGGGGACCCACTGTAAACACAGCTCAATAACTCTTTCAAATGAGAGAGAGGGTTTGTATTTACTTTTCAGAGACATTGGGTCACCCTGCCTTACACTAAAAGAAGGAAATGTCTCTAACACCTTAAAGCCTTGAGTGCATACCACATACCACAAAACCTGAAGATGGCTGGTAATGGGCACAGCGGTCACTGGAAGGCAGCCGCTGGGCAGAAGCATCCGGTGGGCAGTAAGCTCTGATGACTTCCAGGTTAACTTAGGTTCTCTTCCCAGACGTCGGCGTGTATTCCTCTGTTTGAAAGGTAAATCTGTTATTATTAAATCAGGCTATTTTTTTAACCTTCAAATCAAAAATGAAGAGTGGGCAAAAGCTTTCTGTCCACCTCCCACCCCAAATCCCCATCTCTACAGGGAGAACCTGGAGTACTCACAGTGTTTAAATACTTTAATTGGGTTTTCCTGGAAAAATAACATTTGGGCATCAAGTGAGACAGGATTCTGGAATATGTTTGAGACAGTGAAATCTTCTATCATGTTTTATTTTGAGAGAGAATGGGGAAGAAGGGAAAAGGAAAATTAACTAAATACTAAAAAGTGAATGGATGACTGGTAGGTAGATAAATAAAATCTGGTACATCCATACAATTGAATGCTCTTCGGCAATCTAAAAAGGAATAAAATAATACGACCTCATGGATGGACTTCAGAAACACTGTACTAAGTGAGAGAAGTCGACAGGAAAAAACCCACATATTGTACGATTCCATTTATATGAAATGTCCTGCAAAGGTAAAGCTATAGAGACAGAAAGCAAAATAGTGTTTGCCGGGGGCTGGGGCTGGGGCTGGGGCTGGGTGACTGTAAATAAGAATGAGAGATCTTATTGGAGTGATGGGAATGTTCTAAAATTGGGTGACAGTGATGATTGCACAACTCAGGAATTTTACTAAAAATCCTTGAATTATATACTTGAACTTTATGGTGTGTAAATTATACCTCAATTAAGTTGTGTTTTTTTTTAAGTAAATGGATGATTTGGTGGAAGCAGCCACAGATTTGATTTTATAAGATTTTAAAAAAAGGTTTTTAAAAATGTAAATATGTGTCTTCTCCTTTAAACTCTCTTGGATAGGTCTGTACCTAATCCAACTAATAAGAATACTTTTTTTCTTAACTGAAGTGTTTCACATGGTCCACCCCATATTGGAGCTATTTGTGTGTGTACCTGTCTCTCCCACTAGACTGAGATCTTAGAAGAGAGGCCCCTTTTTGTATCTCTTTTATACCATCCTCAGTACTATGCACAGTAGCTTGCACAGAGTAGATGATGAACAGTTTCTGATTTGAAAACATGATATTTAAGAAAGGAAAAGGAGCGTAAATGTGGCAAGAGAAAAGATGAATTATCCAGTTAGATACCATGCAAATAAACATGTTTTCTCTAGAAAACCAACTTTCAAATAGAGGCCTATTAAAAAGAACATTTTTAGAGAGACTCTAAGTCTTTAAAGGAAGGAAATAAAGAACTGTAGGTAAAAATAAAAAACCGGAAACAAGAGTTTATCCATTAATATATCACAATATTATACCTCGTTATGCAAATATTTTTCTTTCTATGACCACTAGTCTCTCTACACACACACACACACACACACACACACACACACACACACACACACATATGCACACACCCCAGAAATCACACATAGGAATAGAAGGCAATGCTAAGCACTGAGTCATGGGGCCTGGTGCAGGGCATTGTCAGCAGATGCCTGAGTGAAAGGACACATCTTTAATTGCTCAATATTTATCAATGAATAAAATACAGTCCTCGTGCATGGCATTTTGTTGCAAAGACAACTCAGCTGAAACATGGTTCTTCTGTGTCATAAAGGATATCTCTAGATTTAAAACTACGAACTAGAATGGTCAACCAAGAGTTTCCACTAGCCATATGTTTGGTTTGATCTTTTTGACAAAGCTTTTTTAAGACCATAAGATTCAGGAGCCACTCCAAAGGGCAGAGTCCATGCATCTACCCATGTCAGCAGTAGTGCCTAGGACAAAGGTTCACGTATAGAAATAACCAAGTAAACATTGGTCAGATTTAAATTTGAAAAAGAAAGAAAGGAAGGAAGCAGGGAAATAAGGAAGAAAGAAAGGGGGAAGGGAGGGAAAAAAGGAGGGAGACAACAATACTTGAAAACAGAAGTTTAACCATTAAAGAGGTAGAAAAATAGCACCAATTCAATTTTACAGTTGATTAATTTGTGTGGAGAGCTGGGGAAGCTAAAAGATGACAACTATTGTCACGTTTTTAAAAGAATTATTATGAAGAAACATCAAATAATTATTCTAGTCCTCCAAAGAGCAGAGAAACAAAGAACGTACACTTAGATTGCCAAAAAAAAAGGAAGTTCAATTAGCCATAAAGCAAGCTTGTCAATAAGAGTAACTTAGCAGGTTCCTAAGAGCCAACATACCATTCATCCCTGCAGATGTCTGAGAAGGCAATTATGATTTTTTTTTTAGTTAGAGTAAATACAGACCTGTCCAAGGCAAGAAGTTAGTTGAACCAGGAACCACTTCTGCTCCCTTCCTGATGTCTGATTTTATTCAATTTTCTAATGCTTATCTTGTAAATATGCTTGTAATAACCTGCCCTCTTGCTAGCACCTTCTTGTAAATGAGATGCCTATCTGGGCTTATCCCAGCTAAATAAACTGAATTCAATAAAACCCATCCTGGGTTATCCTCCAGGAGAGTTATTACTCCACTAACATGCTACTGTTGCTACTGTTACCTAATGCTTTAACTTCTCCTTTAGGCTTGAGTTATGCTGCGTTGTTGTATATCTAAGATAAGAGGCTGTCTGGAGTCTGTTCAGTGTTATCGGGTAACACACAGTGACTTTTTTATTGAAGGCACTCCATGAGTACCTCTGCACTGATGCAGGTTTTATTGAAACTAATTCAGAGACTGTGTGCGTGTATGTGTGTGCACCTACATATGCACGCACACTCATGTATACATATATATGTAACAATATATGTATTTTTTAAAGATAAATGCTGAGCTGAAAACAAAGTCTCTTCACAGTTAGCTGATAATCTCATTAATCAGTCAGACCAGTATGCCCTGTGTTGTATTAATCTAGTTTAAAGCTTAAAGTAAGGACACTAGTCTCTTAAATATACGCCAGCACAGTGGGAGCTTGCTGTCCCTCCATACTGACCAACCCAGCCTCTGCCTACTCTGCCACTTCAGATCCTTGAAGATATAGCAATTCCTAACCATGAGGTCCATAGACAGGTAGACCTTCACAAAGTTAAAAACCAAATGGAAATTTTACATTTCCTACAAAGGCTACAATGAGCAACCAGCCTGCCTTCTTCGATTTTGAATTTTGTCAACTCCTTGAATAATCCTAATTATCTCATACATAGAAGCTCTAGTTGACATGATACATGATTCTGATGAATCAATTACTGGAGAAACGTAATTATTCCTTAATATTGTCATTTGATAGGAGAAAATATTTCAAAAGGTAGAACCCCAAAAAGAAAAAAAATATCAAGTTCCCTGGTGATAAAAATGTTTGATGCCCCTACCGTGAAAACAGCAGCAGGGAACAGGAGAGAGTTGGCCTGGGAATCATAATTTATTAAATGAAAGCATACCCCCACATCTTGTGAAATAAAGTCCAACTAAAAAAAAGTAAAAACACATGCCATTCTTCTTCCACTTTCTGCCCCATGATTCAGGCCCCAAATTCAGCACAAACTTGAAAAAGTCTAAAACTATTTCTTTACCACATAGACCCAGATTTTTGTCAGACAAATATTCCATGTCTGTTTCTCCTGCCCATCTTCTTACATCCATTCAGAGAACACAATTTCCAAGAAAAAAATGTGCAATAAGTAGGTGGAAGATTAGTGTCCACATTTTGATGCTTCCAACCAAGGACAAGGAGAGGGAAAATGTACCCAGATTTTTGCTGTGTGGAGACTATGGGCTTCAGTGTACTCCACCAGCTGTGAGTATAGAGGAAAAGATGCCACCTCAATAAAGTAACAATGTTGTAGGACAATGACAGCTAGAAACTGGAAATTAAACCGGTAGTCCTCTGAAAAGTTGCCTTCAAAGCTGTAGATAAAGGAGTGTGACCATCACAAGATTTTAAAAGGTTGCAAACAGGAAAATCCACATGTTTTATTTGGAACATCCATAGAATGGAAAATTATTTGGCCATAAAAAAGAGTGAAAGACTGACACATGTTAATGATGAAAGGTGGAAACATTATGCTAAGTGAAATAAACCAGATGCAAATGATCACATATTATACAATTCCATCTATATAAAATATTCAGAAAAGGTATGACTATAAGAGATAGAAATTAGAATCATGGTTGCCCAGGGCTAGGAATGGATGAGAATGGGGCATGACTGCAAATGGACACAAGAGATATGTCTGGGGTGATGCAAATATTCTATCATTGGATTGTGGTAATAGTTGCAGAGCTCTATACATTTACTGAAAATCACTGAGCCGTACATTTAAATGGGTGAATTTTATATGTAAGTTATACTTCAATAAAGCTATTAAAATATTTTTTAAATTTTAAATCATATAACATGTTCTCTGGTGCATCCTCAGCACCCATCACAGTTCTAACCACATAATAGGTACTTAATACACACTTACTATATAAGTGGGTGAATAAATGAATACAGTGATAATCAAAGAGCACAAAAACAATTTTGTGACTTACAGAAAGACCTGTGCATGCATGTTGAAAAGATTCATTATATTCAAGGCAAAAATTTTATGAAGCCTAAACAGGTATTTTGGCTGTTAAAAAAGTATTGTATTGAAGAAGAATTGCTACAAGAATTAGTAAACAAAAGTTTACTAAGGGTAGACTAATATCAGGAGAGAATGGAGAAACATATACAAAATTTTTAAGGGAAAAGAGTGACCTCCAGGGCATTTTCAAATATATAAGGCTTTAAAATATATATATTAACTATATACCTCTCATGAAAATGTTATTTAATATAATATGACTGGATAGGTTAAGAGAAGCTGCAGTTACTAACAACCCAAAACCTCAGTGGCTTAAAACAACACAAGTTATTCTTTGATCACACTTAGTACCTATGGATGGGGGGAGGAAGTTGGGATCATCTGCTGATTGCTGTTACCCAGAGATCCAAACTCATGTGGAAATACCATCCTGAACTTTCACAGAGGGAAAGAGAGCTCTGAAGAGTTCCCATTAGCAAGTCCATTCACAACTCACTGGCTAGAACTAGTCATTGTCCTCAACCAACAAAATGAGAGCTGATAAATGGAACTCTACTTTGTGTCTAGAACTCTGGAGGGGTGGAAACAGAAAATGGACTGGTTAGGGACCCCAGAACTGGAGGAACCACATTGACGCAGAACACCTTACAACCAAGCCCTCCTCCACCCACGAAGACAGCTACCCACGTCCTGCATTTAGCAACAGAAGGCAGTTCAGCTAGGCTCATTCCTTCCCCAGATTGAGTGGTAGTCCCTTAACAACACCAAGCAAGCTTAACAGCTTGGTCAAGGGGGGAAAGTGTTAAAGGGGAGCCCCGTTGACGATAAGAAGTTTGGGCAGTTGGTTCTTCCCATATCATGCCTGACTCTCCCTTTCTCCTACAAAGAGGCATTGGGTGGCCAGGCAGTGAGCAAGTGTATCCCACCACAACAGTGCAGGGCAGGATATGTTAACATATAAATTTAATAAAACCCAATTTCAAAATACCAACAGGTTTTGGGGAAGAGAGGAGGAAGAGAATGAGAAAAGCTGATTCTAAAACTCATATGGAAAAATAAACAAGAATAGCCAGGACAATTCAAAGGAAAAGAAAGTTATGAGCATTTAATTAGTTATTGTTGGAACTAATGAACAAGTTCAGTATAGTTGCAGGATATAAAATCAATATACAAAAATCTGTTGTTTCTATATACTAAAAACAAACTATCAGAAAGAGAAATTCAGAAATTCAGAAAACAATCCTATTTATAATTGCATAAGAAAGAAACAAATACTTAAAAATAAATTTAACCAAGGAGGTGAAAGACTTGTACACTGAAGTCTATAAGACATTAATGAAGGAAATTGATTAAAAAATACAAATTTGTAGTTACAAAATAGTCATATGGATGTAAAGTACAGCATAGGGAATATTATTAGTAATAACTCTGTATGGTGCCATGTGGGTACTGGAATTACCAGGGTGATCACTTCATAAATTATATAAATGTCTAATCACTATGCTGCATACCTGAAACTAATATAAAATAATATTGAATGTCAACTGTAATTGAAAAATAAAAAATAAATAAAATAGACTGTTACCAAAGAAAGGAAAGAAATTGAAGAAGACACAAATAAATGGCAAGATAAGTATTTCATGGTCATGGATTGAAAGGATTAATATTGTTAAAATGTCCATGGTGCCCAAAGCAATCTATAGATTCAATGTAATACCTTTCAAAATTCCAAAGGTATTTTTCACAGAAATAAAACAAACAATCCTAACATTTAAATGGAACCACAAAAAGCACCAAATAGCCAAAGAAATCCTAAGAAAGAACATACCATGAGGCATCACATTACTTGATTTCAATATTACAAAGTTGGAGTAATCAAAACAATATGGTATTGGCATGAAAACAGACACGTAGATCAATAGAACAGAATTGAGAGCCCAGAAATAAATCCAAGTATCTATGGTTAATTCATTTATGACAAAGGACCCAAGAATGTACAATGGGGAAAGGACAGTCTCTTCAATAAATGATGTTGGGAAAACTGGACAACTACATGCAAAAAAATGAAACTGGACAAACGTGTTACCCCATACACAAAAAATTAATTCAAAATGGATTAAAAACTTGAATGTAAAACCTGAAACTATAAATTTCTAGAAGAAAAAACGAGAGGTAAGCTCTTTGACACTGGTCTTGGCAATGAATTTTTGGGTCTGATGTAAAGGTAACAAAAGCAAAAATAAACAAGTCAGCAAACTAAAAAGTTTCCATACAGTAAAGGAAGCCATCAACAAAATGAAAAGGCTACCTACTGAAAGGGAGAATACATTTTCAAATCATAGATCTGATAAGGGGTTCATATTAAAAATAAATAAGCAATTGATAGAACTCAGCAAAAATAACAAACAATCCGATTTTAAAATGGGCAGAATATCGGAATAGACATTTTCCCAAAGAAGACATAGAGATGTCCAGCAGGTACAATAGTCCTTCCCCATCCAAAGTTCCACTTTCCATGGTTTCAGTTACTTACAGTCAACTGTTGTCTAAAATTAGTAAATAGGAAATTCCAGAAATAAATCGTTCATAAGTTTTAAATGGTGTACTATTCTTAGTAGTATGACGAAACCTTGCACTGTCCAGCTCTGTCCCCTGGGACGTGAACCATCCCTTGGTCCAGTGCATCCCCACTGTACATGCTCTTACTCACTTAGTAGCCATCTTAGTGATCAGATAGACTGTCCTGATATCACCCTGCTTGTGTTCAAGCAACTTTATTTGACTTACTAATGGCCCCAAAGCACAAGAGTAGTGATGCTGGCAATTCGGATATGCCAAGGAGAAGCCTTCAAGTGCTTTCTTTAAGTGAAAAGGTGAATACAATTCAATAAGATATTTTGAGAGAGAGAGAGAGAACACTCACAGAACTTTTATTATAGTATTTTGTTATAATTATTCTATTTTATTAGTAGTTATTGTTGTTAATCTCTCACTGTGCTTAATTTATAAACTAAACTTTATTATAATGATCTATGTACAGGAAAAAACATAGTATATATAGGGTTTGGTACTATCCAGGATTTCAGGCATCCACTGGGGGAGTCTTGGAACATATCTTCTGCAGATAAGAAGGGACTATTGTACACGAAAAGATGCTCAACATCACTGATCATTAGGAAAATGCAAATCAAAACCACAAAGAGATATCACCTCATACCTGTTAGAAAGCCTATTATCAAAAAGACAAGAAATAACTAGTCTTGATGAGAGTGTGGAGAAAAAGCAGCCCTTGTGCACTGCTGGTGGGAATGTAAATTGGTGCAGCCACTGTGGAAAACAGTATGGCAGTTCCTCAAAAATTAAAAATAGAACTCCCGTATGATCCAGCAATTTTACTTCTGGGTATTTATTTATCCAAATAAAATGAAAACACTAACTCAAAAAGACATATTACACCCCCCCCCCCCCATGTTCATTGCAGCACTATTTACAAAGGCAGAAACAACTTAAGTGTCCATGGATGAATGAATGAATAAAGGAAATATAGTATAAATATACAATTCAGCCATAAAAAAGAATGAAATGTTGCCATTTGTGACAACATACATGGAACTAAGGGCATTATACTAAGTGAAATTTGGCAGAGAAAGACAAATACTGTATGATCTCACTGGTACGTGGAATGTAAAAAATATACATATATGTACATATATATGTGTGTGTGTGTGTATATATACACATATATATCACAGATACGGAGAACAAATTGGTGGTTGCCAGAGTCCAGGGTGGCGAATGCACAAATGGGTGAAGGGGGTCAAAAGGTACAAACTTCCAGTTATAAAATATTCAAGTTTGGGATGTAATGAACAGCATGGTGACTATAGTTAATTATATTGTATTATGTATTTGAAAGTTGCTAAGAAAGTAAATTTTAAAAGTTCTCATCACAAGGGGAAAAAAGTGTGACTGTGACTTTGTGACTAATACCTACTTGATATTAAAACATTAAAATAACATGTGTAATGGTTTCCTATTGCTTCTGTAATCAATTATTATAAACTCAAACAACACAAATTTATTTTCTTATATTTCTGGATGTCAGGAGTTTGAAATGAATCTTCCTGGGCTAAAATCAGATGTGAGCAAGGCTGTGTTCCTTCCTGGGGGCTCTGGGGAAGAATTTGTTTCCTTACCTTTTCCACTTTCTAAAGGTCATCAATTTTCTTGGCTCCTGTCCCCTGCTTGTATCTTCAAAACCAATGATATTGCATTTCTCTGACTATTTGTCTATAGTCACACCTTCCTCTCACTCTGAACACAGATGGAAAAATTTCTATGATTTTTAGGGCCCATGTGATTAGATTTTGCCCATTCAGATAATCTAAGAAAATATACCCCATCTGAAGGTTTTTGCCTTGACATATTTGCAAAATATAATGTATACAAGGACATACTCATTCAGAATTGTTTGTTATAGAAACGTGTTAGACATAAACAAAATATCCACTAACGGGTCTCAGGTTAATTATGATAATCCATAGATTCGAATGCTCTGAAATACCCTTCAGCCATCAGAAAGAATGAAGTAGCATCTATGCGCTGTTACAGATGAATCTCCAAGATAAATTTTAACTTAAAAAACAGCAGAATAGCACACATGGTATGTTAACATTCATATTAATTACAGATCAGTTTCCAAGACCAAGTAGGAATAACTTTTAAATGATATGTTTCTCTCTTTTTGCCTTGAATCATCAAAAGTTGATTACAACTACATTTCTGATACTAAATGTTATTGCTATAAATCATCTTTTAGGCATGCTAATAGAATATCAAGTGTAAGCCAGCAGAATTTGTGTGGGTAGCTCCTCCTTTTTTCCCACCTTTCCCTAGCAAATATTCTGGGAAATGAGGCACTTTTTTCCCTGAATTAAGTGTGCTTCACTGTGACATCATTCCTTCTTCTTTCACCCGATACTCCAACTTGGCCCAAAACCCGGAATACATTCTTTTCCCATTGGAACCTAAACTTTCAAGAAAATGATCTTTTAGTCACACTAAAAGAGCCTTCAATCTAAAGGTTAATTTTCATAATTCCCTAAGTGTCTTTTGCAAACTCGCTTGGCAAAGTTTCTGAGAATGGTTATAGGTTGCCTTACCCGTCTGTTTTCAGAGATGCTGTATGATATGAATAACTGGAAAGAGAGACTTTCTGCAGTTTAGGGGCATATTTGCAAGACCTGTTTTCCAGAATGATCGTAGACTCCTTGGTATCTGTGCTTTTCCTTTGCTTATTAGATATCCCGCATTAGAATATGACTCAGCGAAGTAATACAGCCACAGTCTCTTTTTCACTCTTGATCTGGTTCATCCTCAAATCTTTGTCTACCAGGAAATGTGATTATTAAAATGACAGTCCTGGAACGCAGATAAGGAAGGACACTCTTCCCGCAGACATAGGCAATATAACAAGGCCAATCCATGCATTTTGCTATTTGGCTTTATTTTCCATGTCATTCATGGTAGACACCAGTCTTTATGACTGTCAAGCAAGTGACACACTTCTGCCCACTGCATTTTGGTATCGGAATCACCAAGGAACACCCGACACAGTCAATCTGTAGATGAAACACTCCCTACTCACATAGAGAAAGACACAGAGCAAGATCAGCTTTGGGAGTGCGCACTGGTCCCCCATAGCCAGCGGGTCCCTCCTGGAAGCAATTAGCTTGCATGCACTCCTCTTATGCCTCTGAATGAAGGAACCCATGCCCTCCTGTAAGGGAAAGATATAGTAGCGGGCCATGTGCCATTTAACACATGTTTAAACAGAATAAAGGGGTAAACACTGAGTCTGAAAGATCTTCCCAACACGAAGCAACAAGCCCAACACAGGCTGTAAGGGCTCCTTATTTCTTGGTAAGGAAGTGTTCTGGGCCCAAGGCCCATTCTTACGTGGCTGAGTGGGAGTCGAAAGATTGCATGCACAAGACTGTCTTTTCCAGCAGTGACTCTGTAACTGGTGACGGTTTCCTCCATTCCTGGGAATGGCCCTCTGCACAGACCATGTCTATTTATAAGATTCTGTTTCTCTAGCTATAGGTGTGAACTGATGGCTGACCTTATCTCTCCTTAGCCCAAATTTTTGTTCCAGAAGTAAGGGAAGAGAGGCATCCTCTCTCTGGGGTGGGAAACATAGAATGGGAAACCCAGGAGCTGTTGGTTGCCATGGGTTTTGCTATGTGGATAAAGCTTATTTGCAGGAGGCAAGATTTAAGGCAACAACATAGAGACAAACAGAAATGAGACACTAGAGAACGAGAGGCCTAGTGGCCTTGAAGTCTTGGTTCCAGTGGACCCTGGGCTACATTGCATCTTTGTCTTTCCCATAGTCATGTGAAGTGTTCCAATAATTCTCTACATCACCCACTTCACCTCAGCTAATAGGTGGAAGTGAGTTTCTCTAACCAAAACTAGCCCTGACTGATGCACTTGGCTTACATGAATATACCTACCTTCTACTGTAACACATGAGCTCTGGACATGACTCTTTGGCTCCACCACTTATACTCTGTTATCTTGGGATAGTTATTTAACCTTTTATGACTCAGTTCACCCATCTGCATTGTGGAGGTAATAATAGAATTCAACTCAAAGGATTCTTAAGAGGTTTCAATGAGTGAATGAATGAAAATAGCTTATAACAGTGTGTGAATCATAGTAAGTGCTCAAAATGGTAACTATTATTATTACCACATATCATTATACTCATATATATCATAATATGTAAAATATAACATAATATAAGCTAGTAATATGTTTAGAACTATAATAAGAGCAAACTTTTTGCGTGCCAGACATAGAGCTAATTTAATCATCTCATTTAACATTCACAAAACCTATGAGGTAGGAAGTATTATTAACCCCACATTACTAATAATGAAATGAAACAATTTGCCTAGTCATAGAGCTAGAAGTTGACAGGATTAGTAATTGGAGCCATGTGTATGAGGATGTATAATATATGTAAAGAAAAATGTACAAAATTAAATGTTCTGCTAGATGGATTTTCACAAAGTACGTATCATGTGACCATCACCCAGGCAAAGGAATAAAACATTGTCAGTATGCCAGATGCCCACTTGGAGCCTCCTATCATTCTCCTTCTTGCCCTCTTCCCCCAAAACAAGCCACTCTTATGGTGACTTGTACTGTATCAAGTGAGCTGAGCTAGAACTGCATTTCTCAGAATTCCAGATTAAGATTTGGTCACAAGAGAAATGTGCTCAAGATTTGGAAGGCAGGAATAAAACAGTAGCCATTCTGCTGTGAAAGTCACTGGAGGGCACCAGTCACTGTCACACTGATGCTGACCTGCTGGCTCCCCTTGTTGGTAGGGGGGCAGAAGTCATCCCATAGCCTCCTTCAGTTCCTACCAACCTCCTCTTTCAGCTTCTCCCAGTCCTAGCCCAGGTGTATGTGTAACTCCATGGCAAAGGGTAAGAAAAAAATTATAGATAACACTTTGTCCTCATGAGCCCTGGGTCACCTTTGCCAGTGTCTATACAGGGTCTAGGCGGTCCTTATCCTCTCACCTGTCATCAAGCTTTTCCCTCCTGGCTACAGGTACTATAAATTCCCAGTCACTCAGGGCCACCCCCAAATTCAGCAAAATCACATAATATGGATTCTTTTGTGCCTGGGTTTTTTAATTCAATAATATGTTGGTGAGATTGATCCATGTTGTAGCATGTAGCTGTAATAAGTTCCTTTTCAGTGCCATTTTGTATATATTATGAATATATCACAATTAATTTATCCACTTTAGTGCAGATTGTCAATTGGAATGCTTCTAGTTTGGGTTTACTGTAAATAATGCTATGAACATTTTTGTACTTACCTCCTAGTGCATATGATAAGCATTTCTGCAGAGCATATATCTAGGAGCGGAATTGCTGGGCCATAGAGTATTCATTCATTTAACTTTAGTAGAAAATATTAAACTGTTTCCTATAGTGTTTATGCCAATTTATGCTCCCACCTAAAACCTTCTATCCATTTAGTTTTAATTTCTCTATTTGTATGATATATGAATGTTCTCTTCTTCCCTCTTGTCACCCTCTCCTTTATCTTGTTTTAATGCATTTTCTCACTTTGTCCTCTTTTTTTGAAAAACCTCTTCCTGGTATTTTGGGTGTTATTTCTGTTGTTTCGACATGTATGTGGGAAATTGTTGCGATTTTCACTTTGTCAATTACATTGGCCAAGAGATAGTATTGCATTTCAACCTGATGCCTTCCACATTTGTAGAGATCCCAAACCCCATTGTTCAGCAATGAGTCAAAAATATGCCACATCTGCATAATGCTAAAGGTTATTCCCTTGAAATGCATCATACTAAATGGAATTTTATTTCTTGCCAAAAACTTTGTGGGCGTCTGTCTCAACATTTATCTTCCTTCCATCAATAGCAGCAGCAGCATCATAATACTTCATGTTCAAACTTGCATGACATCAGAGGCTCTCCCACATGTTTCTATGGGTTTTCACTCTATGCCTGGAACCTCAGGGCCACTGTTCCCATATTTCTCATCTCCTCATCATCACAGATCAAGATTCACTTTCTTTACAAAGGTTAACCCTACCCACTAGCAAAATCACTGACATTCTCACTTAAAATAAAATAGTATATTTCTCTTGCATTGATTGGTTTTTGTCTTCTCCATTAGATCATAAAGAGTGCTCAAAAAATATTTCACAACTAACCAACCCCCATTCTTTGACGATATGTGAATTTCATAGGACTGTATATGGATTTATCTTATTTTTCATAACTTTATTCTTTCTCCTGAACCCACTCATGCATTACTTTCATAAGTTAATGTAGTCAGAACACCTCCTGCCATTCTGAGCACTGACAATGCTGAGAAAATGAATATCCTTTAAACATTTATCTTCTCTGTTGTTATGCTATGGTAACCAAAGCTGCCAGAAAAAAAACCCACAATAGCCTGTCTGCTGATGGTGTCAATCATGAAAATGCTGGTTTCTATGCCAAGAGAACTTGTTAAGAGGAAGGAACACATCTTTCCCACCCCTCTTTTGCTCTGAGAAGGGCTTTTCCCTAAGCACTTCTGGCTTCTTGGCCCATCTCTTACTTTCCACCATAGAAATAGAGTGAGTTACCTGACATGATAAATCTGGGAGAGGAACTGGACATGTACAACTCAGCGTCTTTTCCTCATGGGAGTCAGCCACGCTCCTCCATGCCAGAAGTTTTACAGGGCAAACTCCATAGAGGAACAGCGCTGCCTGAGACTGGGTGGGTCAGTCTCATTCCAAGTATTAATTATTAGTGTTAAGCTGCCCATTTTTGTGCATACCTAAATTTCTAACAGATGGACTTTTTGGTTTCTATCAGAATTACTCCTTGTCTTATGTCATAAAATTAGTCAAGAAAGGAGTGTGTTTATTGGGCCCCCCTCCAACCTCAACAGTGCTACCAAACATTTGGCTGGAATTGGCAGAAGTTAATAAGATCCCAAGGCAACGCCATTCTCTCTGAATGTGGGCATGGTGGACATTTATTTTCTCCCTGCAAACCTGTGCTAGAGTTAGCACTCACAGTGGCTGGCCACAGTGGTCCCCTACCTTCTGTCTCTAATAAACTGCTAAGTTCTTCTCATTCTACTGTCCTTTGGCCTAAAACCACAAACCAATCTGCAGGAATATATCCATCCCACAGTGATCAACCAATGCCTTCCTTCATTAGGGCAGAGCCATTTCCCAGCCCTCATGATTCTATAAGCCTTTATTGAATGACAACTATGCACACATTGTGATCCTACCATGACACTTATCTCTTACTTTGCAAAAGCACTAAGGACATTCTAATTTATGTCCATTAAATTGCATTTTTTTAAAAATATATCTTTATTGATTTCAGAGAGAGGAAAGGAGAGGGAGAGAGAGATAGAAACATCAATGATGAGAGAGTCATTGATCAGCTGTCTCCTGCAAGCCCCCAACTGGGGATCCAGCCCGCAACCCGGGCATGTGTCCTGACCGGGGATCAAACCCCAATCGCCTGGATCCTAGGTCGACACTCAAACCACTGAGCCACACACGGCCGGGCTAAATTGCATTTTTGTAGCCTCTTTCTTTTAAGTAGCTCCCAGCAAGTGGGATTATCACAGTGGAGCGCTTCTTATGCCTCAAAGGAAAGGAGTCTTTTAGTCCAATCTATAAATGTATACTTTGGAATTGCTCTGGATATTGGCTATATCTCTACCAATCAGGAAGCTAAAGACTGTTTTCTAACAAACAAGTTTAATTTAAATCAAATGAGTGTGGCAAAAGTCAGTCTTGACATGGAACATTGCAGCCTCATTCCCTTACTACAAAATGACCCAGAGAACCTAAAAACAAGTCAGAAATGTAGACACAAGTGAAATCATCTTTCACTCGTTCTTTCCTCTCACTTCCCACTCGTACCCACCTAGTTTCCAGGCCTTTCTTTAGTCTTCTATGCCCAGATCTGGCCGATGCATATAGAAATAGAATCTCCCAACTTTCTCTCTCTGAGAACAACTGAGTGTATTTTATAATCTCAGCTCTTGTTCCCAGAAAACCAAGATCAATCTCAAAAAGCAGTCTTCTGAACTTGGCAGACACTTGTGTGGGAAAGTCTTTAAACAAAAACAAATTTGTTGACGTACTGAGACAAGAAACTCAGAGAACAGATAAAATGTTCCATGAGCCAACTCTGCCCTCAGCTTCAACATTCACAGTTTTCTCAGCCAACAGTCCGTTTCACTCTATAGATGAAGCCAACTCTTCAGCCTGTCATGATTAGGCCAAATGCTTTTACCAAAGGACCAAAAGTACACCAAGACAATCATGGAGATAATCCCTAACTGCAGAAACTTCAGGCTCTAGTGCATGGAGAAAACACCTGATCAACAACAGGAATGAAGAAAGATATTAACAGCAAACAATACACTGAGATGAATTTTATACTTCCTGTCTATGTCAACCAGTTAATTTCTTCTGGCCACCACTTTGCTCCTTTCCAAAACTATAGAGAGGGGTCCCACTGTCTTTGTTACAGTGAGTGACAATATGACAAAGCTTACTGACTTCTGCTTCAAAATAGAAATACAAATAAAGATTAGGGTTCCCCAAGGAAGGAAGTTGCTTTTCCTTTCCCAAGCAACAAGTGAAGGAGACAGGGAGAAGAGGAAAAGGTTCTGGGGAATATCAAAACAGCTGCAGCTCCTCCAGCAAGGGAAAACTATATTGTTTAGGGATAGCCACATGCCAGAGAAAGAGATACTATTAAGAAAACTGGTCATATAAAGGACCAAGACAGCCAGAAAGCAGAGTGAATCCCTTTATAACCTAATGGAAAGCACTGGAGGCTCATGGCAACCCAGTGGACTGATTTATTATCCAAAAGGTAACCTCGACCCCTAGGATTTGTGCCTGTTTCTACCTCTTCTTCCTTTGTAGTTTCTCAGAGAACAAGGGCTTAAAAATAGCACACAGGAGCCAAAACAGAAGATGCAAGAATGTCAAATAACTCCCAAGCACAATGCTGTACATTTGTGGTGCTATGGATTTTCTTGGGTTTTACATAAGAATCAATAAAAGTGGAACTAACAGAACAACCACAGATGCTCAGCCAGTACTTTCTGAGCAAGGCAATCTTTCTCTTCATCAGAAGCCCCTGTCTCCAATGATAGAAATCAATAATATGAATTAAGAATTAACAAGTCCAGTGGCACTGAATCCAAGCAGAAACCTTTATTTTCCAGGGGCTCCAAGTTCTTCCCAAATACCAATCCTGTGATTCACAGTTCTGATCAGTATGTACCTCATAGGTTAAATTTAGCTTCTAAATATCAATATCTATGTTCAAATCAAAAATGGATCCAACCATATATCAGTGGAGGGATTAGAACACATAAATCAATGTCCCATCAATCCCATCAATATAACTCAGGGCCATCATATCAGTGCCACCAAAAATGGTATTAACTAAATAGGTGACCACCATTAATGCAAGTCATGATGTCATACCATTGACAGTGTTGTTCTAATGATCCATGCCATTCCTTTGAGCCTGGACCCAGAGCTGCTGTTCACTCATGCCCCATGAAATAAACAGAACCCAAAAGACTGATATTATTTCCCCAGCTTTTCAGATAATTATAATACTTTTTGTTTTCTGAAAATAAACTAGTCTCTCCAAAGAGAAACTCATCTACAATAATTAGTTCCTTGATATCTTTTCACAAAGTACAGGATTAAATGTATCTAGTGGAACTTACAGACTAGAACTAGCATTTTTCTTACAATGGCATCCTCCAGCTCATTAACTATAATAAATTGCTAATTGTGGAATAATTTCTCTGGTATTTTATACAATTGAAATAAAACAGTTATATTCTTTCAGAAATTTACCACAAATGAAACAAGGCCAAGTTTAACAAATCTGTCAACTGTAATCTACTCCACAGAATCACAATACTGGAAAGAATCTTGAAGGTTCACCTAGTTCATTTTCAAGCCTTCATAAAAGACCAAAAGAACTGAGAATAAAGGAAAAGAAGAAGAAAAAACATCTGGATTCTAATCGTATCTCAGCCACTACCACATTTGACCTGAACAAATCACATCATCTCCCTCAACTTCAATATACATACATATGTATTGATGAGAGCATTAGACAAGACTACATCTAAGGCACCATTCAAATCAAACATCCAAGATTCTATAAAATCCGACTACTTTTAAAATTGACTGGAGAGCAAATGTCTACATCCTGCCTTAGAGATATATTCCAAAACTCTGTAACTTTTAAACTATTGGAATACTAAATGTCATAGCTGGCATCTGGGGTAATTTTACCTAAAATTTTAAGTCTGACTGTAAATGTCAAACTTCTACATAATCATTAAAAAATGAGAATAATTTTTTCTACTTGAGAAAATCTAGGAGCATGACAGAATGAGAAGACAGAAAATGTGTCACCATTTGTCCTTGTTGAACGCAATCCAAACATGACTGGAGAGCAGGTGAATAGTGTGTCTGCCCAGGGAATAGCTCATATCTGCTTTCTTTTGAATTGAGTATTTTTTTGTTTTCCATTTTATGCCCTTTTTGCCTACCTAGCCAAATAATAGCAAATATTACCTAAATCTCCCCTGTGATAGGGTAAGGGCTTATAAAATACATATTTTTATTATTTCAATCTTTATTCAAGTGATATTGTACTGCTTCATATATAGTATAAGAATGTTTTAATCCTATACGTCCTTTACTCCCTGCCCTGTGTTTATGCTATTGTTATGCATTTTAATTCTATATATCTTATGAATCCCACAATGCACTGTTACCAGCAATTTTGCCTTAAACAACCAATTATCTTTTAAAGAGATTTCAATATTAAAAATTAATTTTCTTTACTTATGGTTTCACATTTCTGGTGCTCTTCATATTTTGTTTAGATCAGGGTTTTTATCTGGTACCATTTTCCTTCTGCTTGAGGGATTTTCTTTAATATTTCCAATTGTGCAGGCCCAATGATGGATTCTTTCACTTTTTATATGTATTTTTGAAAGATACCTTTGCTGGGTGAAGAATTCTAAGTTGACAATTTTTTCCCATTACATTAAAGATATTGCTCCATGGTCATCTAGCTTTCATTGTTTGCAATGAGAGATCTGCTTACACTTATTTTTATTCTTCTGTACATAATGTGTTTTGTTCTTCTGGCTACTTTTAGGTGTTTTCTCTATATCACTGGTTTTAAGCAATTTGATTATGATGTGCATTGGAATTGTTTTCTTCATATTTCTCTTGCTTGGGATTCATTTACCTTCCTGGATCCACAGTTTATAATTTTCACCAAATTTGGAAAATTTTCAGCTATTATTTCTTCAGTTTTTTCCTACCAACACCCTCTTTCAGGGACTTTAATTACATGTGTAACAGGATGCTTAAAGTGGTCCAAATGCTCACTGATCCTCTTTCTGCTCATTCTTTTCAGTCTTCTTTCTCTGTGTTTCATTGTGAATAGTTTCTATTGTGATGTCTTCAATTTCACTAATCTTTTTTTCCAGCAATTTATAATATGCATTATTCCCATACAGTGTATTTTTTATCCTACATATTGTAGCTTTTATCTCTATAGGTTCAATTTTGGTCATTTTTATATCTTCCATATCTCTACTTAACTCATTCATTCTTTCACCCAGCTTCTTGAACATATAGAATAGAATTATAATAACTTTTTTGTGTTTTCAATGATTTTTAGAGAGAGAGGAAAGCAACAAGAAAGAGAGAAAGAATTATCAATGAGAAACATCGATCAGCTGCCTCCTGCACACCCTGACTGGAGATCAAGCTCACAACCCAGGCATGTGCCCTGACCAGGAATCGAACCAGGTCATCTCTTGGTGCGTGGTCCAATGCTCAATCAACTGGACCACACCAGCCAGGCTAGTTATAATAACCTTTTTAATGTCTTTTGTGATTTACTAAGCTTATCTTCTGGGTCAGTTTTGATTAACTGATTTTTTTACTGAATGCTACAAATGACTAATTTTACCTTTTTTGGGTTATGATTCTATTGTATTCCTATAAATATTTTGGCTTCATTCAATATTTTGGAAACAGATTAATTCTTCAAAATTGTGCTTTTAAACTTTGCTAAAAGAGACCAGAGAAACATTTAATCTAGGGCTAATTTTGTACTGCAGCTGAGACAAAAACCCTTCTTTGGGGGCAGTTGCTATTCCTGTACCTTTTGTGGAGCTCACAAAATTCTTTTAGGCATTTTTTCCCCCTAACCTTGAGGAATTTCCTTACAGGCATGCACTGATCAGTACTCAGCTAAATACTTGAGGGGACATGCCTTCTGCCCATCTCCAGAGCTCCCTCTCTGTGTGCAGCTCTCTTCTTTCCCATTACACTGTTCTGAAAACTCTAGCCTTTACCTCCCTAAATTTTCAACTCTGGCTTCTCAACTTAAGGACACCCTTTGTCTCTGCTTTGGTTACTTCTCCCTAGGACACAGACTGGAAATTTTCTTTAGGTAGTAATCTGGGGCAATTTAAGGGCTCACCTCACTTGTTTCCCTGTTCTCAGAGATCAGTGTCTTTCATTGGCTGATGTTCAATATCATAAGAACAATGGTTTTATATATTTTATCCAGAGATTCAGCTATTTCAGGAAGGAGTATAAATCTAGCCTTCATTATTTCATCTTGGCCAGAAGAAGAGTTGATCATGAATTTTGAAAATTTCTCTCTCCATAGAGTTTCTCTGTTCAAGTTTTCTATTGCTACATAACAAATCACTGCAAAAATTATTGGATTATTACAATAGTAGTATTTATTTTGCTCATAAATCTGTAGTTGGACAGAGCTCTGTGAGGACAGCTCATCTTTGCTCCACCTGACATTAATTGGATGGCTCAAAGGCTGGGAGATGGAATCATCTGAAGACTCACTCATTCACATGTCAGGCCATTGATACTGGCTATTGGCTAGGATCTCAGGTGGGGCTCTTATTAGAACACATCATGCCATTTTTTGATGTGGAGATTTGGCTCCCTCACAGCACAGTTACTGGATTCTCAAGGGCAAGTGTTTAAAGATAGAAAGAAAAAGTCATGTGAGAGCTACATCATCTTTTCTAACCTGGCCTCAAAAATCACATAGTCAAACTTTATCACATTATATTCTTCAGAAATAAGTCAGTAAAACCAGCCCGTATTCAAAGAGAGAGGACTTGGACTCCACCTTTTGATTAAGAAGTGTCAAAGAACTAGTAAACATGTTTTTAAAACTCCAAACTTTGTTTTTTATATGTTGCTTTTTTCTGCAGATTTTGCTCTTTTTTATATCACATATTTTCCACTGTCATCTGCTTCTCATTGGTTGAATGTTCATATTTATGATAGAGACACTAAAAATCTCCAAGTGTGTGGGAGGGTTTGTCTATTCTGACCTTTATTGTGTTTTGATTGGATTGTTTAAATGGAGAAACTTTAAAATATCTTTAGGTATTTCCTAAGTTAATCATATTTCCTAGGAAAATATCTCCAATCTTCTCTTTGAAGAATGAAAGATGATATTATGGGAAGAGAGCTGAGATGCCTCAGAATCCAGGATGCAAATACTGTCTAAATCCCCCTGTTTTCTGTCCAGTACCTCCATCCTCAACTGAACTTGAAGTTCCATCTGCTTATCCTCTCTGGGGAATATAACTTTATTCTTTTTCCAGGGTGAAAGAATGGCCATTCATCAGGTGGCTCATCAGAGTGTGGGAGGCAATCTGGGATCTGAATATTTCTCAAACAGACTTTGAAACAATCCTCCTTATTCAGTCTCCATCTCCAGTCCCTTCCAGAGGAATCTAGCACCACCAATCCCCAAGTCTTTGGAGAATTCCTCTCTGTAAATCAGGTGGATATCTGCTTTCCTCACTGCTGCCTTAGGATTCTATTTATTAAAGTCTTCTAAGAATCTGTCACTCATCTCCACCTGCCTTCCTGCTTCCAAAATTTTATTTTTGTTGTCTTCTCTTCCAATCTTCCTTCTTATAGATTTAGCTTTTTAAAAATTCCTTTATTGCCATTTGATGGGATTGAGGAAAGGAGCAAATATAAGCATATGATTAATCCACAATCTTTTCTCAGGTGTCAAACTTACATTTTTAAGCTTTACCTTTGAGTTACTCAATGCCAAGATTTTCCAGGTTCAGCTATCCTCCTTGCAACATCTTGTTCCCTAATTAGTCACTCTATGCTCCCTTGAAATCTGTCTAGCGCTCATTTAGCAAACCTTCTTCAATTTCTTTGCTGTCTGTAGAAATTCTGAGTGCTAACCATTTTCATGCCTTTCCTGGATGATTTGATTCTGCTTGTTAAAAAAACACTTCTAAGTTAGATTATCTACATTAAAATCTGCATCTTCAGTGTTCTCTCTAGTCGTTAATGCTTTAGGGATTCTCCTTAAAGTTTCATTTCATATTTTTATTCCTATTCCTATTCCTATCTCTGCCTGGATCACACAAATATATATATCATGTTTTCCAGCTTTATTGTTTTCTAAAAACAAGCATTAAAATATTTAACACAAGGATCACATTTACAAACATATGATACAATTTATTTCATCTATAGATAAATCAAGGTAAAATAAAATTCAAATCTTATCAGATGGATCTTGAGGGCATTATGCTCAGTGAAATTCAAAACCAGACAAAGGAAAACAAACATTGGCTGGTATCACTTATATGTGAAATCTTTTTAAAAAAATCAAACTCATAGAAACAGAGAGTATGAGAGAAGTTGCCAGGGACTGGGAGGTGGGGAAATAGGGAGAGGCTGATAAAAGGGCACAAACTTTCTTCTCTAAGATGACTGAGGTCTGAGGATCTAGCGTATAACATGGTGACTATATTTGATAGCATTGTATTGTATAATTGAAATTTGCTAAGAGAGTAGAACTTAAATGTTTTCACCAAAAAATACATGTAAATATTTAAAGTGATGGATGCATTAATTAACTAGATGGGAGGAATAATCACAATGTACACTTTAAATATCTTACAATTTGTTTGTCAATTATACCTCAGTAAAGCTGGGGAAAATAGAGCTTTCTATTAGTGTGGGAGGAGCGAAGGGGGTGAGGGAAGAGCATGCTCTCCCTGCAGTGTTTCCTTTTGGAGCACCCATTGCTCCAGAAGCAGGGGATACATTGTGGATATAAGTATATATATTTTTTAACAGTGTTGTCTTCTAAATGAGAGAAAACTCTAGATGCCAGACAGCTTCCTGACACCAGAATGCCTATGTCACCCTCACTATGTTGGCTGGTACATAAAGCCCTGGAAGACGGCCTGAGCGGATGTCAGGCACAGCCGGAGAAAAGAGCTTCAGACTGCACGCTCCTGACTCCGAGAGGACTTGCCAGTGTGAACTCGGGTCATAGATCCTCAGGGGCCTCCTGGGTAAAGCAGAAATGACAGCACCAACCCAGCCGCAAGTTCATGTGAGTACAGCCACAGCCCACTGAGAAGGTGCTGAAGGCTGAAACGCTTCATTCCTTTGGCAAAATGAACCTTCCTACTAATCTTCTCTGTGCCCCCAAATTGTGATCACTAGGTCCTTGATTTGTACAAGTAAGAGAAACGGTTTTGGACAACAAACTGTCTTGGCCCTGAGAATACTTTCTTGTGCAGTCAAGGACGGTTTATTATGGGTCTGTTCAGTGTCACAGTCAAGGGAGGGAAGGCATAAAATGCTGATCCAAGAAGCCATCTTGCTCTGAGGAGTGATGAAGTACATTTTTGTGTGCTGAGGCACTCTTATGGGTTAGATTTCTTTGCAGAACAAACCCAAGTAGGCAGGTACGGGAATAGAACGGTTCACGGAGAGATTATTAGTGAAACCAGAGGCTTATCTGGCCCTGTGTCTCGGGGGAGATGCACAAAGAGGGAGAGTTAATACACTCCAAGAAGAAAGGGCTAGCGCCTTATCCCTAATTTGATATATCACTCAGATGGTGGGTGGGAAATTCTTTCAAGTCCTCTTGGCCTGGGCAGTAAATTATTCCTCAAGTCTCTGTTTTGTGGTGGTCAGTGAGCCGTGAGTCATACAGTGACTCACAGAGCCATCATCAATGTATATTTTGGGGTGCTCACTGGGTTCTTGAGTTCATGCTGATAAGGAAAGTTAGCTTTGGTTGTGACTGAGTCTTTTTCCGAGCTATGTGTTTTCTGTGTTTTCTTAGCTGTCACAGCCATCCTGATGGTGTCATACCAGTAAGAACAACCAAAATGTAAACATTCTTTGAAACCACGCAGACAAGAACATTATGCATTTGGGGAATTTTAAATGCACACCCACATGTCGGGAACCACTATGTATTTGTAAAGTCATTTTCATTTTTAACTTCCTTTAACAAAAGGAACTGCACTGATGCTCTGTTTAGGGAAAGCTTTGTGACCTGGGACACGTCTCTTAACTTCAGAAGGCTTCAGTTTCCTCATTTACTCTCTACTCCTCTGATTCTACAGTAACACATTGTTAAGCTTCAAATAATTCCTAGAAAGAATCAGAACATACATCTCTCTCTCTAAGGGCCTTCTTGGGCCATACCTCTTTCACCCCAGGTTACATCCACTGATGATTTCTTTATGAAAAACTATCGGTTTGAGCTTAGTTTACAGGAGGTTCACAAAATATACTGACACTAGCAAGAAATAGACTATTGGAAATAGTAGAGAAATAGCAAGACTTGACTTACATCTTACCATAAAGATCAATCTGTTTGTTGTATTGGAGAATAAAATAAAGGAGATGGTAAATCTGGAGTCACTAAAACCATTCAGGAAACTATTTCAATAATCCAGAGTAGAAATTATGTTTGCTTAGACCAGAGCAGTAACAGGGAGGTGTGAGAGGTGGTTGGATTCTAGATATAATTTGAAGGTGGATCCATTAGGATCTCCAGATGGATTAGAAGTAGAGTATAAGAAAAAAGGAAGAATTATGGATGGCTCCAAGGTTGAGAAACTTGTTTGCAGTATACATTCTTAAATTTAGGAAAATCGATTACTATTGTGTATAATAAAAATCTCTGCTTGGCACTAACATTACTTACCCAATATCTATTTCCCTATCATCTTTACTACTTGAATCCCCAGATTTTTGAAGCCTCAGCTGAGCTACTTGCATTTCCACCTCCCATTCAGCTAAGCATGTCCATGAGACACAGATCTGGCTAATAAGTTGTAACCGGAAAAGTCTATTACTATATTATATTAGATGTATCTCGTGTGATTCCTCATATTCTCTCAGTATCACCTGTTCCCTAGACCCTCAGCCACTTGCTCCATCTCAGCTTTAGCTGTGGTGATGAACTCCATGTATGTGAAGCTCTATTGCCTAAAGCCAACATCCAGAGTCTCTGGAGGGCTCTGGCTCCTCCTACCACTCACAGACTCAGAGGAAAGGCCATGTTTACGGATATGGACATTGGTTTCCTTAGCAGCTGTTGAAAAGGCCAAGTAATACAACCCACAAATATGAGGGAGTTAATTCTCCAAAGTTAGAACTTAAACCAATGAAAGACAGGAAATGGGAGAAAACCAGAAGATAAATTCTCTTTCCATTTCTTCATCTATTGGACTATTCTAAAACATGGTTTTTCTATATTGCCTGTCTGGTGACATCTCACATGGCCAAAGAGTAGACTTGTTCAAACAACAGTTGTGTCTTTTAATGTTTTGTGCAGAAAAGTAGTGACCAGCATAGGAATATTTCAAGTCTCATTGGCTTCCCTCCTCACTCCTTCTTTACTTTATTCTCACTACCTCCCAATAATGCATTAGCATTTAAACCTTGCCAAAAGTCTCAATTTCTAGGGAAACTGAAAAGCAATCTCGTTTAAGACTTTTTATTTCTCTGATAAACAAAACAAGCTGGTGCAATCCTTTCCTCTTCCCACCTCCAACATGAACATGATGTCTGGAGGTACTTTGTGACCATTAGGGAAAGGCCAAGAGAATCAATGAGACACTGATTCTGACAGTATCAAGTTGCTGAACCACAGTCAATAGTTTACCTACCTGCAAACTTCTTGCATGTGAGAAAAATCAATGTTTTTAAACCACTAATGTAGGCTTTTCTAGTTGTTTGAGCTGAATAAAATCCTAACAGATCTGCCTATTCAAGAGTTGTATTTCCAAGTTCTTTAGTAGTAATCATGTCACATAAGCAAGGCATTATACTAAATAAAAGTTAAAGATTTTATCCAGCAATAATTCTGCTTGATTTAATTCTCAGTCCAGTTTCTAGTATACATAATGATTACTCCCACCTCACTTGTTTGGCCCCTTCCACAATTCTATGTACTCTTTACCATCTCTGGGGCCTCTTTAACATTCTACTTTTGTGCCCCTCTCCAACCTTCGTGTTTTTGACCTTTGAGTCCCTTTTGTTAGGTCCTTATTACAAACACATATCACATGGACCTTCTCTAAACACTGGATTCTCCAAACTTAGTTCCCATCTGTTACTGTGGTGTGTGTGTATTGTATCTATGAGAGACAACACCGTGCTATGAAAAGGGAAAAATGCCATTTAAAGCAACCAATCCGAAACACCGGCACACTCGCCCATGCACACACACTGTCTTCTAGAGACTAGTAGGGACAGAGTATAAAGGCGAAGGAAGGGGCTTCTTTTAATTCCTGGGTGCACAGAAAAGCCAGATTCCTACGTTAGTCCTCCAGTAGGCCAGGGCTTCGAATCACCTGTAACCAGTGGTAGCAACAGTGAGCCCCTCAATCCTGGAGATGCCGGAATAGACCTGTGAAGGGAAGACCCTAGACTTCTGACTGCTTCATAGATTAACAGAGTCCATCCTTTGGGAAAGAAAATGGAGGGGAGGTGGGACACCAGATTTATAGTAATATACACCAGAAATAACCCCAGACTTTCATTCCATACAGAGTTAACAGGTATAACCTTTTTTGATACTCAGGATATTTATTTCTCAAAATTATTTTATAATTAACTCAGAGTTCCACATAAAAAAGGGAAATGAGAGCACCCTGCTGCCCACCTTTCAGTGCTGCTACAGAACACTGAACCTCCTCTCCTAGCCGGCATTGTTCATCTCGCCTATAAAAGATTTGTACATGCCCCTGACCTCCAGCTCCTCAGAGATCGCCATGCTCCTCAGCTGTAGGTTGGTTTGTTCGGGGTAAGTCACCATGTATTGGACCCCCTTTGCCCTCTTCCTCTTCCCATCGCCACCCTTCCCCTCTGCTAACCACCACACTGTTGTCTGTCTATGAGCTTGTTTGTTTTGTTTATTTGTTTCTTTTTGTTTTGAGAAGTCTCTACCGACATATCTTCAAGCTCACTGATTCTTTCCTTGGCTTAGCGCAGTCTACTGATGAGCCCATTAAAGTCATTCTTTATTCTTGTTACAATGTGTGTGTTTTTATTTCTAGCATTTCTTTTTGATTCATTCTTAGAGTCTCCATCTCTCTGCTGACATTACCCACCTGTTCTTGCATTTTGTCCACTTTTCCACTAGAGCTCTCAGCATAGTAAGATAGTAATTTTAAATTCTTTTTCTGATCATTTCAAAATATTTGCCACATCTAAGTGGTTCTGTTGCTTGCTGTGTCTCTTCAGACTTTTTGTTGTCGTTGCCTTTTAGCATGCCTTCTAAATGTTGTTGAAAGCCAGATATTATGTATAGGGTAATAAGAACAGAGGTAATTGGACCTTAAGGTGAGAATTTTCTGGCTCTGGGTTACACTATGTCTATTGTTTGCTGTAGCAATAAGTGTCTGAAGCTTCAGCCTCCTCTACTGTTCTTGTTTTTGCCTCCCCTATTGTATTTGGGTTTCCCTTTAAACTTCAATAGAGTGTGAGCCTTGCATTCCTTTCAGCCGTAATTTTCTGTTACTATACAGAAGCCCTGTTGTGATAAGGTGTGTGGTGGGGGCAAGCATTCTGTAATCCTATGATTAGGTCTCGGTCTCTCAGTGGGCCTGTGCCCTGGGTTGTGACATTTACAAGTGCTTCTCAGTTTTAACCCCCCCACTCATATCTGACAGAAAAGTTAGCAGGGGCCACAGTTGGGTACCTACTTCAGTTAGAGTCTGTATAATAAATTCCTTTGAAAATAGGCAAAGAACAGAATGCTCTAGGCTTATTTCAACATGGCTACTCACCCCCCCCCCCCCAGGAATATTTTTAAATGGATGCTTCCCCTCAATCCCCTTGCTGGAAGTATAGGGTATTTTTCTTTAATCTTCACTATGAGAGAGAATCTGGTGGGGTTTCTAGAGGTTAACTCATGAAAGTATGAGGGAGCCTTCCTACTCACTTTTTAATTCTCAAGCCTCCAGCAGTTAACCAATGAAAAGTCTCAGTGTTCCTTACCGTTCCTGGCTCCAGGGACGTCTGCTACCAGTAAGCTGTGATTTTCTGGATTTGCCTGTCTCTCCAGTTTTGGGAGTGTTGGTTTGCCCTGTGACCTCAGTTCTCTGATGGGTCGAAGAAGAGTTCTTAATTTTCAGCTTGTTCATCTTTTTATCTTGCTGTGAGTTTGGGAATGACAACTTCCAAGTTCTTTATATGTTGGAGCAAAAGCTGGAAGCCTAAATCTCTCTCTCTTTTTTTTAATTCATAGGAATAAATGATTTGTTCTTGGGAAGGTGTAATATGGTATCACCTTCCCCTTTATTTAATCTGTGCAATTCCCCTTTATTTAATCTGTGCAATCAATTCTGTTCAAATTCCCATTTCGTTCATTTTCAGAATTTGAAAAAATATATTAGTTTCCTCTAAAAGATTAAAAATGTGACAAACAGCTTATAATATTAAAAATAAGAATGAAAAAAGGCCTGTTCTACCAGATACAAAAATGTACTACAAAGCTATAGTACTTGAAACAGTCAGGAGTTATGTCAAAATACAGATAAATAGCACAGAAAATGTGCTGCAAGAATAGACCAAAGTTTATTTGAGCATTCAATCTATGATTGGAACAGAATTTTATATCACAGGGGAAAATATGGATTACGCAATTAATGTTATTGAAACAACTGGTTGGACATTTGTGGGAGAGAAATTAAGTGAGATCCATTCTGATACTTTGCATCAAAATTAATTCCAAGTGGTTCAAAGTTTTAAATGACAAAAATTAAACAGTAAAAGTAGTAGCAGGAAGGGAGATGGTGACTTGAATGCATGCCTGCTTCCATGCCTTCCCAACTCCAATCCAACTGCCAACTGCCTCTGCTATTTTCAGTGTTATTTTTTTAACAATTAATATACTTAAGTCTATAAAATTTCCTTTGATTTTAACTTTATCTGTGTAACCTAAGTTCTGCTAGGAAGTAATCGCTTTTATATTATGTTTTTGGTCTAATTAGAAGAGTATATCTTAAATTTCTAGGTAGTTAAGTTTTTGTCATCTTTTCATTATTCATTTTTTTTCAGAGGTTTTAAAGGAAATTTGAACCTAGAATCTTATACCCAGCCAAACTAGCATCAAAGTGGGGGTGCAAAATTAAAAGTTTATAGAACTACAAATACTCAGTGAACTTACCACACACATTATTCTTTCTCTGAAAGAATTATTTAATTACATAATCCATAAAAATGAAAACAATTTTAAATGCAAGATTTAAATTAAAATGTGAAGAGCAAATGAAGCCATACATTTTACAATTATCTAAATAATTATTCGTACATAAAATTGGTATATAAAATAATAATCGGAACAAGAACTTTAATAACTAAAAGTTCCAGATAATCTCAACATGAAAGGTTATGAGCAGACTGAAAAAAAGAGAGGAGAACTGAAAGCATGTTAAATTTCCTTTCTTGAGGCCATAGGGGCTGATATACATGCATTAATAAATTCAAGATATCTAGATAATAAGATACATTTAAATATGTGCTTTAAAATTTAAGTGAAATTTAGAAGATTAAGAATAGGATATTAAACTTCCAAACCACTAGCAGACAATAAATGGAATAAAGAAAAAATGATTGATATATCAAAAAACAGGAAATGAATTTATAAAATAAAAAGAGGGAAAAAGAGAAGGGAAGAAGAAGAAAGGGAGGGAGGAGCGTGAAAAAATGAGGAGAAAGGCTTAACAAATGAAACTACAAAGCAAGATGTCAGGAACCCATCCAAATGTGTCATTAATCACAGGCATTGCAGCTGTGTCAAAATTTTCAATCAGATTGTGAGAGGGTAAAATTCAATTCCATGTCATGTACACGTGTTTCACATAAAACAAAATAATTTTTGAAATTTTTTTCAAGATTCAAATTTTCAATTTCAAATACAAAATCAGAAAAATTGAAACAAAGATAAAAATATAGCACACTAATGTTAACGAAGAGAAAACAGGCATAAAATATTGCTATTATACACTAGGAAATTTAAAGCAGAGTATTAAATGTGAAAAGAGGAATATTTCATGCAGATAAAAAGTCTTACTCCAAGAAGATATAAAAGGCTGAACCTTCTAATACTTAAAAACGTAACTTTAAAATATGTAAAGTACTAGTTAGCAGTTGTAGAATAGTCTTGGGGATGTAAAGTACAGCACAGGGAATACAGTCAATAATACTGTAATACCTAAGTATGGTGACAGGTGGGTATTGGAAATATCGAAGGGAACCCTTTGTAAAGTATACGATTATCTAACCACTATGCTGTATACTTGAAACTAATACAAAATAATACTGAATGGAAACTAATTGAAAAATAAAATTTTTTTAAAGTTTAAAAAGTAAAATATATAATGGATCTCAAGCTTCAGTAAGCATAAAAATTACCTGGAAAACTTGTTCAAAATGCTGATTCTCAGGTTCTATCTCCATCTCCCTAACAACATTCTGCGATTAACTTATCATTGTCTCTTACTTGAACTACAGCAATATCTTCCTATCAGTTCAAAATTGCCACTAAAATTTTAAACATGAGGAATTAAGTAAAATTTAGAGAGGGAACAGTGACTGGTTCAAGGTCACACAGATAGATAATGGCAGATCTGGAATTAAGATCTAAGAGTTGAGAGACTTTATTGCAAAACAAACAGCACTGATTCCAATATACTTCACATCAACATTGATGTTTCTAGACTTTAGATTTTGCTCACATCAGTTTTTGCACAGAAGCTCTGTGTGGGCAAGCTGACCAAGTGTGGGATGGCCATGAGTCAGAAACCAGAAAGAGCTATTGAGGTGAGTCAGAGAAATCATGGAAGGTCCCACTATGGACAAAAAAACAAAGAATGAGGCAGAGGCAAATTTATTGCAGCTGGAAAATAACACAGACCAGAATCAAAGCCTGGAAGAAGGTTACAGGCAGAAGTTTTGGCAGAATTTTTCATATTCAGGTGGTCAAAGGACAAGAAAATGCAGGCACGTGGAACAGATAAAGTTATGGCAAAAAACTGGATTATAGATGGGGCCGGGTTAAAGGTGAGAAGTGTGATACTGTGGAAAACCATGGAAAGTGAACTACAAGGCATGGTGTAAAAGGTAGGATATAGTCCTAGCAGGATGGCAGCACCCAAATCCTTTAAGTACTAGAATAGCAGACAGGAATCCAAGCCAGAAATTCAGGCATGAAAAGTGAGAAGGGAAACCGTCTACACCCACACAGCTTACTGATTACATTGACACGGCTTTACTGTTCTGTCTTCACCAAAATGGCATTGCTACTACAGGAACCTCTTGTGCAGGAAGATGAACATTCAGATAATTGCATTATTTCAGTGACCATCAACTTGTTCATCCCTACAATAGGTAGTATCAAGTGATAATTTACTTCATAAGATTCTTTGAATCCTCTCATCTCAAAACCTTCCTCTTACTATCATCCTAAACTATTGTCAAGATTTTTATCCAATCCTAAGTAAGCCCTCCTATTATAAGACCCTCCTTAAACCACATTCCAAATACTATTCTTAAGTACTCCAACTTTCCCTTTCTACCCTCTGAAATACTACTAACATTTTGTGAAGGTAGTGGTATCCTTACTAGATTAGGGAAAAAACTCACCATTATCTTATTTACAAGTTATCTTGCTGACATTTTCAGGAATCTGGCACTTGACAATATTGGAGATCCATCAAAACCCAATCAAGCCCTTTTCAGTGCTATGGCCAAACATTCATCTTAACCCATTTCCCCAAAATATTTTCCCAAAATTCTCTTAAAAGAAAATCTAAAGAAAGACTAAAACTGAGTGTAGAAAGTCTAATAGAGAAAGGACTCATCATACATTATCCTGGCCTTTGTAACACTGCTGTCCTACCAGGTGAAAACCCCAACAGGCAAGGATATAGATTTATCAGGCCTTCAGGGCCATAAATAAAATAGTCATTCAGGGCTTCCCAGTAGTACTAAACCCCAATACTATTTTGTTAGGTGCCTCCTAAGACTACATATCATATAGTTGTAGATCTGTGTTCTGCTTTCTTTAGTGTCCTTTCAGGTCAAAATAGTCAATACTTGTTTACCTTCTCTAAGGAAAATAATATACCTGGGCTGTTATGCCCCAGGGGTTTACTGGGGCACCTACCACTTTTTATAAATCCTTACCCAAGACCACAAGGATCTTTTGTTGCATTCTAAAATGAGGTAAACTCTGAGACTGAATCCGTCTATCTATTTACTGTTTTAGCTAAGCAAAGGCGTATTTCCAAAGAGAAGGTAAAATGTTGTCAAAGTAACTTCATTATGTAGGACAGGAATTGACAAATTACAGCCACTAACTAAATCCAATCTGCTGCCTATTGTTGTAAATAAAATTTTATTGAAACACAGTCAATAATATATTTATTTATATATTGTCTATGATTACTTTAGCACTACAACTGAGTTCAGGAGTTGTGACTGTATGCGCCATAAAGTATAAGGTATTTACTATCTGGTCCTTTACAGAAAAAGTAAAAAAATCATGCCTTGATCTAGGATATGATGTTCACCAAGGAAGTCAGTCCTTCTTCTTAACTAATTACAGGCCATCAAAACTTTACTGGACCAGAGACAATTAAAAGGATTCTTCAGTGTCACTAACCCAAGTGCAATGGATTCTCAGCTTTTCTAATTGTCACTCTGCTATATTATTTAACTGAGTTTTCAGTAATCAAACCACTTCCTTAGAAACATAAACAAGAACAGGTCTAATTAACATTAGCTCTTCAACAGCCTTCCACTCTGGGTAAACCTAATTATCATAAACCTTTCTGTCTATTTGTACATGTGAGATCTTGACAAGCTCTTGGCATTTGGAGTCAACTTCATGGAAATTATGAGAGACTAACAGTTTACTAACCTCTCCTTCTTGACCCAGTGGCAAAAGCAGCTAAAACAGAATTGTAGCAGCTAAAATAGTGGAGATGTCTTCCAACTTGGTTTTAGGGCCTCCTTTAAATGTGATGGTCCCTCATGCTGTATAGTCTCTGCCTCTTGCTTCTTAGTAAGTAGGCCTACTTCATATAATATCCTATTTTCTCCCTCACGTTATGCCAGATAGCAGCACTCACTAAGATCCTAATGATAACTGGAGAGATTAAGTCTTGGGAGGGAGGAGGGGGTGTTCAAACAGGCTTTTATAGAATGCCAGTCATGGGATCCAGAATCAGAAAAAGGTACCTGGAGAAATCCAGGTATAAAGTGCACAAGAATAACCTCTAGGTCTCTAAGAATGCCTGCTTAAAGTATTGGAGAACTTCAAATAAAAACTTGCAAGAGCTTTGCATGAAATTACCCACCACTACAAGGACAAATCGGTCACTAAACTCAATGAACATTGATGAGGAAACTACTAAAGGTGTCTCTAGTGCATGTCTCATCTGATACTAGCACAATCTTGGTAAAACTGTAAAGCTGGGACATGGACAAAAGCCCTCTCCTCAGGTCCTTTTCAATATCTTCAAAGGGATTTTGATAAAAACAAATAAAAGGGCTCCTCAATCCACGAGTCCACATTGCCTTGTGACTGGTTCTTTCACCATTTGCTGCCATTTCTGAATATCTGTTAACACCAGCAATAGCCTCATACATCTGAGGTTAATGAGTCTCTTAATTGCATCATTTTCTCTTGTGCTTGATTTAATCTCATGTTGTTTTATAAATTTAGTGTAGCCTAAGTTTACAGTGTTTAAAAAGTCTACAGTGGTGTACAGTAATGTTCTAGGCCTTCACATTCACTCACCACTCACTCACTGGCTTACACAGAGCAAACTCCTTCAAGCTTCATTCATGGTAAGTACCCTATACAGGTTATCATTTTTTATCTTTTATACAATATATTCACTGCACCTTTTCTATGTTTATATGTTTTTAGATACATAAATACTTACCATTGCTTTACAGTTGCCTACAGTGTTCAATATAGTAGCATGCTGTACGGTTTTATAGCCTAAGAGCAATAGGTTATGCCCTAGAGCCTAGCTGTGTAGTAGGCTACACCATCCAGGTCTGTGTAAGTCACTCTATGATGTTCATACAATGGCAAAATTTCCTAACATTGCCTTTCTCAGAACAAAATTGGCACATGACTGTATACGTAAAAGCGGGTAAAGGGATCAACATTATCTCTAAGTGCTTCACATTCTCCAGCCAACTTTCCATTATCAAGGGGCTGACTACCCAGCTTTCTGGTTTTGACCCTAGAGGGGAAAATTGTTATAATCTAGAAGAAAGAACGCTGGCCATGCTTGATAAGTCCTGGCTTTTTCAGTTATTAGCTTTGTGCCCTTGGGCAAGCCACTGAACCTCTCTGAAGCTCAGTTTTCTCACTAGTCAAAAAAAGCTGCCTACTCCACTGTGTTGTTGCAGAGGGCCGACAAGATAAAGCCTGTTTAAGTCCCTGATGCACAAAACAGTAGGGGCTACTATACTGTAATATCAGTGTAATAAATATTTATAGATTGGTGTTGACTTCCTCATTATAAAAAATGGAGACTGAGAAATCATAAAACTGGACTGGCAGAAACTGAAGTTTTAAAAAGTGCTCTGTAACTGTAAAGCAAAGTACAAATTCAAGCTAGGTTTTATATTCTTTCTATTCTACATATCTTAAGATTTTTATTGTTTACTAGCAGCTTCAAAGAAAGTGAACTTCAAAACAAACAGTATTTCTCGTGAGAGGGTGTTGAAACTGCTGCTTAAAGGGACATCTGAACTACCTGTGAAATTGGCCCTTCTGTGGCATGCATTACCCCACCATTTTCACTGAAAATGGGTATTTCTTTCCATTTCCTTTTCCTTTCAGAAAGGTGTTATGGAAACAGAGAGGCCTTGGGTTCAGGAAAACCTAAATTTAATTCCTGACTCTACCTTAAAACTGAGAAATTAATATCTACTTTCTCAGAAAAAAAAATATAATTTTTGTAAAGTGCATGGTAGCCAAAAGATTCACTTTTCTTTGTCCTGAGGACCTACAGCTCAAAGCAACATCATTCTGTGACCCTTGATACACACGCCTCAAGTTTTAATCCCCTCTAACAGCCCTACCTTCAAATTCTGACTCTTCCACTAAATAGCAAATTATTCAGCCTCAGTTTATTCTATACAATGGAGATAATAATAGAACCTGCCTCATAGGTTGGGGAGAACAGATGAGAAAGTCCATGTAAATGCTCAACCTGGTGTGTGGCACATAATAATTATTATTTTAGCTGACAGAGCTATAATAATAGTAACGACAACATTTCAGATACACTCTAATTCTCACCTTAACAAACATTTAGATGCGTCAGCGGCAAAGCTATTGGGTCGTTGGCTGTTTTTCCCTTCTTAGGTTTCCTTGGCTGTGTTCCTCTCCTCCCTTCCCGGGGCAGGCCCGTTTCGGTTCAGCTGCTGGCTGAGACACCTGGCAGGATGCCCACCCTTGACGCTTTCTGCTGGTGGAGCCAACAGGGTGGGGAGGCGGGGGTTTGGTCATGTTCACCACTGAGACATTGGAATCTGTTGAGTTAAACACTGCTCTTCTCTTGCCATCCCCTCCCTTGCTCTCTCCCTCCCTGTGAATGAGCCTGGAAAGAATGAACCTGAAGTCTATCTTGAGCGGCTATAAAGCCTTTATGGCCCGTGGGCTGCTCCTCGAGGAGCGGGGCGCTCGCCTCCCTGCTCATTCCTGGAGTAAACACAGCGCGTCAGCGGATTCCCTCGCTCGGGTCAACGTCTGCGGGAGCGGGAGCCGCGCTCCCCGTGCCTGGCACCTGCTGGGGTGGGGAGGTCTGCTGGCAGCGCCGCGCTGAGTCCAGGCCTCACTGCCCCGGTGCCTTTCAATGCACTGAGTGATATTTATCCTGTGATAGCGACATCTCAGACTGCCCTTCTGTTCAACCCTCTAAACTTACAGAATTCTGTAAGAATATATTCTGTATTTTTTGTAAGGCTATATTATATTATATTTATTATATATACATCTATATGGCAGAATATATTATATAGAACCTATGCATCCAACATTAAATTCACACTGGGTTTTCTAAGTTATCTCTGTGAGAAAAATCCAAAGTAGAACTTGTTTCTTTCTTGGAGGTCCATGCTGATTCTTGATTAAGATGTTGGAGTTGCCCTGCTGTTCTATTTGATGTCTTCTAGAAAATTCTGCCTCTCTGATGGAAACAGTCAGTGTCTAGACCTTCCATCTATGATTTATTGTAGGTGCCATCTTTGAAGGATCTATGGCACCAACTGTTTACTGCTTTCATGAAACTTTTTAATTTGTAATACCAAGTCTATGTCCCTTTCGGATTCTATGGGAGGGACAAGGGAGAACATAATTCATTTTACTAGAGGTCACCATTATTTTTTCTTCACTCTATGCTGGGACAGCCAAATAGTCACATTTTATTCCTAATTAGTACTTTTTTTCAGTCATTTTTCCAAAGACTTCTCTGTCCATATAGTCCTCTAAGCCTTCTCATCTCTATGGCACGTTCTTGTACTTCATTTGGGTTTTATTGTAGAATCAATTATTAAGCCATATCCTGGGCAGAAGAATTGTTTGTTGCTTGCAAGCATCAGGATACCAAAAGGTGCTGACATCCAATAACCAGCTAGCCGTAGTGATTGACACATTACAATGACATAACCTGGGAAGTCAATTCAGTACTAGCTCTATTTTACAAACCAATGAAATTGAGAAGTCTAGTTTCCTATTTGTGGTCACCTCGTTTAGTCCAGAAGCATTGCCATAATCTGTGCTAAAATGAGGACAGAAAAGAGAATCTCAGAAAGATCTCAAAACCGGAAGAGTAGAAGCACACTCTTGGTTGCCAAAAGTAACAAGTACATTGACCATTTTATATCAACAAACAATTTTTGAAAAATTCAATTCCCAGTTCCAATTCAGAGTTTTATTTATGGTAGAACTGGTTACAATTCCTTTTTGAGATGCAAGATAACCTAGCTGGGTACCAATTTAATCATCAAATAATAATAAGCCAAACCAGAACCTATGAGTATATTTCCTCTGAGGTGTGACTTCATTGTAAATTTTAACTCAAGTCAGATTCTACAGTTTCATACTTCCATTGTGAACAACAACTCTAAAATGGAAAAAAAAAAAAAAGTTTTATTTTTTGTATTTTTATTTTGAATGCATTCTACTTTATATAATTTGTTTTTTCTAAAAGCATAATTATTATGTAAAGTTAAATATGTTGGAAAGTACAAAGAAGAAAATAAAAGCTATCTATAGGCCCACCGGCCAGGTGGAACTGATAAAATTTTGTTGTCTTTTTCTACATGTAACTGCAAATTGTTGTTTTTTTTAATTTGGAGCACATTAATCATACCTTTGGGAAACATGTTTCTTTTCATTTAACGATATACTAAAAATATCTATGTGATATAGCACCTTTTTACTTTCTGTCTGTTTCTCTGACATTCTATTTGTATGCCTCCAAAGGCTACAAGCCTCCATATTCTCAAGACTTTATGTAAGTTATTAATCTAATATGTTCTAAACCTCCAAGTACAAAAGTTCTAACACTGAGAATAAAATTAACTTAAACATACTCCCACTACCAAATCCACCAGTTTAATCTACATTTGTATACATGTACTCTGCCTTCTTGCTGCTGCAAAGGATGAACTGATCTAAGACCAACCCCTTCACTTGTGCCCTGGAGCCCATCCCCTCAGGACTTCGTAAGGACTTCACTCTTACAATTGTCAACTTTCTCCCACATCATCAGTTTTTCTCCCTTTTACCATCACCTTCAAACATGTTGTAATATCTCTCATGTTAAAAAACTCTTCCTTGACCCTTCCGTCCCCCTCCAGCTTTCACCTCATTTCTTTATACTCCTATTTGCTGTTTCCAATTCCACTCCTCCATTCTCTCTAAAACAATAGAATCAGATTTCACTTCAACCACATCAAAATGCTCCTTTCGATGTCACCAGTCCTCCATGTTACCTTATCCAGTGATCCCTTCTCATTCCTTAATCTCTACCAGTAACTGGCTGTGAGTCTTTCAGTAGGTCCCTCAGTGGCTCTAAGTTGGTTTTCCTAAACATGATAAAGCTGTAGTACATGACCTCTAAGGTCCCTGAAAGATTTAACTGAACTGACATTATTCAAAAAGTGAAGCTATGGTGAACCATGAGCATTTTGCACAGTTGATCACTCCCTCCTTCCTAAAACACTTTCTTTATTTGATTTCTAGGACATAACACTCTCCTTTCCTCACTGTCAGTTCCTGCTTGGTCTCCTTTACTGGTTCCTTCCAATTTCCTGATCTCTAAACACTATAGGGGAGCAGGAAATAGGACTCTTTCTTTCTCCATCTACACTCACTGCAGGTCAGTGATTTTCAACCCTGGTTTATGTGAGAATCACTTGGAGAGCTTTTAAAAACTCCCAAGTGCCTGGGGCTGACCCCCAGAGCTACGGTCTAGTTGGTCTAGGACGGCGCCCAGCCATCCACACGTGTTTTAAGCTCTCACAGTGATGCTAGCGTACAGCCAAGGTTAAGAACAGACAGATGGCCTGGGCCCTGTATGATCTCATCCAGCTTTAAGTACTATCTAAACAATGGCAATTCATATTTATATCTAGCCTGAATTTTTCTCCTGACCTCCAGATTCAAATATCTAACTACATCTTGATATCTCCACTTGGATGTTCATTAGTCATCTCAAACTTAACATGCCTAAAATCAAATTCTTGATTTCATTTTCACCACAAACTTGGTCCCTCTGTCATCCTCTGCATCTCTGAAAATAGCAATCCCAATCTTCCAGTTGCCCAATACAAGCAATGGAGTCAACCCTGACACCTCTCTTTATTTCACACTGCATTTCAATCCACCAGTAAAGCCTATTGACTTGACTTTCAAAATATATCCAGGATGCAACCACTCCTCACCATCTCCATTATTACCACCCTGACCCAAGTCGCCATCCTCTTTGATAGGACTATCAGAGTAACTTCCTAACTAATCTCACTGCTTCTGCCCAATCGAGTGATGCTTTGAAAAATTGTATTAAATCCTGCCGGGCCTCTGCTCAAAACCTTCCAGTGGCTTCTCATCTCACTCGGAGGTCTTTCTGTGACTGCCACTGTCCTGACCCACTGTGCTTCTCCAAGCTCGTCTTCTGTCATTCTTCTCCTTGCTCTCCTTGATCCAGACACTGGCATCTTTGCTGATCCTTGAACAAATATAGCATAGCTTTTGCATCTGCTGTTCCTTCTACCTGGATTGTTCTTCCCTCAGTTCTCTGCAGACCCTGTCCCCTCACTCTCTTAACAACGCTGTCCAAATGTGACCTTACAAAAGAGAACTTCCTTGCCACCCTATATAAGAGAGCTCCACTGTCCCCCAACCACTACCAGTCTATTCACATACAGTGCTCTATTGTTCCTAACGTCTCTTACCAATGCCATATACATGTTTTTCTTTATACACTCATTGTCTGTCTACCCAGACTAGACTGTAAGCTCCATAAGAGAGGACTCGTGTCAGTTCTGTTCACGGCTGAATCCTCACCTACTAGAGGAGACCTGGCATAAAGTAGACATTTAGTCAATACTTACTGAACAAAACAAAAGGTGAAGCTATGGTGAACCAAGAGCTGGGAGGCAGAATAATGTCAATTCAATTGAATCTTTCAGGGACCTTAGAGGTCATTTGCTACAACTTTATCATGTCATGTTTGAGAAAACCAACTTAGAGCCATGGAGAAACCTAATGAAAGACTGACTTACAGCTGGTTACTGGTAGAGAAAGTAGATGGCATACCCTCTCCTAGTGTCCCCCAACTCATCCTATTTTTCAAATAATTCCTTTCATCTTAGGATTTTTCAATGATAAAATAATATATATTTACACTACCACCACTAAGCTAAATTATTGAACTCAACTCAATTTAAAAAACTGCAGTCTGATGTAAAGAGGAATTTCAGACATTCAAACCAATAACTAAGCCTACAATCAAGTAGCAAATGGGAAGCACCTTTTCCACCACTTAAACCACACCCCTACCTCAATGCCATACTAAAACCCATCATTATATTGTATTCCTAATGCCCTCTTCAGTTTGCCTTTTATTGTTCCTATTAACACACAGGAAAATTGAGGCAGAGACCAAGCACAGAGAACTATCCAGAAAAACTAACATAAAAGTGCAATTTTGTGGTGGCTTAACACCCATGATGATTAACTACATGGAGACATTTACTGAAGGGGAGTAAAGGAGGAGGCATTTCACATCTAATAATCTCACTTTTATCTCCGGTCACTTTAGGTATTTAGTATTTATGAAGGGAAAGGGTGCTGGAAAACATATCAAGCTGGCCTACAGGCACCAAGTCTGAAGATTGGGGAGATTTGTTTTTAACCATTCAAGTTCTGATCATTTGCTGTAAGCAGCAAAACTGGCTCTCAGCTGACTCCTATAATGTAAGATTAGCATGATAACCGGTTGCACTGCTTCATCTCCCCAAAGACTCATTCTTAACTTCCTTTGGCTAAATCACAAGGTATGTTTTTCATTTGCCGTTAAAATGGGGTGGGGGAGAACAGGAGAGAGAGAAGATGCTGAAGAGTTTCTTACAACCATCCCCCCAATTAAAAAAAAAACAAAAAAAAACACTCAGCTTAAGAAAACAAATTAAGCAATAGTCATTTTTCAGTTTGTCTATAAAAGTAGAATAATTTATTTTTCATTACAGAGAAAAGTTTTCGTTGCTTTAAACATCAGTTGAAATAGTTTCAAAGTATTGAGAAATCAGTGCATGAACCAAAGACATATCCAAGGAATTCAGTAAATTTTAGTGAAATCCTGTTTGCCACAGATTTTCTCTGTCCTTTTGAACTTGTTTCTGTTGTACTGCTCTTGCAAAATATCCTTATATATACTTTAAAACCTCTGGCACAGCAATTCTCTCACTTGCAAATCATTGAGTCATTAGGTAAGGATGTGCAGGTGGGTGGGGAAGGGAGCTGGGTAATCTTCACATCAGCATAGTTCCTTTCTACCCCCAAATCCTGAAAAGAGTATTGCAGACCCAGAGATAGTGGCCTTATTTATAAGAGGATCCAAATCTAACATAAGTCCCCCAGAACCATTCATGCAAAAATGTAGAATATGATAGGCATAGGCCTTCAAGTCTCACTGACCTTTAAGACAAAGTGTAAATAGATCTAATGACCATGAGTGTAATGAAAATATATAAGTAGGGAACATGGGGAAGAAATAGAACTAGAGGAAAGAGATGTTACTTTGACTTCTATTTCTGTTTTTATATGAAGGCTATGGAGTTTTTATCACCCAGTCCCAGCCTACAGTTGATGGATAATATTCTGGCCACCCAAGAAGACATCTTAAAAACATAACAAAATATATTGTTACCAAATGGTCTCATAAGGTTTGGTAGTGTGCATGAGCACTTGTGGAGATGTACTACTCAGTTCCTAATATCAGGAATATCCTTAACTCATCTGGAGACTTGTCAGCACTACTTAAGAAGGTCCTCAGGGCCTCATCCCAAATTCAGGATCCTTTTCCCTCATTCAAATGCAAAGGGGGAGCTAGTGTCATTTATCTAGAAAATATATGACTAACAGTTAATCCTTGGCATGATGTCAAGTATTCAGTTACTAGGCACAGAAAAAGTCATTTGGAGAGGAAAAGGCACCTGAAAGCTCTGCTATTCAGCCTCAGTTTAATCCATTAGGTGTTTATTGAATGGAACAATGCACAGTTCTAGGCTTATTGACTTTTCTCCTCAACACCGTAACCTAATGTTGACAAATGGATCATATGTAACCACCTCTGCTGCTGAAGTCAAACACAGGGAGCTACCTATGGCCCTGAAAGTTCTGAGCTCCTTGTTCCACAGTCCAGGCAGCCTAAAGACTTCTGCCTCCTGCTCGCCTTAGCTGCATTCATTAACTCATAGTTAACAGGCCTTTTAGCAAGGAATGAGGATTCCTCATTTGGTGGAACTGTTTGCCACAACTGTGTACACGCCACTGAAACGAGGCAAGGGCAAAACCTAAGCAGCTCTCTCACGTGGGCATCACTGAAGGATGCTAACCAAATACCACTTTCCCACACCACTGAAAACAAGGTGTTTTACTGAGCATTTAGTTTACGTGAATTCCACACACAGACACCTTAGGCAAATTGTAAGCGTATTTGACACTTACCCTCCTCTGACTGTCATCCTGGAGCACAGATGACTCCGGGTTTTTCTGAATTCATGCACAGAGTGCTATCCACGTGCTCCCCCATCACTGAGTGGGTTTGTAATGCCTCCCCAACTAGATGCCTCCCACACAGATGGGGGCCATATTGTCATTTTCTCCCAAAATTAACCCCCTGGGGATATGTTGAGTATATATCAGGTATTCAAATAATTTGTTCTGGGTAAATGAATAAATAAGCAAATGAATGAATGACATGAGTGAGTGACAAAATGACATTCTTTCCCTTCTAACAATCGGTCTGACCTGAGTATCTTCTAAGGCTTTTCTGACTTAAAGTATTATCTCACATTGTCCTCTTTTTAGGGAATCAGTAAATTCTACAACTTCCTTTCCCTCACTCTTTCTCTTAACCTCACATACTCAATCTGATTTTGTAGCTCGGGCTCACAGTTTCTTGTATCACCATGTTATTGCTCCACATGGGTAGACTGTGTACTTGTCTTTCCAAGTGGTCCTGAACTAATTGTGTTCCAGGGGAGCCCCTTCCCACAGTCCCTTGTGGCAGCCTCCTTTCCCCGTTTTCCATTGTGCTACGAGGCCTCCCACATCTGAATTAACTTGCCCCGTATATTTGCACATGTCAGTATGTTAACATGACCCTTAAAACTCCTCCCAAACCAACAAATATAATCTCCCCATCACTGCTGTAGAAAAACACCTTTAAAAGGGTGTGAGGCTGGGTTTCAAACCATGATCGAGGTGCACACAGTAAAAAAGAGAAAATAAAGCTCAATGGCTTTGAGATGATAACAGAGACTTGTCAGGAAAAGACAATCACCTCTACTGTTAGCTATCTTACAGGTCCCATATCATTTTTCAGAGTGTTGGTAATGTAATAAGATAACTTCTAAAATGGAAACTAAATGTGTTTAAATGCTACTCAAAAATCAGCTGTCCAACAGGATTTGTTTTTCTCATTTCTAACACTTATGAGTGCCATGATTGATCAGATACAAGGGTCACTGGGAATTTATTAAGGTCGTAGAAATACTCTCAGGTGAGATCTGTTTGCTGAAGCTGAAGAAAAGAGAAAACAGAACCTGGAATCTTTGCCACTTAACTCATCCTACGGCAAAAAACTCCACATTCTCATTATTTAGTAGGTAATCTGTAGAGTGGAATCCCCACCTCTCCCTCCCCCACCCCATTCAACTTTTTCTTAATAACCACGGCTGCTGAGGTTTCCCTAACTGGGCCAGGCAGTGGTCACCTGCAGGGGAGCAGCTGAGCAGAGTGTAAGATCTGGCTCTGACACTTAACTGGTATGTTACTGGGACAAATCATGAGCTCCCTGAGCATTACCTGCTTTATTTGTAAAGTGAAGCTTTATGACATTATTGGGAAGACTGAATAAAATATGTGACAACACTCTGTAATGCTAATATTGAATATTTTTTGAATGCCTAGTATGTGACAGTCATTATGTTAAGGATTTCACCTGCCTCCCATCAGCTAATCTGAATGTCAGGGCTACTTAGGAAAGTCCTTGGGGTGCACCCCAAATTCAAGATCTTCCCCCTCTTTGAAATCTGAATCGGGAACTATACTGAGTTTATCTAGAAAATATTTGAGTAATAGTTAAGCCTTAATTTTGCAGGACAGGAAACTTAATCTGAGATAAGTTATTTACTTATCCAAATTCACACACTAGCACGTGGCAAAGCCCCCTGGATTAAAGCACTCTATCTGACCTCAAGTTTTTAGCCACTATCCAATTTTTTGCTGTAGAATTTCTTTAGCAGCTCTAAACTACGAAGTGGTGAGATGTGAAAACTCTGTTCTGTTCTTTTTCTGGAGTAATTATAAGGAATCGGAATGGTAATGTACATTAAAACATTTAGTAAACCATAAAGGGCTAAACAAGATAGTTACTCCAGTCCATCACCACTCACCAGCAACAAAAGGGTGGATCTGGTGTTTATAAGGTTTATTATTAAAGTAAGAATATTAAATGAATAGCATTTAGTCCTGTTTATAGAAAGCCTAAGAGCTCTCAGAGGAATTGCCTATTTAGATGTAAGCCATAGATTACTTCGTATTTTGCATAGTAAAATTACAGTTTTTAAAAATCTGGAATTTTCTGCAACTGGCAATTACAGTGCTGAATGGCCTAAAACACTTCCATGCCCAGGCAGCCTCGGGGTCCCTAAAACCCCTCTCTCCATATTCTTCCTGGCTCCAAGCACTGGCTACTTTTAAACTAAAGCCTAAGTCCCCACAAAACAAGAAAGTAGTAATGTAGTTGTATCCATCACTTTTACATTTCAAAATCCTTCCTTTATCATTTGATGCTCACAGGAATGCTGAGGTTACGAAGAGAAGGTGCTTTGGCCTCATTTTATAAGAAGGAAACTAAGCTGCAGAACGGATGGAGCATTAGTCCGCAATCTTACAAGTCACATGAATGCAGGACACCTGAATGTCCCATCTGAATGTGGTTTCAGGTATTATTACCTTCATTTGATTCCATCTTGGTTTCTATGCTACTTCTCCCACAAGTATCTGCTTTGATTCAGTTCCATTCCATTTAACAAACATTGATTGAGAATCAGTTTGGTACCAGGCATTTTGTAGGTGCTGGAAACTGAAAAAGACACAGTCCCTGCACCAAAAGGACTCTCAACCTAGAAGAGGAACAGACACACCTAGCTCCAGGCAATGGGCCATAGTATAGTGAACTAGAGGGCTACTTTAAAGCATTCGCTGTTATGAAATGAAAGGCTTTGTACCAGCCAAAGGAGGTTTAGACATTAGCTGGCAACTGAGGAGTTATCTGGTAATAGGGTGGTAGACACAGGCCACCTTGAGGGAATCGTGCCTGGAACTGTACGGGCCCCTGGAGAGGTATCAGGGCAGATGAACCTGATCTTCCCCTCTGGTTTCCCCATATTGTCTCTGGAATGACAAGCCCACCCTTTATGACCATTAGTGGCCTGGTTCTTGCAAGTACTCCATCTGTCTCTTCCAACCAGGGCTCTTGTTCCCACAACAGAGGGTCCACCGAGTCCCTCCCTCTAATTCAAGACTCCTGGAGGCCAAGAATCCAGCATGGTCTCTCAACCCCTCCCCCCTTTCATCTCATAGGAAAAACATGCCCTGCCCTAGCAATCCTTACGGAACCAACGCTTTGGGGCCTTATTCTTTCTCTGAAGCCAGAAAGAAGCAGAATCCACAGCCCAGGATCAACCGCGGTGGGAAAACCCTGAGGGGTGACAAAGAGTGTCCCAGACCTAGGAGATGGGCAAGGGGTATGGACATAGAGGACCCTAGGAGCTAACTGCAGAGTCAACACACAGATCTTGCTTTTTAGGATGTACAAGTGTGCATGGAGTAAGGAAGGGGCAGGGACGGCTACAAAAATGTCCTGCTCAGCTCTCCTACTACAGGGAGTACAGTTGCCTCACGGCCCAGCCACCACTGTGTCCAAGCCCAGGCCATGCCTCCGGCAGGCTGTTCCCCCAGGGAACTGGAGCTGGCCCATTCCTGGGAGCACCAGGACTCCTCTAACAGGTGCCTTGGGCTCCATGACTGCCATCAGCCTGGCCAAACCTTTCTTGAAACTGCTCTCCAGCCTGGATTCTTCCCACCCAGTCTTCTTCCCTTCCCCGCCTCCTCCACAGGTGCCCGGCCGCTCGGGGGCTGAAGGCTCTCTGCCTGCGCCTGCCTCTCCCCTTCCCCCTTCCCAGGCGTTCTCCCCAGTAAGCCTCTAGCACATCGAACCCGCCTTGGCATATGCTCTTCAAGGACCAGAATGTACACAGTGTGACTGAATTAACCTGAGCTGTGACACTGCTACTTTATAGGCCACTCTGAGCTAAAGATTTAAAAGCTTTGTAGGAGTACACAGGTAATGACAACTACAGGAATTTACATGAACTGCATACCATTCATACCTAATTACCTTGTGGAACAATGTCAGTTATGGAGATTATTAAATACAGTTCAAATTAACTTTGTTATGGGTTTGATTATGGCACTGAGTTGTGTTCTTTGAATCTACTAAAAGTGACTCATAAAATGTTTTTAAAGATTAGAGGAAACATTGTAGACAAAGGCCAATTGTCTTTAAAATTCACACACCAGAAAGGGACAAGCTTTAATGCATCTCCCAAAGATATTTAGCATCAAAGATTTGTCCTTCTTGTGTCCCATCTTGGATAATGAAACTTTAAGGGTGAGGAAAGAAACTACTTTTATCCCTTATGTGGGATCCTTTCAAATTTGCTTCTCTCCCACCAAATATTGGCTTTCTGGGGTTGCTCCAGATTCTCTAATGAAAATAGCTTCGTAAAGCACTTCATGATGTTCTCCAGGTCACCGGAGCCCATGACTGGAAATGTGGCCCCTAATTTGCTAACACTGAAGGTGCCCGCAGGCTGGGCCTGCAAGCAGGCGATGGCTTGTGCTGCCTGCGTCCCAGAGCCCACAGGCCAGGATTTCATCTCCAAACCTAGGCAGCTGCAGCTGGGCGCAGCCATGCCCCACCCTCTTCCCGAATCAGCACAGGGCCGCTGTGGGATAAGAGAGTGCGGTCCCCGGGCCCCAGAGAGACAAGGTGAGTCAGGCAAGGTCAGAAGTTCACAAGGGAAAGCCAAATCCCCACCCCAGTTCTTCTTAGGTTTTGGGTTTGGACACAATCTCTAAGCCAGCCTTTTTTGCCTTGACTCACACTGAGAAGCGAGCATAGGTATCTTCCCAGGGCTCTGGGGGCTCCTAACACGAGGTAGAAATTGCCAAGTGAATGGTTTTGTGCACTGACTCTTCAGCAGTCTGGTGGAGAGTGGGGATAACATTTCTCGGAGATCTATCTTGAAGGCAATCACTTAGGCATTATTCTGGATGTTTTACACATCTTACCAATTAACTCCCGTTGCAACTCCTTTCCCAATGAAAAAAATTAGAGTCACTGAAGTTAAAAAACTTATTTAAGTTCACCCAGGAAGTGACACAATCAGGATTTGAACAATGACCTGCTGAACTCCAACATCTCTTCTTCGCCATGTTACCTCTTAGGAGTTTTCTCTGAAGAAAAAGGGAGCTTTGGGTTCCATAGGTATTAGTTTCCTATTGCTGCTGTAACAAATCACCATAAACTTAGTAGCTCAAAACAACATGAGTTTATCATCTTACAGTTCTGAAAGTCAGAAAGTCTGAAATGGGTCTCACTGGGCTAAAAGCAAGGTGTTGACAGGGCTGAGTCCTGAAGGCTCCAAATGGGAGTCATCTCTTGCCTTCTCCAGCTTCTAGGGACCACCCGTGTTCCTTTCCTCATGGCCTCTCTTCCGCCTTCTAATACATCACTCCAACTTTTGCTTCCCCTGCCACACTTCCTCTTTCTCACTTTGATCTTTTGCCCCCAACTTATATGAACACTTGTGATTACAAGGGGCCCACCAGGAGGATCTCCCCATCTCAAGATCCTTAATTTAATCACATTTGCAAAGTTCTTTTTTTTATGTAAGGTAACATTCACAGGTCTGTGGATATAACAAGGACATCTCTGGGACCGTTTTCAGTCTATTGCACATATAGATGGGTCCTGTCTTTGTCATCACCACTCCACCCCCATGTCCTCTTATGTGGCTTGCACAAGATTCTTATCTGTCAATCTAAATCACATAAACTCTCTTGGGGACTCCTATTAGAACCTGAAACTTCCAAACTGAGCAATATTTATTTGTACAAAATGGTAAATATCTATCACCTGAAAGTCAAAAACATAGTCGTAACATTTCAACGAGCCAGTATATGGATACTTCTTGCTTTTTGGTTGTTTTGCTAAGAAAGATGGTGACATTGGAACCTTAAAAAGCTATTTGTTTTCTTTAATGAAAATTAATTTCTTTCTGCTTTGAATGTTGAAAAGTTGACATAACATTTAAATCTTCAGGGTAACCAAGGACAGTAGTATAAATCACGTCCTTTCACTCAAAGTAATAGTTTTTTGCTTAAAAGTAAACTGTAATAAGCAGACAAAATAAATATCTTGAGTAGAGTCATTTCCTGTTGGATAAAAATTAACACTTTACCTTGACACTATAATATGTACTTGTTTAATATCCTGTTTATGCTTTGAAGCCTGTCCATTTCTTTCTTTAATGGGAATCAACATATACCAAGTATTACATGGGTGTTTGGTATGTTGAGGCAGGGGTTAGATTTGTTTTCCTAGGTTGAAGAAACTTAGGAAAAAATATCACAAACCATGTAAAACAAGCATGTAAGCTGAATTTTATCTAAATAGAAGGAAAATTTTGTGCATCCAGTACTCTTACAAACTTGTGTTGCTTTAAAAATGGCATCCACATGACTAAAGGATTTGTCCCACTTTAAGTCTCCAAAGTTGTTCCACCTGACTGGAGAGATGGACTCGGGCCAGTGTCAACTTTCTTCGCAATATTACAGATGCTATCTGCTAGGTGCTACGTGACATTCACACATGGGACATACCTCCACAGAAGACATACATGGTGATGAAACTCAAAATAACTTGGAGGGGAAGTCAAGCAGTAGAGTAATTTATAATCACTACAGTTATTAACTCCAGGTCAGTACCAGACAGATCCCACTAGTTTCTGATGGAAACATAGACTGCGGGCTCTATGCAATTCCAGAGTGTCAACTGCAACCCTGTTCCTTTCTCTCCTTACTGAAGCATCATGTTGGAATGAAAGCAAGGAAGAATGAAGTATTGTAAGAGTAATCTCAAACCTGGATTTTGATTTCATTTACTTTAAAATAATTACAAATATATTTGTACAAATATGTGTATAAATATTTAATAATTATAAACATTATTAATTGGTCATTACAGGTGAATTACTTAATAAGAAAAAGAAAGTTGGTATAAAGCAGAAATGGGGAGCCTTGGCTATTTTCCAGGACCTTTTGTTTTCTACAGTGTCTCTTTTTATGTCTGCTCTGCACAAAATTGTAAAGCAGATCAAACATACCTTTGGTGTCTCCCACACACCTTGTATGTGGAGTCCCCCTCCAAACTTTCGCACCCACAGCCCTGACTCTGGACTCCCAGGGCCTCTGCAAAACAATCCTGCAGTATTGCCCCACACTGGACAATTTCTCTTTCTCCAACAAAATGTATCTGTCCAGTGTCCTGTCTCCTAGGACTCCTTTCTGTGCAATGTGAATGTGACCCCTAATGCGCTACTACTCCTCTGGCCAGGCCACATATTGCATTTTAAAAGGTATTTTCCAAACCTTGTCTTGGAGTTCATAGGAGGCAGCAGATATCTTTGAATGGGTGCAGCCTGAAATCTCACTGTATAGAGCTTGTCCTATCAGTAGAGTTGGCTTTTTAGCACTTTGTCCCATCCCTTTAATAACAGAATGGTACTGTCTAGTCCCTGAGAAAAGTTTTACTTTTAACTGAATACTCACATATACAGAATTTACACCTATGAGTTCTTTACTTCTGATTCAAGATGCCCATTGTAAACCCATACAGAGTTTAACTAGCATACAGAGTGATTCCTCCACCTTACTGAGCTCATTCTACCAGCCTCCCAAACTTCTTTCTTAACTTTGGAGGCAACCACTTGGTCACCATGTCCCCATCCTTCAGGGAGCTTCCCCCTTCTGCAGAATCTCTCTTTTCATCTTTTATTCCCATGAGCCTCTTAAAAACCTCCAGGTCTCCCCTCATTTTGGAATTTCTTTCTTCACTTTCATCTTCAGAATGGGGTTGTTGGTCATTTTCTTCCATTTGATTTTGGCTTTTTACTAGTTGGATCTTGATAAGACTTCTTCTATTCATGAAAACAGAGGAGGAAATGAAAAAAACAATCCTGTTAAGGTCAAATATCTTCAAGACAATCACAGTTTTACATTGCCAAGAAAGACTTAGCATAATTCCCCTGTGTTTTTAGACTAAAAAAAGTCTTTGTCTCTTTTCTCTCGCTGGAGTTGCCCTAATTTGATATGCACATAACTTCAGAAGGAAGATGGATATAGCCGATGCTTCCTAGAAGGAGAGGGAGGGGAAAATCTATACCGGCCACAGTGCAGTCATTGATTTTATAAACATTATCGGTCACTTATGCCGAGCACTAGGGGTAGTGAGTAAATAAGTCAGACATGGTTTCCTGCTGTCTGAGAGCTTCTGCTCCAGATGCTAGAGCTGGAACAGGCCTTAAAGATTTCTTAAGTCAGTGGTTCCCAAATTATCTATTTAAGATAATTATCTTTATTAATTATAGAATTCACATTATATAATGTGAATTACTGCTTCTCAGTGCACTGGAGGGAGGAATTGTGTTCAGTGGCTAAATTAAGTTTGAATAGCCAGTTTCCTCACCCCAGGCCTTTAATATGCTAACATACATCTTGACTCTCTGAGGAGCAGAGGGAGAGGATGAGATGCAATATAATAATTTGCTTTCCCCAGACTTATTTCAACACAAACCCTTTTTGATGTGTACCCATTAACATCAACTGTTGACAAAATATATTTCTGTTAATGCTTCCAAAACCCAAGTCCAAATTCTTCTTCTGCACATGAGGAAACTGAGGTGTCCTGGAATGAGGAAGGGCAGAGCTGGAGTCTCCTTCCTATTAGTCCCATGATCTTTTGACCATTTCTTACTGCTTGTTCCTACTATCGTCTCTCATCCCCTGGCAAAACATAAAATCAGTATTTCTTCCTTCTTTACCTCCCTCCTTTTCAGATGATGGTCTTGGCATTTGTCTTTTCACATGTTTGCTGGCTTTTCCCCCCATTGTTTATAATATTGGATCTTAAGCTCTTAAAAAGGCAAGGCCAGCTTTTGGACAATTTGTGCTCGGTAAATGTTTGTAGCCAAAAATGATGACAACTCCCCTATGCACCTCTCCCCTCTAGCCTTATATAGACCTTCCTTCTATAGAGTCCCTCCCCATCCCAACTCAGAACTGCTGTCATCTTCTCTGAAATAACTAATACCACCCCTGAAATGGCTTATTCTTGGTATACTCCCTTAAAAGTTTCATTAACAAGTTTTTTTAATTGCTTTTCCGTACTTACACAAGAGATTACTTTATTATTAATACATGTGACTCACACTTGGTTAATACGTGCTGGATGGGGTACACAGAATATTCACCCTCGCATACGGGATAGGTTGTATGGGAGAAATTTGTGAGTATTTGAACTTATGTGAGTATGTATTTAATTACAAAATCTACCTAGCCACAGATTAGGTTATGTGGACATAATTATGATGTTGGAAACCTGAGGGAAGATCTGTATCTCAGTTTAAAAGATCTCCATGTCCCTACCAGGCACATAGGGGCTCCTGTAATGCCACCTTGTGGTAACTATGCATAAGAGCCAATTAAATAAATACAGCTGACCCCAAAGAAGAAAATACTTTTATTCAAGTGTTATTCGGGAAAATGAACTGCGTTACACTATGGATAATCAAATGGCTATAGACATATTATTTGGACCCTTAAATTAGGTTTTGCCTTAATATTCAGACCAGCAAATGGTCACACTGAGAGGTCGCTGCACATGTGACCCTCCCACTCTGCGGAGGGATTTCCACAAAGGGAAAACTTGATGGATGAATTAGGAAACACACCAGCGAGCTGTGAAGCAAGCTCTAGTGGGTTATATCAGGAGACGTGAGCCCAGAGAGAGGCTTTTGTTTTTGCATCTCTGTTCATTCTTTTATTCAACCAGTAATTATTAAGCATCTACCATGTGGCAGGCCCTTGCTAAATGGAGGAGACCTAATGATGAGAAATCTGATGCCGAGACATGGTCTCTGCTTTCATGAGTTTTACAGAGAGCACTGCTTAGATTTGAACAAAGTGAAATTCGATGGAAAGTGATACTTTCATATGTACTGTCACTCCTGTCTTCCAACGTGCCCCTAAAGTAACTTATGTCAAGTTTTGAGAGAAAGAAGGGAACAGTGACCATCCGAAAGAGCTAGCCAAGTAAGACAGTTTTAACACTAAGGAGCTAAGAAACAGAAAAGAGAACCTCCCTGGTAGAGGCCCATCGAAAGGTCATAGTTATGGGTTTAGCCCTTTTAACAGGTGTTTACCGAGGTGGTAGAGTGAGGCTAGCATGTGCTGGAAGAAACAAAAATGTAAAACCTGGCAATGCCTTCAAGTAGCTGAGTTACCATTGCAAAGCAAGACATATATGAAAAGCTAATTAATTTACATAAGAGATCATAAGTCAGCTTAAAATAAAATGCTAAATGAATGGTACAGGCAGAAAAGGACTGAAAAGAGAAAGCTCCTGAGAGAGACAGCAACTCCTTCATAAGTTCGCCTTAAAGACAGGCAGGAATTGAACAAATAGAGAGGAAGAGAGGGGTGAAGAGAAACCATCCTCGGTGACAGAACAGCAGGAGGGATAAGGGTAAGACACAACTGGAAATGGACACTGAAGACCATGAAAAGTGTTTGAGACTCGACTCTTGGTGTCTGGTAATAAGCCCAATTTTCTGAGCATAACAGAAATTCACAATGTTCAAAGAATGAGTTCTAATCCTAGGGTTTCTCCTATTTTCCCTCCTAGCCTTAGTGGAGAGCTAGCCAGTTACGTGAGCAGGAAAAGTGTCACCCAACAATAAGGTCATCAGGCTGAAGCTAGAAGTGGGTAGAAGGCCTCAAAGACCTGTTCCAGCTCCCTTCCCTGTCAAGGCCTCTGATTCTCACCTCAGGGAAGAGCCTGCATTTTATCCACAGGGAGCAAGTTCCAGGGTATTTGTCATATCAGAGAAATGACAGCTTCTGGGAGAAGTGCTCAAAGTCAGAAATGCAGGGCTTGAAGCTCAGCTGAGAGATGACCAAGCCCTAGTCAGGCAGAGAGCTGAGAAAAGATCCCTGAGGTTCTCAGGCCGCTCACACTGCTGAGGACCCTGGGAAATCAACTGATCAACATCACCCACTTCCCTTATCTGCTATGGGTATCCTCTGGGTTCCTGCCACCTCAAGATTAAGTAACCCTCGCGTTGACTAAATTCCCTGTGTTCTTTCCTTGTTATCTGAGTCCCATTAGGTTAGGTTAGGTTGTGTTCCTTTACACTTCATTATTTAATAGCCACATTTTGAAAATTCAAATTCACAAAAGAACTTAATAGCTTATGAATCCTTCCTCTTGATGTAAGGTCAGTTACAGCTCTATGGCATATGATAGGTATCCACAGACTAAGGCCCACAGGCCCACTGCCTATTTTTGTAAATAAGGCTTTATTGGCACACAGCCATGCCCATTTGTTTATGTATTGTCAATGGACGCTTTCACATTACAATGACAGAGTTGAGTGGTTGCAACAGAGACAGAGTGGTCACAGAGCCTAAAGTATTTACAGCCTGGGCCTTTACAAAAGAAACTGCTGACCCCTGGCATAAACCGGATATAATTGAGGATCACAAGAGTGGGGTTCAGACTTACTGAGCAGTCTTATAATCTCTCAAAATCTTAATTTAAAACCTCAAAAATGAAAATAATAATGCCCACTTAGTCTGTCTCATAACGCTGCCCTGAGCAGCAGGTAAAATAGCTCATCAGTATTCAGAAACCATAGACATAGGGCTCCAGCGCTCTCGAGTCCCTACCCTTCCCCTTGCAACTCTGAAGCAGCTCCAAGACACTTCTACCTCCCCAGCGGCAGAGCAAGCCCAATCTTCCTATGTGCCGAAGTCCTTACCTTGGTTGTATTTTTAACCCCTCTCTCACTGCAACTACAAAAGGGCTTCCAAATGTGCCTTTGGCCCTTGTTAGTCTCCCTTTCCCTTTGGTATTTTTGTCACCCACAAGAAATTCAAAAGGGAGCTCAGCCTTTGCCTCAATGGGCGTCTAAGCTTTAGAAGGAAGCAAGCCAGGTGCAGATACCAGAAGGCCACTGTGGCTAAATCCAAGAATGAGTAGAAGATATGTGCAGATGTTTAAAGCATACTGAGAAGACTGAAGACAGTGGTCAGGAGTTTATTTTTGATTTAATGAATAGTGGGAAGTCCCCGGAGGACTGAGTAATAAGACTCAAAGAGCAGGTGCAGAGAAGCTCTCAGCTATGGTGGGGAGGCTCCCAAGGGCCTGCCATTTTGTATGGGGCTTCCTCCCAGGCTCCATTGGACACTGGGACCAGGCCTAACCTTACCTTTCATGGCCTCCACACCCCTCGCCCTCTGGTTCCTTGATGATTAAGAGCCTGGCTCTGGGCCTGACAGTGAGCTGGAGCCTCCAACTCAAAGGAAGCTCAGCAAAAACGACCTTGGTAAAATCACTCTGCAGAGCATGGTTGTCAGCGAGCATCTCTCAGAGATTTATGACCCTGAACCTAGTCTCCTGTTACTTAGCGATTCCCTGAATTTTCCATTGAGTAATAAGAGCAGGATAACAGCAGAGCCGCCCAAGGTTAGCAGCCTTCTGAAGTCCACCCTGTTCCACACAACTTCTTCCTAATGGTATACAGAAGAGATTTATTGGGATGTTTTTGCAGACCAGGAAATTGCTACATGATTTTGTCATTGACAAAGGAGCACACGTCACTGCCCAGTTTCTGTTGGACTTTCTCCACCTCGTTAGCTCTTGAACTGGAAATGATGAAAATAGGCCGATTCCTTGTTCAGTTATCAGGTGGGAGGGCAACCCAAACAATATTCTAATTTCATTGTTCTCACTTCAGGGATTATTGATGGCAACTTTAGGGTACAGCTTATATTTGGATTTCCACTCAGCTTCCTGTTCTTGTGGGATTCATTTGAATTGCTACTTGGTTGAGCAGTCAACATTTCTCTTATTATGTCGGTTCTAAACTACTGAGGGAAAACTACAATGTCAGAAGTAATTTTATTCCCACTATCTTTGAAGATGTGTCAAAGCTAGTGATCAAAAGTTGGTTTTTCTACATAGAAGGAAAAGCTGTGGCTATGGCATCAATTCTGGTTTTCATAGAGTATCTGTCATCTACTCTTCCTTATGGTCAGGGAATTCCCAAACCAGACACATTTGTTCTAATACTCATTATGTCTGTCCTGGCACAAAAGTAGTCCAAATATTATAATAAAAGAAAATAAGTAGTCCAAAAAAAGCATGAAATAGTAACTGTTCCACTGCTCAGTAAGCACCATATTGGTAATAACTGAACTGAGGGCCCATGGCAGCATCCATATTTGCCACATTTCCTCCATTTCTCCAGTTAGGACCAGTTAGCTACATGGGGCAAAACAAGGAGGGGATATAGTCAAAGACGACTTTTGCTGGGAGATTAGGAGAAGAGCAGGGCTGCTCCTGACAAAAGGTCAAGAGGTTGGAAAGGCGCCCCGTTGTCAGCGCTTCTGGGTTTCCTTTTCCTTGTAGCCATCTCTCTAAAAGGCTGTCTGAGAAACACTAGCACTTCGCTACGGTTGCCTTCGGTGTGGCGTGTCAGCACCCACCGAAGCCCAGGTGTACCGGGGACAACGCCGCTCCCCAGCCTGTGAACGTGCTGAAGGCCACAGGAGGGAGGGGGCGGCCTCCGGGCTCCCAGGCTCCAGCAGCTGCTCTGAGCCACCTCATTTAACCATATTTTCCATCTGCCAAACTAAAAAGGAAGGAGAAGTTAATATGTCACCTTGTAAGAATTAGAAAGGAGTATCGGAGAGTCCTTTGGAAGCTATAAAGCGTAAAGATCCCCCTCACGTCTCCTTATTGCAAAGGAAGTTAAATAGAAAGTAAAACTAGAATGTTCTCCATAGAAAGGTGAGACAAGGTCCTGTCCCACAGCTGTGAGTTGGTAACGGAACCACATGGTCCACGATGGGCCCCAGGCTTGTCATGCCTGCTCAGGAAAGCAGCTGGGCCTGGCGGAGACGGCCCTCCGTCCCTCCCGCTTCCTCGGGCTCCAGCCTCCCTCCCTCCCGCACACTCACACGCACACGCACACGCACACTCCCTGTGGGTGGGGGTTGTCTGTGAAGCTCCACTCCCTTCCTTCTCCCAAGTCGCAGTTCCAGGAACTATTGCAAGATCAGCTCTCTCATATTACATTTCATTCAACAGAGGAGCAACTTGGGGGGGTTGGCTTCTGGAACAAAAATAAAAGACCTACAAAATATTAAGAAAGAATCATTGAAAAGAATCTTTTAAGACAATTCTGTGTTCGTGAAAGGGTCAGATCAGCAGCCGCAAAGTCAGTTCATGTTTGTTCCGCTAGCAGGTAAAGATTCGTATTACTGTCCAAGTATCCCGCCGCCTCCAGCACTAGCATAACGTAGCTTCCATGTGAAAAGGTAACTCCTCGCTCGCCCTCGCGTTATGATCCTCGTGTAACAAGGTGGTGGTTCTAAGCACTTTCCCAGGAATGATGTCATTTCACTCTCCTTGTGAATATCTAAAATAATAGTGATAATGATGATGTATAAACACACCTCTTGGCCCGCTTTAGCCAGGAGTGTTCCTATCTTTTTTAAATTAATAGACTTTATTTTGATCAGTTTTAGGTTGACAGAAAAAGCTGAATTGTTTATGTCTTTTTCAGAGTAGTTTTTCTTCTGAAAAGTTAAGGGGTATTTAGCTGGGATGAAAGTGACTACTTTTCCAGAGTGAGAAGCAACGGGCACGAAGATGAGCACGGACCTGGACTCGGATCCTGACTGCAGGAGCTGGACTCGGATCCTGACTGCAGGAGCTGGACTCGGATCCTGACTGCAGGACCTGGACTCGGATCCTGACTGCAGGACCTGAACTCGGATCCTGACTGCAGGACCTGGACTCGGATCCTGACTCCTGCTTCATCAGCACCGTGGTCTTCGGTAGGTGAATTCCTCCTTCCCTCTGGCCTCCTTTTCTCATCTCTAAAATGAAAATAACAATAAACACTGCGAAGCAAAGGTCTATAAGAACTTAATGGAATAGCAAAGGTAAGTACCTAGCACAGTGCAGAGCACAAAGCAGGTGCTCAAGAAATGTTTGTTTGATTTTAATTCACGTTGTACCTTAGGAGGCCAAAAAATGGCTATATCAGAGTACCCCACATAAACCTTATCTGGGATTCTGATCTGCATGAATTTACTCTGCCTGAGGGATTTTGTATTTGACTAAGAAAGAAGAAAAGCAGGAAATGGGAAACATCTAGTTTTCCACCCAACCTTGTTAACTGAGATTTTTGATCTGCTCTGAAGAGATGGGATTAGCGGCAAAAAACAACAACAAAAAAAAACAAAAGAAAATGGAAAGACAGCCTCTAGACCAGGGCAGGGCTGGCCTGGCAGAGAGGAATGATGAAGGAAACAGTAGGGCACTGGCTGGAGCCCAACTGAGTATAGCAAGTGCCCAAGAAGACCACCTAGAGGCCCAGGGAGGTGGGCCACTCGAACTGGGATCAATGCAATACGGTAAAATGCAAGACAGCCCTGGAAATGGCAAGGAATGCATAGGGGAGCTTTGCCGGCACTACATGGTTCAAGGGTAAACAATTATGGGCAGCAGAATCCAGATGCTAAGGCTAGGTGACCTCATCTGTCTCATAGGTTATGGAACCTAAAGACATTCAGGTTGTGTCCTCAGCTGCGGATGGATGGCTACAAACCAGTCAGCCGGTTCTCAAAGCTTTTCTCTGCCCCGATGGAAAGATAGGAATGGGGACTTTGGAGGCATGCGTGTGAGTGTGTGTTGGAGGGAGGATGATGCAGTAAGAACACAGGAAAAAAGAAGAAGAAAGCAAAAGGGACAAAGATTCATTTGCTGACCACGAGGGCGTTCGCAAATATCTCTCCCACATCCCATCCAGAAAGATTTCAAGGCCAGGAAAATAAAGGCACCTGTCGGATATGAACTGATTAAAGCATGAGGGGAAACCAGCAAATGTCTTCATTTTCTTATTCAAGGGCTCCTTTTTATAATCAAACACAAGAGGAGAAAGTTTTAAGTAGGTGCCTGAGTCATAAGATATATGAAATGTTTGACATGTTGCTTAGTTCTACAAAGAGAAACTTTCAAATAATTTATAAAGCAACTTATTTTTTTCAGATTTCCACTTTGGAGGAGTCTTGAAATCCAATAAACAGGAATATAAGGACTATTATTTCTTTTAATGTTAAGAAGTAAAGGCTTCCCCTTATACTAATTAACATAATTATGTATCTGTAACTTCAAACTCAAAAAGGCAATGACTCTACTTCAAGGGTCAACTATTTTTGGATCTTCCAGTCTCCTTGCCTGTGAATAATACTTTCGTTGAACCAACACAGCTCTCTGAGAGTGATGTGAGTCTTCCTGCTTAGACAAGCAGTTCAGCAGTGAACTTCCTTCTAGCTCTGGACTGAGAAGTCAGGTCCTAACATATCCCTTAAAGATGGTATCACCAGTACCCTAGAACTTCTCCCTAATTATCACACTTCATTAAATAAAAGAGCTGTGTGTGTGCAGTTTCTCACAAAGAAATCAAAAGAGAAAGATGTGGTTATGAAGTCCTTTAAAAGAAAGATTTGATGGTCTTTGGGATTGACCATTTCTGTGTTCCCTTCTTATATCAGGCATTAAAGCCAACCACATTGAAAATTTTTTCAATCTACCTTGAAGTGATTTAATTCAACAGTTTATACCAAGTGACAAAAAGGAAGTAAGAGACATCTCGTTAGAGATGGAAGAAAAAAGCCACCATAGGTTTAAATATGAATTTTCATCCGCCTCCCGCCAACCATGTTGAAGGACTTTAACTCAAGGCAAGATCCATTCGTCAGTGTGAACAGCTTCCTAAAGTGATTTTGTTGAAATTAAGCTTAGGGTTGATTCAAGTGTTGTCAGTGTATGTTTCATATCATGGGTTTCTCTATTTATAGATGAAGAAAAATCCCTTTGTAATTGTCCTGTGTAGAAAGTGGCAAGGTATTATTTGATTTTGGTAAATTCATTTAAAGAACAAAATTAATGATAAAAATATACAGACCAAGTAATTAAAAATATTTGGTAACAACCTGAGTTAACCAAATTCAAGTTTACATAATTTAAATATTTTTCTTACCTACACCTGTTGAAGTGAGTCCTCTGAAGAAAAAAAAAAAAGGAAGACATTATACTTTGCTAAGCTATATTCTTTTTTTTTTTAATGTGTCTTTATTGATTTCAGAGAGAGTAAAGGAGAGGGAGAGAGAGAGAGAGAGAAAAAGAGAGAGAGAGAGAAAGAGAGAGAGAGAGAGAGAAACATCAGTGATGAGAGAGTCATTGATCAGCTGCCTCCTGCATACCCCTGACTGGGAACCGAGCCTGCAACCCGGGCATGAGCCCTGACCAGGAATTGAACTGCCATCTCCTGGATCCTAGGTCCATGCTCAATCCTTGAGCCACGCTGGCTGGGCTATATTCATATTTTGAGTGGGTTTGAAAGAGAATTGGGAAAATGCCATTTGACTGAATCATAAACAGAACTAACAAATTAGTCATAAGTTTCAAAAGTTACTGTGAAAATTCTGTAAGAAAATGTTTAGTTTAATAAAAGTTTTTAAAAGAGCATGTGATATCAATGCTTGCAAAAGCACTATTGCAAAATATATGTTGAACTTCAGTACAAGATGATGGGATGAAAATGATTTTTCTTTTCATGATATTAGGGCCAGGTCCCGTCAGACGGTCACCTGATATTTTGCAAGAAAAAGAAGACACCCTCAAGAACAGGTCTACCCTCTGGTCCACGTGGGTAAGGGAACTATCAGGGGGACGCTCTGTAAAATAGATGATTGTCTAACCACTATGCTGTACACCTGAAACCAATACAAAATAACACTGGAAAAAAATAAAACCGAAAATGTGAGGAAAAAGAAGGAGGAGGAGGAGAGGAAAAGGAGTAGAAGAAAGAAGAAAAAGAAGAGAAAGAAGAAGACGAAGACGAAGAAGAAGGAAGAAGGAGGAGGAAGACGGAGGAAGACGGTGGAAGACGGAGGAAGGAGGAGGAAGGAGGAGGAAGGAGGAAGGAGGAAGGAGGAAGGAGGAGGAGGAGGAGGAGGAGGAGGAGAAGAAGGAGAAGGAGAAGGAGAAGGAGAAGGAGAAGGAGAAGGAGAAGGAGGAGGAGAAGGAGAAGGAGGAGGAGAAGGGCCCATCCCCTTGGGCTCCCAGGAGAGAGATGAGTAATTGCTCTATCGTGTGACAGCCGGCAGCCTCAGTAGCCACTACCTGCTCCCCATGCTTGACCCACCATGTCGCCCCGTGTATTTGAAACAACCATGTCTGTGGGTAAAATACTACCAGGGCTTCAGACTCTCACCAAGTAGAAGCCACTGCTGTTTTCCCCTCAGGAGCCCTCCTTCCAGCTCTCATCCCTGCGCTCCGTCCCAGGTCTCATGCTCTCCTCCCTACCTTCATGACAGTCTCAAGTCATCTATCACTCCCTCTCTCTGGGATTTAAACTTCCTTTTCTTTGGTGGTACCTTCTTTTCATCAACCTTTTAGATCATACTTGAGTCTTTTCCACCTTACAAACCCCCTTCCTTCAGATTCTACCCTGTCCTCTGCTCCCCTTCACAGCCAGACTTGGAAATGGAGTGCTCACTTCATCAGTTTCTTCACCTTCCTCTTCCATCATCCCCATCACCACTCCATTGAAGATGCTTTTGCCTGTCATCAATGTTCCCAAGTCATTTAATCCAGTGGATGCTTTCTTGTCCTTATGTGCCCTTTGGGCATGTTTTGGGCACTACTTACCCCCATCCTTCTCGGGGCTCTTTCCTGGGCTTCCTGACGCACTGTTTGCTGAGTTTCCTCCTGCCCTCTATCATCTCTGTCACAGACACCACCCCCCCCCACCAACCCCCTTCAGGCACCATCCCAGTACCCCTGTGTCTTGCATTCTGTACACTCCTCTGAATGATCTTATTGATTCTCATGGCTGCCATTATCACCCAACCATTAATGACACACATGTGTCTCTCTGCAGACTTCCTGAGCTCCGGACCCATGTATTCAGTTATCTTTGAATAACCCATTGGGTTAGCCCATGGGTCCTCAAACTCAACATTTCCAAAGCCGACCTTGGTAGAGTAATATTTTTTAAGTGTGCATCACATGTCACCCTCTGCGCAAAACCCTTAAATATCTACCCATCCTGATGTAAGTAAAATCCTAAGGCATTATAATGACCTCAAGGCCATACATAATTTGCCTCCATTCTTCCACGCCTCTGACTTTATTTCCTACTACTGTCCAGTTACTCAGATCACTCCAGCCATACTGGGCAGACTCGCTCTCACCCCAGGGCCTTTGCATTTGCTTTTTCTCTGTCTGCTCTTCCTCAATAGAAGCACTTGCTCTCTCATGTCCTTGAAAACTTTAGGCAACTGTTGCCTCTACATAGAACTTTTCCTGAAAATCCTATATAAAATTGCAACCCACCTTTTGACCTAGCTTTTCTTATCTTCTTTTCCTGATTTTTTGTCTTTATAACACTTAAAAGTACCTAACATGCTATATACTTTGTTTATTGTCTATTTCCCTCCACTAGATTATAGGCTACATCTTGGCTGGAATTTTGGTTCCTTTTCTGTGGTTATATTCCTAATGCCTAGAACAGAGCCTGGCACATAGAATACAATCAAGAAATAACTGTGGAATAAATAAATGAGTGAATCTTCAACCCCTCACGCCCCAAATTTGCTAGTAATCATTTCCGTAAATGGCACTCTCATCTACCCAGCTGCCCAATATAGAAACCCAGGACTAGCTTGGCCTCAGCTCACTCTTGTTCTTACCCCACATAAAACCATCACTCAACCCTCCAGTTATTCCCTGAAAACGATCTTCCTCTCCTACCTCCTGTCACATAGATATTACCTATTCATTCTTCAGGTTCCAGCCTGTTATATTTCCTTTTATTTTTTTATTTGATAAATTTGACATGTTGCATTTTGTAAATAAAAGGTATGTAAGTATGCTATTTTGATAAATTTATATATTATAATATGATTGCATTGAAGTAATATTTGTCACATTACATCATTATAGTACAATATTATTGTCTACTGCATTTCCTTTTAAACACCCAACTAGACCTGATACATGTCTGGCCCGCACTAAGTAGTCATCAAATATTTGTTGAATATCAATGGCAATTCTCAGAAATGTCAGATTAGGTTTCCCTGCTCTCTGTTGTTATGACACCCTGTAAATTTCACGTAACACTCATCTCACTTTACAATAATTACTTTGTTTAAATGTCCTTCTCCTTCCCTAGATAATAAACTCCCTGAAAAGAGAGATTTGCATGAAGAAGAAAATGAGCAAAGGAAGTTCCTCAAACATGGAGCAGACAGGCTGGTCATTTGAATAAATTGGGGCCAGGAGACTGATCATAGAGAGATGGGTTCAGAGAAAGGAACTTGATTCCATTTTTAGATACCGAAGGGAGAGAGGGATTATGATAAAATAAACTCAGCAGATCTGGTCTTATGCTTCTATATAAATCTAACATAGCACTAGTTAAGTTTTAGTCTGGCTTGATTATTAAATCACTGAAATCAGTCAACACATTGCTATTCATTTTTAACCTACCAATTGCAAAGACTTCTAATTTCAAGATGGTATAGTCTCTTAGATATCATACTGCAGTCTAATTGCTCTAATAATACACTTGATTAATGACACACAGTTTAATTACTAAGAAGAATATGTACCTGTATGTATATAGATAGGTTAGGTAAGACTGATGATAGATGATGGATGGATGGATGGATGGATGGATGGATGGATGGATGGATGGATGGATAGATGATAGATAGATGATGATAGATAGACATTCATATATGTGCATACACATACAAACATCCATTTTATAGATAATGAAACTGACACAACAAGGTTTTTTATTTACCTCAAGATCACATAATTCTTAAGTGGTAGAGCCAGGATTTGAACTGATATCTTGTATGACTTTTAAAAACCCATGCAGTTTTCCTATTCCACAGTGGCTCCGTAATCTGATATCAATTTAGAATAAAAATATTTGTATGAAGAATTATGATAAAAATGAACACAAATTAAGATTATTTTAGCCCAATACTAAGTCATTATGGTAGTGCCTGGATATATTTAACATTAGTTGCTCACAGGTGATGAAAGAAAGGTCTACCATGATAGTCTATCAAATATTCTTTGACCTTTTGCTAGGTATATATGGTAGAGTGTTTATTTTCATCTTAAACTTATATCACCAGCATTGACTGCTACTCGAGCCCAGTCAGATTTATTTTATTCTGAATTTACCTTTACAACTTAAAGGTAAGCTTAAGAATAATATTCCACTGATCTTTTTTGGTGCCCCATGCCACGCTTTGGTTTTCGTTGAACAAATCAATAATTTAGGATGAAGGGAAAACAGAAATAAGTTCTTCTACCCACTTCCATTTCCAGCACAGGCTGGAATATCAGTAACAAGTCATAGCCTTGAATATTCCTGAATTTCAGAAATAATATCATCAAAGGGGGTATACATATGCATTGAGAACCCGGAATCTGTTTTGTTATAATTTTGTTGAATATTAATTGTAATTTATCAGTTTGATGCAACCCTCAAGCTGATTAGAGTAAATAACTATGAAGCATATATAACCACATAAAACTGAGACCATCAACAGCTAGGATTTATCACAACAAATGAGGAATGGGTTTCTAAGAAGATTTAAAGCCCTGATACTACATCACAGGGCTGACATGACAACACCGCATTCAGATGTGGCACAAACTCTGATGCCCAAGCTACTTGTTTTTTTAAGCAAAAGCCAATAAATTATTATTTATTGGCATTCCCAAAATATTTTTTACCTTTAAAATTAAATCACATTATTATCTTAATAGTTTTGAAGGCACATGCATGTTGCCATTAGTGTCTACTATGGTCATCATTTCATTAAAGAGTGGCCCAATCAACACTTGATCCTAATCTACTTAACTGCCTGATCTATTCAATTGCCCCATTAGGAACTTCTAGTGTATTACAAACGTTATTTAAATTATCATTGGCTTTGGAGCAGGAAAAAAGTGAGAAGTAGAACTTATTATTTTGATAGACTCAACAAAGAGTTTTGATGTTCTAACAGACTTAGATTAAGGCAGCAGCCACCAACTAAAGAAATAAGCCATTAGGAAATAAACTAAAGAACATGAATAATTATCTCTGTACCTACTATTCTCTCAGCCTCCTGCTCTTCCCCTTCACTAGCCATCCAGACTCAGGTTAAACAGCATTTCTCCTGAATTAGGTCCCTTTGTTATGCAATCTCTCTACTTTCCTCGTTGTAACACTCATCACCCTTTATTGTAATTATATTCTTAACACCCGGTTTTGCCGCTGGATTATAAAATCCCTGAGGACAGGGCTCATGCCTGTCTTGTTTACCAGTCTGTACCCAGCACAGTGCCTGACCCACAGGGGGGTGTGCAGTACATGTTTGTTAAATTGAAATGAAAGTTAATATTTGGACCTTAGTGAAACCTACTAGAGTTACTTTCTACTACCTGTAGGAAATCAATGTCCATGAGCAAAGAATCACATAAAGTTTTTAGAACAGCATTATAATAAAAATAGAAAATAGAAAAATAAATTGTTGTAGGTATAGTCACATTAGAGGGTATTTCAAAGTCTAGGTAAGGTTATATTTCTGAAGTATTTATAAGTGACATGAAGAAATTCTTATTATATTATGTTAAATAATAATAAAACTGGTATTTGTAGTGTTTTGAGCCTGCCATTCTTTTTACAGCTCTGTATATATTAACTAACTTAATCTTCACAACAAATCTACATGATCCTCAAGTGATTCATATCTCCATGAAAGTTGGAGACACATCGACCATTTCTCTCACTTTACAGAGGAGAAAAATAAGGCCAAAAGTATTAATATCCTTTTCTCAAGATTGCACAGCTGGGAGGGTGAGGGGGCTTCAGAATAGAAGAGTTAGATTCAAACCCAAGATGCTGAAAACTTAGACCAGTGTGCTTTCTGTTTACTATGCTGTAAAGCTTTGAATTCGATGGATCTTTCTTTTTCTCCCCTTTCTCCCACCTCCAAATGGTTTCACTCCCATAGAGTACCTGAAGCTTGGTAATGCACAAATGCCATGTCATTCCCTGAGAAAATTTAGAGTTAGTTGGCAGAGGGAGGCTTAGAAATTAAGTGCCTAAAAGCCAGTAACTGGCCCCAGAGATCTCCAAGGGCTGCTGTCCAGTCCAAGATTCCATGACATCTGCACCACAGCCTTGAATAGAAATCAGAATGCTGGTATCCGATGCAGTGAGAATTTATTTCGTAGTTATCAAAGCAAACCAAAGGTTATCTGTGGGTTGGACATTTAAAGATTAAGTACAGCTGATCGCACTCAACTCTTATGCAGGTAGCTTAACTTCAGTGGGTCTGGTCTCTCTCCGAAGGGAAAATGGAGGTGTTTATGATGCTGTTTCCTAATGGGTTCCAGGTGACTTGGGCTAGGCGGCTGAATCAGACCCTCTCTTCTTTGATTTACATGGCAGGATCCAGGCCATCCCTAAATTGAAAAGATATAGTAATGAGCAAATGCAGAAAAAGAAAAGAGAAAAAAAAAAAGAGCTGAGGGAAAACCTGGAGTGCTTTTCCAAGTCCAAAGTGAGCTATGGCTGCCCTCTCTGCCTCAGAAGGTATGATCATAAATTACTAGCTAATGTTTAGCACTGGGACTCTGGCTGATGATATATTACAGAAGACAGGATGCCTCCAAGCAGAAAACACTGTAATTGGGGAGCAATAACATCTGTGTCAGTCATGGAACTGCAGTTAAAGTAAACTGAGAAGTTACAGGCTGGGCTGCACATGCAAAGTAATAATATGCACATTTTTTAGCTGAAAAGATATGTCATCAAGATATGGGCCTCTTTAAATTCTTTGGATTCTAGTTTGTTGCGATGCTTTGCTACACTGGCCACCTAATCTCTCCGAGCCTCCTAATGTGGCAAGGTCAGAGAATTCATGTGTAATGGAGCAGAGTCTCAAACCCACAACTTCAGGCTATGAATCCTGTCATCTTTACAGTGCTTCCCTGTTATGTCATTGATATCTAAGTAATTATACTACAATGAGTAGATGCTTAGTTATTGGGACTGAAATGTGTGCGAAAGACTTATTCCTGGGTCGATCAAAATAAAAGAGAACTACTTTCTTGCAACCTGCCATCTTAAAAATTCTTCAGTAGTAGGATAATAGCTAACACACACACACAAAACAAAACAAAGCAAAAAAAAACCATTCAGAAGTGCTCTGGAAGAGACTGCCAGCTGGAGGTAGTCTAGAAAGATCCAAAGGGCCTCTGGAGGTCCCTTTCAAATCTGATAATTGGTGATTCTTCACTATATAGGCTGACTAGGCTCAAAATCCACCTGTGACCTTAAACACCCTCTTTCTTCATAAGGTGACCAGGACTGTCCAGTTTTGCATTGAAAGTCCCATGCCCAGGACTGAGTCTCAAGCAAGTGAGAATCGCCCCACCTCTTACCACTGTGCTCTGCCTCCTTGGCTCTTACCCAAACCCACGCAGTGCTCTTAGCTGCGTCTTCCCTTGCACAGGAATGGCTGAATGCACAGTGGAAAAGTTCTAGTCTCCACGCCACAGGTCTTGAGCAAATCTCTAGTTACCTAGGCAAGCACCCACTTTGTTTCTCTGGCTAGCTCCCTTTCAGGTGTTCTGTGTGCTTGGCTTTACCACCAGACACTGTCTTTCAGGTCTCCCAGCCTCATACTCCTCCTCCTGCAGCCTAATTGATGTGTTTTTGTTGCTGGGCCACCACTTATGGAGGAGGAAAGCTACCGTGCCACCCTTAGGCCACTGCGGCTGCCTAGTCCCGGCTAATGCAGGGTATGACCCAACATCAAAGCTACCATCTGGATTATTCACTGCCAAAGTGATTATTCACCCTGTATCTACACCAGAGCTCTTTATGAAGCTGGGCATTTGTAGGCAAGAGCTTCCCATTTTCATGAGCTTATTTGTTTTCTTGTTTGCTGATTAGTGTTGCCTTTGACTGTATTGAATAGCCTCCTCCTGTGGTACATAAAGTTCCTTCACTTTCTAACAATAAATTAATTTTATTATGGAAAAAAAAAAATCTTTTAGCATAAATTGATTTATCCAAAGAGCCAAGAGAATAGGGTAAATTGGAATGTTTAATTTTTGTTTTCCATTGCATTGAAGTGTGTTGGTTTATTTTAAACTAGTCTAAGGGAGTTGTTTGTTTGTGTTTCACAGTTATATCTCAGGAAATGCTGTGAAGAACTAGATAGAATGGATTGATATTTAGCACAGAGCCCAAAACCACATATCCAAAATATGTTCCTTTCTCTCCCCAAAGTTAGGGACATTCCTAACTATTCTTAAGTGTTTTTTTAATTATTGTTAATTTCTATATTACAAAAAGAATCTATATAAAAAGAACACAAAGCAGTCATTTGGAGAGATGGACAATGTCCTCGGGCTCTTACTTCGGAGCATCTAACACTGCTGGCCTAGTGGAAAGAAGTGGAGAGATTGTAGGGAAGGTATCCAGATGTCCCCAATCAAGGGAGCTAAAGATACCTATAGGCACCCACCTGACAAAGGCACTGGAACAAATTCCCACCAGTGGTAGAAACTTTTGGTTGTCCAATATGCATTCTCTCCTAAAAACAGAATGTCCGTTTTCTTCTAGGCATCCATCCGTTCTCCCTCGCAGCTAAGGGTGACCAAGTGGAAGTTTATAGAAGGAGCTTACTCAACTGGGAGGAACAACCCCCGCACCTTCTGCCCTCCCTTCTTCCTTGTTTTTGCCTAAAATGTGTCAGGTTGCCAGATTTAGCAAATAGAAGTACAGGATGTCTAGTTAGATTTGAAGGTCAGATAAACAACAAACACTGTTTTCATACAGGCATACCTCGGACACCTTGCCAGCTCAGCCCCAGACCACTGCAATAAGGTGAGCTGCAGTCTTTTGGCTGCTGGAGGGTCTTGCCTTCCATTTGTAAAAAGTGCATCTGTGAAGCACAACAAAGCAAAGTGCAATGAAGTGAGGTTTGCCTGTATACATATGTCCCATGCAGTTTGGGACATGCTTATACTAAAAAAGTATTTGTTGTTAACCTGCAATTCAAATGGAGCTGGGCCTCCTGTAGTTTATGTATTTTTATCACGTCTGAAGAATGTGGACTTGAGGACTGAAGCACCGTCATGAGCCAGGAAGAGAAAGTAGCTACACACCAAGGATGGTAGAAAGAAAATATGTAAAGTCTCAGAAGACCGGGAAGTGCCATACCACCCACGGGCCACCTTCCTCGGAACTTATTCCGTGTGAGATAAAGTTTTATCTTGTCTGAGAGCCATTATTTGGAATGTTACACGCAACCAAATTCAGCCCAAACTGGTAAACGACCATTTTCACATTCCTTTTCCTCTCCTCACTCTTTCGTGTTTCTTTTTCTCTCCCCAGTGATCATCACATGCATTCTAGGTTAATTTTATTCATTTTCAAGGATGAATGGGGAGAGTGAATCCCACACAATAACTTGTTCCCTTCCTACATCTTCAGAAACAGCATAAACTAGAGGGTAAAATATAGAAATATGACCTGATGTCTTTTAGCAAGAGTCTCCCAGAAGACCACCAAGTAATGAAGAGATGTCCTTCAAAGGGCCCCGGTGAACATATCTTTATCTGGAGAGGCTTGTTTCAGGGGAGCTGTGAGATTAGGCAGGGATAGGAAGCACCAATCAAATTCTAAAGAGAAGGGGATACATTAGAAAGTATCCAATTCTATTTTATCTCTGATTCTACAGCCTACTACTAGGCATTAATAATTATAATTATAGCGAATATTTATTGAACACTTACCATACATCAGAACTATATTAAGCATTTTAGACATTTCTATATACATGTCATTATTTAAACCTCATGCTGACCCTATGAAGTTGATATAATTGGTACCTTTGTTTTGCCTGTAAGGAAACTAAGACTCAGCAAGGAAAAGTAACTTCCTCCATACAAAAAGCATGCAAGGCTGCAGCGGGAGCTCGAGACTAGGTCTTTCTGGCTCTAGAGCCCAGGTTCTGTGCCCTTAACCACAATACCATACTGTTTCCACTTTATCTGATGACTTGACAAAGGCATTTCAGACTCAGCTCAGTTCTTTCATTTACACACACACACGGCGTATATATGTACAAAGATCTCCTGAACTGGAAAAAAATGTATATGACTTCACAGGCAGAAAGCTCGAACACATGTTAAATTGAAGTCCCACCTCCCAACATCCTGCACTTAAGCTGTGCAGATGAAAGGATGCTCTGCCTGGATTCAGCTCCCTTCTAAAAATCGCTAGAAGCACAATACAAAACACCAGATTTTATCAGGCTGCCGTTACTCAGAGCCTCACTCCTTGAGTGGAGAAACCGGTGTGCAGAAGTCAGGGTATCCTGGAAAAGTATTAGAACTGGGGGCAGAGCTGGGGGTGGGGAGGGTGGGGGAGAGAGGGCTCTTGGAGAAGAATTAAAGTGTAACCTAAAGTGATTGGAGCATGGCGCGTTTAACCTTCTGGGCCAAACTGCTCTTTCCCTGGGGACAGTTACACGCTCAGGTCCCCTGAAAAGCTGACCGACCCGGCAAACCCGCCGAACTGATTCTCTTTGCTGCAGCCTAGCGCTAGCACCCCTGAGAACGCCCACAGAGCTGGACGGGCTCAGCCCCTCGGGCGGCAGGCACGGGCCGCGATGGGGCGGCCGGGTGAAGAGCCCCCTCTGAAGATCGCTGAATCACAGGAAACGCACAGGCCAGGCAGGAAAAATGTGCCTCGCACTTTTCCACGGAATTCACCTACTGCAACTGGGGGTGGCGAGGTTTGCATGAATAGGGCACCCAAGGAGAATAGCCAGGAACAGACGGATCCAGAGTTGAGAAAGAATAGCATGGCATCTTGCCCCGGTCATGAATAGAGGACAGAACAAAGGGAGAGGAAAACGAGACAAGGAGCCCAGGAGTAATGGGGAGACCAGAGCTCCCCGGCCCGGCGTCTGGTAAGCACAGAGTGTGGGAACTTTTCCTTGCCTCCGAGACACATATTGTTGTCCAACAATGGCACGGGGGCTGGTGCTGTAAAGTCTCCATCTCAGAGGAGAAACCCGCAGAGGTGTTCTGCTCCTCCTCGCCCCCTTGGGAAATCCTGGGAAGTGCCAGCCGGCCTGCATTATTGTTGACGATGTGAAACAACACGCAGCAAGCTCTATATTTACAAGAGTGAGGGAGCAGGATTAATAAAATTCTCAGGCAATGCTGTGTAGTAAAACTTGCTCTGGAGGCTAGAGGACAGCAATGGAGTCCTTGCTTGACAACGAACTTAGCAAGAGGTTTTGGCAAGTAACTCTGCCTCTCTGGTCCTCAGTTTCCTCACCTGTCAAGCAAGAAGGCTGTATCGCTGGATTAATGCATCTCTTTAACTCAACAATATTGATTGAGTTAGAATTACATAAAGGGATGCCTCGTGGATATAAGAGACAATAAAGAGGTAAACTAATAAATGTCTTTTTGTGATGACTATGAAGAATACATAATCATGGTAAAAGGAAAGTAATGCGTTGAGTTGGCAAGGCTGTCAGGGGAGGCTGCTCTGAAGAAGAAACAATGGAGCAGAAGCTAGACTGACAGAAGGAACCAGCCAGGTGAAGATCTGGGGAAAGAATGTCCCAGGCAGGAGGCACAGCCCTGTGTGGCCATAAAGTAGGAGCATGCTTAGCATATTTAAGGGGCATCAAGGGGACCAATGTAGCTGGAGTAGAGGAAGCAAGGGAAAGGTGGTTGAAGAGGAGTTGGAGAGATAAGTAGAGGCCAGATCATGGAAGATTAGAATCAGATTTTAAGTTTAAAGTGTGATACAGAACCATCGGAGGGTATTTATTGAGCAGAAGTGCCTTAGCTTCATTGAAAGATCACTCTGGCTGATGAGAGCAGAGAGATCATTTATTCGTTCAATAATACTTTACTGAGCATCAGAATCCATTAGGCTTTGTTGCCAGTGCAGAGGATACATCAGAGAATGAAACAGGTCTCTGTTCCGATAGAGATTACATTCCAGTGGAAGATCACCTGGAAAAATATTACAGTAGCCCATGAAAAATGAGAGCGACTTGGAAAAAGGTAGTAGTGATGAAAGTAATGAAAAAGGGTCAGATCCCAGAGTTGTTTTGAAGGGGGAGCCAAAAAGATTTGTTGATAGATGGAAATGGAGGTAAAATTAATAATAGATATAGCTCTTCCTCTCTCTCTCCCTCTCTTTCTTGTTCTATAACCTGAGCTGGCTCCCGAATGGATCCTTCTCATCATTCTGATTTCTGCTCACATGTCACCCCTTCAAAGAGGCCTTCCTGACAACTTTTGTTCCAAGGGCCAAGTTAACTCATTACTCTCTCTCCTTTTACTATTGTTGTGTCATTTACTGAAATGAAGAAGATTTAGGGAGGAGCACAGTCTTATTTGGAGTCCTGATTTGGAAATGTTTTAAGGTTAAGATGCCTATTTGATATCCAAGAGAAGACACATATTCAGCTAGTTTGACATGTAGCTTGGAGGTCAGGGAAAGGTTGGGGACGAACATATAAATTTTGAATATCACCTAAGGAAGATGCGCGTATACTGCAGAGAAGAGGAGAAACTATTTCCTAGACTACTCCAAAAATTAGAGACCAAGCAGGGAAGGAGCAGCTAGTGAGACAGGAAAACAAGGTAGGCACGATGTCTTAGAAACTAAGTGAAGAAATTGTTCCAAAGGAGAAAACATTAGCTTTCTCAGGTGCTTGGGACTTGAGGAGATATTGAAGAAGTACCACTAGATTTGACAATGTGGAGGCCATGGGTGACCTTGAGTGTTTCCAGTGGACTTACAGGAACGAAATGCTGATCAAGGTGAGTTGAAAAGAAAATGGTAAGTGAGGAATTAGAGACAGTAAGTTTAGGCATCTCCTCTACAGAATTTGATCATAAAATGGGGGGGTAAGAAAATGGGCAGCAACTACCAAGAGGAGAGTGTGTGTTTGTTTTTTTTAAGATGGGAGCTGTAATTTGAAAAAACAGCTGTGAAAAAAAATTTTTGACACAATCATGAAAATCTGAAATGAAGATTGGTATAAAATGAAATTATAGAATTGTTATTAATTTTGATAAGAGTGATAATGAAATTGAGATTATGTTTTTTAAAATTCCATGTGAAGCATATATTACCAAATAAAATAATATCTGTAATTTTCTTTAAAGTATATGAGCAAGAAGAAAGTTTGAGGGAAACAGATAAAACTGGACTCACAAAATACAATTCTTGAGCTTTGATGGTGGGTATATAGAGTTCATTATACTCTTCTTTCTACTTTTGTGTAGATGTCAAAAGTTTTTTTAGTAAAAAGAAAGAAAGAAAAAGTGAGATTTAATTATTTTATGACAGTCTACTACTGCCACAATGGCCCAGCCACCTGCTAGCATGGTGTGAGAGGAAGCTAAGTGGGAAGCCAGGACTTTCACCACCTTTTGGAAATAGTAGGTCCCCTCTCCCCTCAATGTCAAGTAGGTAGCAATAAGGAGACCCCCTTTCCCTTTCCGCCAAGGTGATATCAGCAGAGACCTAGGGGGAAGCCTGACCCCACCCACCCCCAGAAATAACAGATAGTCCCTTCTCCTCTGTAGTGTCAACAGAGGTGAGTGGGGAACTGGGCTTCCACCCCCACTTGGCAGCGACAAGGCAAGACCTCCTTCCCCAGCCAATGTGGGATCAGAGAGGGCCTGCTGAGACACAATATTTAAATAAGATCCAGAGTCTCATAACATAATACCTAAAATGTCCAGTATACAAATGAAAATCACTCTTCATACCAAGAACCAGGAACATCTCAAGTTGAATGAGAAAAGACAATCAACAGAGACCAACACAGAGAGGACACAGATGTTGGAATGATCTGATGAGAATTTTAAAGCATCTATCATAAAAATGCTTCAACCAGCAATTATGAACACACTTGAAACAAATAAGAACAAAATGTTTCAAATAGTACGTACAAATACAGCAGGTTAGAAAAATGAAAATTAATTATAGATAGTAATTGTAGAAAATTACTATCATCCACATTGCTCATGCTGAGGAACTAAGTGTCCTGAAATCAGGAGACTGGAGTAAGTGCTGGTCCACAGCTGGTCCAGTTCATCACCATCCCTAGAGTCCCGGCTATTTAATACATCACATGTTTCCCAAAACTCAGGCCACATTTCAGCAACTCCATAGCTTACTGCATCAAGGAATGTTTTCCCAGCCTTCTCCCTGGAAAGAAGGTTTAGGATTTCGGTGTGTCACTTAAGTAAGAATGTTGTATCTGAGGTAATGCTAACTCCCAAAGACTAAGATTTCACATATTTTGATATTTCTTTTGACGTTCCATCCTGTTCCTCCATTTGCAGGACTTGTAAACTTGAAAACATTTCTTAATACATTCAAAAGAGGTCAGTTAGAACACACTTTAGGTAGGTAATCAGAAATGAATTTGGCTAATGCTCTAACCATTTTAGAAAATGTTTGCATGCTTCCTGTCAGTGCAACATCCATGGGAAAAAAGAGGGTATAGAGAAACCAAGTACAGAAAGAACACAGCATGTGTATCCTCAAAGCCTGGTATTTGTGTTGCTTTATCTACCTTTCAGCCTTGGGTCACAGACCAATGAAGAAGACTTTTTAAACTCACATATTGAGAAGTCAATTGGAAACATTAGGGGATAGCTCAGCTCCTGCACCTTCCACACAAAACACCTATCAACACTTCTGGATGTCTTACCCACACCCATTTCCATAGCAATCGCTCAATCAATCCATGGAACAGACAACCACACAATTTGTTCAATTGGTAGCATGGACAAATAGGACAGGTCAGACCACCTGCCCATAGGCAGTCCTTCCAAAGACAAGAATTACACTCAATTATCCAAAAGGAGTAGAAAATTCTAATGCTTACCAGCTTGCTGAGAGGCCACATTGAAGGCACTGTCAATTTGTATCCCCAAATAAAGTAGTTCCTACTTGGAGAATATAAATAATTATAAAAATGCCTTCTTTCCAGAGGCACCATGTATGTCCCTGCTCTGTGTACCTGTGTTGACACCAGACATTAATCTGTCTTCCCCCAAAGACCACAGTAGCATATGCCCTTGAGTTGGCCAAATCCAGGACCTGGGGGAGCATTGTTGGAGTCTATACTGCAAGTAGGTCTCATCCTACTGCTTGAACTCTTGTTGATAGCTAGTAGTCTTCATTAAATTCTGTACAAGACTAATTAAATGGATTTGACCTCATCTTCTATTAGTCATGTTAATCAAATCTTAGACCTAACAAACGCCTCTCGACTCCTATCCTGTGGCTTTCCTTTTGTCACTGGTGGGTGAAATACCAAGGGACCTTCTCAGTGCCACATGCGCCTAACCACTAAGAGCAAGGGCATTAACAGCCCTGGGGGAAAACCTCAACCAATGAGAGATGAGAGCTGGTAGATAAATTCTTCTCACTTCCTCCTTAAGAATATCTTGCACATTTATTCATTATTTATTCTTAATCTATGAAAAAGTAATTAAAACTTTACACATATTGTCAATTCAGGTTAACAATGGCTCCCACACATGATCTGACTGGTCATGTGTCACATACACACACCACAGGAGATATCACAGGGAAGAATAGGCCCTCCATGAAGGAAAGCAGCTCTCAGGGACCCCCTTAGGTTGTCTGTTTTTCCTATCGGACTGCACATTTCAGTTTATATAGACCTGAAGAAGTGAATTTACAAATCATATCATCTAGTTTAACTAAACCAGCTCTCAAAAAATGGACAAGCAGCTGAAAAGTTTTCTGTAAAGAAACAGCAAATTGAGGATAACATGGATAGCAAGTACAATAAAACAAGATAAAAACTGAAGATAATATTAATAACAAATTCAAACAAGAAAATGGCAAAGTAGATACTTTTCTTACTTGTGATATAAACTTCTTGTCTATGACACCACAGTGCCAATCCAACTGGATATGGTAGGAAGCTGACCTCCTGGACAGCATTCTCCTCCCAAGGCCCAACCTTGTAAGTGGTACAGGTTCCATATGACCTCAGCTATGGGAAGCCCACTACCACCACTCCCCAACCTGAGGAAACAGGGGAAATCAGAACAAGTACCTATCTGTAAATCCATTAGTTCATACATGGAAACAGGACAAACAGATGGCACTCTCCTGCCAAAGAAAGAAGTGTGGGGAGACAGTAGACTCTTCCTCAGAACTGTGAGAGGGCAGAAGTCTTAGCAAAAGTTCCTCTTTCATCAAAACACAAGGAGAGCAGACAGTAAGCATCCCCTGCCCATCTCCCACTGGCTACACATAGCACACAACTCCAGTTAAAGAGCTTTGGTTCTCTAAGGGCTTAGAAACTAAGATTTAACAAAAGTATGTCAACAGAAAGCTATGGTGTTAAAATATATTCCTTACATTAAGTAACATTATATTCATATCACAGGGTGAGAAAGCTCAGTGAGAAGAGCATGAGCACTGGACTTAGAGAAAATGCAGATGCATTCTCAGGAGAAGCAGAGTGACGATTCTGTTCGGGAGACCATAATGACCAGCGAGGGCCTTTAGGCAGTAAGGATCCAGGCTCTGATGTGAAGGAAGGCTTCTCTGAGGCTTAAGGATTAGAGTATGTCAGCGAAAGCAAGTTGTGGAAACGATGGTCAACAAGTACTAGAGGACGGAAGTCTTGAAAAAATATTTCCTGTTTCAGGTAGGCCTTGGGCAGAAGGTCAGATTCAGGTTAGACTGAAGCATTGTGAAAAGGAAACAGACTTTGGACAGAACTAGCTCAAATCCCAGATCTTCCACTTGCTGGCTGTGTAACTTCAGACAAGATGTTTAGCCTCTCTGAGGCTCACTTTCTTCATTGATAAAGGGGGGACAACATTGCCTATCTCAGAGAGTCATTGTGAGGGGTAAATAAGACAATTATATAACACACTTAGTACAGTGCCTGACTCCACATGGGTCTTCAATAATAATGGCTGTCATTGAAGAAAACAGAGAGAGTAGAGCATATAAGAAAATAGAAATGAGCAGTGTTAGACTTAAATGAAAAATGACTCGGGTGTTTGTTGCTTGGGCCCTCATGAAAAGGTGTACTTAGAAGAAGGACATGCAGGGGATAAAGTGTGGACTTTTGTAGGTTACCGTATTTTCTTTGGAAATTTTTGCTCTGTTTTCAGTTTTCTCCATTGAGAATTCCCTGCGTTGGCCACCTGTGTTGGCCTGCTCCCCACACACAATTGTCAGGGACAAGAGGGCATCTCCTTCAGAGGACAAGTGAAACTCTCTGAGTGACAAAGGTCTCCCTGTGGAAGATGCAATCTCACTGCTCCAGGGGTTCTGTAGGTAAGGCAGCAGAGGGTCACTAAGGATGCCCTCATGTGTGTGGGACAAATGTGTCATGACGGCCACTTTGCTTATTCTATGTCAGTTTTACTCCAGTGCAGGCTACAAGAAAAAAGAAGACTTTTCCAAGGCAACACTACACAGACACTCACAGGACTAATTTCAAGGGTCCAGAAAAGTTTTAAAAATCTTTCTCAGAATACTAATGGGCTCCCAGAGACTCAGCCATGAGGCCTTCAAAGACTACCGAAGAAATAAAATTTCACTGATGAGTGCATTCCAAAGGATGGACCGAGACCTGTTTTGTTTCCCTCTTTGAAATGATTTTTAAATGAGTAAACACATCGATGGCCTATACATGATGAATGGGTGTCTGGATCTTTCTTGGAAGAGTTTTGGGTTGAAAATGCAAAGCATGTGTGTTCTGAGGGCAAAGATCTGAGAACATTTATACACAGGCTTTTGGCTACATTTAGCAGGAGGCGATGACCACAGGAAGGGAGACAGTGTCCATGGTCCAGGCTTCTTGAGACACCATCTCAAACTAGCCCTACATGTATGCTCTCAATTCTGGAGAAAGAGCCTGGGGAATTACAACAGGGGCCAAGCAAGGAACACTGTCTGAATCACAGAATGACAAAGGTGGGGGGATTGTGGAAATGGTTTTTACTGACAATAAGCCTGATAGAAAATTCTCATCCTCCACAACTCTGACAGGTGGCATCCCAGACCATTTGATTGCATCCAGAAATTGGATGCTCATTGCCACTTAGGGCAGACCATTTCCATATTTGAACAGTGAAATTTTTCTGGAAGTGCTTTTGAAACTTGACCCAAAACTAGGCACTGAGGTATAATCCTAGCTTTCTAGGAAGCAAAGGTCTCCTCCAGTTTGAGGGTGCAGTGAACACACTATGAACTTAGAATGGCCAACAAATCTAGTTTGCCCAGGACTGTCCTGGTTTTAGCACTGAAAGTCCTGTGTCCCAGGAAACTCTATTTGAAATACGACATAGGCTTTCTAGTCATACGGACCTGGGTTAAGAGCTCCAGCTTCATCATTTAACCTGTTGCATAGCTGTGGACAAATCAATTCTTCATTATAAGCCTCAGTTTTCCAATCTGTAAAATGTGGATAATAGCCCTAGCCGATTTGGCTCAGTGGTTAGAGTGTCAGCCTGCGGGCTGAAGGGTCTCGAGTTCCATTCTGGCCAAGGGCACATACCTCGGTTGTAGGCTCAGTCCCCAGCCCCAGACTGGGGTGCGTGTGGGAGGCAACCAACCGATGTGTCTCTTTCACATTGATGTTTCTATTTCTCGCTCTCCTTCCCTTCCACTCTCTTTGAAAAAAAAATGGGAAAAAAATATCCTCATTTGAGGATTAGAAAAAAAAAAGAGAATAATACCCACTTTACAGAGTTAACGTATGGGTTAAAGAAGTAATATATAAGAAGAGTCATACGTAAGAAGAGCTTAGCAGAGTGCCTTGCATACAGTGAGGGCTGATAAATATTACTGCATACAGCTACAATGAGTATACTTTGACATATGTTGAGCAAAACTTTTCTTCCTTCCAATTTCCAATCGTAATATTTCTTCCATCCTTTGAAACACTGCAGAGCAAGTCTATTCCTTGTCCAAATAAAAGCCTTCAAATATCTGAAGGCTGCAACATGCTCTATGCCACCCCCTCTCCACCCCCAACCCTGCACCATTTCAATGTCCTCTTTACCAGACTAAACACCCCAGTTCCTTTGACCACTGCTCATATGACATGGTTTCCAGAACTTTTACCCTCTTGTTAACCTTCTTCTGGATCTATCTCTCTTAAAGCACAGGCCAAGAACTGAGCACATTCCCTTAATGTCCTCCCAGCACAAGGACACTTGGACAATCACCCCGTTTCTTCTGGATGCACTGTTTCCATCACACGGACTCAGATCACATGAGCTTTCTGGCAGCCTTCACCCATTTGGCTAATGTTAAGCTGACAGTCAGCTAAAACCCTTGGGCTTTTCTCTTACAAACTATTAAGCGAGGTCTCCCTTGTTCTGGTTTCAGCTAATTCTTTAAACGCAAAAGCAAGAATCTAAATCTGTCCCCACTAATTTTATCATGTTAGTTTCAGCCTGTCTCTCTCCATTGCTGAGATGTCTATGGCTCCTTGGCCTAACAGCAAACATACTAGCTGTTTTTCTCAGTTTTGTGTATTCTTTAAACTTGATAAGAATGCTTCATTGATTAAAAATACTGAACAATTTGAAGCCAAGAACAGAGCCATTCAAAAGTTCTGTAAAGGTCAAGTCTGGTTAATATTGACAACTCCTGCCCAGCCAGGCGTGGCTCAGCGGTTGAGCATCGACCTGGGATCCAGGAGATCATGGTTCGATCCCCGGTCAGGGCACAGGCCCCGGTTGCAGACTCGATCCCCAGTAGGCAGTGTGCAAGAGGCAGCCAGTCAATGACTCTCTCTCATCATTGATGTTTCTATTTCTCCCTCTCTCTTCTTCTCTCTGAAATCAATAAAGATATATTTAAAAATATACATTTATTGACAACTCCTACCATTTGCTTAGTAATTGCTCTGGGCCAGAGACAGTGTTAGATGCATTATGAACTTTACCTCATTTCACTGTACACAATTCTTCAAGATAAATGATTGTCCTCTTCTTACAAAAGAGAAAACTGAAGCTCAGAAATGTCAGGCGTCTTACTCGAAGTCAGACAGCTAGTTAAGGGTTATAGCTGCATTTTGCAACCAGTTTTGCCTCATAGCAAAGTCAAAATTCTTTCTACAGAGCCCTGCTGCCTTTGGAAGGGGAGTTGTTGAGACCATAAAAAAAATTTTTTTAAGCCAAAGTCCTATTTCAAACCCCAAGGTTAGGTAAACCAGAATCACCGCCATCCTGCATGCCTCCTGCTTCCCCGTGGCCTTCATCACAGCAGCCCACAACTTGGGGTGTGAACCCTCTCTCACACCACTCTCCTGTCATCAGGTCCCTGCCCTTCCTTGCCTCATCCTGCCGCCTTCTTCCCACTCTATCCCTTAGCATTACAGTTAGTTCTCAAGAAGCCCTCTTATATTCTTACTTTTTTCCTAGAACACCCCCATTGCAACCCCTGGCATTAAACTAAAACCTAGGGGCACCAGTTTCTCCCATGGTCCATTAACTTCACTTGGCCAGTACTCACTGAGCAAATGCACTGTGCCAGGGACAAGAATAGGACAATAAAGAAAAAAGATGCTGGTGGGATCACCTTGTACGTTTTATAAATGTCTAACCACTGTGCTGTACACCTGAAACTAATATAATATTGAATGTCAACTGTAACTGAAAATTTTTTAAAAATTAAAACAAATAAAAGAAGAAAGATGTGAGTCTTGCCCTCAAGGAGTTATAATCAAGGGGAGGAGTGGACATGAAACAATTACACAAATAAGTACCTAGTTACAAATATGGTATGTTCTGCAAAGGAGAAGCCCAGTGCTCTATGAGAGTGTATAGGGCAAACACCTATTCTTCTCTGGGCAATAAGACAGGCTTCCTACTTTAAAAAAGAATCTTTATTATATGTGTTGAGCATTATTATGTCTCAAATTGTAGTAGCACCTATTATATATGACATAATCTATCAGTACACAATGTTAATAAAAGACAAGAAAGGAAATGCATATTTATGTACAGTGTGATACCTGAATGTAAAAGATAAGCACAAGGGATTTGAATTAGTACTAGAAATCAGGGAAGACTTCCTGGAAAGCACTCAGCCCCATTCTGATGGGTAAGAATTATTGAGTCAGAGAAAGGAGACATTCCAGTCAAAGGGAAGAGCACATGCAGAGCTTTGGAAGTGGTTACATTATAACACATTTAGAGATACCAATGAGTTCCCTGTGGTTAAATTAGAGAGCATGTTTAGGGGCAGGGTTGACTTTGACCCATCAATACGTTACACTGATGATCTGAGCCTTTAAAAGTAAAAAATCTTCAAGGCTAGATGGTGCTTTGCAAATACAATGTTCAGCTACAAATAAATTATAATCACAATATTTGTGCTAGAAAAAGTTATTTGTGATTATGTGAGAGAGAGGGAGAGATGGTGTGTGTGTGTGTGTGTGTGTGTACATGTAGCAGAGGAAGGTCGGAAGTTAAAACAAACGAGACTCCAAAATTATTTTATAAACAACCCACAACAGTCTCACTAGGAATTTCATTGCAGTTGCCCAGGACACAGCATCATAAAACATAGCCAAAAATGTAGCTATGACACTGCATAAACAGAAGGAAAATAAAGGACAGTGACCGCATTAATGATCATTCATACGGGCATGCATCTCATTAATTAGACTAAACTAAAGGAGGTTTAAGAATCCAACTGATGGAAGGGGTTTTTGAGAAGCTGGAATGTAGTGCAGCAATTTCTCTGTCCTGGCAGTGTTGCCCACAGACGGTCGTTAATCAGAAAAGGAATTATTACTTCCTGATGGAATTCAGCTTCAGTTATTTTCTCTTAAACTTACCTGGAAGTCTTTAACATGGGGAACCATGCTGCATCCATTCCTAACGGAAAAATTCAACTCATCCTTCAAGTGTATCTCCTGAAGCCCGCTCCTTCCCTTTATTCAGTCAGAATGTACCAGCTGAAATTGAGTTCCTGTCTACCTCTCACATACATGTTTCCGTCACTGTTAAGAATTATGAAAATTAGTTTTAAGGGGAGGGGTTGAAAGTCTACATATGGGATTGTTTAAACAAAACCACATCTTTAGTCACCAATTAACTGAGCCAGATGATCTAGAAACTCAATTTTGAAGAGTTTACGGTATCTGCACTGAGGGTTTTCTTTGGTTTTGGTTTTGTTTTTAAAATAAAATAACAATTGAGGTTTTGGTAAGTGACCAGGGCTTAAAATAAAATCACGGGCTATCTTTTTTTTAATTTCATACACCGAGTGTTTTTTCCTTTTGCTTTAAAGGCCGCCATTCATTTTTTTATTGTTTTTAATTAAGAAGCGGTATCAGAAGGAGTATTAATTACTGAGGCATTATCGATCTCTGCCACCACACCAGGTTCACTGCACAAGGGCTTGTTCCACTGGTTAAACCTAGAACACATTATTTTTAGAGTAAATTGTAAGGTTACTTCATTATTAGACTATAATTTCCATTTTCACTTTCCCTCTGTCCTTAGCTCTGCCCTTCTAACACCAATGAGAAGATGCAAATATAGAAGGTGGTTTCAACAGATCTGCAGATGATGACACCCCAGGAAGGACAGCAAGTGTTAAGAATCAAGATTCAGAAAGAGCATGAGAGGCTAGAACAATGGACCAAATTTAACAAATAAAATTTAGAAAGAACAAGTACAAAATCCTATACATGTGTTCAAAAATTAACTATGTAAGTTTAGTGGCAGTAAGTATATCAGAAACAGAAATTTTAGTTAATAATAAACTCAATATGTGTCAAAAGTGTGATATGATTCCAAAAAAAGATTAATGGCTCTTTTTGGTGCTTTTATAAATAATATTGAGACTGAGAAGGTGCTAACTCAGTACTGAATTCAACTTCGAGTACACATATTAGAGCATGTTAGGGATATGCTCAGGAAAAGAGCCTGTGGACGAAAAGGGACCACATGCTAAACCTGGCAAGCTCGGGGAAGGCCTGTGTGGCAGTCTTACAAACTCAGATCTAAAGTAACCGCGAGGATGGTCTGAAATTAAAACTTTTTTAACTAAAAGCAGACTTAGCCACTATTTTTCCCTAACAAAGGCTAATTTTCACCTTAATTGAGCCTGGCAGGTTGTCTTTTTGCATCTGAGATAACATACCCGATTAACATACCTTTGCAAAACGAAGTAATTTCCCCTTTTCTGAGCCCTCAGTGTACCAAGGTCAAGACCACAGTCCTCTTATTTGTATTGTTATCTTGTTGATTGTTGACTGTTAACTATCCTGCACTCACCTAAGTAAAAGAACTATGTGTCCATCATTTTCTTTTTTATCCAATCCCAGAATTGCCCCCACACACACCCTTTGCTTTTTCCCACCTCCCTAATCTATCACCAGTAGATTTCCTGTAACCCATTTATGCCTCCCCTTTTGATTGTAATTTATAAAGCAAGGTGCAAAACTGCCCTTCTCCCGAGCTTTAGCTCAATTCGTTGAGATTTTACCTCTCGGCAGTTGTCTACGGTTTGGCTCAAATAAACTCACAAAAATTCTTCACAGGTTTGAATGCTTCTTACATTAACAAGCCTGAATCGAAATCCCAAGAGAATGCATTCAAGGAACTAGGTTATTTAACCTAAAGACAAGAGTGAGGGAACGAACAGTAGCTATCTTCAAATAGTTAAAAAGGGATTCGACTTACTGTGCATGGACCCATGGGGGAAGAAGAGAAATTAATGAGCTTGTTTTAGGGAGGAAGATTTCAGCCAGTAGGAAAAAAAATGTTTTATAGTCAGCCAAGTAATAAGGCAGAGATGGAATCAGGTGCCTCCGAGGTTCCTACCCTTCAACGGTGGCATTCAAGCCCAGGCAGGACGACCCAGCCAGGGGAAAATCAGCCAACAGCGCAGTGAGGACTCCAGCATTACATGGATTACTGGACCGGACAGTCAACAATCCAGCCTTTTTGGACAAACTCAGCTATCACAAAGGGGCTCATCTGGGCCCCCAAAAGCACAAGATCTCTTACAGCTGTCAGAAATTACAGCCTCAAGGGTGATAGAGCTGACAAGAAGCTAATATTTTAGTTGCTCTCCATGGGATCTTAGCCAAAAGGTCAGGAAGCAGTATGTTTTAACAGTGTGCAGTGGCCTGAGAGAGAGAAGCTCCATTATTTTATTATGCAACCCTTCTTCCAACTGGGTGAGATCATCCTAATGTTTTCAAGAACATTGCCCAGACCCTGTGGGGACTGTAGGGTGAAGTAATGCCGTACTTGGGCCTTTCAGAAAAATGATGTGCTAAGAACAAACCCAACTCAGAATCCCTAAACACAAATCTAAAGACCTTTCAGCCAGAGCCAAGAATGCAAAGATCTGTAAAGACAGAAGCTTCTGAGATTAAACTAAATAGGGAATTTATTTACCAAAAAAGTTTTCCGAACATGTCTCTTTAATGCCTGTATTTCCACTGTGGTATATTCGATGTCCCCCTTCACTTTATATTCTACCCTGAAACACAGGCTGGGATGGCAGGGTGCAGTAAAACCTAGAGCCCTTGTTTCCTCAGGTTTTGTTTGAGGCTACTTTTCTAATTCTGTGAACATACTTTTTCTCTCTTTCTGAGAAAATTGCTGTCTCTGATACTTGACACCGTGACCACTCTCAGCACTGCAGAACTTGCCAGAAGCATGAAAACGTATCTCTCTCCAACCACAAGAGCAACTAGAAAAAAAGGAAAAGCCAAAGTCCTCTGTACCTTAAAAACCCAGGGTCTCTTCTGCCAGAAGGTGAGAGAGGGAGGCTATTACTTATTAACTCAATTAAGTACTAGCTTTCTTGTAGTCAGATGTACCCAATGATAAAGGGGGGGGGGGGTGCTCAGAGCGCTCCAACATATATTAACTCAAGTACCACTAAAAGAAGGTAGCTGAGGTCAAGAGCAAAGAAACCTAGTTGGTATCTTGGTGTCACATTCCCTAGAGAGACAATTAAGAAGCGCCAAAAAGCCACTGTTGACAGAATTGTAAAATGCTGCAGTCGCTGTGGTAAATAGTATGGAGTTGTTCAAAAAGTTAAAAGTAGAACTATTTTATAGTAAATAATATTGTATGGACATTTAAAATTTTGTTAAGAGGATAGATGTCATATGTTTTTTACCACGATAAAAAAAATTATTTTAAACCTCCTAAAACTGATAAGTTTAGCCCAGTTACAAGATCAACAGACAAAATCAATTGCAATACCTTATAAAACAATGGAGTTGGGGTGGGGGTGGAGGGATTGAGCAAAAAAGGAAAAAAAGGAGAACTCATGGGCTTGGACAGCAGTGTGGTGATTGCAGTGGGAAGGTGGGGGGGTGGAGGGGGAAGAGGGCATCACGGGGATAAATGGTGATGGGAAAAAAATTAATTTTTTTAAAAAATGGAAACATGAAAATCAAACTTTAAAACATAATCCCATTTAAAATTGCTCCAAAGAAATGAAGTACTTATTTATAAATGTAACAAAATATGTACAGGATCTGTATGCTTTAATTACAAAATAAAATGAAAGAAATCAAAGAAGACCAGGATAACTGGACAGTTCATAGACTGGAAGGCTCAACATAATAAAGATATTGATTTCCCCAAATTGACACAATTCCTATTAAAACCAGAGCAACATATTTTGTAGACCTAGGCAAGCTTACTCTAAAATTTATACTGGAAGGCAAAGGGCCTATGTTAGCCAAAACAATTTTGAAAAAAGGAATAAAGTGGGAGGAATTAGTCTTTTCTAAGTTAACATTTAGTATATACCTACAGTAATCAAGACAGTGTGATACAGGCAGAGGGATAAACATATAGATTAATGAAATAGAACAGAGAACCCAGAAATGGATTTATACATGTTGTTCAACTAATTTTTACAAATGTTCAAAAACAATTCAACAATTCAGTGGGGAAAGAATAGCCATTCGAACAAATGCTGCTGGAGCAATTCGAAATCCATAGGCCAAGAACAACAACTCAACTCCGTAGATTTCCTTCTCCTTCCATGGTCTTTCAAAGGCTTGCCCCCCATCCCGCCAAGCCCCACCCGCGCCCCACCCGCTGATCACCCGCCCCCTTTGTGAAACAGTTGAGTGGAGATGAAGCACCAGAGTGGTGGGTTCTAAATGAACTAAGGGGTTGGAATTCAGGAGCCGCACTCAGTTTCACTCTGATCTCTCTAACACTTTGTTTTTCTATTTCGAATCTGGTGTATGTTATTTGTAACCAGAGTCCTTTCTAGCGCAGAGAGGTTAAAAAATCTGATCCAAAGTCACCACCACACTTCGCAGTGGTGAGTACAGGACTATCCCCCCCACGGCCAGGAGGCGCTCTTCCCGTCGCACCACATTGCCCACGAGGGAGGCATTTTGAGGCAAAGATGACTGTGTACTATCCAATTCCTGACACAGAGTCAGTCATCTTCTCTGCCTCCTCATGAATCCAACCATCATGAGCATAGTGTTGGCAGCAAACTGACAGATTTGGCACCCCTCATTAAGTCCGCAGGGCCATCCAGGAGAAGTAAATACTATTGGGGAAAACCCACAGCATCTGCCCCCTACATTCCAGACTGTCATCCTAGGCTGCTTTTGCAAGGTTGTCACAATGCTGGGAACCCCAAGCTGAATCAGTTGAAACCATAAGACATTCTGGAAGTTGCTACTCGGGCTATTTTTCATTTGATAATCACTTCTCTGTGACTGCTTCACCGACATACAAAGGATCAGAGAACTGGTAGATCACAGAACCCACCCACACATCAATCATCGAACCCAAAATATTTTATGACCTGGTTACTATTTGCTTTCCTCACTCTCCTAAATTTCCATAGAGTCCATCTTACAATTGAGAATATGAAGCTCAAGTCTAATCATGAAAAATTCACAAATAATTCCACCTATTTTCCAGTGGGCCTCGTGTTCCTCTGACTCTGCTGAGGACCAGCTACGAGTAAGTGGCTTCTTATTTCCTCATAGTCCTTGAAAAAATGCATTTTCCAGACAATTATTCAATCTGGTCAATTAATTTACTTTTTTGCATTGCTTTGAAATAAAAGGATTATTAGTACATAAAAATCAATCTGTAGCTATCGACTGTGGAGAGCCAGCATCTTTCTGCTTCCCCATCTGCAGTCTTGATTTTGAATGTTTTTCACTGAATAGAGGTTAAAAGCATGGAGTCTGAACTCACACTGTCTGGGTTTGAATCCTCATTATCTCAGTAACTGCATACTTACCTCTCTGTGCCTCAGTTTCCTCATCTGTAAACCGAAAATAAAAATAACAACCTCATAGGATTACTGAGGATTAAATGAATCAATATTTGCAAAGCCCTTAGAATAGTGCCTGGCACATAATAAGTGCTATAAAATTATTAGTTGCTACCCATTTTGTCCCAGTCAGTTTTTTCTTTATATTTCTTCTTATCTCTTCATAAGCACCTCACTCCTACTCTCAAGCTTAACTTGGAAAAGCATGGAATTTTTCCTCATTACATCAAGACCAAATGTTATTGTTGGATCACTCTTTAGGTACAGGCCCCGTGACTGCATTAAACTTTGCACTGTTGTAACTTAATGAAAGGTTGAGCAGGCTATAGTGATGACTGCGTTCAGAAATAACACAGAGATAAACAGCACCAGGATCTGAACCCAACCTACCTGCCTGGGAGCCAACGAAAGCTTCAAAACCCAGAACACAGCCATGTCCCAAGTAGTGAAGAAATGTCGTCCCCATTCTCCCCTGGAGGAGTCCAGGGATTTCTCCTACCGATTAAGGTGCAGAATGATGGCATTTTGTAGCTGGCCCTGAGATTACTACATCTGAAAGTAAAATTTGAGCCCCATGGCTAAAATCTGTACTTTGTACTACATTCTACACCACGCTTTCACTGTGCAGGCAATGTTTAAATTATACCAATAATCATCAGCAATCATTCATGAAGGACATAATAATGGCAGCTTACATTTATACATTTTATTCTTTGCCAAAATATTTTATGAATATTACCTCATTTGTTCCTTATGAAAACTTAATAGAATAAGTATTATCCCATTTATAGATAAGAAGTTGAGGCCCAAAGAGTCCAATTTGCCCAAAGTCACATAGTTGATAGTAGAGCTGCCTTTCAACAGGGGCTGTCTGGCTACAAACATAGTGTTTTTGTACTACGACTCGCTGAGCACTGTAAAGAAAGCAAATGAGTGTAACAATCTCTACATTTGAGAGGCTCACAGGCTAACTGCAAAACAAAATGGAAATTTAAATACTGATATAAGAAAAAATGCAGAGTTGTACGATGTATGATTTTTATAAATGTTTATGTGTGGAGATATCAAACTCTTAGTGGGCTTCTGGGCATAACCACCACCGGTGGAGCATGGTACTGTCACTTGGACTTTCTCTTTAGTTTCTGGAAAAGGCTCCACGGCCCATTTCTGCCTACTACAGGGAAGCCTGGGAAAACCAGGGAAATCTGACCTGTCACCAGGGGCTGGGATATGTATGGTACCTTATACATATGGAAATAAGAGAGCAGTAAACATTTACATAGCTTACTAAGTATTTTAAATAAATATATTGTGATAATTGCTGTAAAAGAAATTGAATAGAATGCACGCTTCCCTAGAGACTGGCAATGGAGAATCGTAATTTAGAAAATATTCCTCTTTCTTCTGACCTTTACATAGTTGGCTTCTGCCCATCTTATAGGTAACAACTTAAATATCACCTCCTCAAAAGGGTTTATCTAAATTATGATTTCCACTGTTATTCTCCAACAAAGCATTCTATTTACTCCTGACAATCTGAAGAAAGAAAAACAGTGAGTATAAATGTCATAAGGGGGTTAAAAGCTTGTGTTGATGGAACATAGAGATGACCCTCATCGCTGAAGCAAGAGACAGAGTGACACAAGATGAAGTTGGAGAGGTTAGCAGAGGCCAGACCTTCATACAGGCATGGTGGGCCATGGCTTGGAGTTTATACTTTATTTTATGTGTAATAAAATCAATGAAGAATTAGCAGGTGAGCAAAATGATCCAATTTAAATTTTTGAAATTTATTTTCATTTCTATATGTAACATTTTCTATTCATAAAATGTCTTCTACGATCACAAATTACTGACAAACAATAAATATTGTGTGCTCTGACTGTTCCACCAACTGGCAGTTCCTCCATCTCTCTACCTCTCCTCAGGCCTTCCTATTCTGTGAGACATAACAATTTTGAAATTAGGCCAATTAATAACCTTACAGTGGCCTCGGGGCATTCAAGTAAAAGAGTCAATTGATGGGGCAAACTTTATTGTTGTCTTATTTTTTAGTTAAAGTATATACATTGTTTTTTAGACATAATGGTATTGCACACTTAATAAACTCCAATATAGTGTAAACATAACTTTTATATGTACTGGGAAACCAAAAAATTCGTGTGACTCACTTTATTGTGATATTTGCTTTATTGTGGTGGTCTGGAACCAAACTCAAAGTATCTCCAAGGTATGCCTGTAGATCAGTGGAACAGACTAAAGAATACTGAAATATATTCAGAAATTTAGCATTTAATAAAAGCAGCACTTTAATTCAGTGGGAAAATATATATTCTTTTAAAAATTGGAGCTGGGACTAGTGGCTAGCCATGTAGGATAAAGTAATGTTAAATCCTAAAGTAAATGTCAGGTATAAGGAAGTAAATGAGAAAAAAACTACATAAATATATTTTAAATAGTAAAACATTTTCAGAACCTTGAGATGTAGGTCTTTCTAAACAAGATAAGAAACTCAGAAGCCATAAAAGGGAAATACAGAGTATTGACCACATACAAATCAGGAGTTTCTGTGTAGGAAATAAACATAGTGAAATAGTGAGACAAAGGATTAATATTCTAATATAGTCCATCCATTTCTGGGGTATTAGATGAATGGAGAGGGAAACAATCGTTTCTTATTTTATATCTTTAAAGTGCTGAAATTATGGGTGACTTTCACTTTTAGAGATTGTTCAGTAATTTTCAAATAAAACTAAAAACAATTGCATTAGAGCCCTGGCCGAGGAGCTCAGTTGGTTAGAGCATTAGAGCATCATCCCGATACGCCAAGGTTGGGGGTTCGGTTCCTGGCCAGGGCACAGAGAAGAAGCAGTGAATGAATGCGTAAATAAGTGGAACAACAAAATCGATGCCTCTTTCTCTCTCTCTCTCTCTCAAATCAATAAATAAAAATTTAAAAATTGTTATAAATAATTGCATTGGAGATAGAAGCCAAGTTATGATGAATTAAGGAATCAAAGGGAATTGAAGTAGAAGAAAGTAGTGACAGGAAAGATTGAGTTAGTGGGAGTGAGGGAAGTTATTTCTCAGGTTGTGGACATTTTTACATCTTCAAGAGAAAGAGGCAGTGGAAGAGAGAAATAAAAGATACAAAAGAGAGAGGGAGTGAGACCCAGGGTAGAGGGGGAGGGATTTTACCTTAAGATAAGGGAGATGCTTCTTCCTATGAGACTATGAGAAGGGAGAGGATCTGCCATAAGCAAGTTTTAAGGGAGACAGGAAGAGAATGCCTTTCTGGTGATGATCTCTATTTTCTCTTTGAAGAGGGAAAGACTATGAACACATTGCTGGCTGAGAATGAGAAGAATGAAAGGAATAGAATTCCTAAAGAAAGTAGTACATTTTAAAATAGCTGCTGTGGGGAAAAAGAAAACAAGCTGACCAAGGACAAGTAAGAAGGTTTCTGAACTATGCGGAAGGCCTGGCTGGAGTTTGTATCGATGCCAATCTGATTGGTCACGTAGTTTTCTCTATATAGTAGTCCCAAGACAGACAGACAGCAGAACACAAACACTGGGAGAGGCATGCACCTGGAAAGACTGATTGGGTACAGGGGTGAACAGGTAAGGATTAAGGACATTACTATGATTATCAGTAAAATCCAGGCCTGGTGGGAAAGAAATGAAGACAGGACCAGTGGCTCCCAAATGTTATTTAAAACAAGGATCACCTCCACAGGAATCTAAGGAACATATTCTAAAAAGAGCTAGTCTAGAAGAATAGAGCCACACAGAAGAAGAAGCTTGAGGTTTTAGAGTGAAAAATCATGGCACAAAGTCCTGAAGGAAAGCTGGGCCTGGGTGTGGCTTAGCCCTTGGTGCATTTTCAGCAGAGGAAGGGAGTTGCAGTTGGAGGTTTTCTTAATGTTGCCACAAACTAGATAACCTTCTCTGCCTTAATTCCTTCATTAAAAAAAGTTAAGATGCTATTTTTCTCCCCTTGTATTTAGTTAGTTAAGGGTTAAGCTTACTATTGAGGAGTTTGAAAATTTTTATGCCTACAAAAATAGCTGGTGTGGCTCAGTTGGATGGGTGTCGTCCTGTGCACTGAACGGTTGCCAGTTTGATTCCTGGTCAGGGCACATGCCCGGGCTGTGGACTCGATCCCCAGTAGGGAACATGCAGGAGGCAGCCAAATGATGGTCCACTTTCACATCAATGTTTCTCTCTCTCCCTTCCTCACTCTCTAAAAATATCAATAAAAAATTGTTTTTTACTATTTTAAGGCATATGAGCCTGAGAAATGGTATAATATACCCAGGAGGCTTTCTAACCTATCAGTTTTCATCATTAGAGAGCAAGTGGGATTTTTTTTGTTTGTTGTGTTTTTCCTTTTTTAATTAAATTTATTGGGGTTACATTGGTTAATGGGATCGTATTGATTTCAAGTGTACATCATAATATAGTCTTCAAGGAACTTAAGTTGAGATGGTAGAGCCAAAGAAACAAGGAATAATGATGAGTGTGTAGTTAGATTAGTTAGAGAAAGCCACTGAAAGGCAGCTAATACCTCTTGTTTATTGATTCATTTCATTTATTCACTCATTGTAAACACTTCCTGAATTCCAAATGGCAGCAGATGATTATGCTACCTAGGAATGTTCAGAACCTCACTAATTTTAATAGCACTTCACTAATTATTCAGGAGGCACCTAATCCATCATTTGGATTGGCAGTCTTTCTTTTTCCCTATTTTTAAAAGATTTCCATTTTCACAGACTTTCAGGTAGTTGTGGAATGTGACTTTCCTTTTCAGAAATTCCAGTGCCAGCATTGTTTCCTCAGGACAGCAATTCCCAGGGTTTGATATTTTAGTTTAGTGGTCACCATTATATTTGTTTTCATAGTGAGAAAATCGAAGTCATTTTGGGCACTGGTTCAAGGTTACATGATGAGGGCATGGACCCCACCCCTGAACTCACTAACAAACTTGGACCATAATTCATGAGCAGTGGTTGAGCCAGGAGAAGAGATGGGGCCAAAGTCACATCTTTACCATTCAGAGAACTTGCCAAATAGACTTTAACCTTTTAATAATGACCCCATTTCCTCATTTCTCAACATGGAATTATATGCAGCTTAGTTTTCTTTTCTTGCTTAAAGTATTACCCTATATGGTCATGGGCACTGGGATTGTGAGAGTTGCAATATCTTACTAGTTTCACCTGCATTTTGTCTCCCAGTCCAGGACTTTACTTTTCCTTTCTTTAACCCACTGAGGAAACATGAGCCAGTTCACATCACCATGGATCACCCTGACTGCCATGCTCTTGCTCCAGAATTCTGTTTGAGGAAATCCCAGCATCTCCAACCTTTCTTCAGAGTTTAGTCTTTCTCACTCTTTTTGACAACTATGGTCCCATCACTGCTTATAGGAACCAACAATATAAAGTAAAGCCCAAGATGAATAGTGTTGCCATACACTTAATTTTCATAGACCCTCCCCCCAGCCTTCCTGTCTCATCTAAAAGGGAAGTAGAAATAGCTAAGATACACCTGTGAAGATCACAGCCCAAGGACACAGCCCACAAGACTGAGGCTAATAATAAGATTACAGAATGCTTCCCTCCCCCATATTTTACCTCCACCACTGCCACCAATGAGTCTTCAGTATAATAACAGTGGCCAAGAGCTAAAAGAGCTGCAAGATGCAGGACCTCTCTAAGGAGGAGTACTTCGGGAAGTCAAAGTTAACAGAGGAGACAAAAACAAGGAGGCAAGAGAAATTTGAAACTTCTGATACCTATAGCAACAGCAAACATTAAACACAACCCAACTTACCTAATTGGCTTCCCTGGTTCTCAGGCCTTTGCATTTGAACTAAACTATACCACCAACTTTCCTGGGCCTTCAGCTAACAGATGACAGATGGTGGGACTTCTCAGGATCCATAATTGCATAAGCCAATCCCTCATATCCTCATAGTAAATCTCTCTATATATATACTCACACACATAAACACACACAGGATGTGGCAAAAGCAGGTTTACAGTTGTGAGTACACAAAACACAGTTTATTCTTGTATTACTTATTAATTATTGTATTATTTTCTATGTGAACAACTGTAAATCTACTTTTGCCCCACTCTGTATGTACATATATATATATATATATATGTATATGGGCCTGTCTCCTATTTGGTTCTGTTTCTCTGGAAGAACTCTAACTAAGATACAGCCTCTTATACTTTGAAGTAACAGTCTTATTAAAGACAAATCTATAGTGCAGAATAGACCAGGACATGCGAGAGGTTCTATAAATTAGTAGCAGAGAACTGAAATTTTCAGTCTAAATGAATCACAAGGACCCTTGGAAGGTCTTCTAGTCTACTTCTTGATTTTTCCACCTCTTGGTACATCTAAATACTCATCATTGTTAAACAAAAGGTGATTAAATATAAACCCCCACTTGCTTAACAGAAATGGAAACTGTCCCATTCTAAGGCATTACAATTAGAGAGGTGACAGCTGTATGCCTAAGATAAAGCACTGTCATTCTTTTGGACATTTAAAGATAAATATATCCTCTCCTTCCTTGAGGTGTCTCTTTTCTCCAGCCTGTTTGGAGATGATGGCCTTATGGAGGTAAAACAAACAGGACTATTAGAGTGAAATCTCCTCCCAAGGAGAATTGACCTAAGAAAATCACTCTCTCTAATGCCCCTGGGAATGAGAAAAGTTCTGACTTTCCTTAACCAGTTTTCCAGTTTTCCGGAGAATTTTCTGGTTCTCCCCGTGCTCAGTGTAGTCATAGGAAGAATTTTCTTTCTTGTACATTTATACAACAGCACATAGATATTCCAAATTTTTGTAGGAATATAAGCAAATTTATAGTAAAAGGAAATGGTCATATTTATTTTTAGTTAACATATATTGAGTACTTCCTATGTGTCTGGCACCACAGAGAGATGAAAAAGAACATGAGGCATTGCCCTGAATGGAGCATTATCAAGGAGAGAGGCCAAGTGTAAATATGTAGTATTTCACTCAGAGTCCAGTGAGAAACTAGAAACAACTTCAGGTAAGCCAGTCAGAGAAAGACAAATATCACATGACCTCACTTAGATGTGGAATCTAATGAACAAAATAAACTGAAGAACAAAATAGGACCAGAGGCATGGATACATGGAACAGACTAACAGCCGTCAGAGGGGACGGGACTGGAAGAGATTAACTGAAGAACATATATGCACATATGCATAACCCTTGGACACAGACAATAATGCGGTGAAGGCCTGGGGTAAGGCGGGGGCTGGGTAAAGGGAGGGAAAGGGGGGGAATGAGGGACATCTGTAATACTGTCAACAATAAATAATAATAATAATAATAATAATAATAATAGGAAATTGGTTACACAAGTGATGGAAGCATTCATAAAACAAAGAGGGGGTGGTAAAGCAATCCAGAGATTAATCAAATCAGGGAGCCACTACCTTACCCGTTGGAAGAACAGAGGAGCAGGTATTAACAGAACCCAGAAACCTCAGAAAAGATGCTGCCCCTGCTGGAAACTGGAAAAACAGTCTCAGAAAGAGAGAGAGAGAGAGAGAGAGACAGAGACAGAGACAGAGACAGAGACAGAGACAGAGACAGAGAGATCTCCATTCCTCTGACCTCTATCCTGGCCAACTTAGTTTAACTGGGTTAGTAGGAGAGCCAGAGAAATGGAGTTTGCAGCAGAAGGGTGAGGAATAGGCCTGAGAACAATAGAAAATGATCGGTGTATGAAGCAATGGTCCTTGTAGACAAGTCTAATCTGTGTTCTCACCTTAGCATTCCGAAAATCCAGCTTCCAGGAGCCCTATATTTGCAAGAGAACTCCATAGTCACACGTGCCTCCTAAAGACACACTGCCCATCCAAACTTGACTATGCCTTTTCTATATGTGCCATCAGCCCTTATAGACTCAGCTGGCCAGCTAACAAAGTCTGACACATGTTCATTAGTGACTTTCAGGTGGCGACTCTTGTCTCTCATACCATGTAGTATTTCCATCTGTGACCTCCATCCATCTCCTACACCCCCACTCTGCCCTAGACGGTTAGGATTTTTATGAAGTTTAGACAACCCATGTATTTAAAAATAGTTTAAGCATGTATTTCAAGAGACTAGCCTCAGGTAATGCTTCATGAAGAAAATTTCTGTGGCCAAATAAGTTTGGGGAAATAATATATTGTTTTTCTCTTAGAGATTTGCAATGAAGGTTGGTTGATATAAAGACTCAGAGACGTCCTCCAGGGTTTCCCAAGTTGATTAAACACAGAACACTTTTGTTCTTATAACACTTATTAATACCCTGTGACTACACTTTGATAAACACTGATTCAGATCATGGCACCACCGTGTCAGTCTCGGCATTGGTAGCATTTATTTTTCAGGGTATTGTGTGAGGTATTGGATTGTAAGATACAATCTATTCCCACAGATGGTTATAATAAAGTTGAGCCAGAACATATAAATAAAGAGATAAATAATCATTTAAGGCACCATGGCGTGAGTACCAAACGGGTGGTGCAAACAAAAAGTGCAGCAAGGGTGTACAGAAGGCAGAACTGTTGGGAGCCAAGTGGTTTGGGAAGGTTCTAGAAAAATATAAGGCTTGAGGAAAAATCCTTGGGAAAACACACACACACACACACACACACAGAGATGTGGGCGGCACATTGGGAAAAATAGGAGGACCAGTTTAGAGTTGTTCAAGTAGGTAGGGTCAGAATGTAACACACTGTCTTCAATTTCTACACTAGGGATTTGCGTCATCAATGAGGAGCATTATTACACAGGCCAAGGGAGCTACTGGAGGGTCTCTGAGTGAAGCGGGAACATCTCAGAGGTAAGTGAGTTTGTAGAAAGCTGTGCTCCTCTCAGCAATTAGAACAACAGTGTTCAAAGAAGGCTGTCTGCTTGAACTGTGTCTTAGCCTAGTCTCCCACCAGAACCTGAGCCTGAGACAAGATCTGGTGTACAGGTCCTTTATTTTGAGATGTGATTCCAAGGACTCAGAGAGACTGGGATGACTCCAAGAGGGAAGAGGGGAAGCCAAGCTCCTCACCAGCTGAGGCTTGATCCCCCTGGGACCCGCTAAGAGAATCATGAAGAGTGCACTTCAGAATTGTTCACCCAAGAGATGAAAGAGGGAAATATTTATCTACCAATTCCTATCCCCTACTAACCAAAAGTTGTCCTCACATCTGCAGGTTTGTATTCTCTCCAGAACGCCCAGGTGGGTTTCTGCAGGCATCTCACTTAATGCAGGCAGGTAAGCCCTGGGACAGAAAGTAAGAAATATACAGTGAGGCTAAGGTATGGCGTTGTCAAGTTATATCTGCATGCAGCCAGGGGCCCCAGCAATGCCTGGAGTATAAAAGAGGATCCAAGAGGATTTCTGCCTAAGAGGTGTCTAACAAAACCTCCAAAGGAAAATCAGTCTATCCCAGCACCATATTTTTAGGTTCTTACCTGATTCTTTTTCCTTCAGTCCTTTGTACCATGGTTCTTACACATCTGATCAACTACAGGGTTTTTAGCTTTGTTGTGTGTGTTTTTTCTCCCCTTGTTCCATTTTCCCCTATCATTCAAAAAAACAAAAAACAAAAAACAAACATAAGTGAAAACAAAAATAGCCAAATCATAAAAAATATTTTTGCTTCAACTTATTTATACAAAAACTACCCACAATTTTTGGATCTGTTTAATAAGGTACACTTGGAAGCAAAAGACCACCAAAAATTCCCAGACAACATGTGCATGCTCTGTAGGAAAAAACTAACTTCCATAAGATAGTTTTTGATATTTTTACACCTCTAGGACTGTTCTACATCTCTAATCCGAACAAGCCAAAGCACTAAGGTCACTGCCCTGATCATCACTCAGAAGCTGTTCTTGGAGATGAGGTTCTTAGAACTGCCACAAACCAGCAATAGTCATCATCTAGTCATCCAAAAAATATTTGTTGAGGTACTGTTCTAAGCTCTGGAAATAAAGTTTTAAACAAACTTACCAAATCTCTGCCCTTGCAGGGGAAATACACAAATAAATATGTAGTATGTTGGATGGTGAGAGAGCTATGGGAGTGGAAAGGTGGGTATTGTTATTTTGTATGTGTTATAAAATGTGATATTTGCACAGAGGCAAGAAGGAAACGAGAGGAATGAGCCATGTGGATATACAAGGAAGACACTTACCAGATGCGTGTGTTTAAAACAAGTGCCAAGGCCCTGAGGCAAAGTATGCTCGGCCTGTCCAGGGACGAGTGAGGAGACCAGAGCAGCAAGAGCAGAGTGGGTGAAGGGCGGATGTGAAAGGAGAGGGGTGAGAGAGGTAGCCTTGGGGGGATGACACAGGGCCTTGGAGATCGTTATGGAATGGCTGGCTTTTACTCAGACTGAAATAGGAAGCCATTAAAGGATTCTGAGCAGGGAAGTCACATGAGCAACTTGCATTTTGAAGACTCATTCTGACTGCTGTGGGGCAGAGGTGTGGTGGCCCTGGGGCAGAAGTGCAGAGGCCAGTTAGGAAGCTGAGAGAGAGGATGGTGGCCCAGAGGAGGCTGCAGCAGTGGGCCCTGAGAAACGGTAGGACTCTATATTTTGAACATAGAGCTGAAAAGGTCTGATGATGGATTGGATGAGCAATATAAGGGCAAATAAGGAGTCAGAAATGACTCCAATGTTTTTGACCTGAACAACTAAAAGAAGGAAGTTGTCCTTTAACAAGACAAGGAGGGTTGCAAGCTTGGAGTTGGAGAAAATTAAAAGCTCAATTTAGGACATGTAAAGTATGAGATATTTATTAAACAAGCGAGGTTGTCAAGTAGACAGGTGAACTACTCTGTACAATTCAGAAATTATGCACAAATTTAGACACCACCAGTCCTCTAACAAATTCCAGTTACCCACAGTATATGAACTGTGAGTAACTGCAGACAGTACAACTTCGCTGCTTCCTCGGCCCACAGATAACAGATGCACTTTATGGTCAGTGACCAATCGTGCCACTTCTCTCAGAGCCTGCCTGTGATTAGTTACTGTTTTGGTTAATGTCTCACTCAGTTCTCACAGACAGCAAAATGTGTCACTGTGATGCCTCCTTGTATCCCAGTGATAAACCCACATGACAGTCCACCAGAATGGGTAGTCAAAAAAGGAAATTGGCCAATAAAAATGAGAGTGTAACAAAGAAAAAAGTGGTAATGCTGAAAGCGAAATTTGAATCAAACATAAATGGAGTTATAGAAGGGATAGCTGGCCTGGGAATATTGTCCCTGCCACCACTCAAGAGACCTTCCATGTGCAGTCCTGGGTGAAGGCAGAGGAGGAAAGTGGTTGTAACGAGAAAGAGAAAGATGTCCCAGAGGAGGTGATGCTAACAAAAAAAACTTCACATTGAGAAACTCTTGGGGATATTTCACAACAATGAAAGTGTGAAGGCTAAACTGTTGGAAGTTCATCCAAACCTTTAAGACTATGACAATTCGCCGAGGCTCAAAAAAGATGCTCCTCCACACCATGCTATACAGCAAGAAGGCAAGCCAGTTCAAGCTACTCTTTTTTTTTTTTTTTTAATATATCTTTATTGATTTCAGAGAGAGGAAGGAGAGGGAGAGAGAGAGATAGAAACATCAATGATGAGAGAGTCATTGATCAAGCCCGCAACCCGGGCATGTGCCCTGACCGGGAATTGAACCCCGATCGCCTGGATCCTAGGTCGATGCTCAACCGCTGAGCCACGCCCGGCCAGGCCAAGCTACTCTTGATAGGTATTTTACAAAGAAATAAAACACTAATTTTCAATGTTCCTAATATTTTAAATTACTGTAAACTATATAAATATTCCTTTTAAGTGTTAGTCTTATTTTCTCATTTTACTATACATTTATAACTGACAGGAAGAGTTTTAAATTTTGAACAAAGGTTCCAGAATAATAATATTTTCCACACTGATCATTACCAACACTACAAGGTTTCAGCTCACACACTCATGTTTACAGTCCCACACCAGTGTGCAAAGTGAGAACCACCTGTTTGTGAATTTGCAGTTTAGGAGAAGAGGTCCGGATGGAGATATAAGTGTGTGAATTATTACTGGATAGACCATAATGAGAACACATGTAAATGAGGAAAAGGTCTAAGGACTGAGCTTTAGGGAACTCCAATGGTTAGAGGTAAGGGAAAGGGGAAAGAATCAGCAAAGAAGGCTGGGAGGGAGGGGCTAGGAAGGAGAACTGAGAGGTGTCCCCAAGCCCACGACGGTTTTAAGGAAAGAGAACCAACTGTGAAGCTGGTTAGACAAGTGAGACAATACCGAGACATTAGCCATTGTATTTGGCAGTAAGAAGGTGGTTGGTGCCTTGACAAGAGCTGTTTCAGTGAAGTGATCCCATGAGAGCCTGGTTAGAGTGAGGTCAAGACTGAATGGGAGGAGAGGAAATGGAACAATGACTACAGCCCCTCTCTGGGGAGATTTTCTGCAGGGCACAGCTGGAAAAAGATGTGAGCCCCGGGAGCTGTCTTCTAAGACGGACACTGTCACGGAACCTTTGTATGTGGACTAACATAATTAACTAGAAAGCTGATGCCAGGAGAAGGAATAGTCCTTGAGAAAGGGTAACACGTAGTCCGCGAGTGGAGTTTACCCCTGGACGGGGACAGGGCCTAACAAGAAGGCCAGACTTGACGTCTTCAGGACTCAGCTGCCTCAACTATAAAATAAGAATGCACTGGACCGGAGGTTCTCAAAGTGCAGTTCCCAGACCAGCAGCATCCACATCACTTGAGAATTTGTTACAAATGCAAATTCCCAGGCCTCATTCAAGACCTACTGAATCAGAAAGTCTGAAGCGAGCCCAGCAACCTGTGCTTTAAGCAGCCCCCTGAAGATTCTGTGCACCCGGAGGGGTAAAACCAGCAGACGGGATGCTCTTTAAAGTATCTCTGGCTCTAACATCTGTGAATCTGTGATTCAATGACCTATTCCTGCCAATATCTATCTATCTATCTATCTATCTATCTATCTATCTATCTATCTATCTTTCTATCATCTATCTATCTATCTATCTATCTATCTATCTAGTTTTCATAATTCTAAAGTAAAAAGTTTATGAAACACAAGCTGTTTTCTAATTTTTCGTCAGTCGTCAGAAGCCAAATGTCTGTGTTCCGCTTCCACAGCCAATAATGACACTTATGTGTCTTAAAATCATGTTCATAACCATTCCCAACACAACTTTCTCATGGTAGAGTATTCAAGTTAGCCGTGAGGGCATCAGGAAAGCGTATGTTTTTTTCCTGTCATTTTTTTATAGCACATGTGTACTTTCTAGTGAAAAATCTTTGGGAATTAAAGTAGCTACTTCTCTGAAGTCGCTGGGCATTGTTTAGTTTTGCTTGGAGTGCACTATTCCCCAGAAGCAGAGCAGACAAGGAAAGACAGGTGACATTAATCCCGTCCCACACTGTTCTTTGTGAACTTGGGTCTCTCCAGCCACACACTTGGAGGAAATTCCATACAAACAGAGGAAGCCAGACTCTTTCTGGGAGAACTTAGTAGCTGACTTACTACATTCGACATTGATGCCTGCTAAAGATAAAACCTGGGAAAAGGCCTCAGGTCCTAGTTTCCATTGTTGCCGCCTGGGCCCAGTGTGTATGTCTGAGCTGTGCGCACGTTTCCCTGGGTGGGGGCGCGTCAGCGAGCAGCTCTCTGTGCAGGATTGCTGATGTTTACAGTAGCGAGCGAGGGCTGCTTTATGCCAAAGCATGTTGTTTCTTATTTTAAGGATGAGAACAATTCCTTCTCTCCCCAGCCCATTGTTATTTCGTTTACTAGACTCTCAGGAGCAGGAAGCAGTAAATTACTAAAGAAATAAGTATAAATCTCCCTAGGGTGTGCTCCCTGTCTTTGGATGAAATTCAGCATACCAATCAGATGTGATGATACGCCAAACAGGCCCTCTCTGCTTCGTGGTAAGTGGGTTTGGGGACATGAAATAAAAGTCACCAGACGCTTTCCTGTGTCCGTATATGCACTTTCTAGAAGCTCTAAGCACTGCCTCTCGGTTGACGGCTCCAGAAAGCCAGCTGGTCAACCAGTAGTAAGGACTTGGCTGGCCAAGCACACTCAGGACCAGCAAGCCCTCTCCCCCGGGTTTCCCAAAACCTGCTCCTTATTTAACTCCATCAGTTCACACTGCAATCTCCTGTCATTGTCTGTTAAGAGTGATGTGCTGGGTCGGGGCGGGGAAGGGGAGCATAAGTGTTTCCTCAATCACATACGAAAAAGAAAAAAAGGAAGGTTGACCTTGAAGTACAAACCTATAGAAAGCCAGTATTCAAGAGGCCAGCAGATGCATAAAGACGTTACCTATAATATAAAGAAATCACCTAGTTCCTCATTCTGTTTAACAAACCTTCCTGAACATGCCAGCTCCTGCCTGGCGCAGTCAGCTCCTCTCGCTCAGTGGCCGTACACTCGGGTCAGCTAGGGAGAGTCAGCAGTGACTGAGGCCTGGGTCCTACCCCCAGGATCCTGAGGATTTATAAAAGCTCTCCTCAGGAAATTCTAAAATGCAGCCAAAGGGAAGACACTGTCCTGCTGCCTCCCTTTTCTCCTCCAAGACCAGCACCTCAGGGTCCCCCCTCCCCAGCAGAGGCTGGGATAATAAAGTCAGACCTGGTAGTTTTTAGGACACTCAGTCCCAAATTACTTGATTGGAAAGTCACTGGGGTACTTACCAGATTGATTCAGACTCACCTCTCCGTTGCAATGATAATTACTAATTATATTAAAATTCATTATCTGAATTACCATAAATGGGTCAGTAATTTTAAAACATTTCCTTGAATGACTGGTTCTGGCCTCAGATTTTGTTTTCAGTAATATGCAGGATGAACCTTACAGAGCCTCGGCATCCACTCAAGAACTGAATGTTTCACTAGGTTCAATAGTTAATAGATAATAATCTATTTAAAGCATAAGAAACACTAATCAGAAGTTCAAGGTTGGAAAGAACTTGAAGATGGCCTAGTCCTACCATTCATCTGAATCACTACAAATCCCCAAATCCAGTGTTCATCCAGTGTAGACATGAACACCCCCCAGTGTCTGGGTGTGCACCTCCTTAGATGGTCCATTTCATCTTTGGTCAGCTCTAAAGACCAAAAATAAATAAAAATCAATTCATTGAAAAAGCTACTTCCCTGTAATTCTTTTAATTAGAAAGATTTTTTTTCATTTTGGAAAGTTTTGTAGAATTATAGAGACGATGGAACTGTGTAAGGCCACAGTTTCTCTGCATGTTTAACTCATTGCATGGACTGAAATGTCTGCTAGGCAACAGCCCGCTGGCACTGTGTACACACAGGTAAATGAAACACATGCCCTGCCCTCAATGTACTTGGAGTCTAACAGTATACAGAATGAAGCAGGAGTTAAATATATTGTGATATGTGATAAAACAGGGGTAAGTGCAGGACCACAGGAGCCTCTCAGAGGGACACCTAACCCAGTCCAGAGGCTTAACGTTCCTGAGAAGTGACATCTAAGCTGAGGCTGAAGCATGAGTGGCTCTAAGTCAGTGTTGCCAGTTTTTGTACAATATGAAATGGTTTTATCTTTTCCCCAGTGCTATGCTGGATCTCTCTTAACTGATGAAAACTTTCTATTTACTTTTGCTTTTCAAAGCTTAGAACAAGCCAATGCAAAAATGCAAACTTGTGTCAAATTGAAAGACTCTGGCACCTTCAAAGTATTAAGACTGGGAAGAGGGTGAAGGAGAGGGACAGGTATTTCTTTATTTAACTCACACAGTAATGGTTGTCTCAGTGCGTCTCTGGTTAACGTGGGTTTTTCCTGAAGCAGGCTCTCTTATGGGGCACATACCTTTGTTCCTGAGAGGGCCCAGCAAGGCCTCCCCACTGCACTGTTCCCAGACACCTCCCCTCTTCACCTTATCCATTGGTCCATCCCACAACTTCCAGAAACCAGTGCCCCTTACCAACAGGTACTCTTCTTGACTAGGGTATTTACAAGATGCCTTAATTCAGCTATTTCTCATGGTGCCCATTTTCCAGTTTGCAGAATCCATGGTAAACACACACACAAAAATTTTCCATCTCTAAATACTAGTAATGAGCAATTAAAAACTAAACTTTTAAAAACAAAATCACTTAGAATACCTTTCCAAAATATTTTAATACTCAAGTGTAAATGTAATAAGAATGTGCAGGCTCTGTGTGCTGAAAACTACAAAATGTTAATGAAATAAAACCTAAATAAATGGAGACACATACTGTGTTCACAAATTAGAAGACTCAATGTACTTAAAGCGTCAGTTCTCCCCAAACTGATATATAGATCTAACACAATTCCAATAAAATTCCCAGAAGAATTTCTTGTAGGTAAGTACAAGTTGGTCCCATAATTAGTATGGAGAGACAAAAAAACTACAATAGCCAAAATAATTTTGAAAAAGAACAAAGTTGGAGAACTCACACTACTGATTTTTAAATTGCTAATAAACATAGTAATTGAGACCATGTGTTATCAGACACAGCCATAATCAATGGAATAAAATTAAGATACACACAAATATAGTCAATTGACTTTGGAAAATTATACAAAGAGACTCAAAGGAGAAAGAATATTGTTTTCAACAAATGGTGGTCGAACATTTGGACATTCATAAGCAGAAAATTAACCCCACACTTACCCTTACACTTTATGTAAAAATTAAATCAAAATGGATCATAGATCTAAGTGTTAAACAGAAATTTATAAAACATTTAGGATAAAACATTTAGAATTTAGGTGAAACCTTTGAGACCTCAGGTTAGGCAAGGAGTTTTTAAATATGACGCTGAACACACAATTCATTTTAAAAAATTAAATAACTGAGCTTATAAATTGAACCTCCATTCTATATGCTTTCATTTATATGATACTGTGGAAAAGTCAGAACTATAAAGGCCGAGAACTATGGTTGCTGGAGAGCAGGGATGAGGGAGATATAATAACAGAGATATCACAGGGAGCATTATGGCTGATAGAACTGCTCCGCGTGCTGATCGGAATGGCTATTGCACAAATTTACATGTGTTAAAACTCCTAGAGCAGTATACTTCCCCCCAAAAAAGTCAATTTCACTGTATGTTAATTTTAAAATTAAACTAAAAGAAGCATCAGATTCTAGTCAGGAAACTAAGTATCAGGAAAGGACATTTATTTAAATCTAACTGTACTACAGGTAAGATCATTACGAGTTATAAGAAGACTATAGAGATAGTCTATTTAAGGGCAAGAATGTTAGGGGGAGAAGGTGATAGAATTTAAGTGAACCTTACAAATGTCAGAGCAAAATACGTGGAGGCATTAACAGCAGCCTGTGAAGCCAACAGTGGGAAGAGGCTCCCCGGGAGGGAAGTGCTGGGTGCTGCTCCAGCACCAGCATCCGGACCCTGCCAATGGGGACTGAGCCTGAGAAGAGAAGATTAATCTAATGACAGGAGAACATGAGCGACAGTCAGAACTGAGGGAGGCAGGGACAGCTCCTCAGTGTTGCTTTCAATGGGAGAGATTCAGAGGGCTGATGACGGGGTGTCTGAGCCTAAGAAAAGTCCCCCGAAAGCTTGGAGCTGCCTAGGAAATAGGGTCCCAGAGGCCACCGCCAGAGTAAGTGCTCCCCGGAAGGTGCTCTGAGGAGAGCTGCCCAGTAAATACCAAAGCCCAGGTTGGAGCTCCTCTGCACTAAGGGTAAGGGTGAGGGGGAACCTTCCAAAGGAATCCTGCCCACAGTTCATTACAAACGACAAAACTTAAATCCTCCGTGCTTGGGTGTGTGGAGGTGGGGGACTCTCTTTAGGTTGTTTAGTTTCAGTGAGCTGTTAAATTTAGACTTTCAAAGTGAGGGTAAATTCTTTGAACTAAAACAGATTATAGAGGTTAGTATGACATTCAAGAATTTTAATCATGCATATGAAATAGTAATGCACGGGGGCGGTATCTTAAAGTACTTTTACTATGTATACTATATAATCTTTGTGTATTTATTTCTGAAATCCATCCCTTAATTTGGCAGAGTTGTATGTGGATTAGTACAATTGTCCACCAGAGGGAGACAAAAGACTGTGTTTCCCCCTTGGGGCTCCTTGAGGTTTAATGAGTACTTGGGCCACAATCTCCATCACATGCTTCCGGGGAGTGGGGCACTCTAAGGTGGAGACGAGGTTTATGGCTCTGGAATGAGATAAAAGGATAAAGAGAAGAGTGGTCCTGGCCTCCTTCAATGTCCTGCTTTTCCTCTAGGCCTTGGGTAACTTTCTCCCCCTGAATCTCTGGGGTCTGCAAAACAGAACTATTTGTGTGCCTTAGAAAGCAAAGCCCTTCAGATTCCTGACACTGTCCAAGCTGAACAAACGGTACAGGAATATTCCCACCCCACCCAGCCCCTGCCAAAGGAATTCGTCATTCAGCTCAAGGAGGCATTTATGAAATTTCAAGTGGTCCCTCCTGGGATGATAAATGCCCTGACCAGCCAAAGGCAATCCAGGGCCAGCCACACCATGGAATTTGGTAGAGGGTGGTTTTACTCTTCTTTGGAAGACTTCCTTGGTTAATTCACTTAACAAAGAGGAAGGATTTACTGGAAGGCAAATATTGTTTTGCATTTTAAAAGGGGCCTCTAATAATAGGAAAGCTCTACCAATGAAATGAACCTGTCACTAGAAGCATGCAAAAGCTAAAACAGATTTCCAAAACAGATTTCTGAACAAAATGTGTTGTTAGGTTATGCTGAGATTCTAGGAAATGTTTATATATCATCTATCTTGTACAAACAGAGATTCAAAAGTAGAAGCTGTCTTGACAAAGAGATATTAAGTAATGTATGTACCAACACAGCAATAAGGTACTGCTGGAATTTTTCTCTGCATCGTTCTCTTAAATTAAATCAGACCTATGTGATTGTACAACTACTTTCCATTCATGATTACCTAACTTCCCATGTGAAGCCCCCAAAACAGATCTCGAAACTGAAAATAAAATTAAGACTTCAGCTTACCACCCACTAGAGAACAAACACCTCCACATGGCTTGGCTGCAATCTTTTTAAAAAAGTGACTTTAAATCCCACTTTATTTTATATCCAGAACTTTGGGGTCCTGGGGGATGGGGTAAAAGCAGGGTCATAACACAGAGGATTGCTTTTTCCTTAATACTCATTAAGCAGATTGATATGGGGAGGCAGTGACTGGAGTTAAGAGAACAAGCTCACAGGTCCACAGTGGGAAAGAACCCAGGGCCTCAACCTCCTTTCACTTGGGCGCTGAGGGAATCAGTGAAAGATGACAACATATATGAAGAGATTTTTTAGTAGGATCTTCCCCAGCCATAGAATCTAATGCAAAATGCTCTCCCCAGCTCAGAGGATTACAAGCGTTGCTACAGCTGCAGGCCTTGGCAAACTGGGGCAGCCACGGGATTACCCAGAGTGCTGGCACTAGACACCCAGGAGTTCCCTGGACAGGGGTCCCACGTGTCTGCTAGCAGTCATGCAAAGAAATGGGAGTTCATCTTTGATTCCAGAGAATATAAAATGACATATTTCAGTAAAACAGAAACTTAAGAAGGAAAAGTGAACCAGCATGAGATGTAAACTTAGCTACGTCTGTTTTGGTCCCAGAGGAGCAGAGGTGGTTGGAATGACTGCAGAGACTCTGACACCTCACCCCTTCCGTTAGTCCATGAACAGACACAGAATTGCAAGGATTCTAGAACCAAAGGTCAATCACTGAAAGGGATTAGTTTCCATCTCCCAGGAACAAATCCATGTAAGAAACCTGATGACATTTTCCTGGATTGGCCGTAAAACTGTTTTCCCAAATAACATCAGCTAACTCTGGATTCTATCTTTGGGACTCTCCCCAAATTCATTGGGGAAATCGATGTATTAAATCAGTTCAGTTTTACTGGGTTATGATACAATTTGCAAAGCTATGTCATACATCCACCTAGTTAGTGTGGATGAAAATACTTCTAATTAGAGATAAGCACTTGTCCAAGAACTTGCTGTAATCAGGTCTTGTGGGGATTTCGCCCAGTGCATTGCCAATCAGAAATACAAAATAGGTTTAGATGTGAAGTGTAGTTCTCTGTCTCCCAGGAATAGGTTCTTGCAACTTTTTCTTTCCAAGATAAACTTTGCTCATTTCATTACTCACCTTCCTTTCTTCATTAAGAAATCCAATCTTGTAATGAGCCTTAACTTGTTGGTATTATCTCTTTAAAAGACTTTCTAAAAATTGCCTTTTAAAAGTAGTTTAAGCTTGATACCAGAACAATTATAGTTAGGTCATAAAAATATAATTTCTAATACATAGAATTCTTTTAGAAAGTCTTTTACAAGATAATAAAACCATAAAGCTCACTGTGTGTTTTTTATAAAGAATAAAAATTAGATACGATAAAATGATCTAATTTCTTCACAATCAATTTTTTAATAACTCTTGAATGACAAAATAGATTTATCTCAGAGCTATTACGTTAGTGCTTCCTAATGGCAAGGTTGTAAGATAAAGTTCCACAGAAATGAATTGTAGAAAGCTCAGTAATAATACTTTTTTTATAATTACCCTAGTCACAAATAACCAGAAGTCCTGACTAACACAAAGCTGAGACACAGAGAGGCTAAGGGACTTGACCGAGGCAGGTGGCAGGCCGAGCTTGGAATGGGACTCCTGCTGTTGGGGCCTGCGCCGCCCTACGGCGCACAGGCTCCCGGGGATGCCCACTTGCCTGCGAGAGCAGAGGCTCCCACTCTGCGGTTAAGCAAATAAAAAATTAAAAATGAGTCAGGATCAAATTCGGACAAGTTCAATTGCTGCAACATTAGGCAAGTCAATTAAGCTTGAGCTCCATTTGTAAAATGAAATAAATATATCCTACTCACTTCACTGCGTAACCATAAATATGGTTAATTAAGGGGCTAATACCTGTGAGAGCATTTTGAGAATAAAGAACCTATCAAAGGTAAGCGTTGCCAATCTCGATCAGCAATAGCAGTGTGTATTAAATCCATTCTCTCTCTCAGCGCTTAAACGTAGCTACACTCTTAGGGGTGGGAAACAGAAATCCAGAATGTTATCTCATCCATGTTAATTTCCATCTGAATAAACATCACTTCTGTGTTATTGTTGTTACCGAACATTTATTGAAAGCCAGGCAGGGTTTCGGTGCCCTGGAAAATACAGAATCTGGAGAAGTCTCTGGGAAAGGCAGGAAACCCAGAGCAATGGTTGGCATGGTACTTGGGAGCAAGATACCAAAGGTGTGGCTCCCAAGTCTCCTTCAGAATTAACATGGCAGTGTGTCCACACTCCTGAGCCTATTCTGCACTGCCCCTTACACCCCTCCCGCGCTCCTGGGGCATTTTGAAGCATAATTCAATGTGCATGCCTTGGGGGTCAGAGCATAATGTTCTGTAATTAGGCTTGGTTCTGTTTATTGCGGACACCACTTCAGTTTGAAAACAGAGCCCTCTGTCTTTTCCTTTGGGGTATTTTTAATGATAGCATAAGAACGTTGTTTTTCTTTGCTGAATAGGTGTAGCATATACTTGGACAATAGGAGATTCTTTGTCCTGAACATGCACATGTAAATCACATTTTGCCAAAATCAAATTATTTTCAAAATCAAGATTCAAGCATCCGTTCAACCATTTCCTACCTGTGTGACTCTTGGCAAGTCACTTAACCTCTTTGCTCAACAGTTCTCACACGTGTAAAATGAGGATAATATGATTTTTGGACCTATCTTATGGATTTTTGTGAGCACCCAATAAAATGTTTTTGAGGTGGATAAAAAAAGGTTAACTCCACGTCCTCTGGGATTTCAAACCTTATTCATAAAAACCCAATTACACTAAGTGGAAACAACGAGGAAAGGAAGGCAATGGATGTGAAAATAAAACCATCTCAAGAAATAGGCATATTGCTGCACATAGCCAGCACTCGATAAGTCTTTATTGAGTGAATAAAAAATGTATAACTGCTTTAGCCGCTGTTTACTATCCTATGGCCTGGGCAGTCACAAGTAGCCCGATACCCAGGTGTACTCACTTATTTTTACAACAGAGGTTACCAGCCTTTGATGAGAGAAAGCACCAACTCCACTCCGTCCTTCAAGAAAACATAACCAGAGTATGTAGTGTGGTGCATGGTAGGTATTCTACAATCGTGTGCAATAGCTGTTCCACAAATGCTAATTCCCTTTTCCAATCCCCCTACACATATCCTTCCACATAATCTAGGTGCTGGTTTACTCTTTTCTTTAACACATTGTCTTATGTTCCATGTTTTCAACTTCAAAAAAAAAAATGAAGCTGAAAGTATGAGTCACAAATGAGTTCGTCCCAGATGGCCCCACTTCCCCAAAGGTCTAAAAAACGTTTTGGAAGCTTTGTCCTGGAGTTTGACTTTGTGTGTTCTGTGCCTGTGAGATCCACTAGGTGGTGCTAATGGCCTGATCTGAGCTAGGGCACTTTTCCAGCAAGGTACAGCTCACTAAACCTCCCTTTGGATAGATATTTTTATACATGTAAATCCAAATGAGTAAATCTCAATCATAAATAACTGTATTTCTTGAAAACATGAAGGAAAATACTGCTTTAGGTTAAGAATAATCATGGGCCTTTTCCTTCCCAAATTATTTATAATTAGCTACTTTGCCAAGGAAAAAATTCAGCTCTACTTCTCCAGAAATTGGCATGTAATTTTTATCTTCAAGAAAAGCTGTAGCCTGAGTAAGGTCTTCTAAACCAGAAAGTCATGAGTCCCAAAGGAGTGACAACATGGAGAAGTGCTTTGTAGAGCAAGACAGAATTTCTCTTCCCGATCCAGGCACGTTCAGGCAAGAAAGTCAGACCACAGCCAGCTGCAGGGGAAATAAATTCCTCTGCTGGTAGAGATCAACAAGCAACTAAATCACTAAACTAAAGGGCTCCTTTACTGGCCTGTCTAAGATGGTCAGAAATTTAAGGAAAAAAGTCTGGCCGGAGTAAACTGTTAGAAGACCAGCTGCTCACCGACCAGCATGTAATCCAGTGTCAATGTGAAACATAAGGGAATATTCAAGTGGATCATACATCCTCTGAATTGGGTTACAGGAGAAAATAGTTCTAATTTGTAAATGTTAAAAGCACCCTTAAATAACTCACTGACTTGTGTGACTAAACACACGCGTCAGCTTTTACTGTCTTTGTCCTTTCAGGAAGCTGGTGCCGTGTCGGGCAGCACCTTGCAACACCACATCAACGTGCCCCTACAAAGTAAGGTCAAAATACTTGTTCCAACTCTTAGTCATACCTCTGCCTGCTGGAATTTCCACACCAGGACTTAAGTTTCCATTCTATAACTCATGAAACTGCCTTTGTGAATGGCTGCACCCAGAAGTTTGGCACCTAGAGGGCCTTTTTTTTTTTTTTTGTAGAGTAGATTATATTTAAGTAAAGATATCTGCTTCTCCTCATAGTTTCCAAAGATCTCATTGTTATCAGTAAAAGGAGAAATTCAAAACTAAATAAACGAAAGACATAAACAGGTATTGGCAATGTATTAGTTGAGCAGGTAGTGGATTCATTGTCCATTATACTATTAAAAGCATAAATAAACAAATAAAAGAGCCATTCGTGAAACAATGACAATAATATTTTATGAACCAAGGACTATGGTTAATACAATTCTGTTCACTTAATAAATAAAACAAGTCAAAGGCAGCTTGACTTGTTGCACATCAGTGTGGCTCTGTGCCTTGCCCTTTGCCATACCAGCTCTTCAGCTCAGTCCTGGATGACAACTTGGGTGAAGATATTTCTGAATTAGGATATCTAGTCTTCTACTTTGGTCGCAACACAAGTGAGGGAGAGTCATATGGATGATCTTGCAAGGTTTCAGGTCAGGTGCCTCCTTCCTAAGGAATAAAAGTGTGCTCATGTCAGAAGAAACATTAAAATTGTCCTTGGAGAACATGAGCTCAAGGTCAGGAGTTTCCAAAGCAGCTCATTAAGCAGAGGGGGGGTGGGAGGGTCAGGGATCTCAACACGAGGTCAGGACAGACAAGAACAGACGCAGGGCACCCTCCCTGCTGGAGACCCTCTAGAGCCAGACTCAAGGAATGCAACGGCAAAAAAACAAGCTTCGGGGAGACACCGCTCAGAAGATGGAAAAAGGCTCTTGTTCTGCGTAAGGTTCACAAGCAAACACTTTCTATATAAATCCTTGATGTGAAAGGTCTTCTTAAAACTAAGGAGCATGCCTTCTTTCTTATAGTAAGTGCAGGATGCGAAATACAATTTAACACCTTCGGTTCGTCATTCAGAGCATACATTTGTTCATTCAGCAAACATCTACCCACATTGTTCTTGGCACAGGGGTCACTGAAAGGAAAAGGGATGGAGGCCCAGCAGTTAAACAGCAGCAGACAGAATGAGCTCTGAATGGGACTTTTACATCCCTGGTAAGAGCCTGTCCTGTTGATCACTTCCCTTTCTCTCCCTAACGTTGAGTGTTTAATGTTGTATGTCTCAAAAAGTCTCCTGAACTGGAAGTCCTGGGTCATTTAGGACCTACTTCATTCAATTTCCTGTACTATACTTGTCCCAAATGTGAAAGCCTTAAAACTCCCATCCGCATGACTTCTGGCCAGCAGGATACCTGATCCCTTTCCCAGAGTGTAAAATGCTACAGATGCTAATGATGATTCCTCCAAATTCAAAACAAATGCACCAGCAAGCCCCATTCGGTGCTGTCCATCCTGCCAAGCAAATTCATCATAGACCTTAGCCCAGTCGGTTATTAGGTTAAGGGTAATTCTTTCATGGGCTTGTTAAAGAGAAACAAATAAATTGGAGGCCATTCAAAGGCAGGGACTATCTTCTCAACTTCTTTGTAATTCCCCGTGCTACCCTAGGCCAATGCTTGGTTCACAGTTATCCCCTGATTGACAATTAGCTTTTGTTCATTTATCCCTTTTATGTGCTTTTCAAACAACAACAAAAAAAGAGGGCACTGTAATGAGGGTTTCATGAGCAACAGGATATTCTTGACATACTTTCCTAGAGGCATAGGACATTACATTTATATTTTTTAAAACTAGAGTACAACAATCAGCATGGATTTTAAAGGGAAAATGTAAAAATCAAAGACAACTCACACTTGCCACTGGGCATTTGAAGACACACTCATCTATTGATGAGCACTTGGGTTGCTTCCAGAGCTTGGCTATTGTAAATAATGCTGCAAAGAACATAGGGTGTATATATTCTTTTGGATTAAAAGGACTACATACATTTAAAGAGCATTTCCAAGTATCTGACTTTGAACAACTGGTTGTCTCTTAGAGAAGCTGAAAACTCAGGAAGAGAACCAGGTTTGGAATGAAAGATTATGAGCTCACTTTTGAACCTGATGAGTCTGAATTGTTTGTGGAAAATCCAAACTGAGATGTTCAACGATAACTAGATATATAGGCAAGACATTTGACTATGAAACTATAAATTTAGAAGCTAACAAACAAAAGTAGATTAAAAAGCTGTGTTACATACATAGAATGGAATATTACTCAGCCATAAAAAGGAATGAAATCTTACCATTTGAGACAGCATGGATGGACCTAGCAGGTACTATGCTAAGACAAATACCATATAACCTCACTTATATGTAGAATCTAAAGAAAAAATAAAGGAACAAAATCTCATATATCTGTCCTGTTCATATATGTATGCCACCGGTCTAGCACCTTCAAAGCATTTGAGTTTGAAACCCTCAATTAGGAGCCATACCTGTTTTTTCCTGCCCCAGAAAAAAAATGGATTGGGTTAGTCTAAGTTCTAAAGTAAGTGCCTCTGGTTTCCCTGTGCATGGCCAGAGAGTAAGCCTGGCAGTTTCCTCCAAAAGGTGGTCTTTCATTTTTTATGAGTATCTGAGAAAGGAGACACCTCGGGGACCACAAACAATGTCTGGTTAACATACGAAATGTTCACAAAAACCTCATATGCCAACTGGTGTTTAATAATTACTTTAAAAATTATTCACAGTAACAGAAATGGAATGATTTAGTTCCCTAATGTGAAGAAACAAGTCCAGATTCTATGGCTCCTTTATTATTTTTTTTGTTTTGTTATGTTTTTATTGATTTTAGAGGGAGAGGAATAGAGAGATGGAAACATCAATGGGAGAGAATATGGCTCCTTTATTAAAGGTTGCTGTTTATCCTACCACATATATTAAGAACTGTAAGAAATGCAGGAGAATTAAGATACACTTGACTTCATATTTTGCCTGTAACAAAACCACCAAGCTGGATCGTTTATGTTTCAAGTGTTCCTTTTCACCCACCAATGGTTTCCCGCCTGAAATGTTCAGATATAGCCTTCCATATAAGTGAAGATTCTTACTAAGTTGACATAATTCCAACACTACCCATTGGTTTGGACAATTCAGCGGAATAAAATCCAGTCATTAGGGTCTGTTTAATGAAACAACTGGTTGACTAAGCTGTTCACTTTTCACCTGGCTGTGTTAGTTTAATGTGAATGAAACATCGTTTTATCATCAGGTCCAGTGTAGAAAGAATCATTCCCTGCAAGGAAATGTGGTGTGTGTGTGTGTGTGTGTGTGTGTGTGTGTGTGTGTGATCTATATATGTAATATTTAGCCCAGAATGGTAACTTGTGAAGCAGAGCTCTTTCCTGTCTTATTCACTACTACTTGTCTAGTGCCTAGACTGTAAGCATTCAGAAAATAGTTGTTGAATGAGTTAATTAATGAAAAATATTATTATCAGTTGCCTATCTACCCAGGCAAAACATTTGTCTATAGAAAATTTGACTGGCCACATTTGATATTTCAAGATCTCCCAAGTAATAAAAACTCCTAAGTAATTACAGAACTGAAAAAGTGCTATTGGCCCCAGTACTGATTTGGGTTCAAGACAGTGGTTTCCAAACCTTAGCCTGCATCAGAATCACCTGAAGTACTGGTTAAAATGCAGACTGCTGGGCCCCAGCCCTAGAGCTTCTATTCACTAGGTCTGGGTAGGGCCTGAGAATCTGCATTGATAACACATTTCTAGGTGAAGCTGATGCTGGTGGTCCAGAGACCACATTTGGAGAACTATGAATTAAGAGGACCAGACTACTTGGTAAGAAGAGCCTTTTATTTTGTTAACTGATAGATTTCCTGCAAAAATCATGTTTACAAGCAGATTTCTTGCACATGTAATATAACCTCATCAGTTCTCTGGAATTCACATTGTCTCCGTTATTTTATATGGTATCCAACAGAAAATCTTTCTAGTCCAATTAGAACCTGTCAGTTAGATGTCAAGAAGAAATTCTGCAAGCACACCATTCTTGATACTGCAAGATTGTCCAAACATTCCCACTTTTAATTTGCTTTGCTAAGCATTAGTTCTTAGACTAGGTTTGCCCTCCACAGTTGTAAGACACTGTCTAGATAACTTCTGTCAGTAAAAGCATTAACAAACTACAACCGCTATTTATCAAACTGAGGTGCATTAATAGTTAATACTTCCAAATAGTAACAAGCCATATGGACAAAATATTGCCACATTGATAAAAACTACATATATAGTAATATTGCTAAAGCTTCTAGCTTCATCTTTGGAGCCTAGCCAGTGGGACATACTTATCTTTGTTAAGGATTTTGCAGATGCCTCAAAAAGGCTAAATAATACTCATCTTTTAACGAAAGCACAACTTCTTGCAGGTTTTAGAAGTAGGAACCTATTAATGCTTTTTTTAAACAAACTTAGTGTTAAATAGATGGTAGGATCCTTAGCTGCTTCAGTGGAAAGTTTACCAAGAATTAAAGGACAGCAGCCTCGTAGATTTACTAACCCATGCCTTTCTCTCAAATGTATCACTTTCCTTAGAAGCTTTGCACATGTCAATAGTCAAGTAAAAGAGAGAAGTGAGCATTTAATCTGGTTATTCAAGAGAATCTCCAAAATTGTTCATGGTGGGAGTACGGGTGGGAGAATGTCTGACGGAAGGAAGTCACTCTGCTTTTCTCCACAAAATAGTAGCTGAAAGGGCCACAGCTCTGCATTAGCCATGCCTGCACCTGCTCGGGAGAGTCCTCCCTCCCACCTGGGGGAAGTGCTAGCAAGAAATGATTTGCTTCAGATGCTGCCAAGGCTGAGTATCTGAAGACTGGTGTGAGATGCACGTCCAAGAAGGAAGCAGGTTTGGGGCAAGAGCAAGCATCTGAGGACAACACAGGAAGGCTTTCTGACAGCCCCTAGGTTGGAGATTTTCTCAAAAAAAGATTTGCAAGATGCCAAATTAATCTTGAGGTTTCTTGCCTCACCTCCTTTTATGTCCTTCCCTGAGCATTCTTGTATAAACTTGTCCTCAGGACGTCTTTTTGCCTCTTATAAACTCCCACCTCTGGGTAGCCTTGGCACCTCTGCCTTACCCTGAGGCTCGTGAATTACTTGCCCATTTCCACATTTCCATGTTTAAAAACCTCCCTTTGAGGCAGGAATGCACGATCTCCTTTCTGGGTCAGGCAAAGGAAGTGTTCATTTCCAGGCCAAGTAGGTTTTCACTCTGGCTGCATCTCCTTTGTCCCAGAAGACCTTCCTCCCCTCTGAAAATGAGAAAATGAACTACCTTGACAATTAATTACCTAGCAAGGCCCAAAGTGAGAGATTCAATCTTTTGAAGAACCAGTTCCCAGACCATTTTGATTCAGAGCAAAACCCTGAACTGAATCCAGAGGGAAAACAGCCAGCACGCAATGCCGCACAGTGCACCTCTCCAGGTATTACTGGCCCCAAAACCTGTCTTTGCTTGGAGCGCTATAACAAAATACCATAGACTGGGTGGCTTAGACAACAGAAAGTTATTTCTCTTTTTTTGCAAAGTGGAGTGGCTGAAATTTTCCAAAACTTCAAGTGCTGGTTCTGGAATTGTTTAACAATCCCTTCTTCAATCACACCTCTCTTCTCTCATCTTACTATAACCAAGCCACTCTTTTAACACTTAGCTTAGAAATCTCCTCAGCTCAATATCCAGTTTCATTGCTTATAAGTTCTGCCTTCCATAAAACACTAGACCATGAACACAACTCGGCCAGCGTTTTGCCACTTTGTAACAAGGATTGTCTTTCCTCCAGCTTCCTGTAAAGTGTTACTCATTTCCAGCTGACCCCTCACCAGGATGGCCTTTAATGTCCCTATTTCTATCAACATTGTGTTTGTGATTATGTATTCTCTGAGAAGATGGAAGCTTTCTCTCCAGCTCTGCTTTTTCCTGTCCAAAGCCAGGGCAGCAAGGCCTCCAGGCTGCAGCTGGCTCAGGAAGAACACCTTGGAGGCCATGTCCCAAAGAATCCAGGAGTCCTGCCAAAGTGGCACCAAGTGGCTGGTGGAAACCCAGGTGAAAGCCAGGAGGTGGAAGAGAGAGACACAGAAGGGCAGTAGCCCCCAGCTCCCAGCCTGAGCCAGAGGGGCACCCCGCTATCTGGAACCACTCCTGCCTGCTCAACTCTGGGCCTCTGGGACAGGGAGCGTCACCGCCTCTCCATCCAGAAGGGCCTACCTGCCCACCCACTGCAGGGGTACAGGAGGGAGGCCACCTTCTGGAGACCTTGTTTCTCTATAGGGCCCTTTTGTTCCCTCCGTGAATCTGACAGTGACCTAGAGCCTGTGGGGGCAGGAATCCAGCATCTCCAAGAGCTTTCCCAGGAGCTGGATGAGGCCATTATGGCTGAAGAGAGCTCTAGTAGTGCCATGACCATTTCTCATTTGTGACTGAGGACAGTTCCCTTCAGGCAATGCCCTTCTCCTCAGCACCCTCTTCTTCCTCCCTTCCTACATGAGCACATGTGCATATCTGGAGGCACGTTAAAGAATTAAGTCTTCTGGAAAAACCCACAGAGCTGATGCTCAGCAGAGTAGGAAGTGTGCAGTCTTTCGACCAGTCAGACCAGAGCAGCTGACCTTATTCACCTCACTTTCCAGCTCCTCATTTTGGGGGAAGGCTATGGTGTGCTCACTTCCCCTACCTGGAGCACAGTGAGGAATGGAGCTCTGTCTGGCAGGAAGCAAGCCATGCCTAACCCCCATGCGCCCACACCTAGGATCCGTGCCTCCCCTTGAGTTCCTGGAGGAAGCCCCCAGGAGTTAGCAGTGCCCCTGGGCCACTGCAAACAAGGACCTGACTAGCAAAGGCTCAGGTGAGGGCTGCTCAAGGGCCTCTGATCTCCTGCTCCAATCACATCTGAGCCCTGCAGAGACCACCTGCCACAGCCCAAGAGTAACTCAGGGAGACCTGGGAGGGAGAGGGGGATTGTTCACTGAACACCCCTTTTGGGCTTTGAAACACACCCCACACTTGAGCCTTGTGATTGCCTCTTTTGCAACATGAAGTGCAGGCTTCAGAGCGCTAACCTGAGCACCCAGGAACAGGGTCTGCGAGGAGTCACCCCCTGTGTTGTCAGTGCCCAGGCTATTGGGAACCAGCTCCCACCTCTGCTCCAAAAGAAGGGATGGGAGAGATTTCCAGGTTCTGGGACCTGAGGCCCACAGTACCTATTTATTTTGTCAGCACAAGGCACTGTGAGTGGCAGGGAGTAGCAATTTCTGCCCTAAATTATTTAGGAAATCTGCTTTGTCATTTTATTAGAAAGAAATCAGTGTGTAACTTCGGTGGATAACATTGTTTTTAAACATAATAAAGACTTTCTGATTTTATATGTGTGTGTGTGTGTGTGTATATATATGTACATATATATACATATATATATATACATACATATATATATATATTAGTCTATTGTGTCCCAGGCACTGTTCTGAGAATTGCTGAGAATATAACAGAGAACAAAACAGACCAGATCCCTGTTCTCATGGGGAAGACAGACAATAAGTAAATAAGTTTAAATATATATATGATTTCAAATAGTGATAACTGCCATGAAGAAAAACAAAGCAGAGCAGGAGAGGCATGGAGAAGAAAGGCCTCTCTCAGACAAGTATCTGACCAGAGGTTATTTAAAGCGGTGACTCTGGATGAGATCACCTGGGGAGGAGAGCAAATAGGGAAGAGAAAGCTGAGGACTCAGCTCTGAGGCATTTCTCCCTTTCAGTTTCCGTAAACATTAAAAAGACCCAGGGAAGGAGACTGAGAGGAGCAGCTGCTGAAATAAGAAAACCAAGGACGTATGAGGTTCTGGAACCCAACAACTAGAAAAAAAGTGTATCAAGAAAGAGGGAGCAATCAACTATGTCACATGCTGCTGAGAGGATGAGGAGATGAAGTTTAAGGATTGTTTCTTGAACCTGGCAAGAAAGAGATCTTTGCCAACCATAAGATTGGTTTTAGTGGAATCAAGGGCAAGAGCCTGACCGGAGTGTGTTCCAGAAATAATGGGAGGTGAGAGGCGTGATTGTAGACAACTCTTTCAAGAGCTTTGCTATGAAGGAGAGCAGAGGGGTGGGGGGAAGGATAGTGGGCTGGGAATGTGAGGTCATGAGACCTTTTTTAAGACAGAATACATTACAGCATGGGGGTAGGAATGGTGAGTAAAAAGAAAGTTGATACAAAAGAGAATGGGGATGATTGGGGAAGAAGGTCCTTGAGTAGAAGAGAGGGGACACGATCCCCTGGTTCTAACTGGAGTTACACAGGAGCTGGACCAGTTCACCGGTTGCAACAGGAACAAAAGTAGAGTGTGCACAGGTGCCGAGTAACTGGTGGGTCTGATGGTGCGAATGTGAAGTAGTTCTCTCACAACGGGTCCCGGGTTCTCAGTCAGTCAGATGCCAAGGCTTCAGCTAAGTGGGAGGAGAGATGAAGGGCTGCTAGAAAGTTGAGAAATAAGACTGCTGCACTGCCGTGGAGAGATGACCTAAAGATGTGTGGTCATAGATTTAAAACAGGACCAATCAGCGCAGCTGGATGTGTCCCTCCAGCTACATTGAGCTGAACTTCACATTAAGAACTTTTGCTCTACACCAGCTTTCTGAGTGACTTCATCCAAATACTTGACTTAGCCAACATTTATGTCTCGTGATTCCTAAATCTGTATCTCCCGCCCAAACCCGTATTTGCAGTTACAAACTCATAATGTCTACTAAATTTCTCAAAACCTCCACCTATCTCTTAAATTCAACATACCCAAAACTAAATTGGCATTTTAAAAGCTACTCCTATAATCCTTAGCTCTGCTACTGACCTGCCATCTATCCAATACCTAAAGGAAGACGTGAAAGTCCTTGAATACTCCATGGAGCCCAAAATCATGCTGCCAGGCTTATCCAGCGAAGCAGTCTCTGAGGCTGCAAAGAACACTGAACACTTTGGCTTGCACAACTGCCCCCAAAAACTCAACTTGGGGTAACTGCCATCACCTCTATCATTGCTGCCACTGTTACCCTGTACATTGCCTTGTTGCAACGACTGCTGCAAACCAGTCCACTGCCACTGCCAAGCTTGATTTTGCTACTACTGCCAATGCTACTAAAAAGTGAGAAAGCTTTTTATGTGATTCCCTCTCTTTTGCATCACTAGCTCCCCTGGATGAAATTTTCAAAATCTAGAAAAGAAAATAGGTCCTGCCTTACAACTATACTCATAAAATGGGGAAGCCTCCAATTAGGCATTCCACCCCACTCTGGTCTGAGAATGGACTATAGAAACAACCAATCACATAGAACCAACCAAAAGAAACCTGTTATTCTGCCAATGAGCAAGCCATGAGGAGGCCCATTCTTTGCTTGGGGGTCTGGAGTTTAACTTCTGCCATTGGCTTTGTTTCCCTCTGTCTCACATCAAAGGACATTTTAAATATTTCTGTTCAGACATACCAACTATACGATTTGATCAAACTATTAGAGCAATCCAGACTTACAAATGATTTTCCTAATTTTTTCACCAAATTTTTCAGTGAACTTATAGTCCAGACAACCTACTGATTCAATGCCCTCATGCTAAAGATGAGAACTACCTGAAAGAAAATTACTTTAGTCACATGTTCCAGGAGTTTGACATAGTATGTGGCATACCCACCAAAAAGCTGGTAAGGAGAATTATCTATACTTTTACAGTGGAAATAAACATCAAGAATCTTTCTCTCTCTTAGCTTTTGAGACATCATGGAGGGACCTGGAGAGTATTATTCTAAGTGAAATAAGCCAGTCAACAAAAAACAAGTATCACATGATCTCATTTATATGTGGAATTTAATGAACAAAATAAAATGACGAACAAAACAGACCCAGCATCATGGAAGCATGGCACAGACTAACGATTCTCAGAAGAAATGGGGGAGGTGAAGGCGGTAGGAGATTAACCAAAGAATTTATATATGCATAACCCACAGGCACAGCCAATAGCCCGGCGAAGGCCTGGGGGTGGGGAGTGGGAGCAGGGTGGAGGGGATCAATGGACAGGAACGGGGGCATCAGTAATATTTTCAACAATAAAGATGAATTTTAAAAAATTAAGTGAAAAGAAAAAGAATCTTTCTCTATGGCCTCTTCTCACTTTATTATGAGAGTGGAAGGTTTTCTATCCCTCCACATGGAGATTTGTTCTCAGTGGTGCTGTTAAATTATTCCAGACAAACAGTTGTTCCCAGCTCTAATGATCCCTTGCTTAGCTCTGCTCCCTGTGTTCCCTCTCGGTTTCTGATATAACTCTGGGAAAATGAGCTGCATTTCATCATTAAACTCAATATGAAGTGTGGCTGGCACTGTTTCTTTCAACATGCAACCTATTAGCTTTAAGCCAGATTCATGGTGAAAATTCTCAGGTAATGGGTCAGATCAGGAATGAAGACTTTTCTGGCTCTCTTGCCACAACAAACTGCTTCTCCGTGTGGCACCTGGACAGCTGACAGAGTCCCAGCAGAGAAGTCACCTTCCCCAGCCCCTGCCAGGCACGCTAATCCATACGCTGACCAGTAACCTGCAGGCACTTCCTGGAACATTGACGACACTTTCGACTGCGGCTTCTGCCTCCACCCTGTACCTAATTTGTATACTGCCATAGCACCATTGCTGGAAGTTGTTGAAATCCACCTTTCCCCTTCGACAGTTCGTTTCAGTGGCTCCCACACACAGCTAAGGCTCTGAGTCATTGTCTGCCTGTTTTTCCATTGTATAACCTCAGGGAAGGGCTTTGCAAGTGTTTGATGATGGGGTTTTACCTGCACCTTGGTTGGATCCCCTTGGAAAACTGCTAGGAGGTATCCCTCCTGAGCACTGAGCCTGTGCCAGCCCTTTGTCTCTTTTCTCATCTCTGGTCTCTGACTTCTAGGCCTTTCCTCAATTGCATGTTTTGTTCTGTTTAGGTTATATTATTTCATGTGTAATTAGATTTGTACAGTTCATTCTCTGGTTGCAAAAGCAGCTGTAGGTCTCTTTTATCCAAAGATTTGAACTTCCTTGGGGCACTGGATCATAAGCCTTGAATCTACTTTGCAATGAACACATTTCATATCCTGCTTTAATTAAACTGCAGGGTACATTAGATTTATTACATTGCAGAGACAGAAGGCTCTAAGAGACTTCCTAGATATTTTCCCTCATAAGAAAACAGAGATTCAAAGAGATACATTCTATTTAAAGAAAAATAGCTGTTCAGTTTTTGTCCATGTGTAAACTTTCTGTTAAAAATAATCTTTCCTGACCTAGCCCATTTGGTTCAGTGGTTAGAGTGTTGGCCTGTGGACCGAAGGGTCACAAGTTCGACTCCTGTTCAAGGGCACGTATGTGAGTTGCAGGTTTGCTTCTGGGCTCTGGTCAAGGGGCATGTGGGAGGCAACCAATCAATGTGTCTCACATCGATGTTTCTCTCTCTCTCTCTCTCTCTCTCTCTCTCTCTCTCTCCCCCCTCTTTCCCTCCTTTCCACTCTGTCTGAAAAATCAATGGAAAAAGTATCCTCGTGTGAGGATTAAAAAATAATAATAATCTTTCCTAACCACTATGCTGTACACCTAAAACTATTACAAAATAATATTAAATGTAAACTATAATTGAAAAAATAAATTAACAAACAAATAAACAACCTTTGCATGTAGTTATTTAATGAGTGACTTAAAGGGAGGGAGGGAAGGAAGGGAGTATACAACAATGCTTCTTTAGTCGGTGGTGCAGTAGGCTGAATAATGCACCCCCCCAAACCAGATGTCCAAATCCTAATCCATAGAATCTGTGAATCTGTTACCCTACATTGCAAAAGGACTTTCTAGATGTGATTAAGCTAAGGTTCTTTAGATGGCTTTGAACATGGAAAGGAAACATGAGCCATGAAACACTGGCAGCCTCTGTAAGATAGAAAGGACAAGGAAATGGACTGACCACTGGAGCCTCAGAAGGGTTGCAATCTTAACGGCACATTTATTTTAGCCCAGTGAAACCCATTTTGGACTTCTGACTTCCAAAGATTATAAAAGCGTGTTGTTTTAGTCCACTAAATTTGTTGTGATATGTTACAACATCATTTGTTGTAATTTGTTACAATGGGAATGAACACAAATTTTGGTACCAGGAGTTGGGTGCTGCTATAACAAGTATCTGAAAACGCAGATGTGGCTGTGGAATTGGGTAATGAGAGGACAGAATAATTTTGAGGAACATGATAGAAAAAGTCGAAGTTGCCTTGAACAGACTGTTAGTAAAAATATGGATGCTAAGAACTCTGCTAGCAAGGACTCAGATAGAAACGAAGAACATGTTACTGGGAACTGGAGGAAAGAGGATTCTTGCTATACAGTAGCAGAAAGCTTACATGAATTTTGTACTGCAGTTATTTAAAAAGCTAAATTTTTAAATTATGAGCTTGAATATTTAGCTGAGGAGATTTCCAAGAAAAGTTTTAAAGGAGCAGCCAAGTTTCTTTTTGCTGCAACAATAAGTGCCAGGAGAAAGAAATAGATTGAGGGAAGAATTGTTAAGCAAAAAGGAACTAAGACTCGATGACTTGGGAAATTCTCAGTCTATCCAGATTGCAAAAGATGCTAAAATTAGGAGATTCACTGTCAGGAAGTGCACTCTGAAGAGAAATCTAAAGATGTGTCTAGACAACCTCTGGCTAGTGTCTTGGATGGATCAAAATATCAGAGTATTCAGTCGCTCAAAGGGATCTTTAAAGAGATTGAGCGTGTGAGTTATAAGTTCCCTCAGCCATCTCAGCAGGAGCCAGGAATAGAAATGAGGTTATCCGAAAAAGATCTGCAGTGGAACTTCTTGTATAATGGAGGAAATCCCGTGACACATATGGGAGACCCACAAGGTTCTTGAGAATGCCATACCAACAGAAATGCTGCCAGCTTGGACTGACAGGGACAGAGAAAGTGTGAAATGGAAGAAAGCTGTCATGCTGAAAAAAACTACTCAGCTGCAAATATTGCTGCCTTTCAAGAAAAAGAAAGGATGGTTCCAAGAGCAGAGATGCAAACCCCAGGGCATAGCCATGAGCCCAGAGGCAGAACTGTGGACTACAGAGGATTATTCCTAGGCCTTCATGTTTACCTGGTTGAATTTTGAAATTGCTTGGGATCTGTTCTATTTTCACCCTTTTTAAACGATAAAGTATATATTCCAGTATTTGTTACCCTATGCCTATCCCGATTGGAAGTAAATAAATTGTTTACTTGTTTCACAGAAACAGTTGGAGAGAAATTTTTCCCTAGAATGGATTATACCCAGAATCCCATTCATATCCAATTCAGTAAATTTAGGTAATCAGATTTGGGGCTTTTGAGGTGATAAAATTTAGATGAAATTTTAGACTTGAGTTGATGCTGTAAAGACTTGATATCTTTAGGGGCCTTGAGGTAGGGTGGATATATTTTACAAATTAAATAAATGTGAATCCTTAAGGATCATTGATAGGACTGTGGTAGGCAGAATTATGTCCATAAGAAGTAATCATTATGGATTACACATGGTTCTAATGCTGTGTGCATCTGTTTGTGTGGCATTATAGTCTAGTATTGGGAAGTAAATGAGAAAATCATGGACTCGGAGACAGTCCTAGCTCCTCACACCCATACTAGTTGTGTGGCCTTGGACAAATTACTTAACTTCTCTAAGCCCCCGTTTCCTTGTGTGTGCAATAAGACTAATAATACAGCACCTATCTTATAACCTAGTGTTAGAATTACACAAGTTTCTATATGTAATCACACTCTAAGAGCTCAGGAAAGGCTTGTTCCTAGTCCCTTCCTGACATGTGGGACTATGCCTGTGTTCAAATATTCCTTCAGCTGCTAGAATTGAGTATCTTCTTCTGCTGACTGTTTTTCCTTCCTCTGGATTTAAATGATTTTATAAAGAAAAACTTTTTCTAAATGCTGATATTTAGGAGGTAATGATTTAACTTGTTCTATTAGGCCTCTTTTAGGAAAAGGAAATACTCCTTAAACAGGGTTGCTTTGATACTAAATGTGTGGGGCAAGAAAGGAAGAAAGAGAAAACAAAAAATTGTAAGTGGGCCCATTTAGAGCAATGGAAATCAAAATAACTCCTTGGATATAACGATAATGTAGCTCCTAAAGCAAAGCTCCTTCCCCAGCAATATCACAGCTCTCACCTTCTTTCAGCTCCTGTCAGACCTCTTTCCACATCTGTTATCCCTACTGGCACTTTTCCCCCATAACTTGAAAATGTTACAGTTGCTATTCCCATTTCAAAAGCATGAAGCCTCCACAGGGAATTTATTTGCTTTTGTGTTTTTGTGATTTGGGGGGTTGGATTAAGTTGTATTTCTCTGGGGGGTGGGGAGGTGGGAGGAAGAGATAGGAATTGTAGAACAGACAGGCTCAGGAGATGAAGCCATCTGAGAGTCAAACCCTCTTAGAAAGCTAAGTTGGCTAATTCTTTTTTTTTTTTTTTTTTTTTCAGAAGCGACTCAAACATTTATTTTGAAATTTGGGAGAATAATAGTAAGCATAGGTAAATTATAAATCTAGCCAGAGATGCAGATACATTTGAAAACGAGAATAGTCACACTAAACAGGTTACACATTCCGATGTAGATATGCACTTGACAAGAGCTAAGTTGATTAATTCTTCAAGGCAGTCATCTTCATCTCAGCTTCTTTTTCTTTTTTAATATGTCTTTATTGATTTCAGAGAGAGAAAGGGAGAGGGAGAGAGAGAGATGGAAACATCAATGATAAGAGAGTCACTGATCGGCTGCCTCCTGCACGCCCCCCACTGGGAACTGAGCCTGCAACCCGGGCATGTGCCCTGACCGGGAACCGAACCTCGATCTCCGGGATCCTAGGTCGATGCTCAACTGCTGAGCCACTCCGGCCGGGCTCAACCTCTTTTGACTTGGTTCCTTCAGTATGCCTCTTTGCTGCACCATTTACAACGAGTAATCAGGAAAAAGGAGTATGAAAAGAAGTGCGTTAAAAATGTTAATGATACACTGTCAGATCACAGAAAGGGCAGGAGAGTCTTAGTTATGTCACAAAAGATAAATGCTCTTCGAAACTACATGTAGTTTACAGCCCTATCTGTTACTGTTTGAGAACTCAAACTTAATAGTGCTTATCAGCTTACCTGCATATCCCCACTGCTGACTCCAGCACAATTTCTGTTTTGACCCTAAGATCATATAACTCTGTATTCACTGAGACACAGGGAATTCCTATAGCCCTGAACAGGGGTCACTGAAGTTGTAATCTCTCCTTTCTCTGCCTTATCTCTATTATAAATCCAAGGTGTCTCTGGAGATGGATAGGTACCAAGTTATCTCACTTAGCTTGGCCATATAGGCATCTGGGGAATTTCTCCTGATAATACAATAAGAGCAAAGTCCCAAAAGTACAATGGACATGTGCAAAGCTATGCTCCACCATTTTTTTTCCTACCCAACATTTGTCACTATTCCCCAAATACCAAAGGAAACAGAAAACAGATAGCAGCAAAGGGAATGAACTTGGAGAAACATTAGAAAAATAATGACTTATTAAGATAATAGGGGGGAAAGCACAAAGTCCAGCAGTATAAGAAAGTTACCTAACAGGACGCAAGCTGAAGATACATAACATGAGCCAGAGAAACCCCCTGGATTGTCAAATGACAAATAACATCCTAATTATCAATCTCATTGATAATTACCAAACTTTTTTGTATGGTGTCTGGACTCAAATAATACCACTGAGGTAGGTAAAAAGAGAAAGAAAATATAGGCAAAAGAAAACACTGAGAAAATAGCTACTTATAGGATAAAAACACTTGTATGGTATGGGAGACAGGAAGCACTCTGCCTGAAGCAACTGCACTGCAGTGCAGACCGGGGGCAGGATTTTGCTTCTGAGAGTCCCCTCAGTAGTCCAAAATTCCACGGTAATATTGGTAGTGTGCCCATCTGGATGAGCTGAACCACTCAGTCATACTGAAGCACAGCTATCTGCAAATTGATGCCCACATATATCAGGCCCAAAAAGCCACTATGGAACTGGAGAGAATGGACCTTTTGGGTCTGAATTATCTAACCTGGGCTAGATTTGTTATTCCATTTAACTATGATGCAAATTATTTAGGTACATTTATGTCCTTTGCCGTCTTCTTTTTTTAAATTAAAAAATGAAACCAGTCATTCAAATGATGCTAAAATAGCTATCCCAGACCTTCCTACTAGTCTGTCCTTTCAGTTGTTTTCCACTGTAAAACTCCAATATGTCTAACCCAGTGAAGATGAGAAATCATTAGCAGCTAGTTTGTCATGTGTCATAGTCATGACAGTGCTCCTCTAGATCTTCCACTGTGGGAGCATAATTGACAGTCTCAGATTCTGAGTCTCTGAAGCTACTACTGCATTTGCTAGAGGCCACACTTCCCATGAACTGCTCCCGGGCAACAATGGAGCACAGCAGAGGTGCTAAGGCAGGCCAGTCCTGGCACTATGCAGGACTCCTCAGGGACTATGACTGCAGGACTCCCCATCATCCTGGCCGTATCTTTGGCACTACACTGCAGTCTGGGACCTCTCCTACCCAATCCTCAGTCCTTTCCTCTTCTCTTCCACAGCTACAGTCTGAAGATTTCCTATCTCTTCCTGCTCCCTCCCCCGATAAATGACTCCTTTATTTTTAATCCCACTTTGGCATTTGCCTTGGGTGGATTCAAACTAATACAGTTGGTACAGTGGTCTGAGAAAACAGGCAGGAAGATGGGGATTTGGGACTGGCTCTCTCTCCAAACAGTAGATTAAGAGGGTGCCATTCTATGTGGTAGGTGGGGGCTCAGTTGCTAAAGATTTCGCCAGTGATGACCTGGGGAAATGTTCCACTGGAAAAGAACACTGGTACTGGTCCAATCATCCAGGCATTTGAAAGACACAAAATGACTACAAAGACAACAGATTTGGCAGGTTATTGCTCAGTTATATGGATGCGTAATGAGAGGAGGAGTAATGAGAAACTGAGGGCCACTGACAAGCAGTTAAAGGGAATTCTTTTACAAAGAAGCTCTTATCTCTTCAAGCAGAAAAGAAGAAAGGGAGCAGCAGGCTGCAGATCTAATAGTTCAAGTTGCAGCGCTCCAGTGATATTTGAATGTCAGCTAAGGCAGGTCTGTTATGCTAAGGCGAGGGCAATCACTAGGAAAAACTGGGACCCAGAAAAATGGTATGGGGACATCTGGATGAATGTTACCTGAAGATATTGGCTGTGCAGATTCTCCTGCACCCTCAGAGCCTGCAGAGATGCCTACCCATCCCTAGTCAGAGGAAGCACCTCCGCCGTGCTGGAAAATGCTACAGAGGCTGTCCTGACAAAGAAACAGCTGCCACTGCAGGAGATGCCCTCTCCTTCACTCTTGGCTACTCAGCTGAAGGCCTGCTTGGCCTGATAAAAGAAGAAAGAGACTACACCAAGAAGTTGCGAGAATTAGCTAGCATGTACCAGCGAGAACCAGGGAAGTAAACCCGGGATTGGATTTTAAGAGTGCTTGATGAAAAGGGCCAGAATATAAGACTAGGTTGGGTCAGACTGGCTTGACTTGAAAGTACTTTTCTTGGGACACAGGATTTAAAACCTGGCAGGGACCCCAGAGTATGGGGGAAACTCATTGCTAGGATGGCTCTGAGAAGTCTGATAATAGCAATGACCAACACTCAGAAAAGTAGAAATGCCTGAGTTGCTCTGACAGATGTTAGAGATGAAAATAGACTAAGGGAAGTGGACAAGGCCAAGATGAAGGTGAGGCAAGAGAGCTGCACAGGGGCAAAGTTTAAGGAGTCACTCACTCTCAGAGTCGGCAAGAACAGTCTCCTGCCTCACCCTCTTCCCAAACCTGGAAGCGGGCATCCTAGAATGCACACGTACGTGAGGCCAGAAGGCCTCCCAGAGGGCTTGTTCCATAGGAGGGCCCAGAAAGCCTTTTCCCACAGCCTTCAGGATGCACTGAGAGGGGCAGCAGCAGCACTAAGAAACTTGGTAGCGGCTCCTCTGCAGGCCAGGGAGGATGGTAGGAAAAACTATCACATTACTGGGCTCATTGATGTTCACAGAGATGACAGAGTCCTCAAAGTAGAGAAACCAGGTGACAGTACTTAACTGACAGATGTCAGAAGGTTGCAATTACCTTCATGACCTGCAAGACCAGAGGAGCCAAGAGGTTGGACCCATGAGGAGTTGTAGAAATGGTTAATAGAGTATGGTTTTCCTAGGAACAAAATAGAAGGGCAGCCAGTAAGTTTTCTACTTAACATCTTTAAAAAGGGGGTTCAGGGGATGGCAAGAATGGGAGAGCAAGAGGCTGGCAGCAACACCTATAAAAAATCATAATGCTTTGCTCAGTTCCCAGACCTGAGCAAATTTTCAAATTCAGAACCCCTTGACTAAACACCACAGAAAATACATACTGTAATGATTCCTATCAGACCTTCTGAGGCAACCCCTACATTGGGCCCTTGTCCCATGGAGTAAGAGCTAGCAAAGCGTGGAAAGCAAAGTAGAGATCTTTGAATTGTCCTTCCTCTTAGCCAACATAGTAAGTCAAAAACAATAGATATATTGCATCTTGGAGGTGATGTGGAAATTAGTGCTGCCACTGAAGATCTAATGGAGGCAGAGATGGTGGTTACCAGCATATCTTCATTTAATTCATTAATCTGACCCTTGCAGAAGCCATCTTGGAGAATAATTATAGACCAAGTTCAACCTAGTAGTAACCCTGATCATGGCAATTGTGCCAGATGTGGTACTAATACCCCTCTTCTAACTTTCCCCTCAGAAGGAGGAGCCCAAGTGGAGCTACTCCCCAAACCTATGTGAAGAAGGAGATCTGTGTGGTCCAAGGAGTAGACTGAGGCAGTCATGAGGTCTGCTCTCAGACCTCTTGTCATGGGAGCAAAATTGACTAAACAGCCTCAGATCCAGTCTCTCTGGATCCACCACTGCATTTGCCCCAAGGCCACACTTCCCATGGACTTCTCTCAGCCAAAGACAGAGCACAACAGAAATACTAGGCAGGCCCATTCTGGCAATATGCAGGACTCCTCATGACTGTGATTCCAGGATTTCCCATCAACCTGGCCACATCTTTCTTGGCACTGCACTGCAGTCTGAGACCTCTCCTACCAAATCTCTGCCCTTTCCTCTCTTCTTCATGATCTGAAGACCCTCCCTCACCTTCTTCTGCTTGATCTCCCAATAAGTCTATTTCTTAGTGGATCTAAACTAACACATTTTGAAAGCCTGAAGGACTATGGAAGAAAGGATCTGCATTTCCATTAGCAACTAGAATGTTTTAAAAGTATACAAGGGGATTAGAAACTTATTTTTCTATTTTTATTACAATGAAGGTAACCAGTTAAGAAAAGTAAAGTCTGAAGATGATTAAAAAAATAAACCTGGAACAAAAATGGCTTTGTATCTTAAAATTTGCATAAAACATAGCCAGAGCACAAAGGAAAAGGTGCGGCCTCAGTGCCAAGGTAAATGCTCACTATACTACTGGTGCCAGTCACACAAATGGGATCTGCCAGAGCTGGTCTTACTTGTATTCCTAACTTGTCTGAAAATGTTGAGAGATTGTCATTCCTGGATCAGCACTTTTAGTTTGGGTCTTGATGTCAATAACACCTTTAATTTTGTGGTTTCCATTCATCTGCTATTGACTTAGCTGTTGATGCATGCAGCCTCACCCATGTGATAATAAATAGTTCCCCACTTCTGGTGGAGTAAACCTAGGTTAGAAGGCATAGGGTGGTGGCTCTGCTCAGATGCGTCAGGTTCTGTCAGGTTTGTGATCAACATAACCTAAAATAAAATGTAATGATCACTTTCCAGATATGTCTAGGATTCTAGGAGTGGTCCAGGTTAGTTTGGATCCAGAAACGTGTGATTTACTGGGAATCACCCAGAAGTAAGGGACCTTAGAGTTATTTTTATTCTTGGTGACTAATGGACAGACCATTTAATGTCTCTGTCTTCATTTCCTAATGTATATAATAATCCTTCCCTTTGAGAAGGTTGTGATACTTTATATGTTGGTATGGAATGCCTTGAAATCCTTAATTGGGATAAGGGAAAAAAGTTCTCATATGCATCATTTTTAATATAAAAACAAAGAATTTAATTAATCCTTAAGGCTTAGTTCATTAAGCTTTCTCAACTTAACTGATCTTATCTATGCTGAAATCTCTTAAATGAATATTTTATTGGCACATTTTATTTTATTTTTCAAAAGTGTAGACTGCCTAGTATATCTTTGGCAGCAGTACCTAGCACCATAATAAATATTTAATAAATGCACATCAACCTGTAGAAAGCAATTTGGCAAAGCAAAGAAGTCACTGACTAAGATCCTGAGACCAGAGCTCTAGTTCCAGCTCTACGACTAATGCACTATAGAATCTCCCACAAATCTCTTGGCTTTAATGTCTCTCTTCTGAGGATGAGCACATAGTGTTAATCATCTCTTAAATAATAGTCAAGCTTTTTAAAAAAACTATCACAATTTATAAAGTTGTAAGTCTTTTATATTATTCTAATGATGAGCCACTTTTAAAAAGAAGAAATATGGACACATTCATAAGTAAGCATTTTTCTATTTTATCTTTCTCAAAATCTGTACTGCTTTTTAAAAGACACTGTGGTATAATTCCAAGAGTTCTAGACCTGTGTTCTAAAAGTGGATTTGCTATTCATTGTTTTGGGGGATTTGGTAACTCATTTCACATTTGTAAGGCTCAGTTCCCTTATTTGTAAATTACAGTGTTAGGTTAGATTAATTTAAAGTGCTGCCTATTCAATCTAAGATCTGTTTCAGGCCTAACAGTCTAGGATGTTTCCAGGTGACATTTTAAAATATTTGGGTGGGTTTTTTTTCTGATTACAGTGTTAATACTTATTTTAAAAATGTTCAAAGACTACAGAAATATATTAAGCAAAAAGTTAAGAGTCCTTCATGCTATTCCTTAGAGATTAGTGTTAACAGCTTAATATATAATCTTTCAAATTTCTCACTGATATACTTACATAGATGTATTATTCTTACCTTTATTTTACAAAACTGAGGACACATCATACATACTTTTATGATATTTGTTTTTTCATTTAATAATATGTAATGAACATCTTTCAACTGGGTACATATAGCTCTATCTCATTCTTTTTCATGATTCTTTTCCATTGAAGGGATGTATCCAATTTGTTTATCTTCCTCCTATTGAACATTTAAATTGTTTTAAAATTTCTATAATGGGAACCCTGGATCATCTACAGTCACCTTTGGTCATCTATTTTTGTACAACTTTGGAAGTATTTCTTTAAGGTAAATTCCTAAAACTGGAATTTCTGGATGAAATGGTGTAATTTCATATGTAGAGCCAAAATGCTCCCTAAAGAAGTGTTAACAATTTACATTCACACAAACAACGTATGAGATGAGTACGCTGTGTAGTGCAAAGCATGCTAATTCAAGTGCGCTACACGGCAAGGCTTGGGGAGCCTTGTTATCTAGTTTGGACCTTGCTTCAAAATAAATCTAGACTAGTGGTGACATAAAGAATATACCCTAATTCAGTCTGGTTGGTCTTTCATCAGGCATGTCACATGCACTCCCAGAAAGCAGGATTTAAAATGTATAGAAATAGCAGACAGGTAAGTTCTGGCTCAATGAAAAGACAAAACTTTCTATCATCAGAATTTTCCCATTAAAAAGTAAATTGTTTCTTAACTAGGGAGTAACCAGACACTACATTAAAGATGGTGATCAATCAAAGACTGGATAACCTTTTGTCAAATAACTAACTCAATCTGATGATCTCTAAAGTTTTCTTCAGATTCGGAGGCTCAAGGACACCCAGATTGGAAAGATAAAAATTGGGGTTAAATCCTCCCACAGGCACTTACCTCCTAGATTCTGTTTCATGTCAGAATAACACATTTTTATGTCTTCTTTATTCTCCATATTTGCATTTCATTAGGTTAATTTTTATAAGTTTAGATAGCTACCTCTTTAGAGCTCAAGGATAATATTTCCACCTCCATTCAATCATTCAACAAATATTTATTGATCCCCTACTGGGGATCTGACAATGAGCAAAACAGACAATTCCTGCTCTTTTGGAATTTATAGATCATGCATGTAAACATAAGCTCTACTTGCAGGCAGCCATAAAATATTTATTTTAACTGACTATAAAATTAATCAGATAGGCTCCCCAGTAAATCTGAATATATTTATTAAGAAAGTCAGAAATATGACTAATATTTTTAAACCATTTCTCACTGTTGATTTTTTTTTTTCAGTAGACATGAAGCAGAACAGAAAGCAGAAATAATTAACTGAACATTTGAGGTAAAGGTAAGAGCCAAAGTGATTAATCCAAAACTAAAACAAAAACAAATTTACTCTGATCGTCTAGGAAATTGCATCTGTGTTCCCCTTTCACCTATGGGTTTTCATGGGCTCAACCTTTACGATTAGAAACCTCTGAATACTTGAAGAACATGACTTCTCTGGTCCCAAGCCCAGTGGCATATTTCCTCTGACAGAAAGGCTACAGAAACAAGAGAGGATAATGGTCCACAGGATGGCTTGGGTTGAATTGTGTTTATTAAAAAAATGCCAACTAGATCACATGTGTCATGAGGGAAAACACCATAAAGAGATTTCCCTGAGAAATCCCAGAACCAAAATCCTTTCTTAGGTATAAATATTATCTCAGGTCACATTCCTCTCCTGTCATGCATGCATGAGCAGAATGCTTCCTGTTGAAAGTACATTCTGAAAACGAAATGCAGTCCCACAGTGAGCTTCCCATGAAGGCAGGACAGAGTGAACAGAATAATCCTCATTTTCAGCTGTATTTCTTTATTTTAGGTAGGATCTAGAATGCTCAGGGAATAGAATTTGAGAAATTCTCACCCTTTGAAATACAACCACACCAGTTAAACTTGGCCAAAGTTTTTAAAATCTCACTTTAAAAAAAAACCTCAGAATCTTAAAAAAAAAAATTAATCAGCTATTTCTTTACAAGGTTCCCAACCTGACATTCAGTGGAAATTGTTACCTTTAACCCCACGATCCAAATGTTTCTCTGATTATTTGTAACTAACTGGTAAAGTCACATGGGCAGACATGATTCTTTCCTATAACTTGTTTGGAATTTAACCCATTTAATGTGTCATTTTTACTTTAGACATTAATTCCTTCTCCTTACCAACCTCAAGGAGAGCTCTGTGTCATGATATGGAATGTACACTTTGATTTTTTAGGTTGCAACAAATGAAATTGCCAATTATGGACCATTTTTGACCTATTAAAACAGCAATTTCACCTGGTTCAACTCAAGCAAGATTTCATTTTTCTAGATCTCTCTTCAGCTGTAACATGATGATGTTCAAGATGAGCTCAAAGATCCTAGGCGTAATATTTTCTGATTCTAAGAGCTATGGGATCAAGTTCATACACAGATGCACAGGGGAACACATGCATGGGTGCCATTTGCTATTGTAATTCTGCTACAGAAGGAAAAATATCTCATTTAACAAGTATTCATTGAACACCTGCTTTGGGCAAGGCCTTATTAAGTAGGTATGTTTATGATATCCAAATATTAGAGCTTATGGGCTATTTATGGAGAGAGATGCTAAAATAATTTTTGGGCTTGAATTCCTTGAGCTTTAAACCAAATTTAATTTTGTGTATGTCAAATGCTTGGTCATGCTTAGGAATTCAAAGAGTAGTGGTTAATAATTACAGTCATAATTTTCTCCCAGTGCCTTCTGGAGCCCTGGGCTGAGTCTATGAATGAAAAGGAACACGCTGCACCACAAGAGTTTCACAATTTCTTTCAGGGACTCACTTAATTATAAAGGGTAATTTATGAAATCATAAATGTGCCAGATTCTCCCTGAGTAGCTGCTCATTCTTATGAATAAACAATAAACCACTAAAAGTGCACTAACTCTTTAGGCAATCAATCATTCATCCCGCAAACATTGCCTGGGTGTTTATTAGGTCAGGCACTGACTGAACTAGGATTTGAGATACGAAAATAAAAAGTCCTTCTTTTCAAGAAACTCACATTCTATTGGGCAAAACATATAAGTAAACAAATATTTGAACTGCCAGGTAACAAAGAACTATAACGACATAACATGAAAGGAGAGGGGCATTGGACACTTACACACTTACTTCACAAGGAAGGTGACATCCGAATTGGAAATTGAAGATAAAAAAATGTTTGCTATATGTCAGGGGTGTGGGGAATGGGGTAGGGAATGGATACTACAGGCTAATTAAACAAGATGTGAAAAACGTGAATGCCTGAAAGAATATTTTATATTCAGAGAAAGATGGGAACACCGACCTTAGGGGTACAGGGTATGAGGCAAAGATATTAAAGGAAATAAGATTAATAAGGTAGATTAGGACTAGCTTTTGTAGTCCTAAAGGCCAGCTAAAGAATATGAACTGTTCTGTATGTAACAGAAAACCACTGAGGGGCCTTTAAGCAGGAGAGCAGAGTGATCAAATTAGAAAAATTAGAAAAATTATTGAATGACAGTGTGGATGATAGTTTGAAATAGAGTAAGTTGGAGTCATCAAGATCAGCTAAAAGGCCAGTCTAACAACAGTAAGGAAAACAGATGAGGAAGGACTAAATTATTAGAGTAAAACACTCTAAACTACCACCAACTAGCACCCAGAAACAAAATCATTCATGTGTTTCATTCAATCTTGAGTTCAATCTATTCACAATTGATCAATTTGAATCTGTGTAAAGCCAAAACAACTGATTTGACTGATTTTTTCAACACATCAGCCAGTTTTTGTGATTCAGATAAAAAATAATTATCTGTTCATTAATTGCCATAAAATCGTGCAGGCTAGGAGACAAAAAGGAAATTTTTAACTTATGGAGGTGTTTTTATGATATAGTAGATACCTAAAGTGCATCTGTTCTAGGTGAGAAAAAAAATCTAATATTACATTTAAGTTCTCCTACTTGAATATTACATAAACTCATTAAATTAACTTTTAATATTTTATGTAGAGAGGAAACTGCAGGAATAATCTAACAGTAGAGAAACAGAAATTCAGAATTTTGGAATCTTTCAGGTAAATAGTTCTTAGCAACAACAGCACCATCTCCCTATGTTTTTTCTTAGATTAATTTTAAGATTTATTTTTTTTATATTTTAAAATGTATATTTATTGTTGAAAGTATTACAGATGTCCCCCTTTTTCCCCCATTGACCCCTCCCCTCCATCCCTGTCTACCCTCCCCCTTTCCCTCTGAGATTTGTCAGTCTGTTCCATGCTTCCATGTCTCTGTATCTATTTTGTTTGTTGGTTTATTTTGGTCATTAGATTTCACATGTGAGATCATGTGATACTTGTCTTTCTCTGACTGTTTATTTCACTTAGCATAATACTCTCCAGGTCCCTCCATGCTGCCTCAAAGGGTAGCTGCATAGTATTCTCTTGTGTAAATGTCCCACAGCTTTTTTATCCACTCATCTACTGATGGGCACTTGGGCTGTTTCAAGATCTAAGCTATCGTAAATAGTGCTGCTATGAACATAGGGGTGCATATATTCTTTCTGATTGATGTTTCAGGATTCTTAGGATATATTCCTAGAAGTGGAATCACTGGGTCAAATGGCATCTCCATTTTTAATTTTTAAGTGGCAGGCCACAAGCAAGCTAGGATATAACAAACCTGAGAGTCAGCATTTGCTACAGATAATCCACAAATGCATTATGCCCATGACCAAAATAAAATATTATTCTCAATTTCTCAATGTTAGATGATTGATTGGTAGTCTTCTCATTCTATCTATTAGATAACTATATAGGATGGAAGGATGGAGATGGTCAAATAAAAAGAATAAATTAGCTGCACTCTTATGAACTGTGAATCAAAGGACCATGCTTCTCATGGCCCAAGTTTGGCCTGAGTGAGAGAGAGCCCTTGAGGCTCTACCTTTATATGATCAAAAAGCAAAATAGAGATGGTCTCCAGGAGATGAATAAAGACATGTCCAGAGGCAGCAGGACTAAACTCTAGCACAATGAAATAAAACTGAAAAAACAAAATGGTATCTACATAAGTGGATCAGCAAATTTTGAATAATGTCAAGATCTTATCTTTTCATTCTTTTAACAGTGCCTTTTGTAAAGCAAAAGTTTTGAATTTTGATGAAGTTCAGTTTATCAGTTGTTTCTTTTATAGATTACATATCTTCAGTGTTATATCTAAGAACCCTTTGGCTCATCTCTGGTCATGAATATTCGTTCCTATATTTTTGTCTAATAGTTTTATGATTTTACATTTTATACTTAGAGTTATAATCTATTTTAATTTAATTTTTGTATAAGGTATGAGGTTTAGATGAAGGTTAATTTTTTTCATGTCCATATCCAATTGTTCTAACACCATTTGTTGAAAAGATGACCCTTGATCCACTGAGTTGTCTTAGCAGCTTTCCCACAGTATAGATCCCTTTACCCTCCCCACATCACATTGTATTTGTCTTGTGTATTATAGCTACATACATTACTGCTCAGCCCAAATTTCTACACAGGTAGAAAGCTAAGACTTAGTAAACGGACCTTCTGTTTATAACCAGAGTGTTTCCCAGAAAAAAAAATACACAGATTTCTCCTTGTGAAGCTGTTGAAGACGTCTGCTCTCACACCAACCTAGTTACCAGAGTCCAACCATTTTATTTTCAGGATTTGCTCAGTACCTAGAATGGTGTTCTGCACATTGTAAATTCTCAATATAAAAAATTCAAGTCCATTACTCTGCAGTCATATTATGTATATCTGTTGTTTTTATTCCATTTAAAATATTCCAGTGGATTTCTCCAAAATACACAAGGACTAGAATATGGAGTTAAAATTTACTGCGGGTCCTAATTACACTATTTTACTTGCTTTAATCACCAACACAGTGCCTTTGAATATAGTGGGCATTCAATAAATGTCGGAAAGGATAAAGGTATAAATAAATGAGTTAGCTGGACTACAACCCTAGATGAGGGAAAGGAATTGGCCCATTCTTTCTTGTGGCTCCCTGCACCAAACTATCGGAGCCAGCACGCCCACAGTGAAAGAACACCATCTGAATGAAGCTTCACAACTGCTCTCTCATTACCACTGGGCTTCTGGCATCCAACACATCTTAGAGTCCTAGTGTTAAGGAATGCATTCTGAGCCTCTGCCGGCACAGGCATGTCACAGTGATGCTTCTAAAACAAACTGGAGCTCAGATTTGTTTCAAGTCTTCACTTGTTTTTGATGGAAAGTGCGCTGGCAGCTGTTGTCATCATTAGCCTTGTGGCAATACTTTTTCCCTTAAGTGTCTTATGTCTTATATGAAAGCTTAAAGCTAGTTAAATAGGGAGGGACTTTGGAATAGGTGCCAATGTCAAACAGTAAAGTTTTTATTTTCTCTTGCTGTAACAGCTTTAAAGGTCTGAATTTCCAAATCTCAGTCCCTAACACCACTCAGGATTTTAAGTTAGATAATGGGGCAAGAACAGGAGGATCCCAATTCTCTCTCCTCTTTTTGTGATCTTTTCCAGATAACTAGGAAAGATTTAGAACCTGCTAGGCACTTGGGTGTGTAATTCTCCTGTAATCTTGATGTTTAGGGAATGAGTGAGCTGTCCATCCATGGCTCCTGGAGAGTTAAGATATCTAAATCTATATGAACAACCCAATAGTCCTCAGTGACATTAACATTTCCCAACATCTGATCCAAATGACACATTTAGAAATTCATAATAACTAATGTTCACTAGATACTTACTAAATTACAGGCAATATCTTCAGTATTTTACAACATAACATTTTCACAAAACACTCTGAGGTGTATATTTATCTCCATCTAATAGATGAGAAAACCTTAGATTAAAGAGGTATGGAACGTGCGCAAGTTCTTACCCACTGAAAGGAAGACTTTATTTTAATCCTCATTCAAGGATATATTTTTATTAATTTTAGAAAGAGAGGATGGGAGAGGAAGAGAAAACCATTGATCAGTTGCCTCTGGTACACACCCTGACCGAGGATCAAAGCCACAACCTGGTATGTGCCCTGCCCAGGAATAGAACCCCTGACCTTACAGTGCACAGGACAATGCTCCAGCCAACTGAGCCATAGTGCCTAGGGCTAAAAAGGGTAATTAACACAGCCTAATATTATGAAAACACCCACCCCACTGAACTGTATAGATCTCTAAGGCAAGAACTATTATTTATTTCATCTTTGTATCCCCCACAATACCTAGAACAATGTCTCACACATACAAGCTTCTTAATAAAAGTTTACTGAGCAAACGAAAGGTTCCATAGTTCTGGAGTGGCTGTATGCCCCCCCCCCATTTCTCTGTCTCTGCTTCCATTTTCTTGATAATAGGGAATAAGTTTAGGTTATGCAACCCTCAAAGTCATTCATACTTATATACATACTCATTTACCAAGTTTACCAGATCCCTTCATCAAATCCCAAAAGGTACAAGCCTCTGGGGCCAAAAGCAACAGCTGCATCATAGGTGAACTTCAACACCAAGTAACAGGTTGAGACAAGTAATTAAAAATATAAAATCCATTTGAAATTGCAGGGGAAATTTTGGGAAGTAGAATGTATTTATCAGAGTTGGAATTTGGCCAGGATTCTAAGGAAAACATCAATTACTCTTTGATAATATAAAGTAGCACATAAACATTGTTTAAGTGAATTTCTGTCTAAGGTAAGAACTTCAGAGACCCACAGAAAGGACACATCATCACTGGACAAATTCTTCCATTAAGGAGAGTTCTTTGTACTTTCATAGTAACCTCTCATATGCAACAAAGAACACCTCTTGTCAGGTTAGCAGCAAAAGTGAATCCCAGTTAATGGAGTTGAAGGAAGTAAAAGGTCATTCTGGCAGTTCAATCTATTTTGCACATTAAATTCTTCTAGATAGCTCCCTTCAGCAAAGTAACTCCATAGTCTCAGATATCTCAATGTGGAAGATACCTACCTCAAGAGAGCTGATTTCATCAAAATCAGATAGCACCTCTCTGTCCAAGATAGTTTAGGTGTGATCTTGCTTGACGTGAAAGTGAAGGAATGGATTGTGTAACCTCCCAAGATCTCTTTCTACCTTTAAGATAAGAATTCTGTTAAAGGATCTAAGCCAAAACATAACAAATAAATAAGAGGAGAAAATAAATAGATTTAAGAGATATACCAACTAAGTACCATGTGTGGACTTCATTTGATATCTGACTCAAATAAATTGGGTTTTTTTTCTTTTTTTTTTTCTTTTTATTGTTCAAAATATTACAGATGTCCCCTTCTCTCCCCATTGACCCCTTCCACCCCTCCTCATCCCCCAGTCCCTCAACCGCACTATTGTCTGTGTCCTTGAGTTATGCATATATGCATATAAATTCTTCGGTTAATCTCTCCCCACCCACCCACCCCCACCTTCCCTCTGATCCATGCTTGCATGTCACTGAATCTATTTTGTTCATCAGTTTATTAAGTTCTTTAGATTCCATATATAAGCGAGATCATGTGATGTTTGTCTTTCTCTGCCTGGCCTATTTCACTTAGCATAATACTCTCCAGGTCCATCCATACTGTCCTAAAGGGTACAAGATCCTTCTTCTTTACAGTTGCGTAGTACTCCATGGTGTAAATGTCCCACAGCTTTTTTATCCACTCATCTACTGATGGGCACTTGGGCTATTTTTTTTTTTAAATGAATTGGAGAAATTGAACATCAATTGAATATTTGATGACATTAAGGAATTGCTGTTAAGTTTTCAGTGTAACAATGATAAGTATATTTTAGAGATGCATACTGTAGTATTTATAAATGAAATAATATAATGTCTAAGATTGATTTCAACATGGCAGAGAAGTTTGTGAAGGTATAGATGAAACAAGATCGGCCATCTGTTGATAATACCTGAAGCTCAAGTATGAGGATTCATTATACTATTCACTTTCACTTTGCATGCTTGAAATTCTTCATAATAAAACTTTTTAAAGTAAATTAATATGACTGTTCACCACAGGTTTGAACATAGATGGGATGAGCCATGACTCAAGTGCAATTTCTAGAAACAATTTTCTCTTTTTCCAAAAAAGAAAGAAAAGAAACCATACAAGAATGTACATAACCTGAAACCTGTATAATTTTGTTAACCAGTGTTACCCCAATATATTCAATAAAAAATGGGGGAAAGAATGTAAATAAATGAGGACATTTTATGGCAATAATTTTAAACTTTTGCTAATTCATGAAATAGGTAAATTTTCTAAAACTTAAAATTTTTAAAAACATAAACCTTATACTACTATGTTTGATTTTTTCCAATAAAAGTTTTTTTAAAATTTATCTTAAATCAAGCAAATCACAGTATTTTTCTAAACTCCAATTGAGCTGAACCCAATCAATTAATGCTTTATTGACCAATAGATAAAGCCAAAGCACTTTGGCGGGGGATTTTTCAGCACTTTTGTTTTTAAATGTGCAATAAAATCATTCACTGTGTGTTTGTAAACATTCAAACAAAATTTACTGAATTCCTACATGCTCTCATTAATATGCTAAAAGATACTGTGAATACCAGTAAAAAGTAGAAAATCATATCTGCCTTAGAGAACTTATAGGCAAATTTGAAAGATAAGATTTACATAGGAAATAATTAGAGCATAATAAAAGTCTGAGTACTCAATTGATTGACTTACATTGCTAATCAGACCTAGAGTTGTTTTTAATGATCTCGAAATAAAACTGAACCCAACCAATTAACCATTCAGTCCAGATTACTGTATCTATTCACTTATTTATAATTATTTTTATTTTATTACTGCTTCAGTTGTTTTGGTTTGGGGGTTTTTTGGTTTTTTTTACATATATCTTTACTGATTTCAGAGAAAGGAAGGGAGTGGGAGAGAGATGGAAACATCAATGATAAGAGAGTCATTGATCAGCTGCTCCCTGCAGGCCCCCCGCTGGGGATCGAGCCCACAACCCAGGGATGTGCCCTGACTGGGAATCGAACCATGATCTCCTGGATCCTAGGTCCATGCTCAACCGCTGAGCCACACTGGCTGGGCTGGGTTTTTTTTATAGAGTCTGTTGCTGCCTGAACTTCTTTAAACCTATGTGCAGGTAGACTGCATGCTGATTCAACATGGTCCTCTTTCCAGTGCTCCTCTTCCTAGGCTTCCTTTTGCCTGATCCCCTCCACTTGAGTGTAAGGCTTCTCGCCAATAGAACAGGACAAATATAATGGGATAACCTATCACTTCTATGATTACATTATATTATATACCAGTCTGTCTTGCTAACAGACTTTAGAGACTCTCCTTTTGGTTTTGTAAATTAAACAGCTATGTTGGGAAAGCCCGCATGACAAGAACCTGTGGAAGCCTCAAGGACTTGCATGCAGCTGCTAGGAGATGAAGATGGCCTCCAACTGACAGCCTGCAAGAAGTCCCAGTCTTACAGTTATAAAGAAATTAATCTAGCCACAAACTGAGTGAGTTTGGAAGCAGATTTTTTCCCAGGCCAGGACTTCAAGATGGTGGTAGAATAGGTGGAAGCTACACTAACCTCCCAAAACCAAATTGGAATCACAACTAAATTAAAGAACAATCATCCTGAATAACCAGCTGAAGACTGGCTGAAGAGGAGTCTTATAACCAAGGATGTACAGAAGAAGCCACATTGAGACTGCTACAAACAGGTTGCTGAGGGCCAGGCACAGACAGCGTCTGATATTTGCCTACAACAGAGTCCCTCCCAAGAGGCCCAGAACCAACACACCAAGTGGCCGGCTTCCGACATCAGAGTAGGATCCAATAAGCTTCACAAAGAGCATATCCAAAGGGAGATCTCAGCAGGCACCAAACCCTGCTGAGGCAAATACCACTTCGCGTGGTCAGCACCTGCAAAGCAGCTCACACACTGTGGTTGGTGTCCAGCCTCATGGTCAGGCAACCTAGGGGTCAATCCCACACAGGAATGGGCCAATAGCAACCAAGACTCCATTGCAACAGAAGGACCCATATAACCCACACAAGGGACATTCCTAGAGCACCCAACTCAGGTGATCAAGGAGACTGTGCCACTAGGTCCCACAGGATATCTACTACATAAGGCCACTCCATGAACACCTGGAGTCATAGCATATTTATCTAATACATAGAAACAAACAAAAAGAAACAGCCAAAATGAGGAGATAAAGAAAGAGGCCCCAAATGAAACAACAGGAGAACTTTCCAGGAAAAAAAAAAAAAAAAGCTAAATTAAATGGAGGCAAGCAATTTATCAGAAATGGGTATTACATGCAAATGAAAATGCAAAAAAAAAAAAAAAGCTGAGGTAGCAATACTTATATTTAACAAAATAGACTTTAAACAAAGGCTATAGTTAGAGATAAAGATGGGCACTACATAATGATAAAGGGAGCGATCCAACATGAGAATATAACCCTTGTAAACATTTATGCACTTAACATAGGAACACCTAAATAGGTAAAGCAAATCTTGAGGGACATAAAGGGGAAGGTTGACAGTAATACAGTCATAGTAGGGGATTTTAACAAGACAGGGATGTCCACTTTCACCACTCCCATTCAACATAGTACCAGAAGTCCTGGCCCCAGCAATTGGACAAGAAGATATAAAAGGCATTCAAACTGGAAGGGAGGAAGTCAAACTGTTGACATGATACTGTGTGTGGAGAACCCTAATGGTTCCACCAAAAAGCTACTAAAACTGATAGATGAAATCAGTAATCTAGCAGGATACAAAATAAGTCTCCAGAAATCAGTTGCATACTTATACACAAATAATGAGCTATCAGAAAAGGAAACTAAGAAAACAATCTCATTTTTTAGAAAAAGAATGCAGCTCAGTCAACACCTTTATTACAGCTTGGTAAGACCCTAAACAGAGAACTCACCTAAGCCATGCCCAGACTCCTTGACCACAAAAACTGTAAGATAATAAATGTGTGCAATTTTAAGCCAATAATTGGGAGGTAATTTTTTACAAAACAACAGAAAACTACTACAGCAGGAATTTTAAAATTGTAATATGTAAGAGTACAATTGAATCCTGCTGTGCATTGTTTTAAAAAATAACAACACACAAAGCCAAAAGATTTGCCTGACTACAGTCAGAATGTCTTTTAAAACGACTTCTATTCCACCCTGAGAAATACAGTTTTTTAGATTTAGTCATATTTTTAGAAGGGCACAGCAATTCCAGAGGAAATACCTAGGAAAATTGGTGTGTGCTATACATGAGTTAGAAAGGAAGATGAATATCCACTAATCACATTTTAAACCAACTTCTCACTCCTGGGATAATTGATCATTATTTATTATACTTCTAACTTGCTAAAATTTTACAGATTTTTGAAGTGATGCCTATGAAGGATACTGGTCTGTACTAATGTTTTTGTGTGGTTTTGGTATCTGACTAATGCTGCCCTCATAAAATAAATTGAAAAATATTCCCTCTGCTTCAGTTTTCAAGTCTTCTATATCCTTATTCATTTCTACTTTTTTTAATCAATGTGGAGAAAGTATTGAAATCTCTGGCTAAAACTGTGGACTTGTCTATTTTCCCTTTCAGTTCTATCAGTTTTTGCTTCATGAATTCTGAAGTTTGTCATTAGGCACACAAACATTTAGTATTGCTATGTTCCCTTGATAATTGACCTTTTTATCATTATGAAATTAGCCTCTTTCTTCCTGATAATAGTTTTTGCTCTGAGATCTACTTTGTTTGGTACCATTATAGCCACTATATCTTACTTCTGATTAGTGTTAGCAGGTTATGTCTTTTTTCCATTTTCAATTTTTAAGTTATTTGTGTCTTTATATCTAAAGTAGGCTTCCTGTAGACCACTTACATTTCATGTGACTATTAGTGTGGATGGGTTTAACTTTACCATCTTGTTTTATTTCTATTTAGCCAACCTGCTCTTTGTACCCTTTACCTTATTTTTTCTGCCTTTTCTAATTTTGGATTGATCTTTATGATTCATTTTATCTCCATTATGTCATATTAGTTATAATTCTTTGTTCCGGTTTGTATGCGTACATGGTTATTGAGGATCTACCTATCATTGGCTACAATCAAGTAATATATGACTTCATTTACACAGTCCCACCTTATCTGCAGTTTCACGTCCCAATTTAAGTTATCCATGATAAAACCGGGGTCTGAAAATATTAAATGGGAATTCCAGAGATAAACAATTTATAAGTTTTAAGTTGCAAGCCGTTCTGGGTAGCGTGATGAAATCTGTGCTGTCCCGCTCTGTCCTGCTCAGCAGGTCAGTCCTCCCTTTGTCCAGCGTATCCACGCTGTATACCCCACCCACCTGTTAGGATCGGTTATCAGATTCACATAACACTTATTAGAGTATATTGTTATAATTGTTCTACATGTAATACAAGACTGTTACAACAGCATACTTCCATTTCTCCCCTCCTGGTCTTTGTGCTATTGTTTTTATACATTTTACTCCTTCATATGTTATAAATCCCACAATATATTGTTATGATGGCTGCTTTAAACAGTATGTTATCTTTTAAAGAGATCTTTAAAATAAGAAAAATGTCCTATATTTACTCACATATTTACCTTTTCTAGTGTTCTTCCATTCTTTTGCATAGATCCAGATTTCCATGTTATCATTTTCCTCTTTAACATTTCCTATAATGTAGGTAAGTGATAAATTATTTCAGTTTTTGTGTGCCTGAAATGTATTTTGACTTTATTTCTGATAAATATATTTACTTGACATAGCATTATAAGTTGACCGATTTTTATTTTCAGCACTGCAATGCTTCTCCACTATGTTCTGGCTTGCAATGTTTCCAACAAGAAGTCTGCCAACATTCCAACAAGAAGTCTTGTGTCATTGTCACAAGGATATAAAATGTCACTGGCATTTTTTATGTCAATAAAAAATACCTTTATTTTTCTGGACGTAATGTGTGTTTTTCCTGAATACTTTTAATATTTTCCCTGTGTCACTTGTTTAATTTTCCCCCCTTATCACTGTTTTTAATATTTTCTTTTTATTGCTATTTTATTATGGTGTTTATTCTTCATAAGCCTTGTGCTTAGACTTTGTTGAGCTTTTTGGATCTCTAGGTTTATTGTTTTCAGCTGTTTTTTCTTCAAATAATGTCTTTATATCTCCCTCTTACTCCCCTCCTTTGGCAATTCCAAGAACATATTTGGCTTGAAGTTTCCCATGGTTCACTAATGCACTATTGATTATTTCTTAAATACCTGTGTGTATTAATGTCCTAGGGCTGCCATAACAAATTACCACAAACTTGTGCTTAAAACAACAAAAGGTATTCTCTCGCAGTTCAGGAGGCCAAAAATCCAAAATCAAGGTATTAGCGTGATTGCTTCTCTCTGGACACTCTGAGGGAGAAACGGTCCTGTGCCTCTCCCCCACCTTTTGGAAGTTGCCAGCAATTCTTGGCATTTCTTGGCTTGTGGGTGCATCACCCCATCCTCTGCTGCCATCTTCACATGGCCCTCTTCCCTTCTCAGGGTTTTCCTCATTTGTTTCCTTTCTCTCAGGGATTACTATGCTTCACTACTTGATGTCCATTGTCTAAAAACTATCCTTTCATATATTTTGTTGCTGTTATTGTTGTTTGGTTTCTGTAGGAGAGTAAGTACAGTCTCTGTTTTCTATCTTGTCCAGAGACAGAAGTCTCCCACTACACTTTACACAGTAGTGTAAATGCCCTCTCCGTGAAATGTAGAATTTCTCATCCTGAAAACTACATGTATGTTTCACACAGCCTAGTATCTCACAAGGAATGAAATCAGTAAAGAAGAAGCTACGGTGGGTCATTATGATAAATAATTTGGACAGTTACAGACATTCCTCTTCTGAAGAACTGAATGTTCAAGCTCTTGAGTTACACACGTCGGAGTCTTTGAAATGCACACCAGCAACTTTGTTCTAGGGATAGATATCTTTACCCTGTAGAATTCACTATTTGTAACCTTGCAAGCCCTTTAAAAGGGGGGAGAAATTGAGTGAAAATCACTACGAGTATTTTATCTTTAAACGCTTCCATAAATTTTTCATTAGTGGTTTTGCTTAGTTTCTCAAAAGCCCTTGTGCTAGAACATGGCATTTGGATACAAATTAATTATATAAAGTAGATAGAAACTTCTGCTAAGGTGGCTACCTACAGCAAGACTTTTTAAAGCCTAGTAAATGACAGGAATCTTCTATTAGGGGATGCCCAAATCCCATTTCATCTCAATCTCTGTGCTCACAAAGGGTCCACTTTAGTGACTTATGAGGAAGGGATGGTATATCATTCACTCACTTGTTATTTTCTTCAAAACATTTGTTGGGTGGTTTCCCCAGTGAGAGAATGGATACTAAGTTTGAATGTTATAAATTTCCTGTAGTGGAGTACAGTCTAGCAATACACATAGAAAAGTTTAGGTATAAGAACGCACTGAATGGCAAATCCCTCAGCATTTAATTCTAGATGATGTAACTGAGCACCAATACAAAAGGCATCATAACTCTACCCACACATTGTAAGCCTCCAAAATATCTGTCTCTGCAAGCCCGGACATCCTGTTAGCTGACAGCCGCTTTGGGTAGTGAGATTGCTTGACTTGCCATGGCAAGGTTCCGTGTATTATGAATATACAGTGGGGGGAAATATTTGAATGGGTCCAATTGTATACTACCCCATGTCCCACTAGGACTGGTCACAATAAAGTGACTGACAGATCCTGCACTGCAAACCGTAATTGGATAGACTGTGTCTTCACCATGTTGAGAAAAGGCTATTAACTGGTTCATGTAGCCTTTTCTAATATTTGTACAATGGATGCCAAAAATGGAAATAGTGACCATCTGAGTCACCCATATGTCAGGTGTTAGTTATTTAGTCCTTCAGGAAATACATTTTCAACCAAAAATTAGTTCTAATTTCATAGTCTCAATCCTGTAGAAAGTTTCTCCTCAAACCCAAGATATTTCTATTTCCAGCAACAATTTTGGGTTATTCAGGGAAGGTAGTCTCTGACTTTTTGTTATTGTTTAGGTGATATTTACCTGTTGCTGAGCTACAAAGGACATCTCCCATTTCTTCTTTTGTTCTCAAAGAAAAACTTCCCAAAGGAAAAGATTTTTCATTTATGTCTGTAGCTTGGAGTCAGTCTTCCTGGTTTGGCTGCCTAAGGAAACACATAGCAATTAAAGCCCAAGTTAGCCTCTCAGTGTTTCCAACATTACCTAGAAGCCTTTGTATACTCAATCTCATTTGTTTCCCTATCTGTTATACTTGATTAGAAATAGCGATACTATTTTTTAGTCTTTGAGAGGGACATATTTGTTTACTGCTGTGAGAGCTGGGGTTTAGCACCTTTCATCTAGAAACCAATATGAATATACAATTATTAATAGGTATAATAATGCTAAAAATCAGACCCTATTTTTGATAGTGCTCATATTTACTTGGTTGTCTTGAACAAATATGAATATGGCAGAACAAGAATCCAGGGCAAAATAAAAATGTGGGGCCCTCACTCAAAATATTTTTTATATTTTACAACAGAGCATTAAACCAAGCGTAAGCCCTGTTGCGTGCACGGCTCTCTGTGACTGCACCGCTCACACACACATTGAGACAAAAGCCTCTCTTTTGCTAAATGTTCTACCTACTCGGATGATTGCACACATCACCTAATGACATCTTAATACCAATGCAGAGAAGTTTAGAGTAGTGCCACTAGGAAAGAGGAAAATAGATGTTCATGATAAGAAAATTGGAACATTTATATTTTATAAATTAGATGGTGATCACCACTTAATTATTGAATTTAATGGTACTTTGGGTCAAACCCTTTAAAATGGGTTTTAATGTTTAACCTATCAGTGATCCCCAAACTGTTAAACTATTTTATGTTTCTCATAATTCTCCCACCTGAAATCAGTTCATCAATGTTGAAACCAACTTGAATACTGAGAAGCCAAGGGGCAGAGGTAGGCAGTGAGAGGAGGCAATGGAGCTCAGGACATTAACATCTTGATATCTCACGACTGCGTACAGCAAGCTGCATATTGTAACACCCCTTGTCTTAGTCCATTCAGGCTGCTAAAGCAAAATACGACAGACCGGGTAGCCTGGTGGAGTGTGCAATTGGAGGACATTCGGGTCAGGAACAACGGAAGCCAGCTTAAGGACACCAGACCTGTTTATTAGCAAGAAAATAGCTGCCTCTGGATGGTAGTTGTTTTTTTCCCCCTCCATGATTCCCAAGAGATTTTTTTGCCTTGGTGTAAGCAAAGAGAAGCTTAAGTTATTTTCAACATATTCAAAAAGCCCCTTTAAAGCCCCCAGACTTCGGGCAATGTCTAGTCCAGAACTGGTGCCTGCAAAAAGGATGTTGACAGGCAGGGGAGCAAAGAGCCTTAGTTCTTCCTTATATCCCTGTGTTGAAGAGCCTAGGGTGCTCTCTGAAAAAGAAAATCTAGAAAATTGACAGCTTCGGTGCTAAATCTATGACAGGTGCTTATGATTCCCTGACTATCAGGAAACATTACTAAGTTTTTGGCGAGAGGGATAATCAATGGAGACCTGTAGTAACTGAAATATAAGGCTGAATGAAGGATGGTCTATCAGTTATAAATGCAGAGGTAGCTATTACTGGTCCTCACTGTGTTTTCATTAAAGGCCCAACAGAGATTTGGCTAAAGAGAATGGGATCCTTCCTAGCAAAGCAGAAAAAGAATGTAAAACTAAAAGCTAAAGTGTTACCCTGTGTTATGTAAAGAAAGTAGAGCATGTCAGACTAATGCATGGCAAGGGTTTAATCTGTGTTTGATAGTAGAAAGTTTGTATCCATTTTTGACTGAGATCTCAAAACACTTAATTTATATGAAAATTAAAAAAGCTCTCAAGAAACACGCCAAGCCCTAGTTATCGTATTTATCCCTTCAGGGGCTTAACATTAGCTTTTAGTTGTTTATGTGATATACACGATGCTTTGGTTGTGTGTGGTTTCGTTGGATTTTTGTTAAAATTTGGAAGATGTGTGCATTTTTTTTCTGCTTCACCTGAGGAAAAACTGATGTCAGAAATAGATTAGGTTTAGATAATTATTTAAATCAGAATCCTAGTTGCTGCATTACTGGGGAGAAAGGAAGTGGTACTTGTTAACCTGCATACTCTCCATTTATCTACTTATTTAGATGCAAATTTCTAAGGCTGTAATTACCTTAGCATTTTAATTGCAAATACCAGTTTAAGAGTCAAACCAAAAAATTATTCTACTTAAAAGGTCATCAAGTTCTATCACCTTTTTTAGTGTTCATCTATGAAGCTGGGCTTAACACTGTGCTCTTCAAAAGTTGGGTTATGATAAAAATTATGCTAAAATGGGGAAAAGATGGATGCACCAATATCCACTAGCAAACACAATAAGTTGGATTGTTTGAACAAATAACAAAAATTATGTCATTCCAGATATGAACAATTGTAAACCATTGTTCCCACAATTTTATTTGTCTGTTCCTCTGAAAACAGCTGCTTTTCCTCCAATTGCACAGAAATAGCATGACTCTAGCCGTTGTGTGGCCACCATGACCACTAGACATGTTGAGGCTTCCACAGTAGATAGACTCCCAGAGAGAACTAAGGCTAAATGGATATTGTGAGTTTGGGGAAACAGGCTTTCTCAGACATTGCTGGTAGGAATGCAAAATAATACCACCTCTCTCCCATTCTCTCTCTCTCTCTGTCCCCCTCCTCCTTCCCTCCTCCTCTCCCTCCCTCTTCCCCTCCCTCCCTTTCTCTCTCTCTCTCTCCAAGGGCAATATAAGTTAAAGAAAGAAAGAAAATTTCTACAATAAAAAGTATTTTTAAAATCAAAGATAATTTGGTTTTTAAAAAGGGAATGGAAAGGAAAGGAGGGTGTCAAGGGCTTCAATAAACAATTCTTGTCCATATATCTTCTCATACCAGTGTGAACATAGGGCAGGAGGTTGAACAATTAAGTGAACAGATGGTGGATGAGCCAGGTTTCTTACTGTCAGAGGTGAAAATTGCAAGATAGAATAAACCATGTGGTGCTGGATCACAGTCAGCTTTTAAAACAACTGAAGAAATGTGCACTTGTTCTTAAAATGAAGCTGCAACACTGTGCAGGAACTCTACAGACACCCAGAACAGAATAGCCTGTTTCAAAATTCAGACTAGTTACATTTGGTAAATTGGACAAAGAAGCAGTAATACACACTCCGAATATGTTACTTTCTTCTTAATCCACAAAGCATTTAGCACATTAGGCTAAGCAAAACACCAAAATTAGAAAAGGTAAGAAGCTACAATCTTTACTGATTATTCACTATTTTCATATAAACTTTCTAACATTTAAAACGGAAGATGAAAATTTAGAAAACTCTTAGCCATAGGAGTTTTCTAAAATTCAATAGCAAAGCAATAGGAATAATGAAATCCTAAAATTTGCACTGTATTTTGCTGAAGTACACTTCTGTAATAGTAAATGACAGGAAATGGGGATTATGTAAAAAATCTAGAGATATGAATGGCAATAATAAATTGCTTGAAGCTTCAAGTTACACAGCTAGAAAACAGAATCTCTGGTAAGTAATATCAATTACCACATTTTGCATTGAAGAGATGAAGTCTTTAAGCAATTCTGGCCCCCTTTCCCCCTTCTTAGCTACAGCTTGCCCAGTGAGCTGAGATTCATACAGTCCTCATTCTCTAGGGAATTACATGAGAGGGATTGTTTGAAAATAAAATGAGGGATGGAAACACTATACTTCAGAAGACAGAATCAGTTACCTGACATTCAATACCAATCCTCACTGTGTTAAGAATGTCAGTGTTTCACATACCCCGCTCCGGAAAAGGGTTGTTTCAATACACGCTTCTGTGACTTTATTCTGTTTGGTTACACCTCAGGGAGTTTAATTTCATGCAAAGCTTTCAGATAATGCTTTCCAGTGACAGGAGCAAGTCCAAGTACCATAAGACAGCACTTAGAAGTTCAGGGGAAATGAAAGCAGCCTGGGTCGCAAAAGCTTGGTCAGAACTTTGGCCTTGCCCTGGAGTTAGCCTTCGAGAACTGAGAAAGAAGTAGTGTTGGCAACTCCTGATGTAAACATAATGGAATGAAAGATGATCTGGTTAGATTGGGGGCTTATATTATGGCCATAAAGGGAAATGGCAATGAGAAGTGGATGTTGGAGATTTAACTACACTGAACTGATTTCATGAGAGGCTTAAGAATCAGCCTGGCTGGGAAAAGAGAGGCAAAACACCTGCAATACTAGTCCCCACATGAACAATGCATTTATTTTCAAACAAAGAGCAGATAATGCTCAAGCTTTGGAAGGAGAGATCTATTTTTTCAGAGAAAGTATGGACACCTGAAAGAAACACATGGGGCATTGTGTTCAGGAATGAAACATGTGATCTAGGGAAATGCCAGTTTATCCGAGCTTTGGCTGGGTTACTGCTTTGTTAGGAGAAGGGACATATTTTTGAAACAACTGTGATTAACTGAGGTTTAATGTACCTTCTTGTAATTGCCTATAATTTTAAAAGATTACATTGCAAGCTTGTAAGCCTGGTTAAAAAACAAATCAGGTGATGTGTTTTAAAAATACACCATCACACGTGTTTTATTGCTTAGAATTTATCTCTAAATACAGAGATAGTGTATGTTTTGCTATTTGCTAACAGTCATTTTGTGGCCTTAATTTGTCTTCTCTCCTTCACCTTTGGTTTCTTAACATGGTTATATCACCAACAATTATTTAATATTCCTCAAAGTTTATGTAATCATGCTAATTGACTAAAACTTCACTCGACGCAAATGGAATTTCAAGTACTATAAACTTTCACAATTTATCTTTAGTGTTCCATGTTCTCCTCAATTTAAAAGATAATGCCTGAGTGAATTCTTCTTACATCATTCTAGAACTCACAGATACAAGAACTCTCGGAGTCATGAGTTCGCTCAGAGAATGAACAAAGAATGTTAGAGTTTCTTTTTGATTCTTATACCATTTCTGAACAAGAGGGCATTTCTCTTAGATCTGTTCTTCTTTAGCTGTGTGATCGCACAAGTTTGATAACAGCTTCTCCACCCTTCTTTTCTCTACCTGCATTCAGTTTTTTCCTGACTGAAGTACATCACTTAGTGTTCTTTCTGGAAAGATCTGTGAGCTTTTCTCTTGAATGATATTTTGGGTCGTTATTGACTTCTAAGTAACAGTTAATTTACCTCAGCTCTTAGAAAATATTATTTCATTGCTGTATTATCCTGATGCTGATGAGAAATCTTCCATCAGCCTGTCACTCATTTATAAGCAACCAGTTTTTCCTCCCTCTCAGATGAGGATAACTGGAATTAAAGTCATTTTAGGTCCCTATCTTGTTTATCTGAAGGATAGATATTAACTTCAGATTTGTTAAAAAATTTATACAATTTAAGAAAACCACTGAAATTATAGAATTGTAGCTCTGAAACCAGTAGAAGGGGAGAAAAGAAATAAAATTGATTAAACCAATGAAAGAAAAGAAAGGGGAAAAGCATGGGGGCAAAGAGTAAATAGAAGCACAAAATACGATGACAAAAAAAATTCTATATATGTCAGTAATCACTAAGTGGGGTAAACTTATCAGATACAAAACAGACTCCAAAATTGTTACTTTCTTAAACCCAGCTACATGCTGTTAATAAAAGACAGTTAAAGCCTGAAAACACAGAAAGTTTGGAAGAAATGTAATAGAAAAAGATACACCAGAGGATTCTGGAAAGATCGTAGAGCAGGAAGCACCAGGAATCTGTCTTTCCACCTAGACAACAAATATACTGGTAGAATCTGCTGTAATTATTTTTAACTCTGGAGTCTATTGAAGGCTTGTAACTTCCATGGAAAGTTTTGGATGATATATTGGAGTTAATTTTGATCAATCTCAGCTCTTACACATTAGCAGCTACCTATCCCATCTTTAGTCACATGGCAGGCAGCTGTACTCATGTTCTTGGAGCAGCTTGCACATAGCTATGGGAAACAGGGTGGACAAGAAGGATCCTGTCCTCCAAATATCAAGGATCTGTGCTCTGATCACTGATTGCTGCTTCTGAGCACAGAGGTTCAGACAAAGAGGTGGGAAGCCATTGTTGTTGCCCTTTCCATCACTGATGCAAGCCGCTCCCCCTCTGACTGATGTGACTTCCATGGGACTTAAAAGACTAGTGCCTCTCCTCTCCCATTATTTTTCTCTTTTTCCCCTTTCATGAGTCAGACATTAAAGACCAGGACATTTTTTTAAAATTTCATATACAAGGAAAAACAGAAAGTGACCATACATGCGCAGGGAAAGACACAGAATAGAACTAAGACCTAAGTTTACACCTCAAACTGACCTCAGCACAGACAGTCTACAACAGCCAATAAACAAAAATAACAACAACAAAATTCCCAGCAAACCCAGAATTGAATGTGATTTCTAGAGTTACTATCTTATTAGATTCAAATGTCCAGTTTTCAACAACAAAAAAATCACAAGGCATCCAAAGAAAACAGGAAGTATGATCCATTCAAAGGAAAAAAATAAGTCAATAGAAATTGTCCTTGAACAAGACCTCTTGGCAGATATATTATACAAAAACTTTAAAACAATTGTCTTAAAGATGCTCAAAAAACTACAGAAAAATGTGGAGTCAAGAAAAAGCTGTATGAGAAAAATGTAAATATTAATAGATAGAAAACTTGAAATTCTGGAGCTAAAAAGTATAATAACTGAAATGAAAAATTCACTAGAGAAATTCAAAGACAGCTTTGAGAATGCAGAAGAATGAATCAGTGAATTTGAAGATACAACAATAGAAATTATCAAGTCTGAGGAACAATAACAGAAAAGACTGAAGAAAAGTGAGCAGAATCCCTGGCTGGGTGGCTCAGTTGGTTGGAGCGTCAGGTTTGATCCCTGGTCGGGGTGCATACAGGTGGCAACTGATCAATGTTTCTCTCTCACATTAATGTTTCTCTCTCCCCTCCCCCCTTCTTCTCTCTCTCTAAAAAAAAAATCAATAAAAACATATCCTCCGGTGAGGATTAAAAAGAAAAAGAAAATGGAAAGTGAGCAGAGCCCAAGGGACCTGAGGTACATAATCAAGCACACCAATGTACACATTTTAGGAGTCCCATGAGGAAAAGAGAGAGAGAAGGAGACTGAGAAAATATTTGAAGAAATAATAGTCAAAAACTTCCCAAATTTTATGAAATACATGAATATAAAACCCAAGTAAGATAAATTCAAAAAGACCCACTCTAAAATATATCGTAATCAAACTTTAAAGATAACAACAAAGAGAATCATGAAAGTATCAAAAAAGAAGTGAATCATTACATACAAGGAATCCTCAATAAGATTTTCAACAGATTTCTCGTCAGGAACTTTGGAGGCCAGGACACAATGGACTAATATATTCAAAGTGCTAAAAGATAAAAACTGTCAACCAAGAATCCTATATCTGGCAAAACTGTCTTTCAAAAGTGAGGGATAAATTAAGACACGCCGAGATAAACAAAAACTGAGGGAGTTATGATTGCTAGACCTGACCTGCAAAAAATGCTTAAGGGAGTCCTACAAGGTGAAATGAAAGGACGCTAGACAGTTACTCAAAGCCATATGGAGAAAAACAATCTCAAAAAGGTCAATACATAGGCAATTATAAAAGCTAGTATTATTGTAAACATGGTTTATAACTGCACTTTTTGGTTTCAGCATGATTTAAGAGACTAATAGATACAGGGGGGAAAATTACTAGTCTGCAAGCTAGTATTATTGTAACTTTGGTTTATAATTCCAAATCTTGATTTCTACATAATTTTAAAAACTGATACCTTTGAAATAATTATTATTAGTTTATGTTTTGGGGTACACAACATATAAAAATGTGATTTCATAATATCAACAACCAAAGGGGGGGGCAGAGCTGTAAAGGAGTAAAGTTTTTTAATGTTATTGACGTTAAACTGGTCTATAACCAACATAATATTGAATGTCAATTGTAATTGAAAAAAATTTAAACAAGGAAATTCTACCATTTGCAACAACATGAATGGGACTCGAAGGCATCATGATAAGTTAAATAAGTCAGACAGAGAAAGACAAACACTGTATGAGCTCACCTATTTGTGGAATCTAACAACAAAAAACTCATATAAAAAGAAATCAGACTTGTGGTTACCAGAGGCAGAGAGTGGGGGGAGGGGAAATTAGAAAAAAGTGGTCAAAAGGTACAACCTTCCAGTTATAAGATCAGTAAGTACTAGGGATGTAATGTACAACATGATGACTATAGCTAACACTGCTGTAGGATACAGAGGAAAGTTGTTGAGAGTAAATCCTAAGACTTCTCATCACAAGAAAAAAAAATTTTCCTTTTTTTCTTCTTCTTTCTTTTCTTTTTATTGTATCTATATGTTCTCTTCGCCTCTCTCACCCTGCCTGCCCTACCCCCCTTTAGACTGCCCCTGTGAAGATCAGGCTGCTGATGTGAGCTCCCACCCAGATCTCTTGAGTTCCTGAATTTCTCTGTTCTCTCTTACCCCAAGGTACAGATGCTTGGAGGAAGTCTGGCTTTGGTGCCAACTGAATGACTTGAGTCTGTTTTTCTTTGCCTCAGTTCTGGATAGATTTCCTGAGTTTGCATCTTACAGCCTAGTCCCTCCTCTCAACCTCCAAAGCAGGGACCAGAGACAAATTCCTATGTTGAATATGCTCCATCACTTAGAGCTTGATGTTCACCTGCCTTAGGAAAGAGCCTGGCTGGGAAAGACCTAGGAACAGGCTAGAGAATGTCAACACCTACAGTTCTAATGAGTCATTTATAACTTGCTCTGAAGATAAAATTCTTAAAAACCAATGTTAAGAATAAACTTTATATATATATATATATTTTAAATAATAATAATGTATTACCCAATAGAAATACCAAGAACCTCTATAAAGTACCAAGTGCCTTCCCAATAGAAAGATACACTCACGGTTATGCTTTTTGAGTCCCATATTCTGCTGGTCTATGAGTTCCTTCCAGACAGGGATCATACCTTACTCACCTTTGTTTCCCCAGGTCTAGCACTGAAAATAGTGATTAACATTATTTTTAATACATATTGCTACTACTTTTTAACTGGTTACTATGTCAGGCTCTTACTAAGCATGTTGCAAGTATCATCCCATTTAATCCTTGTAATAATCTTATTATTCCTCTTTACAGATGAGGGAACTAAGCTCAGAAACCCAGTAGCTGACCAAAGAACTTACTTCTAGGACATGGTTGAACTGTGATTTGAACCCAAGACTTCATAATTTTGAAACCTTAATTCCTGATAGCTACATTATAATGCCAAAGAGGAAAGGACTGGAGGGGTAGGCAGAGACCCATAAAAGCTTGCCGCTGCCTTGCCCTGGCTGGTGTGGCTCAGCTGGTTAGAGTGTGGTCCCATGCACTGGAAGGTCGTGGGTTCAATTCCCCATTCAGGGCACATACCCAGATTTTGTGTTCAGTCCCTGTATGGGAGGCAACCAATCGATGTTTCTCACTTTGTGTTTCTCTCTATCTCTCTCTCCCTTCCTTCCTCTCTCTCTAAAACCAATAGAAAGAAAAAAAAATATCCTCAGGTAAGGATTAAAAAAAGCTTGCCACTGCCTTCCAAGCCAGAAGTTAAGGGCGTGTTGCTACTTAGAAAATGTGACTTTCAGCCATGTTTCCAGCTCATTACAACTTCTTTGACATTGAAGACACTGGTCATGACATCCTCAGACACAAGAAATCTCTTTCTAACATATGTCAGAGAGAAAAATACATTGTAGTGACACAGGTATAAAGCGAAAGAAAGAGGGAAACGGGAAACATGAACTTCTGTAAAGGTAGCTGAGGTTACTTTTCTTGGGGAGTCTAGTTATTATCGCTGGCACATAAAATGACGCTGTTTTCAAATTCATATCTTAATTTGGCACAAGATAGCAATTTAAAGGAAAAAACTATGAATGGAAAGAAAAAAAATCGCTGCTTACAGCGCTCAGAACCAGAGTGATGCAATTTTCACTGCAAGTCTCCTCAGGTAGGAGAATTCATTAGCACCTATATAGTACTTAGGTAATTTGAGACAAAGCAAGTTGCAATATTTAACCATAACTTCATTTTGCTTTGTAGTTCTATAGCTTCAGTTTAGTAGTTTAAGTACACCAATTATTTCAACATTAAATATAGATTATAAAATACTCATTTCAAGTCCTTTTTCTTTTAAGTCTTGATCAATCATAAAAGTTTCTAAGTAATACATTTGCAAAGGTTTATTCTACTATTAAAGTTGGTTTTAGCCATAAAAATTGGAATACAGACCATATGGCTACTTTCTATTCTAAATAAATTTTAATTTACACTGGTCTTTGAATGGTAGACAATGCTTAAGGTAACTTTCCAGCTCCTGGTCTCACTTCACTGGCAAAAAGAATGGACTCCATCAGCCTGATATGTAATTAGGAATGGATATATAATCTAACCTCCGTCGATCTGATTCTCTCTCCTAGGGATTTGGAATTGGAACCCAGTTCCAATCAGCTAAGCCGGCTTACTTAAACTGAGTTGCTGCCACAGGGAGGATTCTTTTCTACCGTATACCAGTCCTACGAGCTGAATTATGTCCTCCAAATTCATATGTTGAAATCCTAACTCCCAGTACCTCAGAATGTAATTGTATTGAGAGATATGGTCCTTAAAGGGGTAATTAAAATGCAGTCATTAGGCCCTGGCAGGTGTGGTACAGTGGTTAGAGAGTCAGCACGTGCATCAAAGGGTCTCAGTTCAATTCCTGGTCAAGGTCACGTACCTGGGTTGCTGTTTTATCTCCGGCCCCATGTGGGAAGCAACCAACTGATTCTCTCTCTCCCTCCCTCCCACTCTCTCTAAAAATCAATGGAAAAATATCCTTCAATGAGGATTAATAAAAAATAAAATAAAATGAAGTCATTAGGATGGGTCCCAATCCAATATGACTGGTGTCCTTATAAGGCCAAGAAATTTAGATGCAGATATACACAGAAGGAAAACACAGGGTGAAGACAGCCTTCTACAAGCCTAGGAGTGAGGCATGGAATAGGATTTTCTCTCATGGCTCCTAGAAGAAACCAACCCTGTTGACATCTTGATTTCAGACTTGCGGACCGTGAGAAGATAAACATCTGTTTTTTAAGCATGCCCTCATAGACTAATACAACCATAAAAAGATGTGTCCTGGTTTGAGTTCTTAGGATAGAGTGTAAAACCCCGAAGGCCTAAGTATCAGAAGTGACATAAACAAAAGAGATGGTAGAACTACTCTGTATGACACCAGAAAAATCTGTTTCTCTCTTAAGGAGGGAAGGAGAAAGAATTCAGCAGGAAAGTTTGAAGTGGAAGGACTTTTGTGGGTGAAGGACCAAAGGAAATTTCTCAGAAGTCACTGAAGGTATCCCCAGCAATCAGTGCTGATTATATTGCTGTGATATAAAACCCCAAACCTTCAACAAAATCTACTACATATGGAAACAGAAACCAGGGCCAGAAGGGACTAAAAGAACATCAGCCCCCATCCCCTTATCTCACTGCCCCTCACTCAGCAATCTGTAGAAATTTCACAGAAGCTTCCAGAGTCCCAATGAATGTGAAATATGGTTTATGCCAACATTATCTAAATCTCAAGCCCTGGAATATTTTAGGTGACATTTGGATCTGCAAAGAAAGAGAAATAAAGTGGACTTGTAAATAGATGCAGAAATGAAAGACCATGTAGGAGAGAGAGAACATGAGAATAGAAGTAATGAGGCTTTCTGTTTCCTAGTTCTAACTCCTCATTTGGCCAGACTGAATCCCAGTTTTTGAAATACCTACATCCCTATATTCCTCTTATAGCCCCCAAATAAATCTCTGCCTTTCTTAGTTTAAAGTACCTCAAGTTAGTTTTATTTGTGACCAAAACTGTTTTAACTAAAATTTATATAACATACATATAAAGCAGCATGAAAAACAAACAGCAAAACCAGGTTGATAAATATGGGAAGGTTTAATCACACCTGCTGCTATTCCAAGGAGGACATTTGATACTACAACAGTGTGGTGAGTAATGGCACTTCTTGTTTTTTCCAAACTAGTGCCCTGCAGAAAAATTACTTCACACAGTATTAGGCAAGAGGTTGAGAAGTATGCTAGTATGCTACAAAAAAAGAGTGTTCTAGATCAAATATGTTTGGGAAATACTAACACAAAATAAATTGCTTCTGAGCAGTAAAGAGAAACATTTTTTTTAGAAGGAGGTGAATATAAAACCCTTCCATTTTACTAAGTGGCAGAAAAGAAAAGGTAGTAGACTATTGAAAGAAACTTTAAAGTTTCCTTAACAATAGCAAATATAAATAGAAGTAGCTAAATAACAGAATCTATAATAATAGTATCAATTTGAGAGTCAAAATCTAGTTCATCTCTAAGGCAGAAAAATGCAATGATTAAACACGAGTTCTAGAGCTAGGCTGTCAATATCTCGGTAACTATTTCCTCATCTCTAAATAGTACCTACCTTATAATGTTTTGTGCGAGTTCAATAAGTTACTATATAAAAAGTGCATAGAAGTGGAGAGCACCTTAAAATAGTAGTTGTTACAAAGAACCTACAGTCCCAACACAATACTGACCAGTAACAAAGTTGGAGGACTGACACTGCCTGACCTCAAGACTTACTATAAAGCTACAGTAATCAGGACAGTGCACCACTGGCAAAAGAGTAAACAAATAGATTGATGGAATGGAATATGAGCCCAGAAACAGACTCACATAAATATAGTCCAGTGATATTTGACAAAGGAGCAAAGACAATACAATGGAACAAAGATATTCTTTTCAACAAATGGCGCTTGAACAACTGGACATGTGAAAAAATATGACTCTGGACACAGACAATAGTGTGGTGAAGGCCTGGGGCAGAGGGTGGGTGCGGGGTAGAAGGGGTCACGGGGGAATGAAGAGGACATCTGTAATACTTTCAACAATAAAGATAAATTTTTAAAAATATTACTCTAGACACACACTTTACCCCTTCACAAAAATTAACTCAAAATAGCTCATAGACCTAAATTTAAAATGCAAAACCATAAAACTCCTAAAATCTAGGAGAAAACCTAGATGGTCTTGGATATGCTGATTGATGACTTTTTTAAAGCTATATTGAGTATAATTAACTAAAATTTAATACATTTGGAGTGTACAACGTGAAAATTTGATAAAGATATACATTGTTAAAGGAAAGACCATTAAGACCACTGTTTCTTAGCAAATTTCTATTATCAACTATAGTCATCATGTTATATCTTACACCCCCAGACTTAATTCAGCTTAGATCTAGCTGGAAGTCTTTACCCTTTTACCAGCTTCTCCTATTTTCCCAGTCCCCCAATCCCTGGAAACCACCACTCTACTCTCTCTGTGTTCTCTCTTTTTTTTTTTGAGTTCACATGTTACACCACACAATATTTGTCATTGTCTGGTTTATTTCAGTTAGCGTATTGCCCTCCAGTTTCACTCATGTTGTTGCATATGGCAGAATTTCCTTCTTTCTCATGACTAAATAATACTCCATTGTGTACGTATGTGTGTGTGTATATATATATATATATATACACACACACATATGTATATATATTATGTTCCATTGTGTAGTAAATATATATCACATTTTCTTTACCCATTTGTTCATTGATGAACATTTCGGTTGTTTCCGTACCTTGGCTATGGTGAATATGCTGTAATGAACATGGGAGTACAGATATCTCTTTGAGATATGATACATCCTTTGGATATATACCCAAAAGTAGAATTGCTGGATCATGTAATAGTTCAAATCCTTATTTCTTGAGGAACTTCTGTACTGTCTTCCATACTGGCTGTATTCATTTATTTTCCCACCAACTGTGTACAAGGGTTTCCTTTCCTCCACATCCTAGCCAGTTTCATCTCTTGTCTTTTTTTTTTTTTAATTGATCTTAGAGAGAGGAAGGGCAGGAGAGAGAGAGAGACATCTATCTGAGAAGCATATATTGGTTACCTCCTGCAGGCACCGACTGGGGATCGAACCCGCAACCTGGGTATGTGCCATGTCTGAGAATGAAACTCTCACTCTTCAGTGTACAGGACGATGCTCCAACCAACTGAGCCACACAGGCCAAGGCTACCTCTTGTCTTTTATACTGGCCATCCTAACAGGTATGAGGTGGTCCTCACTGACTTCGATTAGCGTTTCTATAGTGATTAGTGAAGTCGAATTCCTTTTCATGTACCTGTTGGCCATTTGTATGTCTGAGAGAAATGTCTGTTTAGGTCCTTTGCCCACTTAGTATTTGATTTATTTGGGTTTGGGTTACTGTTTTTGTTTTTGTTTTGCTAAGTGTTGTACGAGTCCCTTGGATATTTTGGATATTAACCACTTTTTTATTTTCTCCCATTCTGTAGTCGCCTTTTCATTTTGTTGATGGTTTTCGCTGTGCAGAAGCTTTATAGTTTGATGTAGTCCTACTTCTTTATTTTTGCTTTTGCTACTATTGCTTTGGTGTCAAATCCAAAACAGCATTGCCAAGACCAACGTCAAGGAGCTCACCCCCTATTTGTTCTTCTAGTTTTACGGTTTCAGGCCTTATGTTTAAGTCTTCAACACATTTTGAGTTGAATTTTGTGTATAGTTTAAGACAGTGGTCCATTTTCATTCTTCTGCATGTGGCTGTCCAGTTTTCCCAGCACCATTTATTGAAGAAACGATGCTTTCCCTATCGCCTGCAACCTTCTTCAAAGGAATATTCTTGGGTTACTAGAGCCACTTCTCTCGAAGAGCCAAAAGTGCCCGGAAGTTTATAAAACCCTGGAGTAGCCGGTCACCAGCGACTGACTGGCTCCAGGGTATGAAAGCCTAGTTCCTTTGCCTCCAAGTGGGATAAACTCATTCTTTGTAATTTATGCTCTCAGGCTCCCTGGGACCAGGCTGATGCTGAACCCATAGCCTTGCTTTTCTTATTCTTCTTTCTGGCCCTGCTTTCCTGCCTCCCTTACTGATTTCACACTGGAGCAAATTTCTAATAAATCACTTGCTCCTGAATCCATATCTCAGCGTCAGCTTTGAGAGGACACACCTTAAAATTAGCTTGCATTTTAAAATTGCTCTTCTGTAAAATGTCTCCTTCATTGGTCTATTTTGCTTTTGTTTTCACAGTTTTCAAATCGTTCACTTGTCCAAAAGAACTTCAGAATAAAAGTATTGAGCTAAATAGATATTTAGAATATATCCAATTAAACTCCCTCATTTCACAAATGAAGCAACTGAGGCTCGGGATGTTAACCAACTAACTAATCCATGTTTTATGTACCCTAAGAGTAACTGAGGCAAGCTCAAAATGAGGTTTCCTGATTTGGGCTTATTCAGGTAAAACATGCTCTTAATTTCACAGTGATCAGGTTTTACTAGCTGTTGGATAGTATGTTGCAAAACCTTACTTATGAATATTGGCGGGTATAAATGTGCACACTTTCTGCATGTGCAAGTTTGTACTTGTAACAGTTTGATCGCCTTCCTCATTTTGTGATCTTTGAACATTAACCCTTGGTGAGTGAATTTAACACTTGCATTTAAAAAAACCTTTTAAGTTTAAATCTAATACCAAAATCATATTTTATTTTATTTTTCTCTTTCTTCCTCTTCCACCCTCCTCCTCTCTCTCTAAAAAAATAAAATAAATAAAATAAAATGGAATTTTCCCCAGACATTGCCAAGTGGCCCCTGTGGGCAGAATCATTGCTAGTTAATAACTACTGCATTAGGGTGATGAGAGTTTTGAGATTTTCTTGGAGAGAAATTCTCCAGTCTTCTGCTTTCTAAGTGAGGCGCAGGAACCTGGTTACTAGCATTGAGAAGCCAAGCAGAGGAATGGATCTGGGCATCTCACCATTCAATATAGAGACTTTCACTTAATCTCTATGGTAGGCAGAATAACGGTCTCTCAGAGATGTCCACCCTCTAATCTCAGGAACCTGTGACTATGGTAATGTTACATGGCAGGGAAGTAAGGTTGCAGATGAAATTAAGGCTGATAATCAGCTGACCTTAATATGGGGAGGTGATCTTGTATTATACGGCTGGATTTAAATATGGAAGAGGAAGGCAGCAGAGTCAGTGTCAGAATAATACAGTGTAAGAAAGACTTGACTGGCCATTGCTGGCTTTGAAGATGGAAGGGGCCCATGAGCCAAGAAATGCAGGCAGCCTCTAGCAGCTGGAAAAGATAATAAAACAGATTCTCCCCCAGAGCCTCCAGAACGGAACTCAACCCTGCTGCTACCCTGACTGTAGCTGGTGAGATTCATTTTGGGCTGCCAACCTCCAGAACTGTAAGATAATAAATGTGTATTCTTTTAAACCACTAAGTCTGTAGTAACTTGTTATAGCATCCATAGGAAACTAATACAGTCTCATTGCTTTCAGTGTGGTGCTTTACCATTCACCCTCAGCTCTGCCTGGTATTTTCAAGTCCAGAACCAACCTGGGACAATCTCTCCCAGAATAAATCAGTAAGTCCTACCTATCTTCTGTCACCAGTCCTCCCATTTAAAGCCCCGCCAATACCCCAAATTATTTAAAGGTAACTCCAATTCAAGTTTTCTAAGGTTCTGCAGCAAAGGCAGACTTGTTTTTATTATTGCAAGTACACTTCCTCTCTCTATTCTGCTAAATTAGTCATCACTCATTCTCATTCCTTCTTCCAAAATTTATGGGCATCTTTGGTTCTTTACTATCATGTTAGTGTGGCTTTAAGAACTAATGAAAATAAACACCCATGTTCAACTAGTTTTATTTTTAGCTGACATTTTATTGGGCCCTTTCTGTACTAGATTTTTCATTAAAGCCTCATGTGAATTAAATTATTTGAATCTTACAATAACTCTAGGGATTAGCAACTATTACTTTCTTCTGCATTTTATAAATAAAATGAATGCCTGACTCAGATGACAAAGCTAATATGGAACAGAACTGGGATGGGACCTAAGTCTTTTTGACTCCCAAGCCCATTTTCCTAACCAATTATGCATTCTTATTAATTTTCACAGGTTTCATTCTAGAGCAGGAGTCAAATATAGCCTATCACCTCTTTTTAAGTTTTACTGGAACACAGCCACACCCATTCATCGACTATTGTTTATGTCTGTTTTTATGCTATCATGTTAGAGTTCAATAGTTGAAAGAGAGACAATCTGGCCTACAAGCCTTAAAATATTTACTCTCTGATCCTTGTGGGAAAATTTGCTGAGCACTCCTCTAGAAAATAACCTTATTACTAAGTTTTCAGGTCATGGTGTCCTCAAGTACTTAAAACTTTTATTTCTGTATCAAATCAAAGGCATTCTTTTTTTGTTCCTTCAACCTTTTGTTACCCTGCAGGTAGCAATCTTTGGTGATGGTTAAGAAAGGAAAGTCTCTAAAATCCATCTCCTTTGTGAAGCCTTTCCCATACTCAGTCACACTTGCTCCCTTTTCTGTGCTCCTACCTCAATTATTATAATTATAGTACTTAACGTAGTTTGATTCACATAATAGTTACAAGTTGTGATTCCCCTTGGATCTAGCAAGCCCTGGCACTGAGTAGATAATTAATAAGCATTTATTAAAAACTTTCTAAGTGTCAGTGTTCTGGACAGTGGACATACAAAAATGCAGTAACTTTTGATTAATATGTATCCTGTTTAATTAGGTACAAAAAATAGATAAGAAGCTGAACATGGACTCTGCGCCTCTGGTCTCTGCAGCAATTGCAGCATAATCACCGTAAGTGCTTGGGTAATATCCAGACCTACTTGAAAGGTTAGAGTCAGTGTTGTGTGGGAAGGCTAAATAACCATCTCAGATGGTGAATAAAGAAAAATTGAATTTATTTAAGGAAAAGGGGATAGGGGATGGGGCTATCCAAAGGGAAGGGCAGCCCGGCAGAGCGTGGCTCAGCAGTTGAGCGTTGATCTAGGATCCAGAAGATCAGGGTTCGATTCTCAGTCAGGGCACATGCCCGGGTTGGGGGCTCGATCCCCAGTCGGGGGCATGCAGGAGGTAGCTGATCAATGACTCTCTCATCACTGATGTTTCAACTCTCTCTCTCCCTCTCCTTTCCTCTCTCTGAAATCAATAAAGATATACTTAAAAAAAAAGGGGGGGGGGAAGGGAAGGGCTTCACAGCACTGAGCCAAAGGGTATAAGGTCCACGATGGCAGCAAAAATATACTTAGGATGGTGAAACAAGGAAGGAGTATAAAAGTAACGGGGGAACCTAAACTGGGCTGCTTTGGCTCACTGAGAAGTCAGAAAGAGAAAGGGGCCTTGAGACAGGTTCAGGGGGTAAGCCAGGGATGAGCTGCTACTGCCCATTGCTCCCCTGGTGGCAAATCTCGTGGGGTCCCCTCTGAGGGAAGAAGTAGGAAGGAGATGGTGCTAGTGTGCTCCCCTGGTTGGAAGCTCACACTGGGTCCTTTGTCCTGAGTGTATTTATCTTTTTCTTGCAGCTGGAAATCTTAGGGGAGGGTCTCAATAGAATATTCATCAGCTTTCCTGGTGTGCTCTGTCAGGGTCATGGTGTCCAATGATTGGTCGGTGCCAGGGCAGGTCCTGAGGCAGCCACTGCACCGCCTGTCTGGTTTTGCTGCTTTTCTGGGCCTGGAGCTGAAATACAACTGAGGCCTAGATGTTATCTTTAGGAAGGAAACACTCAGGGGGTCTAAGCCGCATGACCAGCAATATGCTAGGGGAAGATAGATTACCCTGGGGACAAGGTTCTTGTTTTCCCAGTTTTGCCCCCTTGCTAGGCATCCAGGGCTTTCTGCCCTGGTGAGTTTCTGTACCTGGCCCATCATCCTTGCTCTACTCATGTCTGTCTAATGCTACTGAATCAGAATCTCTAGAGGTAAGGTCCAGTAATTTGTGTTCTTCATCAGCACTGACATGTAAGCAGGAAAGTTTGGGAATCACTACATCAGTAGATAAAAAAGATTATTTCTAAATGTTCAAGTATTATGAGAGAGTAAGGACAAATCTCACATGAGGTCTCTTAATATAAACCAATTTCTGTCAAAATGTGATCTTTTGTTGCTCAATTTTTCCTCCCAAAAGAGTATTAGACATGTTTAACTGGGAACCTAAACATTCCTCCCATCTCTTACTAAACTAGTCTTTTTCACCACTGTAACCCTGTACTTGACATAGTTCCTGGCACCTAGTAGATATCAGTACCTTGTGTTCAAATATTGAATATTCGAAGTAAAACCTCTCCAAGTTGCCCTAGTATGTAGAAATAGGAGTTTTTCCAATCTTGGACTGAAATGGTATGAAGATTGTTCAAGTACAAGGAGGACAGCACACCTAGGCAAATGCTTAGTCAACATCTACCTTGTTTCCCTCACTCTAAAAAAGTTTCCTTCTACCTCTCAGGGCCACTACTCTTGTGGGAATATCGCCCACCCCCATCTTCCCCCACCCCCACCAAGGCTAAGCTAGACCAAACAGAGCCAAGTGGACCAGTGGAAAAGGTCAGGCATTATGGATTCTTCATTACCGTAGATAATCTCTTTCTAGAGGCTTTAGTCGGCCGAGAGCCTGAAGTACAGTTTAAAAGGGATTACCTACCTCCTAGGATGATAGATACTCAAGTATCTACAATGAGAGGTTTATAACAATGGACTCTTGCTATACCTGACACAGATCTACCCCTCCCAATAGAACTCTGAATTATTTTGCTGGAGGCTACAACATTCTGAGCAGTTTGTTGGGAGTTGACGGCAGGTGGGGATAACTCACCCAGTACAAGCTTAGCAGAGCTGAGCCGCTGCAGCTTGTTGGGCTAGCCTTTGATGCAGACTGGTTCGACGGGTTCTGGATCTACAGAAGAACCGGTCTGACTGGCCTGTTATGCCAACATATTCTGGTTTGATTCCATGTTCCACAGACTGTAGAAACCTGCCCAGCCAGTTAAATGAAAGACATATTAGGTTATCCATTGCACTTTGTATATAGCTTAGATGCAGCAGAACTCTTCCACATAGCAGTAGTGTCTAGCAAACTCTAGCGTGGTCCAGAGAGGTGGCTTCCACTGACTGATTTACTGTTTAAGTTCATAGCTTCAGGGAAAGTCAGCAGTGAAACACCTCCTGCTTTTGACCAAGAGCAGAGGTTTTCCAAATAAACTGAAGGGTAAGTTAATACATTTTTTTTTTCTCAATTTTCTCTGCAATTTTGGAAGCTTAAATTAAATGTTTAAATTAAATGTTTAAGAAGATACCTATTTTTAACATAATACCTGCATTATACCTTTTACATAAAGCTGGTTAGATATGGTTTTATAAACCTTGCATATATGTTCAATGATTTGTTTGGATAAAGGTTATGTGGTATATAATGCACTTTATTGCTATACTTTTTTGTAAGTTGAGCATGGCTATAGCCATTTAAAAAGCTATCTTTGCTAAATATATTTCATCTATTAGTGATTCATCTTAAGCCATCTACTTCTTTGATAATATACTATTATGTTTTATGGGCTGCTGCTATATGGTAACAATTTTAAATGGTAATCTAATTGTGGATGAAATAATAATTGCTTTTTTAAGGTGTAAAAAAAAACAATGGTGTTGGCCTCCTTGGTGATCCTAAGTACATTAAGAGGAACAATTCACAGCAAGAATTGAGGGTTGTGCAAAACAAAGATGTGGAATCTGGTAACTGATTAACTATTGGAGCTCAAAAGCATTTACTGAGCTGAAAAGAAAGGAATGAAGACAGGTTTTTATCATGCCTTATTACACCTGAAAAACTTTTGCGGTTAAAGAAAATTTGGTTCTTCCTTTCCTTTATATTTTAAAGTAATTCTTTTCTGTCTTTCATGGATCCAATTAATTTATTTTAATAGTTTGTCTCATTTAAAAAGAAAATTACCAATCCCTTTAGATTTATCTTGGCATACCAAACTAACCCCTTGATATTAGATTGAATTCAATGCACAAATTCAATCAATTTAACATAACAGTTGACATATGAATTTATCTGGAAATTAAAATAACTTTTTAACAGATTTATACTGAATAGTCTCATGTCAAGAGCTTTTGTAGAACATCTTAATATGACTTTGCCTTGAACTGAGCAAGACTGAAGCATTCTTTTCATTGTTCCTAGAGTTCTCACTTTGTTATTATGTTCAAACTCAAAGGCTATTAGGGTTTCTTTAGGATGTTAGGATGTTAATAAAGAATTTTTTAAAGAGAGAATAAACACTGAGATGAGATTTCATTTGCAGGGAAATCCTTTGGATGCTTTTTAATCCTACTCTCCAAGGCAATTCTGCATAAAACTTCTGATAATTCAGCTAGACTTCTAAAAAGCCATGTAATGTTAAAAGCTGCAAAAGGAATGTGCTGATTCAGCAAGCCAAAATTTATTTTTTTCAACATAAACTGTGTTCTGACAATTTGGGGGGGAATACGGATCAAAAATTTTAGTTGGCTGAACTTTTGTTTTTTCAATTAGTTTTCAGGCAAGACATAGGTATATATCAACAGAGTATACTTTAAGTGTTTCTAGTGAATCTATTACACATAATAATGTAAACTTTTAAAAACCATACGCTGAATACAGGGCTTACTGTTTGAAAATAAAATTAATTTAGGACTGCAAGTTATTTATGAGTATTTTTCATGTTCATGGTTTTGAGGAAAGCTACTTAGAAACTAGATGTACCTTTTCATATCAAATCTATGGGTAATGCTTAAAGCCTAACTTTACATTTTGGAGAGAGAGTCTACAGTTTTCATTTAATAGGATTTTCAGTTTCAAATATATGAAAGTCCTGTTAAATGACTTTTATGTATTTTCCATAAATTCATTCCTTTAAAATATTAATACACTGTGATGTTTTGATTAAAAGTAAGGATATATACATATATGGCAATCAAATTAGGAGTCTGTTTTTAGTATGTGTGCATTGTGTTTTATACAGCCATACATCATCTAAGGGCCAGGTCAAAAAGTGTTCTACTCACTTAAAAATCTTTTCATTCTTTAAGTCTAGTTGGGAATGCATTCCTTTGTCTTTATTCCCAGCCACACAGTTTCATACAATGACTCTTTTTGTCAACAACACTAACTTTCTTAACAGTAACCTCTTTGCTTCCTGAATATCTGCATTTGTTTCCTACCAAAAGCACTTAGAATCATAACATTTTTGAGCTAGAAGGACTCTTAAAGATAACTAAGGAATCCAACTCCTCATGTTTGAGTTGAATGAAAAGGCGCAAAATGTAGCTAAATTATTACTACACAACCTAATGCCACCAGAACATGTTTCCTCAGTAACAGCCCAGATCAATAGTTTTGTCACTAACTCTATATCAACTCTTCTGAATGCCACATGAAATCTGTTTTCTAAAGGATTTGTAAAATATTTAAATTGTATTATAGTGTTATATTAATGAGTCTTTGCTGAACTAATATACTACTTGCTTTTATATTTTAATCTATATCATTATTGCCCCCAAACATTTTTGGCATAATGACTGAGTTTATGGAGTTGCCATTGGTAATGAAGATGACTATCATTTTAAACCCTAGTCTCTTAATGCCATCATAAAATTTATATCAAACTGATAAGAGTGCCTCACATTCTTTCATATTGGCTTCACAGTCCTTCATATTTGTGGGTCCTGCTGTCATTTTCTGACTTAATATTGCTTTAAATTATCTCAATTTTTTATTTTCTTAGAATGTGTGTGTGTGTGTTTTTATATTGTTTTAGTCACTTTTATATGAATATAGTTTAGGATTTTCCCAAAAAGCCATCTAAAGTTTAGTTAGAACTGTCAGGAAAATTTCAATAAGATTATGAAGACCAGAATTGCAGGATTCAAAACCCATGTTAAGAGGTGATAAAACTTGTTATTTAAGGGGTAAGCTCTTAATACAGTGCTTTGCACACAAGTGCTCAAAAATGCTTTAAATGTTTTTAACCTGAGGAATTCCAAGGAAATGGGATTACAGAAAGCTTGAGAAGCAAAGGCTTAAAAATTTCTACTCTGATTCCTAGAACTAAATGTTAATTCTCCTAACCTTTCTTTCACAGGGAAAATCTTACCTGAAGAATACTTCTAAATTTGGTAAATTTAATTCAGTCCAAGTGGATTCTAGAAAATAATCACTTCCATTTGTTTCTTATCTTTACAGGCAAGAGAAAGAGTAGTATGTTGAAAAACATAGAGCTTTTGAGCCAAACTGAAATGGGTTTGAATACTGACTCTGCTACAAACCAGTGTACCCTAGGGAATTACTGACCCCTCTGAGTTCTCTTTTCTCCCTCTGTAAGTTAAGAAAACTAATACCATTCTCTAAGAGTTGTTGGAAGGATTACATAATATATTGTGTGTAAAACACCTAGCAAAGTTCCTAGAACATATTAAGTGCAGCAAATGTCAATATCCCTTCTACACCATTAACAGAATATATAATAAATTTCAACAAATAGCTTAAGTAAGAAAAGTCAAAGTTTAACTTGAATATACATTTTATTTTTGTCAGAGACAAAAACTAAATCAGTAACCTTGGAAAGCATTAAGATTTAATATTGGAAAACATTTTAACCTTATTAAATTAAAAAATTAGAAACCCATATAATTGAATCCAATTAAAGAGTCAAGAAGCCATTGTTAAACATATTTTGAGAGCAATATATCAAGGTGGTTTAAATAATTTCTAAAAATTCAAATTTAATCATCTATATACCAAAGAAAGGAACTTTCACATAAACAGACCAAATTACACCTTACTTGTGCCTAGTACCTGAGTTTTTCCAAGGCATTTTATATCTATTATCTTACATGACATCAAGTTAGTTATCCAAGAATTTCTACTATCAATTGAATTATTTCTTCACGGCTCTAGAATATGTTTTTTCCTCCAAAAGATTATCTTCCAAATTAAATTTATCGTCGATCAATATTAAATTATATTGCATTTCCTTGATAGTAAATGATAGGGAGAGTGAGTCCAAAATGTTTTGGATTTAATAAGTAAGGCAGAATAGAATTTAACATTTTCTAAAAATAATATTAAATTAGCTTCAGACTCATTAATTGATTAGGAGATGGAGATAATGAACAAAGTTCACATGTAAGATATTTATGAAATGTATGTCATTAATCAGAATGGAGTTCAGAATAGTGTGACAAAACATTCTAAGACCTAAGAGCAGGAAATAGGTTGACTTGATATTAGAACCAACAAATAGATCCACTTATGACACAAACTGATCTTATTGAGCTCTTGCAATCAACTTTAATTTCCTGAAAGATGTTTAATTGCTGTACAAACAACCTTTGTGCTAATAATTTGAATTTATATCCATGGTAAATAAATTTTTTCTCTTAAATTGAAAAGATTGTATATGGATGGTATACCTAAAGACAAAAGTACCACTTGCCAATTAAGCCAACTAATTATACATTCTTATTAAAACTATTTTATTAGCTGCAAAGCAATTTAATCTTATGTGACTATTCATTAAATAGTCGCTTTTGCACCATAAACCTGAAAAAACCTTAAGTTGGGGACTCTCTGTAGCTAATCTGGATAATTCAGGAGTAACCACCAAACATGCCATACATCAAAAAGTGAACTGGGAAATAAAGAATGTTATGGCTCATTATGTTAAAGACATGTAGCCTTAAAAGTAATCATAACACTATTTCTTAGAAGTTATTATTATTGACAAAGTGAAAATATAACTTGCATGGCAAATTTTTAATTTCAAAGTTCTATCTTAAGTCTATTTCCTTGAAAGTTCTTCGCCTACTTTTTCTACCATGATTTACATTAGGAGTGAGAAAAACTTACTTCCAAATAAAAAACATTTGATCTAATGACTTTCTGAATGCATCTTGAAACATTGAGAAATATAAGATCAATAACTTTATTCATTCACTTTTCTGAAAATATAAATATTGTAATTAATTTTCAATAATATGAAATTGGCTCAGTAGTTAGAGCATTGGCCCAAGGACTGAAGAGTCTCAGGTTTGATTCTGGTCAAGGGTGAGCACCTCAGTCGCAGGCTCCATCCCTGGCCCCAGTGGGTGCTTGCGGGAGGCAACTGATTGATGTGTCTCTCTCACACTGATGTTTCTCTCTTTCTCTCCCTTCCACGCTCTCTGAAAAGCAATGGGGAAAAAAATATCCTTGGGTGAGGATATAAAATATATATATAATAAGAACTGAATGGTAAATACCATCTACATAGCATTTTAATGATCTGTTAAATTCTGCTCTAGTCACTTTCCAAGCAATTGTCTGACAAAATTTAAAACAAATATATGTTGCTCAGAAACAAGTACACTGTTTTTAAATTATAATATAGAACTAACCACTGGAAGCTGGCTATGGGCCAGAAACCTGGAACCTGGCTACACCAGAACCTGGCTATAGGCCATTCAGTAAGGAAAGCTGTTTAGTCCATTCCAGCATGACAGCATCAGTCTCTTTTCCCACAGTTTTACTCTTTAAGATGTGTTTACTTCTTTGAGATGAATGACCTTTTCTAGTTCCACCAGTAAGCATATATTAAACACATCTAATGTAAATTAAATTCTTAGCAGTTCCTTGTTACCACAACAAACCACGTTAATACTAATGTTAAAGCCAAGTAAGTAGTATCATATAAAATTTCTACAAAGGAAGGGTACAGTGACTCTGAAATAAAAATTGGATTATCTTTTTAATCTGACTTCTCAGTGGTTTTAAGCTCAATTTATTAGAACATATTAACAGTACTAATTCAATCCCTGTGGGGTCAGTTAGTTATAACTTACTCCATAGTCATAGATTACACAAAGCAGTATTACTACTATAATAATGTAGCCATGTTTTTCAAAGTGTAATCTCTGGACCATCTGACTCACCTGGGAGATGCCTATTGAAAAGGAAGATTGCTAAACTCCATCTAGACATCACATTAGAATCTCTGATGGGTAGATCCTATGAATCTGCCTATTTACCTATGTTCTAGATTATGCTGATGTCCAGTATAGTTTGAGAAGCACCAAGAAAAGATTCTCTTGCCTATAAGAGACTGCACAAGAGTGTATGAGTTTCTTCAAATCCAGTCATTATCACTATCAGAAAATAGCCTCAAATGCACATGTTCAACCAAACTTGGGTCAGCATTAACATTCTTACAAAGTAGTCCATACAATTAATCTGACTTCTATCCATGCATACAAATGTTCAATGTTAAATTTTCCATTAATAATTTAAAAATAGTGAAATGGAAATAAATCTCATGTTTAACCATTATCTCTTAGTTTGGGTTTTCCCTGGAAAGTAGAGTCTAAATCCTCTAGATTACATGCAAATTATTTATTTGGGAAGTCATCCCAGGGAACAGAAGTGGGGTATTAGAAGAAGGAAAGGAGAAGGGAGGGAAGGCCAATACAAGAGAGCATTCTAGAGTTCATCCCCCACTATGGGCAAATGGGGATCAATCCCAATACCTTCTTAGGAGCCATGAAGCCGAAGACATGCAAGAGGAGCATTTATCCACCAGTTTTGACTTGTATCATTTAAGTGTTGCCTCATGAGTTGTTAATTTCCTCAAACTTTCAGGTTGTGCTTCTGATTCCAAAGGCTTCAGAGAAGCCCCAGGACAGAAAAGTCCCGGTGAGGGGCTGTCAGGCTTCACCTGCATGAATCTGGTTACCACTGCAAAGGTTGGAGTGAGCAGGGCCCAAAAAGGTGTCCAGGACATCATTATCACAGGACAGATATGGCCAAACTGCTTTTTCCTTAGTTTACCAATATAATTTTAATACACTATATAACTAAAATGGATTTTCTGAGAAATGAGTCCAACAATTTCAAATGGAAAGTGAGGAACTTCAGCCTATTTTTTCTGATGTATTTGATCCATTCCCACAAAACCTGAGATGCACCGAAACCTGATCTTCTGTGAGAAAGGTATTTTCTAATAAACTACTTTTCATTTCCTGAATTTGGTTGCCAATTTTAAAAGGGCCAGACAGCAGCAAAATGAACAATTAGTATGTACTCTGAAAATACTTTGTGTCCAGCATTGATCCAAAGACTTTAAGTTTACATTGGTAAAATTATAGTAGAAACAGATTGACTACATTAGACCTTCAAGTAACACTTCCTATTATAGTAAAACATAGAATTTTGAATAGTACAAGTTTGTCTTGGACTGTGTCCAAAAGGGTTTGGTTACAAGAAATAATTCATTATAACTTATAATGTGATCTTAGCATGGCTCTGAAGAATGCATTAGATGAAGGCTCTAGTAGAATAGGTAAAAAATAGAAAACTAAACATCCAGTTATGTGCTTTAATTAAGTAAATACCATATTTGTTTGCATAATGATAGAACTAGTTTAGCTAAATAAGGAAGAAACGGGTATAAATAAAAAAAGTCTGATGATCTCTTCATTTAACTTGAATTGTTAAAATAATTAGTATTTGAGTTTTAAAAAATAACCCTCTTTCTTAGAAGGTGGTTAAATAAGCCAATGTATTGATAAGGATGAAATAGGGAAATCACACTGAAGAGGTGCCTAGAAATAAGAAAAAGTGTAGATACACACTGCTGAACAAAGCCCAATAATAACAAATACTATTTTCAAAAGAAAGAATCAATATACTCAGATCTTCATTAAATTAGCTCAGATCACAATCAACTTGATACCAACACTTCCTTTCTTGGACTTGAATCTGAGTTTATCATAAATCTCTGTTAAATGATTTCTTAAAACCACCAATTTCTGACGTAAACAAATAAATTATTTTTTCCTTCCAATGCAATTTTGCAGTTGGGCTAGATGTAAAGTCCCTTGGAATAAAATGGAAATAACAATACAATAATAATACCTGATTTATTTAAACTTAATTATGTGAATCAAGTAAGATATGTAAAAGCACTTAACAAATTGTAATTTAACCCCTTCTATAATTATAAATGTCTCACAATTTACATAGCAATTCAACATTCACTATAATTATATAACTAGCAATTGAAGAGATCTCTATGATTAGCTGTAGCTCTTAATTCTATCTATGATTTAATGATAGTTTCTTACACTGTTTGGATACAACATATGATCATTCAGTCCTATCAGTAATTCTGTGAAATACCCAAGATGTATATTATTATCTTCATATTACTGATAAACAACTAAGGTATAGGGAAGTTAAATTACTTGCTCAATAGGATTACAATTAAAATTAGAATTCATCAAACCAATTAAGCGGAGTTTCTGCTGATTTTCCAATAGCAACCTATACAAATACATTACTATATACTTACAGTTTGCAGAATTCACAATGATTCCCCACAGCAGAACCTTTGCATATGCTTTCTGCTTCCAATAGGCAAGGTTCTTCTACCACTCTGCTCGCTCCCAATAGACATGCTGCTGCAGACTTCTATGAAGACTTCTCTAAGGAATTTCACATATATTATTTCATTTTTACAACCCCTTTGGACACAGTAAGTCTGAATACACTCATTTTTCAGTTGAGGAAATAGGACTTGTCTAGGAAACATACAGATAATGAAAGACGGTGCCAGAGCTTAAACCCTGGTCCTATCTCCTAGCTGAGGACTTGCCGTACACTGGGAATATGGCTGTTTGTCATCACTGATTGTAAAACACAGTCACAATTTTTTGGAGCACTTCCTGCTCTGGACCCTTCTGAGGTTACAACATAATTCAAGGCCCTTTAATCTATTTTAATCTATTTTAAATGTACTACATAGAAGAATCCACAACTTGGAGCTGGGAAAGGCTAATATAAACACATTTGTTAATTCCATTAGAAGTCAATTTATATTCATCTCTTAAATGTCCATACCTATTATAAGGCAAGTAAAAAAGCATGTGTGCCATAATTACTAAGAAATACAATTATTAATGCAAAAAAATGTAAAAAATGGCCAATATAATAGGTGCTTCACTCCAACCCTGAGAGAGCCCAGTTAATTTTTCTATTCTCATTATGACTTAAATTAAATTGCTATAACATTTAAAAGTCCTTTTAGTAGCCTCATAAAATGTAAAGCTTTCTGAAGTAAACAGAAAAATGTACTAGAACTGCAAATAGCCTGTAGGTGATAGGGATTTTTTATCAAAATTCAGAAACTTTATTTGGTTATTTTCTCAAAAACACTTTCTAAATTAAAAAATTGAAAAGCACATGATAAGTTTTAAATATATTTTACTACTCAAAAATAGTAGGGCGTACTGCAGAGAGCTTAGATGTAGGATATATAGCCAGAAGATTTGGTTTGAAGTCTTGGGTCAATTTATCTACTAGTTTTTACATATAATGCTAGTCAAACCACCTAATTTCTCAACTTCTGTGGAAAGGTGAAAACTGTACCTGTTCTACTTTTATGACACAGTCATTTTTAGATTCAAAAGAGAAGATATGTAGGAAAAGTACTTTGTATTTTACCATCACTAATTGTTCTTGAATCCATTTCCTATCCATATTAAACAAACCACTTCTAAATTCTGGAATTTCAGAGTACTATCAATAAATCAAATAATATTATGGCTTATACTATCTATACCATAATATTTTTTAAGAAGAGTTTAGATAGGTCTATACACAGTTGAGAAGGAAATACTCCTGACTACAAAAGGTCATTTTAAAAAATGACCTTTTTGTATTAGTTTATACCTCAAATTCCTTAAAGCTTCTGATCATATGATTTATAACCAAAGCAGAACATTTTTTTAGAGTAAACAGGATCCCTATTAATAATTAGCCAGAACAACAGACATTAACTGCTGCTGGTAACTGAGGGCATATGGTTCTTTATATAAGAAGCATACTAGATATGGGAAGAGGAAGTCTATTTATATCAGTCTTACCATCCATAAAAACAGTTTGTAAAAACTATAGTTAAAAAAGTCATTACAAACACAAATTGTCACCAAGGGCGTGAAGTGAATTAAAGCATAATTTAATTTCACTATATATTTCTAATATTTCTGATTATAACTTAAGTAAAATGGAAAAGTATTGGCTTAAACTGAAGGTCTCTAAGAATTCTGGACATAAAGCATTTTTTGAAAAGTAACTATCAAAGCTGCCTTAACCTTAGACTAATATCTGGATTATGAAAAGCACAAATCCAATATTTAAACAGTCTATTTTTCTCAAGTATAGTTAGAATAGGGAAAAACTGGGGGGGAGGAGGGAGCTAGTGAGCTTGTTTGAAGACATATCATATCTGTAATTTGGAAGGCATGAATACATTAAAAATCACAACTATTTGCCAGCAGTGAAGAAATTTATCAATTCATAGATGGAAAAATTACCATTTAAGGTGTGAACCATTATTTTATTAGAAGCAGACAAGGCAATGAATGTTAAACGTGTACTCTTGTGAATCTATCAAGGAATGCTTTAATTAATAGACTCAAAGTGACTTGTTCCTACAGTTAACCCTTCATTACATTTTTTATTTACATTATTGTAAATAAATATTGTTCCCACAGCTTCCATCATGGTAGCATTATACATATGTACATAGGACAATGCAGTATAGTACTATATTTACTATATAAAGGTAAAGATTAGTCTTTCAAGATTCTCAAAGTAAAATCCCCGTTTTTACTCTATAGTCTAGTGATCACTGTTAAATTCTTTTATCATCTCTGAGATTCTTATAAATGCCAGTGTTTAACTGGCAGTGTTAAGTGTTAATGCCAATCCTATAAATGACAAAGCTAACTGTCTAACAAAAGTCCTGGGCTTCATAAACCTATATGCATAGGTATGAAATACTGCCCAAGCAGCCACTGTATTATATAAATGGATGACCTGAAAAAGATGTCCCTTTCCATTGATAATAAATTATTTTGCAATAACATCATTAACATTCTTGATCAGCTCACCATCATTTAAACCTAGGCAACTAGGGAATTTTATAGTATACTGTACTCTTTACCAAATATAAAAAGATAGTCCCTAAATTGGGCCAAGTACCTATCTAGTAACATTTTGCCCATTACTGATATGAAATGAAGTAGCTAAGTGAATGATATTTAGAAACACAAACATAAAACTACTTTAATAGTTTATAAAAGGAAATGAAGAAAGTATATATGTAGCCATAGTAAAAATCAAAATAAATGAAGCTCCTTTATATAAGTTGGAAGTTGGCCAGACTACATTAGGCTAATTTTTCTAATTGGAAAGCCATGTATAATCTTTAATGTGTATTATGGCACTTTAATGACTGCCTAAGACTGCCAAAATAAAATAAAAAGTGTGATACTGACACCCTTTATGAATGTTGAATTTATCTTTTAAAACAATTTTAAAACTGTTCAACCTAACTGGATCTAAGCACCATCAACTCAAATCATAAACAAGACATTTTGGCACTTGGGGCAAGATTATTTAATAGATGTATATGCCTACCCCCAAACAACACTTAGTAATTACTGTAAACAACTTTTAAAAAATTAAACGAAGTGTTCCAGTTGACACAAATGTTGACAGTTAACATAATTTTCTTTTATCCTTTATCTCAGCCTTTTGTCTTATTCTTAAAATAGTTATTTTGTCTTATTCTTAAAGCAACTGAACAGTATGATGTAAATATTTATAATGGGTTTGACTACTTACTTTTAAATTTTCGCCTGAAGATACAGGCTCTCAATGCTGGGGGCTGGGGGTGGGGGATGGAATGAGGTGAGGAGTGAGAGAGAGATGGGAAATGCCTAACACCAAGAATAGAAATAACTTAGACTAGGAATCAGATATCCTTGTCCCAGTCCCAGCTCTACCCTGCTTCTTCAGATAAATCACATAACCTCATTTGTTCATTATACATATTAGGTTTGTGCGGTTTAATACAGTAGCCACTAGCCACAAGTGGGTGTGAGCACTTGAAATGCAGCCAATCCAAATTGAGATGTGCTGTAAAGATAATATACACATCAGATTTTTAAGAATCAGTACAAAGAAAAAGAATGTAGAAAGTCTCAGTAAATCTTTATTTTGATTACATGTTGAAATAATATTTTAGATATTTTTTTTAACTTATTGATTTGAGAGAGAGAAACATTGATTCGTTATTCCACTTATTTATGCATTCATTGGTTGATTCTTGTAGGTACCCTGACGAGGGATCAAACTGGCAACCTTGGCATATGGAAACGATGCTCTAACCAACTGAGTAACCTGGCCAGGGCTATTTTAGATAAATTTAATTAAATAAAATATATTAAGTTAATTTCACCTGTTTCTTTTTACTTTCTTAAATGTGGCTACGAGGAACTTTTAAATTATATATGTGGTTCTACTGGATACTGCTGTGCTAAGACTCTCTAGTAAGAACTGAAATGCTGAGAAGAATAAAGGAAGAACCTTCTTTGCTGTCAAAGAATCACCCACAGCCTAGTTGGAAAAGATAAATGATATAAAAATAGTTACAGTATAATGGTGTTAAGTGCAGTGCTAAAGATACACATTCAGGAGTATGGGAGAATAAGGAGGGCTATTTCTGGAAGGGGGTAGGAAAGAAAGGTGAAGAAAGATGTTAGGTTAGCCTCCTGGTAGCAGTACCACCTAAGCTGAGTCTTAAAGGATAAGTAAAAAGGTAAAATATCAAGGATCTGAGTGGAGGTAATTCCAAAAGAAGATTATATGAGCCAAAACAATGAAATAGCAAAGGGGAGGGAGGAAGGAAAGCAGTTTTCTACTGACAGAGGGAAAGGGTGAGGTTAGGGGTAGAGAGTGTGCAAGGCTAGAAAGGCCTCCTGTGACATTTTAAAGGGACTGAATTTTCACCTTTAGGCAAGGGAGGGTCCTGAAGGGTTTTAAGCGTGACAGCCCCAGGATCAGAAATAATAATTTAAATCTCTGGCAGCTGTGTGGAGACTGGATTAAGGTGACAAGACTTGAAGCAAGAAGGCTGTAGTGTAGGTAAGAAATATCAGGGCCTAAACTAGAGTAATGAGTGTGAGGATGGAAAGGAAAGCACTACTGTAATTCAAAACTATATTTAGACCTGGTTGATGTGGCTCAGTTGGTTGGTCTTCCTGTACACAGAAGGGTGGCAGGTTCTATTCCCAACCAGGGCACATACCCAGGTTGGGGGTTCCATCCCCCATCGGAGTGCGTTCGGGAGGCAACTGATTGATGTTTCTTTCTCTCTCTAAAACAAACAAACAAACAAACAAACTATATTTAGAAGGTAACAGTCAAATAGAGTGGTTGACTTGTCCTGACTCCATGGAAAAGGGTTTGATTTTATTCTAAGGAAATGAGAAGACCCTGGATGTTTTGAGCAGAGCAGCATCATGTACTGACAGGTTCAAAAGGACCACACTGACTACTGTGGACAATACACTGCAAGGGAAAAACAGTGAAGTAAAAAGATAGTTGATTTAAAAAAAAAAAAGGGGGGGGGTATTGCTGCAGAAGAAGTTTGAGATGATCTTGGTCCAGGGTGGATGCAAAAAAGGGGGTGAGAAGCAATTGAATTTGGGTTTCATTTTTTACTTGCAAAATGGTATTACCTAATTCACAGGACTGAGAAAGGAAATGGGGAGTCCAGGAAGATCACTGTTGAGCCCAAATATTTTGTGTAACCAGAAGGCTAGGGCATCTGCTGCGAGTGAAAATATTATAGAGAGGTTTGAGAAAAATAGTAAAGGTTTGGAAGGAAACAGCAAAGGAAACAGAAGGAGCTGAACAAAGGCTATTTTAAGGATGAATTGATGCCCGACATGAGGTGTGAAAACATGTAATTTTAGCAATATCAGTCTAACCTATTATGTGATTTTAACCTTCACAACCCTCAGCTACCCACCTGTAAGAGTTAAGCAGACTGTAGAATCAATAGTTTCAGTTGTAACATGGCTTAAAATCTATAGTTTCAAAATTCTACAGTTGCAAGGATCCTAGAACTTTCACTGCTACCACACAATTTTTCTTACTGTAGTTAAATGTACATAATATAACATTCATCATTTTAACCATTTCACCAGGCAATTTTTAAACAAGCATCCTAAGTCTCCACTGGGTTTTAAGTATGCTGGGACAGTAAAATCCCAGCCCTCAAGATGGCAGCACTGGCCTGGGGTGGCTGGAGTTACAGCTTCTGTTGCCTCTGAATGAAGGCAGCTTCATCTTTTTATCACAATATAATACAAGTATTCATTTACTAAGTACTGAAAAAGCTTGGGAAGCATTGTTCTAAGCCATAAAAAATGAGAAACCCAGTATTACAAAAGGTTCAAAATAAGGAAAAGCTAAGAAGGGATTCAAAGATTTTCTCCACTTACATGAAAAATAGGAATTCCTCAAGGGATGCCCAATTCATTTATCCACAGAGTACTTAACTTTACGGCAAGCACTGAGTTAGTTTCTGGCGATAAAAAGGTCTTGACCTCAAGAAAACGTACAGGCTAGTGGAGAGAACAGATTAATTAAAAAATAATTTAAATTGTAATAAATGTAAGATGGGAAGGTACACAGAGCTATAAGAGTATCTAATAGAAGAGACTATGAAAACAAGGTAAAAGGATTAGCAATCACTAGGCAAAGGGTGTGGGTAGGTTTATTTGAGAATTCCAGAGGCAACAGCATGCAGAGCCCTGGGACTCAGAGGCCAGTGAGGCCACAGGGCAGAAAATGTTTGGAAATGAACCTGGGGAGGTAGTAGAGGCAGTTCAAAAGGGCTTTCTTCAAAGAGTAACAATAAGCCACTGAAGGGGTTTAAGCAGCATAGTGCCATTATCAGACTTATTTTTAAAAATTATAGTAGCTATAGCATAGAGAAGTGGTCTCACAGTGGGCAAAATTTAAGGTGGGAGAAGATACTAGATTTTAATATTTTCTCATCCTTTAAAAAAGTGTTGTAATAGTCATCATGTACTAGCTCTGATGTATTAAGGGCTAGCTCTTTCTTGAACACATACTATGTATCTGAACACTCTACTAAGCAGTTTATTAACTCATTTACTCTTCATAACTCCGTGAGGCTGGTACTATTAGTATCCTCAACTTACAGGTAAGAAAAATGAGACAGAGGTTAAGAAATCAGCCCAAGGTCACTTGGTAAGGAAGTACTGGAGCAGGATTCAAAGCCAGGATGTCTGACTCCAGAGCCGGTAACTTACTCATTAGACTATATACCATTTTTCAGCAATACATGTATACAATTTAAAATTTAAATATATACATGAATTGATAATAGATGCTCAAAATTTTTTCTGAACACTAGTGAAGAGAAGGGTATAGGCGGGGTTGTTGGTTGGGTGGATACGGACAGTAGACTAGGTAAGAGATAATGGTATCTTGGAATACGGGGGTAGCAATGAAGACAAGGGGATGGCTTTGGGAGACACCTGGTAAGTAGAATTGACAGGACTTGGTGATAGATTGGATAAGGGGGCTAAGGGATAAGGAGCCAAGGACGATTCTCAATGGCAGAGGCCAGAGGAACAGGTTAGTTCATTCAGTTATGATAGTTTTTCTTTGGACCACAAGTACACTGTCCTTTCCATGTGCCATTAAAAGGCAAACTGATTACAGGTTCTTTCCATTAGTAACACAACTCTCCATTTCCATTATAAACATTTACACAAGCAATTATGCCTCCTACGTTGTATTAAAAATGGCATGGTCAATTTTTCACCCATTTTCTCTAAAAGTGTTATGAACTAGTCAGTCTTACAAAATTTGGAAGTGAATGGTGGTTCCTGTACCGGGGCAGTGACGGTTCAGCAGCCCTCCTCTTTAAAGATCCCACAGCTCCTACGGCGTTGCTAGAATGGTACAGGGACGTCCCGTCCCGTTCAAGCCCAAGACGTGACCTGTGATATTCATTCCTTAAGATCGATAGTGATCGGAAAAAATTACTTTTACATTTTCTATTTTTTACTTTCTAACTACTACTGAACCTTTTAAGGTTTATAATATTGTCCTCTGTTCTTCCTCCCGGGTCTTAGAAATATTACAGAAGAGAATTTAACCGGTTTCACAGATACTGTGATTCTAGTCTACAGCTGATTTCCTTCAACTTCAGGTGTAGAATTTCTACTCCTAAAACGTCCTAACAGTTTGAATGTTATCAGCCACCGGAAATGTTGATTTAAAAAAATAATATGCCCCGGCCCCGGCGCGCAGCGGGTCAGAGCGGCCACCCGCACGCCCCGCGGCGGCGGCTGGCCCCGACGGGGCGCACACCTGGACCAGCCGAACGCACGCACCGAGGGCTGGGCAACGAAACCCATGTCTCTCCTGCGCGCTCTCTCTTCCCCTCTGACTGGGAAAAAATTTTTTCTTTAATCAGTAAAAAATATATTACCTAATATCTTGCTCCAACAAATAACGCTGACTTCCTCCTCATTTCAGGTTCTCCAGAAACTTCCCACTTAGCCTCAGCAACGGAGACATCGCGCTGCTCTGCCCCGCCACCCCGTCCTGCCAGGTCACATCACTGAACCGCAGTAACAGCCACACGGCAGAGGACTGCGTGAGGTAAATCCGTGTCCCTTCCCTCATCGGTTAATGTTAACTTTCCATTTGGTACAGGCCACTCAGACGCTTTCCCTGAAACGTGCTTAACTCTGACGCATCTGTAACTTTCGCGAGACACCAAGGAATTGAAACTTCCCAAACAGAACGGCTCGGGGCGTCCCAAATACGCCGCGGCGGTCGCCAGCTCCTGGAACCGCTGCTCCCTGCCACGCGGCGGGCGGCGCCCCGCTCCTCAGTCTCCGGCCCGCGCGGTGGGCCGCGGGGAGGACCCCACTCCGCCGCCCTAGGGCGGAGGGCGCCCGCCTCACGACGAGGCGGGAGGGAGGGGCGTGAACTCCCAGGAACGCCCGCGTGACGTCGCGGCGGCTCCCGGAGGGGCGGGCCCGGCCGCTCCGAGCCCGGCCGGCGGCCCTCGGGCCCTCCCCCACCCCCGGAAAGCGCGGGCTGCCCTGAGGGGCTCGCTTTCCAGCTGGGCGTTTGGCAAGTTAGTGAGGGAGAGGAGGAAAGCAAGCGCGCTTCTCTTCGCAGACCGGGAGCGTGCCCGCCTCCCTGCCGGGGCTTTCGAGACTCCCGAGGCAATCTTGGAAGCCGTGAGTAAGTGGAACCTCTTTTTCCCCCCCCGACCCGGAGCGCTGGGTCCTAGAGGTCACTTCCGGTCTGGAGCTGTGCGCTGAGCGAAGGCACTTGGCCCTCGGGGTGGGGGTGGCCGTACGGTTCTGGGGCTGAGTAGCAGTAAGTAGGCTGGGGCCGGGCTACAGTTGGCAGGAGGTGAGAGAGGACAGGCCGGCGCTCCTGTTTTTCGGTCTCCCGCGCAAGCTTTGGAGCAGCCTCCCCCGGCGCTGGGCCCGCCCCGCGCATGCGCAGGCTTCCTCCCGGCGCGGGCGTTGTCCCTGCGCTTTCCGCGCCAGTCGGGTGGTTAGCCTTTGAAGTCTCTGGCTGAGGCGCCTGGGAAAGGCAGCCTGTGGACTTCTGCCTTGCTAGTAAGAGCACCCCTCAAAGTCCCTGCTCAATTTAGGGCTCCCGCGTGACTCGGGGCGCGCCTCTTATGTGAGAGCCTGCCTTCCTTATGCGAGGATGCGTGTGGTGTGACAGGAAATATTTTCTCGAGCGCCTTCAGTGTGGTGGTTCGCACGGCCACGGGATGCGCGGAAATGTATCCCGTGACCTCGCGCCCGGGAGCCCACAATGCACCTTGAGCGGCGAGGTGCACATTGCGGAGGGTGTAGCGCGCACCAGCGTTCAGTGAATAACGGTTCCTTGCGGAGAGAGATGCCTACGAAAAGTGCTGGGCGTGCGGGATCGGATGGAGATGGTTCTGTGAGCCAGAATTGGCAAGTTTGATACTGATTGTTTGTTTGTATGTGGGAGAAGAACTTTTTTATTACCCCTGAAGATACATTTCTTAAATGACACTTTTTTACACTATTGGTTTTAAATTATTTAATACTGTGCATTTTTTTTAAAGTATATCTTTTTTGATTTCATAAAGAGGACAGGAGAGGGAGAGAGACAGAAACATCAATGATGAGAGAGTGATTGATCGAGCCCACAACCCGGGCATGTGCCCTGACTGGGAATCGAACCCCCATCGCCTGGATCCTAGGTCCACGCTCAACCGCTGAGCCACGCCCGACCGGGCAATACTGTGCATTTTAAATTCATTAAAGTAACTAAAACTGTTCTACACTGCTTCCTTAATAGAAATAATTAATTCACCTGTTTTTGGGTACTTAGCAGTATGTTGTAGTTATTGGCATCACAACTTGAGTTCCAGCTGTGACCTTGGAGAAGTCACTTCATCCCTTAAGCCTGTTTCTCCAACTCTAAAATGAAATTAATAATAGTAACTGTTTTATAGAGTTGTTCTGGAAATTAGGATAATAAATGAATATAAAACATCATGATTCTTGGTATATAGTGAACACTTTAATAAGTGACGGCTTTTATTGACAGTAGTATAGGTCCATTCATTTCTCTTTTAGGGTTAAGAAATGCTAGAATACAAGTCTCTTTGGAAATAAAACTGTACTAATGCAATGCACCCAGTCCCAATTTTAAAAAACGGCATTATGGAAATAATAAATGTACACAAGAGAGACATTAGAATTATGAACCCCCTCATATACCCACCCATCCATTGCCCAGCTTCAATAATTATCAAAGTTCAGCCCTTCTTGTTTCATCTTCCATCCAACATCCATTTTTTCGTTCATTTTAGCTGGATTATTTTAAAGCAAATCTCAGAGAATATGTCAGTTTACCAGTGAACACCTCAGTATATATCTTTTTTAACAGATAAAGGACTTTTTTTTTTTTTTTTTTAACATGACCACATCGTTATCATACCCAAGAAAATTAAAAATAATTCCCTAATATTCTCTAAAATCCAGTCTATGTTCAGTTTTCACTGATTGTCTCAACAAAAGTATAAGCACAATTTTTGAAAACTTAAAGTGTTTTTTGTAGTACTTTACAGTTAAACAAATTTTTTTATTATCAATTGATTTTTAGAGACCGAGACATAGATCTGTTTCACTTATTGATGCATTCATTGGTTGCTTGTATGTGCCCTGACCGGAGATCCAACACATAACCTTCGCATATTGGGGTCAGCACTCTAAACAAAACAACTGAGCTGCCTGGCCAGGGCTCTAGTACTTTACAATTTACCAAGTGGATTCACACATCATCTTGCTCACTTTAGAAATGTCACTGCTTCTTTTAGCTTATTCATTAGTGACCTCAAGAAATGGAGACCCTTGTATCAGTTTGGATACTTGTTAATAAGGCATGGCTAAGGAGCCAGATGCGAGGTTTAATAGACTTGTTAATCATTTGACTTTTATAGTGGTAGCTAGTTAATGACTTCAGTTTAAGAACACATTAAAATATTTATTAATTCACTTGAACTTCTTAATAATCTGTTGCTTCCTTCAAGGGCTATACAAATAATCAACTTTTTCACCTTTGCTCTGAGAGAGGCACAAAATAGCTTTACTCTAGTTGCCTTGTTATTAAATGTTTCTGGGTTCACAAATCTTTGCTGTGTCTGTATCTTGCTCACTGATTACATGAGAAAGCTATTCAGATACTCGTGTTAATACATCAGTCATCTTTCTTGGTACTTATAACTTGTGTGTTTGTATGTATATAGATGTATGTATATATGTGAGTGTTAAGTCAAGAATATTTTAGAATGTTTTTTCAGTTTTGGGTTCAATATATTGTTGCATTCTATATCAACTGAAAAGTTTAAAAAGCAATAAATTCTTTTAGAATGGTGTATCAATACTGACCAAGAATGATTACAAGCTTTTCTATATTAGAATCCTTTCAATTTAACATAATTTAGGTAGTTACTTTTTTCTAGGAGGAATAAGAGAAAATTTGCCTGAAAATTTAGCTTAACTAGATTACTAAAATCAGGGCTTTTCTCACCATAATCATCTTTCCTTCCTCCCCCCCAAATTCTCAAAGTTATTGATTATAGGTAAATAAGGAAAACTTGAGAACAACTGGCTGGTCTCATATTACATAAAGGTAAATGCAGGATTCATTTATGTTGCAATCTGTCGTTTCAGGTATTTCAGCTGTCCAAAGATAACTACATACCTATATAATGTAACAGAAAAGGTCAGAAAACATTAGGCAAATAGAAGTGTGGAGCATCTTAAAGCAAGATGAACGTCTCTGGAAGCAGTTGTGGAAGTCCTAATCCTACAGATACATCTAATGACTTTAAGGATCTTTGGACAAAACTAAAGGAGTATCATGATAAAGAAGTACAAGGTAAAATCTTTTCTCCAGTACTTAGCACAACAGTATTGTGCTGGGACTGTAATAATTATAACTAATTTTGTCTGACAGTTCAAAGATCTCATTTTTAAGGGACCTTAGTTACTATTGTAATTTTTTGTGAATCACTTTTATGGTTAAGTTGTAGCTTTTCAACTACAGACAACTGCTACAGTGTGGAGCTCTTGCACAATTTGTAGTTACTTGCGGTAATATGTATAATACGATGGAAAGGGCATAACATTTTTTGACTGAAGATCTGGATTTGAATTCTGATTTCATTTATCTACTTGCTCTGTGATCTCAGCCAAGTTACATAACCTCTAAACTTAATTAATTCATTTGAGAAATCTTTGCTACCAGTACTGAGATACTAAAGTAAATGAGTTTGCCTTCAAAGATCCTGCAGTCTAATAGAGAAAGAGTCATACGAACAGATCATTACAGTGTAATGAAATAAGAGCTTAAAAGGTTTATATGAAGTACAGTTAGTGAGCAGATGATTGAGCAGTCATGGTTAGAATGAGTATATAAATATTATTTATGACTGTGTTAAAGTGTATTCCATATAAAAAAATTTTCTATTAAAGCTAAACTCAAGGTTTGATATTAAGCTTTAATATACCTATCTAATTCTGTGACTTTAATGTAATACATTTTTCTCATGTGTGGGAAATACTTCGTATTATATTTGTTTCTTGCAACCATTGGTTTAATTCTATATTACTTCATAGTTTTAACATTATATCAGAGTGCCATTAAAACGTAATCCACCTGAATCTGAAGTATAGTATGTGGTTCTGTGTTGGAACTTTCTCATGGCACATTTAGCCCATGGTACATTTAGTTTTTGGCAAAACCTCATGATAAATGTACTGAGAAATTAATGGGTTCTGAAATATGAACCCCAGAAGTATCCTTGCAAGTGCCAGTGTACTTGGAGATAATTGTTCAAGAAATGTTTTTGGGGACACTTACTATGTGCCAGACCTTGTGAGTAAAAATGAATCATATACGGTCTTAGTTTTAAGAGATTTTGTAGTGTACCATTTTTTCTGAGAATATAAAGGAAGAACAGGTGTGTGTGTTGGGGGTAGAGTGGGTGGTTTACTGATAGGCCAGGTTTTATAATTGAATTAAGTCTTATTAACTAGCATGTACTATGCTGAAGGCAGGATTGTCATTATGCCTTCCCATCATGCTTTGTCTTTAGGATTAAGTCTAAAACTTTCCTCTTGAGTGACTACTTTCATTGATAGCAAGTGGATGGGAGTAGTGCTATGCTAAAAAAGAAGCCATGTGATGCGATGCTTAAATCCATGAATTCTCCATCTAGACTACCAATATTCAAAAGCCATATCCACCACTTGAATAGAGGTGGTGACCTTGTGCAAGTTATTTAACTTTATAGTGTCTCACATTCCTTATCTATAAAATAAAGATACTAGTAATAGCTACCTCGTATTATATTAAGTAGCTTAATACATGGAACGCATGTGGAACAATGTCTAGCCCATAGTAAGCAATATATGTGTTAGCTGTTGCTATCATTCTGAAGCAGCAACTATTATGTACTATCAACTCCGAGCTAGAGATGGTGGATTACTACCAAAAGGTTGTAACTGATATTTCACATACAGATTACTTATAATCTCCTTTGCGGTTTTTTTTTAAACTCCTAATTTCTTGGAGGAAACAGAAAGAATGACCAAAATAATAATATGAAAAAATTTAAATGTTTAGGAAATCTTAGAAAATTCTTTTGATTTTTTTGGTGAGGGGGAGGAGTGGAAATACTTTAAGAAAAATTGTCATGAAATACACATACATAATATAACATCTTAACCATTTTTTAAGTGTACAGTTTAGTGGTATTAAATATACTCGTAATGTTGTGTAGTCATCACTAGCCATCCATCTCTATAACTTTTCATCTTGTGAAACTGAAACTCTATACCCACTAAACAATAACTCCCTGTCCACTCCTCCCTCCAGCCCCTGGCAACCACTATTTTACTTTTTGGTGTCTGGTTTTAACTACTCCATGTACCTCATATAAGTGGAATCATGCAGTATTTGTCTTCTTTATGATTGGCTCATTTTACTTAATACAATGTCCTCAAGGTTCATCCATGTTGTAGCATATTGCGGAATTAACTTTCTTTTTAAGATTGTATAATATTCCATAGTATGTATATGCCATATTTTGCTTATCCATTCATCCACTGGTGGACATTTGGGCTGCTTTCATCTTTTGGCTATTGTGAATAATGTTGCTATGAACATGGATATACAAATATCTCTTCAAGACTTTGCTTTCAGTTATTTGGGGTGTATACACAGAAATTGAATTGCTGAATCATACAGCAGTTCTAACTTCCATACTGTTTTCCCTTATGGGTACATTGTTTTACCTTCCCCCTACAATGCATAAGGGTTTCTATTTCTCTATATTCTTCCCAGTATTTGTTATTTTCTGTTTTTCTTTCTTTTCCTTTCTTTTTTTCTTTCAGTAAACCTCTCTCCTCCCTCCCCCCTCCCCCCTCCCCCTCCCGTCCCCCTCTCCCTCTGTCTCTCCCTCTCCTGGTGGTAGTAGCCTTCCTCATGGATGTAAAGTGGTATCTCATTGTGGTTTTCATTTGCATTTCCTTAATGACTAGTGATGTTGAATATCTTTTCCTGTACTTATTTGCCATTTTTATATCTGTGGAGAAATGTCTATTCAAGACATTTGCCTATTTTTTAATCAGGTTGGTTTTTTTGTTATTGAGGTATAGGAATTCTTTGTATATTCTGGATATTAATCTCTTATTAGAAACATGATTTGGAAATATTTTTTCCCATTCTCTGGATTGCTTTTTTACTACTAATTGTGTCCTTTGATGCACAGATTTTAATTTCGATATAGTCCAATTTATCTCTTTGTTGTTGTTGTTGCCTGTACTTCTGGTTATATCCCAGAAATCATTGCCAAACCCAGTGTCAGTAAGCTGTTGCCCTATGTTTTCTTCTAAGAGTTTTATAGTTTTAGCTGTTATGTTTAGGTCTTTGATCCATCCATTTTGAGTTAAGTTTTGTCTACTGTGTAAGGTAGGGGCCTAACTTCATTCTTTTGCGTGTGGATATCTAGTTTTCCCAGCACCATTTGTTGAAAAGACTGTCCTTTCTCCATTGAATGGTTTTGTCACCCTTATCAAAAACCATTTGATCATATATGCAAGAGTTTATTTCTGAGCTCTATTCTATATCATTGATCTGTATGTCTATCTTTATGCTAGTACCACAGTTTTGATTACTTTAGCTTTTTATTAGGTTTCGAAATCAAGAAGTATGTGACCTTCAACTTTGTTCTTCTTTTTCAAGATTGTTTTGGCTCTTCAGAGTCCCATGAGATTCCATATGATTTTTAGGACACATTTTTTTCTATTTCTTCAAAAAACATCATTGGGATTTTTATTTTTTTCATTGGGATTTTGATGGAGATAACATTGAATTTGTAGATCACATTGAGTAGTATTGACATCTTAATATTAAGTCTGTGAACAGGAGGTTTCTTTCCATTTACTTAGGTTTTTAATTCGTTTCAACAACACTGTAGTTTTTATTGTGTAAGTCTTTCATCTTCCTGGTTAAGCTTATTCCTAATTCTTTTGGATGCTATTTTAAATGGAATTGGTGGTGTTGGGTTTTTTTAATTCTTATTTATTGATTTGAGAGAGAGAGGAAACATAGATTCATTGTTCCCCTTATTAATGCATTCATTAGTTGGTTCTTGTATGTGCCCTGACCAGGGATCGAACCTACAACCTTGGCATATTGGGATGATACTCTAACAAGCTGAGCTACCTGGCCAGGGCTGGAATTGTTTTCTTCGTTTCCTTTTCAGATTGTTCATTGTGAGTTACAGGAATACCACTGATTTTTACATGTTGACTTTGTATCCTGCAACTTTGCTGAAAGTCTTCATTTCTTAATTATAGTTTTTGAAGTCCTAGCTGAGATAAACATTAGAAACTCTTTAGTTAATTAATTTATTTATTTATCTATTTTATGAAAGGTTGGATTTTAAGCAACTTCACTACTTTACCTGCATCCTTTATTACTCTGTCATGCTCATTCTTTGATAGATTGTTCTGATCCATGTTTCCATTATAAACCCCTTTCAACATACAGGATTGCCGATGCAATCAGAGTATAGTAGTGTTCAGCCAGACATCAGTGGAGCTACTAACTGTTTTCTGTTTTTTTAAACTTAAGCTTTTTTTCTAAAAATGTCAAAACACAAAGTAAGCAGTGAAAAGTTATCCCTCTCCCACACCCTCATGTACAGGTAACCACTTTTATTATTTGTGTGTATTCATCTATGTTCTTTTCTAATTTAAAGTTTAAGACTTTACTTTAGGAAATATTACACATATACAAAACTAAAGAAAATAGTATAATGAACTATATACCAATCACTCAGCTTTAGCCATTGTCAGTACATGGCCGGTCTTGTTTTTCCTGTATTCCACTCAGCTATTTTGAAGTCTCTAACATAATTGCATCTATAAATACTTAAGTATAGTCCAGTAGTTTTTTATCTTTTTTTTTTTATCCTCACCCAAGGACATTTCTTCCATTACTTTTCAGAGAGAGTGGAAGGGAGAGAGAGAGAAAGAAACATCGATGTGAGAGAGACACATCGATTGGTTGCCTCCCGCAGTTGCCCGACCAGGGCTGGGGATTGAGCCTGCAACTGAGGTACATGCCCCTGGCCAGAATCGAACCTGGGACGCTTCAGTCCACAGGCTGACGCTGTAACCACTCAGCCAACCTGGCTAGGGCTTCTATTGATTTTTTTTCTTCTCAGAGTAGTTTCAAATTTGTTGTTAGTGATAAAGATCTAATTTTAAATTGCTTTCTTTCCATCATATGTCCAGGGGACAAATATAAATATTTTATATTAATCCTGCTCTTCAATTGATTACACTATTTTCTCTTAGAAAATCTAGTGTGAAACATTGAAAGAGGATTCTGAGTACTGTTTAGTCATTGATTCAGCAAGAAGTTATTAAATTATGTGCCTGGGATGGTAGCAGTTGCTGAGAATATAATAGTGAAGACGACAAAGTAGGTTTTGCAGACATTGTATTCATCATCTTTAGGGAAATAGTTATACAATATAATAATATAATGAAATGATAGCAAAAATAAGCCAGTTACAAGACAGTCTCTCTTGGTAACACTGACACCGATAACAACAATGTGATCAACTTCATGTACTTGTTTTTAAACTGGGAAGGAATAAACAATGTCTCCCAAATTCTGCAATATCTTCCTTTTGGTTTATAATACTGTGACCCCAGCATATAGGTTTACCAATAAACGGCTTCAAGTTTAAGCAGCTATTCTACGAGCTAAAGCTTATTCTTTGTGACCTGGAAGTGAAGCAAATGCAATATTTTGAAATAATTTAAATAGGACCAGATGTACTTGAGTTTTTATTAAACATTTGATAGAGGAGAATTAGTATTCTGCCATCTCCAAGCATAAGGTTAAATTCTTTATCCTTCATATAATTACTTTCTGTTGTTTTATAACTGGTTATAAAACGATCATTAAATTTTTATTATGCAGAGTCCCTATCTTACTCATCTTTATATCCCCTTAGGTAAAAGTGCTTGGCACATAGTAAAAAATCAGTAAATGGTATCTGAATGAATTGCATAGTTTAAAGCTGGATCAGTGGAATATTTTCTTGAATATCAGTTTTTAAAGCCCCCCACATTTGAAAATATCAGAATTCTATATCTGTCTAAAACTCAGAAATACTCTACTACTATTTACTTAAAATTTTCTAGTTTTAGAAAACAGTGTAGAAAGTTGGGCAAGGAAAAATAAGTTACCATTCTACAGAATGACATTTGTTTATTCTTTCCTAGTTTTAAAAGATATGCATGTAGCTTATTATATTGTGATCAGTGTAATGTTTTATACTTGGCTTATTTTTGCCATTTTATTATTTTACTAAGCCGTACTTGTTTTTCATGTTCCACAGCATTGTCATTTTAGAATTTTTATACATACTTAAAACTGAGCCAGTTTTACTTTTAAGCTCTTAACAGGGATAACATATTTGGCAGATTTAATCATGTTTCTTGGTGTTTCAGGGTCTTCAGGAGACCTCTATTTTATGATGAGGAAGCATCAAGAAAATACATAATATACTGTTTGATAAGAGCAATATGCCATATTCATCAGATTATAGAACATGTCAAACACACAAAGGTTACATAGTATATAATTTTCTTAAATTTACTCCTTGTAACTATACTGTAATAGCCCTCACACTTTCAGGTGAGTTTATATTCACTGAAAAACTTTTAAGGGAGTAATACAGCAGTTGTTGGTATATTTGGTTAATATCCACATGCTTTATGAATAGTAGGTGTTGAATATATATTTGAGCTGATGAGAGAAGGTAATCTCAAGTACATTATAATATATTGATCAAGGCATTTTCTTTCAATTTTAAATCATGGACTTTTAAAGGTATTGAATGAGCACTATTTTTAAAAAAAATTGTTATGTTATTTAAAAACATTTTAGTTTGGGCTAGGCAAATTTGCTGAGAGCAGGCTTTTTAAAGAGTCCTTTGTCAATGTGTTTCACATAGTTCCATATAAAATTAGATCCTCCAAGTGTGTGATAACATCAAAGACATGCCTAAAGGGTACTTCATTTTTTTTTTAAGGTGGGGGATCCACTTGGAGAAACCAGTATAAGAGGCTATTTGAAAGACATCAAACATGGACTTGTCCGGACTTTACAGGTTTTGAAGTATATATAGGAATCAAAATTGACTCATTACTTTTAAACCTTAACATCAGTTGAAAAAGAAAATGTTATAAATGGTAGTATTTGAGATACATAATTTTTATGTAGGTGTCCAAGAAAGTCTACCCATGGTGACTTAGATCCATCTGAATACCCTGATATGTGTATCTCGAGCTTTTTTCTCATTTGACCAAAACATAATACACTGATAGCAAAAACATATAAGACAGTATGTCCACTGATCACAAGAATATAATAAGCTACATGCATTACTTTTAAAACTAGGAAGTAATAAAGTCTTTTAGCTTCTATTGAAGAAAAGCAATATGCTAACCAGATTTTTATTTTGGAAAATTCTAGAGACATTTGTGACTGAGTTTTTTTTATCTTTTATTTTTAGGGTAATAGTATCCTTTCATAATTGTTCATTCTAAGTCTTAGTTCCTTCCGTGACAAATGTTGGTAGTGTCAGGGTTAAACACAAATTCTTGTTGGTAATATATAGTCTTTATGCTTTGAATTAAGAATTAACAAGTTTTAATAAAATTTAATAGAAATTTTAGAATTCTTTAAATTTTAAAAGTTTTAATGAAGGGTTCATTTGGGTACTTTTTTTTTTTTTTTTTTTTTGCCTTTTTAAGTTTTTTAATATCAGGTTTATTATTTAAAAGCACAGGTAACAAATGGAATTTAGATTCTTTTTCAGAGTGCCACCATTTTAAATTAACAAATGGTCCCTTGTCCATGGCAGGTTCTGCCATCAGTGTCTCATCTAATAATTTTTTTATATCTGCTAAATATGGTTGTCAGTTTCATAGAAAACCAGGCAGATTTGGGGGACAAAATTGGAACCCTTTTGAAGAAATGAGAAGGCATGGAGGTACTAATATGACAAAATATTTCTTGATTCAGTTTTGGATTGCTTCTTTTATTTTCTTAGATGTTTCCTCAAAAATTCCAGAAAGGTTTTTGGATAACACTCTTATTAAGACTACACAAATTAACAATGAAGGGAATTGCATGTAATGTTGGTCCATAACATCAATGTCCTTCTCCTTATTAAGAATACTATCGCCCTGGCTGGTGTGGCTTAGTGGGTTGGGTTGCAGGTTTGCTCCCTGCCCCTAGAGGAGGCAACCAGTTGATGTGACTCCCTCACATTGATGTTTTTCTCTCTCTCCCTTCCTTCCTCCCTCCTTCCCTTCCGGAAAAGCAATGGAAAAATATCCTCTGGTGAGGATTAACAACAACAAAAAGAATACTATCAGTAACTCTCACATGTTCTTTTTTCATTTGCATCAACATCCATAAATTCAATAAAATCCACAAAAATTTATTTACCCATTTTGAGATAATTAAATCTTAAGAGGAAACTAAGCACACCTTAAATATGGCTGTATCTCATAAAGACAAGAATTTTTACTTTGGAGTTGAAATAATTTATTAGGCAATTACAGAAATATCAGTAGTAGTATTTTTGGTAGAAGTTAATTACTTGGGCTGTATATATAAAGCCACTATTTGTCAAGAAAGCTGTTATTACACTTATAATTTATAATTCAAAATCATAAATAACTTGTTTAACAGTACATGCATTATATGTGGTCTGTTATGGATAGAGAACTAAAATAAGTAAAATTCACAGCAGTGATTTTTATTTGGATTTCTTTCCTCATTTCTGAATTCTTAAATTTGTTTCATGTGTTATAACTGTACAAATGGGCTCTTAGTTTTCATTTCCTCCAAAATTCACATCCAGGTGGGTGTAGGGTTCATTGTAGCACAGCGCTTGGTCTTTTGAGCGCTCTTCCTCAGTAGGCGTCTCGGGTTGCCAGTGTTACAGTCCCAGATACGTTGCTGAACAGTCACTGCCTGTTCATACAGGAGCTGCATTGTTGTGCAGCCTCATTCCTTCCGACGGGCGTGGAGCGGGATTAAAGCACACTTTATAGGGGTTCTAATTGTAGGTGCCTAATTGACTTGATGAATAGCAAATGCTAAAATTTAAACACACACATACCCATGCACACATAAACCTGTTTCAGAGCCGATCTACGTGACAGAACAAATGTCTCGCAGGTGTTGAATGCTTGCAAGATAAAAGAGTCGTCTTTCCATATTTCCCAAGAATTTTCCTTTGAAGTTTATGTGGATTTTCTGTCTTATTGTTTCTTATTTTAAAATGGTTCATGGCAAGAATCCATTTTATCTTTGGGTGCACTTTTCACTTCTAAAGGCAGACCCTGAGTTGTAGTAGTCATCCAAAGTTTTTTTAAAAAAGGAAATTTGTCAAAAAGGAAATTTTCACACAGTTTGGGAAGAGAAGAAGAGAATTAAAAACTAGTCTTAGACCTTGTAGGGCCACATGTCCTTAATTCTTCAAGAATGATTTGATGTTTTACTAAGTACTTTCAAGGTCTCAAGAGTTTTTCATCATTACCTGAAAAAAGGAAGCGTCTCAAGCTAGGAACTTGACAGATAGATGGAAAAGATTTTTTTTTTAAATAAAAAATAGTAATCACATGATCACACCAGTTTTTATTTTTAATATTCTTAAAAAAAGCTTTTCCTTTATCGTATATTTTAACAGTGTTCCAACTCTCTCAGGGCAATTATTTTTTCGTAATTTTTTTTAGCTTTTTATAGATTTACTTGTAATTGTAAAAAAACAATACAAAGAGATAGCTTAACCTTTTACCCAGTCTCCCCCAATGGTAGCATTTTGTATAACTATAGTATAATATCACAGCCAAGAAATTGACATTGATATAATCTGTCAGCCTTATTCAGATTCCATCAATTTTACATGCACTTAAGTGTGTGTGTGTGTGTCTGTGTGTGTATTTAGTTCTGTGCAATTTAATCACATGTAAATAGATTCCTACGACTACCCTTATGCCACCCTCTTAAATCCCCAGCCACCTTCCTACCACACTTCCAATTTCTGGCCACCATAATCTGTTCTTCATCTCTACCATTTTGTCATTTTAAGAATGTCGTGTAAGTGCAATAACATAGGATATACCCTTTGAGGTGGGCTTTCATTTATTTTTTACTCACCATAATTGTGATCCATCCAAGTCTTTGCATATATAAATACTTCATTCCTTTTTATTGCTGAGTAGTACAAGGGGTTTTTTGTGTGTGTATTTTTTGTTTGTTTTTTAAATACATCTTTATTGATTTCAGAGAGAAGGAGGGAGAGAGAGAGAGAAACATCAATGATGAGAGACTCATTGATCAGCTGCCTCCTGCACGCCTCTGACTGGGAATCGAGCCCGCAACCCAGGCATGTGCCCCGACCAGGAATCAAACCTCGATCTCCTGGATTCTAGGTCTACGCTCAACCACTGAGCCACGCCTGGCCAGGCTGTTTTTGTTTTTTTAAACAACTCACACAGCAAGGACATTTGGGATATTTCTGGTGTTTGGTTATCATGACTGAAGTTGCTGTGAACATTTGACTATAAGTTTATTCATAAGATTTTTTTACTGTTTTATTCATCGCATTTTATTTATTTAAATTATAGGGCATAGAAATAAGGATAAAATGTATCATAGTAGTTGAATATTTCCTAGAGGTGAAATTTGAGACATAGGGCAAAAGTGTAATGCCAAAAAAATTATCTGGGGCCTCCATTTTTTCATAATATCTGAGTTTCCTGGCATTAAATCATTACCACTTGGGCAATTGGAAGAGGTGACTTCCCTATCAGTATCTATGTGACTTTTAACTGCATCCCTAGCCAGCACCATGGAAGGGGAGATGGTGGGGAAATATATATTTATTTTTAAAACTCTTATTTGTCTTAAATTATGTTGTTCAAAAGATTGTCCTAAATTAAACAGATAATGAAAAACCTTGTTCTTAAGACATGACAAATTCATTAATGCTTCTATACACATTATATGGAAAACTTCTCTAAACATATAACATTAGAATCCATAAACCACCAAAGACAGATAATAAATTTTTGAATTTTTTTAGAAATTAGTTAGCTAATAACTACTTATTGGGAACTAACTCTGCCCCAAGTAAAATAAATTCCTGAGTAGAGACAGAATTTTTAAACTTCCTAAGCATTATTTTTAAAAGTAAATAAAATATCCACAGTTGGCAAAGTATAGAATAGTAAAAAGATTGATTTAGGTATCAGAGAAAGTATACACAGAAGCTTTTCCCCAACCTTTATGATAATCACATTGCAGAAAGTAGCATAGAGAAACCAAGCAGTTTAGTGTTGCTGAATAGAATTAATATTTTTATTTAATGATTTTAATAGCTGTATATTATTCCATCAAGTGGTTATACCATATTTTACTTAAACATGTTCCTATTTTCAGCAGTTTATATTGCTATAAATTGTTTACTATTCTTTATGACGAGTTTCTCTATTGTTTGGATTATATTCTTAGGTTAGAATCCAAGATGTAAGATATTGATTTTTTTTTAAAAAAAAGTCCTGTTACATATTGTTAAATTGCTTTCCAAAAGAGTTGTGTCAATTTATAATATCTCCACCAAAGTGTGGGAGTATGGTTTTATGACACTTTTATCAACATTGGGTATTATAATTTTGCTAAGTAATTTCTTTTGGTTTGGATTTATATTTAGTTGCTAGTGATGTTGGATATATTTTCATGTTTGTTAAGTGGCTGTTTTTCTCCATTTAATTAATTGTTTCTGAAAACTTGAAATGTCACTCTTATTTTGTCCTTGCAATTTCAGTGCCTATCAGCCTGCTTTCACAGTAACTACCCAATTTCCATAGGCAGTGGTCTTATGCTTTATGTCATATTCAGTTAAGATTAAAAATACATATAACATCTTTTTTTTTAATATGTCTTTATTGATTTCAGAGAGAGGAAGGGAGAGGGGGAGAGAGAGATAGAAACATCAGTGATGAGAGACTTGTCATTGATCGGTTGCCTCCTGCTTGCCCCCAACTGGGGATCGAGCCTGCATCCCGGGCATGTGCCCTGACTGGGAATCAAGTCACGATTTCCTGGATCCTAGGTTGATGTTCAGCCGCTGAGCCACGCCCAGCCGGGCACATATAGCATATCTTGAGATAAAAATACTAATGCCCTTTGTTAAGTATTTTCTGTAAACAGTTTTGCTTCTGTCCAGAACTTCCTGCCACGATCTATTTCAATCCTAGAAGACTTGAGCCTACATAAGCACTATTGCTGTTAGCAATACACAGGCTATGTCAGAACATATACCTTCATTTATACTGAACTTCTAATTATATACTTGCTCCTGCTATTAAAAAACAAATAACTCACTTTAGGTGGAGAAAATTTCATTCTAGTTGGCCATCATATAGTAGATTAAAAGCAATAATGTCACAGATAATACTTTTGTGATCTCAGGGTATAAGTAAGGTAAATAACTCTCTTCAAATTAATGGGACCTGGCTCATTCAGAGGCTAGTCTCCAGTGTAGCATTAGACTTAAAGAAATTTAGATTAACTGCTTTGCAAATGATAAAATGTATAAATAAAACACTATATTTTTTTCCATTTTATTTTTCAGGTTTACAAGTAAAAGTAACCAAACTGAAAAAGGAACGAATTTTGTAAGTATCAATATATAATACGTCTTATTTATAAAGTAATTGATACTGGTGTCCTCTTTGACCCCAATGTCTTATTTATAAGGAAATTAGCTTTGCTTAGTGTTGCTAGTTGACAGGGAGTCTTTCAAACTTCTAAAGTAAAAAGAATGACTTAATTTTGAGTATAGTCTAAGTTAATATTTTCATATATTTACATTTTAATATAATTTTGATATATCTTTTTCCATAAAGTATTTATTAGGATGGGAAATGGTCTGTAAACTCATTTTAATCTGTCAACAGCATTCTTTTCTCAACTATGATTAACACCTGGAATTTAAGATACTGCAAGAAATGGGGGGACAGAATAGTTCTGGGATTTCTAAGCTCATATAAGAAATGGGAACTAAATATTCTAGACCTCCTTTAATTCATTTAAAATTACCAGTGGCTCTGAATTGTTTTGGTTGTTAAGCCCAGAATCAGATCTGATTAAGTCAGGAGAAGATTTTTACTCATGGTTCTTTAGAGCTTCCACATTCAGGAATCTGAAACAGAGCACATAGTAGAATATTATTACTAATAACAAAAATTAATGTCATTGTGACTAATATCACATTCACTTTATGGTATATACAAATGGATCTCAGTTAACTTCATATTCCTAAAGCTTCCAAGGCTGTAGTCAAAAGCTAGAGTTCACTGAGCACTCATCAAACGCACCTAGCTGTTTTCTCCAATCTGAAAATGAAAATTGCAGTTTTTATATACACTTAGAAAGTCATGTTGGAAGATGACTTAGAATCAGAAATATAAAATCATAAATTTTTAAAACAGGTTTTGTGAAGGACTCTGACCTTTTTTCTTTTTCTCTTTTTATCCTTTGCTTTGTAGACATTTATTTTTTATTTATGTATAGTTGATATATAGTCATATATTGGTTATATTAGTTTCAGGTGTACAATACAGTGATTTGATATTTTTATAGCTTACAATGTGATCACCCCACTAATTCTAGTAATCACCTGTCACCACATAAATTTATCACAATATTATTGACTATATTCCCCTTTCTCTTTTCACCCATCCCTCTACCTCCTCCCTTTGGCCTCTGTTTTCTCTGACCTTTTTTGATACCAAAAGTGTAGAGTTTCAAGTCTGACTAGTAGTTAGACAATGAGCTCTTTATATTGTACCTTGTTTCAGTGTTGAAGTTAATGATCTTGTAAATGCTGGATTAACAACTATTGATTAGAATGACATATTTTAGAATCACAATGTTGGTTACTTGTAAAAAGCAATATAGGCAAACCCAGAAATCTTTGGTGCTATTTGATTATACATTTTAAGCTATGTTCACTAAATTTTTTAAAGGAATTTAGTTTTATTAAAATGATCCTTCATATAGGCCTAGTAATTTTATGTTCTAAAATTTGCTTTTTTAAATGATAGATATATATCTGTAAAATAATAATTCCTCTTACCTAGAATCAGAATCATTTCCCTGCAGATTGAATGATTAGACATAATTACAAATAATCTAGATTTGCTTATGATAAATGCACTTTTTATAACTGAGACTTTTTATACAAAATGTATTTCTCCACATCTCTAACCAACCAACCACATGAAAAACCTTCTTAAATTTGTAAATGACTATTGAGTATTATTTTCTTAAAAATCACTATAACATGTCTGAATTTTAAAGAGTGGAAACACGGCTGGTTATTCAGTATCTCATAATCCTTACTTCATAATATAGTTTACAGTCATTTGATCCTCTTAGCAAATAATATATATTGTAATTAATCTGTACCTGTGTACCGCAGGTAGCTTGGGGTTATACATTTAGGAAGCACAGGTAACTAAATTCCCTGAGTAATCAGAGAATTAAAGGGATGCTTTATCTTATATTAAGTTAGATCTTTGCATTATTTGACCAGGAACTTGGGTTTGCCTATATTACCATAATCTCCCTTTCCTAGTACATTTTTTAATAGTCAGGGGCAATAACAGGATGTCTTATCTCCATATTGTTGTAGTAGCTGTATTTGTAAGATATTAGTCCTTAGGGATTCCTACCTGGAAGAAGCAGTTAGAAAAGTAATCAATAACTATACTACATTTGTCCATTACTGAATTGTTTCAGAACTGTGGTGTATGGTTTTTGTTTGTTTTTGTTGATCCTCACCTGAGGATATTTTTTCCATTGCTTTTCAGATAGAGAGTAGAAGGGGGCAGGGAGAGAAACATAGATGTGAGACACATTGATTGGTTGCTTCCCAAACTTGCCCCGAACCAGGGGTGGGGAGTGAACCCAAAACCCAGGTACGTGCCCTTGACCAGGAATAGAACCCATGACTGTTTGGTGTGCAGGCTGATGCTCTGACCATTGAACCACACCAGCCAGGGCCAGAACTGTGTTTTGGTGATAGTCGTCTCTGCACATGGCTAAAGCTTCTCTTTAACACAAATTACAAAATTAAACATGTAGAAATGTTGACTATTAAATATTTATTTATTCAATACTCCCAAAATAGGTCTAGTGAAAACCTGGTGCTGCTTCTAAATTAAATGTGTTTTCTAGAAGTATTATAAAAATTTTATTATTAAATGAGAAACAGCCAAATTAACAAGTTTCAGCTATCTATTGCTACCTATTATTTCCAGTTTTTTAAAATGTCTGCATATGCTACCAGAACTATATTTGTTGTATAACAGGAGGCTGTCACTCTTAGATGAATTGTTTTTTTATTCAATATCAACTATTTAACCAATATTTAAGAAGTATCCCTGTATATTAGGTATCTGACATTATGACTTTGAGCTGTTTTACTTGGAGTTGTTGACTCATCTGTTTAGCTGCCAGTAATATTACATTCTACATTTTAGCCTTTTTGACATAATCATCTGGACATCTGCTTTTTGTGGCAGACTGGTTTGTCATCATTTGATATTTTAGAACCTTGAGGGGGCTCAGGGTTGGGGGAAGATGTTTGAGCCTCAGTATTAAATTTTTAATGTGTTTTCTCAGACTTAAAATATATGCATACTTGTCCTGGCTGGGTGACTCAGTTGATTGGAGCATTGTTCCATACACCAAAAGGTTGTGGGTTCAATTCCTGGTCAGGGCACATACCTAGGTTGCAGGTTTGATCACGTTCTGGAAGAGTTCAGGAGGCAGCCGATCGATCTATCCTTCTCACATTGATGTTTCTCTCTCTTTCTTTCACTCTCTCCGCCCCCTACCCCTTCCTCTCTTCCTCTCGAAGATTGATAAACGTGAAAATATATGCATACTTTATATAATGTGATTTATGTGATTCGGGTTGGATCCCCATTTGGGGCGCATGAGGGAGGCAACTGACCGATGTTTCTCTCTCTCTCTCTGTCTTCCCCCGTTCCCTCTCTCTAAAATCAATTTTAAAAAATCATAATGATAATCAACTTAAATAGAACTTACTATATACCAGCACTGTTCTGCATGCTACATATACATTAGTACTTATTCCTTGCAAATGCCTTATGTGGTAGATATTAATGTATCCACATTTTTTGAGGCACAGAGTGTGTAGGTTACTTGCACCAGGTCACGCAGCTGGTAAATGACAGAGCTTAGATTCAAACCTAGGGTTCGTGTACTTCCACCCCACTGTTAGCCCTGGCTTAAAAATAATACCAGGTAGAAGTTTTAGCAACACAGAAATTAATAAAATAGAAAGTATACATCCCCCATAACAGGAATAGAGATGAAACGAGTAGAGTAGAGATATCTGTTAATTACATTGACAAATGTAGACAAAATAGTAAAAAACAGTACGTTTACATTTTATTGGGAGCTTTGACAATGTTGAGTCAGTGTTGGCATCACAATCCACTCCTTTATCAGTGTTCCATCATTGTATAATGAATGCCTGGTACTTAGGCATAATATATCTGTAGTACAAATTCTAGTATAATTTGAATTCTAATTAACAGGATATTCAAACCTCACCTTTTAAGTTATTTGTTTTGGTACAGCAAATTCATGATATCTGTAAGTAGTGAGACAATGCTTTGGAGTTCTTATGACAGAATTTTCCTGTTAAAATATTTTTCCTTAAAAAAACAACAACTTATTTCTTGACTTTTAGAGATGCACAAAGACTTGAAGAATTCTTCACCAAAAATCAACAGCTGAGAGAGCAACAGAAAGTCCTTCATGAAACCATTAAAGTTTTAGAAGATCGGTGAGTGTGTTTCTTGGGTCTTTTTGAGTCAGAGGTGATTTTTCCCTTTAAGAGAAAGTACATTGGTTTTAATTTGTGATCAACTCTGGGACCGAAAGTGGTCTTTTTTCCCAACCATATGTCAACTTTGGATGAAATTAAGGACATACCCTTGCACGCTTGTTGTTTTTACCCTTTTACATCAATTTACCCTTTAAATGGTGTTTCTTTATCTGGTATTTGATGTAGAATGAGCTTAACAGTAGCAGTGTTCTAATTCAAAAATATTTGCTGCTTTTAATTCCATTTTACTTCTGAGTAGGTGAGAACTACTTCACAATTCTATTCCTGTTTTCTTATTTCTGCCATTCTCTTTTCTTTTCTGCACATTCTTCACTTCCAGGCAGTCTAGGGATTCTTCTTTCTGAATATTCCCGAGATAATGCCTGTCACTTACTTCACCTCCATATACAAAACTTTTTCACTCCTATGAGATTAACACCCTACATTAGAAAAGGCTTCCATTTTGCTGCATTCTTTTGTGTGAACTGTAAGTGCTATTTAGGACCTTGAACTTCCTATAATAAATAATGTTACTTTATAGTTGATATTTTTCCTTTATTACTATTTTCGTTTATGTTACAGAAGGTCTGGTGGTTTGAATTTGCTCATGTTCCTTTAGTGGTGGAATCTAATGTTCTGCTCGTATGCAAACTGAAGTTGAGTACTCTTCTTCTATCACTACTGTCTTAGTAGATGTGCATTCACTTGAATAGGCAGCCCGTAGAGGAATAAAGCTCCATGTGCTTTGGAATGAATCATAGATGTGAACTTGAATTTCAGCTTCACACTGTGTCCTTAATTACTATTATTTACTCAATAACAGTGAATAGTTAAGTCTTTACTATGTTCTAAGTGTTGCTCTAGGGACTAGGAATAATACTATGCCTAATATATCATGGAACTGATATTTAATTTTCAAAGGTTGGGAGTAAGTCATACAAATAAGATTTCAGATTTTAAGTGCTATGAAAAAAATAAAACTGAATGATGAAATTGAGTAACCACTGGCATTGGGAAATGAAGGGGTACTGATGGATGTCAGGGATGGCCTTTCTGAGAAGGTGCCATTTGCACTGAGACCAGAATTACACAAAAAAGGGCCAGTTATTTGAAGAATTAGAGAATAAAAAGAGGACAGATGCAAAAGCCTAAGGTGCAAATCCGTTTTGAAATATTTGAGGAACAGAAAGTCCACTGTGGTTCTAACTTAGTGCATAAGAGGATGAGTGACAGGAGATAAGATTGGTAAGGTGGGAAATACCTAGGTTATTTTGGGATATAAGCAAAAAAACTTGACTTTTAATTGCTATGGGAAGCCATTGGAAGGTTTAAAATAGGTCCTGGCCAGGTAGCTCCGTCATATGTTCCTGGCTTTTCTCCTACTCTCTTAATTTCTCTTCTGTCATCTCTGCCACTCCACCGCTTACCACAAGCAGTGAGGTTCTTCCCTCACTGTAATAGTGGTAGTAATGGCAAGAGATTAGGAATTCTTTCTGTTTAGTGATTCCTACATAAAGAAAATTTTAAGTTTGGCTTTAACTTAATATGTTAGTCTGAATTCTCTGAGAAGCAAACATTCAAAAGATCTTGGGGGAAATGACTGTAGGGAAAAGGAAGAGGGAGCTGGAAGAGCTTTGAGATCTCCATGCATCTAACCCTTTTGAAGAATTGAGGGGAAAAGGAAGATCTTAGACTGAATTAGAATTTTAAGAAAGCAATTGGGAGTAGTGGGGAGTGGCCAGTGGGGAATTCTGGAGCACTAGTATACCTGCTCCACTCATTCATTGGCTGGCGTCTGACTCTGGAATGTCTGCTTTGTTCACCTGTATGAAAAGGTAAAGGATTTCAGAGCACAGCAGCTGGAGCCAGTGATTTTACTTCCCACAGAAGATTTATTTTTGTAACTACCACTCTCAAGGAATGATTGTATTTCTTTCCAGCATACTTCCTGTTTGTTTGTTTTATTTTACTTTATTTTTTTAATTATTTTTGCTGAAATGTTGTGTCCCAAATAAGATACACCATTTTTTTGTTTGTTTTTGTTTTTTTTAATTTTAGAGGACGTTTATTTAAAGCTGAGGACAACAAAACAAGGAAGGGCTGGGAAAATGAGTCTAGGTTGGTCTGCTTTGGCTCACTAAGAAGTCAGAGGAAAGGGGGCCTTGGGAACAGGCTCAGGGGATTTGCCCAGGATGAACTGCCACTGCCCATTGCTGTCCTGGTTGCAAGCCTTATGGGGTCCCTTAAGGTTTAGGAGATGCATGCCTGTGGGGAAAGAGGTGGGGGAAGGTACAGGCTCTCTCCTGGGGGAGAGAGTACACTGATGCACCATTTTTAAAAAATTGTTTATTTATTGATTTTGGGGAAGGGAGAGAGAGAGAGAAAAACACATCATTTGTTGTTCCACTTATTTATGCATTCATTGGTTGATTCTTTTTTTTCTTTTTTTCAAGAATAGTTTATTGATTTTGATTTTTAGAAAGAGAGGAAGGGAGAAGAGAGAGAAACATCAGTGCGAGAGCATAACATTGATGGTGGCTGCCTCCTGCACACCCCTTACCGAGGATCAAACCTGCAATCTGGGCATGAGCCCTGACTGAGAATTGAACCAGCAACCTTTTGATACACAGGATGCCGTCCCAACCACCTGAGCCACACCGGCCAGGGCCAGTGATTGATTCTTGTACTTGCCCTGACCTGGCATTGAACATGCAGCCTTGGCATATTGGGACCATGCTTTAACCATCTGAGCTACCTGGCCAGGACTTATTTTATTTATTTATTTTCCCCAGTGCACTTCCTGTTTAGTTGGTCATTAGCAAGTTTAGGGCCCAAAGTTAATACCCTGAAAAAAAAAATTTTCACAAGATAAAGTTTTTATTATGTTTTGTTTAAATTAGCTTGATAAAAATCAGCTTTCCATTTCACCTCCAAGATACAGTGTTCTTCCTCTTAGCCCTTGAATACATTCCTTTCTAGTGTCTTCTGATCATTTCCTCACTTTATGATTTTCAGTTTGAGTTTCCAGTTCTGATATTCTTTGTCTTTTGTGTTTCCCTTCATTTCTTCTTCAGTCTCATTCTGAGAAAAAATGTCAGTGGATGAATGCCCCCACCCTTCCCGTTGAAGTATTTTCTAAATTACTCTCTTTTATTCAGTTAGTATATTTAATTGTGCAAATTATCTTTTGGTAGAGTTTCTGAATTGGCAAATATGTGGAGATGTGAGGGAAGCAGTGTACCTGGGGAGGGGAAAAATACATACGTGTATGTGTGTGTGTATATCTTTTATTTTGTAGTTTCTTTTCTTTTTTAAAAAATTTTATTTATTGATTTGAGAAAGAGGAAGAGAGAAACATTGATTTGTTGTTCCATTTATTTATGCATTCATTAGTTGATTCTTGTATGTACCCTGACCAGGATCAAACCCTCAACCTTGTCTTATTGTGATGGTGCTCTAACCAGCTGAGCTACCCTGCTAGGGCTATTCTGCAGTTTTTTAAAACTAGACTCTTTTCCATTTTTGATCTATGGTCACTAATTTCATGTGGATATCCTGCTTCTCTGTTGTTTCTTTTTTTCTTTTTTTAAAAAATATTATAGATGGCCCTTTTTCTCCCCAATGACCCATTCCACCCCATCCCCTCCCCCTCCCCAGGCCCCCTCCCCCTCCACCCACCCGCCCTCCTCCATCCCTCTGACATTCGTCAGTCTGATCTATTCTTCCATGTCATTGAATCTCTGTTGTTTCTTATCCTAAATGTTCTCTTGCCTTTCATTCCCTTCACCTTTAGGTCCTTAGGTAGGTGGGCCTGTAATTCACTATATGGTATTAATTTGGAGGTGGGAGTAGAGTTGGGGCAAGGAGTGTGGCTCATTTCTTTATACATATACTTTTTCTCTCCTTCAGATACAAATCTGAAATTTCCTTTTGGATGTACTTTAAGATTTATCCCTTGTTTCATGAAGCCTCATATAATTAAACCAAGAGTGACTTAGATCTGACCATTATTGTTTTGTGGAGGAGCTGATATGTATTGAGGGCCCACTTTGGACCCAGGCATTCAGCACTTAATCTTCACATTGATGCTATAAGATAGATGGTAAATCCATTTTACATGTGAGGAAACTGAGCTGGGAATATAAGTAGGTTAAATTTGATGCTCCACTCCCCCCCATTTCTACCTTTTCATGATTCCTTGTCAGAATGTTGTCCTAATTTTATAAATGCTGTGTAAATGAATTATACTTTAACTGGTTATCTCAAAGTATTTGTGCTTGACCTAAAGTTAGCAAGACACATACTCTGAAATAGTCTTCACCTTTGCCTATTATCTAGTCTGCTTTCACCAATGCCTATTATCTAGTCTGCTTTCTAGGAAGTTTTTTTGGTGGTTGTTCGTTAAATACTACTAACAGAATACTGCCTTTATTTATTTTTTAATTTAACTGTATTGTTGAAAATATTACAGATGTCCCCTTTTTTTCCCATTAACCCCTTCCACCCCCCCAACCCACTCCCCACCCTAGACTTTCACCACACCATTGTCTCTGTCCATGGGTTATGTATATATGCATATAAATTCTTTGATTAATCTCTCCCCACCCACCCCCACCTTCCCTCTGAGGTTCTTTAAATGTCTTTATAGGTAACATTTGGTAAAATTCTGCCTTATATAAAACTGCATTTTAGTTTTATACTATATATAAGAATGATGTCTAGAGTAAGCTTTATAAATCTATAAAAATTAATGTTTTTCTGAGACCTTTAAAAAGTAACACGTATTTTGTTAAAATTTCTATAGTAATTCTAAAACTTGCCATCTACTCTTCATAAGATGAAGTGATTCTTACGCTAATGTTGTAAAAACATTGTGAGATGTTTAGATGAAAGGAATTACCCAATAAAGGCAAATTAGATAATAAAATGTTCTAATTTTATGTGGCTCATTTATGTTGTACTGCTACTGTTACTACATTTACAAACTTCCCTTTAAGGAACAAAAGTATTTCACTGAATCTAAGACGCAGTCACTGTGCTGGATAAGTAGTTAGAATGCATTTTCTAAAAAAAAAAAAATCTGAACAAAGCAGTTAAACCATAGTTGTTCAGTAGATGTTAATATTTTTAAAAGCATTTTTGGCAGTCATAGGAAACCCCTATTTCAGCTGTCGTTAAAAGGGAGTACACCTTCCTTTCCATGTCCCCATCCCCCATGTAATATATGTATTTTCCTCTGCCCTTAAGCACTCGCACGTAATTAGTAAAAGCTATTTGTAATTTTTTTTTTACATAATAGTGCATTATGAATTTTTACTAACATGTTTTTTTTTAAATGCTGAAGAGAGCAAAGTATGAGATGACGTCTTTAAAAACTTTGAGTTCCTTAATCTTTAGTATTAATTCAACTAAAAATGTTGTTTGAGCACTCAGTGTTATAATCTGTGCTAAGCAAAGCAAATGCAAGCTTGCTTAAGATATAATTCTGCCCCTTAGTACTGTACTGGGGTTCATTTTTTTGGCTATAATAAATTAAAACAAGGTTAGTTTCTTCAATAAATAAGTTCCCTTGAGTAGAGTTTAAAATTAACAGATTTTTACAGAATTTCATTCAGAATTGCAGTCTGTAGAAAGTAATGTTGTAACATGATTTCAGCCTATCTGAGAATTTGTTAAAGGTATGAATATATCATTAAACTAGTTAATTTTTTCTGTTTTCCAAGTCATTTCTTTAGATCTTCATAAAGAATAAAAATCTTGGGGTTCACATATAAAAAAATATCTTTTAGTAGAAAATATTTTGCTTTTTCCTTTAAATTTCAGCTTTATTGAGGTATAATTGACAAATAAAATTATAAAATAAAGTGTACATCTTAGTGATTTGATAGACATATACATTGTGAAAGAATTCCCACCCTTTGGGTTAACACATCCATCACCTCACTTACTTACTTACTTACTTACTTACTTACATTTTTATGAGAACATTTAAGTTCTATTCTAAAAATATTTTGTTTCTGTTTCGTAGATTAAGAGCAGGATTATGTGATCGCTGTGCAGTAACTGAAGAACATATGCGAAAAAAACAGCAAGAATTTGAAAATATCCGGCAGCAGAATCTTAAACTTATCACAGAGCTTAGTGAGTTTCCTTTTTCATTTATTAAGTTTTTAAAGCATAATATACTATTGTTAAAACCTATTAGTAAATTGGTTGCAAAAGGATTGCTTACATATATTTTTCCTTATTTAGGCAAAAGATCAATTGTCCTTTCCCTTTGTGTAGATTTAATCTGATTATTTTAGTAAGAAATACTTACCAGAAGGTTGTGCACATACTGTCCACATTGGCCTTAAAGTCTCACCAGCTATAAGACAAGAAGCAGATTTCCTACAGATAGGTCCATATTTCCTTTTTTGGTTTTATCTTTATTTTGTGTAATTTGACTATTTAGTAAAGTTAAATACAAAGCAGACAATTTAGTGTTCTACAAAGGTGTATACTTCTTTTTTTTTCATGACATACTATTACAAGTATACCATTTTCAGTTAGGCTCCTTACCCATTTAATGTAAAGTTTTTTTCATTTTCATTCTTAGCCTTTTTCTTTTAACCTTTTTCTCTTCTGCTACCTCCCTTAACCTTTTCTTTTACCTATTTTTATACTCTCCCAGTCACCCTTACCAGGATTCCTTATAAGCAACTTACAGTCCACATGTCCAAAATCTAATTAATCTTCTTTTCCAACCTAATTCCATCTCCTGACTGTATTTTTTTTTTAATTATATTGCTAGACTATTTGAATATATGCTCATTATTTTTAAAAGAGATAGAAAGTGCATAGTAGTTACTACTAACAATCTGTTAAATATCTTTCCAGGTCCAGGTTTGTCTGTCTTTCTCTGTTTTTTTAAATTTTAATGGGAGCATACCATAGTTTTTGTTCTGACATGTTGCTGTATTTTATACGATGGCTTAGAAGACTTTACATGCTAGTATATTTATGTCTATAGATTCTGTGATTTGTATGTGTGAATATATGCATGTGTTTATTTAGGAATAAAAGAATATTACTGAGTAGAAATTAACATTTTATTATATCTCAATAAACATAGTTGAGATCCACCATTATATTATCATTAGTAATAGAGATAATCTCCAGTAATGTCTGTATATCTAATAGGCAGATTTCAAGTAACTTTATCTGTCTGAAAATAGCTAGAAACTTCAAATAAGTGAAAAACCTAAGTTTAGGGATTAGGACAATGATGTTTTTCACAGCTGCATTGTATTTCACAATGTAGATATGTCATTTATTTAGCCATTCTTATATTGATGGACAGCTCAAGGGCTTAATGTTTATGAATTTCTGGTGCTCAATTATTTTGTTTGTTTGAAAATGTCATTTCCCTACAGCTTCTTCAGCTTTGGAGAAATGTAGTAATTGATAATAAGAACGATACCTTTTGCCTGGCCGGGCATCACTCAGCAGTTGAGCATAGGACTAGGATCCAGGAGATCAGGGTTCAATTCCTGGTCAGGGTACATGCCCAGGTTACGGGCTCAATCCCCAGCAGGGGGCGTGCAGGAGGCAGCCGATCAATGACTCTCTCATCATTGATGTTTCTATCTCTCTCTCTCCCTCTTCCTTCCCCTCTCTGAAATCAATAAAGATATATTTTTAAAAAAGAATAATACCTTTTAAAAATTAGCATCCTCCTTAATAGTCCAGGTCAACTATCTTTTCACATGATGTCCAGTTTGCATTTCTTGGGTGATTGGCTTGAATATCCTTTGCCTAATTTTCAGATGGATAAAATACTTTATAAGTTCATATTGAAAATTCAAGACTACAGATCTTTTACTAACCTTTTCTCTAAAAACATCTATATCTCCTTTCTTCCACACTGAGAATCCTGGTTCTCAGGGACACAGAAATAATAGAATTAAAATATCATTTTTTAATCTCATATTACTAGCTAGTAGTCTCAAAATAACACCACTAATTATACCACCACTATGATTACTGAAAAGTCTAGGAAACCTAATTTTACATTTAAATAAGCAACAGAAAAATCATTGAAGTCAAATTCTAAAGTTATTAAAAGAATAAAAACACTAAGTAAGGGCTTAATGTTTATGATTTTTTGGTATTTCTTATTGCTACTTTTTTCTTCCTGTCCTGCCTTTCTTTCTTTTTTGTTATCACTCTTACCTAGCTATTGAATTTTGAGGGTATTTTTTTTTTCTTATTTTAATTTGATTCTCATTCTTGGTTTGTACCACCAATTTATTGAAGGAAAATGTCTGGGTTGTGCCACTTGCTTTTGGACACACTCTGAGTGTCACAGCTTTAATTTTATCCTTTACCGTTTTTTTGTCTTGTTTTGTTTTTAAACATTTTTTTAATATTGATTTTAGAGACAGGAAGGGAGAGGGAGAGAGAGAGAAACATCAATCATCTGCCTCCTCACGCCCCCTATTGGGGATTGAGCCACACCCGGGCATATGCCCTGACTGGGAATCGAACTGGCAACCTTTTGGTACATAGGTGACACCCAGCCAACTGAGCAACACCAGCCAGGGCTTTATCGTTTATTAAAAGCTCTTATTTCTATTCTTTTTAATCAACTTATTTCTTTCAACAATAACCTGACTTGTCAATGCTTTCTTCTCACTTTGGTATATATACCTAGTAACAAATCAATCTTCCCATCATTCTTCTGTGAAAAATAACTGTTAATTTTTTAAGATAAGTTTTAGATTTCTTAGCCTGCTTTTGAAGGCTTTCTACCATTTATTATTCCCAGTCATTGAACCTTTGTTTCATTAATTCTCTGCATAGAATAGTCACCTGTCCAGTTCATTTGTTTTGTGTGATGAATTCTTTTCTGATCTTCTCAAGGGCCCAAAACAACCTTTTTCTCCTTGAAATTTTCTTTAATACTATATCTGTTCCTCTGTAATGCCCTTGTCATTTTCAGCTATATAAAAGGTGTTTATATAATAGTTTGTCTCTCATTAGACTACACTTTTCTTTAGGTCATTGTCCGTATCTTAAGGTTTTTTTAGATCTCCACAGGAGGTAGTCTAGCAACCTCACATAGATAGTCAAAAATTTTTTTACTCAGTGTAAGAAAATATGTTTAGATTTGTAAAGCACTAAATTCTAAACTAATTTTTAGAATATGATCAACTTTCTTTGGTAGAGGTTAATTGTGTTTACTGTCACTTGATCTCTTATATATATTCCTGCTAGTAAAGCACGTACTTAACCAGTGACATCATACTAAGGAATGGTAAGACTTTTGTACTGGCAACAGTGGAGATTATAGCCCAAAACTGAGTTTCTACTTTATAAATTAAATATGGGTGGATAGGAAAATTTAGTTGAGGTAGATTCAAACAGATACTACTTCAATGGGTAGGATTAGATTATTAATACCATAATTATTCATGAAACATAGAGTGTGACTAAAGAAGAAAATACGACTTAAGTGTGCTTATGTTATAAAAATTACACTGATATCCATTGTTATAGTACTTTTATAATCAGATTTATTTCAAGATAAATGACTCTCACTAAAATGGTATTTGAAATTAGTAGGACTGAGTAACCAGATGGAATGCTTTCTTGTCCTTAGTATGAATAATTAGACTCTACTCCCCAGTACATGAGGTACTCTTTTTTGCCCACAAGCATTACATAAAATTAACAGTCAATCATTTACATGGAACTGGCACAATATGAGATATAATCACTACCTAGTAACAAATTAGTTTCACATGGCAACATTAACCCTGACTAACATTTTGACTTAGAATTAGAAATCCTAATTCTCTATAATTGTTGAAATTCTTGAAAAAGCCTGACATACATGTTAATAGAGTTATAATATGTGCCTTCGTTTTCACATTATTTTTAAGTGAATGAAAAGAATACTCTACAGGAAGAAAATAAAAAGCTTTCTGAACAGCTGCAGCAGAAAATTGAGTAAGTATTTTTTTCTTAAATTGCCATAGAAAATTGAATATTTTCCCCCAGTTTTTCTTTCTTCATTTTATTTAGCTATACAAGCTAAATAAAAAACATGTTAAGAGTTGCAGATTTCATTTTTAAAAATTATTAAGTGCTCTGCAATAAAATACATAGAAAATCAGTATATTTTTGTTCATGCTTTGGGAGTATACATATGAAAAGTGTATGCATCTCTTAGATTAGTGTGCGAGTATATAGAAAAAGTATCTGAACATTTTAATTTAAAGAGTTTTAACTTTAATGATTATTATAAATAATACATTATTAAAATGCTTATATTTCAAATAAATAATTGAGTTTTGTTACCTGTCCTAAAAGCATCACAAAAGCAAACTGAATAAATATTTTCTCTTACACATTTTTCAAGCTGCAAAAACTTTCTCTCTCTGATCCTCTCTCCTCTCCCACCATTTCTCTTAAAGAATGAAAATAACTTTTATCCTGTGTACGAGTTAATCTTCTTTGTGTTTTATGTTTATTATTTCTATTGTTCATTATGATTCCACAAGGTAGCGTTACTATCTCTACTTTATATTGAGGAAACCAGAGCTCACAAAAGTCAAGTAACTTGCCTTGGTCTCACTCCTCGTAGGTTATAACACCATCACTCTGACCCATATCTTCTGACTTAAAGGCCTCTGTTCTTTTCATTATGTGACAGTGTCTCAAAAAATAATCTATTTTAGGGAGCATAGTCTGGCTGATGCAGAGCAGAGATATGGTTACTTCATATTTTCCATTTACATAAAGCTTATATAATATTTTTTTAAGGATTAGGATTCAGGATAGTCTTAATGGTTTTGTAGGACTGTTAAAGATGCTATTACATGTGAGTAGACATCTATAACATTTTTAGTACAAACTGTGCAGGTGTAACATTATTTTGGCATCGAAGACTTATTGTCTTGTATATAAACACATCTCAAAGGTGGAATTAACATCCTTATCAATATACTTCTAGGTAGATGTCCAGTAGGATTTTGATATTCCTCCCATGTGATCAGTCCACTATATATTGGTAGCCAAAGGGAATTTTGAGGAGGGATAATAGTCAGATGAGGAAAGAAGGTGAGGGGAGCAGATTGAGGTAATCAAAGGTATATATGAAAATGTCAACACTTACTAATTTTCCTCATGCTGTATATTGAAGTGAGGCTAGAACACAGATCCACAAACTTTTATATATGATTCCAAAACCCAAAAGGTTTTTCTTTTGAAATGTTATCCACAACCTAACCTTACCTCAACTGACAGGATGCTATTTATAATTATTTATCCCACCACTTCATGTGAGCATTCAGAGGGTTTGCTTGAAAATTATCAATGTGCTTGACTACAGGATACCACCTCAGGCTCCCCTGAAAGTGTTATGTAATCATCTCTATATGCTCTATGTTACTCTTCATGTAAAATACAAATCTGAACTCTGAATCATATCTGCTTCCAAAGATTTCAGATAAGTGTTCACCTGTGTTAACATACATTATGTGGGGTTATCTAGCACAGGTAGCTTGTGATATTTTGAACACATCAACCTTGATATCTATGAATACTGAAGATAAGTAAGATAATATTTATATATTATACAGAGGTTAATACAGAATTAGGTGGTTACCTCAACAACCAAGGTGTATAAAGTTTATTGAAACCAAATAATGTCATTTTTTGGAAGAAATTTAATTCTGATTAGTTTACAATGAGTTTATTTTTAGTGTTCTCAAATTCACATATTTTTCCTGTTGAGGCTCATTGATATTTTAGAAAAGATCTAAAAGCTGAAGTTTAAATTACAGTAGAGATTAATGTAGATGAGCTCAGGGCAGGTATGTTTATTTAGGATATGCCTTAGAATAGTGTAGGAGTAATCTGTTGTATCTTTCAATTCTCTTCTGAAATTTTAGTTGCTCTCATAAGGTACTTTGTAGCTTGCTCTTCTTGAACAAATTTTCTTTTCCTTGTCAGTTTAAAAAAGAAATAGCAAGTATTATCTCATAAAGGCAACCTGGTTTCCTCTTGACTACCTTATTGTAACATTATGCTATTAGTGCCTGGAATTCCCCCGAACTTTAGAAAAAATATTTGACCTATACTTCTGCTTGTGAAATGTAGTATTCTAGCTCACCTAAGTTGGGTGAATTTTCCTGTGTGTGTGTTTTTTAAAAGTGTTTTACTGATTTTTTTTTAGAGGGAGAGGGAGAGGGATAGAGAGATAGAACCATCGATGAGACAAAAACATCAATCAGCTGCCTCCTGCACACCCCCTACTGAGGATCGAGCCTGAAACCCGCGTATGTGCCCTTCACCAGAGAGCGAACTGGTGACCTCTTGCTTCATGGGCTCAACCACTAAGCCATACAGGCCAGGCTCACCTAAGCTGGTTTTGATGTTACAGATAGATACCTTATATGGTAGGACAATTGTTTAGTGACATTATGCTGAGAAATTATTCAGTGACAGTTTGTCGTTACAAAGTTTAAATATATATATTTCAACTCTACCAGTCACAGAAAGCAGATAAGTAAGCTAGGTATTGGGGTCATGACTCTTTATTTCAGGAAATGGATGTGCTGGTTCAGTGAAAGTCAAAGTCTATATGTAAGTGTATATACTTGAAGGCTATAGGATTCATTTCATTCACTGTTCTAGATGGACAGAATTTAAAATAAAGTTTTTGTTGCATTTTGTTTTTTACTGCCCTCTACACTGCCCTCTTCTAAATTGAATTTCTTGTATGACGTCTTTAACGTAGAATTGTTTGAATACCTCTAGTATAAGTTCACTGTCTCCCAAGCCTATTCAATTTCAGTGAGATGAAATTACTAGAAAGTTCTTTCTTAGTTTGTGTAGAAACCACTCTACTTACAAGTTATATTTGTCGATTCTGATTTTTGCCTTCTGGGACCATCTGGAACAAGTTTATCCCCTCTTCTAATTGGTGGTCCTTTGTGTACAGGAAGACAACCCTCATGGCCCTCCTGAGTCTTGTCTTAGAGTAAATATCCTCTGCTCATGAACTGTTCTTAAAATTAGTCTTACTTGAATTACTCATGTAATGAGCTTATACCAGTTTTAAGAGAACAGTGTATCAGACTCACTAGTTTGTATTTTAGGGAATTCTCTTCTGTTTTCTTGAAAATCATAATATTTTAGTGAACTTGATGGCTGTAATTTTCATTAAGGTTAAATTATGTTTTAGCTGAAAGTGTGTAAGTTCTTTAGAGCAGAAGAGGAGAAAGCTGAATTCTAAACACTTTTTACAGACTTTAGGAATGAAAACCCTGTATCCTTATAGATCTTTGGGGGGAAAAACAACTAGCCCAGCTAGCATGGCTCACTGGTTGAGCGTTGACCAAGGAACCAAGAGGTTACAGTTCGATTCCTGTCTGGGCATATGACTGGGTTTCAGGTTTGGGGCTTGATCCCCAGTAGGGGGCGTGCAGGAGGCAGCCAATCGATAATATTTCTCTCTCCTCAGTGTTTCTATCTTTCTACCCCTCTCTCTTCCTCTCTCTCTAAAAATAAAAAAAACAAACAAAAAAACACACCCAACAACTAGAACTGTTTTAACAGAATTTAAGGGAGGCCTACAAATAAAGTAGACAACCAAAAAAAAAAAAGTGCTCTCGGGCCATTAGAAGGGAAAGTGAACGGAGAAAGATGACTTGCGTGCGTAATTAATTTAACCAGAAGCTGTGGTGTGGATTTACTTCCTTCAGCAAATCAGAGTAAGTAAGACCTAATGCTTAAAAGAAGAAAACTTGGTTAACACATAGAAGCTGTTTTGTTTTTCCTTTTTCTTTTTTTTTTAATGAAGGACAAAGGAGGGCAAAGTCAGCACTTGTTTACTTAGTTTGGACACCTCTAGTTAGAGCTAGTTTTCTATTGTATTTTTCTTTCTTTTGTGATCCCAGATACTTCTAGATTGGCTCTGCCAGGAAATCAATTTCTTCTCGTGACTCATTCATGTTTCAGGTTGAATTTTTATGACTAATAGGCAGGTAGACTGTGATGTAATTAGTTAAAGTGAGGTCAGATAGATTTCACACTCCATTAATTTATAAGGCTTTCTCATATGACCAGCTTACTCTGTTTTTCCAGAATAAGTCCATTGAATTTGTAGGGAGAGATTAAAAATTAGATAGTAACTCTAAATGGCTCTAAAGATCTTCAGTAAAGAATATAGGGTTATAAACCAGACTAATATTGATATGATCCAGGAAATTAAGATATAAATCAATGTTGGGGGAAAATTGATCTTTATCTTCTAATATTTTTTAAAAATCTCTGTTGGCCATAGTTTATAAAATTTTCATATTATTGTATGTTTATAGATAGTATTACAAATTGATATGAGTAGAGTAGGACAATCTCGTTTTGTCGTGTAAAGCCTAAATGCCTGACAGACTGGTAAGAATTGGTTGGCAGATAAAGCCAGTAATGGCTTGACATGGGAAAGTCAATTGAGTTAAAGTTAATTAACTTTACTCAATAACTACAGTTTAATCCAAACCCACTCTTTAGGTGCTATTGGTCCTTCAGTGAGTTGGACATATGCCTAGATCAGCACAAATTTATTTTTCTAGTAGAATCTTGGAATCTCTCATATTCAATCATTTATTCAACAAATATTTATTGAGTACCTACTGTGTGCCTATTCTTGTGGACACTTATGATGTATTGGTGAACCGAAGATCTTATCCTATTGACATTTACATTCTAGCAGGTGAGCAATAGGTAAGTCAATTCTATGCTATGTTCGAAAGCAGTAAATACTATGGATAAAGTAAATAGAATAACGAAGAACAGGAATACTGGGGTATGAGAAGAAGAGTTGTAATTTTAAATAGTGTGTTCAGGTAGACCTTAATGAGAAAATAAAACTCCAGCAAAGACTTGAAGGAAAGGAGATCATTAGCCATGTGATGTATGGAGGTGTGCTTTCCAAGCAGATGAAACAGCTTGAGCAAAGAACTTGCAGTAGGAGTATGGCTAGTGTGTTTGAGGAACCTCGAGGAAGCAAGGTGGTTGGAGTAGAGCATGATATGAAAACAGGCCAGAGAGGATATGGGGAGGGGAGCAGTCAGGTCATGTAGGACCTTGTAAATCATTAAAAGGACTTTGGCTTGTGTTTTATGTGAAATGGAAAGGTGTGGCAAGTTTTAATCAGAGGATTGACATAACTTGAGTTTTAATAGGACTGTTCTGACTGATGTTTTGAGAATAGCTTGTGAGGGCACCTGGATAAAAGCAGTGGCAGAAACTCAAAGGTTGAATCCTACTTGTAATCAGTCATTTGTCTCATGGTCTACACTAAGGATAATGCATTGAGTAGTTAGCAATATTATACTAAGAGTCTGGCTGCTGGGATGTAGATCCTGGTTCTGTTATTTATTATTTTAGTAAGTGACTTAACTTCTGTAACTTCATTTTCTCATTTGTAAAATGAGAGTAATACCTTATACAGTTATGATAATTAAACTGATACATGTAGCACTTTGAACAGTGTCTGGCAGTATAAACCTATAAGAATGTTGATAGCTAATATTATTTATCACTGTATTTTTGTCAGTTGTCAAGTCATATTGGTTCTACTGCCACAGTGTTTAGCACTGCCCCCTTCCTGTCCATAGATGTTGTCAACATCCTAGTTCAAACCCACAGGAGCTCTTGACTGGACTATTACAGCCACTGCCTAATGGATTTCCTTGCCTCCTTTGTTTCTGTCCCAGTCAGTCTTGCACACTGCTTCTGGATTGTCACATTACTTCCATGCTCTAAAACCTTAATTCCTTTCCTCTTGCTTTCTGAACTTTGTGCACACTTAATCAAGGCCCTCCTTCATGTAGTTCCAGCTTGCCCTTCTCCACTAAGTATACAGTACTGCGTGCTTTTACTCAGACTATGTTGATCCTCTGCTGATTTTCTCTGCCATTTGAAATTCTTCTCATTTCAAGTGGCAGCAACTGCACTTTGTACTTTACTTCTCACAATAATATTCCCCACTGTAATCATTTGAGTACTCCTCTAATCCTTATATTTAGGTTTTGAACATTAGATGCGAGGAATTACATCTAAATTTTATACCAGTGTTTTACTCTAGCTCCATACCATCGTGATGTTTTAGTAAATATTTTTTTAATTAATTTTCTTGGAATTGTCATTGTTTTCCTCTAGGAATGATCAACAGCATCAAGCAGCTGAGCTTGAATCTGAGGAAAATGTTATTCCAGATTCACCAATAACAGCCTTTTCATTTTCTGGCATTAATCGTCTACGAAGAAAGGAGAACCTCCATGTTCGATACATAGAACAAACCCGTACTAAACCAGAGCACTCTGTGTGTACAAATGGTAAGGATTAGAGTTGTATCTGAATTATTTGGCATTGTAAAAATAGTATTCATCTATTGTTTTTGTGTTCTTCAGTCTAATGGAAGGTGGACCGTCATTAGTGAAGTGACTGGGAAGGCATTTTCTGCCTGTATTATGTATAGACCTATGTTGCTCTTCTGAATATGTAAACACCCAGCATTTTATAAACATAGTAAAAAGTTACCTGTTTCTATTTTAAAAACATTCTTATGTGCATATATCTGAGTGGGATAAAAGGTAAGAGGAAAGGAACTTAACATTAATTTTTATCCACTGTGTGCCAAGTATTATGCTGAGTGATTTGAATACATTATTACTATATTTTAATTCTCATGACAGGCATGCAGGGTAGCTATTAGCACCTATATTTTATAGATGACCAAAGATACTCTTTAGAAGAGTTAAACTCAGGATCACTTGTCAAGTAAATAGATGAGTCAGAATTCAAATGTAGATCTTCCTCACTCTAAATTTTTGTATTTTCCAGGTCTTGCCACAGCTATTTTATACTGAGAATCCTGTCTTTAACTGGCTATTTTTACTTGTTATAATTTGTAACAATTGGTGGTAATAAAGAAATGGCATTGTAATGTATCTACTTTGTGACTTACCATTTCTGTTAAATGTTTTGGAACTACCTTTTCATGTAGTCCTGAAATTTATCATGTGACATGATACAAAGATTTACTTTAATATTGATCTAAAGTAAATGATAAAGACTATATTTAGTTTTTAACCTAAATTATTTGTAGCAAGGAAAGCATTTTGGGGGGAAAGGGTGTACATAGTTCTAGACATATTTTTATCGTGCAAATAAATTGCTAACAGTAACTATGCCATTGAAAAATAAGTAGATCTTATTGTTTGATGTTGGAAAATTGGCATAATTTTCATCATTTTAGTATGACCTTGTATCACCATCTAGTGGAAAACAAAAGAACTGTTAAAAATCTTACACATAATTAGGAGCTAAAGTAAAATATAAGATCATAGATCTAAAATGAACATTCATTGGCCTTTTAGTCTATTATCAGACAGGACAGGAGTCACTACAGATAAGCAACTGCATAATTTAGGTCATGTTTAAATCCATGTATAAGAATATTCAGGAAAACAAATTACATCAATTTTCTTTATTAGGAAAGTCACCTTTTGTATCATAAAAGTTTCTGGCATATTTCTTCATTGTATGAGAATAATGTATAACTATATTTAAAAATTTGGTTTGTCTGTTTTAATCTTGTTCTAATTTTTATTTGGAATCTGAAATTTTGGTTTAAAATACAGGATAACGTTTGAGTCACGCAAATTATTTTAAAACTGACTTAATGACTACTTAATCTTTTCCTCTTTTTGACCATCTTTGCTTGTTTATTTTAAAGTTTATACTGCTTTAATATTATTTTCAGGTTATAGTTAATAAAAGCCTATTTCCCTTTACATACTGTTTTTTGTTTGTTTTCTTTGAATTATTTCTGATAAATTTCAGTATTTCCTTTTAGAAAATAAAAACTAAAAGATTGTAGAGATAATGTGATGCAGTATTCATTTTAAATTAACCTACTGCTTTGCAACAAATACATAAGGAAAAGATACATTAAATATTACAGCTCTTGGAGACTTGGGTCAGAAGAAGCTTGTCTGTTCTAGTTTTCTCTCCCACTCTCCTAACTGCTACTGATCTAACTTCCAGCTTTATTTCTAATGAAAGTATAGGAATGAACTCTTTATTAGAATATGAAAATTGTATCAATACAGTAGCACTTCTAATACATTTAAAGATAGGTTTGTATTGACTTATCAAAATATTATTTTGATGATATTTTTTCAGTGTGATTGTTTATAGGTAATCTCTCCTTTTTCCCCCTTAGAATTGAGAAAAGTTCCAAAATCTTCAACTCATCCACAACCTAAGCCTAATGAAAATGAAATTCTGGTGGCTGACACTTGTGATCAAAGTCACTCTCCAGTGGCTAGTAAGCAGGATATTGAGATTACTTTATTAGTTTAAAATTTGTGGTTATTGGTGGGCGGTAAGGGAAAGGGATATGGGGAAGGAATGAAGGAGGGCGAAGAAAGGGGGAGGGCAGAGAAAGAGAATATGTTCTCACATTCTCTTCTCTTACTCATTACATTGGAACTGCTCTGGCAGAAGTCATCAGTTACCTCCTGGTTGTTAAAGCTAATGAATATTTCCCAGTCCTTGTTTTACTTGACCTTTCTATGATGGTGGACATTATCGAGCATTCTCTTGTTTCTTGAGGTGGTGCCACTCCTGGTTCTCTTGTTCTTCTTTTTTCACCTTCTTTTATTGACCTTTCTCTTTCTTTTAAATGTTACTGTCCCCAATGTATATGGTTCTTGGTCTATTCTTGTCTCACTTTCTAGAGGGATCTCACCTAGAGTTAGTATTCTGCGGCAACCTATATGGTAAATCCCAAATCTATCGCTGTCCAAGATTTTTCTCCTTATTTCCAAAACAGTGTATCTGCCTGCTGTTGAACATCTCTACCTGGATATCCTTCAACTTCAGTATGTCCAAAATTGAAATTTTTCTGTCAAACCTACTCCTTACCCTTTTATTTACAACCTCAGTGAATGATACTCTACATCCCTCTCGGAGTTACCTAAATCAAAAAACTTGGGAGTTATCCTGGACTCCTTTTTCATCTCTCATATTTAAATACTCTCCAAGTCTTATTGATCCCACCTCCTACATATCTGTCATAAACATTCTTCTGTACCCCCATTAGGCCATCAGCATCTCTCATAAGATTGGTTTAGTAATCTAATTAGTCCTCTTACCTGTTAGGACTGCTTCTTGCTCTATCATCCTATCATGACTAGAATTACTTTTTAAACCCAAGTATTGCATCTTTCCTTTATTAAAACCTTTGGATATCTCTTCATTGCCTACAGGATAAGTTTTATACTCTTTAGCATAATCTGATCCCTCACTGACCTGTCTGGGCTCCTATCCTACTACTGCTACACCTTTTGCACTTTGATTTCCAGCAATTGAACCACATACAGTTTCCTGAATGTGTAATTTTGTTTTACATATATAGACCCTTACACATACATAGAACCCTTCTCTCTGCTCCCAGTCCAGTTGAACTGTCATATTCCTCTTTCTCTCAAGGGTCAGCTTAGGCATCACTTGATGTAGCTTTTCTTGATTTTCCGAGGCAGATTTAGGAGTCCTTACTCTATGTTTAAATCACCCCTTTTTAATGTACTTTTATTGTAATGTTTGTCACATTTTATTACAATTCTCTTTTTACCTTTCTGTTTTAACTGTAGCCCCATAAGTTCCTTGAGGATATAAATATTTTCTTTTCATCTAGTACCTAGCACAACACCTGGAACATAGTATGTGCTTCGTAAATATTTGTTGAGTTATTGGAACTCTATATGTATAAAATATTTGAATATAGATGATTTCTGTATAATTATGTGTTAGCTTAAAACTTGAAAATTAAGTAGTGCTGAAAATCTCTCCCATAAAGTATGTTTTCATGAATAGTATTATAAATATGATATGGTTTGATATTTGTAGTATGTCTTAGGTCACAGTAAATCCATTATAAATATATATTTTTATGATTTTTTTCATTGATAAGAAAAATTATCTTTTGCATTCAATTTACTTAGGATAAATGGAAAACTTACCTGAAAATACTTTGCAAGTGTAGACACTAGATATCTGCAACTTATTGCCATTTATAGTAGGTATTTTGGGCCTTTTTGCACAGAATTTAAAAAATTGTTCAGTGCCATCTTATAAAATAGTTCTGTGAGCCGTTTATTCCTTTTTAAAAAAAAAAAAATTAAACTTCAAGGATATGTTTATTGATTTGAGAGAGAGAGGAAGGGGAAAAGAGAGAAACATTGATCAGTTGCTTTCTGCACGCTCCCCGACTTGGGATTGAACCTGTAGGAATCAAACCTGGAACTTTTTTGGTGTATGAAACAATGCTCCAACTAATTGAGCCACCTGCCCAGGGCCCCCTTTTGTATTTTTTTATACATCTGATTTCTATAATTGTATAATTAGGTGTTTTTTGCTTACTTAGAAACACATGGAACAAGCAGTTATCCCACTGATAAGTCATCTTTTAATTTAGCTACAATCGTTGCCGAGACACTTGGACTTAATGTTCCAGAAGAATCTGTAAGTAATTGTTTACTCTGATGATAATATGAATTAATTGGTGTCTTTTTAGGTCAGTTTTTAGAGAACTGAGCAAGAGAAATACTGTTTTTTTCCAAAGATCATTGGATAAAGGCCTAGAACAAAATTGATATGACTAGAAAGGCTCTTTTATTTTATCTACCCCAAGCAGTCCCAGAAATCTAGTCTTTAGAATTTTGGGGATATAGGTTGTGGGTTGAGTCAGAATTTAGGGAAATGATAATGGCTTAGAGGGTTTGGCCAATTGTCTTCCCTGCATCCTCTCTTCCCCCTATTTCTACCGTTTCATCTAAGATAAGGCCTAAACCTTTAGGTTTATTTCAGAATTTATTGGATCTTCTCAGCATCCTTTAAACTGGGGTTTGATTTGAAAAACAGGATGAATTCTTAGGACTACCATATATACTTTAGTTCTGTGTCCTTACTAAGTGCCAGTCCAAAAAAAACCAAACTACTTCTTAGCAATTGCGTCAGTAACTGACCCCATGATTTTTTCATTATTTTAGTGCTTCCTTAATGAGACACATTTACTTTTTTTTCTTAATCCCTAAAAATAGAAAACTTGAATTCTTTAATCTTAAGGAAGTTTTACTTTGATACAACTTTAAAATAGTATTCTGTGCTTTAGTTGGTAAATGTATATGAGTCATAAAATTGTGTTGCTATTTATTGAATTTGTAAAAATGGAATTGGTTTTTTATTACATTTGGGAAATTTGTTGTTTTTTCTAGTTTAAAAACCATATTCAGGTGATAGCTGGTAGTTTTTAACCTTTGAACTTTAAATGGGTTTTAATGGTTTTTAATTTTCTCCTACCCATAAGCCTGGCAAGTCAGTAGTTTAAACACCAAATACATTAAAGGTGCTGATCTCTAAGGATTTGGCGCTCCAATGTGTTTTTTCCTCTTTAAACTTAAAATGTGCTTCATATGTTTTATTGTGATAAAAAATGCACATAACATAAAATTAACCATTTTAAAGTGTACAATTCAGTGGCATTTAGTATATTCATAATATTAGGCAACTACCACTTCTATCTAGTTCCAAAGTATTTTCATCATCCCAAAAGAAAGCCTGTTAAACCTTCAGTCCTTGTTCCCTACCACTCGCCTCTGGTACCCACCAGTCTGCTTTCTGTCCTTACAGATTCACCTATTCTGGGTAATTCGTGTAAATTGAATCATACATGATGTGGCTTTTGAGTCAGGCTTCTTTCATTTACCCTGTTCTTGAGGCTCATCCACATTGTAGCCTGTATCAGCTTTTATCCATTTTAAGGAAAAATAATCTCTCACTGTGTTTATGTACTTTATATTTTACTGTTGAAGGAATCTCACAGCCCCATGAGCCCCCTTGGTGATGAGCTCTACCACAGTCTGGAAGGAGATCACAAGAAACAGCCGTCAGAGGAGTCTACAAGAAATAATGAAGATCATTTAAGGTAATTGGGGCACTTTGGTGAAAATTTATAAGCTATTGGTGAAATCCTATTACAATGAGTTTCATATAATTAAACTATTTCTCTCCTTCAACATATAGTTTTGTTATTCTGGTTGTTTTAATTTTTATTTTAAAAAAATATTTTCTCCAGTTTATGATCAATTGAGGGCTTTTAAAAGCATTACTATAGCAAGATGGATATTATTTTTAGATTCTTTCTGTACTTCTCTCAAGCAGTACTTAGGAGTTCCCAGCCTTGTTACTCTGCCCCTTTAAAGACCCAGTCATCCCTTCTGGGTTTGCATTTCCAAAAACTGGATGTTGTATAAAGCTTGGATAAGATCGTATAAGGATTGTGTTGCATCTCTTACTAATTTCACAACATCCATTAACTTAATAATACCTATATCTGTGTAGCATTTTACTTTTTAAAAGAGCTTTTGGGTTTAGGTACATATATCACATTTAACTTGTCATCATAGTAACTCATTAAAGTAGGTTTTCTTACCCCCATATTTCACAGTCAACAAAAATGTAGCTTCAGAGAGTTTAAATGTCGTGTTTAAGGCCACATAGCTGTTCAGTACTAGAGGCAGTGCTCTTACCCATCCCGTGTCTTCAAACTTAAACCTAATCCTCTTTCTACTACCAAAGCTGTCTCCTCTGCTAGAGGCAGACTGGGCCTTAGTTCACGTTCAGTTCTGTAGTATAAGAATTTTGTTTCTTAGAATTATTCATGACAAGGTTTCATAACAACAGAAGAAGTTGGGTCCCCAGTGGAATTTATTAAAATATTATTTTCTTATATAGTGAAGTGATTTAACTTATTTAGGAAAAATGTTTGTAAATAGGAATATCATGGTATTGAAATAGGATGACTGTATCGTTTTCCTCTGCTTTTTGTCAGCTAAAGGAAGAGAAGCCAGCAGCTATACCCTATTGTAAATGCTGCTGAAGCATCTCTCTCTAATATGTGGATAAGACCTTATTATTAATAATCCTTTATTAGCATACGTTTCTTCACCATTCTTGTCTTTTAATTTTTACCCTATTTCTTTATCTTCTTAGATTTTCAGATCCTAATTCAAAGACTCCTCCTCAAGAACTGTCTACTCGGGTATCATCTCCTGTATTTGGAGCTACCTCTAATGTGAAAAGTAGTTTTGGTTTGAGTACAAGTTTGTCCCCTTCTCTTTTAGAGACTGGGAAAAAAAGCCATCTGAAAATAGCACCTTTCAGCAGCACTTCTAATTCCAGATCAGAGAAAACTAGATCAAAATCTGAAGATAGTTCCCTTTTCACACATCCTAATCTTGGGTCCAACGTGAACAAGATCATTAGCCAATCTTCTAATAAGCAGATGCTTATAAATAAAAATATAAGTGAATCCATAAGTGAACAGGATAGTTCCACTCACGTTAAAGATGCTATTACTGATAAACATGCGGGGCCCCTGAAATCACTGGGATGCAAAACATCCAAAAGGAAGAAAATTGAGGAAGAAATTGAAGATGAAGGAAGCCGCCCCCAAGCCTCTTTTGATAAAGAAAATGCTTTTCCTTTTCCGCTGAATAGTCATTCTTTTATGAATGGAGACTATGCTATGGATAAACCTCTGGATCTGTCTGATCGGTTTTCAGCTATTCAGCGTCAAGAGAAGAGCCAAGGAAGTGAGACATCTAAAATCAGATTTAGACAAGCGACTCTCTTCGAGGCTTTGAAGCCCATTCCAAAGGGCTCTTCCTCAAGCCGAAAGGCCTCGAGTGGGAGCTGTGTGCCCACCAAAGATTCCCCAGAGGAGCCCCATTTACAGGAGTGCATCCTCCAGCCCCTGAGTAAATCCTCTCCAGATAACAAAACACTACAAATAAAGGAAGAAAATCCTATCTTTAAAATCCCTCTGCATCCACGTGAAAGTTTGGAGACAGAGAATCTTTTTGATGACATGCAGGTTTGTGTTAAATGTTCAAGGAATTTATTTTAAATGGTTGGTTATGATTTCACTTAGATGCTAATAATTCTTTCTGTTTTAGGGTGCTGGTTCTCATGAGCCAGTAAGAACAAAAACCAGATCAGTTCATGGAGCATGCGAACTTGCATCAGTTCTTCAGTTAAATCCATGTAGAATCGCTAAAACAAAGCCTCTACAAAACAATCAAGGTATGTGCACTACAAGTAATACTTCCACTCTTCATATATCTTATCTTGATATATCATTTAAGATATTAAATGTATTATTTACATTCTTTGGATAGATTGAATTGTTTTGGAAGAAAATATTTTCTTACTGCATATTTCTGTATTTACAGAATAAGTCTCATTGGGTTCATTTTACATGTGATTATCCTTCTCTTATGCTTTTAGAAAAATGAATTGAGAGCTTAAATAACTACTTTTATAGGTGATTTTGTGGATTTATTTTATGTAGTTATTTCTTTTTTAAAATTTTTATTCAATTTGAGAGAGAGGGAGAAAGGGAGAGATTTGTTCTACTTATTTATACATTCATTGGTTGCTTGTATGTGCCCTGACTGGAGATCAAACCCACAGCCTTGGTGTGTCTAACCAACTGAGCTAATCGGCTAGGACTGTAGTTATTTCTTATTTTCTTTGCAAAAGCTTTAAAAATTTTACACAGAATTTTAAAATATATAAAGTAGAATTTTCATCATCCAAAACTTGTTCCTCACCCCATAGATACTCTGTTCTTTTTCTTGCATTTACATGTATATTTATAAACATATGCATATATATACACATATATATATATATTTGTATGGGTTTTTCACCTTGTTTTTAAACATTGTCTGCTGTAATATGTATATCAATCTTTTCATAAGTCTGCTGTGTTTAAAAAGAGTCTTTGGTTTTTTTACCAACCAAATATTTCTGTACTTCACATGCAGTGTTTTTTCTTTTATTCTTCATTGGAAAGTTATTCCTTCATTCTGGGTTTATTTTCCTTTTTTCCTTAAGTACATTTTTTAGTGGTTCTTCTAATGAGAGTTTTTTTTAGTCTCTGTATAAAAACGTGTTTTTTTTCCTCAGTTCTTTTTTTTTAAATCTTTTTATTTTTTTATAATTGTTCTTAATGATTACAGTATATACTGACTTAACCTTTTGTAATCTACTTAGAGTTAATATTATGCCACTTTATGTCCTGTAACTATACCTTGTGTAGTTGTCATGTATATCTACATACATTGAAAACCCCTCCAAACAAAGTTACAGTTTCAACTGTTTAAAAAAAAATTTATTGACATAAAAATCACGTATTAAAATTTATAAGATTTACCGGTTTCGGTATACTCATAGAGTTGTGCAAACATTACTACAGTCTCTGTATAGAACATCTTCATTATTCCAAAAGAACAAAGAACAAGACCCATTAGTAATCATTCTTCATTCCCCACTCCTCTTTCCTCTTCCCCCAGGCCTAGGCAGTCACTAACTTACTTTCTGTCTCTATAGATTGGCCTTTTCTGGAGTTTCTATGTAAATGAAATAATAATCTTTTGTGACTGTTTTTTTACTATTTCACTTTTTTTTACTATTATGAATAATGCTGCTATGAATACTGGTGTACAATTTTGTGTGAATGTGGTTTTTTTCTTTGGTTTTTTTTAGTTATACATAGTAGAATTGCTGGGCCATATGCTAATTTAGTATAACCTTTTGAGAACCTATGTAACTTTTCCAAAACAGCTAAGTCATTTTGCATTCCCACCAGCAGAATATGAGGGTTTCAGTTTCTCCACATCTTCACCAACACGTTACTATCTGTCTTTTTCATTCGATCCATCTTATGGGATATGAGGTGGTATCTCTGTGTGGTTTTGATTTACTTTTCCCAGATAGCTAATGATGTTGAACATCTGTTCAGGTGCTTATTAGCCGTTTGTGTATCTTCTTTCAAGGACTGTCTATTAAGATCCTTTGCTCATTTTTAATTGGAGTATTTGTCTTACTGAATTGTGAAGAGTTCTTTATATATCATAGATACAAGTCTTTTACCAAACATATGATTTGCAAAACTTTTCTGCCATTTTCTGCATCCTATAATGTTTTAAAGGAATGAGAATTTTTAAAATCTGTTCTTAATTATATATATATTTTTCCTCCTTATCTAAGATGTATCCTTTGAAAATATCCAGTGGAGTATAGATCCAGGAGCAGACCTTTCTCAGTATAAAATGGATGTTACTGTAATAGATACAAAGGTGAGTTAGAAAGTAAAACCAAAGCCCATGTGGTTATTCTAGTAAGCTCTTAGTCACTCTCCTCTCTCACTCTGTGACCTGGAGATAATACCTCTTAAAACTTGCATTTATTTATTTAGTAAACTAATAAATAAAAATGCTTATTCTTCCAACTTTATGGTATCTTTGAAAGAATAATAATACTTTTGACTTTAAAGGCCTTTGCTGAAAATTATTGTTATAGTTTTAAAGTAATACAAAATGCTAGTTAAATATTTTAAATAATTATTTATCAAAATAATTCATTATATGCTTTGATTCACTTTTAAAGTAATGTCCCTTCAACAAAAAAAAGTTTCATTTTCCCAGTTGGCTAGAGTTTAAAATATTTTTTTAAAAACTTAAAATTCAAAGTAGAAATAATTTTTTTGACTTATATTTAAATTTTATATAGTTTGAGAAGTTCTCTTTTACTTGGTAGTATATTAATAAAGTATTTAACAGTTATTAAAGTAATATATATCTATGAAGAAATAAGATTTAATTTATGAAGTTATTCTTTGTGTACATTGATGCACATTACTGTAAGGCAGATCAGAGAAGAAAGGCAGGAGGAGCTCAGGGCATGCAGTGTTCTGTAATCCTCCTTTCCTTGGTAGCAGGCCTCCTTTCCTAGGCTTGAGAGAAGATATTTGTGTTGTATATGAAAGCTAAAATGTTCTACAGGCAATAAAACCTGAATCATATCTCTATTCCTAAAAAGTTAAATATAACTTAACGCAACCGAAGTGTACACTTAAAAAAATGGTTAAAATGGTAAAATTTATGTTACATATAGTTTACCAGAAATATTTTTAAAATAACTATAAGAGCACAAAGGGATGATTATTAAAATTTTGAATTTTTAAATATTCAGGATGGCAGTCAGTCAAGATTAGCAGGAGGTGAGACAGTGGACACGGACTGTACGTTGGTTAGTGAAACTGTGCTTTTAAAAGTGAAGAAGCAAGAGCAGAAGGGAGAAAAACGTCCACGTAAGATTTGATTTTTTTATTATTATTTAGTAAAAATGTGGAGGGAAGTTTATAGTCATACCATTGCATTGATAAGCACAAGTGATCTCTTCACCATAAACCAGGCGGTTTTTCCCCTGTTCTGATAATACTAGATTTCTTCAGTAAAGTTCAGTTTCAGTATTTCAGAGGACTAAAACTCTTTAGCCAAAATAATTTTTACCCTAGAAAGAATTCAGATTGTTTTCAAGGGTCAGCAAACCACAGCTGGCTGCCCATTTATAAATAAAGTTTTATGGGAATGCAGCCTCGCTCATTTGTTTATGCATTGCCTATCGCTGCTTATTGATACAGCAGAGTTGAGTAGTTGCTACAGAGACTTTACTGGCCCCAAGGTCTATAAATATTTACTGTGTGACCCTTTAAGTAAAAGTTTGCTAGTTCAGCATGAGTGCCATGGGCATGGGGATGATGACCTTCAGTCAGAGTTGGGGACCTGGGGCTGGGCCTTGCTGTGCCACACTGGAGGGGCAAGGTGGCTACAGAAGGAAGGAAAAGCCACTGACTGCCCTGTGGAGCTATAAAGCCTGAAGGTGGCCTGTGAGGCCTCAGATGGTAAGAAAGGAAGTGACTGCATTCAAAGTGCCAAGCTGGGAGCCTCAGGACTGGCAGCAGCAGCTGGCAAATGTTCACACCATGAAGAGTGGGAAGTACATGCCTGTGGACCAACTGGGGGCTGAGCACTGCTATAACCCCAGTGCTCCCCCAAAGGTACAGAGGTACCAAGTGCTGCTGTCGCTGATGTTCTTCAGCCAGACCAACGACTAGGTGACAGCAGTGCCATGCAGCGGGTACATGTTCAGGGCCTGACGGTAGACAACATCCTACAGACAGAAGACACTGAACACACTTGTCTACCCTGTGGGCTTCTGGAGGAACAGGATGAAGTACATCAAGCAGACCAATACTATCTTGCAGCCATGCTATAGTGGGGACATCCCAGCCTCTTTGGCAGAGCTGATGGCACTGCTAGGCATAAGGCCCAAAATGGCACACTTGGCCATGACTGGCCTGGGGCACTATGTTGAGCATCACAGTGGACTCACGTGCACAGAATCAACAACAGACTCAGGTGAAACAAGAAGGTCACCAAGTCCCCATAGGAGGCCTACACAGACCCTGTCTGCACGTCCACTCATGCTACCGGGCCTGCTTCAATCGGGCCCTGTGCCCAGCTTCACAAGGAGCTCTGAAGGCTGTGTCTGTTCTGCAACTTTGCTGAGGAGTTGCAATCTTTTCATAATAAAGCTTGGGGGTTTGCAAAACCAAACCCAAAAAAAGGTTACTGATTCTTGGTTCAGATAATTTTTTTCTAAAATGTATAAAAGGGAATCTTGAAAGTCCTGTTTTAGAAATACAATTTCCTAAAGCAGTTTCGTAAGGCAAAACTGGGATCCCACTGAGAAGTATTAGTATAGATTTGCAAATTAGCAGTAAACTAAGAACAATAGTGTATATGCTGATTTACTCTGCCATACTCTGCTTCTACATTAAAAGGATACAGCCCTTTGTGTTGAGAACCTGTTAAAAAATTTCTTATATTGGCTTTCCAAAAGAGGTGGGAACAATGAAGGGATTTTGGTTGGCATTACCTTAGCAACATTCCTAACTAAAGAAGCATATGACATGAGACCAACTAGACTGGGACTAGTTTCATTTGTCAGCCTTTTGAATTGAAGGTGTAAGACCTGCTACTTGGGGCTGCAGTGCCAAAAGCAGAGGCATTTTCCAACCCTCATCTGTTGGAAACTGAGGATATTCAGGCTATATTTGCATTCTCTCTCTTCTGCTGAATGCTCTGTAGTCTACCTGCTCAGAGCCAAATAATAAAACGGCTATGCTTGTTCTCACTTCTTTGAGACACCTTATCCTTGCTGCCCTAAATGCAGTAAGTGAAAGAAAAATTTAATACTTTGCTTTAATTCTTTGTCCTTTAGAAATGAATAACTATCCATATGACCAAGTATCTGGCTGCCTAAGTTGTGAGAGGATAGTACCTATTAAAAGAAAAACCTTAGCAGCCTGCCAGGGTAGCTCAGTGGTTGAGCATCGACCCAGAACCAAGAGATAATGATTTGATTCTGGTCCTGGCACATGCCCCAGTTGTGGGCTGGATCCCCAGTAGGGGGCGTGCAGGAGGCAGCCAATCAGTGATATTTCTGTCCCACCCATGTTTCTATATCCCTCTCTCTTCCTCTCTCTCTCTCAAAATCAATGAAAACATTTTTAAAAAAGAAAAGAAAAACCTTAGCAATGATGTATTGTCTTTTTATAGTGAATGTCACAAATAATTTTCTTCTTAAGAAGATAGTTTACTGTTTCATTTGTATAGGAAAGGGAAAAACTGAAGTATGACTACTTTGGCTTCAAATTTATCTAGTTGATTAAAAGAACATAATCGTTCCCCAGTGTATTTGAAGCAAGTGTTGTGTAGAAGTGAGATTAGAACTTCAACTAGGTATCGTGTGTACTGTTGATGCATAATAAATTAGTACAGTAATTTAAAGGATTAAAACAACAAACGTTTTCTTCCATAGTTTCTATGGCTCAAGAACTCAGAAAGGGCTTGGCTGGATGGTTGTGTCTTAGGGTCTCTCATGCAGTTGTTGGCAGATGGTGGCTGGAGCTAGAAGACCAAAGTGCTAGACAGATGGGGTGACTTTGCATCTCTCCTCTATCAGCGTCAGGGCTCCACAGTATGATCTTTCCACGAGGGCTAGTTTGACCTTTCTCATCACATGGAGATTAGGTTCCCAGAGTGCAGAGTGAGAATCCCAAGAGAGCAAGATAGAAATAAAGGACATTTTTATGATCTGGCTTCAGAAGTTGCCTAGTGTCACAAAGACCTGCCTAGGTTCAAAGCAAGAGAAACATGGTCCTCACTACTCAGTGGGAGGAGTGTCAAGATCACTTTGTAGGAACAGCACATGTGATAGGAGATACTGTTGAGGCCATATTTGGGGAAAAAAATCTGCCCATTTTACCCATAAGGTAAACCTTTTTAATACTTAGAAATGGTTAAAAATGAAACACACCAATAAGAACTCCCAGTTGCTGCTAATATTTCAACTCATAAAATGTTTTTTGTATCTCTACTCTGTGTTAGGACTTAGACTGTGATAGAAAGATCAGTAGGATGTCATCTCTGTACTTAAGAATTTCATAGCAGAAGTCAGACCAAAATTAAAAAAAGATCAGTGACTTACTGTGATTCACTAATAGCAGATACGGATTGCTTTGGGAGTGCCTAGCACACTGCCTGGCACATAGAAGTTCTATTTTGTCTAGAAATTTGACTCTCAAAATGAAAAATAAACAAATGTTTAATCATTCAGTAAATATCAAGCTGCAGTTCTATACCAGGAAGTATTCCAGGAACTGGAGACAGTGAGCAAACAAAACACAATGAAAGTATCTACTTCATGGAACTTACATTCTAATAGGGAAGAAACAAGCAAATAAATATATGGTATGATAGGTGATGGTAAGTGCTGGAGAAAGATAAAATACAATATGGGCAGTAGAGCACCATGATGGGGAGAAGATGGTAATTACTTTATAGAGTGATCTCAGTAGGCTTCTGTCAAATTCGTTAGCCAACAGGATCTATTTCTGTTTTTTAGTAAATTCTGATGTTTTTTTAAAATGTGATTATATAATGGGAAATGTAGTTACTACTCTGAAGATGAATTTAGCACTTTGCATGTCAGATACAGAATTTGAATTCATTATACCTATCAACACTATCAAATGTTAATGGTCATGCAAGAAAATACTCTTTTTGCTGCCACTTTAGGAAAATAAGCAGATAAGCAAAAATCTATAGAGATTTTAATGTCAGCTATTTATACACATTTTATTTAAACAGTATTTTTTATTATTCATTATGGTATTATTAAGAATACCATAATGATGTGGTTCATATTAACCATATAGTATGGTTCATTTTCTATTCCTCACAGTTTCTTTGGTAGGATGACTTTTGGTTTAGTATAAATTATACATGATCTGATTGGGAGAAAAAGATTTTTAATGTTTGTAATGAAAATAACAAACACTAGCATTCTCTTCACATGAGTAATGGACATTTAAAGCCATAACATAGAGGTTTTATAAATGTATAGTAACTACCTAGACTTGGGGGTTTATTCTTGCCTCGTGCACATCTGAATTACTTTGTGGCAATTACTACAAGTTTCACACTGGTCAATGTAGAAAGCAGAAAGCTTGCATGTTACCCTGAATCAGTGCTTTCTTACATAGATGGAGAAAGAAAACTGAATGATAGCTTGGAAGATATGTTTGATCGGACAACACATGAAGAATATGAGTCCTGTTTGGCACATAGCTACCCCCACGTAACAGAGGAAGAGGAGGAATTGTCCGCTACCACAAAGAAACCAAACAGTAAGGCTGTTTTCTTTCTAATTATGGCTTCTCAGTTACACTGAGTTCAGTAAATTAAGTCATCAGGCTAATTAACAGAGGCTGGATGATGTATGTTTATTACAGTTTCATGTTGTTTGTATAAATTTCTTTTTCACAGGTTTCTTTTTTTTCCCCTTCAGACTAATAGAAGAATTACAAAAATAGTTCAGAGGGTTCCCCTGTATCTTTCACTCAGCTTCCCCTTATGTTAACATCTTATATAACCATAAAATACTCATCAGGACTTAGAAATTAATATTGATTCAGTACTGTATAGATTTTTCTATAACACGTGTAAAGTTTATAAAAAGTTTTGAGAAATTCTTTTTCAAGTAATAAATTAATGATTGTAATAGAGTGAAAAGAGAAATTTTACAGAAAATTCAGGCTCATGTCCTGCTTGAATGCTTTACCTTTCCAAACAAAATACTTAATATAACTATATTAAGTATATATACATATATATCAGTCTCTTTAAACTCTGTTTTATTAGAAGCAGTAGTTTATAATGTAGGGTAGCAGCCAGCGGTAGAATACTCTAAGTGAAGCTCTTAAATAGATGGTCTGAATGGAAAATTAGTTAAAATTCTTGCTGCTTTTCTCATTTTCTCACTGTGAGCAAAACAATCAGAATTTTTAATCTTGTGCAAAGTTTTTTTTATGCTGGTTTAAATGAGCATTATGCTTTCATCAGGTTTTTAAAATGACAATCCTGAGCTCAGAGTGAATGAGACCCTGAGTGAAGATACAGAGCAGCATGCTTTGCTTGCTCGGTCTATGGCAAAAACTTGGTCAGGCAAGCTCTGTGTTAAAAATCTACAACTGTTCAGTTTACTTTTTTCCTTCAAGAAGGGCCTTTTACCAATTGGTTTCACTTTTTAGAAAAAGGATATTCTTTTATAAGATCTAATTAATTTCTTTTTCTTTCAAAGTTACATTTCACCCTGACCGTCCCAGAATCCCTTCTCACTAAGCTTTTGATACGGTGCTGCACTGTTCTTTTGAACTTCGTCAACCTTTTTTTCCTAGAGTATCCCCAAGACACTGTTTTTTTCCCTTACACTCGTTTTTTCTCACGGTTTATTAACCACCTCTGAAATTATGACCCCAAATCTGCACCTCTAGTTTGACTTCACTTATGAATCCCAGACCTGCATTTCTTAGTATTGTTACTTTTGTGTCTCTTCAACAGCTTAAATCTAACGTACCTAAGCCAAGTTCCATTTATTTCCTACCAAGTGACTTTTAGACGTTTTTATTTTTCCCATCACCCAGAAATATAATTTAGAATTTGTTTATTTCATTTTCTTGACTCTCATATCAAAAAGTTCTCCCAAGTCTTCCCTCATAGGAAGAAGCAAGTTAGAGGGAGAGTATCAAAGGCTCAGTTCTGGGCATGTTAAACTAGACATTCATTAGAGGTATTTAGTAGGCAGTTGATGTTTATTGAGTTGGGACAAAAAAAATCCAGAATAAAGAAATGATTTAGGGTGCAGGAGGTCAAAAACTGTGAAACTGAATGAGATCATCAAAGTATTGAATATAAATAAAAAAGAGAAGCATTTCCTAGTTCTGACCTCTGAGGTATAGCAACTTTAAAAAGTCAGAGAAACAAGGAAGAACCAGCAAAGAAAACTGAGAAGGAGCTGCGGCCCATGCAGTACAAGGGAAAGAGAGTGTATGCTGCTCAGGGGCCAAATGAAGCTAATGCTTCTGTATACTTACTTCCAGCCTCATCCCTTCTCTTTTGAACCCCAGATTTGAATCCAACTACCTGTTTGATATATGCACTTTGAACTTAATATATTCAAATTAGAAAGCTTTAGTTTTTTTACCCAAATTTGATTCTCCCCTGCCTTTCTGCACCTCACTGAGCTTTATTACCTATCCTCGCAGTTACCAACAATAGAGATGTGAGTCATATTAGCCCTTTTCACCTCTCCTCCACGCCCAGGCTGCCACCCCGGTGGTCCTGTCTCCAAAATACACTTCATAACACGTCATCTCTGTAGCAACCGCCCTAGTCTAAACCACTCCTGTCTCTACCTGTTCTATCACAGGCCTCCTAACTGGTCGTTTTATATCCGTTATTTTTCCTCTCTAGTTCAGTCTCTACAGAGATTCAAAAGTGAATTCAAAAGAGATTTATTTTAAATGTAAATTGGCTTGTATTATCTTCTTGCTTAAAAACCCTTCAATGAAAAGAAGATATTTGAATGACCAATAAGCACATGAAAAGGTGTTCAACATTATTAGACATCAGGGACAAAGATACCACGTCACACCTGCTGAAATGGTTAAAAAGACGGTAATATCTAGCTTCAGCGAGGGTGAAGGGCCCCTGGAGCGCTCATGTGTTGCTGGTGGGAGTATAAAATTGTGCTTTGGAAAACAGTTTAGCAGGTTTTTTAACAGTTTTATTGAGGTTGGTCAGTTTTTTCACATTTAAGTATGCACCTATCCTGTGACCCAGCAATCCCTCTCCTATGTATACACCCAAGGAAAATAACAACGTGTTCGCAGAAAGATATGTTCAAGAATGTTCATAGCACTGCTGTTTAACATAGCTCAAAACTGGAATCAACAGGCAAACAAATAAATTGTGGTATACTCATGAGGAATACTACCTTTCAACAAAAAGGAAGGAACTACTAGACTTGACAACATCGATGAATCACCAAAACTTGTTGGATTAGAAAAATGCAAAACATAAAAAAGCATACCTACTATAGAATCCCATTAATATGAAGTTCTAAAACAGGCATGACTAAGCTATGATGATGAAAATCAAATTAGTGGTCATGGGGGACGAAGAGTCTTGAAACAATGGACTAGGAAACTTTTAGGGGTGATGGAAATGTACTTCGCCTTGATTTGAGTAGGTGTTACACTAGAATATACATTTGTCAAAATTTATAGTACACTTAAAATCAGTGTATTTTATATGTAAATTATACCTCAATAAAGTAGATTCTTTTAAAAAGTCTTCAGTGGCTTCCTATTACACTTTACAATTCAGACTGCTTTTGGCCTCCAAGACCCATTGTGATCTGGTACTTGCCCACCTCTCCATCTCAGAACCTTTCCCTAGAACATTCCCCACTCCTCCCTCTCCTCATGGCTCTTTTCTTGTTGTTCATCAGTTACCACCTTACATGTTCTTCCTCAGATAAGCCTGAGCTGTCTGCTTGCTTAGTGTCTGTTTCCCTCACTGCATGTACACTTCATGCCCAGAACTTGGCACGATGCTAAGTAAATTTTGATTATTTGAACAGATGATAGCAGTTGGCTGTTTCAGTCTAGACAACTTGGGATTCGGGTCCATGAGCTATAGTTCTTACTTTCTAGTCCTTACTCAATTTTCTAATAAAATTTTTTAATCTCTTTATTTCCTAGTTATAACCTACCTTAAGGACACATTATAAAAATCAACAGGACAAATAAGTGAAACACATTAAAAGGTGTCTTGTTTGGTATCCAGTGATAATCAGAGTTCTTTTAAAGCCTAAAATACTTTTATAAAAGACTGTATGTAGAGACTTCCCCCCCCTTTTCTTTAGTTTCTCTTCCTTGTAGAGACTTTTATGTATAGTTTTTAAATCTAAAATACTTTTATAGATAGGATTTTTATCTCTAGTAGTAATTTTGAAGTAAGATAATTAGCATTCTGCTCATTATGTAGATGAAAAAGAAAGGGAAAAATTAGTTATAAAAATTTTAAACAAATTGCCCAGAGGTCAAGAGTATGAAACTCAAAATGGAAGTTTTGGTACACCCCCACACTCCACTAATTATTTCTCAGTAATTCTGCATTCAGTTTGTTGTGTGCTCCTTTTGCTTACAGCTCATGGTGACAAACAAGATAAAATCACACAGAAAGCATTTGTGGAGCCCTATTTTAAAGATGATGAAAGGTAAGTTGGTCTTGATAAATACCAGCAATGTGACTGTAACTGTAACAGAGCTTTCTTTGTCAGAACATCTCTGAACTGTTAAAATTGCTACTTCGGTTAAAATTCAGTGTGTTTCCTTTACTTTATGACCCTGACAAAACTGGAACTCAAGCTTTACAAAAATGACAAATTTTACAATTAAGGAAATTTTTACTATCACTACCCCCTCCCTTTTTTTTGACAGTGGTGATAGTTATTTTTCTCTGCTTTATTGTAACAAATATTCTGTTTTATTGTGAAGTTTATTTGAACTTTGGGAATTTTTTAATTATATACTGTAACTTTTATATAGTATAAGACTTTAGGTGGTAAGCCTTAGATTGTGCTTCAGAATTATTTTCTAAGGATTTTTAAACCTTCAAAGCAAGTTGATTTTGAACCATAGTGCTACATTCTGCTAAATTCTGTAACTTTCAGTCATGTAGTAATTCATTCCAAATTGTTTTTGTGCTTCTTTCCCTTTATGATATTGGCAAACTGAGTCACTCAGTAAGCAGTTATTCCTTATACTTCTATTTTTGTAAAGAATTTTAGAAATTAGATAGACTAAGATAACTTTATATTGATTCCTAGTAAGACTCTAATAGATAAAAGCTGTCATTTTGTGGCTAAATGATTTCTTTTTCTTTATTTTCAAAGAAATAGTATCCTAGCATCTCAAATGTGACTAGGGAGTTTTTTGTTTGTACTAAGTTAATCGGTTCTAACTCATGGATTTATATATATATTTGATGTTTCAATCCATTGCGTTTATTATCCTTATTGATATTGAAATTGTCCCCTCTTTGCCCAGTGGAAGCCTCTTTGAATGGATGCCACCCTAGTCATCTTTCATAGCTTCCTTGCTTCTGGTGTGATAGATGTCCCCTGTACACTTCCTGCCATGGGCCTAGAATCTACCATTTCTCCCAGAGCCCTAGATGTTTTATATTTTTTAAGGAGAAATGGTATTTAGGCCACAGTCTAGCCACTAGTTTGCTCATTGCAGCTGTTTATCATTGTTTCTAGACTTTTTAGGTGAACAGAGTTAATAAAGTTTTTGTTTCATTTTGTTTTTTAAGATGAACTATACTTCTTTATACTGATAGCTCCAATTCAAGTTCAGACCTGTAGGATTTTTACATAACCTCCTGTGTCACATCTATACCTACTTTCCCACCTGAAAATTCCACTTCTTGGTGCCACCAACAACATTCCTTATTTAACTGTATTCCATAATGCACACACAAAACAGTCTCAGAATAATACAGACTGTCACCAACTGACCCACTGGCCAGGGCAGTATTCCTTTTTAATTAGGCTGTTTCATACTTCACCTCCTAATCTAATTATTATTTTCAGCCAGTCAGAGGCAAAAAATAGGAAGTAATAGTTATCTTTTTCAGAGAAAAATGTCCATAAAAATACCTCACATATAGTAGGCTTTTAATAAATATTTACTGAAGAATGAAGGAAGAAATATTTGAGTTTTTTTAACATAGTGAATGAATATTTTAAGTAATATGAATGAATGTTTTGGGATTATTTCTTCCCCTGAGCTCTCACCTTTGTTAATTTAAAACTTAGACCACAGATTTTTGTAATAACAAATGGATTTTTAAATTTAATTTTTCTTTCCCCCAGAGAGACTGGCTTACAAAATTTTCCTCATATTGAGGTGGTTCGGAAAAAAGAAGAGAGAAGAAAATTGCTTGGACACACATGTAAGGAATGTGAAATTGTAAGTACTACTATAAATGCTGTTCAGTTGGGACTTTTTTTTGTTTTTTTTTTTTCAGTTGGGACTTTTTTACAGGATGGCTTATAGATCATGAAAGCATGATTTAAAAATCATAGATACAAATTATATTTGTATGTAGAAACCTAGTTTAAGCCAAGAATACAGAGTAAATAAACAGAGAGTAGGGACCTGAGAGATAAATAGATAAAAATGAAAGCCCTTAATTTCTCTTGGATTTTTATTCGTGAATCTGGCATCTCACCACAAGTTCTTATTACCACCTTAAGACATTTGTGACATTTTTCTTTTTTATATTGATTTGTATTTATTTTAATTTCTCCCCTTGAGTTATGTTACAGCAAAGGCTCTTATATGTATACTCTTTGGGGGAAATTTTAATATTTCAATAGGAAACTTTATAAAATTTATTACACCAGCACTCTCTGGAAATGAGATATGCTCATAATTTTTTTTTTTAAATAGTGGTTACAATAATAAGCTCTTATTTTTTCCCCCTGACATTTTCCTTTCTAAGCAAAATGTAATGAATAGACTCCATCTTTCTAACACAATTATATTTTCCTTTTGTACATTGGCTGTCTTGGGTAGTACAGTTGTAATATGTAGATAGTACTAATGGTCCTATGACTAAATAGTTCGAGGCAGGTTCTCTGTTTTCTTGAAATATGCTGTTATTATTTCTTCAGTGTTATCCATTAGCTATCAGATGTCAGCTTCCAGCGATTTACTTTCTCTTTTAAATTCCCTTTTTAATAACTATGGGCTAGTAAATTTGATGACCAAGTGCATTAAAGTTATGTATGAGTAGATTGCAGTACAGGTGTAAACATTTGGTGAGAAATATGCTCTCATACACTAACAGTGGAAACTTAAATTGGCCTCACTATTTTGGAAAGCAGTTTGGCAATATAAGCTAAACTTCTTGAATCATGAGTTTTTATACACAAATTGAATATATCATGATTTCTTAACTGAGGAACATGGTCTACACCAAGTAAACCTCCACTTTTTAGTTCTAATCATAACTACACAATCTGGAACTAATATTACCAATTAGAAAAACTCTTCTTTGCTAGAAACACTGTTAATTACTTTCCTTCTCTCAGGAATAATTTCCTTTGCTGTCTATTATCCTGTCTCTGAAAAACATTGTTTCATGCATTTTATTCCAATTTTTTAGTTTAAGGTAGGAGAGTAAATCTACCCCCTCATGACCATGAGTGCCAGTCCCATGTGTTTAAATATTCTCTATAAGCTCACAATTCCTAAATTTATGCCATTGCCTATTCCACATGTGCAATATGTAATACACATGTGGGTGTGTAGTAGTCATCTCTAATTTCACATGTCCAGAAGCAAATATTCAATTTCTGCCCCCAACTGCTAAACCTCACCTCTGAGTCTACTACATGTCCATTCTTCTAGTTGTTTAAACAAAAACCTTGTAGTCTTTTCTATCTCAATAACTGATCTATCAGCAAATCCCCCTGATTGTGCCTTCAAAAGATACCCCATTTCCAGTCACTTCTTATCTCCACCAGTAACCCCCTGGACCAAGGCATTGTGTTTTATCTAAACTACTGAAATAGCTTCTAAGTGACTTCCTTGTGTTTGGCTTTTTATTAATAAACTTCTTTTGAATGGTTATAGGTTCACAGCAAAACTGAGTAGTACAGAGGGTTCCCATATGTCCCCGTCCCTAGTCTCCTTTTCTTTTCATTCTTCTCTCTCCACGGTTATTTTCAACACAGCAACAAGTGGACTTTTTTCTTAATGATCTTTTTAGAATAAAAGTTAAATCATGTCGTTCTTCTACCCGGAACCCTTAAAGTCTTCTCATCTCACTAATAAATAGAACCTAAAGTTCTTATCAAGGACAGCGAACTCTGGTACCCAATTTTCTCTGACTTCATCTCCTACCACTCTCCCACTTGCTCACTGTGTTACAGCCACACTAGCCTGCGTCATTTGTGAATATGTTGTAATTTGGTAGTAGCATTTCTCTAACATTGATTGATAACCATAATTCTCTAAGGGCATCTCATCCCCCTTCCCAGGCTAAGGTAACAAAGGCTTATATTCATGGCCCTGAGAACGGTGAAAAAGATACCCTCCCCAAAAAAGTTGTTCCAGAGATGCTCTAAAAGTCTTTAATTAAAGTTACAGAAAAGAAAAATGTATGAAAAACTTTTACTTCAAACTTAAATTTTAGTCCAGAGTCTGCCACTTTCAATACATGATATCTTTGGTAAATTATCACTTTGACTTTTAGTTTTTCAACTGTAAAGTAGAATTAGCTGGATTGTGTGATTCCACATCTGTGTTCTATTATACTTTGCACTACTGCTTTGTTTTTTTTAGATCTAGAGCTTGAAGACCTGTTCAGTTTGGACATACAAGTTTTATCCTTGTTTGCATAAAGTTCAGGTTCTTTATGATTGCAGTTGCAAAAAATTAGATGCCTTTGATCCTAATTGAAAAGTACAATTTAAGGGGAAGTCGTGAAGCCTGTAGCATTCAAAGCTAAACTTTTATTTTTAAAAACTGTAGAGATAGGAAAATTATTTCAAAACACACACATCCAAATAACAAATGAGAAAGTGCTATTCAAAGTGCAGTTCTCTGCATTTCTGTTACTGGTCTGACAGGGGAAGAGTTTGCACCAGTCGGTAAATCAGCCGCGTCACTAAGCACATTGTAAAGTTCAGCTGGCATTTTTTCCATTCTAGACTTTACTGATAATGGAGGCAATATGTTGATTTGCATTGTAATACAAGCTCCTTTTCTCATTTGTGAAGCAAACATTTCACAGACCAGCAGTAATTACTATTAGTAAGTAATTAATACTATCATCACAGAGTATTAAGTTTCCTTAGGATGCCTAATACTTTAATAAATAGCTTTCTTAGCTTCAGGCTTATAATCAGTAAGCATAACACTCCATTTATTATTCCTAAGTGGAAAACTTACCAGTTTTTATTTTTAGTATTATGCAGACATTCCAGCAGAAGAAAGAGAAAAGAAGTTGGCTTCCTGTTCAAGACACCGATTCCGCTACATTCCACCCAACACACCAGAGAATTTTTGGGAAGTTGGTTTTCCTTCCACTCAGACTTGTATGGAAAGAGGTGAGAGCATAGATTATAACATTTTCAAATTAATTTTTTCAATACATACATATACAGGCCTAACCTTTTCTCCATGGTCCTCTTTACCTTGGGTATTAGTTTTATGACATAAAAAACAAATTCCTAAAGATAAAAGGCTTACCTTCAACTCTTCAGCTACTTTCATTGGAATCAGATATTATTTATAATCACTTAGCGTGATTGTGTGTGCATTATCCTGGCTTATCATTCAAATTACAGAAAGCAATTGCTCCTTCATGCTTTCATCAAAACAACTTTTACTAAAATAGTTTTACGAAAGTTGCCAGCAAGGTTTATGTTTTTAAAGCAACTACTCTGAACTTTAGATTTTAAAACCTCACTTATCCAGAATCCTGGTTATTTTTAAACCATGTATGAGTAAAAAGGACCTTTATTTGCTCCAAAAATTGTTGACATGCAACTGGCTCGTTCATATTTAACATGACACTTATATTTAATATAATTTGAGAATGTAACTTTAATGCTCCAGATATTTAGTGGTAAGGTAGTTTTTCTAAAAGATACAAAGTCTTTGAGAGCCATTACTGTATTTCCGCTTTCCCCCTTAACAAGTCAGATTAAGTCCTCTGTGACATGACGTCTCTGCCTGGTCAACATATAGAATTAGATGGTCTGGATGAGAACCTGTGTTCGCACCGCTGATATGGCCTAGGCATATGGTTGGAGGACAGTCCTCCCCTGCAAACTACATGGTTGTACACACTTTAGGAGAACAGAATAATCTGAAGAGTATAGGGGCACGTCATCTAATGAAACTGCTGCTACAAAAAGCCTTTTTAATTAGCACCTGGAATGTATCATAATAGCGTAGTAAAGAGTTGTGTTTAGCCATTGTCCCCATTGCAACCTGTGGGAGGCAGATTAGGAAAGTGCTTAAGAGCTCTGGTTCTGGAGTTAGATCTCAGGCAAGGTCCCAGCTCTTCTACTTCCTACCTTTAGGAACTTGAGTGATTTAACTTCCTTGGGTCTCCATTACCTCACCTGTGAAATAGGTATAGTGGAAGCTACTTCAAAGGACTGCGAGTGTTACCTGAGATAATGTATGTAACACATTTGACAAATGTTTGCTGCTACGATTGTTAGTATAAATGAGGAAACTGGTGCTAAATAGTGAAATCATTCGTCAGCATCACTCAGCTAATAATCAGAAGAATCATGTAAACCTAGAAGGCGTTAAATAAGACAAATGTTTACTGGATATGTGCTGAAAGAAATGTATGTTGCTAATACATCTTCTAAATTTGTAATGTTTTAAGGTTACATTAAGGAAGATCTCGATCCCTGTCCTCGCCCAAAAAGACGGCAGCCTTACAATGCAGTCTTCTCTCCGAAAGGCAAGGAGCAGAAGATATAGATGTTGAAGCAGAATCATGATAGAGAACAAGTGTTTTTTTTTCTTCTAGTTATTTATAGCTAATGTTGGTATTAAACACTGATTTTTTTTTAATCTTCTGTAAACTGATTTATAAATCATTTTTCTATTGAAGATGTTTTCAAGCAACATTTACCCACCGTACAACTACTTAAAATATGGATGTTTATATTATTTTCTTGCTTTTGCACCTTTAGACAATAAGGTGCTTTCATTTTGCACTCTTGACTTAAGAGCTGTTTATTTACTTTGTTTGGTATTACCCAATTACAGTTTTGAAAACATGGTAGTTGTCTGTGATTTGTTGCCTTTCAGATCTTTTCTTTTTACTCCGTCTTTCCTGGGTATTTACATTCAGCAGTGACTTCATGGTAATCGTTATAAATTTCATTCTTAATCAGTTGCTCTTCTGTCGGTCATTTCAATATCTAACATTTAAGCCTTTAAAAGGCTAAATTTTAATAGTCCTTTTAACTGTCCAGCTTTTTTCTTTTGTTGACTTGAAATGTACTGCTGTATAGTGTATTCCTTTCGAGGTGTCCGCAAATAGCAGCTTTTTTTCCTCTCATCTGAGGCTAATATTTTAGCTTCTCACATAGTTTCATTATACTTTTTTTCCCCAGTTCATTTTTCAAGCTGAATTTGTTGAGTTCTCTCCCCATATGTTCAAATTTAGTTCTATTGTTTCTCTGGATTGACTAATATCATGACCTCCAATTTGGCAACAAAATAGATTTCTCTGTTTAGCAACTTTTACTCCTCTTGGACCTAGTGTCTGAGTCATTAAGATGACTGAACACATCTGTGTCACCTTTCCTAGTGGCATTTTGCTTATCAGTGTCTTTTTTGTGTATTTTAATCCATGTCTTGATCGTATTACATAAGCAGGACTACATAGACACTGAAGGGAATGCCTCACTAAAACCTAAGTAATCTTGCAGGTATATTCTGTACTTCTCAGATCTTTGCTTAGTCTTGCCCTTCTCACTGACCAAGGGTCTCGTGTGAATAAATTACTTCAGTTTGTGTTCTCACAGGGAGGATGGGAAAAGAAATCCCTTAAATTGAGTATCTACTATATATATGTCAGATCCCCTGTACGTTGTTTGGCTCTGACTGTGATTCTGAACCTTTTACAATCTTATCATAACTTTTATTCAGCACTTCTCTTCCCTTCCCAAATTATTTATCCTGTTTGATTTTTGTTCTTGCTGGCAGTTACCTAATAGTAGAAACCATTCATTGTTCACATACTCTATGCCAGGAGCTGTATTATGCTATTCACATAGGTTTTTCTATTTTAATCCTCAATCTTATGAATTTATATATCAGCTTAACATTAAGCTGCCAAAAGTGGATGCAAGAAGCAGATTAAACAACAAATGACTGGTTTTCTTTTTCTCATCATTAAAAAGCCCGGGTTGGCAGGTCAAAGCTGGCAATGCAGCTCTGTGATGCCCTCATGGACCCAGGTTTCTCCTAGCTTATGCTCTTGTATGCTCTTGTGTGACCTTCATCCTTGTGACTGCAGAGTAGTTAGGCCACCTCTAGCATCATGTCCATGTTCTGGGCAGGAAGAAGGGAAAGGGGGGAAAAAAGCACATTATTTGTTTTGGTTCCTCTTTAAAAAATTTTCCTGAAGGCTCCACCCAATAACTTTCTCTGTTTCTCAATGGCCAGAATTGTCACTCAGCTTCCTGTAATAACTGAGAGATGAAATTAGTGCCTCAGGTTGCCTAATTCCAGAATCAGATCTTGTACCTACTGTGGCAGAGTGCTTCTAAAGGCCAGGAGACTGAGAGGTTCCTGGTTTGAGTAGGGCACCGCAGGATGTGTAGTTTGAGCTCCTATCGATTTGGCTATTTTAAAAGCAGCCTAAGCAGACCCAGCGAGAGATGGTCTATCTGATAGTAGCTTGACAACGACCGAACCCGTTATAACTAGCATTTCATTTCATCCTCAGTCACCTTGTAGAAGGTTGGGTAAATTGAGGTCTTTCTCCCTTTTAATCTGCTACTAACTAGCTCTACCTTTAAGTGAAGTCATGAAATAGATGCTTTTCAAAAACACTTGAATTAGAAGAATTCACTTAAGTGCAAAACTGCAAGGTCTGACAGATTGTGTCTTTCAAACTTTTCTTTAAAAAGATTATGTAGAAGGGCTTTCTCCATTTGTAAAGCATTGCTTGTTAGACAATATTTTCATACAAATACAGTGGTACCTCGGGTTTTCTAATGTAATCCATTCCGGAAGACCGTTCAAGTTCTGAAACATTTGAAAACCGAGGGATCAACAGCCGACAGCTAGGCCTCAGGATCTTGCCCTCAGCGGAAGCCACGTGGCATGTTCAACATCCGAGGCGTGTTCGAAAACCGGAGCATTGACTTAAGGGTTTACGGCGTTCAGAAACCGAAATGTTCGTCAATGGCGACGTTTGAAAAACAAGTTACCACTGTATATGTCAATCAGTTTATATATAGATAAATATAGTGTCAGGTTGCCTGTGAGCTTTTCAAAGTTAAGGCCTCTGATTTAAACTTTGAAAGCATGTAGAACCTGTGTGTCAGCACTTAACATTTGAATGACACCTTCCTGCCTTTAAACAAGCAGGTATTTTGATTAAACCGTTTGAAACCTAAGATTGTCAAAGGCAGTGGTTTGAATGAGTTAACCGTGGGTGCCCAGATGTATGTAGAAGACAAAATATGTCACATTGAGAGAGAGCAAAGTGAAACAGAATATTCCCTAACACCTTTCATGAAGTAAAAATTTTTCCCAAAGCCCAACTGCAAAGGCTGCTGTTTGTAGGCTTAATGTATTAGCAACTCAGTTTAAACTGCATCTAGCGTATGTATGTAAAAGTGTGTAGAGGACATTCTTAGACCCTCTAAAAGAAGTAACTGAAGGACTGCAAGGATTCCTCCCCAGGTGGTCTCTGATTCATAATCCAGTTACAAAAAAACAATAGTGCTACATAAACCAAATAATACATTTAGTTATCAAACATTTATCAAGCACTTTGTCAGGCACAGTACTGAATATAGTATCAGAATCAGGCAAAATTTGACAAATTTTCTTTCAAAGAAACAAGCTTTTAAAGCAACACACACCTCAGGATCTTACTCTGTTATCCCTGACATCTTAACAAGCATGAATTTCATTTTGGCAAATGCCACATTAGAAATAAGCGTTGGAAATATATCTCAAATTTTACCATCCAGCTATCTGTTTTCAACAATTCTAGCAGTTTAGGAGGCATCTCAGAATATTTCTCCTTGCAGAACTGATGCTGTTAGCATGGTTTCTTGGGAAACTTGAGTCCTGCAGCGTGCACTTATGCAAGCAGTTGTGTGCTATTAACCAGCAGAGGCCAGAAGAGAGCTATTTTTGCAGACTAGTCAGTGGAAACTAGGGGTTGAATGGAACTATCAAAAGAAAATTTCTAGGATAAATAAATATGAGATGGGAACCTTTGGTACAGTAATGAAAGCTTATTGGGCAAAAAGCAAGCTTTCAACATAGCTCTAGTTGGAATAAAACAAATGGTAGAGGCAATAATTCACAGTCCTAAGGAAAAAAACAAACATTGCATACATACCATATGCTAAGCATTTAGGGATCCAGAGAGAGATGTGAGATCTGTTATTACCCAGTGGGAGACCAGACAAATTATATATAGAGAGAGAGGGATGGATACCTAAGAGGTCAAAAAAGCTTAGACTGAGTAGTAAAGAAATGTTAAGGATAATTAGAACCTGAACTTGCCTTCGGATGGGTTAACCTAGGGAAGCAGAGAGGAAGAGATGGTGCAGTCTAAACTGGGAAACTAACCTGAATATGGAAATATTAAAATACCAAGATTCAGAAGGAGCCATAGAGATTAGGGAGCACATATAGGTATGTGTGAGTACGAGACAGTAAACTTGTCATAAAGGCTAAAGAATTGAGACTTGAGTCTTTAGGCCTTCAAACCTTACACAGAACCCCAATAAATAATGATGTTTTAAAGGCACAAGTTTATTTCAAGCATTCAAATTGATCGCCTAATTAATCTAATCAGTAACAAGGGATAAATACAAAATTGTGAAATGAGTTATGGATGGCAGGTTACATTGGCCTCGGCCTCCATGATATCCCGTCCACAGCTGGGCATCTGTGGATGTAGAGGGCCTCCTGTATGCATTGTTCTGTGCCACTGTATATAAGGGACTTGAGCCATCTGCAGACTTTGGTATCCGCAGGGTGTCCCTAACCCCCACATTGTTCAAGGGTCAACAGTATATATGACGATTTAGGGGGGGCAGGCATAGGGTAGTCAAGCATAGAGTCAGGTATGCAAGAAAGAAATTTCTGGTAATCATCATAATATTCTAAGCACAAAGAACACCTGGGCCAGGCTGATGGCAGTAGGAATGAGAAAGAAGAAATTTAAGTAACCACTTAATAATTGTTACATACCAGAACTGTGGTGGCTGAAGATACACAGGAATATGACACAGTTTCTCCTCCATGAGCCTGTAACCAACTCAGTGGTAACAAAGAACATTAGAAGTAAGAGTCAATTGGACAAGGTTTCCTGCTGGTAATGGGGAGTGACCCTTGTTCTACATGCCATTTTTAACTGAAACTTTTAAAAATAAGGCTGAATCCATCGATAATCCTAAAGTGAACTTTTTTAACATACTGAAGAATTCAGCAATAATTATATAGTAGATACTTGCTCAGCAAAAGCAACATATTAAATCATAGACAGGATTGTTTTATACGTCACAAAAACTGGCCTAGATATTCTTTCTAATGCATTTCCCTAATATGTGTTACTCTCCACTCAAGTTCAGGGGTGCTCATTATTCAGTTGGAGATTTGTTCATGAGATTTTTCAAAATGTGTCCTGTTTATTCATTTATTCTCTCAGATACGCGTTCATTCATACTTACTGACTGTGCCCTTCCTGTGTTTATTACCATTTCTATCAAAAGCTGGCAGGACTAATAAACGACGGAACTCAGACCAACCTTAGACCATTGCTTTATTTTAATAAGGTATTTGGGAGAAAATGTAGACTCAAACTTGGAGGGATGATGTGGATTTCCAGGGATGCAGGCATTGATTGGCCTGACAACCTAAGTCAATTGTTCTTGGGAAAACAGAGATGCAGGCAAACTAGGGAAAGCCTCTCAGTTCAAATTAGGGAAGGATGTTCACGTTCCAGATAGGATCAGTTAGATTTTTTTTTAATTGTCTCTTTAATTGCACTAGAGAGTTGCTGAAGCAACAATGGCTAGAGATACTGAGAGTGTAGAGAGAGGAGAAACCTCCGGGAGGTGAGCTGGATTCTGCTGATGGTGTTTTCCTGGGGCAGGAGGCTGAGAAATCCAGGCGTCACCAACCAGAGTCACTGCTAGGAGCAGAGAACCCAACAGGACCCCTGGTATCCTCAAAAGGCTGGAGTGACCGAGTTGGAGGACAAGCTTGGCGAGTTCTGCATATACCCACATGACAGCAGAAGAGTGACAGGCTTTTAGAATCGGATTAGACTTAGTTGGCAAAAGCAGGAGTCATGCTTCCTGTTTTCTAATGCTTGTTCCTGAAATAGTTGCTTGAGCAGCACTGAATCATCTTCGTCTCCAGAGCCTTTTACGCTCCCTACATTACCCTGTAATCAAACACCTTCCCCTCCAGTCTCCACACCCTCTCCCGGGGATCCGCAGCTGCTGGGAGTGTGGGGTCAGGTCAGTGACCAGGGCACCATGCCGGGGCCTACCTGAGCATGGCACTTTTGAACACAGAGCAACACTCAGGGGAGGCAGGGATCTACTCCATCCCCGGTTTAACAGGAGTACCCAGAGAAGGTGAGGTCAGGAAGGGTACTCGGCCCAACACAGTGCCTTAGACATAGAAGCTTTAATATATGATTGTTGAATGAATAAATGATGATTGAGTATGAGAACCAGGAAAACATAATTGCCTAACTGTGTGGCCTTGAATCAAGTCTCTATAGTCTTTTAAACTGAGGGGACTGGACAATATGACCTTTGAGGTCTCACCTCGCTTCATCAGCTTCTCACGGTTAGATGATTAGCACCTTTAGGGAGGGAAGACTGGAGAGCAGTGAAAAGCATGGTCTTCAGAGCCAGGCAAACCAAGGTGGGAGTTCCAGCTTCGTTACTTAGAGTATGACGTGGCCCATGCACTCAGATTCTCTGAGCTTTCCCCACCTTCCAGGAACAAGGTTATGAGAATTGAAAGAGATGCCACAGGAGCTTATTCTAGTGCCTGGTACATAATAACTGTTCGGTCGTTGATGGCTGTCATCACTATTGTCAGTATTGCAGAAACGGTGGTGATGAATCAGAAAGAAAGCTGCTTAGAGAAGTCATAATTAGAGCTGGGCCCTGGAAACAAGGTAAGATTTAGGTGTATAGAGGGAAAGGGTCATATGAACCAAGGCCTGGAGGTGGAAAAACAAGGTGGGTGTTGCAGGTTGTGCTGGGGGCTGCAAGGAGAAGACAAAGCTGGGTAGGAGACTCCAGTAAGCAAGTCAGAGCCCAATGGGCATGTGGGTGCTCAAGCCACTCTCTCTAAGGAAAGTTACACAAAGGGGGCTCCGTGAGACCAGTCCCCTAAGCCCCTGGATCCTCCCCACTTCCTGAATGTTCAAACTCTGGAGGAGGGATGCAGAGCAGGTGCCACTTCTAAGCCACAGAGTTATTTCAAATGCTGTCCATTTTAAAGAGTGAATTTAATTCCATAGATTTTATTTTGCAGCTATTAATTGGCCACTACTTATCTGCTCATAAGAAAGTCAGCGGAGACTAGAGGTAGACGTAGAAGAGGGTTTCGAAGCCCAAATGAAAACCGAAAGACCAAATTAGTGCTTTTAGAAGAACACCCCACAAAGGGATTTTCCAAAAGCTGCACAACCTTGTTTCATAATTCAAAGCTTGAAAGAGAAGCCAGCGTGACTGTCGCAGACACAGTGCACACAACACCAATAGCTCCACCGGTGGGTGTGCATTTCAGGTACAGGGTGTCTGCTCGGCAGCACTACCTGTCCCCCAAACTTACCTTCCTGGGCGCCCCGCTTGTTCCAGACAAGCGGAGTAACCAGGTTAACCTGACACAGCTGCTGAATTATCCAAAGATGTCCTTGGCAGACGCCTCCCTCTCTGTACATAGAAAACGGGTGAAAGCCTCCTTAGTCAGAAAAACAGTGCGATGGGGAGGCTTACCCCCCTAAATGTTAAAGCAGGACTGACTTAAGTAATGTCCAAACATCAAGGGGGAAGAGTGTGGAAATGTTAGAAATACAGTCGTTCGTGAAATGGGCTGTGTAAGCTGAGACGTACGTCATGGCGCTGTTTGTTCTTAACAGTATAAACGTTGCATATTTTCATTCATTAGAAATGGAAATAAAACACTGTAGCCCTCATCCCACGAGGAGACACGCGCTGCTGGGTGGCTCTGACCCTGCGCCAGTCATTTACGCATCCAGTTCCCCTGACTTTGTCTCAGCTGAGGATCATCCCCATTTGCCCGTGGCCCTAACCTGCAACGCTCCCCATCACAGAAGTGTTTCTTCCTGCGTAGGCAGGAGACTTCCAGCAGCAGTCTCCTGTTAAAATGTGAACATGCCTGCCTGCCGACCTGAGTAGCTCCACCGCTACTGGAAGTTTGCATGACATGGTCCGCACATCCAAGGGGGGCCCTGGACCTCATTGACGACTGCAATGGCCGCTCGCACCCGGCAGCGATTCATTTCTCAGGCAACCAGCTGCCGTTTTGGAAACGGAGAACAGGGTCTCGGGGAAGGGTTTCTGTAAAGCGAAATGTTGAAGAAAGGAGAGAAGAGTCCAAGGCACAAAGCACTCCCCAAGGAGTGGAGAGGACAGGCATTGCCCGGGAAAAGTGGCAGGGGGGCCTGCGGGGCACCGCGGAGCCTGTGCCTTGGGGTTCCTAGAACTGCAGCACCTGTAGTGAGCAGGACAATGACGGTGGCAGACTTGCTCTTCTGTGTCTGTTGAAAGCTACGCCACACCCCCGGGGCCCCTCCCGAGGGGCCTCAGGCAGCAGGAAGCCCAGGGCACGGGATGCTGGGAAGGAGACACCGACGAGAAGGTTCCTAGGAAGAGGCAGGAGGGTGCCCGAGTGGCTCCTGTAGGCTCCTGCTTGTGGTATTTCACCTGGGCAGAAACTGTGCCCATCGGTGGGGAGCTTTGCTCATACGCCCCAGCTGTCCGTGCTGCGCCAGCCCTGGCAGGCGTGCTGGTAAAAAAAAATCTGAGTAGCTCCACCCCTGCTGGAAGTTTGCATGACACGGTCCACACATCCAAGGGGGCCCCTTGACGTCATTTTCACAATACTAAGGCGTCATTTGCCTTTTCCTCTGTGCTGACATTTTCGCCGACAGCATAAAGCAACCCTAGATAAAACTGGTGAAAATTTTATATTCTTTACTGCCATGCACTGGCAAGGGGGAAATAGCCATCTCCACTTCAGAGTGTCTTTGCTAAAGCAGTAGAAAACTTTTAATTTCAATACCATTTTGATATTCTGCGTAGGGACGCTTGCCTTGAGGGCAAGCGCTTGTACAGTGAGTTACCAGCTGAGCTAGCCACCCTCAGCGTGGAATATCACTCCCAAAGAAGGACTGATGAAACAATATGGTTATTCAGACTCGGTCCTCTGGCAGACATTTTCTAGGAAATGAATGAAGTAGGCCTGTCACTTCAAGGAAAATAGCTGTTCATATTTATTGCCAATGATAAAATTTTAGCTTTTCAGTAAAAATGAGAATTTTGGATAACTTGTATCTGCTACTTAAAGACTTTTCAGCCTGGGGGCCTGGCTCAGTGGTTGGACGTCGACCTAGGATCCAGGAGATCGCAGTTTGATTCCCGGTCAGGGCACATGCCTGGGTTTCGGGCTTCATCCCCAGTAGGGGGCGTGCAGGAGGAAGCTGATCAATGACTCTCATCATTGATGTTTCTCTCTCTCTCGCTCTCCCTTCCTCTTTCAGAAATCAAGAAAGACATTTTAAAAAAAAAAAAGACTTTTCAGATGAGACTGGTGATGATATTGATGAGTGTCACTTGCTTATCATATACTGAAATGTGTCAACATCTAGGAGATTCACATACTTCAGATGAATCAATATTTTTCAAATGATCAATGATTTGTTACAAATCATGCGTAGGTAAAAGATCCAAACTGAATAAATACCTATGAGTTTTAATGCAATGGGACAAAAAAAATTCATCAATATCGTTTCAGATTCTACACTGCAACTGACCTTTAAAAAAGTACAACTTACTCAGCAAAATCGCTTACCATGACTCAGCAAAATCCCTTATCATGACAGTGAAATTGCTTATCATGACTGCAGAAAATCTGTTACCGTGACTCAGCAAAACCGCTCACCAGGACACAGCGACCAGGGCAAATTCAGTACACTTTTATCACGTGTTCCGGTATCCACCACAGTCACCTTACAACCAATAATCTGTTTTCCAATTCTAAAATTTATAATTTCACAAGTGGCAGGTTAATGGAATCAGAGAGTATATAAGCTTTTGGGACTGGCTTTTTTCACTCAGCATAATTCATTTAAATGTTGCATGTACCAATTGTTGCCGACTGGTGTTCCGTGGTACGGATGTACCACAGTTTAACCTGCTGAAGGACATCTGGGCTATTTCCACTTTGAAGCTATTAAATAAAATTGCTGTGAACATTTATGTACTGGTCTTTACGTGAACGTGAATTTTCATTCCTCTTGGAAAATGCCCAAGAGTGTCATTACGGAATCATATGGTAAGTCTGTTTAGTTTTATAAGAAACTGCCAAACTGTTCTCCAGAGTAACTATACCACTTTACATTCTCAATAGCAACGTATGAGTTTCTCCACATCCTTGCCAGCATTCGGTATTGTCATTATTTCTTATTTTAGCCACTCTGGCAGGTATGCAGTGATAGCTCATTGTGATTTTAATTTGTATTTCCCTGACAGCTAATGATGCTGAACACCTTCTCATGTGTTTATTTGCCGTCTGTAATTTCCTCTCCAGTGAAACGTTTCTTCACATCTTTCGCCCACTTTCTAATTTTATTGTTGGGTTTTTTTAACTGCTTTACATTGAAGTGGAAATATCCTCACTTTTGTCAGTCAATAGAAATCTCATCTGTATTCTTGCTAAATTTATTCCAAATGGAAGTCAGCGTTACCCCATAGCAATTTCAGAGGCGCTAAGAATTGTTTATGGCCACCTGGTGAGTACCAGGTTTTAGAAAAGGTCAGAAAAAGATGAGGCAAGTTGAGTCCCTAGGTCCTTAAGATTTCCCCTCCTCCTGGTGCTAGTGCTTCACGCACCCCGCACCCCAGCTCTGCAGCTCCATACCCACTTCACTGAGCGAAGGGTGCCAAGCCCAGTCGGAAATGACATGGGCTCAGTGGCTTGTTTCAGCCCAGAGCATCAGCCTCTGTTCCCCAGGGATGGTCTTGAGGGTCCCCCGGGCACAACTGAGGGTTACTCAGCACTGATCACTGGTTTACTCTGTAGAAACTGGACCCAGAACACACTCAGCTCCCAGAGAGTCACAGGACCGGGGGTGTGGGCAAGAGGTAAGGAGTAGACTGCGAACCCCTCTCCGTGGGAGCCTCGGAGGGTAGAAATTAAAGGGCAGGCAGTGAGGGGTGGCTGCTGTGTTAGCGCTACTCGGCCTCGGTCAGCAATCCCAACATTTCAGTTCTCCGGCCCTACCTACCCTATCAAGGCTCTTAACGTATCAGCACAGGCCAGCACTCCACAATTTGGGAAGCTTTTGTTAAAGCCTGACAAAAGATTTAAAACATATCTGAAAGTGCTCTTCCTTCCAAGCTTTGATTCCACTGTCTGCACGTCCTTTGATGTCACATAAACACACCCATCACACTGACCTTGCCCCGAGGAATGCAGCTCTACCATTTGCTCAGAACTGAAGACGTCTGTTTTCTCCTTCAGAAAAAAGAAAAATGTTCCCATTTCATTTTTTTTTTTTCCAGTTCTTTTTAGGAGATAAGTTGACACTGAAACACGCTGATCGGTCATGTTATTTTTAAATGAATTTTTAATAGCAAATAATTTGTTCCATCTGGGAAAAGGCTGATAGCATTTGCAGCAACCAGGCACAAATCAGGAAGGATTGTTCCCAGTATTAAACAAGAACAGTTTATTTAGGTCCACGTCACACTGGTCGCAGGGTCAGTGGCGTTTCCTGACCCTGAAGAGGGGCTAAGCCCTTGGCTGCTCCTCTCATCCCTCGAGGCCACTTGCCTCTCACAATATCACAGACCTTTTGCTCACCACACCCCTCCCCCGTGGGTCCTGTCAACCAGTTTGGGAGAGGGGACTATTGTGGTTCACACTCTGGTAGCAGTTCACACTGAACTTAGCCCCACCCATCTGCAAAGGCGTCAGGTGGTTCACCCATCAGCAGCTGAACTTGGCTTCTCTGGGGGCTCGTCCCATAGCACAGCCTCACGTGAGAGGAGGGAGCAGAAACAGCCACCAAGCATTTAGGGAGAACAAGAAGGAGATGGTCCTGGGGCCCCATTCTGATCCATCCAGCTCTTTTAAAATATATATATATTTTTATTGATTTCAGAGAGAGGAAGGGAGAGGGAGAGAGAGATAAAAACATCAATGATGAGAGAGTCATTGATCAGCTGCCTCCTGCATGTCCCCTGCTGAGGATCGAGCCCGAAACCCGGGCATGTGCCCCGACCGGGAATCAGACCTCGGTCTCCTGGATCCTCGGTGGACGCTCAGCCGCTGAGCCACGCCCGGCCGGGCTCATCCAGCTCGTCTCTGTCCTCCCGGAGCACCAGAATTAAAGGCATTTATAAAAAGGAAGGAAAGAACAGTTGTTTGTACAGCCCTGTTCAAAAGCAGCATTATTCACAGCAGCCAAAGGTGGGAGCAACCCAGTGTCCGTGATGGATAAATGCAGACAAACTGTGGTATATGGAGGGTGTCCAAACAAAAGGTATACACACTTTCAATGATTATAAGGTCAGTGTTTATCATCTTCAGTTCTTCAGTTCTGAGCACAGGATAGAGTCACATTTTCAAACTTCCAGTAGCATTTGAGGATGAATTTCCTTTGTTCAAAGCTTAGTCCGGCTGAAAAGAAACATCAATTGAGCTATTGGCTGTTAAAGTTTGTTTTGGGGACACATTGTACATATAATGGAATATTACTCAGCCTTAAAAAGGAAGGAAATTTTGACACATGCTATTATATGAATTTATTATCATAAATTTTACTTACATAAAGGATGTGAGTCACACAATTTATAAATAATAATAAAATAGCCAACACTTTACTTTAAATCCCACATAGGCAATTGATTTTCACAGAATGATTTCATTGACTTGTGCAAACTCCTATTTCTAAAGCCAACAAGGGTTGCAGTTGATGAACAAGTATAGTCTTGACATGAATGTTGGTTGATATTTTCATTTATTTTAGTGAGTAGGACAAAAGTGAAACAACAAAAACATATGTTGGAATGGCCCTTAGTCATCAATGATGTAAGCGATTTTTTGATGAATTGGATAATAGAGTATTTCCTCAATTTCTTGTGTTATTCACAATATAACAGCTGTTTTAAATTGTTGATGCTATGACAGATGTCCCTCATTTCCTCCCCCCTTACCCTCCTCCACCCAGCTCCCGCTCCCTCCCTCCGGCCATCGCCACACTGTCATCTGTGTCCATGGGCTACGCATATATGTTCTTTGGCTAATCTCTGTAAGAGCTACAGACACAACACACTTTTAAGTTTAATCTACATTATTATTTTCTCCACCATGTTGTTACATCTAGACAATCAATAAAACAATATTCTAAGCCTTGACTTGTAGCATTTGCTGATTTCTATGGGCTTGTAGTATTTATTATGTTTTTAGTATGATGTACTTAATTATAAGTTTATATTATTTAATTTTTTAAGAACTGTTTAACAACTAGCTCACAAAATTACTAAAAATTTAACGACTGGCTCTCCCAGACCAGATTTGACAAACCACGAAACACCTTGTTTCTCCATGGGAATTATGGAGCCACGGAACAGCCCCCTACCTCTAATGCAACCCCAGGAAGCACAGAAATTGGAGATCCACATTGGCCTGCTGACATCTCTGTAGATATTTTCTCCTTTCTCTATTTTCTTTGTCCTTCCATGGATCTTGTTCTTTTCTGTGCAGCATTCTCTGTACAGTATTTCTCACTAGTTCGTTTTCGTCTCTATGTTCCCCCTGTGGCTCTCCCAGGCCCTGCTGTCACTGGTGTGTTTTCCTCTTCCTGTCACTGCAGTCTTGGCCCTCCTTCCACCTGTTCCTCTTCCCCCTTTTCCATCGACCAGCACACAGCTTCTCAGTTGCCATTTTCCATGGTTTTTACCAACCTTCCCTCTCCTTTTTCAAGCCTTGCAGGGGCTTATGTTTAAAAGGGCCCACAGGGACCCATGTTTACCCGAGAATTATGAGGAAATCTACAGCAGGCTCAGCCTTCGGGGGCATTTCCTCCCTAGTTTTCCGATGCTCAGTGCAGCATTTTCACGAACTCAACAATCAGGAGAGGGGGAACCTCAACAGATGTATATATAGGAAGTGGGATCCTTGAGGTGGCTGCCCATTAAATGGGATTTCATTAGTGAGAAAAGCATAGCACACTGGTGGAAAAAGTTAATAAACCCTATAATAAAACGAGGCAATAAAAATGGTACAAATTCCTAGAGGACCTATTAAGAAAATATCTTTTAAAAAACCTTAATGACATCTGGTCATCAAATATTACATAATTCATAGATCCTTTTAAAGAGAAAAAAAATGTTATAGACCCATTTTAAAGGGAAAATAATTCTCATGGACCTTCAATAGTGCCTTAAATAATTTTTATTATGTTACTTAAATAGTACACATGTAAGGCATAAAGCCATATGCTTATAAAACCCTCACACAACTGTAAAAACATGTACAAAAATACAAACGAAACCACAAAAATCAGTAAGATTTTAATGAACAACATTAATTTATTGTGACAAATGATGTACTTGGAAGTAAGTTGCCACTGTTGGGTTTTAATATTGGGCTTGTTGAAAAAAATATTTACTTAATCAGAGAATAAGTCTTGACCGCACTTGCTGGTGGCAGGAGGCATCCCTCTCCTTCCCAGTCCCCAGCTCTCCCCATAAACATGAGGCGGTGGAAAGCACCAGCTACCACAGAAGGAAGGACTTCTCCCCTCTCACACTCTCCCAATAAACCACTACTAATAAGCAAACAAAAGAAGAAAGAGCACCAGATAGCTCGTACATGTATTTGGTATTTAATTTTGCAGTCTTAAGAGTGAGCCAGGGGAAAATTTTTACCCTTTTTTTCTTTCTTTTCCTGTAACTGATTTTATCTCTTGGTCCCCATTTCTGCCCAGCAGTGGGAGAGCCGTCTTGCCAGCCCAGACCCTCCTATGGAAATTAGTCAGTTCCTGCTTCTCTCACACTGCCCCTGGACAGTGAGTTCAGCTGCTCGGTCACAGCGCTAAGAGCTGGGGTGCAGGTGCTCTGGTCCTTTGACTCCTGGACTTTAGATGCCTGGGACCCCCAAACTGAAAAGTGAAAGATAAGAGAATCTTAAATATCAGGACTATCTTTTGATCACTTGCAAATTGTCTCTTTTCCCCTGCCTCTCCCTCTGACAGACAGTAAACTGTTCGAGGTAACTCAAAGTGACTTCCTCCTGAAACAGTGAGGAATAATTAAAAGTGACAAGGGCCAAAGACATCAGATTCCTAGTAACCTAACCACTGATTGCTTTTGGAGCCCAGGGAAAGGTGGCCTCAAGCCCCGGGGACTTCTCTGTGTACTCGCTGTGTGACTCTGCAAAAGCTGCTCAGCAGTCCCAGCATCTGTAAGTGGAAATGATACTTTACGCTATAAGGTCGATGTAAGGAGTCAGTGAAGTTTTATGTAAAAGAGTAATTTGCAAACTAGAGCTCTGTACAGATGTTTGCTATTGTTACTCAACATTGATTTCCTCAAAAGTAGAGACACATGATAATCTTTGAAACCACAGCATCCAGCACAGAGCCCAGCCCAGGTGTGCCCTTCATGAATGTTATCAGATGGAATTATTGAAAGAGCCACTGTGTCAGGCACAAATCATACTAGTTGTTTTAACAGAGCATCTAAAACTGGAATTGGTGCAACAGATTTTGGAGAGTAAGGAAAGGCGAGGTAAGAACATGGGGTAACACAGAGAGGACAGTCACTGCAGGAAGCAGCTACCACCCGGGAATGGAGCAGGGGCCGGGCTGGGGATGGTATCTCTGAGGGGGTGCCAGGGTGGGAAACCTGGAAACTGAAACTTCTGGATTCTGGAGTTAACTGTGACATCGGATTCCCATTAACCTAACCGCTGATTGCTTTTGGAGCCCAGGGAACTGTCAGCTGTGGTGACTGTCAGGGGAAGGGCAAGCAGCGCAGGAAAGGGCTAGTGCCTTCCCCCCCCTCCAGCCCTCCGTTTGTCCTCTCTCGCCCCGTTGGCAGAGCCAGCAAGGATCCAGGTGGCAAAGCAGAACCGTGGGGAGGCCCAGCCTCACAGGGCCCACCCAGTATAAGGGGGATGAGATGAGCGATAGCTTGATAACCTCACATCTCTATCTCTGTTAAATTCGGGGCACTTGAGCCCGGCCCGTGTGTGTGTGTGTGTGGGGGGGGGGGCTCAGGCTGCGGCCAGCAGGGCGTGGCATGCATATCACACCCAGAAAGCTGCTCTCACTCTCTGGCCAGTGCAGGAGGAGTGAGAAGAGCACTTGCCTGGATGCTGGGGGGGGGGGGGGGGGGCGTGAGAAGCAGCTGCCCGAGGAAGGAGCGCCCAGATTCCCACTGGTGATGTGACCTGGCTCCCTGGGCAAACGCCCAGCTACCCTTGGTGGATTTAAGAACCAGGAGAAACAGCACTTCCCCTGATTTCCACCCCTCCCCACCCCCTCTCCAAGGAAACACTGGTTATGCTGAGGCCATGAGAAGACGGATAGTAAGACTAACTCCCCGGCTCAAACCTGAAAATGTTTGTTTGTGTTTTCCTGCTTAAGTCAGAATCTAAATGAAACTGTTACTTCTTGCGTGTCGCCTGAGCCGATGTTGAAGTCATGGCCCATCTATCACACTGCAGCAGGCAGCCAGAGGAAAGATGCCCTGTGGCTCAGGAGAGGAGGTGGATTTCTGCTGCTCCCTGAAGGGTAACCATTTGCAGACGCCCAGCTCTGATTCCCCCATGAGGAAGGCAAGACTAACTTCTCAGCAGGAACCTCTTCCAATGTGTTGCTTCTCTCTCTCATCCCAGGACAGGTAGCCCTATTCAGGATCCTCAGAGACAGATCCACCCTGGGGGGCTACAGCGAAGGAGGACAGTGCTTACTTCAGGTCCCACTCCACTTTCTACCTCTTTTCAGCAGGCTGGGTTCCTCCAATCTACCCAGGGATGTGATATGCTTTCCTGCTGGCCCCTGGCTACCTGCCACCTTACCCCCCAGACCAGCCCCAAATTGCAGTCAAGTCTTCTCTTTCCAGGCAGAGCTCTGTGCTACCTGGATCCCTCACACTGTACTCCCACCCGACTATAACCAGTTTCATGACTCAGTCTATCAGGAATCTGTTATCTGTTTCCCAGGGGCTCAGCTGGTTATATCCAAAGGCAGGGGGTGGGAGGGGGCGCTGCAATTCGATGTGCAATGGAAATTGGAGGCGGAGCATTTCTTAAGCCCATGGGCATAGCTTTGCATTAAGTGTTAGCCCTGCAGTGATTTTCAGGGAATTCTGTGGAGCCCATGACAAGCAGCCCTGTGACTGCTCCCTGAATACAGACAGTGGGTGGCCCCAGGTGGGCACTGGGCTTCTCCCACGGCGGCTGCCAGGTGCAGCATGCAGGACACTCGCTTCTCCAGGCACTGGCACTCACAATGGAAGCTAACAAGGATCAAAAGAGGATGGTCACAATCAGCAGAAGCAAAGCACTTCAAACAGAGTTGTAAACATGGGCCAGCAGTTCTGCTAAATACAATTGGGAGACAAGAGCACCTTTCCAGCCGATAAAGAGACCAGAGTGTCTCTAGAGTGCGGACTCTTTGTACCCTGAGGACTGGAACTTTTTTAAGTGACCTAGTTATCATGTCATGACTGACTGCCTGATAGCAGGACGGTGCTCTGTATAGATTCTGGAGCCTAGGAGAGGGAGCTGAAGAGTAAGTGTTTGTCGGTGTTTATCCTGTGCTGCCAGTATTATGTTTGACAGGTCACAGGATAAAATAAAAGCCAACATTTACAGGACACTTACTATATGTTCCAGGCCAGATGTAAGTCAGCTTTACACCGACTGTCTCATTTAATCCTCATCAGCACTTTATGAGGTATGTTTATCCATCAGCCTTCTGTGAGTTTGGTTTCTGGGAATCAGTCTCCAAAAGCCTGATTTGCTCTGGGGACCTGATGATACTGAGTATCTGAACTTGCAAAGTGAAGAGTTGGAACATGGGGACTCCACCAACATGCAGCCACCACAGGATGCCAGGCTGAAACGGATGGCTGAACTCTCTTAAATCATCCTGATTACAAAAGAGATCATCTGTTCCAGCCCTTGGTTGAACTGGGCAGCTTATCAAAGTCATTCATTGCACGATGCGAGACTCCTAACACACACAACCCAGATTGGAACGGTGACATGACACGGGGTGCCAATGGGTCAGTCTCTGGAAACTCAAGCTGTTTGCCTCATACATGCTTAATTTTCAAGGGCTTGTAAATAGAAACAAGAATGCATTCCACTCAAGACAGGTGACATGTCTCAAACAGCTTGTAGGGGACAAAGGGGGGGGCATGGGGTAAATTTTTTTAAAAATTTACCTTTATTTTTGAAAGTATTACAAATGTCCCCTTTTTTCCCCCCATTGATCCCCTCCACCCTGTACCCCTTACCCCAGGCCTTCATCCCACTGTTGTCTGTGTCCATGGGTTATGCATATATGCACATAAGTTCTTATGTTAATCTCTCTAACTGCTCAGGAAAGAAGAGGAGGAAACCTTGCTCCCCAAAAGAGCATCCAATGGAAGATTTGAAACTTGAATCACTGACATTATCATCTTACCACTATGTATCAAAATCTAAAAGGAGAGAATCATTATTGTTCTGATACAGCTTTTAGCCTAATTTCAGTCCGGGCTGATGACCCCAAGACAACTGGCTGCCCAGTGGCGTGTGGCTCGCCCACCCGCTGCCCTCCCATGATCTAAGCCAGCAGGGCCCCGGGAGGGGCCGGCGCTGTTCCTGCACCAGGATGAAGGCGGCGGCTAAGTGGGCCTGGCTTGGCAATTAGAACCTTCATGGTAGCTCTCAAAAGTAAAGCCAGGCCCAGCAACTTTCTTTGATAGTGAAATATTCCTTCTTCCAGGCATGGAGACTGATCCAAGAGGTATATGTTTATAGTAACAAAAGGATAAAAAACTGGATATTGACGATCAGAGAAAACTTGTCAAACAGAACATACGTATGATCTGAAAGACAGTGAGACAGCCTCCAAATGTGTACCTCTGGATGCGTGGATGCGGACCCCGGGATGGCGCATCAGCATGGACTCAAGGAGATATGGATAGGAAGAGAAAGGGGCATTTTAAAATATATTTAATGTATATTAGATATTTATATATACTTAATAGATATATTTTTTAGACTCCTTTGCTTTCCTAACCACGTCTCCTTGAAGTCAGTGCTCACGCAGTATCCTGGGCTCCCATTCAATCATTCCCTTCTTTCACCCATCCTTCCATAATCAAATATGGGAGAGAAGACTGTAAACAATGAGCAGAGTATTTGTGGTATTTTAGTTCCAGGACGTGGGGAGTGGTACAAAAGGACAACAATTTCTAAGGCTGTGTCTCCACACACAGGGGCAGGCAGTTCCAATGATTCCAACTGTCTCTTTCAATCAAACCGAGCTTTTTGTCCACACCCCAGTGTGATCGGAACATCTAATCCTCCCAGCTTTCCCTGGCGATGCAGACAAACAAACAAACAAACAAACAAACAAACAAACATCAATCCTACTGCAATTATTTTAAGAAGCAGTTTCAGAAGGGTGGCAATTCAGTGAAAATTTGCATGAGTCTATGGGCCAGTGAAAATAATTATAGGCAGAAAACTTTTTTTTTTATCATCATGTTAAACGAAATAAGCCAGTCAGAGAAAGACAAGTGTCACATGATCTCACTCATCTGTGGAATCTAATGAACAAAATAAACCGATGAACAAAATAGATCCAAAGACATAGAAGCATGGAACAGACTGCCGAATCTCAGAGAGAAGGTAGGTGTGGGTGGGTGGATGGGGAGAGATTAACATAAGAATTTATATGCATATATGCATAACACTTGGACACAGACAACAGTGGGGTGAAGGCCTGGGGTAAGGGGTACAGGGTGGAGGGGATCAATGGGGGGAAAAAGGGGGACATATGTAATACTTTCAAAAATAAAGGTAAATTTTTTTTAAATTTACTGATTTTTAAGTAATACAGCTCAGCACAGAAAAATCAGCAAAGCCTGAAGAAAATAAGGATCACCAATAATCCTCCTCCCACCAGCTGTGAAGAACTTTTTCAACCTAAGAGGCAGAGCTAAATGAATCTTCCATGGTCGAGAAACCTTCTAAAATGCTGTGGTATCCGCCCTTCATTCCCGGAGTTTCTCATCCACAGCGCCAAAGCCAATGTTGACACTTCCTAGGCCAACCTTAGTTTTGGGAAGAATTGGGAGCCCCTGTAAAGTGAATGTTCAGGATGCCCAAGGAGGCTTCTGCCCAGAATTATGCTTCCAATCTGCTCTTCAGAATCAGAACTCAGGAAACAGCACTTGTTATTTTAGTTAAAATTGGCTAAATGTAAATACGCATTGCCTTAAATTCATTCACACTAAAATGTAAATAAGGACTTTTTGTGTTTCTGCAAAGAGAAGGGGACACCGCAGTGGGTTAGGAAGCAGGGTGCCATGAAAGACAATCACCAGGAATGAGCCATGCTGTCAGGCAGCCCTTCACCTCAACAGCTTCTTCTGGGCCCAAATGGACCTTATGGCAACTTTAAACCCGGCTATTCTTTGAGCAAAAGCTACTAGAGAGGTGCTTGTCCTTCAGCGAAAGGGCACCCTGGCATCTCTATCACCTGGGAAAGCTGGTCTGGCACAAAAGTCAAATCACAGACATCATTTCTCTTCTACCTTCTCCTTTGAAAATAACCTCTTTCTCTCATGCCTCCTAATTATTGAAATTAATTTAAAATAGCAGTGAGCTTAATCGGGCTAAGTTGTCCAGTTTCACGTGAGAATTTCTCATCTTTCCAGAGCACACAATTCTTCACACGGTTTGTTTTCATGTCTGATTAGACATGGCTTTGAGGTCACTGAACCCCAAATTGATTAAATCCCTTAAATCTTCTTTGGGAAAGAGTCGTCCTGTATGTTTATTAAATAAAATTATCTAGTCTTTCAGATTCTTTCACAATGAACTAATTCCCTTGTTTCTTTGGAAATCTTTGATGTTCCAAAAGCTTCTGGCACATTTTACATGAGACGTCTCTAGGTTCTTCTTTAGAAACAGGAAGTTGACAAAAAGCCCCAAACATTTATTTTCATTCCCAAAATTGGGATGGGGGATGTCCAATGAGTTCTAAACATAGCAAAAAGCCCTTTAATGCTGAATTTGGTCTTCACCAAAAGATTCAATGGATTTAAATTTAGTCTGAAATGTGTTCAAAACTCTACTGGTTAGGTTCGGAGGCATCTTCACATTTGTTAATATTCTTGGCTCTGAAAATATTACTCCTGGAAAACTGTTTATGTCTGTTCCTTGACAGGATAAATGATTATAATAACAACAAACATCCCTGACAATAAAAACTGTTCATTGAACCATTACCTCTTTTATAACCAGAACTGGCATACTATACAGTCCGTGGGCCACATCCATCCACTTTGTTGCCTTTTTAAAAAATAATTTGTTGAAGTACAATTCACATAACAAAATAGCTCTTTTAAAGTGAATAATTCAGAGGTATTTTATACAGTCACGGTGTTGTGCAACCACCATCCCTATCTCAATCCAAACATTTTTATCATTCCAAAGTAAAACCCTGTGCCCATGAAACAATTTCTCTATTCCCTCTGCCCCCCAGCCCCTGGCATCCACCAAGCTGTGTTCAGTCTCTATGGATCTATTTATTCTGAATCTTTCATAGACATGAAATGATACAATATGTAGCCTTTTGTGTCTGGCTCCTTTCATTTAGCATAATGGAGGTTCATCCACCCTGCGGCATGTGCCGATACTTCGTTCCTTTTTACGGCTGAATCATATTCTATTGTACGTGTACACAATGATTTGTGGGCTGTATCTACCTTCTAACCGTTGTGAGTAGTGCTGCTGTGACCGTGCAGGTACACGTGCTTGCTGAAGCCCATGATTTCATTTGCTCAGGTATATACCTAGGAGGAGACTTGCTGGCTCATATGGTAACTCTATGCTTAACTTCTTGAGGATGTGCCAAACTGTTTTCCAGAGCAGCTGCACCATTTTACATTCCTACCAGCAACGTACAAGGGCTCAGATTTCTCCACATTCTTGCCAACGCTTGTTTGGCTTCTTTAAAAATTGTTACAGCCACCCCAGTTTTGTAAACAGCGTTTTACAGGAATATAGCCATGCCCATTTGTTTACATGACTATGGCTGCTTTTAATACAAGGGCAGAGACTGTATGGCTCCTAAACCTAAAATATTTACAATCTGGTACTTTAAGAAATCAAGTTTGCTGGACTCTATTTCAGAAGATTACCCCGTCTTGGTCACTTTCTTCCACAGCTCCCCAAAATAAGACCAAATAACATCATTGTGACCTTGGGTGACTTGGCTTATTTTCAGTCTTCAATTTCCTTACCTATAAAAAGATGGGGGGGGGGCCACAAAGCGCTGCGCAAGCGTCACTCCGGACAGACCCTCGCCCCCGCCCCCGCCCCCCCTCAGCCTCGTGGTGCGCGTGCGCAGAGGGGGGGGGGACCCCCCCCCCCCCCGCCAGCCCACATCCGAAAGAACCTGAAATTGTCAGCGAGAGAAAGGACCGGGGCGAGGAAGAGGAGGGGGAGAGAAAGGTAAACATGCTCCTTAAAGGATACCCAGTGTCTCAGTCGCCTGCATCATCCACTCATCCCCCTGGTATCTCGTGCAGCTTTGCACACAGCAAGCATCCAGTGAGGCGATGGCGGGATCTCCACAGATGCAGCGCGGTGTCCTCTTGTTTTTATCTGACTTTAAGAGCTTCGTCGTGGAGGGCACGAGGGGAAAGAAAAAGAGGGTCTGACAGGGCAAGTCCCTTCTTTAAAAAAGAGCCGTCGGCAATTGCACAAGGAAAGGGGCAGACACTGTGTGAAACTGAAAGGACACATTTCTTTCTGAGGAAGAACAAAACAGATGAACTTAGAAATCTACATAAACTACTTCACAACAGACCAGGCACCCTAAGACCTTTTTATACCTATAACCTAGTAGCTTATTTATGTACTAAAATACCTCACAATAGAAACATAATTTTCGTCCTGGAAAGGACTTTAGCGATCAACCACTACTTCAGTTTCCGTACCATGCAAGTGAGCAAACTGAGGCACCTAAGTTTTAAATGACATCACAGGATCCATAGCTGAATATTAGCTATTAGGATTGCAAAATCCAGGGCTCTTTCTACTGAAGTTGTTTTTATGCCAAAATGAAATGTCAGATTGTGATGATTTTAGTGATTTTTAATTGTATAAGAAATTATTTTTTGGAATTTTTTAGTCATTCAGAATAAATGACGCAGTATAATTGTAAAATAAATAAATTAGAAGATAAGGTAGGACAAGTTGATTTCCAAGTTTTCCTTTGGGCACTTTATAATAATCTGAAAACTATAAAAGGGTAATTTTCAGTTCATACTTTCTTATGCAGTCTGTAACTTGCTCAGCCGCCTTCTGGCTTGTGTTAATGGTGTGCTGCATAATTCTCGGTGATCACTCATCAGGGAACAGTAGCCAGTTTCTACCTCACGTTGCTCCTTCCCTGGGCCAAGCTGCAGTGATGCGGTGGGATTGTCTGGGAAGCTAAGAACAGACTATCGAGTGGAAATTCCTGGCTCCTCTAGCGAAGAGAAGAGGCGTCTTGTCAAAACCAGGTGGCGTCATTGATGGTTCCTTAAATACACAGCTGTGCCCAGTGTAAGACCAAGTCCTCTCTCTGAGCTCCTCAACCTGCGAGGAGGGACCAAGAAGAAAACAAAGAGGGAGAGAGAAAGAAGAGACTGTTTAAGGGGGCCGAGAATCGGCCCCGCCACCCGCTGGTGCTCAGGCCAGCGCTCGAACGGCTGCATCACACCCGCCAGGGTGAAAAGCAGATGTTCTGACCCTGAGAAGCTGAAACTCCCCAGGGACAAATGTATAGGACAGCCTGGAAGTAAGGAGGAGGTACTGCTGGCTTGACCATTCTGACCCGGAGTAAATATTGCCTGCTGTGGTCAGGAAGGACCCCTCTGGTGTATAGGTTACTGGAAATCATCCCCGGGCATTTTTAATGCTTGGATCTCTAAGTTGGGTTGAATGAAGCTGCACCACGAATCGAGCACTGTGTTACGGTTTACTCATCCACTGGCTTGAAGTGTACTTGATGGACGAATGACACCAACACTCTGAAGAGGGCTCAGGAGGTTTCTGTCTGTCCCTCCACACGAGGAACCAGGAGGTGTTCTCAGCCAGTGCCCTAGCTCAGCTTGGTCTGACCCCGTTGGGCTCACTTCTGTCATCAGCAGGTTCTGCCTGTGTATCCCCTGCAGTCCCGTTGGTGTCAATCAGAATTGGGGCGACTGCTACCTGATAAGAGACTCCTATTATTACTATAGAACAACCTCTTGTCCTGAAATTGCTCCAAGTTCTTTTTCCCCCCAGTTCTATTGAAGTATGATTGACAGGTAAAACTTGTATATACTTAGATTGCATGACATGATTTTTTAAAGGTTTACAATGTGATTTAATGTTGTGACCGTTGTGAAATGATTACCACAGTCGAGTAAATTAACACATCATCACCTCACATAGTTCCCTTTTTATTCAAAGTTCATTTTTAAAATCCAGGTCCCTTGCTCCCTTTTCCATGCACCCTGAATCTCTTGCTGGTCCCACCCTGCTTCCCCACCACACTTTTGCCCAGGCGCTTTCCTCTGCTGGAAGGCACGGGTCTTATACTTTGGCCAACTTCTATGAATCTCTCAAAACCCAAGTCAGATACCACCTCCTCCAGGAAGCCTTCCTTGACCCCATTGTTTTTCTGTCTCATTTTTACCATAGCATGGATCATATGCTAACATGTTTTCCCATTTACCTGTCTCCTTTCACAGAGAGTCTGTGAGATATTTAAACCTGGGTACTCCAGTTCAAGTTCACAATCTGAGCCAGTATATTAGAGGTCGCATGGTTCAGTCCCGGGATGATGCCATGTCTCTCTACCCCATCCCTTTTGTCTTCTGCTCTCTTCTCTTCTTTCTTTGCAGGTGAAGAAATTGGAGGTCACTTTGGAACCAGGTTAGGTGACGTGCTCAGAGTTATACAACTCCTTGTGACATTTATACTCACTCCCATTTCTGTGCTCTTCCTGTGACATTGTGCAACACTAGATGATCAGCATGAAGACAAATGGATGAAATTAATTATTATTTTGAGTAAATGATTTATATGATTTTATTTTCCCAGTTTTAACAGTCATTCAAAAGTACGAGATGTGATGGTAAAAAATATATATATTTCCCTTAGATACCATTATGTTTCTTTTAGTTTAATTAATACCAATCTGAAATGCATTCTTTGTTTGCTACTGTTGTTTCCATTTCTATCCCCATAAATATTTGTACTGTTGTCTTAGTTTCAATTAACTTCTGGTGTTTTCCTTAGACTGTTTGTGTTTTGTTTTTTATGATGGGATTGGGGGTGGAGTATTTACAGTCTGACTTGTCATCTGTGAAGCTTTACATCCCCAAACCACCATAGCCACAATTCAGAGATGACATAGATGTCTAGTCAAAACAAGCCCAGGGTGCTCCATGAGCTGGGCAGAGCCGTGTCTCAGCTGCAGAGTGACCCTGAAGCTCAAGACACGGGGAGGCACCATCACACAGAGCCATCACCCTGAAAACAAGCCCTGCACAGGATCTTCCAGAGCTCTGCCCTTCAACTGACTGACTGAGGTCACCACAACCCCAGACCATAACTCCGGGAACAATGCTTTCTTGTGCCAAGGAGGTTTTCAACCCAGAGAAGATAAGAGTCAATAAATACCCCCGAGGGCATGGGATCTAAGTTTAAAGAGGGTGGTATAGGTGATAAGTGAGACATTATAGGAAAGACACTATTTGCAGATAAAAGAATTTCCCCAGCTTACCTGTATAAGTCAATGCACTCTTCTGAGCTTTGATTTCCTCATCTGTAAAATGGGAATACTAATACTCATTTTACTGATCACCCAGGGATCAAATAAGGAAATTCAGTAAATGAGCCCAATATGAAAACTGTTAAGTGCTCTAGAAATATGACAATTCCATTATTGGTATTCTGTACTGTATATATAATGGAAGTAAAGTTTCACTGGAATACCATATATAACAGTGATTCCACTAAAACGCATCAGAAAAAATGATGCAATTCATTTTGAGACTTCTGCTGTATTTTTAAATCTAGGGTAAGAGAGACAGCTTTGCAAACATAACAAATTAACAAAAACACAGCAAGGTAGCATTAGACAGGGACACACCGAGGAGGGTGAGGCAGGTAAGTGTGCAGCCTGTATGAGCATAAAGGGGCCAGGCACAGTCACTGGGCTGCCACCCCAGGTAAGGGGAGCTCAATGCCAAAGCAAATGTTTGAGACTGCCATGGATTCAGTTGTATCCCCCAAATGCATATGTTGAAGTCCTAACCCCCAATGTGACAATATTTGGAAATAGGGCCTTTAGGAGGTAATTAAGGTTAAATGAGGGTATAAGGGTGGGACCCTAATCCAGTAGAATTGGTGGCTTTATTACAAAAAAAATAAAAAGACATCCCTCTCTCTCCTTCCTCTACTCCCCCCACTCCCTTTTCCTTAGAGGAAAGGCCATGTGAGAACAAAGTACCCATCTGCAAACCAGGAAGAGAGTTCTCACCAGAAACTGAAACCTGCTGGAACCTTGATCTTAGACTTTCCAGCCTCTAAAACTGTGAGAAAATAACTTCTTTTGTTTAAGCCAACAAATCTGTGATATTTTGTTATTGCAGCCCAAGAAGACTAAGACAGTAACAAGTCTTCATTTTTGTCTTACATCTAAAAAAGAATCATATAAATGATATATTTTCTTTGAAATGTATTAATCTCTGCAGCTTCTCCCCATATGCCCAATGAAAATGAGAAAAACACAATTCCAGTGAAAAAGTCTTATTGAGCACTGTTTTGTCTCAAGATGAAGGTGGAATTTCACAGTGCTCCGTCCATCAGTTCTCCTCAAAACCAATCTGCTCTTTAAAGACTGATTCGTAAAATCGTATGATGTCAGGTGATTGCAAAGGATCTTACATGTTACTGGTCTAGTCGTCCACCAAAGTTTCAATTTCATTCCTATAGTGGAGCAGCTAAAAACACATATGTTAGATTTCGACCACCTGAGATCATATCCTGGCTTTTGCAACTCTTGGTTGTGGAAAACTGAGAAACAAAAAAATCTCCAAATTCCACTTTTCTCCTCTGCAAGGTGGAATAATAATAAAAGCACATGCCTCTGGCTTGTTTTAAAGAGGAAATTAAATAACCGACCCTAGTCTGGCACTAAGTGCTCAGTTAATGTTAACTATTACTATCGATCTTAGAAAAGTTTCATGTAAAATACAAAATACTCTGCAATCAAGTTGAAGCTAGACCTTTCATTGGGGAGTCAGCTCTGGCACTCTGTACTCTGTTATGCCAATTGGCTATCTATTGATCTGTAAAACCGATTAACTATCAGCTAGAGTTAGGGGAGGAAAGGTATTAGAAAAGAATGACAATAAATTCATTTAAAGAAATCCAATTCAGTAAATCCTTTATCCACAGAGCACAGAAAGGCATTATTTCTGCAAATGTGCTTACTGCTCCACAAATCGAGCCTGACACCGTTGCTGGATAGTGTGTGAAGGGGGCGTCAGCAGAGCGACTTGCAGGGGACAGACCCCTTCCTGCACTGGAGTATGGCTGACTGGGGGATGCAGAGTGCACCTGAGGCCATGGGGAAAAAATATGGTCCAGCTTCCTAAAGTCCCGATTTTATGAAACGGAATGCAAACATTTGCATGAATTTTTTTTTTTAAAGACAAAATTTGATACTTTCAAGAACTTTCTGGCCTGCGGTATTTGGTTTCCAGCCATGCCTTCAGTTTGGCAGGAGCTGTGAACTCTGCTCTGCCAGAGAGTCTAGGGGAGAGTTGGGGATGCTCTGGGGTTGGGGGAAGAGACCTGACCGGGAGGCAGCCTCACCCCACCCCACTGCTCTCCTGGGTTATCCCAGCCATCCACCAGCTGCTTTCTCCTTTCCTGAACAGTGATCTTTGTAGACCAAACAGACACAGGCCACCCTCCCTGAGAAAACACCTTCAACACCTCCCCCTGGCCTATAGAGTGAAGTCATGTTTCTTATCTTGACACAGGGCCTCACATCCTGACCCCGGCAGCGTTTTAAGGCTTGATGTCCTGTGCCCCAGCACTTGGCACTCCTCCACACCCAGCCCCTGCCCTCCACCCACCTTCCCCGGGTGGTCCCTCCACCCTCTCACCTTCCAGGCTGCTCTGCCCCGGAGCCTGGCTCGCCTCTGAAATCTCATTCCAAGTCCCCTCCTGCCTCCCCGCCGCCAGGGTGCTCAGGACTCAGGGCAATGCTCACCACACTAAATAAACACTAAATACGGTCCTATTTAACTACCCGCATTAACTGGCTGCTTAAATTCGTGTTTAACTGGTGCCAGGATGTGCCAACTCCAGTTTTGTTCCCACTTTTCTAGTTTTTCGTCAGGAACTTGAACAGCTCTTTTGAAACGAAATCTCAGAAGACTTTCTTATTTCAAACAATTAAAACAGGAAGTGAAAGCCTGAAGTGTGCTCCACTGTGACAGAAGTCACATTAGGAAACCAAAGTGTCCTCATCTCAGGCAGCTCCAGACTCCTGAGGGGCAGCGTGACATCCCAGGGCTCCCAGCTGTGACTCCCTTGAAACTCACTTCAAGGGGTTCTTCCTGGCGTTCAGCTCGCTCCCGAAATGTCCTAGGGCCTGGAATGCCAAAGAAAGGCCCTGTAGACTCCAAGTCAGATCGTGGGAAGACAGGGGCTGCAGAGAACCAGGCTGGGGGCCAGCTGGAGCTTAGAAAACACCAAAGTGTTTCCTTCGTTTAAAAAAAAAAATCTTTTGTGGAGGAAGTTCTGTGTCCCCAAGCAAGTTCTAACTTCACTAAAACAGCCGAGCTCAGCTCTGCCAGCCTCTTCCAGAGAGAAGGAGAAGAGAGGTGCCTGTCCTCGCAAGGCCAGGGCAGAGTGAATTAACAACCAATTCTGCTTGTCTTCTGAACAACAAACCAAACTCCACTCGCTTCTGCCCCATGTATCAGTGAAACCAAAATTGCGGCCACAACGTCACCGGTTCCCAAATGCTGCTGCGGCTTCTGGTTTTGTCGGATCGTGGTCATTTATTTAGTTGTTGTTTTGATCTTTCCACAGTTGGCAGCCGACACCGATCAATAAGCGAATGAACAGAAAAAAGAAACCAACACATCATCCTGGGAACACAGGCATGTGCCAAAGTCAGCAGAGAAAGGCTGTGAGAACTAGAGTTGTTTTCTCCAGTTCTTATAAATATGCTAATACTTGGTCCCGTCCGGAGCTCTAGAACAGCTCATTTATTTTGTTGTTGATTTAGTTCTGTTGTTCATCCATTCATCTAACAGTCACTGAGCTATTATTGTATTGAAAGGCCTCCATTAATACAACTTTAGGTGTTCCTAAGCTTTAGATCATCACAGCTACCTCCCACTGCCTTGCTAAGAGACAGATTGCTGGACCAGGACCCCTGACTTTTCAATAGTGTGGCGATGGGTAGGGCCCTGAATTTGCATTTTTTGCAAATTTCCAAGTAGTGCAGCTGTTACAAGCCTCAGGAGCACATGTTCAGAAGCTCCAAAGGAACATATCCACCACTAACTCCCTAAAGTGCCCAGAATTTAGAATCTGCTCAATAAATATTCATTAAATTGAATTGCAGTCTCTGAGAAAATCCTGGACTCTCTGAGATAACAGTTCAGCTTGTGTAAATATTTACACGTTTTCCCAGCTGAGACAGAGACGTAAGCATGCGAGAACAACTTTATAGAGCGGGGTGCCCTCATTTATAGATCAAATATTAGGTTGAGAACAGAGTCTTTTGCTGCTGACTTACTGGTGAGATGACAGTGTGGCCATTTTGGGGATTATTAAGAGAAACAGGAAAACATTTTATCATCTCTGCCACCTGGCCCTGCAGCAGCCTCCCCTTTTCCTCCTCTTCTGCCCTCCCCTTCCCCCCCACTCTCCTCCAGCTCTGCGAGGTTATCAGCTAATATGTGTACAAATACTTCGAGTTCTTTGGAAGAGAGAAACTGTGTCATTGCCAAGTGAAATAATTTCTCTCTGTTCTTCTTTAAGAAGGTAGAAGGGCAATATCATCATTTACAAAAAGTGTCTTTATAACATCCTGTTTCTGTTTATCAAACTTTAGGGTAAATAAAAAGCCTTCTTTTATGACTTCAGAGTTCAGAGTTTATGGTGATTCGTGGAGTGGGTTGCCCCGTTGGCTATTTTAAATAACACTTTTAAATTTGTTACGGTGGCTAGTTTTCCGTAGCGTCATATTGAATGTCCTCCTGCGTTCCTGGTTCTCTTATTATTGTCAAGTTCCGCTATGGCCATTCACCAAGTGGCCAACCTGGAGAAACGTAAATTATGTGGGTGTATAATTTAGTTTTTGTCCCCTCTAGGTTATCTTCCAAAGAAAGAAAAGTAACTTTATAATTCTTACAACTTTAAAAGTAGGCTTAAGTCATTAACTTCTTTGTACTTCAGATTATCATTCCATAATAACAATTTAATGCATCTTTTAGTGCAAAGTGTCTCTCCCACATTGGTCTGTTTGGGTTTTTGTTAGGCTTTGGCAACTTTTTTTAAAGCTTTCTTTTTATTTATATTTATAAGATAAACACTCTATATAGGTATTTGGGGGGGGGGGGCGAGCAATAAAGGCACCTAATGAAATGTCTAGAAGGAGATCTTTTTAATATACCTCTATGTCAGAATCACAGATCACAATTTTAACTATAGAAGCTCTAAATTTTAACCTTGGCTTTGGCCTTGTATATGAGGAGAGGCTGACACTATAAATTGAAGCTGTCCTGTTCCTCTTTAAACACACAAATAATCTAGGGGATGACCATCAACCTCTGACAGGTTAAATGAAAAAAGAGCAGACCTTCTCTGCTTTCCAATACACAGAATCCAAACCAGAATCAGAAAGGTGAATTTGGAGGCCACAGAATGTTGTTAGCTCTAGGGTCTCTTCAGACCTCGACAGTAGGTGATAGATGAGAGTCTAGAAAATTATACACAACCTTCCAAAGATCTTCCTTTCTTTAAGAATAAATGATAGAACTGAGAGACAGAGAGAGATGATAGATAGCCTCTTTTGAAAACAGTTACTATTTATTGAGCACTTATTACATGCTAGGTGCTGGGCCAATTGCTGAATCTATCATTTTTTTTATTGAAATATAATTCACATACCATAAAATTTATCTTTTAAAAGTGAATATTCAGTGGGTTTTAGTATATTTACAAGGTACACAACCATCACCACTATCTAATTTCAGAACATTTTTATCATGCCCAAAAGTGAAGCATTCTCTCACTGTGGTTTTAATTTGCATTTCTCTGACCCTTGGTGAGGTTGAGCATCTTTGCATATATTTATTTGTCATTCTGAGATTCTCTTTCCTGAATTGCCTGTTCATATCATTTGTCCATTTTCTACTCTCTGTTTTATGCTTTTAAGTTGGTGTATAAGAATTCTTCATGTATTTTGAATAATCCTTTGCTAATTGTAGTTATTACAAAGAGCTTCTCCTAGTCTGTGGCTTATTATTTCCCATTATTTATAATGGCTTTTAATGGGCAGAAGATTTTTTGTAAATGTAGTCAAATATGTAAGAAATTTGAAATAAACACAAAAGATTACTGGGTGTTCGTTCTTAATGGGAAATCATCATTTAGAGCATATGCTTTCTGGTTATTGGATTTTAGCCACTCATTGTTTTGACTATTTTACAACTTTTAAGTTGCAGATACTGATAGCAATGCAAAATCATTTTTATCTCTAGATGTGAAAATAAATTTTGTCTGGTGGCATTAGATCTGTCCACACCCCTAAATACTCCTCCCACTCCCTGCCTGTGGAAAAAGCCAGCTTCACATCCATTTGTAACTTTATTTCAACATTCCCTTATTCCATATAAATCTGTGCTTCTCTAATTTATCATTGTAATGGCTGTAACATCTGCCAGGTTCCCTCATTAATAATAAAGGAAATAAAAGCATTTTATATTCGTATGAGAGTCATGATTTTACCTTTTCTGGAAATTTCCTTCAACAAATATATTAATCTTTTTCTTTACAGTTTGTAATCTAGGATCTTAAGAAATTATTCCCTCCCCAAGCTTATAAAGATCTTCTCATATATATTCTTCAAGGTCTACTAAAGTTTTACTTTTGTTATTGAACTATCTGTAATAGATTTTTGCTTATGGTGTGAGATGGTGATGCAATTTAACTTTTTTCCCTGTGGAGGGCCAGCTTTCCCAGCACCATATACTAAACCGCCCACATTTCCCCCACTAATTGATGGTTCTATCTGTGTTGTGCAGCAAGACTGTTTTGTGGATAAGTCTGTTCCAGGGGTCCCCACTCTGTTCCAGTGGTCCGCTTTTTCGATTCCTACATCAGTGTCACACAAACCTCCTGCCATGGCCTTTGTATTTAAAATTACCATGGCTGTTATAATGGCCCTTTACTTATCTGCATCAATTTTAAAATCAGCTTATGAAGATCCACAAAATACCCATTGGGATTTTCATCTAAATTCTATTAAAGTCACAGATTACTTTGGGGAGGACAATTGACTTCTTTAGGATTTTATGTCTTCCCATCCATAAACATGGCAGATACCTCCATTTGATTTGATTTCTTAAAATGTTTTTCCACAGACTTTTATAATTTTCTCTACACAAGTTTTACGCATCATTTAATTTAATTCCTAGGTACCTTGGGATTTTGCTGATGTTGCATATGGTATTTTCCTGATGTCTATTGCTGGTGTATAGTAATGCAATTACTTTTTGATATATTGATATTATGTCCAGCAACCCACATATGTTCTTACAGTTAGAACTTTAGTGTGTGATCCCTCAGCCAATTCTGAGTCTTTCTTGGTAACAAGGGACTCATTTCTGTTTTTAAAACTTCCTGTGGAAGATTTTTCAACTTAATACTTTGCGGAGTGTCAGGCACATTGCAAACGCATTCGATAGACACTAGCTAAATAATGGCCAAAGGAAAAGAAAGTACCTTCATTTGAAGAATTGTGCGTTTCTCTGATTTTCAAACTCCATAGTTAGCTATGTAAGCAAGAGGATATGCTGTAGGCATCTCCTACCTTCCAATTTTAATATGTAAAATCTAGTTAAAATAAACACTGAGAGCAGCCCTAAAAGAGAGGTGGAAGAAATGAAATATGATGAATTGATATCTAGGGGGAGGGGAGGGGAGGGCACTGTTGCTAGGCAACTGACTTCCTTCCCAGCAGTTGCTGACTCTGTTGTACAAGGGCCTCCCCTCCCTCCTCTCCTCATTCTCCCCTTCTCACCTGACCGAATCAAGAAAAAGATCACCAAGGATAGAGGTGGGGTGAGGAGTGAGAGGTTTGCTCACAAAGCTGTGGTTCAGTTTCTAAAACGCCCATTGCAGATCAAGAGTTAGTTCCCCCTTTTGCAGAAGACATGTTGGCACTAATGTCAGGTGTTACACTGTTTCAGGTTCTGTGACCACAGACTTGGATCGTGGAGATCCGAAAGGAACCCCGGAGATGCAGTGGCCATGCCTTTGAAACGCATTGTCCCCTGATGAGGAACTCATAACAGAATTTTGAATCAGAGTGTGGCTTCGGGGATCTTCTTTGGTATTTGAAGTGACGTGGGAGATCCACAGACATCCCGAGAAGCGGGGACTGGAGGCAGCCGAGCTGTCTGAAGTGGACACTGACCCTGACATGGTATCGCGTGGCCGGTTACCGCAGAGGGCTTGCAGCCGGGAGGGGAAGGGGCGGGCAGGGAGCCCTGGGGAGGGCCAGCCGAGGGCGGCCTGCCCTGGACGCTGCAAGGAGCAGCTGGAGAGGCGAGAGGCCAAGGGGGTGGGGGTGGGGCCAGAAACTACGCAGTGTTTTGAGGAGAAAGTGGGAAGTGAGTAAATGCCCAGGAGAGATCAAGGAAGAGCAGCAGAGAGTGGACTCAGCACAAGTTGGCCAGTGGCGACTAAGATGAGCCAGTGAGTTCTGTGCCGGTGCCCTGTGTCCCTAGAGTGACGAGCTCCCGGTCTGGCTACTGTGGTCAAGCCGCTTAACTTCTGTGGGTCTCTGTTTGCTCATCTATAAATTGGTCATGGTGACAACTTCCTTCAGGACTGTTCTAAGGATCACTAAAAAGATGCTTAGTGTTTTAATGATGTCTCTGTCCTTCCTTCTTTCTGTCTCTGTCCTTCCTCACCCATAGCTCACCCTCAGGTTTCATCTGACAGCCTCCTGCCTCCCATATCATCTGAGCCTCTGTCTGCAGATTGCTTTGTATTTATGTTTTCTGTGAAGACCTTCTAATGGGAGCACGCCTGACAGGAGAGCGCTGAACCGCTTCCCTCATCCTGTGCTCCCCAAGTCCTCTGCAGAAGCACAGTCCCACCCTCACCCCAAACCTCAATCATCCTTTCTGACTGTGACATATATTGCCTGGAAGCTATGGGAACAAATGAGGTAAATGTTTCCTTTGCAGCATACTGTCATTTGAGTGATTCCAAGTGGCGATGTTCAAGTGACCCTTCTGATTTCTCCACCAAAAGGATGCTTGGTTGCTAGGAAACCAACAATAGGTGTTAACCACACCTAGCTTGAAAATGCTTCTAACCTAAAGCGCTATAATTATATTCAGAAGAATTTTTAGCTGCTGTTCCATTATCGTTTTTCAAAAATTTAATTTGACAATTATTTATTGAACTTGCTCATGCAAAAAGCTTGCAAAGCGCAGATCTGATCGTGTGACTCCTCAACTCAAAAAACTTCTGTGCCCTCTCACCCACAAAAGAAAGTCAAAACTGCTTAATCTGACCAACAAAGCCGGCCTCACCTCACCACGCTCCCTACTCCAGCCCCACCTGGCTGCTGCTCACTCTTTCCGCTCCGCCTCCTTGCTCTGAAATCCCATCCTGCCCTGGTCCGCACAAGGCCTTGCCATTCTTCAAAGCTTAGTAGTAAAAGATACTACTAACTGCAGACTGAACGGCTCATTCCTCTTCACTGATGATTCCAGGCACACATGCATTCATTCAACAAAGATTTCATCTCCTCCATACTGAGCACATCTGGTTTGCTTTCTTTCTTTATAGGGCACAGTTGGTAAGTGTTCTATGCCTGCCTCTATCATAAGGATTTCCCAATGGTGACAAAACTATGGCAACTGGTAATTCTTTTATTTCACAAATTATGGTCGTGACTTAATAAATAGGGTGGAGAATTTTTAAATGTAAAAAGCAGCTAATAATTATCCCAGAGTGGTTTTTAAAAAATTATATATGCTCTGTTACCCAATCCTGCTTAACGTAGCGATGGGAGGCGCCCTCCTGTATTCAGGCTTTGTTCAAGTTTTATTAAATTTGGATGTTCCCTACTCAAGAGAACAAGCTCTTGGAATCAAAAAGTTCATTCCTAAGCAAATAAATGGCTTCTCCGTGTGATACATAAACAGCCCGCCAGCTATCAGCCATCAGGCCTGGATTATTAAGATAGCGAACTTTTGTTTTTCCTTTGACGCATGCTTAAAATTCTCTCTAAATCTCTGTGCATAAACAAGCCCCAGTTTCTGCAGCTCCTGCATTTTACCCTTTACCCGCTGCCATCGCAACAGATGTATCTGATGGTGCAATAGCTCTTTGAAACGGTTTCACTTTGCCTCCCTTATCTACATTCCCTTGAGCTGGGGTACCATTCCCAGCATGATCCTAAATTATAATCAACTGTGTTGCCAGGGCCTAGCGAGAAAAGCAGAAACCAATTTGAGTATTTGGGAGGGAATTTAATATAGAGAATTCATTATATAAGTGATGAAAGAGTGCAGAAGCCAAACAGAGATTAGCAACAGCTGGAAGCTACTAAGTCTGGAAAGGTAAAGGGAGCAGAGGGGGTCAGTGGAGGCCAGGATTTGGCATCACCTGGTAGATGCAGGTGCCAGAGGAGAAAAAGTTGTTACTGGAGACACTGTCCAAGGTAGAGGGGGAGAAAAGTACCATGGCTTCTCCCCTTCTCACTCCAATCTTCTAGTAGCTTCCATTTGGCCATCAAGCCAGAGGGCAAGGAATCTGGCAAGTGAGGTTCCCTGAAAGAGCAAGTAGCAGCAGGGGAGAAGCAGGAATGGGTCTGACAGCGAAAAGGAACACAGCCCATGCCTCTGAGCCCCCAGAGGCGAAGCTCGGCCACACCAAGTGCTGGCCACTTCTCATCTCGGTCCAGTCACAGCGCTCATAATTCCGTGGGAACAAGCCTCAGCTAAAAAGCCCTCTCCTCTCCATGAGGGTTGGCCAACTCTGGGGAAACATCAATCTAATTAAAGTCTGTTTTGTTTTTCTAATTATGTTTTAAAATAATTTTCTAAGGGAGAAATGAATTCCTCTGCATTGTAATCATGTCCCATATTTACATTTCAAGTGGTTTTTAAGAGTTTATCTCCAATGAATGAATGTCTTTCTTTTCAACATTTAATATTCAAATACCTGCTCATAAAAATATACCTCAGTCCTATTTTTGTCATATTTATTCCCTAGGGTTTTTTTCTCAGTTTGGTTTTATGTTCAGCAGAACTTTTAAGTAGCATGTTGGGAGCTTTAGGCAAATTTAAATAATCTCCTTTAATTAGAAGGCAACTCTTAGTGCACTGTAGGATTCCTTGCGAGGCAGAGCCCCAGTCATCCAAAAGTCATTTGACCAAAACATTTAACATGTACTCCTGGAAAATTCTGTACATTCTGGGAAGATCTGAACCACATAGTGCAGTAAGAATCTGCTAAAAAAACAACAACAAAATACCTAAAGTAAGGGAAAACAACATAAAAAAACCGTAATTCTATTCACAATTAAAAAGGACTATTAAAACTACATATTAACTTCTGGAAACTATAATCTTCAGAAACTCTTATCTATGTTTTTTTTTTCTTATTCTCACCCAAGGATATCTTTTTTCATTGCTTTTCAGAGAGAGTGGGAGGGAGAGAGAGAGAGAAACATTGATGTGAGCTGAGCCTGCAACCAAGGGACGTGCCCTTGGGCGGAATAGAACCTGGGACCCTTCAACCCCCAGGCTACACTGTAACCACTGAGTCAAACCAGCTAGGGCTGCTGACATAATTTTCAATAGTACATATATTATTTTAAAATTTTTTGAGTACTTTTTATTTTTTTATTTTTTTAATTTTTTTAAATATATCTTTATTGATTTCAGAGAGAGGAAAGGAGAGGGAGAGAGAGAGATAGAAACATCAATGATGAGAGAGTCATTGATCGGCTGCAGCCCGCAACCCGGGCATGTGCCCTGACCGGGAATCGAACCCTGATCGCCTGGATCCTAGGTCGACGCTTAATCACTGAGCCACTCCCAGCCGGGCTTGAGTACTTTTTAAAATTAAGTTTATTGGGGTGACACTGGTTAGTAAAATTATGTAGGTTTCACATGTACAATTCTATAACATATCATCTGTATATTGCATTGTGTGTTTACCACCCAAAGTCAAATATCCTTCAGTCACATCACCATATATTTGACCCCCTTGACCCTTTACTACCTTCCCCAAGCCCCCTTTCCTTCTGGTAACCACCATATTGTTGTCTGTGTCTATGAGATTTTTTTGTATTTTTAGGTGCTTAGAGATCCCTTTAAGTGAGTGATGATACTGAATACCAGAGAAGGGTATAGTTATGTGCTTGATTTGAATTATTTGGGGTGCTTCTTGGGTTTTCTTGTTTATTTTTATATTTTTCTAGTAGGCATCAATGATTTGGAGTGACATTGGCCCAGAGTAGTCCTTACAGCACTAGGAGCTGTCTTATGATTGTCAGAGGGGAGGAGGGTTGGGGGACTGGGTGAAAAAGGTAAAGGGATTAAGAAGTACAAATTAGCAGTTATAAAATAGTTATGGGGATGAAAAGTACAATTTAGAGAATATAGTTAATAACATTGCAATAACTACATATGGTGCAGGCGGGCGTTGGAAATACGGGGGGGGGGGGGGATGGGGAATACCTTGCAAGTATATGATTATCTAACTACTGTGCTGCACACCTGAAACTAATACAAAATAATATTGAATGTAAACTGTAATTGAAAAATAAAATAAATAATAAAAGCTGTCTTATTAAACACTTTTATATATTGCTATATTCATACTATACCATATGCACTTACATAAGAAAATAATTATAACAAAAACATTATAAGATTGTTAAGAGGATTAAATGAGATTATGCGTAAAGGATTCAGCTCAATGCCTGCTTAAAGTGAAAATATCCCACAGGCATTATATGCTGTTAGTATCGTCACTGTTATCTTCCCTTGACTAAGACTTATAGCTTACGAAGAACTTTCACGTACATTTGCATTTTTAGTTGGCATAACAACTCAGAGAGGTAGGCAAGGATGAGGGTCCTTTTCGTCTCAAGGTTCCTGCACACCACCACTCACGGTGGTGCCCTGAGAGTTTTCTGATGGCCAGCTAAGTGGTCATGCTGGACGGAATTATTATAAACTGTGACTTTGGCAAAAGTAGATCAAATGCCTGACCAAGGCATGGCAAACTCCTTCCTACTCTAGCAGAGACATGGGCTGCAGACTATTTGATTATAGGCAAGTTACCTAAATTGCTCTTGGTGTCTGGCCAGTGCTAATAATAATGCCACTGTACCCTCTAATCTGGGTGGGTGCTGTAGGCCCAGAGGACGATAGAGCATCAAAATCCCGTGTCTTCTTAGGGGCGGGGCTGATATTGAGAAGTATTCTGACAAGACTCCTCTAAGCAACAGAGCTCTTATTAATCTACTATAACAATCTAAGCACCATTCCTTTGGAATGTTCAATATGAGCATTTAACACCCCCTTCCTTCTACTGGAGCTGCTTACAGCCCATGGATACAGGAATCATTCAAACTGTCCCTAACACAGATCACTCTTTCTAAACACCTACCTAGAGGCAAGAGGTTGGAGGAGAGTTACATATGGCAGGGCGGGGGGGGGGGAGCGGATCCAAGGGAATAGCCATGATTCAGTGAGAGACTGGCTCAAAAGTTATATTCCAGGTCAAGGTCACGGTTCCCTGAATACACTGAAGAGCTCGGGGGCCTCAGAGTCAATGGTTTGGCACTCATGAATGCTCCAGGTCAAGCTTAGTATTTACACGGTTCATCAATTTGTTTTCAAAGAGCTGCCCCAAAGTCAGCAGGGTTAATCAATTCTAACCACTAATAGCCAGCAAAGGCATCCCAGGAGGGGGACAAGGGCAGAAAGCAGGACACACCATTTGATTGTCCTAATCATTTAAGAACCAGTCATTACGGAATCAATCACTCAATCTTCTGTTGCCTATTAGCACTCAACCACTAACTGACTCAACATGTGTTCCCCTCATTTTCAAAATATCTTAATAGACTCAATTGAAAAGCAATCTCTTCACTTTCATTAAGTGCTGAGATAGGAAATGCACATCAGCTGAAGGGCATACCTTTTCTAAATTAGCAGGACAGGCAAGGAACAAAACAAGAGGGTTGGTCAACCATGGATTCAGAGTTCCTGGCCTGGTGGAGAGCTTTTCAGGGAACACAGAGAGGAAGAAATAGAAGTCATCTTTGGATGGTGTTAAACTATATTTTGCTTTACCAGAGAGAGACATGTCAATTGTCTACTACAAATCACCAAAGAAGCACAGATAAAACATAGAGCAGCAAGGGGGCTTGTACAATCCAAACAGTTGCTTATAGTCTCCGTCTGCTAAAAACAAAACATCTGATAAATTCTTGATTTGTCTTGGCATTTTTATCTCAGAATATAGAGAAATGTGTAGGTGATATGAAAGGTGGAGTCCTGGAGAATTAAGCAAGTGTTTCACCTTGATGCTTATTGACTTAAAAAGATATCAAAAAGTTTATCAAAAAGGTACCTACAGTGAATGATCTCTGTGATTTGCTTCAAAATTATCTAGTGGCAGCAGGAAGTGGATGGAGGGTGACAAGTGGGATGTAGAGAGAACAGAATTTTCTATGAGTTGAAAATTTTGAAACTAGGTGATAGATCCGTGGGGGTTTGTTATACTATTGTATATGTTTGACATTTTCCACAATAATAAGTGAAACAACAAAATAATATATGACTTATTCCAAGGCAAAAAAACCCACTACCCTCTAACTGAAAGAATGACATAAAGATATGACAAATTTTCAAAAAAGAGAGAGCCTATCATTGGGGCACAAACAATCCCATTTAGGGTGAAAGTGTGTGTGAGTTTAGAGTATGGGGTGAGGAGGTAGCATCTAAAGCAGTGTGACTCAACCAGGGGCCATTTGGAAATTTGTGGGGACATTTTTACTTTTCATGAACCTTGGTGGCAAGGCTGGTCCCAGTGTGGAAAGCTGGGATGCTAAATGTTCTTTAATCCAAGGACCATAGAATTGCCCCCCACCCATGCTAGCAGCACCCCACACTGAACAGTACTGAGATGAGGAAACCAAAGCACCAAAGTGACCACTGAGGGAGCTCTTCTATTAATTTTATCTTAAAAGCACACGGCCATAAATGGGAAGGGTAAATAGTAAAGGATGAATAATAAAGACCCACATGGAATTGTAAGAAGTGGGTCAAGAAAGCCAAAGACTGAATGATTTGAGGCTTACCAAAATTCAGAAGTCGACACAATATTGAGATACAGAATAAGTTTGTAAGTTTCATAAAGAAGGGAGAATCTCTGATAATCTAGAAAAGGTAACACAACTATGGCTAAAAGAGAAGTGGCGAGCTAAGTGGTAAGAGGGTAAATAATGGGAAAGCACCACCAGGAGCTTATGCCCCTACCCAGCGAGGCCGTGCTGGACCATTTACCTGGAAGACTCAACCCTCGCCCCAGGCTCTGGGAGCAATCCTGCCTCCCCTCTTCCCCCTACTCCCCATTCAAGAAAATCTAACAAAGTTTAGGCCAGTGGTTCCTCACATCTGGAAATAGCTTTCTAGTCTGGCCTCTCTCACTATTGATCAGGTCCTAACTTTAAGAAACTTATCATCTGATTTGGGGAAGCAAGACACATTAAAACAACAATTTTGAAGATTCCAAAAGACACCGTAAGGTTTAGTCCTAAATGAACTTCACAGATGGTTAACAGCATAAGTCAAAGAAAGGAAGAATAGCTGTGGCTTTTAAAAGACAGACAGGTTTTGAATAATCATAGAAAGTACAGGATTGGGGTGAGAAAACAAAATGAACGAGGGCCTCATCCCTTGACCATGTCTTGACGGAGGACTTCACCACTAATGACTTTCCTAGACGACATGTGTTGGTCTCTGGCCTTCTTGTCTTGCTCAGACCTCGAATATTCCTGGGCTCTTGACTTTGTGGTGCACCTGCCTCTGACTCATTGCTGCTCAGGCCTGAGATTCGTGGACACTCTGATTCCTCAGATCTCTTTTGGCCAAATGCCACTAGTGCCTCGGTCTAATACTGTAGAAGGAAGTGTCACTGGTCACCCCTGGACAAACAGCCCAGATACATTCCCAAGAAAGACAATGGACACAGCCATTTTACATAGAAAGGGAACCAAATTCACAGTCCTTGGGTGCCTTCTGTAATCAAGTCAAAGGGGAAATTTGTCCAAAAACGTTCTCTTTTTCTCCGCACTTTTTGACAGATTCCTTTTTATTTATTCATTTTTTTTTTTTTCTAAAAATTTATACTAAATAGAGAAATTCACTTAAACGCATCATAAATAATAGACTGGAATGCTTTTGAATACTATTTACCAAAATGTTGGTAACTGAGTAGGTTGCAGTTTGGTATCTGGAATCCGCTTAAAAGGAATCGATCCATCAGCTCCACCAAGAGTCAATAAATCTATGAGTCATGATACAAACTGTGACCAAAATAAACCTGCTGTGCAATTCATGTACACGCTGGGGCTGTAATATTCGCCATAGCCTGAAACAAATAATTTGTACTTTGTAAATGTGATTTTTAAAAAACCACGTATCATTTATCTTTTGTACCGTAATTAAGTTACTGCTATTCAGAGTCCTGTGATGAAGGAAATTTTATTTTCTTCTAAAAATTAGGAACAATACTTCCTAGTAAAATGCCAAGTAAACACAAATTAGGACGACGGTTGGCTATACAGTAAAAATGCGTTGAAACCCCGTGGCCATGGAGGCAGAGGAGGTGAGGGCAGGCAGAGAGCTGCCTTGTCCTGTTGACAGGTTCTGCCAGCACCGTGTTTGGATTCTTGGGTTGGTGCTTATCTGAAATCATGTTGACACAGACATGAATGTTCTGAATTTCTGAAGGAGGTGTGTGAGTGTGTGTGTGTGTGTGTGTGTGGCTGTTATTGCTGTGCTTGCTGGTGCATATTTCTCTTCATAGAGAGCTTTTGAGAAGCTATAAAAACTTCTCAACATACAGATGCTTGGTAGCAAAGCATGTTTTCCTCCAGAAAACCTGGAGACTCAGAACAGTTGATGCTGTTCAAGTACATGTTCAGTAACGAACACTTGGGACTGGACGATACCGGAGAGTTTCCGTGAAGGCAGTTTTCTAGACAGTCTCTAGGAAAGCCACACCTTGGATGCACACTTCAGTGTGATTATAACTGAGCTTTAATAAAGACTGGATTCAGCTCTGTTCTAAAGTTTCACTATTATTCTACTTCACATTTTAATCGACTCCAAATTGCTAATAATAACATACAATCAACGAAGCGATTTCTTCTGAACACTCAACGAGAAGGATGTTTTCCCTTTCCAGAGTCCGAATAAGACATAAAGTGGTGAATCTAGCGCAGTCTCTCCTACATCAAAGGTTCTTCAAGTACTCACTCAAATGTCTGTTGATGGATCATTTATGCAAAATGCAGATCAAAGGCAGCTATTAAAAATGAATTATGAAGTTCAGGCATATTCCAAGCACATGGAGTTTCACTCATTGAAAGTAAGTGTGCTTCTGTCTAAAGTCTTATGTCGATTTCTTAAAATTCTTTGGGTATGTTTAGAAAATACGTTGTCAACTTATTTTTGCATAATGAACACACTCTGATTCTAAGAAGCAAATGATAAATATCATGTTAATTCTATATAGCTAAAATATGTGAAGAGCCTTGAACATTAAGTACCTGTCGTTGATTTGTGACATCAGCCCCTGCTGGACCTGTCTCCTACTTTGGCTGCAGAAAGCAGGTCAACAAGCTGAGACAGATGCGCAGCTCCCTGGGCCGGGCTGGGAAAACATTCTTTAAGTGCGTTGTCTGCGGCCCAGCTGCTTGTCCAGCAGCACTGACCCAGCCAGCAGGTCACGTCTGCACCCCAGCCTGCGGCCTCTTTCCCACTGTTGCCAGAGTCAGGCACAACATTGCAAGTATGCTCCCCCAAACTGTGTGCATCAGTTACCTTTCATTTAGCTTAATAAACAAGCAAACCCCTCCCCCCCCAAAAACCCTCAAGTAAATAACTGATGATATCAAACAAGGTGTTTAAAACCATTTTCCTTTATCTGCTTGTCCAAGAGTGAAATAAGAACAAAGACAACCAGAAGTTTATTAAATGTGTCCCCTCTTGCCCCATTTTCACCCTCTAGTGCTATTTTTTTTTCAGTGTTTCAGAATTCTCAGTTCTCAAAAAAAACCACACTTGTAACAAAGGTATACTGTTTTCACTCATAACCACCTCTGACACCAAATAAGGATTTTTTCTCCACATCAACCAATTCTCCAACTATCCAGATGCAGACTAGGTATCCTAAAATTGGATTCAATTCTGACACTAACTATCCAGAGTTAGTGCAGACCCCACAGGTTTAAGGGCTCAGTCTCACAAGACTGCCCCCGCTTCAGATGCCAGTCACAAGTCCCAGGTTGTCACCGGTACTTCTGATCAACTGGCTATAAATGAGAGGATTCTCACAACCCCTTCCTCAGATTCGATAATTCACTAGAATAGTTCACAGAACTCAGGGAAACACTTTACTTACTAATTCCAGGTTATTATAAAGGATTCAACTCAGAAAGAGCTGAAGGGAAGAGATGCATAGGTATGGGGGAGGGGTGCAGAGCTTCACTGCCCTCTCTGAGTGGCCACCCTCCCAGCACCATGAGGTTTCCATGAACCCAGCAGCTCTTCAAAAACCAGTTTTTAAGGGTTTTTATGGAGGTTTCATTACATAGGCATGATTGATTAAATCATTGGCCGTTGGTGATTGAATTCAATCTCTGGCCCCTCCCCCTCCCAAGAGGTCCAACACTCTAATAATAGCTTGCTCTTTCTGGACACCAACCCCCATCCTGAAGTTATCTAGGGCCTGCCAAAAGTCACCTAATTAGAATAAAAGAGGTTTCTATCACCCAGGAAATTCCAAGGGATTTAGGAGCTGTGTCAGGAACTGGTGACAAAGACCAAATACATATTTCTTAGTGTAATCGCACAAGGTTTGTTACTTTGATTGATTAAGTAGGGGGGGACTCATTACTCCTCCCCCTTTTTTTTGGCTTCAGTACCCTAATCCCGCTTGAGAAGCTTGCTGGCAGGTGATAGCCCTCACAGCCACTAGAAGCGATCGTGTTTTTTTAATGTATCTTATATCTTTTTTATTGATTTCAGAGAGAGAAAGGGAGAAAGAGAGAGAGAGAAATATATCAATGATGAGAGAGTCCTTATTGATTGGCTGCCTTCTGCAAGCCCCCAACCGGGGACAGAGCCAGCAACCTGGGCATGTGCCCTGGCCGGGAATCGAACCACGATCTCCTGGATCCTAGGAGACGCTCCACCGTTGAGCCACGCCTGGTCGGACGAAGCGATTGTGTTTTAGGTAGCACTGCTTTCTAGAAGCTCCTTCAGTTTAACCTCCCGTTGTGCTCTTGTGAGCTAATTGTCTGTTGATTGGTCACTATGTTAAAAACAGATCAACGATGGGTACTAAAAATGAGTTAAGAAGTTTAGGCTTATTCAAACCTCAAGCACATGGAGTTTCACTCGCTTAAAGCTGTCCTTTGTCCACAGATCGAGGCTGCTTTCTCATTGTAGCTGGCCTTCCCATTGGCCACCAGCTCCCCAGGAGGTCAAGCCAGGAAGCTGCTGTGGGCCTCCGGCCACAGAAAAGTGGGGTTCTGATTCTGATGGACACAGCAAAATTGGGGAGACAGACCTGAGAGGGAGGAAAGGGGAGAAGATGCCCCTACCCTTGAATTATTTCCACAGAAATCCTAAGGTCTCCTCCATTCCTGCTCTTGCCCTCTCCCACCCCTGCACTCACCAAAATGCCTTATAGATTCTCAACTATAAGTGACTGTTTTTGAATTTTTTATAACAGTAACTTCTAGAGAAGTTGGGATGCCTTTTTCTCAGCACCTTTGAAATACTTTTAACTACCAAGGAGGTGGTTCTCCTAGGTTCATATTGCACTCAGTTCTAAGCTTAGGTTATTGGTTCCCACCTGAAGTGTTAGTGAGAACTGGTGGGAGGAACCAGAAGCTAAAGACCCCGGAACAGATGTGGGCTTTAACCACAGCAGGGCTGGGAAACATTCCAAGAGCAGATGTCACAGTTCTTTCCCTCAAGACCTCCAAATAAAAGCACCATGAGAAATTAAGGAATTGTGCAGCCATGACCAGGCCTCGCACAACTCCAGGGGACACCACTGACAGAAAAACAGTGTGACTGGTCCCCCGGGCGCTGTGCAGATACAGGCCTCTAAGCACAGGAATGCTTTTTTGCACAAGGTGCTGATGATTCTCCTGAGACACACACCACAGGGAGCTCCCTGGGAGAAGGGCTGTTTACTGTCCTGGGCCGGAAAGCAGATCCAATGACCATGAATTCCAGAAGATGTGGCTATCTATAAATATGACTTAATTCTGTTCCTCAGCCACCTAGAGCCCCTCCCTGAGGGCCTCTGTTGTACTTTGGAAACAGCCCAAACTTTGGGAGGAGGAAGTTTGAAGACTGGTTCTGTTACTTGAGAGCTGTGTGGTCTTGGGTAAGTTACTTACCCTCCCTAAGTCTTGGGTCTCTCATCTGTCAATACTCAGGATGATTCACCCAATACAGAGAATTCTATCTTTCCTCATAGATTCTGGACCCTTTTATGCGGGGTAAAGGAGGAAAATGAGAAGGGCCAAGGTAGGCTGACTTGATTTACACGGGAAAGAACAAAGCTGCTACAGGAAGAAGGAAAAATCCATTGAAAAAAATGGGAAAGGGAATCAGAGAGAAGAGCCAGAGTGGGCCAGGCTGGGGGAAAGTCTGGGAGTGTGGAGGAAAGGAAGAGAAAGAGTCATGGGGCAGTTATAAAACATGTGAGCTATATTTAGAGAGAGTTGGGGCACTTTGTATCATTATTAAATTGCCCTTTAACATTTTTAGAGATAGCTCAGTTAAATAAGCAAATAGTTTTATCAAATAGGTCATTGAAAATCATTTCCTTCATCGGCTTGTCCAAGAATGAAGTAAGAACAGAAACACAAGGAAGCCTATTAAATAAATGTCCCCTCTTTGGCTCCATACTGAACCCAGCTACATTCTAAAGCAGGTCAAGGACTCTAACACACTTCTATAGCCTGGTCCCTACAGGCCGTGGAGGCAGGCACAGGGAGGACAATCAGATGTGTTACTGAATTTATTGTTTTCTGTGGCACTTCCAGGATTCAAGCCTGAATAACCTTGAGAGAGAATTATAGCCTCTTTGAGTTCATTGTCATGACCATGGGTCCCATGGGGTGTGAAAGAGCTGACTACTCTCTGGGAAACTCTGAGGTGAGCCATACACTTTGTAGAAGCATCTGTATAAAGCTCATTTATGTCATTCAAAGCTTCCTAAATTAAAACAAATAAACATTAATTTTAAGACATTTTCTTCCTAATCTTTTGATACTAGCAATAATAAAATGGAAAAAAATACCTAGCAAACAAAAGAAATGTTTTTGTTTATACTTATGGGCAGGTGAGATTTTTACATTATGAAATGACAGGTTTTAATATTTGATGCAAACATCTGAACACACACATTTTTACAACTTCTTCCTTTTTTTCTGTCCTATAATATTCACTTGTCCCCAAAGTGAAACGGGGTAGTTCTATGTAGGCATGATTTTTGGAAATAGAGTCTGAAGGATTCATGATAACTGAACCATGGGTTTATGTCTTTTCATTTTAGAAACTTTTCCTATCAGCTGTCTTTGTGTGGTATTTCTGCATTCTCATAAAACTGAGAGGGAAGTAAAAGAGAAAGTAAGTAAACTTTGTTTCCCTCTTGGGATCCAACGTCTCACATTCATCTCATTTTTCCTTTGCTGCAGAATGTTGTAAATCCCTTCACCCCCACCCCATGCGCAGTACACAGGACTAATTGTATCACCCCTTCATTTCTGATTGGAGGAAATAAAGGAAATCAGTCAGGGCATTCGCCCATGAAACTGTAGTGCTCCTGAAGGGGTAAGCGTGGCATTTAGATTAACGGAGCCCTCCACTCCCAGACCTTTCCACACGATGTGCACAAAGGACATGAAGCCTGGTGTGCAGTCACCAACTCTGTGGGATGCAAAGCACCTGTTCCCACCGTCGGAAAGGTTTACTGCAGGAGCTACAAGGACAGCCACCAAAATTCCTCCCGCACCCTCCATCCTCAGGAGGGAATGGGCTGTGGTAAATGTGTGCCCATGGGGCCTCGGGATGCTTTCAGAGGAAACAGCCAGAACTGGCATTCCCTCTATATTGCAGGGGCAACTTCCACATCACCTAAAAGAAAGGGTGGTTTTTTGTTTTTGTCTTCTGAATAAAAAAGAATGTAAGTTAGTGTAGAAAGTTTAAAAACATAAAAAGAGATGAAAAACATACAATCAAAGAATCCTAAAATTTTTGGCATAAATCTTTCTAGTCTTCTATGAACAATTATGTTTATGGAATATATATATAAAATGAAAAATTAAATGAGTCTACATTGGCTTGTAAACTAACTTTAAAAAAAATTAACTATATAACATAAATATGTTCCCACTTCATTAAATATTTCATATCAACATTTGAAATAGCTATATAATTAAGAGTAGTGCTATGATTTATTTAACCAAGTCTCAATTGCTTGACATTAACCCAATTTTCTGATATTAGTGCCAGTATTTCATGGGGCATCTTTGTGCACAGATCCTGGCAAACCTCGGCAACAAATTCTTTGGCATACAATTGGGAATGCTGAGATGCTGGGTCACAGAGCATGCCCATTTTAAAGGTTTTGACATGCAACTTTAAACATCAATTGTCAGTCTCCCTTAGTCTTGCCAGCATTGCATATTATCTTAACAAAAATACATTGCCAATTTGATAAAAGAAAAATGTTATTTCAGTGTGATTTTACTAAGAATTTTTATGATTGCTAATGAGGCTGAAGGTCTTTTTAATCTGTTTATTAACAGTTTATACTTTTCTTTTTGTTTTGAGTATTTATATCCCTTCCCTAATTTTCTTTCAAGTATCTGTTCTTTTCTTACTGATACAGAAGACCTCTTTTGATATTAAGGATAGTAATGCTTTATTAATATACTGGAAAAATTTCCTGACTTGCTATTTGCCTTAATTATATTTATGATGTGTTTTGATGTACAGCAGTGTTTCATTTTTATACAGTTGAAACAATCAATCTCCTCTTTTTTGTTGTCTGATTTTGGCTACATAGGCTTAAAAAAGCTTCATTTAAGTCCCACAGACTTTTGTTAATAAATCATAATATGTACTGCTTTATAATAGCTCTTCTATTGTTGTGCAAGGTGTAAATAATAACTAAAGGCCAGTATCAGCTCTATACTCATGCTCCCTTTAAGTGGTCTGTATTTAGTACATCGTAATCCATTTACTAAAAACATGTTTTTGTAGTACTCACCTCTTCCCACAACCACATCAAAATTACGACTAAACTCCAAAACAACCATCATTCAGAACTGCCTGAAATCTGGCCTAATGGAAGTCCTACAACTAAGGATATAAAGAAGAGCCACATCAAGACTGGTAGGAGGGGCTGAGGCACAAAACGGGCTGTTCCCACATCCATGTGTGACGGATAAAAATTGAGATGGATATTTCAACTGCAAAGTTCCCTCATGAGGATCAAGGGATCCCAGCCCCACAACAGGCCCCCCAGCCCAGGGTTCTAGTACCAGTAAGAGAAGTCCCCATAACTTCTGGCTATAAAAACTAGTGGGGATTGAGGCTAAGGGAGATGGAGGGCTTTTGGAGTCCCAGGCAATTCCTCTTAAAGGACTTGCACATGGGCTTATTCAGACTCACTCCCTTTGAGTTCCAGGGCTGGGACAACAGCTAGAGAGGCACCAGAGACAAACAGGGAAGAACCAAATTGTCTGGCATCAAAGCAAGAGCTGAAGGAGCAGCTTTCTCCCAGACAGAAGTGCTGACAGAGGTTGTTGTTCCTTTGATGAGCCCTCCCCACCCAGAGCCCACAGGCAGGTGCCATATCTGAGACGCCATCAACCTGGCTCACATTGTTTGCCCTACCTGGTGATTCCCTGAGGCCTCTACCCAACCAACGTTTGCACTCGCTCAAGCTGCTTCCAATGGCTTTTCCTACGAATGGCCTGCCTTGGATCATGCCTCAGATTTCCCTAAAATCTCTCAAACAAACAGCATCTAGCTTCAGTGAGCCCCATACCTCTCACTAAATGGCCCCAGGCCTGGCATTAGCAGCAGCCAGGCTTGGTTCACAACTTAGCCTCGCCTGGGCACCTACAAGCCCAGTATAAGTAGCAGCCATCTGCAGATCACTTTGTAGCTCATGCCAGGTGACCCCAAGCAGAACACAGGTAGTGGCTTACCTTGGCCTGCACCTCCTGGGAGGCCCAAAAGCCTGCTTACCCAGTGGATGGATTCAGACTACATCAAAGCATCACCACCCCACCACCTCCACAAGTGACACAATCAAAGGGCGAACTCAGCGGGCACCAGAGCTCCACTGAAGTAAGTCCTGCTCTTTGGGGTAGGTCCCTACACAGCTGATCCTAACCAGTGGTTGGAGGTCAGTGGTAGGTGGTGTCAGCCAATCCATGCAGCTGATCAGCCTGGTGATAAATCCCTCCCACTGATGTACCAACAGCAATCAAGGCTCAACTACAGGAGAAAGGTGTACACAACCCACATGAGGGGCACACTTTGAATGCCCAGCTTGAGTGATTGAGGAGGCTGTGCCACTGGACCCTACAGAACACCTACTGCATTAGGCCACTCTACCAAGTCTGGGAGACATAGCAACTCTACCTAATACATAGAAAAAACACAGGGAGGCTGCCAAAATGAGGAGACAAAGAAACATGTCTCAAATGAAAAAACAGAACAAAACTCCAGAAAAATATATAAACAAAATGAAGACAAGCCATCTACTACATGCAGAGTTCAAAACTCTGGTTACAAGGATGTTCAATGAACTTAGTGAAAACCTCAACAGTATAAAAAAGGACAGTCAGAAATAAGGATACAATAACTGAATTGAAGAATATTTTATAGGTAATCAACAATAGAGTAGATGAAGCCAAGAATCAGATCAGTGATTTAGAATATAAGGAAGCAAAAAACACTCAACCAGAACAGCAAAAAGAAAGAATCCAAAAAAAATGAACATAGTGTAAGGAGCCTCTGAGATAACTTCAATCATACCATCACTCATATCATGGGGATGCTGGAAGGAGAAGAGAGAGCAAGAAATTGAAACCTTATTTGAAAAAATAATGACAGAAGACTTCCCTAACCTGGTAAAGGAAATAGACATACAAGTCCAGGGAGCACAGATAGTCCCAAACAAGATGAACCCAAAGAGGCCCACATCAAGACTCATCAGAATTAAAATGCCAAAAGTTAAAAACAAAGAGAGAATCATAAAAGCAGAAGAGAAAAACAGTTACCTACTAGGGAGCTCCCATAAGAATGTCAGCTGATTTCTCAACAGAAACTTTGCAAGCCAGAAGGAATTGGCAAGAAATATTCAAAGCAATGAAAAGTGAGGACCTACAACCAAGATTACTCTACCCAGCAAAGCTATTCAATTTAGAATTGAAAGACAGATAAAAAGCTTCCCAAGCAAGAAAAAGCTAAAGGAGTTCATCACCACCAAACCAGTATTACATGAATTGTTAAAGAGTCTTTTTTATTTTTATTTTTTATCAACGAGAGAGATAGAGGAAGGGGGAGGGAGACAGAGAAAGGGAGAAACATCAGTTTGTTGTTTCACTTATTTATACATTCATTGGTTGATTCTTGTATGTGCCCTGACCAGGGACCAAACCCACAACCTTGGCATATTGGGACTACGCTCTAACCAACTGGCCAGGGTTAAAGTGCCTTCTTTAAGAAAAAGAAGGAAAAAAAGATAAAAATATGAACAATAAAATGGCAATAAATACACATCTATGGACAATTGGATATAAAAAACAAAATAAATGAACAAGAAAACTGAAATAGACTCATAGATGCAGAGAACATTTTGATGGTTGCCGGATGGAAGTGGTGTAGTGGGGGTGGGGAGGATGAGTGAAAAAGATAAAGGGATTAAGAAGTAGAAATTGGTAGCTACAGAATAGTCATGGGGATGTAAAGTAGAGCATAAGGAATATAGTCAATAATATTCTAATGACTACATATGATGTCAGATGGGTACTAGATTTACCAGGGTGATCACTTAGTAAGTTATGTACGCTGGGGTGTATACCTGAAACGAATATAACAATGCATGTCAACTGTAATAGAAAAGTAAAAAAAATGATTTAAAAACATGTTTTAATTGAGCACCTATGTTCCAGGATTATTAAATATAGATGAGATAAACAGACCCTAGTACACAACTGCTTCTTCATGAATTCCATCAGCCTGTATTAAATGATCAACACATATGAACAGTGCAGAGAACAGAGTGAGAAGAGTGATGAATCCAAAAAAAGTCCCTGCCCATTGAGAAATGTATAGTTCAACTCCCGGAGGGATTAAAGAGAGGTAAGATATAAATGAAATAGGTGAATAACTGTAATATAAAGGAGAAACTTTACTCTGTGAGAGGGTAAAAAAACCCTCAGTGCTCATGCAGTGGGGATCAGGGAAAGTCTGTGGAGAAGTGAGCCTTCCAGGCCACGATGAAGATGCGAACATTCTGCTTTTCCCGCTCTCAAGGAGAAGAGGAAGCAGCACAGTCAGCCCAACTTCTCCCTGTAGTACTGTAACAAAGATGTTACCAGCCAAATCTGCTTGCAATTAACCCACAATGCCCAGGAGAGGGGTTCAGTGAGGCTTAGGGAAAACAGCTTATTAAAATATGCCTTTTGCATTTACATTTTGCATGTAGTATTTTTTGTGTTCAGACAACTTTCTTTCTTATATAAATCTTAGATGGTGTGGCAGATTGTATCCCATCTCCTATGCTCTTCTTGGAATGTGACATTAACAAGCCTCACTGAGAGGTGGAGTCTATGTTTCCTGCCCTTGAACCTGGGTGGACCTTCATAACTGCCTAAACCAGTAAAATGTGGCAGAAGTGCTATTGCACGGCATCCAAGGCTAAGTGCTAAGAGGCACTCCTTGCTGACTCTCTCTCCCTACTGATGCTTGGTCTCTGAACCCAACCACTATATTGTGTGGAAGTCCGGGCACGTGGAGAGGCTGGATGTGAGTGTTTTCACCAACAGCTCCAGCCAGATTCCTGGCCAATAGCCAGATGAGTGAACAAGGAGAAGTTGAGGCTCATGATGTTATTTACATCTTGAGGTGATTATTGTGGCTTCTGGAGACTTGACTGGGGTTGGGGGACTACAGACTAGGTGTGGAAACAGGGAAAGAAGATTGGAGGCTCTAGCAATAATCCAGGACAGAGATGATGTGGCTTGGGTTAGGGTTATACCAATGGAGTAAGTGAGAAGTCATTCTCTTTGGGAAATGTTTTGAAAGTAGAGCTGATGGGGTTTGCTGATGGACTGGGTGGAAGTTGGGAGGGAAAGAGAGGAGTCATTGATGATGTCTAGGTTTTTTGCCTGAGAAGTTAGGTACTGGGTAAGTGATGGTGTCATTTACTTAACCTGAGATGAGGACCCTGAAGGAAAAGCAGCTTTGCAGGGCAGGGTACTTCAATAGTTTGATCCAAGGCATGTTCTATGAAGAGCCAGTTAGACATCCAAGTGGAAATGCTAAATAAACAGTGGAATATGTAAGTCTAGGGTTTGGAGAGAGGCCTAAGATGGAGATATAAATTTGAAGGTCATTGACATATAGTTGGAGTTCCTGATACAATTGCTGCCTAAGTAATGGCCCCAAAACTTAAAACAGCTATTTTATTTACCCATCAGTCTTTGGGTTAGGAATTCAGGGCAGGGCACAGCAAAAATGTTTTCTTTCTACTCTTCAATTTGTGGGGCCTCAGTTTGAAAGACACCAGGGCTGGAAGCAACATGATAGCTGGGGCTGGAATCACCCGTAAGCATCTTTACTCACAAACTTAGCAGTTGAAACTGGCTATTCAGTGGGACCTCAGCAAAAATTGTCAACTGGAATATTATAGTGGCCTTGGGGTAGTTGGACTTACATGGCAGCTCGGGGCTCCAAAAGTGAGTGTGCCAATGAACAGGGCAGAAGCTGCATGGTCTTTCCTAACTTAGCCTTGGAAGTCATGGAGCACAACGTTCATCTCATTCTATGGGCTACAAGTGAGTCACAACCTGCCCAGATTCAAGTCAGGATGGGGAAGATGATGGATATAGAAACCCCTTCTCTCGATGGAAGAAGTGTGAAGATTACCTTGTAGAAGAGCATACAGGATGGAGATATTATTGTGGGCAACTCTGGAAAATACAGCCTGCTACGGACGGCATTTATTTAGAGCCTTGTTATTGGTTATTGGCTGAGATTACTTAGGAAGCGAGTGTAGACAAAGAAGAGGTCCTGGCCTGAGGCCTGGGCATTCAACGCTTAGAGAGCGAGAGGAGGGGAAGCCAGTGCACAGAAGGAAGTCTGGAGCAAATGCCATTTCTTGCAGTGGCTGCCACTTCCTGCCATAATTCCTTAGGGAGTGGGGTCAGGACAGGACAGGTTTTTGCATCAGAATCAACTGTAAGCTGGGGTCCAGTGGGCACTGCCTGGGTGCTCATATGGGCACAACTCCTTGGGCCCACCACTATGATCCGATAGTCAGTGCCCCTCGGTCCTGCAGATGCTCAACCTTCTCACCACACGAGTGAGGTGGGGAAAGTGGTGGAAATAGACATGTCTTTGTGGGGCAGGGGTTGCCCCAATCCAGTCAATCCATGCTTTTAGAAACCATTTTCCCCTTCATCAAGAGCCAAAGAATTCTCTAATTTACACAACTCAAAACAAAACAAAAAACTTAACATTCAAACAGTAGCATCTGGATTTAGGTTTGACTTCAGCTTTCTCTAAGAATAGTTGGTGAATGTTGCCTTACATCTTGGAGAATTTCCTAAACTAAGAGAGCCCAAAGGTAACTGTTTTTAGCTCCAGGAAACTAAATCGCCAGAGGTTCCCTAAATGGCACATCCCAGGCGACAATCCAAAAATATTAAGTCCCTCTTCACAAAGACCCTACTACCTACAGAAGTTAAAATAAACACTCTGTGCATTAGAGTTGAAATATCTATAATTATACAGCTGTCTTGCTGAAATGGGTTCTGACCTCTACAGAGTTACAAAAAAGGAGGCACAGACTGTTCCTTTACTGTTGTTTTCGCTCATGCAAACGATGCCCTGTTACACCCAGTAATGCTTAACTACTAAGTTAAAAATGACTACATAGCAATTTGGACCGCTCCCTGTTTGGACCCTTCTCTGTTTTGTGGTTTTATGCATTTCGTAGATTTTATGCAAGAAGACCTGACCTGGAGAAGGCAGCAAGAAATGTGTAATTAGAAACACTTCCCAAGGAAATCACGGTGACAAGTGAAGGCTTGAGGATTTCCACGGGAGGGAGCCTGGAGCTGCAGATATTCATTATAGGTACTTGGGAGGCACAGCTGCCAGGCTGAAAACCGCATCTAATTGCTGCACAGCTGGATGCAGGCATGGCCGACAGCCCAGAGCCAGAAATGGTGTCTATGGCAATACAACGCTCCATTTTTAAACTTTTCACTGCAGAAAAAGAAATTGCTTCTGTTTCCCCTCCCCACCCCACTCTTTTTCTTCCTACTAATTTCAGAGTTTGTACCAGCAGTGAATAGCCTCTAGGTCTAACATTTCCTGGTAGCTAATGACTAGCTGGGTTAAGTGCCTTTGGCTTTTTCTCTAGTGTTAGCAACTCCAGCTAGTCATTAATTACTGCTCCAGGAAGCATTTTCCAATCAAATTATTGTTTAATCAAAACAAAGAAAATGAACTCTTATTGCTGTCAGCAATTATCAACTCTCCCTATGAGTCTAAGCGGAAATAGTGGAGGTTTTACATTTAAGGAGAAGTGTCCTTCTGAGGGTCAGTTAAGAAAGGCTTTCTCTAGATACAGCAAAGTTGCTTGGAATATCCTCGAGTTGCTTGGAGGACCAGGGCCGGGAACAGTCCTCCCCAAGGACCCTCGAGGACTGTTCGCTGTGAGTAGGAAAGAGGCTGACCCACAGGCAGGAAGACCCAGGAAGGTTACACATGCACCACCCTGGCTCCCCAGTCTTTCTTCTTTGTCAGTGTCCTTCTAACCCTGCTTTTAGGCCAAATGCTCCACATGCTTTCGTGGGAGGGTCTGAGGAGGGAAGGGTGCTTCTGTGAGCAGTGGCTATGTGAAACCCACATGACCCAGAACAACCATGCTTCGAGAGTATTATGCACCAGGCAGGCGCTGTGCCCATGGTTCACACCCACGATCTCCACTGAACCCCACAGCTTCTCTAAGAGAAAAGTGCAATCATCATCTCTGTTTCACAGATGGGGAGACTGAGACTCAGAGAGGTTGACTTGGCCAAGATCTACCACTTCCTGGTAAAGAGCAGAGCCAGAACTTGATTACTGGTCTTTCCATATCTGCAGAACCAGCTCAGACTGGTCCTATCCTGTTTCTAACAAGACCTGGAAGTAAAGCATAAACCTTGGACACACCACTCACGTGTAAGACTTTTGAATCCTTAACTGCTCCCTTCCATGGAACCAAAGGACTGGAACATCTCCAGAACCCTTTCAGAAGGGAAGGGTCCATTGGCCAGGAAGATCTGATGCTGAAACCTCTTAAATCTTCCCCCCAACCCTGGATCTGGGAGACAGATTTGAGCCTTGCTTCCTGTCTCATTGCAGGCTGACCTCACAATAAAAGCTTTCTTGCTTATCTCAAAAGCTGTCAGCCCTGGCTGGTGTGGCTCAGTTGGTTGAGCATTGCCCCATGCACCAAAGGGTCACTGGTGCATAGGACTCCCAGTCAGGGCTGGATCCCTAGGAGGGAGCAGATTGATGTTTCTCTCTCATCAGTGTTTCTCTCTCTCCCTCCCTCTCCCTCCCTCTCTCTCTAAAATCAATAAAAAACTTTTTTTAAAAAACTGTCAAAAGCTGGTACCATAGTATTAGCTTCCATGGACATTGGGCAGCAAACCTTTGCTTGGTAACATTTCCATCAGAGCCTTAGCTTGTTTTTTATTTTCAAAATTTTATTTGTGGTGGAATACAAATAACATAAAATGTACCATCTTAACTATTTTAAAGTGTACAGTTCAGTGGCATTAAGTACATTCAGGTTGTGCAGCCACCACCACCGTCCATCTCTAGCACTCTTTTCATCTTGCAAGAGTGAAACTCTGTATCCACTAAACAACAACTCCCCACTCTCTTCTCACCCAGCCAGCTCCAGACAACCACCATTTCATTTTCTGCCTCTGAATTTGACTGCTCTAGTTAGTGGAGTCATACAGTATTTGTCCTTTGGGGACTGGCTTATTTTACTTACCATAATGTCCTCAAGGTTTATCCACATTGTAGCATGTGCCACCACTTTCCCCTCTAAGGCTGAATAATATTCTATTGTATGTATACACCACATTTTGTTTGTCCATTCACCCATGATGGACAGACACTTGGGTTTCCTCCACCTTTTGGCTATTGTGAACAGTGTTGCTGTGTATAACTCTTAACTACTAAGGTATACTGAGACTTAGAGGAGTGACTCAAAGGAAGACACAGCCCCCAGGCTGCTTGACACACCCCAAACTCCTGATCAGCCCAGTGCCACGTGGCCCATCAGCCCATGCAATAAGGCTCCACCTTGCTGGCAGGGACAACAGGCGCTTGAGGCCAATGGGCATGCCACATATCCGCTTTGGCACACCCGATGAGAAACTTAAGTGTGTAGTTCTAGTCTGTTTCCCCAAGGCTTAGCTTCGAAGGAATACAAGGTCCTTCAAATCCAAACAGCCCAGTCCAGACTTGACTGGGATTCCCCAGCTACACGAGAGTCTGCCCTGGGACTCCACGGGCTCATCTGCCAGCCGGTCACCTTCTTCCACCCCAGTGGTTCACAGCGGGGCTGGGATGAGTTGCATTCCCCTCCTGAAGTTACCATGCTAGGGGCTTTGTGGAAATGTAAGGGGCATTTCTGGTTTTCTTAATGATCTTGTTGGGGGCACTGCTGATATTTAACATGTGGGGCCAGGGACGTGAGGCCCCCTGCCATGTGTGAGGCAGTCGCCCACAACAAAGAATTGTCCTTCATACTGAAGCACTTTCAAACATCTCATTAAAATGTATCTTGTAAGCAAAAAGCCTCATTGTAATTATCTGAGCCTAAAACCTAATTATGTTTTATAAATGCACACAAAGTAATTTTGCATGCTTTTTATACGCACCGGGTTTTCCAGGAATGCAACTACTGAGTACACTGAGAGAGACTGTATTTTTTAGTATTTGGAATTTTACTAGATTGTTCATCATTTTGTAAAATCACAGCAATGTCACTCGTGGTGTTTGAGTTGCAAAAAATGTGTATACGAGTTGATCAGTTGCATTAGACTTGCCACATTCAGGAGAGTCTACTTTTAGGAGCAAACATCCAATTAGTTTCTTAGGTCTTCTGGTGCAGTCCTGCCCCAGCATTCACATATTGAAATATACATTATATTCTTATAAACATCTATTCTTTTGTATCCTCATTATTTTACTCTCAGGGCATTATATTACTTTTATTTTTAAACATTATGTATGTTGGTCAATTACATTAGGCCACAACTCATCATCCAAATATCTTGGGGGCCATCTGTGTTTCAGAATTCAGAGTTTTCCAGATTTTATAAAAGTAGCGTGGTACACGTTCAATATATTATATAACACCTCAGTGGGGTCTAGAACAGCAAATTAAGCACTAATATTTCTACAGCAAAACATATACAGCCCGGCCTGCGTGGCTCAGAGGCTGAGCATAGATCTATGATCCAGGAGATCTCGGTTCGATTCAAGGTCAGGGCACATGCCAGGGTTTCGGGCTGGATCCCCAGTAGAGGGCATGCACGAGGCAGATGATGAATGACTCTCTTTCATCATTGATGTTTCTACCTCTCTCTCTCCCTTCCTCTCTCTGAAATCAATAAAAACATATTTAAAAACGAAACATATACATAGACACATAGAGTGGGACAAATAGTCTCTTTGCAGCTTCAGGTCCCCTCAGGGCAGGTTTTGCTTGCAAATGGATATTGCTCCTAAGCTTAACATTTGGATTATCAAAACTTTTTGGATTCTCGATAAGGGTTGTGGCCCTGTGTTATCCATGGTTCTCGCTTGGCAATAAGAAGAAGCCGTGATCAGAAGGGGCACTGGATTTGATAGGTTGAGAGCACAGCTCCACCCACCAGCTCAAAGTCAGTCTGTCCTGCCCCCTCCACTCATGCCCCTCCCTGAGGTTCTCCCTTCCCAAACCCTCCTCTAGGTTCAAGTGAATGTGACCTGGTTATTTTCTTTCCTGCCTGTCAATCCACGGGCCTTTACAAATTAAGTCAGTGAACCATGATCACACCCAATACCCCCCCCCCCCCAGGTAATTGGCCACATGTGATTGCTGCTCCAGGCAGGGCAGATAGGACCTCTGTGAGCTGGCACCGCTGGCCTTCCCAGGCCCCTCTCCCTTCACTCTCATGCCCCCAAATAAGCTATTCTTTCCACTTGAAATGCCTGCTCTTAGCCTCTTTGTCCACTGCCTGAAGAACTCCTTCTTTAAGCCTAGGTTAAATGTCACCTATTTATGGAACTTCCCCAAAGCTTCTGAACAGCATTTGTCTCTCCCTCAGGTAAGATCCCCCAACTCTTGGTATGTTCATTCCAGATATATTTTTTTGAGTGTCTACTATGTGCTGGGCACTGGTCCAGGCTAAAGAACATGGATTTCACGGATGATGAAACCTTAGATTTCATGGGATAATACCTCCTAAAGCCCTGCTTAGGGCATAGGACACTCATTAGTCTTCTGACCTTGCCAATGGAGCAGAGCGTGGTTCCCTCCAGCTCCACTCCCAGGAAGAGTTCCGTTCCCACAGAGACAGGAACTCATATTTGTAGGGCAGCTACTTGATGTGCCAAACACTCCAAGTTCCGTTCTCTTCAGAAAGGGGATACTGGCTGTGCTCAAAAGACAAAAGGCCCAGGATGAACGTGTCTCGTCTTTCTAGAATGTTAATTTCACTCTAGATTTGGGAAGGAATTTTAATTAGTGTAAAGTAAGTGATTTAAAATATTATTTTTACATTAAATCAATTGTGAATATATTATGGAGCAGAATGCTAAATTAACACACATTTTTCTTAATTTAACTTTTTATTTGAAGAGGTAATATATGTTCCTGAAAAAAAAATCAAAAGGTATAAAAAGAATAAATAATAAAACTTGACATTTCTGTTCTCCAACTACCCAGCTTCACTCCCAGGAGGCAACTGCTGTTCCCAGATTCTTAGGAATCATCTAAGAGATAATCTATACATAGTACAAGTAAATAGCTATATATGTGAGTTGCTTTTTTTTTTTTTGGTAAAAATGATAGCATAAAACACATACCACTTTGCAGCTTGCTTTTTTTTTTTTTTTTTTCAGATAAACACTACATCTTGGAGGTCTTTTCATAACATATTCATAGAATTTTTTCATTCTTTTAACAACTGCACAATATTTCATTGCATGGATGTGCCAGAATTTGTAACCAGCCCTATAATTGCTATTTCCAATATTTTCCTATTACAAACACCACTACAATAACTATAACCCTAAAGTTTCTTCATTTGTACATGTGATAGTATATCTGTAGCACAAAATTCCTAGAAGTGGGTCACAGGGTATGCTGTATGGTCCAATCTCTCAATCACCATTATCTCTCAGAGTATGTTTTCTCACCCCTTAGTCATTACACAATAGATGATAATGTACTTTCAAACTTTCTGACCTTGGCCAATCAGATGAGTGAAAATTTGTATCTCATTACTTTTTATTTGCTTTTCTTAACTATGAAGGAGGTGGAGTATGTTTTTTGGTGTTTTCTTTTAAATTCTCAGCCAATGATTTTTTTCCCATTGCTTTTCAGAGAGAGAGAGAGAGAAATATCAATTGGTTACCTCCCGTAGGTGCTCCGCCCAACTGAGCGACCCAGACAAGGTGACAGATCATACATTTTTAAGCTAAAAAATAAAAGCTCAAAGAAATGTCCTACTTCAAGCTTCATCAACAGGCTCCTCCAGCTGTTGGTCTGCTCTCTCCCGTCTTTAGGAGCACTTGGTGGGAAGACTGGGTATCACATCTTTGAATCCTCTTTAATCTTCACAACAATAAATGTCAAGGTAGATCATTGTATCTCCATTTTCCAAGTAAGGAAAATAGGCCTAGAGAAGTTAAGAAAGTGCCCGGCCAGGGTAGACTTCCTATTGTTTTATCCGCCCTGTACTTCTCTCCTGGGAATTGCCCACTCCACACACCCACCTGCTTCCAGGAGTGAAGCCTGTGAGCTGAGATGCGGCCACACTGACTGGTCCAGGACCTGCTCCACACAAGCTTTGCCAATCTCGGTCTTTCTTTGTTAACTTGAAATAGAAACCTAGAGGGGCCAGTCTCTGTAAGTTATAAGAGTGGGCATCTGCCTGAGGCACATTTCTAGCCTCATGTACCCGAGAAGCAGAGGAACCTCACCTGTGGAGGAGACGATGGAGTGTGACGCAGGCAGGCGCTGGAGGTTAGCAGACAAGAAAAGGGAGTCCCCAAGCGTTCACGTCCAGGGTTCTCTGTGCGCCTGCTGGGTTTCAGCTGTATTCCTGATTTTGTGTTCTTGAGACACTCCTGTATCCTTAGAATAAATTCTCCTTAAGCTGCTTTGACTTGGATTTCTGTCACTTGCAATCACAGAGGTCCTCAAATGGCTGAAATGGGCCTGGCCCCGGAAGGGTTTGTTTCCAAAGCCTTCTCTCTGTATATCACAAAAGGGGGCCAGAATGCTGTTTTGTCTCTGAATTGTGTCTCAAAGGGCAAATGGAGTGCGTGATTATGGCCAACCTAGGGTGCTCCAGAGGCCCATGTCCTCAGCCATTGCAGCCACTGACTGTGTGAGACCACCTGTAACCACACTGGAGAATTGTGCCACTACAGACTCCAAGCCTACTTCTCCCTCAATCTGATAAAGATGAGGAAAGTTGTGGTTTAGAAAAATGAGATCTTCTTAGCCTTTTCATTGGGCCACTGTCTGACGGTGCACAACAGGAACTCATGCCACAATTCACCAGCATTTCCCCCTCTCACCTGTTCTCCTCCCTAAGGCACTGTTGGTTCTTTCAGAAATTTACATCTGCTCCCCTCCTCCACCCCCAGGTTGGAAATCTGGAAACCAGTTTCTCCTCATTGTCTCTCGCACTTGACCCTTCTTTTCCATTCTCATTGCCAATTCCAAGTTTTATTGCTTCAGGACTGAATTGTTGTAATATAGTCCTAAAGCGATTGGCCCTATGCCTCTGCATGGCCTGAGATGCCCGATCTCACCTGTGAACTAGAGTCCAAATTCAAATATCACCTTCTCTGTGGAGCCTCTCTGACCCTTAGGATTAGGCCATTCCCTGCTGACACAAACCTGCACCTTAAGGTGTTACAGAAGGAACTATCCAGGGATAGAGCATGTGACCAGAAGCACATCACCCTGCTCAACTTTGCTAAGCCTCTGTCTCTTTACCTGTCAGATAGGCTAGAATGCAGGATTGTGGTGAGAATTCAAAGTGTGTAGGTAGACATGACCATTTCAGGGCTTCCAAATAAAAGGGAATCCACCTTTGTTGCCTTTGCTGTCTTTGCCCAGTCTTCTCAGCAGGTTGCAGCCTGAGACCTTGCCTTACTCTACGTGCCTAGCAGAAAGCATGGCGTAAAAGCAGGAGCCCAACGAATGCTGAGTGGGTTAATACAAAAATGGAAGAATAAATTTAAAAAACCCTCACCACTTCTTTAGGCTTTCTCTCCACCCCCTTATGCATATTCATATTTGCCAAATTAACGCTCCCTTCAGTTTGGCTTCAGTTTAAAAATTACCCATGGCTCTATAGGGCTGTGGGTTTAAATTCCTTGTTCTAGATTCCAGGCTCTCATGATCTGGTGCTATATATTGTTTTTCAACTTAATATTAATTATTCACCACTGTAATCCTTTTACCCTAGCTGTTCTGGAAGTTTATGCTTTGCCAGCCACTTCTTTTCTCATCACTGTCTTTGCACCTTCATTCATACACGGCCCCTTTACCAACACGCACTTTCTTCTCTGCCTAACCACGGCCTACCCATCCGTGCCAGAGAAAGCTAGTTGCCTCTTAATATTCCTAAAGAGACTGAAAACAAGTCCCCAATAATTCCACCATTTAACATTTGAGCATAGTTTTATCCAAGATTTATTTCCATGCATTTAAAAATGTTTATTAAATTGTAGATTGGGAAACAATTTCTAGAATGACTTATTTCTACTTAGATAAGCAAAAAAGAGCAAGTAGAAATCACAGTAATCCTACTAGTCAGTGATTCAACCTGCTGGCCTATTGTGATTGATCTAGTTTCTGTTTTGCTTTATTTGGTTAACATTTTTTCAAAAAACATTTTTCATGTTATTAAGGAAGGTTGATAAAGATAATTTTTAAAAAATACAAGCACAATATCCAATTGAGTAAGTCATAATTTACTTAGTTTTCCATTGTTCCACATTTAGGAATTCTTTCTTTCAAACAATGCTGTAGTGAATATTTTTGTGCATAAATCTTTGATCATGTTTCTCAATAGCCCTTTAGGATTGTTACAGTAAACTATATTCTTGAGTGCTTACCCATGTATCGACCATTTACTGCACTGTTACTGCACTGAATCCTGATAACAATGCTATAAGGTATTTTCACTCCCATTTCACAAATGGCAAAACTGAAGTACAAATAAGTAGATTAACATGCTCAATCCACTCAAAACCATGATAGTGGGGCCAAAATGTAACCTGGCCAGTCTGACTCTAAAGCTCATGCTCTCAATCATGACCTTTTTGAGGCTCTTGATACTATCGCCAAGTGACTTTCCAGAAAGTTTGTTTCCATCTACACTCCATTGGCAGCATAAGAGTGTCCATTACTTTTATTTCTTCTTCTTTCAAGCAATTGCTAGGCACTTGCATTTCCCTTTCAGTGAGCTGTCTCTTCATATATCTATCAGTGAAGGTTACTATTGACCACCAATTAGTCCCGCTGAACTTCCCAGTGGTGGGCAAAGTTGTGCTGTGTCCCCAGGACATGGCCACATCCATCCCATTCTGATGTAAGAATGACCTGAACAAAAGCAAATACTATAAAATAATGCTTTTTATACTGGAGACACAGAGTCCTCTAGGCCTGCCTATTTGTGCAGAGTCTAGTGGAGCCTTCATCTGAAGGTCTATGCTGGGGCCAACCTGGAGCCCCAGAAGCTCACAACCTTGTAAGAACTTAAGCTGGCATCAGAACCTTGTTTTCCGCTATATCAAATAGCTTGTTAGGAGTGATATCCACTGTCATACATAAGCTAATTTTCAGTCGTCATGGTCCACTATGCTTTTTGGGTTTTTTTTTTAAGGGCCAGCCATTACTTTCAGGTTCTTTTTCTTTCTTTCTTTGTAAAATTAACCCTTGTATGTGTCAATCAAAACAGTTCATGCATGCAAAAAAAGTTTTCAGAATGGGTACTTGGAAGGGGCAATATGAAAGTAAATGGGGGAAAAAAACCTTGGCTGATCAAGAGGAATTACATGTTAAGTTCTAGTCCTCTAAGCCTGCAGTCCACAAGGAATTTGTTTGCCTAATTTCCTCTCCTAGAAGTGGCCCCCTCCTTCCCTTCTTTATCTCCCAGCTCAACTTAAATCCTGCCTCTTGCCTGAGGCCTTCCCCTCAAATAAAGAGCTCCTTTTTTTTCACATTTTGATAATAACATTCATAGTCCCAGTTAGATTGCTCACTTAATCAGAGTCTGCCTTGCATTTTTATTTAAATTCGACCTGAGCTTCAGTTTTCCACTATTTTCACTGTCAAGGACAAAAGGGTTAAAGGCCACACTTCTTTTTATCCTTTTGTAGCAAGGCGGTGCTGTGCCCATAGAAGTTGCTCAATATTTGATCAGTAAATAAACAGGTGAAAAATAAGTAAATTTGGAAAAATTCAAGAAGTAGGTTAGGATGGCCTACATAAAACCAGACATTTTTAAAAAACGTACTTTAAGGTTATAAAATGTTTCTTGTCCAGTCTCATTTGTACCTCAGAATAACCCACAGAGAAAACTGGTGTGGAGAGGTTAAGAGACTTGCTCTTGACACCCAGATCCTCTTGCTCCAAAGCTTCTATTATTTCCATTATAGTTGACAATGAAATGCAAATATAAAATTAAATCTGGAGTTGGCCTCCTCCCATAAAACATCCTCACCAGCAGAGGGAGTCAGAACATGTGTGGGTCTTGAAATAAAGTTTGCATACTGCCCAACCACTTTAAGAGATAGGTTACCTTGGGCAAATTATTTAATTTTTCTGAGCCTCATCTGAAAAATATTGATGGTACGGCACCCCATCTCCAGGGTGGTCATAGGATTAGAAATATTCTGTGGCTGGCACACAGTAGGGGAACAGTAAATTATATCTGTCATAACCCGGTAAGAGGATCACATGAACAGCTTGGAGGTAAAGTAGATATTGATTCTTATTTGATGCTTTAATAAATATTTTAAACTAGCTTGCACATTTGGCATTTAAAATAGGCAAAGAGTTGTATCGAATGAACAAAGAAATAAATATTTCTCAAAAAAATGTTAATATCCAATGCTGGCAAATCAGAGAGTGGGAAATCAGTTTGGAACTTTTCTAGATGGAAAACCTTAAAAACATGGTGTGCCGCTTGTCTCAGAATCTATTTAACCTATGAAAATAATATTGAATGGTGTAGCAAGATTTAGAAAAACAAAGGATGTCATCACCACTCTATCACAGCAAAAGTGGAAACAACCTAAATGATTAATGTATGGCACAAGTTTAAGAAGTATAGTCTCCCTGTCAAACTGAACATTATGCAGTCATTCAAATTATGCTATAGAAGAATATTCTAAATGGAAAGACGATCACAACACAGCAAGCAAAAAACCACAGGGCACAAACAGCCTGTTTTTGCTTTTGTTTAAAAAAAACACACAGGACAAAAATAAAAATTTTCACAGTCCTTTTAATAGGACATGAGATTGTTAGTGATGCTTTTTTCTCTACTTCTCTTTGCTTATCTTATTCTCTAAATATTCTGCAATTAACATTTATCACTTTAGTAATAATAAAAAAAACCTGTTTTCTTTTACATGCACTGAGTTGGGTGTCTTTCATTGAACATTGCCTGCCAGCACAACCAGGCCAGCGGTCATGGAAAATAATTGTAACAAAGCAGCTTGGAAGTTTCTAGGTAGTTAGTTAAACAAAGTAATTAAAATCTTAATGAAATTTCACAGAGCTGGTCATCAAGCTTTGACTTAACTGCTGTAAGGCTACTATAAATAGACACCAGGCTTCACTTTTTCAAAAGGCCTAAAAATGGCATAAAATAAAGTATGAACAATTGTTCACATAAAGGGCCATGTGCCATGTTTGTCCTGAGCAAATGTAACCTGAAACTCCCCCATGTCTCATCCTCCAGGTTGGCTGCACATCTCTGGACAGGGTGTATTTGCTCTCCATTACTCAATTTACTCTCCTGAACTTGAAATGGAGTGGAATTTCAATGGAGAGTTACCCATTAGCCCCAGGGCTAAATTTAAACCTTTAATTAAATTAATCCGTTGATCTTAAGCACATGGCTTCTCCCTCAGAAACGTGTAGAGAGGTTTTTTTAGATGTCCCAGAGCTTAGCTCCCTGTGAAGATGGTTCCTTATTGCATTTGGGAAGTCATCCAAACCTCATTGGGAAACCAACCTACTTTTCAGATCGCTCCTGCCCCCTCCTCACTGCTCCCGTCCCCCACCCGTCCCCCCAGCCCCCAGCCAGGGCGGGCGCTCTTTGGGGTGGGCCTAGGGTACTGTATTCAAGGCTTCCTCCGGGATGCAGAGCTGCCCCGCCGGCCAGGAATCCATACCTATAGAAGACGTGATAGGTGCCAGACGGGTGTTATCAAATGAATGACAGAGAGTGCAGAGTGGAACCAGTTTACATAAAGGAAAGGCGATCATAACGCACGTGGATTTGCAATGTTACAAGGGGCAGGGGATGGGAGGCCATCTCAGCCCACCTAGTCTTCGTAGAAAACGAAGCACATTTCTGGGCCAAAGTAAAAGTGCATGTTGGCCTTTGAAAGAAAGTGATGAAGAGTGACGGCCCCATCAGATGGGGATGTGTAAATTAGTGTGGCCACACGCGCCCGGACGCTCACGCGCCAGACGCGCAGGCACCGCGGGGCGCGTATTAATCTCAGGGGCTGGTCCCCGGCCTGAGAACGCAGGAGGCACGACCTCGATGGGTAGCGACAGTTCTAAGGTGGGACAGTGCGCGTAAGGGGCTGTTGACCTACCCGGGTGACTACTAATAAGGACTTGCTCCCCCGGGCCCCACGGCAGCGCGGGGTCCAGTTAAAAAGCTCCAGGGCCAAGCCTAGGCGTTGCTCCGAGTGCCCGTCCCGCGGACCCGCGGCTCCCTCGGGACCCGCGCCCCGCGCCCGAGCTCCGGGCGTCCTGCTCGCCCCCCCGCGCCCCGTCCGAACGCGCTGAGGAAACGTGCTCGCCTCCCGTGCCCGGCTCCGGCGAGCCCCGGGAACAGCCACCGCTGCCCAGGAAGCGCCAACGACCGGGACCGCCCGGCGGTTCCCCGCCCGCCACCCGCCCGACTTTCCCTTCCTCCCCCCCGCCCCCTGCTCCGGCCCTTCGCCTCCCGCCGCGAGTCTCCGCGGCTGCCGCCTGCGGCTTTGTTTTCCTCCCGGTTTTATTCCCCTACACGTGATACTGTGTTATTGCAAAGAGCGCTCCGGAGCGCGAGCCTGGGGCGCGCGCACCTATAAATACGGGCGCCCGGGCCTGCAGCCGGAGAGCGCGGGGGCAGGGAGCGCCCGGGACCGAGGCCGGCGGCCGGCGAGCGAGCGAGCGAGCCGCGCGTGGGCCGGGGCGCGGCGTCCCCGCCAGAGCCCCGAGGGGCGAGCATGGCCCGCCCGCGGGGGGGCCGGTCCGCCGCGCACGCCGCCCGCGCCCCGCGCCCTGCCCAGCCCGGGTCGCCGGCGCTCGCGCCCGCGGCTTAGCACTCGGGCGCCGCTCGCTTGTCGGGGCATCGCGGAAATATCGCCGCAGACGGACACAATGGCGGCGGCCGCCGCCACCCCCAGCACGGCCGCCTGCAGCGGCGGGAGCAGCAGCGGCGGCGGCACCGACGCCGCGGGCACCGGCGGGCTGCAGCCGCCGCAGCCGCAGCCCCAGCCCGCGGCCGCCGCGCCGGCCCAGCCGCCGCCGGAGCCCCCCAGGAAGCCGCGCGTGGACCCGCGGCGCCGCCAGGCTGCCCTCTCCTTCCTCACCAACATCTCGCTGGACGGCCGGCCGCCGCTTCAGGACGAGGAGTGGGGCGGCGGCGAGGACAGCGGCGCGGCCAAGCCGGGCGCGGGCGGCGCCTGCGGCGCGAGGACTCGGCTCAGCCTGCTCGCCGCCGCCGAGCGGGGCGGCTGCAGCGCGCTCGCCGCGCCGGGCACGGCGGCGCCGGCGGCTGGGTCGGGCCCCTGCCTCCCTCCGCCCTCACCGCTGCCGCCCCTGGCCCCCGGCGGCCACGCGGCGGTGCCCGGCCTCGGGGCGGCCCGGGGGCTCGCGAGCCCCCTGGGCGCGGGCCGGGCGTCGGGGGAGCAGTCGCAGCCGCTCCGGCCGGCACCCCTCGCCGCCTGCGCGCCGCCGCAGCTGCCCGACGGGCAAGAGGAGTTGGAGGAAGACGACGCCTTTACCAGCGTGCAGGTGCCCGCGGCCGCCTTCCTGGGCTCCGGGACCCCCGGGAGTGCGAGCGGCAGCCGGGGCCGCCTGAACTCGCTCACTCAGGGAATCCTGCCCATCGCCTTCTCCAGGCAGACCTCTCAGAACTACTGCTCCCTGGAGCACGCGGGCCAGGTCTGCAGCACCAGCGCCCTGGAGCAGCTGCAGAGGTCCCGGTGAGTATGCAGGACGCGGCGCGCGCCCAGCCCCGGGCCCTCCCCGCCGGCTCTTGCTGCGGGACACGAGTCGTTCCCACCTTCCAGAGCCCTGCAGTTCCTGGGCTTCTGGCCGGCGTTGCCGACCACTAGGGCACGGGAAAGTGGGAGAGTCCCCAGGGAGTGTGTGTTCACACGTGTGTGCACAAGCCCAGCTACTCGTAGAGCAGGAGCGCCACGGTCATGCAGTTGGTCTAGAGTTAGGAGTTGCAGGAGCCCGTTAAAAAGCGGCGCCAAACCCTCACATCACAACGAAGAAGACCTCGAGCTTCCAGAAACCGTCCAGGCGCGGAGATGCGCGCTCTCCACGCCACACGGTACCTGGCGGGGCGCGGAGTGGAGCAGCGGGTCCTGTCTTCTGCTCAGCGGCGCATGTGAGCCCGAACTTGTCGCAGACACGCGGTGAATCCCTCCTGAGAAATTCCCGCCTGCGCTCATGTATTCCTGTGTCTCAGGAAAACTTTGGCGTTTTCCTTTTCTCAAATAATGTCAAGTCCTTCTTACAGTCCCTTGATCCGGGCCTTGGGGTTGGGGACAGGAGTGAAATAGGACTTGAAGTTTCTTTTTTCCATTCCGAGATGAATTTGCCAGAGTTAAGTTACAAGCATGTTATAGTTGCTAACTTGCTATCTGCGGGTATTAAGCATCTTAGCAAAAACATGAAATGTTGGACATTTGCTTATTGTTTGGGAAATAGCTAGAGATTGTCACCATGTGTTCAAAGGACAGTTGGGAGTTAGATCTGTGTCAGGCAGTGGGACTGGAGTTTGGAAGACGACCAGAGTCAGGGTTGGGGAATGCTGGCCTGTTCCCTGGGATGGGACCTTACTAGATATTTTGCAGGCCTCAAGATGAGAAGGGAGAACATTTTCTGGTACGCCCTCTCCTGTAATGCTCATCTGAAAGCTCAGGCATGCTCTGGCCTAAGTAAGAAGGTGGCCTATTGGAAAACTTAACTTCCTCCCCCAAGGGACAAATGGGGAAGAACAGGCTGGACTCTTCCAGAAGTTTGCTGAGTCTCTTTCTTCCCAAGTGGGTGAAATCATGACCCTGCTCAGTACGTAGCATAGCAGTGGGAGTGCACGTGGCCGCAGGCAGCGGTGAGGAGCCGGAGAGGCAGCCTAGTGATTGTATGGATGAATTTCTGAGGCTGGGCACAGGGGACAGTCTGGCCCTGGCACTTCTTGTGGGCACACACATCTCCCCACTAGCGGGTGAGTGCACTGGAGGGAAATCCCTTCCGTTCTGGGTGAGCGGTGCACACTCAGCAGTTTCTGCGCAGCTCAATATTCCCGCCTGACATCACTTACTGGCTCATAATGTCTATAGTTTGAGCATAAGCCCAGCTAGTCCAGAAGGTCATGACAGGAACTGTAATAAACATACATGTTATTCCCAGCCAGTGTGCAAGGCTGGCCTGTATCTCCTGGCAGACAGATGTGTTCTTGTGCAAAGAGCAGCTAGAGATCAGCTTACTTCACACTTTGTCTTCAAGAATCTCATTTAAGGGGTTATGGAGGCTCTTGTGTGTTAGTACTTCTGACCCAAAGAATAGCTAGAATTTAATCTCTGATCCTATCAATATGAAGTCCTTGTATGTTTGATCTTTCCCCACAACACACACATTAAGATGGGTTAGTCTATATAAGGTACCTCCTTACCTGACAGTCAGATTCATCTTACTACTTTGGAATTTTCTATAACTGACAACTTGATAAGCATTAAAAAAAATTACAGTTGTCCACAGAAACAGCATCAAATTCAAGTACAGAGAGGAGGTGAATGGGTAAAACTTGATTTAAGAAAGGCCTTGAAGAGCTAGCTTGGCCACCAGCTATTGGAGTGGAAATATCCTAGGATACTTTGTTCCCTATACTGTGCTCCTTTTAAGAATTTTGTCAGAAGCATGTTTCTTTTATGATCACTAAAGGGTACTTTAACCTGCCTAGACAAAGTGATGTATATTACAAACTCATTTGAAGATGGGCCAGGGTCAGCTTAAAGAATTCATTTGCTTTCCTGGTGTGTCTCCCTTTAAGAAACCCTGCTAGCCTACCTGGTTCCCTATATTCCTTCATGAATGTTCTCCTGCTGTGTCTTTTTTGAATCAAATTACGGTCTTACCCTGGCCAGTGTGGCTTAGTGGCTAAAGCATTGGTCCGTGCCCCGAAGGCTCATAGGTTTGATTCCATAGGTCAGGGTAATATGCATGGGTTGTAGGTTCAATATCTGCTCAGGGTCAGGGCCAATCAATGTGTCTCTCTCACATAGATGTTTCTCCCTCCCTCCCTCCCTCCCTCCCTCCCTCCCTCCCTCCCTCCCTCCCTCCCTCCCTCCCTCCCTCCCTCATCACTCCTCTCTGCCCCTCCCTCCCTCTCTAGAGAGCAATGGGAAAAATATCCTCTGGGTGGGGATTAAAAAAAAAAAATTATTCTCCTTGGATTTGTTTCTTGCTATTTAAACCTTGCTGCTCAAAAGTGTGGGCTGTTTGACCTTAATGGGAGCTCTTAGAAATGCAAACTCTCAGATTTCACTCTAGATTACTTGAGTCCAAATCTGCATTTTTAACAAGATCCCCTGATGATTCATATTCAAATGGAAATTTGGAACATGTTGTCATAGGTATCTGAAACCTAGCTTTTTTTTTTTTTTTTTTTTTATGAACTTGAGATTTCATAGATCAGATTTATTATGGGTATATAAAAATCAGGATTATCCCATTTGAAATCTTGAAACCCTTTCTTTTTTGTTACTTCCACCTGGACACTTGTAAAACCAATCATAATTATTGCTTGAACTTCCAAACTTTGAAATATGACACAGAGGAAATTTTCTGTTCCCAGGCCTGGCACAGATGTGTCAATGGAATGATGACACAGTCTCTGGGCTCTGGGCTGGATGTTTGACATTTATCACATTTAATCCTCACAGCCACCCCATGTGTAGATTCTTTCACAGACCCAGTTTAGCCTCTTTGTTTGGGCCCCCCAGCTTCTCTGCTACTTACCATTGTCCATTGTAATTTCTAGGGAACCCAGGACCATGGGCCTCAAGGCTGGGGCTCCAGCCCTGAGAAGCCAGCACTGGGGGTTGCTCTTAGGCTAGGTGTCAGAGGCAGGAAGTCAAAAAGATGACTTCTAGCCTGACACCCTGTTGTGTTTCTCTGCTTGCGTTCCGTCCGCATGAGGAAGGTGTTAATGGGTGAAATAGCGTGTAAATTTATAAGGTGTGTTTTAAGGTTTCCTGTCACTTTAAGAATTTCATCTAAGGCAGCAGCTGGCAGCAGATCGCCATCCAAAAGCCCATAGAGTCTAGGCCACTGATGGGAGGGGTGTATGGTGACCAGGGCATTCTTTTAAGATAACACGAGGGTTTTGCTTCTTAGAACATCTGAGTTAGCATTGTGCCTCATGGAGAGTTAAGTCTTAAATGGAAGAAGGCCATGTGATACAGAAGAGCCCCAAGTCTTGGATTTGAATTCTGAAGCCACTGTGTGACCCAGGGCAAGTTAATCAGCTTTTCTGGGTCTGTTTCCTCATGAGAGCCTTGGCCTGTGTCTAGGGCTCTTTCAAGTGCTAATTGTACTTAACATTTATTTTTGAGAGCTGACTATGTGTGGGAATGTAATAATTAGGGGCTTTTTACTTATCTAGGCTTCTCAAGTGTAAATGTGTTTAGAATCATAAGGGGATCTCCATGAAAAGCAGATTCTAGATTCTGATCATGCAGGTCTGGGAGGGACCTCAATTCTGTATTTCTACCTAGTTCCCTGGGATGCATATGAGCTGCACTTTGAGAAGGCTGGTTTTCCGGGCACTTTGTTCCCATTGTAAGGCCAAGGAAACCTGGGCTCAGAGATGTTAAGTTACCTGCTCGAGGACACTCAGCATTGGAACAGAGCTCGGGCTCACTTCACACCCCACTGCTGTGCAGACTTGGAGCTTCTAACTACCCTCCGTCTGCATTGCCCCTCTTGGGGTGAAACTTGGACTAGTGTTGTAACTGTAATCTCAATCTTTACTGAAAAGAAAAATTAAAAAAGAAAAGAAAAATATGAGCTGACTAGGGGATCAACAACCAGAGTAAGAGGAGAATTGGGCTTTTTTCCCCCCTCACTTTGTCACCACCTTGCTTTGTGAGTTCAGGCAAGTCACCGCTCTGTGCTCCAGCTGTAAGCCACCTGACCCATCTGGATTTCAGAAGTCTGTAAAGGACTTTGAACTCCTCAGCAGTAAGCAAACCCAAGTTATCGTTGAGCTATTTTTTCAGCAACACGAATTATGGAAGCCAAAGCTGCTGACCTAGCCTGGCCAGGCTTTGGTCAGGATGTTCACCCAAGGCTCGGGGAGGCTGTGCCCTGCCAGGACTGAGGCGAGTGGCCCGAGGTTCAACCACTGCCCTCCTCCTGGCAGTCACAAAGTTTGTAGTGGTGTGGGTGAGCTCAGAAGGGGAAATAAATCGGAAGCCTGCTCACTGCTGGCAAGTGCCCAGAGAGAGCAGCACGTTCAAGTGTGACCTTTTGCCCTCCAGGAAGGGCAGGGAAAGCTGCAGCATGGCTCTGTACTGTGTCCCGAAAGCTGTCCCGGGAAGCTCTGCCTGCCTGGACTTTTTCCCATCAGGAGAGTTGTGAGGTAGGGAGAGGGCCCAGGGCAGGTGGCCGTTAGTATGTACTGGGAAGGAGAGGTAGGTGAGGCCAGGTGGCGTGAGGGAATCAGGAATGCCAGGCCAATACTTGGTAACCCTGGATTCTGGGCCTGAACCTGCCATGCCTGGTAACCCTGAATGGATCGCCTCATGCCCTGCCGGTCCTCAGTTTCCTTATGGAATTAAAGGGTTGGGACAGATGAGCACTGCTACTCTTCCAGGTCTAGTGCTTGAGCGTCTTAGTCCTGTGGCCTGCTGCAGAGGCTGGTGTGTTTAGCTTGGGAGTGTTTGGATAACCTAACCTTAGAATCAGATGCAGACACGGTGTTAAGTTTGTTCATGTGGCTTTGGTTGGCAGGACATGCACTAATGAGTGAATGAATGGGTTCCCCTCAGTGTAAGGGAGACCTTTAAAAAACACCTTCATCTGTGCTCCCTCTGGCAGCAGAAGTGTCACAACTGGACTGACAACTCCAGGAGTCCATCCAAGCTGGAAGTGACTGCCCTGTGAGGCAGTCAGTCCCTAGCCACCACCACCCACAAGTTTACAGAGTACTTTTGTAGACATTGATTTCAGCCCCTAACAACATAGAGGGGCAAGAATCGAAGGTCACAGAGTGGGCAGAGGGTGACGTAGGTGCTTTATTTTCCATCAGGTATGTTATGGAGGAAATCCTAGTATTGAAACTATATGGCTGGTGTCATTTATTCAACAAACATTGAACATAGTGAATATCAATTATGAGGCGCCACTGTGCTGGTCATACAGACATGAAACATGGTCCCTGTTTGTGTTGGGAGATGTACGTAAACAAGCCATTTATTCCAGTGATGAGTGCTTGGTGAGAGGAGCGCTCCTTGTTTGAAGCCCCCACCAGGGCTGGGACACTCCATGCCCTCCCCAGTGGGGCCTGGCTTAGTGCCTTGACATGGTATTTTAATCTAACAAACATGTCCCAGGCATTATTCTAAGTGCTTTATGGGGATTAAGCGAGTTCATATATATAACAGCCCTCAGACAGCACAACTTCATCACCCCCATTCTTAAGTGCAGAGAGGTTAAGTGACTTGCCCAGGGTCCCTCATTCCATACGAGGGAGCTGGATTCAAGCCTGGGCATTCTGGCACTGGAGTCTGTGCCCTTCCTTACCCACATTTCACTCCCTTTGCTGTGGTTTGTGAGTTAGGCTCTCATAAATGCTTGTCAGACTGGCTTCAGCTGAACTGGGCAGTAGGTGGCCTAAATGACTCCTAAAGGTATTTCTCACCCTGTGGTTCCTTTATTTTGGTTTCTGCCTTTCTCTCATTCAGAAAGGACCTCTATGTGTGAGGGCCCAGAGGACAGCCCAAGGTAGACGGAGTCTTCGGTGAACCCAGTCCTCAGTCCTGCCCGGGGCCTGGCCTTCTTCCCCCCTTCTCAGCCACACGTCATTTCCTGTCTGTCACCTGTGTTACCTGTCTCATACATCTGGTGCCTCCATGCCTTACGTTGTTTAGGTCCTGGTGGAATAGGAGCATGAGCCCGGCACCCGCAGGAATTGTGTTTGTGGCTCTGGCTCTATCACTTACTTTGTGACCAGGCTCTCATCTATGAAATAGGAATAATAATACCTCCTTCCTGGGTGGGTTTCCTTTGGACCCTCTGTATCTTCTCAGCTTCACCCTTTCCCTGTAGCCCAGGGGTCTGCAAACTGTGGCCCACCCATGGGTCCAGTGTGGCTGCTGGCTGTTTATAAATACAGTTTTCTGGGAAACAGCCTGCCCATTCATTGTCTGTATTGTCTTTGGCTGCCCTTGTGCTCCAAGGACAGAATTGAGTAGTTGCGGCAGAGACCACATGGCCTGAGGAGCTTAAACTGTTCATTCTCTGGCTTCTTACAGAAAAAGTGTGTGACCTCTGTCCTAGTCCAATGCTCTATACCCTGGAGGCGAGCACTGGACCCTTCCAGCCCACCCTTGTTGTCCTTGCCTTCTGGGAGCTCCTGGCTTCAGTATGGACCCACAGCCATCTTCTCCCCCAGCTGAAACCCACATCTGGTCCTTCCAGTTTTAAATTCCTTGTATTTCATGGGAGGCAGCTGTGACCACCCCTTGGCCACTACTGCAACCACTCTGCTCCCTTGGGGATTATACCCATTTTAGAGCTATGGAGACTGAGGCTTGTTAACAAAACTTGCCCAAGACCTCATAACTGAAATCTAGACCTCGAATTTGAACCTGGTTTCTTTGGCTTCTAAGCCAGGTTTTGTCTAAACCTCCCTGGCTCCTATGGGCTGAAGAATCTATGAGCTGGTTGGTGACCTAAAATCAGTTATGGTGGGAATATTTACACCAGGAGAATCAGCCAACTTTACAAGTCATGGCTTTTTCTTTCCTTCCAGAGAGCTGGTTTACCCGGACATGTACCAAGGGCTACACCATTTGTTCCTTTCTCCCCATGTGAGGCTGTGTAATATGTCATCATCAGAGGAAGATTGTTGAAAACCAGGCGTTTCTATAAGAATCTGTTACTTCAGAGAATTTTGTGAATTTCCCCATTACCCATGTTCCTCCTCGAAAAATATCTGACCCACTTGTTTCATTCTACATGCAATTTTAAAACCAAACTTTTCATAGACACTGGGGGGTTCAAAAAGACTGCTTAGTATTACATGTAGGAATCATAAAATCATTAGCTCTTACTCTTCTTTACAAACTGTGTAATGCTGTATTTTTATTTTTGTTTGGATTTTAAAAGCCTCCAAGAACACAGTAAGGGTTTCTTCTGTTTTTCGCCCCCCCCCCCCTTTGTTTGTGTTAGCGTTTTGGATAACTGCACACTGGTTTATATTTAACAAGCTTATCATTAATGTGGTTTAGAGTTTATTGCTGTACATTTAGTTATAAAGACAAAAGCTTCTAAAACAGAACATGCAAGTGCTAGAAGTTTAGGACTTGGAATGTTATAATAATATGTGTGTATGAAAGGACCCTGTCTTGTCCCAGATTTAGAAGCCAGGTGTACCTAACTCTTAGTTAAATTTCATGATGAATAGATGACAAACCATTTAAGAAGAGATTAATCAAATATTCAAAAATGCCAAAGATCTCTATGTGCCTAGCACACCGAGTTTTATTTTAAAGCACTTTACTCTTTGACCCAATTATTTATAAAGTAAACTGTCTACATTGATCATCTTAGGAAGGGGGGAGGGATGTGAGGGCCTGGAGGAAAGGCAAAGTCTGTAGTTTTTTGCTTAACAACAGAAATTAGCATGTTAGGGGATAAGTGGTTGACCTGATGTTGAAAGGTATTCTTGATGAAGTAGTATGTTTTATTGAGTTGAGTAAAGTTTGCTTTTGGAGAGAGAACAGTGAAGAAGGAAGATGAGATTACAAATGCCCAAGGTAATTGTGTGGGTAATTGAGGAGTTCATTTTTCTCTATCACAAAACGAACATCTGATAATATGAGTTCTGTGTACTTGTTTGGGGCTTTACAAAAATTTACAAAGTGCTTGAGTATATATTATTTCATCATTTCAAAAAAGGCAACGTGGTAGCTATTTTATAGATTAGAGAGTGGAGACCATGCAGAACTGAGTAACTCATCCATGGTGAAGTCTCCGTATGTGGCCAAGCTGGGATTTTGAAACCAGCATTTTCTAATTCTCAGTTGAGAGATTGTTTTTTCTTTTTTAATTAATATTTTTATTGAAGTAACATGAGTTAATAACATTATATACTTTTCAGGTGTACAGCATTATAATTTGATATCTATATACTCTATTGCGTGCTCACCACCCAGAAGCCTAGTTTCCATCCGTTACCTTATATTTGACCCACTTTACCTATTTCACTCTCTCCCCACCCCCTTACTCTCTGGTAACCACCATTCTGTCATCTGTATCTACGAGCTTGTTTTTGTTTTGTTTTGTTAGTGCATTTGTTACTGAAGTCGAGAGTCTGAAAACAAACAGAAAACTCTACCATAACTGTATCACTTAAGAAGAACAAAGAACTCTATCAGGTGCTGTAAAATTGTATTCTTCTGCCACAGATCTTCCACTTGTATATTAGTTAGCCTCAAGGGAACAAAAAATGCTGGGGCCTCATCCATTTCAGACTATGTGAGTCAATCAAGGTCAGTATGTTAAAATACAAAGAAATACTGTGCTATACTTTTGGCCAGCCAGCTCCTTCTCATCAAGCCGGGATGCTGATTTTCATATGATAACCTCTGGGGCAGGCCAACAGAACCCTGGTTTGCAGCCCGAGATAGTGGAAAATTTCCCCGATAATGACAGCTCTCTCCAAATAATAGTTTTGGTGTCATGCCCTCCTTTCCGGCATCCTGCTGCTTGGCCTCCTGCTCAGAAAGTTGGGTAAACAGATTCAAGAGTAGGACCAGCTTTGGAGTCAGCTTCTGCCACTTAGTGGCCTTGGCTGGGTGGCTTGGTTGGAGTGTCATCCCTTACACCAAAAGGTTTTGGGTTCAATTCCCAGTCAGGGCACATACCTAGGTTGCAGGTTCGATCCCCTGGTCGGTGTGGGTCAACGGGAGGCAACTGATGGATGATGTTTCTTTCTCTTTCTCTCCCCTTTCCTCTCTTGCCCTAAAAAAAAGTATATACTGTGTTTGTTTTTTTAAAGAGTCAGTTGAGCCCGGCCGGGCGTGGCTCAGTGGTTGAACATCGACCTAGGATCCAGGCGATCGGGGTTCGATTCCCGGTCAGGGCACATGCCCGGGTTGCGGGCTCGATCAATGACTCTCTCATCATTGATGTTTGTATCTCTCTCCCTCTCCTTTCCTTTCTCTGAAATCAATAAAGATATATTTTAAAAAATAAATAAATAATCAGTTGAGAAACTTGACAGGGTCAGCTGAGATCATTGGGATGGAGCTGCTTGCTTTGGTGGAGCTAATGCTGCGGTACACTGAACAGATGATTTGCTGCACTGTTTTAATTGGTAGTAAAGTAAAATCAGAGCAGCAAAGGAAAACAATACCCCCTCCATTAGGTAATGCATTTTACCCCTAGTTACACAGAGTCTTCACAATTTCCTTTGTCAAAATAAAGGTCTTGGGGACAGGGAAGCAAGAAGAGGTGAATTCACATGTTCAGCATTGTACCCTTAGAGCAGCAGAGCGGTGAGGTTGAGAGTGACAGAGGGTCTGGCCCCCCACATAGGCCCACAGAGCATGCTGCCTGCCTGGGGGAATCTCTGCAGCCCTGATGGGCCACACATGTGGGGAGTGTACCTCCAGGGACAGTTCTGGAACATGCACCTTGGCTCATTCCCTTCGCAGAAGCCATGGCCCTCATTCTGTGGTCTTTGTGCTGCCCCTTGGCCTCCTTTTCTGAGCAGAATACCCTGGAGTGTGAGAGCTCCTGGGGGACCCCTGGGATCCATGTGGCCATGGAGTCACTCTGGTGACTAGGCCTCACCTTTCCCCTCACTTCCCCTCCCTGTCCACAGGTTCCTCTGCATCTGACCCCCACCTCCTCTCTGAACCCTGGATGGACAGAGTTGGACTTTGGCCAGGGTTCCCATTTGGAGCCCGCTTGGCATTGGGTCAGTGGCAGACCAGACCTTTCTGTGTGCCGAGTTGTTCACACACCTTTGTGCGACTGCCAGGTGGTTTGCTTGTTCAGCGATCATGGAGGCCAGCGCCAACTTCCAGAAGAGAGAGAGAATTACAGCCCAAGGCAGCTGGGCTCCAGGCAGCAGGAGTGGTCAGGACCCTGTTCCTACAGTGGGAGAGGGTGGCCGTCCTAGATTTGGCCCTTGAGCTGGGCCTGCAGGTTGGCATGGTGGCACAGCACACTGAGTACTAGGTCATGGAGGTGAGTTTTATGTCAGAGGGAGACGGAGGCTTTGAGCAGGGTCAGGTGTGAGCAGAGCTGGGTTTTGAAAGCTGGAGGCAGGTTGGATGCAGGAGGGAGTACAGTGCTTTTTGGCATCCTAGTTGTCACTTCTGAAAGATGAACTTGTGCACATCCAAAATTTTCAGTTCTAGAAATTTTCTGTTCATCTACTTTTTATATATGTAGAATTGTAGAAAAAGTTTCATGGGATTCATGGATGCCCGTTAATTTCTCCTTGAGGGATGGAGGTCAGCAAAGAGCTGGTGTGGGAGTCCCCGAGAAGCGTGGGGGCCTGAATGCGGAGGCAGCACAGAGGGCTCTGACCGTCTCTTGTCACTGTGCTGCTCTGACCACAAAGATTCCGGGCACATTCCTCAGCGGCACCACTGCGTGTAGTCCCTCAAGTCTTTGGGTCACACAGCTCTCCAACTCTTGCGTGTACTGGATTGAGTAGTGTCCAGAATTCACATCTACCTGGAACCTCAGAACGTGACCTCATTTGGAAATAGGGTCTTTGCAGATGTAATTAGTTAGGATGAAGTCATCTGGAGTAGGGTGGTTCCTAAAGCCAAAGGGCAATGTCTTATTAGAAGGCCACATGAACACACAGAGGCAGAGAGGAGAATATCATGTGAGGACAGAAACAGAGACTGGAGTGATGCATTTACAAGCCAAGGAGGGCCAAGGATTGCCAGCAAGCACCAGCATCAGGAAGAAGCTAGGCACCATGGAATTTGGGGGGGGAAAAACTAAGCTCCTGTGCTGAACAATTCTGTTTTTGTTCAGTCCTTTGGCGTGGCTGTAGACCAGTCTTTCTGGGAATGTGGTCCCTGGACCAGCAGCACCTAGGAGCTTGTGAGGAGTACGATTTCCCAGTCTCCACCCCAGACCTGAATTAGAAATTCTGGGTTTGGGGCCCAGCAGTCTGACTGCAGTCCTTGAAGTATGTCGGGGCTCATTCAAATTTGAGAACAAGTGTTATAGACGAAGCCTCATGTGTCATGGGCTTTCTTGTACTTCCTAAAGGGTGTAAATAGTGTCTGGTGTTACATGAAATATTTTTATTTTGCTTCAAGGCATTTATTCTTGCACAAATCAGTGGAAAATCGTCTCCTAATGCAGGGCTCTGCCGAGAGCCTGGGTTCTCTGGTTTGAGGTCCTATATGCCGTTAGGTAGGGTCATCATTCCTTTTCTGCCCCTCCCCACCTACCATGGTCACACTGTGATCTGGTGAACTTCTAGACGCAGCTTCAATGAATTTCTTTTCACATTAGCTTTTCCTGCCTCCTGCCTCCTTCTGTCTGGTGTATCTCTGCTCTCATTTGTGTCCTAAAGCATTTTATAGTTACCTAAAGCATTTTATAGTTATCTCTATTTTAAGGTCTTAGCAGTTTTCTCCAAGTATTCAAACAGATATGCTGAAAGCCGTCTGCCATGTGCCAAGGACTGGCAATATGGAAGGACACCAGAGTGATGGGGTTCCTGCCATCACAGATCTTAGCGTCTGGTGGGAGAAACGGAGGGGGGAAAAAGGCAGCTGGAAAAAAAAATGACATAAAGTCAATTCCTGGGACTGCTGTGGAGGGAGTTGAGGTCTGTGAATGTGCGTTAGACATGGTGGCCGGGAAAGGCCGTTCTGAAGAAGATGGGAATGCAGTTAGCCACCTAAGACGGGACATGGGTTTTAGCCATGGGGAGCTTTGTGTTCTAGGATCCTGAGATGGGGACATGCTTGCACTTGTTTAAGGAAGACAAAGAAGGCCATGGTAGTTGGAGCATGGTAAACTAAGAGCCCCGGGGAGCTGAGGCCCCAGAACTGGGCAGGGCCCACAGCACACCAAGCCTCGTAGAACATGGTGGAGAGTTCTCACTGTGTTGTAACTGCAGTTGGAAGCCCTTGGACAGTGTTCCGGTGTGGGCGGGGGGTGCTCTCACTTACCTTTTAAAGTCCCACTGGTGGCTGTGTGGCAGATGGACTGAAGGAGGACAGGCGTGGATGTGGGGAGACATTCGGGAGCCCCTTGCTTCCAGGGAGTATCCTGCTGAGAAGCAGTGGTTGGGTCCCTGCCCTCATGGTGCTTATTTCTACCTGGACAGAGACTCTTGAATAATCATCCAGCAAATATGAAGAAGGCAGCTGTTCTGCATATTACAGAGGGGAGGTGCCTTGTCCTCCTGGGGTCTGTAATAAGTGCCATAGTGGGTTTGACCTGGTTGTGGTGGGGAAGGCTGGTTTCTGGAGGTGACTACTGAGCTGAGGATGAACAAGGGCTGGGAGGACTGGTCAGACCACAAGACCAGCCTGGGTAGACTTCCTAGTGGGAGAAAGAAGGGAGCCCTGGAGGAAGCAGGCGAAGGGCAGTGTGTCTGCAGCACAAAGAGTGAGGAGGGGAGAAGGTGAAATAAGGGCCACACTGAGGATTTTGTTGTGCATCATGAGAGGTGGGAGCCACCAAAGGGTTATCAGCCGGGTGGAATCAGAATAAGACTTGTTTGGAAAGGGGTGTGCCACTGCCGTGTGGAAGAACAGTTACATGAGGGAAGGCGCAGGGGGAGGAAATCAGAGAGTCTACTGCAATAGTCCAGGCAGAAGATAGTGGTTACTTGGACTAGAGTGGTAGTGATGGGGGTGGAGAGAAGCAGACAATTCCAAGAGATTTAGGAGACAGTGGATGGACTTGGAGATGGATTGGCTATGGAGGGTGGGGAAACGAGAGCATCAAGGGAGATGCCTGTAGTGTATGGACTGATTGGATGGCAGTGCCATCTCTGTGACAGGGAGGAGAGTGTGGCACAGTCTAATGCTATGAGTTTAAAAATTACTGCCTAGGAGAAAAATTGTAGAACTAAAGATGACACTATTTCTTTTTATTGTCTTTATTTTTATTTTTTCCTAGACTTGTGCCTTTACTCTGCAGATAGCTCCAGGTGATATGTCTGTGGGTTATAAATAACATTTGAGTGAGGATGTGCATATAGACATTTTCCTTTTTCTTCCAAAAAGTGGAGAATGGCATTTATGCTTAAAGCGAGATTATCTCAAGCTTTATGCTCATTTCCAACTTTTTTGGCCTAGAATTTCTGATAATACTTTTTAAGGTAAATGTTGAGCATATCAATTTCAAATAAGTAACCCAAATCGGATTTTATTCATTTAATTTCAGTTAAAGACATGTAATTTCTTTTTATTAAAGAAAACAAAATCCTTGAGTGAGATCATGAGATTTTCAAACAGTCCCTAGTTCATCTTGCACATATTTGCAACTAATTACTAGGTGCTGAAGTCTGAGTGATGTTGAATGTGAAGAATAAAGGTTTGTTCTCCAAGAGAGAGAAAAAAAATGCCTTATGCAAAACTGCATTATGATCTGCAGCAGTAACTGAACAAGTACTCAGTGTCTGCATGATTTCATACTTCAAAGTAAGGCTGGGACGAAGTCTTAATAGTCCAGCAGCAATTGCATCTTTTTCTTGTTTTCTTGGTGGTTTTTGTAATACCATATCTACCCTTATCTGCGGGATACGTTCTAAGACCCCCTAGTGGATGCCTGGAATGGTTAAGGGTACTGAGTTCTATTTTCACTGTGTTTTCTACTACACGTAAATACCTATGATAAAACTTAATTTATAAAGTAAGCACAGTAGGAAATTAACAACAATAACTACTAAAAAGGTATGTGAATGTGGTAACTTGTTTCAGGGAATCCTTGCTGAAGTCCTCCTATAGGCTCAATGTTTTCTGCACAACACGTTGCCGTCGGTCAGGACACACTGTCTGATCATGTCTTCCTTGCACAGATTTAATGCCTTTTCCATCTTAACCAAGCACTTATCAGTCACATGCTGTGGCTATAACTTTTGCAGTTTGATGTGTGACAGCAAAACCAACACAGATTTGTTTTTCTTCACAATTTCATGGATAGAAAATTCATTATTGTAGATCTGAGCAACCTCAGCATATGATTTTTTTTTCTTAAATTGAGAACTTTCATCTTTTCACTAAAAGGAAGCACTTTATGGCTTCTATTGGCATATTGGAATTGCCAGCATCACTACTCTTGTGCTTTGGAGCCATTATTAAGTAAAATAAGGGTTACTTGAATAAAAGCACTGCAGTACTGTCCACCTGATAACCTAGATGGCGGCTACTGAGTGACTAATGGGTGGGAAGTGTCTATACTGTGGAGACGCTGGACAGAGGGATGGTTCATGCCCTGGGTGGGACACAGATGGCAAGAGCTTTTATCATGCTACTCAAAACGGCATGCAATTTAAAATGTATAAATTGTTTATTTTTGGAATTTTCTAAATACTATTTTAGGACCCCTGTTGGCCATGGGTAACTGAAACCATGGAAAGCAAAACCGTGGATAAGGGAGACTACTACAGTGACATGCTTATGGGACACTAACATGAAGGGATATGGAGCCATATGGAAATTGCTTCTCACACATCCTATGTTTGCCGTTTCCTGAGTGTGACCTTAGGTAGATTCTGTAATCTTCATTATGAGCCTCAGTTCTCATCTGTAAAGGGAAGGGAATAATATTTAATAATCAGATACCTCATAGTATGACTGCCAGGATTATATCTGATGATTTCTGTGTAGCACTTAGCACAGTGCCAGGCGCATAGGTCTCAATAAATATTTCATGTGACAGTTGTATCCCAGATGCTCTGCAGGTACTGAACGTATTTTGTAGGGACTGACATCACCGTGTAAATGAGGGATTTGAACTCTAGGGAGTTAACTTTTCCTGCCAGGTCACTTAAACCTCAGTAGAGCTGGCATCCTGTGACATATGATGTTTTATCCAAACAAGTTTTGTGATCTTCCTGAGAAAAACAGGTTCTGTTTTAGGATCCAGGTGGTGTTTCTTGACACTTGCACTGCTCAACATTATCACTATCTAAGAATGTATGCTAATGTTTGTGTCGCTTACCTATCCAGCCCCTGTGTGACTGTGGATGTGCCAGTGGGGAGCTGCTATGTGTATATAGAGTGACTGAACCAGATTTTTTATTTGACCCTGTTTGCTCCAAACGCAAGTGAATAATTGAGGCCATGCAGTTGGGAAGAGATGGGAACAATATATTTCAATCCACTCATCCAATTTGTATTTCACAGAGTGGAAAGAATTTAACCTGTAGAGCTTATTAGGAGGTGCAACATTTGTTATGTGTAACTCTAATTCTTTTGGAGCCAGGAAAATAAAAGTCAAGACTGTTAATATAAGGTATGTGCAGGCTGGTGAAATCTGGATTTAAAAAAATATGTATTTACATGGGAGTTCAACTTTAATTTTATATTGTCACAAATTAATACCAGATGCCTGAATTTCATACGGACTCCCGAGCTGATCCGAGAGTGTGAGTTGGAAAACAAATCACTTTGCCATTTGGAATGCTGATTGATGTTTTAGAAGTTTCTTTTTGTTTTCAAAGGGAAAATAATGTATATTACAGGCCTAGCAAACAGAACTTTTACAAATGGCAATTAACAGAAGATGCCCAGGGGAGGAAGTCTCCGGTTTCTTTTTATAACCCTGGCAAAAGTAATTGAGGTGACATTTTATTAGCATTGGCATCTCCCACTTGCACTGGGAGCTAGTTCAGCCTTGTGTAGCTATGTCCAGAGCTAGTAGCTTCATTTCCAGTTTCCTTCAACCTCAGGTCAGAAGAGAAACACAAGAACACTTCTGTCTGGGGCAGCTGGCCTCCTGTGGTCTCCATGTGACTAGGCCCCAGGCTCATGGGGTGGCTTCCACATTTTCCCCTGTGGTTTAAAAAAGTGGTTTTTAGCATTGAATCTTAGGTTTGGTCTCAACAGTGTTCCCTTATCCTATAGGTCACTTTTTGTTGGCATTTGAATGGCTCTAAAGTAAGTTTTGAATAGCCTTGACACCTCTGCTACGTTCCTTGAATGCTTTCTAATAGGTGCTGCTGTGTAAGAATACATGCCGATTTTCCCATTTGAGTTCTTGGAGCATCGCCCAGATAACCGGGAGAGTTGAGTCTGAATCCTGGCTTTGCATCTTGGAATTCTCAATAAATTGAGAACTGACACTCTGTCAGACCGTGGTGAGAATTACTCTCTGAGGCTCTGGCTGGAAAAGAGGAGCACCAGAGCCAGCGAGTGGTTAGAGGACCCTGGGAGAGGAGGGGGCTGAGGTTGCTCCACGCCCCCAGACCTGTCCTGGTATTTCCAGCAGTAGCCAGGCCATAGACTTTCAGGTGGACGAGAAGGGACCTCAGAGAGACCCAGAGAGGTGAAGCTGCCATGCACTCCTGAGCTCCATGCATGTGAGAATGAATGGACGGGAGCCCCAGGCCCAGCACACTGGGGCTGGTGGCCAAAGGCTTTTCAGCTTTGGACCGAGACGCAGAGAGTGCCAAGACTGTGCGTTCCAAGCACTTCTACAGTTCCTCTTCAGAGCTCGGCGTCTGGACTTCGTGCCCCTGTTAGCTGCCTTTACTGTAAGGGAGTGAATTTTTATTATAAAATGCTTAGCTTATATAGTCAATCCTCATGACTCGCAGTAGCCCCGTTCTATCAAGTTGCTGTGGACGCCGACTTAGCTGCAGGCACTGATTACTGAACCGTTGCTCCTAGGGGAAATTCAGGGTTCGGCTGGTGAGTCTCTGGTCACATTTTCATCATCCAATCAGCCTGTTTTATGTGTGTTTCTGTTTAAAGAGACCTTATTTAATATGTGTTGTTAATTCAGTGACATTGAACTCACCGCCAACAGTCACTCATGCCTGCAGAAAACTTCTCTCACACGTGTATTTTCTCTGCTGGCCACATTGCCCCCCTTCTTGCACTTAGCAGCACTAGACAGCACCTCAGTGCTTTGCTGGGGGGCCATTTTAAACAGCAAAATCACCAACAAAACACAAAAAGTGCAAAAAACATGCCACTAAAATTATCTCCAAAAGAACACTTGCCTGCAGTATGAGAACTGAAACAAGAAGACAGAGTGTCATCGTCACCTCAGTCATTTAAATTTTTTTCTGCTGTGCATGTGCACATGTCCACGAATGACTGAAAAAGCGTCATAAAAATTGATTTTTGAGTTGCAAATAAATTTTAGCGAGAAGGAGAATTCGCAGCCATGAAATCTGCAAATAATGAGAACCCAATGTACAGGAGTTCCCCCTTATCCATGGTTTTCCTTCTACAGTTTCAGTTACCCACAGTCAACTGCAGCCCTAAAATAATAAATGGAAAATTCCAGAAATAAACAATTCATAAGTATTAAATTGCATGCCGTGCTGAGCCGCATGATGAAATCTCGCAACATCCCTCTCGGGGTGTGAATCATCCCTTTGTCCAGCGCATCCACACTAGCAACATTCCCAACCGTTACTCAGTTAGCAGCCACCATCCTGGCTATTAGATCGACTGTGGCAGTGTCACAGTGCTTGTATTCAAGTAACCCTTCTTTTCTTTACTAATGTCTCCAAAGCACAAAAGTGGTGATGCTGGCAATTCAGATATAATGAAGAGAAGGTGTAAAGTGCTTCCGTTAACTGAAAAGATACATGTGTGTAGGAAAAAACATAGTATGTGTAGGGTTTGGCACTCTCTGTGGTTTCAGGCTTCCACGAGGAGTCCTGGAATGTGCACCCCCCTCGGACAGGGGAGGACTACTGCACTTCCTTCAGGTATTGAGTATGTGCTGGGTGCTGGAGGCTTCCCAAGATGGGGCTGTCTTGGAAGGAGTCTGTTTTCTGTTTCACAAAGGCCTACCTCATTTGTTCTCATATTTATCCCTGATAGCACCCTTGAGGGGGGAAGGGCTGGCTTTATTGATGCGGAAACCAAGAACCAGAGCACTGTTGTGACTCAGGGTCCCAGCAGAAAGTAATTGTGACTTTCTGGCTCTGAATGCCATTTTCTTCGCACTGAGCTGTGCAGTTAGGTGTAGTTACAAAATAAGGTGAGTGCTTTAAACAACAGGATTTGAATGCTGACATCATACTCTAATACTGTTTAAGAAGTTATCTTTATCATAATTTATTTATGACTTACTTACATGAAGGCAGCATGGCATTGTGTGAGAGAGCCAGACTTAGGTTTGTGTCCTGACTTTGCCACTCCCCACCTGTGTGACTTCAGGCAATTTATAAATAAAATAAAACCTTTCTGACTCTTGTCTTACTTATTTGTAAAATAAGAATAGTATTAACACCCAGGGTGTGGGGTTAATGTGGGAATTACATGAATTAATTTATATTTAGTGCTTAGATCTGTGCCTGGTGCACTGAATGCCTTAGCCGTGATTGCCATTTAGCGTGATAGGAACTCAGGAAGTGCTTGTCGACTCAATCAAAGCTGACTTGAAAAATGAGGGAAATGGTAAAGTATGGTTGTAATTGCACAACTCAGAGCCAAGAGGAGATTTTGCAATTTTCCAGTCCTTTTGATCCATTTGGATTACATGGTTCAGACCTGGAAAATCTGTCTTGGAGCTTTATTCATCCAGTTTGACGGTCAGCAGTCAGCAGATTAAACACTTTGTCAAGTCTGTGTCATTTTGGATGAGTGGACAGCTAATCAGATGAGCAAATATTAGTGGGCACCTACTGGGTGCCAGGCAACCTGCTGGGTTTTAATAGTCCCTGTCTGTGAATATTCAAGTAATAGAAGACAAGAATATGAGACTTCGATGTTGCAAAGCAGAGTGTGATTGAAGCATGTAAAGAGCAAATTTGTGTGTCACCCCAGTACCTCTGTCTTTACAGCTGCTAAAGTATTTAAAACGGACAGAATTTTTCTTCCTTTCCTTGTGCTCAGCATCTGGTAGAGATGTTAGTAGAAAGCAGCTGTGTGCCCCACAGGGATGGGAAGAACGCATCATGTGGAGGGTCCCCAAACTGAAGTCATCCCCAGACCCACCAGACCTGTACCTTCCTAAACAAATCTCAGGCAGCCAATCCATCTCCTTGGTAATGCCTTTCATGTCACCAGCAGGAGATAATTACAAAGGACCTAGACTTAGTTCCACATCTGTATAATTACAATGTGGTAGTAATTTGGAAAATCGATTCTTTATCTTCTCTCTGGAAGCCCCACTCTTGGGCAGTCGGGTCACTTCTTCCCTCCACAGGCTCAGGCTCACAACTGAGTGGCACAGAATGAATCTTTCTGTGGGATGCTTCAGTTAGGAGCAAGGACATAAGGCAGCAGAGTAGGAGAGCAATGTAGGAGATTCCTGCTTGCTTTCTAGAAACGGAGTTTGGAACTTCCCAGCCCTCAGGGGTGTGTGTGTGTGTGTGTGTGTGTGTGTGTTGACTGTTATGTGCTTAGAAAAAATTGCAGACCTAAATTCATATTTGTTCTGTTATCTAATATTAAGCTTTGCTTTGCCTAACCTGGTTGCTTTCATAAATATAAGTTTGATAGGGTTTTCTTGTTAGGAAAGTTCTATTTCCTTAAGAGGAAAGGATGCTATTCCTATAAGCAAGTATTTGGTGACATGTTCTAAGTAGACTATTTAGCCTAGGTAATTTTTTCTACTGTATACACTTTTTTATCAGTGAACAAGTGATTCTTTCTTCTGTGTCTGTGTTTATCCAGCCTGAGGCGACGGTGCAAGATACGGGGCTAAATAGATTCCAGTCAGATGATCCTGGCTGTGTGAGCTTATAAAAGACATCTGTTTAAGTTTAAAAATAAATAATTAAAGCACATGCACAGACAAAAGGTTGTTGCTCCTAGCCTGATTAAAATTAGTCTGCTGTTGCTGTGGCTCTTTATAGTTTTCTCAAAAGAATTTATGATTTTTGAAATTTCATCTAAAGATAAAAGTCTAGGTAGGTAAAATAACAAAAGTTTGAAATATTTTTAATTCATTGTCAAGTTATACAGTTAAAATACCCTCCCCTGGTGGTAGGACCCTTCGGTGTCTCTGGAGAATTGCAAGGTCATTCTTGTCTATGGCTACTCTGAAATGACCTAAATAAGATACAATTCTCCCAAGCAAGGACTTTCAAAAAGATGTGTTGATTTGCAAATAACTGTTTTGATAGAGGATAGATTGCTAGAGTCTTGAATTGGGAAATGGGAAAAGACATAGGCCAAGTCATCCTCCAGTTTTCTTTTGTGAGCCCCTCTGCCCAGGTGCAGCACCAAGCACGTGGTGGGTGGAGCACTAGGTGGCTGTGCTGCCTGGTGGCCTCCAGCGGGCCCTTCCTGGAGGGACCTCAGGCACATCTGTTGTCTGAAGTCATTACAGCAGAAGCCCCGATGTTGTGGGGGAGGTGGGCTTGGGCATTCCTCCCAAACGGTTTTCAGATGTACTTTGTAGGGACCATATGTCCTGTCTGGTCTTCATCCTGAGACTCCCTTGCCTGTGCAGATCCCTTCTCAATACACACTGACCTGTGGACTATGATAAAAATCTTGCTTTGGAAAAACACACCATTACTTTATCTGTCATGTCTCACCTTCATGCTTTCACCTAAAACATTTTAGTTTTTTTGTGTGGGCTGTGTGTTTTCTGTAGTTTTTTATTGATTGAGTGATTGATTTTAGAGAGAGAAAGAGTAAGGGAGAGAGAGAGAGAGAGAAACATCAATTTCTTGTTCTACTTACACATTCATCGGTTGATTCTCCTGTGTGTCCTGACCGGGGAATAGAACCTGCAACCTTGGTGTATCAGGACGATGCTCTAACCAACTAAGTTACCCGGCCAGGGCCCTGTTGTATTTTTTAAAGCATCTGGGCCTCAGTGGCCAGTTGTGGAAATGAGAATGATACTCTTTTCCAGTTAGTTTTAAATTCAGGCTAAGTTCCAGTGAAAGATAAGCATGATGTTGGGAAAAGAGGGGTTTCTGGATGCTAGAAATTGCTCCGTGCGTCTGTAAACCAAACAGTATGGAGTGCAAACCACCACACTTAAATTAAGCTTTTACATAGCATAAAGTTTATCATCTTAACCATTTTTACATCTACAGTTCAGTAGTATTAAGTATATTCATGTTGTTTTGCGGTTAATTTCCAGAACTCTTCATTTTGCAAATCTGACACTCTATACCCATTAAACAACAACTCCTCATTTCTCCCTCTCCCAGCCTCTGGAAACCATCATTCTAGTTTCTGTCTCTGTGAATTTGACTCCTCTGGGTGCCCCATATAAGTGCAATCACAATATTTGTCCTTTTATAACTGGCTTACTTCACTTAGCATAAAGTTCTTAAGGTCTATTCTCGTTACAGCATGTGTCACAATTTCTTTCCTTTTTAAGGGTGAATAATACTCCGAGGCATGCATATACCACACTTTGCTTATCCATTCATTTGTTGATGGACATTTGGGTTGTTTCCACCTTTTGGCTCCTGTGAATAATGCTGCTAGCTTCTGCTCTTTTTTCCCACCTGTGTAGAAGCAATCTTGTGCCGGGGCGATTTACAAAGGGAAAGGTTTGAAGGTTAGTTTGAATGCAATGATTCCTCATCAGAATCGATGCCTGAAAATTCACATTTCAGGGAAATGGGTGATTTCCTGTCTTTTGGAAAGAAGCAATTCTAGGGATATTTTGAAATGTTTTCAAGCAACTAAGAAATTACTTAATCATAATGGACTATCTTTGCCAACCCTTTATTCTGTGTTTTTTTTCCTTTCCTACCTATTTTCTTCAATAATGGTGCCAATTAATTCTTAAATACCATTTAGAATACCATAACATATAACATATATATGCACATATACATGTTTATATCTCTATGTATAATATGAATGCATTGTTTTTTAAAACTCCGTGTTTTTTTTCCCTTTTGATAACAAAAAGGAATACCTGTGTGAAACATTTGGGAAAAACAGAAATTCAAATCACTCATAATCCTACCACCCAGATGACCAGGTAGTGTCTGGTGTAGGACATGCACACATGGGTGGGTTAGGTTGTGTCAGGTGTCAGTTACTATTTGTATGTATATATTCTCTCTTTTTTAAATACTAGAGACCAAACTGCATGTACCATTTTGTAAGTTTCCTTTTTTTCATTAAACAGTGCATTATGTCATTAAATTGTATCCTGCATGCGACTGTTGGTGGCTGGATAGCTCTGTATTCGTAGGAACATGCTGAATTCTCTTGGCGGCAGTGTGTTGGAAGTCAGGTGTCCTGCAGGCTCTGTGTCGTGTGTGATTTCTCTGCTGCATGTCTTAAGGAGGAGGAAGGGTGGCCTTTACCTCATCATACAGTAGAAAAAAAGCAGGGAGTAGAAGTTAGCTCTGAATGACTTAACCAGGAGGGGGGAAGCTGGAAATAGAAACCAGATCACTCTCAGTGCCTGGTGCTCGATTCACTCGATAAAACTAATCTCAAGATCACTATCAGCGGAAATTATTTTCCCTAATCTCCTGGGAGTGTGCTTTCATAATTTTATGTTTGCTTAATGGTTATTTCAATTCCTTGTCTCTCTTTTTTTTTTCACTCAAAAAAGAAAGAAAAGAAAAAAAAAGAGAAGAGAAAAGGGAGGGAGGGAGGGAGGGAGGGAGGGAGGGAGGGAGGGAGGGAGGGAGGGAGGAAGGAAGGAAGGAAGGAAGGAAGGAAGGAAGGAAGGAAGGAAGGAAGGAAAAGAGAAAGAGAGAGAAAGAGAAAACTGTCTAGGCTTCTTTGGGAGACTTCCTGAATCTTTCCTCTCCCAGGGCTGGAAACCTTTGTGGCCACAAAACTCTCAGAACCCAGGACCCACCCTCTCAGGCCATCTTCACTACTCCACAGAGAATCATCAGGCCTCCAATGGTCCACTGTAGGCCAGTTTTTTCAAAGGCTGCTTGGAAATGCAGGGTCTGTTTTATTTACCAGATGCCTCCTTTTATGCAGTTTTATTAGCTTGTTCAAAATGTGCTTTAAAGTTTAAGGATTACTATCCTTATGGAAATAATATTGGTTAGGTTCTGTCAGTTATACTTTATATACTGTTAATTTTCTTGAGGTTTTGGGGTGCTGATTATTTTGATTTGTTCAGTCATTCAACAGGTAATTATTGTGCACCTAATATGAGCTATAGCCCTGGATGTAGGGAGCTGAGTTACTTAGGGGAGCCAGAGAAGACCATCCACCAAGACAGTGCAGTGTTGTGGTAGCAGAGCTATGCCCAGGATGCCATGGGAGAAAGGAGGGACCGTGCATGCAGAGAGGGGTGAGAGGGAGGAGGGAAGGGGCCATCCCACAGCTGGGCCTCTGCAACCCAAGGTGTGCGTTGGGGGTGCTCAGCAGGTAACTTTGCCTCATTGGAGGGAATCGTGGGGGGGGGTGTGTGGAAGGAGACTGGGCGTGCAGGGGCTTGTACCCTTTTCTCCATTCCCACACTTAAAAGCAACAGGCAGGTTCCCATGAACAACACAGATTTGAGCTGGCAGTTCTTTGGATGACACCTATAGATATGCAGGCAGGATGGAGGGAGGCAATTCCTGGGACAGCCTCCTTTCACACCTGAGGCCCCTCAGGGCCATCCAAGGGCAACTTTGGGGGCATCTGATGAAATTGATGTACGTTTTTCCTTTCAGAGTTAAAAAAACACTAACCACAGGTGTTTAACTTAAACAGATATTTGCCTACCTGTGTTCATTGCAGCGTTACTCATGATAGACAAAAGGTGGAAGCAACCCAAGTGTCCATCAGTGGATGAATGTTTAAAAGAAATGTGGTATATACTACTATTCAGCCTTAAAAAGGAAAGAAATTTTGATATATGCATAAAATGGATGAACCTTGAGGACATTATGCTCAGTGAAATAAGCCAGTCACAAAAGGACAAATACTGTAATAACACTTATAAGAGAGACCTAAGTAGTCAAATTTATAGAGACAGAAAGTAGAATGGTGGTTTCTATGGGGGGGGGGGATAGAGTTAGCATTTCACAAAAATGCAGTTTCAATTTGGAATGATGAAGAATTTCTAGAGATGGAGGGTAGTGAGAATTACACAACAATGTAAATGTACTTAATGCCACTAAATTATACACTTAAAAATGGTTAAAATAGTAAATTTTATGTTATATGTATATTTTACCACAATCAAAAAACTATTTTTAATGGGGGGAAAAATGCTATGGCATAGAGCAAAGCTGTGCCCTAGGCTAGGGCTGGCTGTTGAACCTGGAATAAGAGCTCCCATCCACTCTACTTCCTCCCATCAGGAGAAACCCCTTCTCTGCATCCCTCTGCTGACGCCCTTCCCCATCCTGAGAAGAACAGTAGGATCTGTGCATGTCCCCATCTATAACACAGGGTTCCCCCCATGGATACCCATGATATATGATCTGCAGTAGGCTCCATTCACCTGAAGACCCGATGTAATGATTAAACACATTAAACTTGTAAGGTCAGGTATTTTACAAAGAGGCTGCTGAGTCTGCCAGGAAAACACAGTTATTTCTAATGTCAATGGAGCCTTAGAGTTCCAAGAGTGACGCTTCCCCTGGCCCAATCCGAGGTTCCAAAGTTAATTTTATTTTTAGACCCATCATTCCTCCCTACTTGGGTAAAACTTACTTATTTCTTTGGCAAAATAACTTTCATTTGAAAATAAACTTTGAAGTTGTCTGAAGCTGAAACAGCTTTCTTTCGAACATAGAAGAAACAGAAAGAGCTTTACTTCTTTTGAAACAAACTTCTGGAGAACTCATCAGAATTTGAAAGGACTGTGGGACAGATGTCCTACTGCTCAGATAAGTATGTGTGACCTGCAGAGGCTCTCCTGAGATGCTTTTGAAATCCTGTTGGTTTTTCCTCTAATTGGAGCCAGCCACCATGTGGGGTCATGGGCAGGCATGGTGCAGGTGGCGCCTGCCTGGGCTTGGTGGCTTGGTGGCGACCCGAGTTGGGCAGCCAGCCTGGTGGGAGGGAGAGATCACTGAGAGCCTTCTCTCCTCCCTGAGAGACACATGTTAGCTGCTAGTTCTGGAAAAGGCCAGATGCAAGTGTGGGGACAAAAAATATTTTAATTCTACCTTTCTAAGTTCTTCCAGCTAGTTTAATACTCAAATTGACATTAACAGGACCAAATGACTAAATTTATCATTTGTACATATGAGGGTTTCACAAGAATATAAGACTAAGGAGTTAAGGCTTATCTGCCACCTTGAACTAAGGAGAAAAAGGGGTAGCAGATGGTTTGGGACTTCAAAGGGCAGGAAGGCAATTCACTTGGAGATGGGGAAAGCAAATGTTTGGTAGATAAATGTTTGCTGGGCCATCTTTAACAATGGGACAGACAGGACTTTGATCAAATGGGCCTTGCTAGGTTCCTCCCTGTCTATCACACACTACTTCATATTATACTATAGTTATCTGTAATGATAGTTCCCTTCTGGGAGCAGGTCTTCTATCTAAATTCTTTTAGACAGTTAGGGGGAAGGAAGGTTGAAGGTTTTTCCTCAGTCTTTCATTTCTTAAAAATAACCAGCTTAAAATAGTCAATATCTTTTTGAAAAGGCATGTTTTGGGGTGGCAAATTCTACTTCCCTTCACAGAAAATGAATCTCTTTATCAAAGTGCCACCTCAGACTGTTTAATATAGTAGTTGCCTGATCCTTAGCTACTATCCCCTGGCTCTATGGCCTTGGGCAAGTTACATATCATGTTGGAACCTCAGTTTCTCCATCTGTAAAATGGAAGTCAGAATAGTACTAGCCTTACAGGGGTAAGAATTAAATGCAAAGATGTCCATAAAAACCTTAGCAAGGTGCTTGGTATGTGCTGTTTGCAAAATGAAATATAAACTTGTAACAAGGGCCTGTTGGCTTCCTGATCTGGTCTGAACCTTGCTGAGAGTCGTTGTGTTACTTGAAGGAATGCTAAGCATGCATAGGATGAAGGTCTCCTTTCTTTCACATCTTTGCTCTGACCTCCAGAGGGTTGGGTGGCAGGGCAGCTTCCAAGCTTTATGCTCTGTGTTTCTGGGTTCCAAGACCACACGCCCAAGGCTTCTCAGTAGCGTGTTGATGGACCTTGGGTCTGTTTACGCCCCTTAAGCTTTTTATTAGTTTAAAAGCAGAAGCTAGATTGCTGGGATTTTATAGACCTGGGAAAATGGGCTCTTGATGATTATGAGGCATTAAATTGTGGAGCCAACTAAATAGGCACAATCCAGCATCAGAGTGAGCCTTGCACGTCCTGACATTTGACAAGCTTCAGTTTCAAAGGACACATTTCAAAACCCAGGAACAGAATGTCTTAGACTGAGCAGAGAAGAGTTTGCTTTTCCTTTTAGAGGTGAGTGAGTAAAGTATTTGGGGGCTGGTGGGCTTTGCTAAGCCGTGACCTGCACGCTGGGCCCTGTGTGTTCTTACTTGGATTATTGGTCTCCCGAGTCCATCTCAGCACTGACACCCAGGAAGTCTTCCCTGATTCGCTCCTCTTTGGTCCTACGCTGAGGCCTGTGGTTCTCCCTTCTTGCTCACACACCGTCTCAGACACGTATGTCTATACACCTTCCATTTTCATAATTCCCTCTTAATGTACCTCCCCACCAGGTTGTTTTTGAGGACAGGGACTATGCTCTCTTCATCTGTGAATCCCCAGCACCTTGTCATGGGTGCTTAATAAATGATGGAAGGATGACTGTGTGCACAGATGAATGGTAGTTTATAATTCTGGAGCTCTGTCCCAGGTGGTGGAAGAGAGCATTCATGTGCAGTGAACCATCCCATGGTATATGCTCTTTTCATCAGCTCTGAGTATCTTTATTTATGCCTCCATTTCTTGGCAAAGATTTACAGTCTTTCTGTTTTGCTGCTCTTTATTTTCCTTTTAACAGGTCAAAGTGTTATTATTTCTCCTGTCATCTTTAGGAATCTACCCAATTTTCAGAGTGAGCCCTCACTTCTGCTCTCCTATTACTTTGACTCTCAGCTCCTCAGCTTTTTCCAGCATTCCTGCCGCCCACTGAAACCCTAGTTGCCCGGCCCCCACGGAGCAGAGCCAAAAAGCTCCACAGAGCCTCACTAGGCTCCCACCCCCCACATGCACCCTCCTGGAACTCTGGTTGCCCACATCCCATCAGCCTTGCATCCTTGCTGCCTGGGGCAATGCTCAGAGCTTGATTGCATTCCATGCTCTGGCCTGCATTTAGCCAAAGTCTTAAAGTTTTTAGAGCTGTGTTTACCGTCTCCATACTAGGTCTCTAGCCACCCAGAAGAGGGACCAGGTCTTACATTCCTTTACTCTCTTCTTTGTATTCTAACACCTAGAAGAGCCATGAATACTTGTATATATGTGGTGATAACGATGATAATGACAACTTGCTCCGTCTCATCGTAGAGACAGGACTGGATCTGGAACCCTGCCCTGCTACCCTCTTAGCACCATGTCTTACCTGATAACAGTGGTTTCTGATCTTTTCTTGGACTCTAATATAGACTTTTAGAAAAGGGGGGAAAATGGACATAGGTACACACATGCATGCTTTGCACCTGATTTTAGAACGCCCACAGAATCCTCGGGGATCCAGGGACTGCAGGTAACAGATCCTGCACTAAAGAATGACACTATTGAGCTCTGGCTGGATGGCTCAGTTGGTTGGAGCATTGTACCATACACCAAGGGTTGCCGGTTCGATTCCCAGTCAGGGCATATACCTAGGTTGCGAGTTTGATCTCCCGTTGGAGCTTGGCAACTGATCCATCTTCCTCTCTCACACTGATAGGTTTTTCCTCTCTCCCTTCCTCTCTTAAAAAAAAAAAAAAAAAAAATCCCCGGGTAAGGATTACAAAAAAAGAATGACACCATTGAACATTCTTAGGAAAATAAAATGGCAGCTGATTGCATTTATTTTAGTCCATTGCTTTCTGAAAACATCAGCTGAAAACAGCATATCCCCCACCTTTCAGGTTGTTAAGAATATATTATTTCCACAATAACCGTGTGGCATCACACCCAGGCCCTGACATAAAGGGACCATTCAAACCTCTTGCACAAGCTTTTGCCAAATAATCCAGTCTGCAGTTGAATCCACATTACATCTAAGTGAATATTCATGTGGTTTTAGGCACAGCTCTCAGGCTGCACACTGACTTTTGAAACCTTTCCTGAACAGCCTGGACTGTGGTTGCTAATTATGTATATGGTGAGGCAGATGCACTAATAATATATTTTCAAAGAGCTCTGAACAAGCTGTTAAAAGATTAAACTACCTCCCCAGACCCTGACAAAAGCTCCTGGAGGGTGTATTGTCTTTCTTCTTGAATGCCCGAAGGTGCTCCCTGGTTCTCTCCTAGAAAACTGTATCAGCCTTTATAATAAAGAGAGTAATTTGCACGTCTGTGTTTCGAAGTTAAGGAAATTGAAGTCTCAGAGCTCCAAACAAACAACACTTTGATGGGTACATTAAAAAGGTTTCTTTTTTGCCCTTTGGGGATGCAGGAAGAAAGGGGATGGACAGGTGGGCTGTCAGCAGGTGTTGGGTGATGCAGGGCTTCAGTCCCATCCCAGGTGGAAGTGACAAGCGGGCCTTCCTTTCTCACCTGGTGCCTGCTGCCGAAAACAGCCCCTAACCCACATTAGAAAGGAAGGGGACCGGCTCTGCAGTAAGGTAGTCTGGGTCCTATCCTTGCTCTCCCACCATCTAGCTCTGGCCTGGACAGGTCAGTCAAGCTCTGTAACTCTAGTCAAAGGAAATGAAACAAGATCCATTGTTTTCAAAACCATATTATCTACCGCTCTAAGGACCTCAGCAAGGGCATTAGGAGCTCCACAAATGGTTGATTCATTTTCACCATGTATTTTTCCCAAAATATATTTTTCTTACATATATAAATTTAATATATCATATAAATATTTTTATGGCTTGATAAGATATAATTCATACACCATTTATTTAAAGCATACTATTCAGTGGTTTTTAGAATAGTCACAAAGTTGTGCAACCATCGCTACTATCTAATTTTAGAACATTTTCATCACCCAAAAAAGAAACCCCATGGCCATTAGCAGTCACTCCCCATTCCTCCCACCCCCCACACCCAGCCCTGGGCAACCACTAATCTACTTTCTGTCTTTATGGATTTGCCTCTTCTGGGCAGTTCATATAATTGGAATTGTACATATGTGATCTTGTGTGACTGGCTTCTTTCACTTAATAATGTTTTCCAGGTTCATCCATTTGTATCATGTCAGTATTTCTGTCCTTTTTATGGCTGAATAATATTGCATTTTCTTCTTCCACTCATCAATTGATGAGCATTTGGGTTGTTTTCACATCTTGGCTATTGTAAATAACGCCACTATGAACATTCATGTCCAAATTTTTGTGTGGGTATGCTTTCATTTCTCTTGGGTTATATCTAGGAATGGAATTGCACGACATATGGGGTAATTTTATGTTTAACATTTTGAGGTTTAATTTATGTCTGTACATATTATATACTTACATGCATATATAGTTATATATAAAGTGTTTTTAAAGCTGCAGTAAAATACAAACTCAGTAGTGTTCTATAGCAAACCCTATCACACTGGTGAACACCTATATGTTAATTATGCATTAATTAACTTATGCTGCCAGAGTAATTTGATTTTGTGCAACTAAGCTTCACCTGCGACATCTATTTAATTGAATTGGGTCCTGAGATGTTTAAAAATGGTTACCATGGGCACCTACTTATCTGTGTCAATTGGGATTCTCTCCATACTGTATAACCAAGACCAAAAAATAAATAAGTTAGATGCGGAGATTGACCTTAGACTAGAAATGTCAGTCATAACTCCTGGTTTCAGATATTCGTTCATCAAACTCACTCTACTGCTCTAATAGTGGTTGAGTTAGAAGTAAATTTTATACATTCAGATTTATGAAATTTATAATTATCCTAATCTGTTTTATGTTTTGGGATGTGACGTAAGGTTTAGTTTGAAAAAAAGGAAACGTTCTGCTTCTCGAAAAACAATTGAACATCAGTGACCTGCTTCTCTTTGAGGTCCCAGCTCTGGTTTCAGACCTCATTCCTCACCTGAGCTCCGCTGCTGCTGGCTTGCTGAGGCTCTTGGAAGAGCCTCTCAGAAGAATGTTAATCTGACTCCCTGGAGCAATTAAGATCCATTCTTGTCCCTCGTGGGCTAGCTGTAGACAGTTGTCTGTGTTGTACTTGAGGATTTATTGAGCACCTACTATGATAAGGGAATATGCTGGTCATTGAAGGGGATTCAGAGAAGGGGAGACAGTAATTTGTCTTCAAGGGACTTGCAGTCAGGTTGCAGATACAGGGTATAAGATAAGAATAAAATCAGTCATTCTGCAGGTATCTAGATACGAATATTTTCAAATGTGGTAAAGATACCAAATGTAGGAATTCAGAAAATGTCAGGTGGCACTGCCTTGCGCCTAAGGAGGACAGTAGGATTTGGGTGGATGAAGCAGATTCTGAGTTTTCTTTTGAAGTAAGCTTCGGTCACCCTTGGGGCATTCCTTACCCATAAATCCCTTGTGAGGCCAGTGATTCAGCTGTGCCCACTCAGTTTACAATAACGGGAATAAATATTAGGTGGCCAAGGAGAAACAAGGCATTTTTAAAAAAAGACTTCCAGAAGGGATTGAGATCATTTGGAACCCTTGGTAGGAAAAGGGATGATATGTTGGTTGAAGCTGGGTAGATAAGAAAGCGTCAATCTTCGTTTTCATAAGTTGCTATTGAGCAGGGGCCACAGTGAATCTGAAAAACTACAAAATAAAGATTGATGAAATCCCATCAGTCTTGAATTTGCTATAAACTATTGCATGCTGTTTCGGAGCTGTCAAAATCTATTTCTGTTGAAGGCCCTTCGGAACAGAGAAAGGTCATGTTGGAAACCGAGGGAGAAACTCAGGGGAGCTTTTATGTTGGAAGGCAGCCTCCTGAAGGTCCTGCTAAATACCGCCTGGAAGTAACCAGCTCAGCCTGACTCCCTGCTGGTTCTAATTAGCTCCCATTGACACCTCAGCTCTTCAGGACTGGGGAGCCAGGGAGAGGAGTTTGACTTTCTCCTGGCATCTCCAAGTCTTTTGCTGCAAACCCCCTAAAGCTAGAGTAGGGCACAGCAAGCCCTTATTTTGCTTTCTATGTCTATCTGGCTTAGAAAGTTTTCAGCATGCAGAGGCATTCCTGGAAAGCACCAGTTAGTCCCAATGATTGAGAATTAAAGGTGAAGCCACTAGTGCTCTTGGCCCATGGTCAGGGTGGGTGTTTGAGAGACGGCTCCATTCTGAGTACAGAGGAGAAGGTCCAGGATTAAACACATTTCCTGAAAAGGTTGGGGATGAGCAGAGGCCATGGATGCATCAGACACAACTCAGGTACTGGTGGGCCTTCAGAAGGCTTGGGAACAAGTTGCAGTCAGCCTCCGTCTAAGGGAACAACTCCGGCCTACTGCACTCTTGCTCCCCCACATAAGCCCTGCAGCTGTTCTGGCACCTCCTGTTCTTCTGGTCTCAGAAAGAAACACTGCATGAATGTGCACACACTTCTGCGCACACACTTATGCAATGCTCAAGTTCATGCCAGCCCCCAGCTCCACCCATCTGTGCATGTTCATTTGGCCCTTGGGGGTCTCTCCATCTCCTAGAACTGACCCTAGCTGTCTGATTGCGGACCTAGCTGTCTCCTAGCTCCTATTGGCTGCTTCCCTGACTTTGCTACAGGGAATTCCTCTGTGCCTTGCACAAATTGAGTGTTCCAGCCTCTTCAGCCCCACCCTGTTGAGCATGTATGTGAGAAGTTCTTCCTGGGTTTACTCGTTGAACCATACACACTGGTCTGGTCAATCCTTCTCTGGAGTAAACTCCCCTTGCTTCTTCCCAGTTAAACTGGGCTCTCCTTTGAGCTCACTTGTGCCTTCCTCTGCCTCCCACATACGCCACACTTGGTCTGTCCTGGCCTTAAACTCTGGGCCCACGTGCTGGATTCCCAGCCACGCTCCCCACCTGGCTCAGGGAATCCCTTTCACAAACAACGCTGGATTTGATTCCTTGAATGCTGATGTGCACCCAGAACATCCATGAGTTGGCCCCAAACTCCTTGGACTGGTTATATTAGATCAACAGAGCTCTTTTTTCTCCAGGATGAATTTGGTCTTTTTATTTTGAGTGGTTTTCCATTGCTTGTTACCTTCTCACCCTAACCCTGTCCTGACTTGGCCCCCACTTGTCAACACTTCCCCCCCACTCAAGAACAATGTCATTTACCTTATCAGCCACACAAAACCCCAAACTTTTCTAGATCTTGTCCCCGCCCCGACTAGTACAACTGCTTTTGGTTTCTGCTCTTCTACACGTTAGCTCAGCTTGCTCCATCCATCTGCAGGGCAAGGCACTGCCCCCAGAGATGAGGCTGAGAGGGAGACAGAATGCAGCTCTGTCACCCAGCCTGTGGCCCTGAGCCGGGCCCTTTATTTCCTGATACCCTACGATTGGTGCAGGAGACAGGGTAGGTGCCTTCAGGATGGCCAGGTTGCTGTGTTTGCTGCTGTCTTCTGACGTCCCCACTAGTCCCTTTGTCAGAAGAGTTTGAACTTGTTCCCAGAGGGAATCATGTGGATCTTCAGATTGGGAAGCAACACGATATAAAAGGTATCTTGTAAGGTAGGTAGAGTGGCAGTGGGGAGGGTGGACTGGGAGATCTGAGGAGTGAATTCTTGTCACGTGTTTCAATTCTGTTAATAAAGCTCTTAACACTGAGATAACCTCACACCTTGGTTTTCCAGAATTTGATGTGTCTGATGAGAACCTTAAAATGAAAGTAAACATAGGCAAGCGAGTGCCTTTATATTCTCTGTAAACATTTAGAGTTGCTTTCATGACCTGCATATAAAAATGTAGAAACAGATCTTATTTGAACAGCTGATTGGCAGTTCTTGGTGTATTGATTTTAGCTTAACTTTTGCCTGATTTAGCAGCTGGAGACTTTAAAAACAGCCAGATTCAAAATCAGTTTTCTAACATTTTCTCTGTTTCTGGATCTGTGCATCTCTCCTTTCCTAAAAGATAACCTTTTTTTCTCCCTTTACAAGGAAGACTCCTGAGACCTGCTGGGGAGTTTGAATTGCTCTGTCAGTACCCTGGGTATGGATCTGGCTTTAGGCGTATAAGCTGCCATGGGGAGTGGAGGATTTCCTTGCACAAGCAACCCAGCTGTGTGCCCTTTGCTCAGAGGCACTGCAGGGGTTGACGGGTCCAGACAGGGTGCTCTGCTGGTCGCCGCAGCCTGGTGACCTGGCCCAGCCAGTCTGCCAGCACTGTCAGATCCCAGGGCTCTCCTCTGGGATTTCCTCCAGTCAGTCTAACCAGCCGCCGTTGCCAGGTGAGCAAGTAAGGGCCACAATCAGTTTCATCAGCAGCTCTGCTGCTAGACAAAGCTTTAGATCCATGGAAAGCAGAACCAAGCACATATCTGATGAACGTATTTTCAGGCCGAAGCCAAGGGCACTTTTGCTTTAAGACTCTCTGTGGCGTCTGTTAAGAGGAGACAGCTGACTTTTCTTTCGTCATCTGTGAACACATATGTATTGCTGCAAAACAGTTTGCTTCTTCAGTGAACACAGTCTGATTTTACTTCTGCTAAAAGAGCATCTGAAATCTTGGCTGTGAGATTTGCTAAATCATGAACACAGTTACCATAATTTAGCTGCTGAATCTGGAGAGCAAGCTCATGGTGCTGTGGCTGTGACAACTGAAAGCTGGGTTAGAGAAATGAAGGATATAACCATGGCATGTTAGAGGTGCATTGGCCCTTAAGAGAGCCTGGTATTTGAAAACCAGCGTCTTCACCAAAGATATGTCAGTGGAAGTATACTGCTTGGATAGGTAGAGGTTCTACTCTTCAGGGCTCCCTTCGGTAGTAGGCTCCCACAGTAGATCAGTCTACAAGTTACAGACTTATACCGTGCTTTTTAGGACCACTGTTTCCACCTGAGCTGAACACTTTTGCAAAACAAAAGAATGTGTCTGTGATGTAGGGATATAAGAACCAGGGGGTGGGATCTTATGACGTTTTACCAGGGGGCTTTTTTATCTGCCAAAAGGCCAGCTCTGCTTTCTAGGCTGGTGAGCCCCAAGCCCTTTCTTGCTGAGCCCTGATTGGGGCCCTTGATGAAAGCTTTGCAACTCTAAGTCAGAAGAGGAGGCTCAGAGATGGAACACCCTTAGGCTCTGGATTGAAGTGGGACAGCTCACTGTCCTGCCCCTACTCCTTGCTGCGGCCCTGCAGCACCCGCTCCACCTGGGTAGTGGTCTGTGTCCTGGTTGTTCTCTGGCTCCTAGAAAGGTCTCAGGCCACTGCTCCCACACCTGCAGCTCCCATGGTGAAGGCTGTTGCACCTGCGGGCATCAGCACCAGGCCTTGAGGGTGGGGTTGGAGCCCTAATCCTACTGGTGGTCCTGCATTTCCCTCCCCCCTAACTGGTGTGAGCAATCAAGTGTGGGCCCTTTATGGTTACTGCTTTTCTTGCTAGCTCATCGATAGCCAGAAATTGTGGAGAGAATATGGTACCCAGCCCTGGGGAATGCATCCTAACCTAGGGAAGGACCCAGGATTCCTTCTTGGCTGCCGTCTACCTGAGATCCCATTCTTCTCACGTGCTCAGATGCTGTGTCGACAGCAGTGGAGCCGGACTCCAGCTTCGTTCCATGGCAGTGTTCTTCCCGATTGCCTTTGTTTTTAAAAAGACAGACCCTTCTTTTCCTTTTCACAGTTTTAATCACTGAAAGGGCATACAACAAACTCTTACAGGGTGCTCTCTTGGGCACTGGGGTTGGCAGATCATTTCCTCAGTTTCTACTTTATGCATTTCCTGGTTTGATTTTTTTTTTTTAGCGAGGCACATAAAATTCCACTTGGAGAAATGAATCTTTAATAAGCTTAAGGAGAAGAAATCCATTTTTTTAAAATTTATTTTTAAAAGTATTTATTTATTTTTCAAATATATCTTTATTGATTTCAGAGAGAGGAAAGGAGAGGGAGAGAGAGATAGAAACATCAGTGATGAGAGAGTCATTGATCGGCTGCAGCCTGCAACCTGGGCTTGTGCCCTGACCAGGAATCAAACCCCGATCACCTGGATCCTAGGTCGACGCTCAACCGCTGAGCCACGCCCGGCCGGGCCAAATCCATTTTAAACAGATCACACCTCATACCTGTGAACTGCTCAGCTGTGCTTGGAAGGGACTGTCCCTTCTCCCCACCTGCCCCTCCCACTACTGAGGGTTTTCTGCCTCCCTGTACTTGTTGTAGTGAGGTGTGAGGAAGCTTTCTGAGGATGATTTCTGGGCTTCTGATGACCAGACTGGGAACTTGTATGTTGAGTAGAGAAGGCCCACTAGTCATTGTGAGCTCTCTGGGAAAATCCACAGACACCCACCCGCCTGATGAGGGAGTTCATTACTTTATTCAGCCAGTCTTGATTGAGCACCTACTGTTTCCTAAGCATACTCCATTCCTGGGGCTACACAGGTGAGGAAAGCGCTGTCCCTCCCTGAGCAGCTCCCTGTCTAGTGTGGTTCAGTTCTGTCTGGGGGAGGGAGATGGTCAGTGGGAGAAAGACACAGTAGCAAAGCAAATAAATTACAAGTGTGTGGGTGCCATGTGACTGCATTAATAAGTTATTTTTATGGTTGGTTTTTGTGTGTGTGTCATAATAACTGTCTGAACGGATCCTAGGTAATCATGACCTCAGCTCACCCATCACCTGTGTAATTGAGGTACCCGTGAAGCCCTTACTTCCTTCGCACCTGAGCAGTGGTAACCATGCCCTCCAGTGGCCTGTCTACAGCAAGGAAGGGGGCTCCTCACCTGGAGAGAACTAGAGCCACATAGGAAATTTCCTTTTTGTGAGGATAGAGATGGTAGCGATGGTTCGTCCAGATGGCCAGGGGTCCCTTCCTGCTCTCAGAGTTTGTGTTTTGCTTCCAGAGATTTTTAGCATTCCCTGGGGTTCCAGTGCGCAACCAGGGTGGAGAGACCAGGGGGTCACTGTCCTTGTTACAAGCTGGTCGTAACTCTCAGACTAGAAATGTCCCCTGTGGTGTCTACAAACTGACGTTGGCCTTTGGGCTAAACTGCTGTCCCAGGTTACCCCATAAGGGATTAGCCATGACCAGTGGGCACTGCTGGTCCCAGGGATGACCCTGCCCTGGCCTCACCGGTCAGCAGGGACAGCAGCGAGCCCAGAATCCAGCTTTAGTGAGGTTCTTCTGGCACTTTCCCTGCTCCCTGCCCACATTAGCACTCTTTCCAAGGTGCTTTGTTCACTGGGCTAAGAAGTGTCCTTCTTCCAGAAGCACTGATGAAGGTGCCCTGAGCCCAGCTCTAACCTCCCCCCTCACTCCTGGGGTCTCCAGAATGCTGTCAACTGAGACAATGGCAGAAATTCGGCCAGCTTTCAGCATGGCCAGGCTGTGAGGCCCGTTTACTCTCAGTCAATTAGTGTGGGTGGGTGGTCACTGCTCCTGCCCTGAAAATGGAGCCAGTGACACTTTTATGCCTAAAAGACACTTCTGAAATACTGGCCCTGAGTCCTGCCTCCTCTGTCACAAGCTTTTCTGTGTGATTTTCTTCTTTTTCTCCTAGTGACTTTCCTTTAAGCTTTTCAGTGTGAGTGGATTTATTATAACTACTACTGTGACCAGCCCTGGGTCCCAGGAGACAGTGACTTGCACTCACAGATGAACCACTAGCCCTAATGAGAAGCAGATTAATTTGGCCCAAGTATGTATATCCAAATACATAGTCTTGTCACGGATAACGATTTCCTTGCTCAGGCAGAGCTGAACCTTCAAAAGGTAATATTCTGAGAGGAGTCGAGGCTTTAGGGAGGCCGACTTACATGGGAGTGTTGAATATGAACCACATTGGCCTCAAAAGTGTTTGTGGCCAGTGTGGAAGGGCCCAAGTTGTAATTGTCAGACAAGACGGAGAACCCGAGGACTCAATCTGAGGACCAGACACAGACTCTTCCATTTGATGATGTCGGCACATAATGCTGTTGTTTTGAGGTCTGCCGGTCTCTGACTGGATGTCTGCTTGGCTAATAAGGGGGCATGACATTTTGGCCCAAGGCTAAGTGTTCTTGTCAGTCATTAAAATATGCAGACCTTGCTTGTTAACTGCCTGGTGATAAGGAGTTTGCATGGCAATGGGCATAGTTTATGAAGCAGATTGTGGGGTGAAAAGTGCCTGGTGAAGGTTGGCCACCTGCCCTTAGCTTCTCTTCCATTGCGGGCTTTCTGAGGATAGAAGGCAAGGGGAGAGGTTGTTACATCACTTGGAAGGATCTAGCAGGGTGGCAGGGGGCAGGGATGAGCACCACTGTGTTACTACCATAGGACATGCCCTCATGGCAGGGAACAGTGCTTGTTTTATGTAGGAAGAGTAGGCACCATATCTGTGTTTTCATGGTGTCCTGTGATGGTTTCTTTATAATGACCGGTAGTAGTTCTTTCCAAGCTCTGAATCTCCATTCAGAGAATGTACTGCTTAGTTCCACTCATGAAAAAAGGGAATCACATCGTCCACTTTTTTAAAGAACAGGCGGGCATTTGGGCGTTGTTTTTTTTCTCTTTAAGGAATCCAGACTGTAAGTGTGTGTGTGTGAAAGACAGAGAGGGATATTTACACTTGTTTAACTCATGAACAGGTTATCAAATGTACTAGGTTTTAAAACACAAATTCTTATAAATGCACAGAAAGATATATTCTAATTTGGTTATTTTCTAAATAAGCACCTCCCTTCTCCAGCATAGGAAGAGCTGGATGCAGTCTTGTCATTGCAGAATTGTCAGATTGTGTGCTTTTGTGAATGGACCTATTTTTCCAGGTGAACACCCTGGTCTGAATGTTGGACAAGAGTCTGTGGGGCCGCGGGCTGCCCTGCTGGGGCCTCGTGTTCACCATGGGATCTGATTGCTCTTTTCAGATGGAGTGCTCCCCATGCTGCTCCTGGGGTGGTTGGGGGTTGGGAGCAGTCCCAAATGTAGAAGGAGCTTGAAGGATTGTTAATGGAATTCCTTGGTAGTCATCCCATGGATTCCCCTCGACTGTGAGCTCCTTCAGGACAGGAGTCAAGCCTGGGTCAGGTCTGTGTTTCCACCAGACCAGGTTTGCCGTTGGTATGGCCTTGCGGGTGGGTGCAGGATGTGTTAAGAGGATGCATCTGCCTGGCCTTTGCTGGGGCCTTGGGTTGTATCTTTACTGCCCAAGGAGCCAACCACAGAGCTTCCCGGTGGACCTCTGTGAGGGGAGTCCTTGGAGTTGTACAATGGCTTGAGTCACCCTGGCTGCAGATTGAGCAAAACATCTCTTTACTTCTATTTGCATCAATTGAGCAAAATGTCTATTTTACTGGTCACTTGAAAATGCTATTCTATTCTATTCTATCTAAAATACTATTTGAGGAAGGCTCAAAGTTTAACAAAATTTGTTGAGATTTCCAGGTTCTGAAATCTATACATTTATTTCTGCCTTTGGATAGAAATTCTGTCTAATGAAAATGTAAGTGTACATACTTAAATCAATATTTCACTTTTGATTTAAAATTCCCAGAACATTATCCAGAGATAAACAGAGTAAATATCATTTTAATCACTACCTTCTGGCTGTGGAGGAGACACAAGTATTAAGTAAAAACAGTGCACAGAGTCCTGGGGGCAGGGCTAATTTTATAGGTGGCCAATGCATCAGCAAAGGTGACCCATGAGTTAGTTATTTCTAGAGGGGTGTAGCTGTAGGAGGAGCAGCATCCCTGGTGGGCTGAGGCACAAGACCTTTTGGGGTGACCCTGCCACTAACTGGGATTGGGGGTGGGCCCAGAGCTAGGACAGCCAGTCTGATCCTAGTCATTTGAGGGGGAAGGGCAGGTTAAGGTACAGCTCCCGTGGAGGAAACTGAAGTGTCAATCAAAAACTCAGTAGCTACATGTCAGTAACTGCTCTGTGCCAAGGACTTTATGTCTTTCTGTTTCTTAATTACTCTCATTTTCCATTTCATAGATAAGGAAACTGAGGATCAAGGATTAAGGCATTTTTTAAGGCTCTTAATAAAGCCTCCAACCCCCAGGATGGAAATCCAAGTCTGTCTGACCTGGCATGCATGCCCCTTTGTGGAACTGCACTGTCCTTTGGATGAGGAGCATGGTGACGCCTGTACCCCCCAGCTGTGCTGGGTAGGGGTGGGACTAACTGGGTGTCTGCCCTGTCCCACTGGGACTTCATACTAGCCAGACCTAAGACCTGGAGCAGCCGAGCCTCAGCTGATGGCCCTGAAGCTTCAAAGCCACAGCTGCAAGCTGTTGTCATAAGGATCCGGTGAGCCGAGTCTGGGAGTCACTGGGCTGCACTGACCAGCCCTGCTTACTGATGAACTGGCCACCTATAAAATCAATTCCTCATCCCCTCAGGCCCCCCTGCACCTTTGCAGGTAAGACCAGTGTCTCCCCATAGCCATTGCCTCTGGTCTGGTTTACAGTTGGAATCTGGCAGGATGATAGAAATGGAAGTTTCTTGTGAGTTCATTGCAGAGTTGAACTTCAGGTCTTCCAGAAGGTCCATATGTCATGAAGACGCAGGTGATGTTGGAGAACTCTTGGTTCTCACACATTGACGAACGAGGGTCTGAGAGAATTAGGCCAGTTCACTGATGGAGGGGGAGGGTATGTGGTGAGTATTTTAAAAAGCATCGGGGTATCAAAGATTTTAAAAGGCTCTTAGAAAATTGATGAAGGCCTTGAATAGTTTGCAGCAATGATCTTTCTGATTGTTTCATTTTATATATTTTTTGTTCTTTAGAACATAGTTATAATTGCACGTTCTTAATGTAAATTTTGTCAACTATAATACAAAATAGACGTGTCCCTCTAATTTTAGTCCCATTTTTTTTCAAGGTGAAGAAAGACCCAGCCAGACTTTTTCTCTCTACCCTCCTCAGCCAAATCGCTTACTATGAAATGATGGTCCTTGTTCCGATGAATTTATTGTAAAGTTACTACCACCCACCCTGATCCCCATACCAGATAGTCTCAGTTAACTGGGACCTGGTCTTATCTCAGTCCAGCAAAAGAAACTAAATTGAAGAGGTTTTAGCAGGTGGTTTGCAATTCTCAAGCAGCAGGAAAGAGTAAATGTATTGTCTAAACATGCCCCATATGTATTTTTACTGGTTCCTGAGAGACTCTCCTAAAGGAATAATGCCTTCCTTGTTTCTAATTGCTTTTGAAATCATGGCCATCCAGAGACCATAACTTTTTTATTACACCTTAATGATTTTATTGCACCCTAATTGAGATTTTATTTAATATGGTTTTAAAATTTAATATTTATCAGCTAACCAGGTACAGACCACTAATACTTAAACCCTTAACAGTATTATCTAACTCTTGAGAAAAACTGCACACAGTACCTGAGTTGTATATTATAAGAGCCACCTTGTCTTTTTTTTGTCTTTTGGGAGAAATTGCAGCATAAAAAGGATCAGTCACTTTCCTAATCACCACAAAGCTACCATATAACTAGGGCAAAGACAAAATGGGCCTGGCATTCGGGGTGCAAGCTAGGAACACACGGCAGCCTCTTAAAGAGCCTCGTTTTTTTATTATTATTATTATTATTATTATTATTATTATTGTGGGAGGGAGGGAGTGGGGGAGAGAGAGAGATGTGAGAGAGACACATCGATTGGTTGTCTCTTGCACGCACACCTGCTGGGGCCCGGGATTGAACCCGAAACCCAGGTACGTGCCCTTCACCAAGAATCAAACCAGCCACCCCTTGGTGGTCAGGCCAATGCTCTAACCACTAAACAACACCGGCCAAGGCTGATCTTTTTATTTTTAATCGACTTTATTTCTTAGAACGGTTTTAGATTTACAGAAATGTCTGATCCATTTCTCAATGAAGTTTTAACTCCTAGATGTGTCCCCCACTCTCTGCAGACGTCGCCTAATCTCCCAGAGATCGTCCTTGGAGACCCTGGAAGATATTGAAGAGAATGCCCCCCTACGGAGGTAAGTTTTTGGTGCTGCATGTGTATGTATATATAAATGGCTTGCTGTACAAGATGACAGCCAAAGTTTGCTTTTTTTTTTTTTTTTTTAAGTCCTTGATCTACTGAATTAAATTCTTAAAATGATCTTCTGATCTCGAGCCTGATAGTTTGGGAACCCTTACCCTGAGTACCATTAGAACTAGAAAACTATTAAATTCTATTTATGTATTGGAATAGCCCAGTTTGCATGGGAATATGGGTGCTGTTTTCCTTTCATTATGAAAGCTGCTGCTTGATGAAGAGCCCATCATGGCCCAGCTTCCCCAGGTGCAGTGACCCAGTAGTCTCAGTCCTGGGCTTTGTTAGGAGGTGCCCACGATGTCACTGTGTAGCCAGTTGCTGGGGAAACTCTATTAGGAGAGAGCTGTGAGTGCTCCCTGGGGCCTGAAACGGTTCCATTTCTCTCTCAGGATTACAAAAGTGCTTGTGAGGCATCTCTTTTTGGGTGACAGCAATTGCTGAGCTGTGCCTTGCCTCTGACTGGCAGCTTTCCCTCCTCTAACCCTGCACCTCTCTAGCAGCCCCATCTGCACCGCGTTCCAGCCAGGCTCTCCTTGGTGGAGGAGACAGTAGTCACACACTGCATCTTTTTTGGTCCTCACTGCAGCCCAAGCCGGGTGGCCAGCGTGGGAGGCTCCTCCCTGCAGAAGGAGCTGAGGCAAGATGGGACGCTGGCTTTACAGGGCCTGCGTGGCAGGCGGCAGAGGATGTGCTCCCCTCAACTCGCACCAGCTCCTCTGGGAACCCACATATGTACCCTTGTGCTCTGGCTGCTGGCCAGGATTTGAGAGTCCCAGGGTCCTCCTTTTGAGCCTGGGAGGGTGCAGATGTGGAGGGAGGCATCTCACCCAGGAGCTGGCTCCTTCCCTGCCTAGAGCTTTACTCCCAGGTTCTAGGTCTTGTCCACAGACCACCTGGATGAAGGATGGAGCATAGAAAGGCCTGAATCTGGTCAAAAGTGTCAGGTGTCCCTGAATGTCATCACTGACATTATTCCAAAGAGAAAGCCAGGGCCAGACAGTTTGATTTCCACTTTTGAAGTCTTTTTTAAAAGGATTATAACCTCTGGGCCCGTCCTAGGTGAATGGTGTGTAGCTACGTGACAAACGTGGCTTGGATGCAAGTGTTCTTCCATTTGTCGCTATTTTAAAGGTTGGGAGAAGGGCTGTTTCCTTGAAGGAGTCCTACAAAAAGCTGCATTAAAAGTCAAATGAGGGAGCTGGCTCTGATCCATAGTAATCAGCGAGAGTAGAGGAGAAACGTTCTCAGGTGGCACCAAGTGGCTTTGGCATTTGAGCAGGTACCACAAATGGAAAAATCAATGAATAGAGCTGAAAAGCCCCTGGTGTTGCTGAAGGCTCCCCGAAGCCACAGTTGTTAGGGCTGCATGGTTGCTGTGAGCCAAGGAAACCAGGTGAAAAAATGTTACTCCTCTTTAGGGACTCCAGGTGGTTAAGGGGGGGCTGAGGAGACGCTCTGTTCCTGGTCATGTGCCCCCTCACCCCTGTACCCGCCTCTCAGAATTTGCCCAGGCTGGTCTCTGCTTCTGCCCCTCCTGCCTCTGGTAGCACAAACAAGCAGAATAAAACCGGCTTATCTGCCTCAACCATAACTTCACTCTTACAGAATACTAAATTTCCAACAAATCTTATGTAAATACAACATTTAAAAATAAGTCAGAAATCCAGGGTATCTAGGCAGTTTAAGAAGTCTTTATTTTCCCTAATGGACTTCTTTTTTAGCTTAAAGAGTAATTTCTTAGAAAATAACTTGTTTAGGAGATAAAATTAGCATGGCATAGCAGGAAGGGAACTTCGTTCAGGAGTCAGGGGACGTGAGTGCTTGGCCAGATTCTTCTACTAACTGGTTATGTGGCCTTGGAAATTCACTTAGCTTCTCTGGGGCCTCAGTTTTCCCATCTGTAAAATGGGAGGGGCAGATTGGCGGATTGCTGAGGTCCTTTCCAACTCCCCAATCTGTGAAATGAATATACTATTAATACACTGAAGTTATTTGGGAACTGGGGGCGGAAGGGTATTAGCCCAACTTGCTTTTAAACTCCGCACATTGAACAAAGGGCTCCAAGGCATCTATTAAAAACCTTTTGCATAATTAAGTGTATCCTGTAATCAGTGCTAACAAGAAAGAGCTAATCTTTCATTAAATTAGTTTTTAATTTAATTCTATCCTAATTTAATTTTGCATCACTTAAAATGTATGCTTTAAAATGGATATTTACACGTTAATTCAAGCGGTTTCTAAATTAATTCGTTCTTTGCTTAACCTGCCACAACCCGAGTGCTCAGTCTTCCGGTTTCCTTGGCAATTGTTGCTAATGCCACAATTCTCTTAAAGCATTTCTTAGGTTCCCTGGTGGTTTAGTTGAATGCTTAAAAAAAACGCAAGACAACAAACAGCTCCTTGAAAGAGGAGCCCATGCAGCTAGAATTGGGTGCTGATATCAACATAAAGCACCTTTGTTAAGTTCTCCTTTTGAAAGTCTTGCTTTTCTCTTGTGCATCACAGTTTGTTAGTGAGTTGCCTGTGCCCGCCTAGAACTCCAAGAACTGAGCATTTACAAGGAGAGGGTTTATAGACTGAGGCGTTTCCACTTGCCCCTGGTGGTTACCTTGTATCCTAGAAATAAGGACCCCTACTCCCTACTGGGTGTCCAGAAAAACCTCAGTTCATCTGCAGCACCCGTGGCAGCCACCACCACCTGCCCCAGTTTTCCAGCCTGTCTGGATGGGTGGGTGCTGGCTGGCGCTCTATTGAGCGATTATTGTACCTCCCCCTTCCCCTGCTGGCGCTCACGGCCACCTAGGGCTCTTTTGCTGACGTCCAGTTCCTGCAGAAGCCTAGGGGATTTTGTCCTCAAACCTGAAGGGCAACAGCAACTCCGCAGGCACAGGAGGCGGGAGCAGCTCGGGGGTTGGGATTGGGACCAGCTTCGCGCCACGGGGGTAGGAATGGGAAGGTACCCTCACAGTCTAGCTCAGTCTTGCTCTGGGCCCACTGCCCTGACCGGCTGACCCAGAAAGCTCTCCTTAGCAAGGGAGTGGGGGAAGGGGGTGAGGACACTCCTGAACACTTGGCCCTGTCCAGAAACTGATGGAAGCCCATCTTTGCACTTTCAGAGGTTCTCCCCTCTCCAGCGACTACATGTTTCTAGAATATTCTGCTGTGTGTGAGAGAGACAACTGAGGACTTTGAGTGACTTGCAGACTTGAGCATTGATTTATGGAGGTAGAACTGAGGCAGTTTGGGGTCCTAGGTCTGCTCCAGAAAGCTGCCCCAAGCAGGCAGAGTGAGGCTCTGTCCCCTTGAGCCCAGAGAAGACTGAGTCTGGGTTTAGAAGCCTGGAATGGGGAGTGGGATTAGTGGGTGCTGTCTGCTATTCAAACCCTCCCTGAAGTTCACAGGAAACATCTACTAAATGCCCTCAGACAGGGCTCTGCAAGTCTTTAAAAGAATGGATTTAAAATCAAGAATTCAGGACCCTTAATAAGGACTGCAGTTTTAACAATATAGGTGTCCGGTAGTAACAAAATATCCACCCTTTGTAGCTAATGGTCTTAATAATCACAGCACCTGAAATGTGTATGTATGAACATATGCATGAATGTGCATATTTGTATTTGATGTGCCACCTGACAGCTTATGAAGCTCTTGCACACATCATCGCAGTGAGTCTCCACAGCAACACCAGGGAAGGAATATTACTGGTGGCCAGTCAGGGTCTGCAGTGAGTTTGAGGGTGAAGGCTGGGAGGACCATGGTTTCTGCTGAAGCTCGCACAGGGCTACACAGGCTGTGTACATGACTGGAAGAGGGGCTTTCCCTCTTTCAGACCCAAGGCCAGGGAACCCCCTTTTCCTGATGAAAGTCACCAGATACCTGATGTGATGTCTTTTTTTCATTTGGCACTCATTCACTTCAGTGTGATTGTTTGCAAGTTAAATTACATTTTGAGGTGCTGTTTCTTATGAAAAAAATAATTTTCAATGCCCTCTGGGAAAAGGCTTCCAGAAAAACTGGCCCTTCCTAGAGGGTGGTTAGGGGGGTGTGGGGAATGTACATCCTGAGGTCTGGACCCGGGCATCACCTAATTTCCCCTGAGCTGGGCCCTTGGAGGATTTTAGAGATTAGGGTTTCCCTGCAGGTCTATGACCCTGCCCATTCCCCAGTCCTGAACCTGACCTGCCCCACACCCCACCTGCCCTCAACTACACCTCCTTGTTGGGTCACCTTGTTACTCTTGTACCTGAGGCTGCAAAGTTCAGAACTGATTGAACTTGGGGGTGGGTATCCCCAGCCCAGACCTCACTGTGGCTTTGGGCAGCCGGGTACAACTCTCCACAACTTCCTCTCTGAAGCGTCCCCAGTTCCAGTGGCTGAATCAGCCCTTAGGGCCCTGGTCAGAAAGGTTTAAGTAAACAACAAAATTTGGTTAGCAAAAAACAAAACAGAAAAGTCACAGCTCCCTTTTTCAAGAAAAGCATAAACGTCAGACTCTCGTTTCTTGGGTGTTTTGCTTTTCCCCTTGTTGTTGCAGCTGTGTAACTTAGAATCTGCCAGGTAACTTTGAAAAAAATATACACAAGTAAGGATCTTTTCAGCCTGTGGGCTGTTCTGTCAGCCCTGCTGTGCAAGCACATGGCATATATTCCAGGAAAAAATAATTTCCACCCAAGTCATTTTGTTCAACAAATATTTATTTAAAATTTATCTTAAAAACAAAACAAAAAAAGAAACAGCCACTAGCTGAGCCTCTGATTCTCGTTCAGAGTGAAGCTGAGAGTTCCAGGCACAGTCACGTTGAGAACGGAAGGCCGTTCAGGCCAGAGTGCTGCTACAAAAGAAAAATGGTTTATGCTTGTTTTTAAACTGAATTTTCCAGTGTTGGTTCCCCTGTAAACCCTTTAAATTTATAGTTTTCTGTTCCCATTACCTGTGTTGATACAGGAGGATTTTTTTTTTTTAAGATGACAAGAAAGACTAATGTCTTTGGAATCCGGGTAGGTTATGTTATTGTAACTGAGGACAATAGTTTTCATTAGCTGGCTTTTCAGAGACCCATATAAATTATTATCAGTATTATCAAGGAAGTTGTCTGTCGTTGGGTTTTTTTTTAAGCTTCCTTGCTTCCAGTCATATTGTCCTCATTATCCTTGGGGTGACTCAAACCATTTGTCTGGTCTTTCCTTCCTGTCTTTGTGTGGAGATGTCTCAGCTGTCCAGTGGGCAACTGACTGTGTTTTTGAAATGACTTTATTTTTCAGATGTCGAACTCTCTCAGGTTCTCCCAGACCAAAGAACTTTAAGAAGATTCATTTTATCAAGAACATGCGGCAACATGACACAAGGAATGGCAGGTACTATAGTAACAGAAGCTGCCCATCAGCCTCGAAGTTGTGGGAGGGGTGGGTCCAGTGGGGAAGGGAGAGGGGACCGTTTGAATGGCCAGACCTCAGCCAAGTGAAGCTCAGCCTGTTGCAATGAACAGGATCTCCCGTAATCTTTCCAAATAGACTATTTCCATCCCACACCCACCAGAAGCATCCAAAGAAAGCTCTAGAAAAGAATGCTTCCTAACACTGACCAGAGGCTTGGTGAGATTTTTAGATTATCCATGAACTGAATTTTTAATAGTACTCAAATATATTTTTATATAAAATTTTGAAGAGAAAAAATAGTTGAGTTTTTGTTGATGTTAATCCTTACCCGAGGATATTTTTTCCATTAATTTTTAGAGAGAGTGGAAGGGAGAGAGAGAGAAGGAAAGAGAGAAAGAAACATCAATGAGAGAGACACATCGATTCGTTGCCTTCCACATGCACCCCGACTGGGGCCAGGGATCAAACCTGCAACCCAGGTACGTGCCCTTGACCAGGAATCAAAGCCATGACCATTCGGTGTGCAGGCCAACACTCTAACCACTGAGCAACACTGACCAGGGAAACAGCTGAGTTTTTGTGTTTTGTTTTTTCCCTCTTTTCCAGCTTTGTTGGGTTTTTTTTCTGTTTTCACCAGGGCCATGTGCCTTGGTCGGTAGATGCCCCACCAGATCTGTGCCTGGACTCAGTCTTGCCACTGGCCTTGAAGCTGCAGGAGAGCAGAGTCATGGCACTGCCAGCAGGTGCTTCCCGGGCGCTGGTTCAGATTCCTGGGTTGCCGACCTCTGGGGCACGTGCTTCTCTAGCCCTCCACTTGCTCTTTCAGAAAGGGCTGTTAAATGAAAATTATCTTGGTTGAAGTTGATACAACCTTGATATTAAAACTATCCTGGTGCCAGCCGGTGTGGCTCAGTGGTTGAGCATCCACCCATACACCAGGCGATCACCAGTTCGATTCCTATGCCTGGGTTGCAGGCTTGATCTCCAGTAGGGGGCGTGCAGGAGGCAGTGGATTGATGTTGATGTTTTTCGCCTGTGGATGTTTCTCTCTCTCTCCTCCCTTCCTCTCTCTCTAAAATCAATAAAAAATAAATTAAAACAAAACAACGACAAATATCCTAGTGACAAATAGATCAGAATCGTCCCCGCTGACACGTCTGTGATTGAATGCTTAGTCCATTCATGGCAGCCCGAGAACAATGCTGGAACAGAGCTCAAGACCGCGCTGGGTGCCCTGGTGCTCTGTACCCCTCTGTACCCCTTAGGGACAGCTTCTCTCTACTAACCAGTGCCCTGAATAGTGGTTTCCCTTGAATGGGAGAGTTAGAGACACCATCCCAGTGCAGAGACCCTGTGCAAAGACTATTTTGTTTGATCTCCTGACTTATGAAGACCACTGATACTCTGGCACGTGAAAATTGCTAAAAGGTTGTTAGACTCAGAATGATGAAGGCCCAGAATTGCTATTATTTGGTGTACAATACATCGTACAACACAAACAACAACGATTACAGTTCATAAAGACTTATTTTCTTGAAGTTTACACCTACTTTTTAAACCTTAGTGGAATGGAGAACATAATTTTATGGCTATTCAGCGATTTTAGAATAGTAAAACTGAGCTCTTTTGTCAAATAATTTCCACACAGGCAGTATATATTCTTATTTTAAGTACAGAGCTTTCTGTTAAAATGTACCCAATTGTCATCTGTTAAACAGAGTATTTCGAATCTCTCCCCCGCCCCTCACTCCCACCGTTACAATTATTGTACCTTATTTAACCACTGTGTTTCTCTTGTCTTTTGTGGCTCTTAATTACTGAATCTAAACCTTATGCATGGTTTAGTAGAACTACTTATCCTTTATTTACATTTGTGTTTTTATCCATAATCTCTTTAGCCATAAAATAAGCATGAAAGCCTTTAATTCTTACATAAAGTCAATGGCAAAGCCGAAGGAGTGGGCTACATGAATAGTGTTCCCCACCTCGCCGAGGTCGAGCATACGAGTCAGATAATCACTTGGCAGGTTTGGTGGTGAGAGGATGTGGCTAATAAAAGGTTTGGACTAATGGGATTGCCGGTGTACATTACGGAGCCAACCCTTGACCCAGGAATAGTATAAACGGTCCGGAAAGCATGCAGTTGCTGGCAGTTTTGCTGGGGAATTTTCTGAGGGAGCCAGGAGAGACTATTAGCTTATCTGAAGATCTGAGAATTTAGGACTGGAATTTAGGACAGGAAAGCAAGCTCTCCCAGCTGTTATGGGAACCACAGGCTGGAGGCTGTGGCCGGCCAGTTGTAACCGCCCAGGTGAGAACTGCTTTTCCTGTGCCAAAGGAAAATGAAAGGACTGGAGGTGCTTCCCTTCCCCCTCTGCTTTATGAGCAAGGATGGGTTGTTCTTAGATGAAAGAAAGAACCTGGGAGGACGCCAAGAAGAAAATACGATTTCTGAGGAGACAGAAGGAAATCGTGGTCAAGAGCTGATGAATGGAAGGATGTGACCAGCCTTTCGAGAAAGGAAAGGAGAATTGCCCCCGCAGCAGCTGCGCGAGATCGTCCTGATGGAGCGTGGCTGGGGACATGTGGATGAGCTCCTGTCCAGCAGTGGTGGGTAGGAGGGATCCTGGTCCAGCTTTCAGAAGTCCCTATAGGTGCGATGGCTGGGCAGGGGTCTCCGATTCCCCCACCTCGGCTGTACAGAGGCATGTACACAACACCACACAGGAGAGACACTCCTGCAGCGAGTGTTGGAGCCACTCAGCTCAGGTTTCCCTGCCCGTGTTGGGGAGGAAAGAGACTATGGAGAAGGCTGGAGGTGTTCATTAAAGATCCTGAAGGTCTGGACTTGAAAACAGAATGGCCTGAGTACTGATATGTTCGCCTCTTGCACCCGGGGAAGAGAGACTGAAAAGGAGCCCCCTCCAGCCCTGACGTCTGCCCACTCAAACGCTGTACCCAGCTCCCGAGTCCCCTTGTGACCTTGGACCAGCACAGACCAGGGTCTCAATCTGTGGGCTGAACTTGGGGCCCCCATGCTGTCCTGGCTCTGAAGACCCTGGTGTCGAGGCTCCTCTGTTCCAAACCTGTGGACCGTGTGACAAGGTGCCAGCATTGAGGAGGATTTGGGCTCCCGTCTCCGCAAGGACCAGAGAGGGCAGCTGACAGGATGGGAGGGGAGCATCTGTCCTGAGGCTCGATGCCTGACCTGACCGTGAGTGTTAAGCACAATTTATAAGATAAAAAGAGAAAAAGGTAATAAAACCAAAGCCAAATATGATACAAGACAATCCTTGTGTTATTGGAAAAACAAAACAAAGAACCCGAGTCGACCTCATGATGAGCAATATCAGGGTAGCTGCTTAGAAATGAATCTTGGGGCCTCGGCCATCTCCGTGTTCACCCAGCTCTCTCTGCGGCATTAGACGAACCCCAGCTGGCGTGTGGAGTGGAAGTGAGCCCCTTCAGGAAAGCACGGTCCTGGCGGAGGATGGCGTCTGCTTCAAGTGAAAACCATCTTCACGCGTCTGGAATCAGTGAATTCTGTGAGGCTGGATTGGGGACCTGCTAGAGGCCTTGTGTGTGGCTGCCGTGTAGAGAAACAAGCTGAGAGTGTTTTGGAGCCACGCTGCAGACCTTTGGGCCCGGTGGAGCTAAGGATGGAGCCTGGACACCGATGACAGACCCAGCTGTGGAAGCTTCAGCTCTGCTGTTAGAGCCAGATGGTGTGATGAGTTTTGTTTGTTTGTTGTTTTTAGAGAGAGAGGGAGGAAGTGAGAGGGTGAGGGAGAGAGAGAGAAACGTCAGTCGGTTGCCTCCCGGATGCACCCCAATCAGGGATCTAACCCGAAACCTACCGGGTATATGCCCTGACCAGGAATCAAATCTGAGACCTTTCAGTGTACGGGAGGACACTCCAACCAACTGTGCCACACCGGCCAGGACTGTGATGAGTTCTCTACTGGTCCTGCTGGGTGCTGCCACCTCCTAAGAGGTAGGGGAAGTAATGGGAGCTCCTGCACTCCAGTTCTTTTTCTGCCTTAACACAAAGACAGGTTGGCCATGAGGAAGTCATGCTGGACTTGATAGTTGGAAAAGAAAGCAATACTTGGCTGGGTTTGGGAAGACAGATCACAGAAAGTTCAGACTGAGAAGTGGATTCTTGTGGCTGTGACCATATTGCCAAAAGGGATTATAAAATTATGACTATCATAAGGTGATAGTGGTTGTTATTTATTGAGTGCTTACAGGGTGCCAGGCTCTTAGTACTTGATAGGTTTTGTTTCATTAACTCCATTCAATGGGTGCTTGTTGAGTAAATGAGTGGAAAGACCTTTTAAATGAATTTCAGTGTTCAGGACTATATCTTGAGAAATGGAAAGAACTTAGAAATACGCATAATCCTTGAGACAGCCTTATGAGGAAGCTGTTACTATTGTTGTGTTAGGCAGAATAACATCCCCTGCACCCTTCCAAAGAGGCCCGTGTCATATCCCCAGGATCTGTGAATAAGTTAGGTTATGGCAATGGGGAATTAGAGTAACAGGTGGATTTGAGATTGCTGATAATCCTTAAAATAGCAGGTTTATCCTGGATTATCTGAGTGGGCTCAATGTAATCACAAGGGTCCTTAAAAGTGGAAGAGGGAGACAAGACTGGAGAGTCAGAGTTAGGGTGATGCAATGTGAGAAAGACTCAGCTGTCCATTGCTGGCTTTGAAGATGGAGAAAGGGGCCATTAGCCAAAGAATGCAGCAACCCCCAAAGCTTTTAGTGGGAACCAGCTCTGCTAACACCTTGACTTTAGCCCTGTGAGACCCATTTCAGAGGTCTGATCTCCAGAATTGTAAGATAATAAATTCGTGTTATTTTTAAGTCACTAACTTTGTGGTAATTTGTTACTGCAGCCTTAGGAAATGAATACACTCCTCATCCCAATTTACAAAGGAAGAAACTGGAACACTTAGCTAGAAAGTGGGAGTGGGATATTTATCCAGGCATCAGATTACAAAGCTCCTTCTCATAAGTGAAGGGAGGGGTGGGAGAGAAAATTCCACACACTGTAGAATAGCAAGTTGTAGTAGATTCTGAGAAAACTCTCTATTGAATTCTGATTTTTTAAAGCTCATTAGCTAAAGGCCAAGGACTGATAAAAGAATGACAAATGTGTAAGAATGCTGGGAGGAAGACTCAAGTCTAGAATGAACTAAAGATTGATAGAAAGAAAATTGGACCCTTGTAACTTTACTGGTGGGAATGTACAGTGGTGGAGCCATTGTAGAAAATGGTTCTGGAGTTCCTCAGAAAGTTACACATAAAGTTGTCGAAGTGACCCAGCAGTTCCACTGCCAGGTACCTATCTAAAATCATTGAAGAGGAATTCAAACAGATACTTGTAGCCAGTGTTCATAGTAGCATCATTCACATTAGCAAAAGGTGGAAACAACCCAAGTGTCCATCAGCAGATGAATGGATAAACAAAATGTGGTGTGTACATACAAAGGAATATTATTCAGCCGTAAAAAAGAGAAGTGCTGATACACGCTACAGTGTATATGAACCTTGAAAACATTATGCCGACCGAAATCAGCCAGACACAGAAGGTCACGTATTGCATGATTCCATTTACACAGAATATTCAGAGTAGGTAAATCCATAGAGACACAAAGTAGATGAGAGGTTACCAGGGCCTGGGTGAAAAGGGAGTTATTGCTCAATGGGTACAGAGTTCCTGCCTGGGGCAATGGAAGAGCTTTGGAAATAGGTAGTGGTGCTGGTTGTTCAACATTGTGTGTGTACTTAGTGATACTGAACTGTACACTTAAAAATGGTTAAATGGCATATTTTATGTTACATATATTTTATCACAATACAGTAAGTAAAATGCCAGCGATAGCCGTGGGCTTTTTAAACCATATTCAGGATAGGGAGGGAAGGGATGGTGAACTTCTAAGGTTTGATGGTACAAGGACAGAGTAGTGTCAGCTGTTGGCCTAGTTTTAGCTTCTTTAACAAATAAAACTATGCTATGTAGACTCTAAACAAAGCAATGTGCTAGGCACACTTACTCTCAGTAAGTGTTCGTGGAATAAATAAGTGAAGATGCCTTTTGAATGAGTTTTAGTCTTCATAGATCCCAGGGAATGGAAAGGATTTAGAAATGCAAGTGATCATCAAAGCACCATGGAGAATTAAAGAAGTTCTAAGTTGAATGCTAAGGCAAATGTGGCCTTTAGAAAGTAAAAAAGAGACCAAAACAGTAGCAGAGGGTAAATTCTAAGAATCCTGAACTAGCAAAGCCCGGAGCCGATTGCTGGCAGCGTTCTGGAACGGATTATTAGACGGAAGGTTTGGGTGCTTTTAGAAGGGTGGAGGTTGCTACCAATCAAATGACTTGCCTGAGAAAACATCGTGTTAACTTCATTTGCTTATTGAAGGAATAACCAGATTAGTAAATTAGGGGACTGCTATAGACATGGCATTTGACTTCAGCAGGAGGTTAGACTGCTCCTCATATCCCAGTGGATGGAGTGGTGAACAGCGGGCTGGGCGATGGGGAGGCTGGAGAACCTGCAGGCAGCTAAAACTTGTTAGCCAGTGCTTATCAGCCTGAGGAGGAGTTTAAGAGAGTCCCGAGGCCCAGGGAGAGAAAGAGAAGGTGACAGGAGAACCAGCACTCAGTTACTTCAGCAGCTGGAAGTGTGAGGCCCAGAGCACCAAGGCTAAACTTAGCAGGGATAAATGACTTATAGTACAGTATAGAGGCCTTCAGAAGTCTGTGAAAAAATATGCTGGAATTTAGATTAACAGTGTGTTCATGGGGACTAATGATTAGATGTAACTACAGAGTGAGCAGATTTAGCTTGTCCTAATCAGAGGATGGTATCATGGAAGTGTATGTATCACTTTTGCACCCACCCAGGGTCATTTCCACCTGTCATGTTTTGATCAGCGTGAGTGTCATGTTTTAAGACATTGGATTTATACTGGGATGGCCCTGTTGCGGCTGACTCGGATTTTCTGAGCCCCTTGCTTGTGGAAGGCAGGATAGATGACACATAACAGATGGGAAGAGCCTGATCTTCTGCCTTGTTTCATCGAGCCACACACACACACACACGTATGTATGTATATATAACAGCCATTCTCCTGGAAGGAGACATGTGCATCCAGATAGAAGACACCTAATAAAGCAATTTTTTGTACACTTAAAAATGGTTAAATGGCTTTGTAAGGATAGAGCCCTTGCCTTTGTGGTTCATTTTCGGATTCCCAGCACCAGCAGTGTCTGGCATAGAGTAAGTGCTCAGGAAATATCTGTGGAAGGGAGGGAGGAGGAGAGGAAGATCATGTAACTTGTTTCTCAGAAATCTCCCACCACTCCCTGCATTGTAGCATTAGGTATACCTTAGGCAGGGAAGGCCTTTACTGTCGTGGTGGTAATACTAGGGGTAATGGAAGTGGCTGTGGAGATGGAGGTGGTATGAGCAGTCATGATAAGAAGACTAACACCTCCACTGATGTTAATACCACCATCTTTTATTTGTGGGCTGCTTAGCATAGATCTGCAGATGCATTTTCCTGCCTGATTTGTGCCAGCTCCATGCCCCCACCCCCTCGCTCTGATGCCCTGTGGGGCCTCACTCATCACTGTGTGGGTCATGTTTCCCTTCACCCTGTGCTCTCCCTTCCCTGTTCTCACTGTTGGAATCCCACTCCTCCTCCAGGACCTGACCCAGATCCCAAGCGCCTGTCCCAGGTCCCAACCCCACGACTTGCTCCGGCTTCTAGGTCCCTCTTCTCCACAGGCTCCTGCCCTCCTCCCAGCTCCCTGAACTGGAATAATATTGTCTTTGCATCAGCAAATGTAGGAGGAGTGCACAGAGCACCTGCAGTGATGTGTGCGACTGAGCAATACTGGGAAGAGGGTGATTGCATGCCAGTTGTTCGTTTGTTTCCTAGGGCTGCCCTACAAAGTAGGTACCACAAACTGGGTGGCTTAAAACAACAAAACATGCCTCTCACAGTTCTGGAGCCGGAAGTCAGAAATCTAAGTGTCTTCAGGGCCACACACCTTCTGAAAACTCTAGAGAGGGATCCTCCTGGCCTCTTCCAGCTTCCAGTGGCTGCAGGCTATCCTTGGCAGCCTCGCCTTTTGTCCACATCACTCCAGCCTCTACCTCCTTCGTCACATGGCCTTCCCTCTGTGTGTCTGGGTTTCTCCAAATCTCTCTCCTTATTAAATCCAGTCATTGGATCTAAGGCCCACCAGAATCCATTATGACCTCACCCTAACTTGGTTACATCTGCCAAGTCCCCATTTCCAAATAAGGCCACATTCACAGGTTTTGGGGGCTAGGGTTTCAACATGTCCGTTGGGGGGGGACACAATTCAACCCACGAAACCGGTCTTTTTAAGTGTGTTCTTAAATGCCTTGATTGCTGGGCATGTAGGGAATGAACTACAGAATTTGAGAGTGCGTTTCTACCCGTGTGCCCAGTACCGTACGTGGACGCCTGGCCCATGGACACCCCTGGGCTCTGTTCATGCATCACCCTCCTCAGCTACCATTGTTGTGAATGTGGTTCTCTTTGCTCTAACATTTGAAGTTGGCTGCTTGTTTTTATGTCCTTAAGAGAATATTTCTGCCTTAATGGAATATTCCACCTGGAAGAGCTCAGACCTTCTCACAGCCAGGAGAGACTCCTCAGGGTTCTGGACATAGAACAAGAAGCCGGTTTTTGGCATAAGAGGAAACACTTAAGGGTCCTGGATGGCACTGGATGCTGTCTGCTCAGACACTGTCAGCACTGGGCTGAGGGGTTGAAAAGAGATTCGGTGAAAGTGGTCCATGGTGCTGTCAACTGTGGGGACCCTTGTACATTTCCTGGCTGTGCTGAGCCCTCCTGCATCTCACTGGCGGAGTGCAAGCCTTGTGGCCTGAAGCCACAAGCTCCCTCATACCAGAAACACTTTCCTAAGCACGGAAATGAGGCTGCATGAAGAAGAAAGTTAGCCGGTGTTCCAGCTGCAGAACACGCTCGGTGCTTCCTGTAAGGGTTTGGAAAGCGTTGGATCCAGAGGGAGCTCTGCCATGTGGGCCACAGCACTGGGGAGCCTTTTATTTTATTTTCCTTTCCTTTTTTTTTTCTTTCTGCTGACAGGGTCTTGTGTATGGAAATGTGATCTTTAATTCCTTAAAAACCCATCTCTCTGGCGTCAGTTCCCCTTTTGAAGCCCTAATCTTCCTTGTAATGCTTTCTGGTCATCTTGACTCTAAGTAAACCGTACGTGTCTCAGATGGGGAAAATTATGTGGGCTTGTATGTGCCATTTGTGCATAAAAAAAGATGGCTGCAGTGGCTGGAAGCAAAGGCGTGGAGGCGGTCAATTTCCAGAGCCCATTGGAAATGGAGTTTGGCCCTTAGGTCCTTCTTCACCAGCATCTGATCTGCTTCTTTCGCAAATGCACAAGCACTCGGAGGGGAGGCAACGAGTCTGATTTTCTTGTGCATGTGCAGTGTGATGGACGCTGCCTGATGCTTATAAAGAGCAAAATTCACACGGACCCTCCAGGTTCTGGACACCGCGGCTGGTCTTTAGACTCACACTACTCGAAGTTGCCAGTGTAGGAAACAGAAGATTCGAGCTCGCCACGCGTTGATGTTCGCCTGCTCTGGCTGAGGCCTGCCGTCCCTCCCGGATTCCAGAGCTGCTTCAAGAAACACGTAGGATGTGCTCTCGGCAGCTCCGTTGGCTGTTTGCAGCTCCTCCAGGCGTGAACTGCTGCAGACCTGCTGGGGGCTGCTCTGGGGGTCTCTGCTCAGGATTTCTCCTCTGGTCCCTGCAGAAAGTGAGAGGCTACGGAATGGCGGGCCCGAGAATGGAAGGAACGCGCCCAAAGATGTGATGGCCCTTACTTACCTCCTCGCTCCAGCTGCTTGAGAGTGGCCAACCAGAGAAGTACCAACCTCGCTAGAATTGTTGGGAAACATTCCAGATTTAGTTACTCAACTTGACCTGTGCATTAGAATAACATGTTTTTCTGAATGAGACTCAAGTTGTCAGCCTCTCCTAGACCTAAATGGTGAGGATCACACAGTGCGAGCACTCATTAAGCAGAACAATGCAGCTCATTTACTAATGGGCACACTGTGGCTGAAACTTTGGAAAGAATGCTTACATTTCGCAGGCATTTATATTCTCTCATATTCTTGTTCTATTAAAAATGTCCAAACAAGTTCGGTGTGTGGGAAGGAAGGACACATTAGCGTTAAGTGACGAAAATTCAGTTTGCTAAGCCAGATGAGTTTGTTCAACACATTCCTTCCTCCGTGTTGCAGAAGACAAGGATGTCGAGTGACATGGAGAAGACTGAGTTGTTCCAGGCTTTTCTCCTGGGTGGATAGCAGTGGGTGGTGATGGTGGTGGTGGGTGTGGAGAACCTCTCTCCTTCCATCTGGAAAGGGGCCCAGGCTGAGCAGAGCGGGAGTGCAGAGCCACCCTGCGCTCCAGCAGCTCTGGTGTCAACGGCTGTTGCTGTACTCAGTCACCCTCTGTCCCCACCCCATGCTTGGCCTGGTGACCTTTAGGCCAGACTGGAAAGCCACCCTTAAAAACTTGGGTGAAGGTAGACTTTTTGTCCAAGAAGTCCATGGGCACCCAGAGGCAGACTTTTCTAGTAAGTCTTTGAGCAGAGCAAAGCATCATGGCACATGGTGGTAATAAAATCCATGGACAGTCAGACCTGCTAGTGTGTCACCTTCAGCATGTCACCTACTTGCGCCTCCTCAGTTAAAATATTTAGAATCTGGCATCTAATAGACAATAAGTGTTAGCTATTATTACGTCTGCTTAAGTAAGTTGACACAGGCACTGCAGCGTCGGCTCTGTTGCTGTTCTCTGTGAGAGGCCGGGGAGTCAGGCTGGTGTTCGGTAGGGAGGTGTGCTCATGATTTATTTAACCCTTGGCCTTCAGGCCTTGGCAGCCCACTCTGGATATGACGCCATGTGTTTGCAGAAGTGACCAGGGCTTGGGTCTGTGGTGGCTGATGAGAAATATCTCCCAGGAGAGGGAAGAGAACCTCTGTGTGCATGTACATTTTTTTTGTTGTTAATCCTACCCGAGGATATTTTTTCCATTGATTTTTAGAGAGAGTGAAAGGGAAAGAGGGAGAGGGAGAGAAAAAGAAACATCGATGTGAGAGAGACACATTGATTGGTTGCCTCCAGCACGTGCACCTACCAGGGAGGGGATCGAACCTGCAACCCCAGGTACGTGCCCTGGACTGGGATTTGAACCTGAGACCCTTCGGTGCACAGGCCAATGCTCTAACCAGGGCTGTATATATATTTCTGTAGACGGGCCACACATGTCTTCTTCAGCTGTCCTTAGAGCATGGCCTGTCATGTCTGGGCAGGCCTGTGTATTTTATACAGAGATCTGAAAAGGTTCTCAATCTAAGTACTCTGCTGGCAAAACTTAACTCACCCCAAGAAGGCAGTCCCCAGTGAAAAATAGTTCATATTTATTGAGTACCTATTATTTGCAGCACTCTGAGGGCTCTCCTATACCCTCATTTACTCTTTGCAACATTCCAATAAGGTAGTTGCTCATTTTATCTTATTTTTCATATGAGGAAAATGAGATTCAGAAGAGTTAATAAGCTGCCTGAGGTCATACAAAGGGGACCCCACTGGTATTTGAAGCTGGGAAAGTTGTTTTGGTCCTGTCGGCCACTGTAGACAAGAATCACTGTGGAATGAATGACAGCCACAGCCCTGTCCCCCAGTGACGGGTACTCAGATGCTGCTCTGAAGCACAGCGCTGCCCAGTCTATGTTTGGGAGGGTCTGCCCTGTGCTAAACCTCATCGCCGCTAGAAGAGGAGAGCAGCACTGGTTAGCAGCCCTTGTGATCAGTGCACTCCTGAAGTGGAAATAAGGAACAGAAGCAGCACCAAAGAGGGCATGAGGAACTCAGTGAAGGGGGGTAATGCTTCCTGGGGAGGTGATTTCTGAGCTAGGTGCTGAAGAATAAATAGGAGTATACCAAGCATACCCTGTGGGCACAACAAGCAGAAAAAATAGCATGCAAAGGGACCGAGGTAGGAAACAGCAGGGGATTTGAAGGTGGGGTATGCAAGTCCTTTAGCATAATGAATGAAGGGCGCAGGAGGAAACACCGTGTGTGTCAAGTCCAGAGAAGTAGAAGAGCTAGAAGACAGAGGACCTGTTTGCCACACCAGGAAGCCTGACTTTTCTGAACGTGTAAACAATTTAATACAGTTTTAAAACAAGGTTAAGATCCCCAAACCTGATGCAATTAGTAGTACTGTTTTCCCCCTGGCTTTATTATTACAGTTATTAAAAGGGAAGATTACAAAAGTCAGTAAGTTTCGTATCTGATGTGGGTTGCCATTGCACTAAAGAATGTTGTTTTTAAATTTCCACTCGTTTCTCCATTTTTTTCATCAGTAATTCTCTTTCGCAAATGTTATTTTCAGATGCCAGGATAAGTACTTTTGAGAGTTTTTTTTTTAATGTTTTTTTAAGTGGCCTTTGATTGCATAAGAGCATCATGTAGAACCATTTCCAGTAGTATCTTTATAGCAGGAATGGAGGCTAAGACTGATTATGTAATTGTTCCTTTAATTTATTCTCAGAACCTAACATGCTGCCAGCATTTTAAAAAAACCTAATGATCATAATGGCATCTGAGTGTCTTTCCTACTCATGGTTTCTGGCACCATTGCTCTTGCCTTGTGTACTGCAGAGTAGAAGTCAATGGTTTAAATGTGGCATGCCTGTTGGCTCAGCACTGGGCACCCCAGACTCATGGCTATGTTTCTCCATCTTGCATGTGCAGCCCACAGCCAGCAAACCTCACCAGAGAAGGGATTCATATTCTCATTAAAGGCCCTCGCCAGTGTCTCGCATGTTAACCTTTGAGTAAGAGGCAGCATATGCTGCTGTGCTGAGGCTGCATTTTGCAAGGAGCGCGGAACACCATCTGTCAGAGGAGGTGGTGGGAGTGCAAATACTGCTGTGAATTCCATGAATGCTTAATTGCTAGAGAATTTTTTAATTTAAGAGTCTTTGCATTTAGCTTGTTTGTTTGTTGTTTGTTCTTTTTTTTTTATTTTTTAGAATAGTCCTTATCAGTGGCAGAAGATCCTTCTGTAGTATATTTTCGGTGCTGCCGTATCGCGACAGCGCCCACGCCGGGTATGTATATGCATGCTTGCTTTGTAGTTCTCTGGGTGAAAAGTTGTGATACTGTGTGACTAATGTGCTACCCTTTCCATTTCAAACAACTTGCCTTGCTTTGACACTGCAAATTCGGTATTTGTAAATTTTAAAGAAAAAAAAAAAAGTTCTCCCTTCTTTTCAGCCAGAAAGCTTCCTTGCTTCTTTGTGTGTATGTGTGCGCGCATGTGTGCCCTTACCATACTGCCTGTTGTTCCTAAACATGCATTTTGGCATCTCTTCCACTACTGTAAAGCAAGAAAATACAGGGCCCACCCCATTCCATGGGGCTGTGTCCACTTTTGGAGAAAGGTAGGTCAGGAAAGGGATTACACAAACCATGTCGCCATCCTGTCTCCTTGTATCGTGGGCTTGGGGCTGGAAACTGACCTGTAAGCCCGAGCAAATGTCAAAGCAAAGTGGTACCAGAAATAGGCTTACGTGATTTGCAACAGGCCAGAGGAGCAATCGCCTCTCTAGATCAACGAGCCCCCCCTTTGGCTGTGGAAAAAAAGGAGGTAGGTGAGGCCCTGACTTTGCAAAGCTGCCCCTCCTCATTCCCCATCGCCAAACTCTGTGCTCATTTCCTCCTCTGAGTCTCGCTCCCTGTCCCCTCACCTGTTCCCTGCCTCTGGGGTGTGTTGTCAAGGAGCTACTGGTATTTAGGGCAGGATGCTGGAGCATTGTGGGATGTTGGCGCTGGCTTCTGTGAACTAGTGCTGGGATTGCCCTCTGGTTGTCGTGACAGCCACACACTATCCACACAAGACCATGGTCCGATGGGAGGGCACTTTGGCCCCTGGTGCTGATTCACCATTTACAGTAGTCCCCCTTATCCACAGTGGGGAGATACATTTTAAGACCCCCCCAGTGGATGCCTGAAACTGCAGGTAGTACCAAATCCTGTATACACTGTGTTTTTTCCTATATGTATTTACCTATGATAAAGTTTAATTTATGAATTAGGCACAGTAAGAGATTAACAACAATAACCAATAATAAAATAGAATAATTATAACAATATACTGTAATAAAAGTTATGTAAATATGGCATTAAGTAAAATAAGAGTCACTTGAACGCAAGCACTGTGATTCTGGGGCAGTGGGTCTGGTAACTGAGGCAGCTATCAAGTGATTAATAGGCGGGGAGCATATACACTGGACAAATGGATGATTCACATCCGGCTGAGATGGAGCGGGACAGTATGGATTTTATCATGCTGCTGAGAATGGCACGCAATTTAAAATTTATGAATTGTTTGTTTCTGGAATTTTCCATTTAATATTTTCAGACCACAGTTGACCATTGGTAATTAAAACCACAGGAAGCGAAACCACGGGTGAGGGTGGACTGCTGTATTTCAGGAAGGGTCACCTATAGGATTATTAGGAGATTCACCTACTGTACAGATTGTCTGCAGATAAAAAAGCAAAATGAATGTGAGGAATCGCAGGACATAACCTTTACATCTTGGACATGAAGAAACTCAAACTCACCACTCTTTCAGGAAAGTTAATTTTCTATAACAAAACACGTAGTCAAATCCTTTGTAATACCTAACAGAGAAAAGAAATGTCTATCTTGGCAACATATGCTATTTAAGTCCTCACATAAGAAACTGAGCACAATTTCAGAACATTGTAATTGAGCAGCGGGATTAAGAAGCGTTCTGCTTTTTAAATGTTTTAACTAGCAGATATCCTATTTATGAATAACTTCCATTTATCATAATTATGATTTTTAAACTAATTATTGAGAAACAATTATGCTCAAATGATAAAAAGATTTATACTATAGTAAATTTATACATGTATATGTTTAAACTACTTTAGTTCATGCACATATTAACTAACACCTTTTTCACTGTGGAAAATTCTTTTACTTTTATGCTAAAACTCTCTGTGTGACCAAGACCTAAGTCTTAGAATTTCAGGGGTGGAGAGGACTCTAGAGATGATGTGGTATGGCTTCCCCGCTTCACAGCTCAAGCCCTTAGGCACAGGGGGTGAAGCTCCCCAACTCCCCCAGCAGAGGCAGCAACAGCAGAACCCAGGACTCCGGCCACCCGGGCCTGTTGACTTTGTGGTTTTTAGCTCCCATGTTCCCCTTGTACTTATGCACGTGGACTAGGCCACATGTCCCCAATTATTCCAGACAAGCGCAAACCACCCTACTGATGGGTCAATGTACAGTTCCAACGTCATCACAAGGAAGTTTTAAAAACAGGAAACTCAAAAGTTCATCCATTGTCTACTTGAACCTCCTTTACATGGAAAGCATCTATCAGGATGACCTTATCTCTTTCCGCTCTTGTTTTCTGGCTTCTCATGCTGCCCTGGAGCTTCCTAAGTCCCACTCTCGCATCTTGGCCTGCCCTCACTCCCTCCCTGACCCCAAAGCTTTGTTCTTGGTTTTAAACTGAACTAAACTTATTTTGGCTCCTGACATCTGCTGAGCAAAGCAGACAGGCCAATCGTAGGAGAGGTTTCACCATTCATTCATTCATTCATTCATGCATTCAGTCATTCAGCACTTCTTCTGCCCCTGGGGAGCACAAGGCCCTGTTGGATGCTGGGAGGGTGCAGGGATGAGTAAGAACTGCTCTCCAGAAGCTAATCACCCAACAAGGAAGCCAGGCATGCAAATAGCCAGGCCGAAAAAATAGGGGGGAGAGGGGGTTGGCTAAGAAGCACTACAGAATTTTTTGACCATCCCAAATCTTTATCAATGTCCACATTTACAATCAATCTGCATCTTCAGTGAAAGCCAAACATTTGCTATGTAAAGTCCCATTATCCCCATCCACCCCTCAAGGTACACTGCTTGCCTCCCGTGTAGAAATTCAGGTGCTGCCACTGTACAGCAGAATTCACTCATTCTATAGGATCGATTGGACCTACTGGGTGCCAGCACTGTTCTTGGCAATAGAGAGAGAGTGGTGAACAAGAAAATGCCTCGTTTCTCATTGAACTTACCTTCTAGTGGTAGGAGACAGAAACCAGCTAGTAAACAAAATAACTGTCAAGCAAAAGAGCAAACAATTCAGTAACTAAGCAGTGTGCAGGTAGAGCATTGAGGAAGGGGTCCGGTAAATTCAGATGGAGGAATCCAGGAGCGCTCCCCAGAAAAGGTGGCTCTCCAGCTAGATGTAGAAGTGTGAGGTCTTAGAGAAGCGAAAGAGGGTATTCCAGCCTCATCTTTGACTTCTGAAGATGTCAGAAGATGAGGGATCTGGCTCCTTGTGAACTTCTGGGTGCTGTCTCTATAATGCCTGATGTGCCGAGAGAATTAAGTAAATCCCCCCCAGCTGTAATCCCATTGCTGGCCAGCACGGCTGTGTTCAGGAGGGGATGGAGACAGAAGTGAGTTAACGCTGGAAGACCAGGTCCTGGTCCTGAGAATAGAGCGTATTTTCTTAAGATCAGCTGATCATGTAGTCAAACCTATGTGTGCACATGACACATAGAGGTAATAGTATACGCGGAAACACAAAATGAAACCTCGGTTCTAGGACATCTCCCATCTCGACCAATTTGCATCTCAACCTGACAACTCTGTCATGTTGATACCTGCATGACCAGTCACACGCCTCGGGCGACAAAGGAGAGAATGGGCGAGTATGAGTCAGTTTACCGCTAAACACGTTAACATCTGTTTTTTTGCTTTTGTTGCTGCTTATTATTATTAAATTTTCATTTTTTACTGTACATTTCATTTCCTTTCTGTTAAATTTTCATTTACATTTCATGTCCTTTTTGCTTTTAAAGTGTTTGTTTATAGATTAAACAGTACATTAGACATGAACCATATATAAGAAAGGTTAAAACAGAATCATTTGGGGGTCTGGAATAGATTAATTCAATTTACATTATTTCTAATGGGAAAAAATAATTCTGTTCTTGAACAGCCTTCCAGAACAAATTAAGTTTGAGAACCAAGGTTCCACTGTAATGCATCCAGAATGTCAGGCACTGTTGTAAGTGCTTTATATACATTTGTTCATTTAATCTTCACAACCACCTCATAAAATAGGTTCTCCGATGATCATTTTGCAGATGTGAGGCTTGAGCAAGGAGAGTCAGAGCAGCAGCGGCAGAGGTAGGGGGCAGGCTGGCTGCTGGCTCTGCGAGGTGCACTGTTCTCTGCTTTGGGGCCAGCTGGCTCCACAGAGAGTCCCTGAAGCACCGACGCTCACCCGACTGCAGTGTATCTCCCTTCACCACCACCCTTTTGGGGCTGGGCTTGCTGGCTCGAGTCCAAAGAAAAGCAGGTGGCACCAGCCGACGGGTGTGCATCTCGGTGATGACAGAGCTCCCTGCATGTGCCACGGGAGGGTTGCCTCCTGGGGACCCAGTGGCCAAGGTGCTGGGTGGTGGCCTTTGATGGCTTTGGAGGTTGCCAGTTTATACTGAAGCCTGGGCTCCTCCAAGGACAAACCCCAGGCATCTTTGGGTAGAGTCTTGAGTGAAAAATAATCTGTGTAATTCCCGCATCTGGGTATTTATTGGTTATAAACAGGAAGGCGTGAATTATGGAATTAGAAAGTAGCAGAGGTCACATTCTCTAGTGCATGGGCTTCACCGGTTCATGACCTTGAAATGCTGCTTGCTTGCCTCTCCCCAGCACCTTCCCAGCCACACCTAGGTCACCCCACAAGCACCAGAGGGAATCAATTAGGGACTGATAAGGTCTTCCTCCTGTCTTTACACCATGCTTCTCTTTGAGAAAGTATTCAAAAGTTCCATGCAAGGCTGTTACTCACAGAGCCAAACGTACCTTCACAAGAGGATTGGTGACAAGGATGTTTAAAATGAAGGACTTTCCTTCTTTCTTAATAAGCTTTCTTATTTCATTTCTTAAAATACTGCCTGATTTACAGTTTGTGCTTTTCTCAGGAAATCATCTGTTAATAAAATGAGGTGCTTCTAATAACTGTCCCTTCTTCCCATTCTTTCACTTTAGGAATTCAGTCTTGCCTGTGGCGTGATGGGCGTGGGGTGCACTCAGACAGCAGGATCTTTGCTGTGGCCACAACCTGGCTTCTGCACTTTGTCCAAGCCCCTCAAAGTTCCCTGACTTTCAGCAGTTTGCTTACCTAGCCCTCAATCAGCTCACTTTGTCAGAATATCTCCAAAACTGAGCTTCATGTGATCAAAATGTAAATAACATACAGCCCCATTTTGAGCAGGTCACACGATCACACAATTTTCCTTTCATGTATACTGTTTTTGCTTAAAGCAGGGACATTTTTGGGTTGAATCTAGTATAGAGTTAGAAGAGGGTGGTTCCCCAGGTCAGTACTGGGTAGAGGTAGTGGGGAGCTTTATCCTGTCACTGGAGCCCTTCTAAGTGGGGTGAATTGAAGCCCCTGTCTTGGTCCTCACACACACACACACACACACACACACACACACACACACACACACACAATCTGGTCCTTGCTGTTGACCCCTTCTGTGGCCCAGGATGGCCATTTCTAATCAGGTGCACATGTTGGGAAGATGTTGGGATTTATTGACAGCTTAGATTGAAGACTGGCTACAGGCTGTGCTCACTCCTTTCAGATAACACAGCACTTGAGCCCAGAGTCCCACTAATCATTACCAGGGATGGATTGTATTTCATAACAGCAGGCCTGTGAGCTGAGCTTGATGAGCAGACACTGCATCCAAGGACCTGGAATTCCTTCCTGGTCACAGGACATAGTCATTTCTCCTTGGGGTGTCCAGAGCTAATTCATTAAAAGATGCCTGACATGGAAGATTTGCCAGGTGATGCCAACACATATGAGTTCATTGATAGGGAGCACTCTCCAGCTCCAAGGATAGACTTTTAGAGCTAGAAGGAACTTGGAGACTCTCTAGTCCTGTGGCTTTGACCTTTTTAGTTGAAGTAACCATTCTTCCAACACAAGTTTACACAGAGCACCAGTAAATAAAACAGCTAACAGAGCTATTCCACTCATCTCTACTCCATCCCTCAGGACCCCAGTGGGGAAATCACAGTCCTTATCCATGCCTGCCGTTGGTGCCGATGGGCATCTGAGGCCAGGGAGCAGTAGGTGCACGGGAGAGAGCTGATAGGCAGAATCCTTGGTCCTGGCACATCAACCAGGCTTGCTGGTCCCAGACTTACTCATCTGTGATATTGGCTATAACGTAATCCTCAGGGGGTTTTGAGAGCACTAAGTGAAACATTATGTATGAAAGCTCTAAGCATCCTGCCACCTACAGTAGGGCCTCATTAAATGTCAACTTTGGTTCCCTTTATGTTCAGTCACAAGAGCTATTTCGTTGCTCTTTGTAGATCTGCCCCGACACAGCAAATCTCAGACAGGCTCACGATGACTTAGCCAACTGTGCATCTCTACAAACACAAGGGATTCATCTTCATATCTGCACTTACTTGTTCTTCAAATTGTTTTCCGCAGAGGTACATGGTGATTAAAGAAAACCTGGAAAAAGTACATAAAAATAAAAGGAAGCTGAGAATTACCGAGTCTCACCTAAGCAGAGCCATCATTATCATTTTGGTCTATTTCCTTCCAGTCTTTTTTCTTTTTCGTTCCTAGTGCATGTACTTGTGTGGAAAATGAAGAGATGATTGTTTTGTTTTGATCTTTCTTGCTGGTGGGAAGAAGCTCTGCCAAGTCCCACCTTTTAAAACAAGCTATTAGAAGACAGTTACAAAGAGGAACAGATGTTGCTCGTCTTTTTCACTATAACTGTAACATCAAACCTTGCCATAGCTGTAAACACTCTTCTCAGATTAAGCTCGTAAATTATACCATTTTCTGGGAAGAGTCCCAGCCTTAAACCAGCTCTTCTTCTCTTAACCGACAGTTGCCAAGGCCCATCTGAGTCGTCTTGCCTTTTATCCACATTAGTCACTGCCTTCTCTTTTCTGGTGTGGATCTGTGGTTTGACTTGGCCACCCTCTGCTTACGAAGTGAGTTGCAAGCAAGTTTCTCGCCTTTTCCTAAGTAGGCAGACCCCACTCCTAGTCCACACCTCTAGTCTACACCTCTAGCTAAGACCGCGAAGACTCCTCTTGCTCCCCAACCCCCCACCCATCCTCCATGGGACCAGGAGTGGGAAACCTGGGAGCTGCAAAGGAATCTATGGATTCAGAAATAGAGAGAGGGAAGAAATCATAAAAAACAGGAACAGCTAAGGAGAAAGAATCCTGGAGTCCTGAATAGAAAAGGTTGGAGGGGGAGGTAGAAATAATGCAAACTTGACCTCCTTTAAAATGTTGCTGAAGGTCAGCCCCAGACCAAGAAACTATGAGGGAGATTGAGCTTTGTCCTGTTTCTTTGCTCTCTGCTACCCTCTAACCTGTTCCTCCTATGACCAGACCTCCTGCTTGGACTCTTGTGCTAGTGCAATTATAGGCTAAAAGGGCATTGTGTGCGCCTAATCTCCATTTATAACATGTCAGCAGGAACATGCATTCCCAGTTCCAGACAGCCAACTCCAAAGCTTTTGGAACACAACCCACTGGTGAGTGAGAGACGGCAGCATTGTGTTGAGGGCCAGTCCCAGGATTGTCCCTGTGCAAACCAGGACTGACGTGAGTGCCCAGAGGCTCTTTATTTCCTGAAAAGTTTGGACATCGGCAGGCATTTTTGTATATACAGGGTGGGGCAAAAGTAGGTTTACAATTGTTTGTATGGAAAATAATACAATAATAAATAATACAAGAATAAACACTGTGTTTCGCTTACAACTATAAACCTACTTTTGCCTTATAGACCTGATTAGAAGGACGTAGGAGTGGGTCCAGTTAGCTGGTGGTTGGGATTATATAAAATAATGAAGCTAGTGATTCCAACAAAATGCCTTCTGTGGGGGGTGTGGGGGGCATACAGACCCATTGAGATACCCATGCCTGACTGATAGTCACTGGGTTAGCTAACTGCGGATGTATCAGAGACCCTGGGATGAAGGAAATGGCTTCCCAGTGGAGCCCAAGGTGTCTCTGGGGCCGTGTTTTAAAATAGTAGCTTCCATGTGGTGCTTATGTCCTCAGCTTTTGGCGTCGGGGCATTTCAGATGAGGTCATCCTCTTGGGTCCATTTCCTGAGTGTCGATCACTTTGTGACCCAGAGAACAGCTTCTTCTGTTCTTAGAGAGGGCCTCCAAGCCTCAGCGCTGCTCGCCTGGCCCCGGGGCCATCCTCCCCTCCTCCCACACATTTTCCCCAAAACACCTCCTTTTGTTGTGGAAAATTATACATTCACAAATTCTGTTTCTTTCTTGCACCAAGCATATTCCCACACAGACAGATTCTGGAATGATTTCATGAGTGAATCATGCCGTTATCCGGCTGTTTATAGGAGCTGCCTTTAGACAAAGATTTTGGTGTGAGCCACATTACTAAGACCCCTTCTTTGTCTGCCAGTTACCCATGGGGGATGGCTTATCGATGAAGTGCTAAGTGTGAGCCGGGAAGGACTTATAAGACTAAAAGCTGCTCTGATTTTACTTTTCCTGGCAGCCCTGGCCTGGTTCCATTGATTCTGAACTGGGGGGCGGGATACAGTTTTGCTCTGGTCCAAGTAAGCAGACCCAATCCAAGAGGACAGCCGTACCTGAGGCGGCGAGGAGAGGACTCCTGAAACCATGCTAATACTTGTGTCACTGAGTTCCACTGGATGTGTACCCGCTTAATGAAAATTAGCTCACAAGTGGCGTGTCCTTTCCTAACCCAGCTTTCAAGCTTTGCTTTCTGTGTAGCAAATCTCTATTTTATTTTTTTACAGATCTGGGAATCCTGTTAATATTTAATTAGCTTTTTAATTATTTACACATCAAACTGTTCCGCCTACTGTTGTCCTTTAAAGAGCGAGTACTCAGTGGAGCTCCTGGCTGGCCTTCCAAGGCCTTGAGTTGAGAGCACCTTTAGAGAAATGATCACAGATGGAAGTCAGGCCATCCCCTTCTTGGGAGCAGGGAGCCCTGGAAACTAGTTCATTGGTCTCATACACACACACACACGTTTTTCATCTGCTTCCCAGGTGTTAGTTATTTAAATCTTATATTTATATATATTTTATTTATTAAGAGGAATATTGATTGGTTATTACAGCTCAGTGAGCTTTCAGAAAAGGAAATGAAAGATCATTCTGCGTATTACACAAGATGAAATCAGGAGCTGGCCATTGTGTGGTTACTAGGGACTTAGGTAACCCCCTTTGGGCACCAGGATATCTAGATTGGCCATCTGCTCTGACCAGATGACACCACAGCTATGAAATTATGCACGTTTGCTTTATGCTGTGGGAGCCAAAACTAAAGACAGGTCCAGGGGGTTTCCAACCATGAAGTTACAGGCTTCCCAGGAGATCTACAAGAAGTGAATTGTAGTACCGTCTTATGAAGGATGAGTTCACACCCTCCAAAAGAACCAACCTGTATTTCTGCTTCTTGCTTAAAGGTACACCTGCTGCTTGGCTGTCTCTCCAAATGCATTTTCATCATCTGTTTTAATCCCTCCCCCCAATCTTCTGTGACACCCTCCCCTGGCCTTCCTTAAACTATCTCCCATCCCTCACACCCCCATTGGCCAACCTTTGTTAAAAAAAAATGTTTTGTGTGTGCTGGGTTTTCAAAGTGTGTTTGTTGCTTACCATCTCTGCAGAAGTTAAGAAACTTAAATAAAATGAGAAATGAGTTCTTGTAGCTAAATAAATGTAAGCTGTGGTGTTCCTGGGGCTGTGGAGGAGAAGGGATCAGACCAGTGGTCCTGTCAGTGCATCTGCCCAAAAGGGATTTTTTTCTCTAACCTGAGTAACCGTGCTCATCTCCAAGTTCAGGCCACAGCGTTTAAACCTTTACTCACGCAGTTTTGGACTATATCCACATATGGTAGTTGAACTTGCCTCCATTCCATTTTTAGAAGGAGGTGGAACATAAATAAATTAGTATTTGAACTCAACATGTATCTGGGAAAAAAATAATCTTCTAGGCTTTTCAAAGAATTTGCTTTTAATTACTTTCAGCTGCAGTTCCATGGTGTCCAGCTCTGTCTCCTGGTACTGGAGGGTTATTGCTGGCATCTGAGCCAGAGATATTTCTATTTTCATACACCATTTTAATGAGAGTTTAATGATCTTAGAAAGAAAACATCAAGATTTTATCACTACTCCACGCACGGGAACTTCCGCTTAACTCTTTTTCACTGGAATTTTAAAACACTCTCTTTGGTGAACCAGCATCACCATTCAGAGTTCCTTTCTTCAGGTCTCAAAAAAGTGGACCGTCAGGGGCCATGAGTCTCTTGCTGGCTTTACACTTACAGGTAAGGCCCGAGCAGTTACCTTATCTGTCTACTAGGTGGCACAAAGGAAATCGCTGTTTATATAAGACAAACCAGGCAAATAACAGCAATTTCATATGGTTTGTGTTAATACAAGATTTCACCAACACAACAGCACTGAGCTAAGGGGACCCTAGAGAAGTTCCTCAACCTCTTTGTGAAAGGTAGGTTTGAAAGATCCCAAGAGTCTTAAGATATACAAACTCAAAAGCTGTTAAAAAATCCGACAATTCTGTTGTTAATCCTTACCCAAGGATATTTTTTCCATTGATTTTTAGAGAGAAGGGAAGGGGGGGAGAGAGAGAGAGAAATATCGATGAGAGAGAGACACATCAATTGGTTGCCTCCTGCACATGCCCCAACTGGGGCCAGGATCAAATTTCAACCCAGGTACATGCCCTTGACCAGGAATCGAACCCGTGATCCCTCGGTGCATGGACCAGCACTCTAACCCCTTAGCCACACCAGCCAGGGCAAGAACCCAACAATTTTGAAATAGATATGTTTCATTTTCCATGGACATGTGACTATGTCAGGGGATGTGTGTACACATGTGCTCTTAATTCAGACCCACCAAAGTGGCAGCCGTGAAGTGAGTGACAACTTCTCCCTGAATCTGAGGCAGAAAAAATGGGAAAGTGTACCTGCATGAAATAGTCAATTTTCTAGAGCAGTTGTGACATATATTACCATGTCAGTGAAGTGTTGGAAGTGTGAAAGGAGCAGATATAAATGCATGAGCTGTGTTGTGCAAGAAATGTCTTGTTTTTAATTTTTTAAAGAAATTCTATTTGCCCCCCCCCTTCTGCAAAGCCAGAGGGAAATTCACACGTAATTCTCACTGGACACCCCTCCCACCTCCCCTCCATAGTCCCCTGGAATGCCTTGGATTTGTGGGGCACACATCATTGTCTATTGGTGTGCTCTGGCACTGCCCAAATGCCCATCACCACTGTCCTCATGGTTCTTCAGGACAGAAGCTGTTCTGTGTCTCCTGTAGGATGTGAATTTTTATCACAGCTGGGAGCCCGGTTCCCAGGGTGCTGATAGGGTACAGAGCCTGGGTCCCCTTTGATGTAGACCCCACAGTCATTATTTCCCTTCCCACTGAAGGTAATCCCACTGTGCTGGCTCCATCTACAGGGTTCTGCCTCTCTCCTACCCCCTGGGACTTCTAACAGTCTCCTGGGTGAGCTGGGGCCTGGGATGAAAACACACCCTGAGACAATGGGCAGAAAATGGCCAGGCCACTTTTGGGAAGAAAACTGGGAGATGAAATCCAAGTCACTAAGTATATCATCTCTGACTATCATATGAATTCATGGTTGCTAAAGTCCTGATGAGTAAACACTAGGCTTAGTTAGTCCAATACAGTAACCACCCTCCATATGTGGCTATTTAAATTTAAATGAACTAAAATAAATTCAGCAGTCACTTCATCACACTTCAAGCACTGAATTGCCACCTATAGCTAATGGCTACCACACTGAGAGCTCAGAGGACATGTTCATCACCACCTTGAGTTCTGTGGATAGCCCTGAACAATATGTGTTTCTAGTAGCAGTTACGGGTGGACCCACTAGTCTCCTAGCTTATTTTCTTGGTTTGGTTACTTGGAAAGTGGAATGATGTAAGTGGAGCACCAGTGGGAAGCAGTGGCCGCAGTAAGCAGACCAGCCTCATTCTCAGAAGGTGATTCCCGTAGTTGGATGTGATGGAGCTTCACTCCTTGGGAAGTGTGGTCCAAAGCTTCTCTTCCATGTGGTCCAAAGTGTCCCTGAGGCACTTTGACAATCACCAGGTCTAACAATCCCTGTTTCTTTTCAGTAGGGTTTGGGGTTTATCTCGAAGAGAGGAGTCTTGGATTTGATGTGAGCACCAAAAGGGTACTTTTTGTTATGGCTCCATTTGCCTTGGAGGAAACATCAAGGTGGGCTGAGTGCAGTTGTGTTCTGTGAACTGGGATGTGTACATTCAGCAGCCAGGGGCCCGCTGGCAAAGGCAGTGAGCCTGTGAGCAAATCGAGACAGATGAAAAGGGGCACAGTGGAGAAACACACGTCTCACGTGGTCATTATGAACCGGCATCCACAGACAGCAACGAGCCAGACTACCTCAGCTCAGCAAACACTTCTTTAAGCATCTCCGTGTATCACACACTGTGTAGACAGGTTACAAATAGGGACTGAGACCCTTTTCTGGCTTGCAGCCAGCTCTCCATCCAGAAGCACTGTTTAAAAAATTATTTTTTTACTAAAGTATAGTTGGCATACTTTATTAGTTTCAGGTATAAGGAGCACTCTTAATAGGGAGGCCCCTGTTTTTAATACTCCTTATATTTTTAATACTCCTTATTTCTTTTGGTCTTCTCACCCCATAAATACATTCCTTGCTTTTATATTTTCTTCGGCCCTAAATAACATTCTTTGTCTGGTGAAATGGAAACAAGGAGATGTTGTTGGGGAGTTGGGAATTTGAGGCACATGCTTGCTGGGTTTGACTTTGGGTAATTGGGAAGTCCGTGGAAGCATGCTATCAGTTTTTTAATGAAATGCAAGGCCCTGCTGTCTTTGTATCAACTCACCTCCTGGGCTTTTCCCGTGGGGTTTCTTGCTCCTGACCCACTGTGGCTGTTTTAGCCTCTGCCGGATCTTGTTCCTTAGGCGTTTCCCTTTGTTAGTGCCCTGATGCATTCATCATCTTTGTCTTTATTGCTAGAGGAGAGGAAGTCTTTTGAGAGCCGCCTGGACAGCTCATGTAGGAGGCCGGGCAGCAGGGCGGGTGGTCTCTGGTATATGTGGTCCTGAGGTTCTGGTGGCCTTGCTGAGCCCCGCTCTGCCCCCGCTTGCTTGGTCCTTCCAGCTGCAGATTTGAGGTCAATAACCAGAATGCGGGGCTTTCTGTTGGCACACAGGTTTATAAAATGATATGACTTAAACTAGCCTGGACCTCAGAGCCCTTAGTGAGTGTGGTCCCCAGCAGAGGAGGCACCCTTGGGAGAACTCACATCCTGAGAGTTCTTTTGTAGCTCAGAACATTTCTGGACCTCTTGATGAGATGATCTGCACCTTCTAATGAGGTGTTTACACTTCTATGAGTTAATGTCCTATTCTGTGCTGTCCTTAAAGAGTGAGTTTGATGTTTGGAATTACCTGAAGTCATTTATAGTCAAATCTGGTCAATGTGGGGGGGATACTGATTAAAGTGTGTATATAAAGTTTGAAGACTCGGGTGGGTTGGCTAATTGATTTTTTCTGGGTGACTTTAGTGTCAGTTCCAAAAGGGGCTCCAGAGACGTTTGGAGGATGGCAGAACCATGCAGTCCTTACTGGGTGCAGGTCTTAGGTATTTCTTTTGAAAACTGTTATTAATCACACTCTATTATAGAATTAGGGAGCCAGTTCATTCATGGAATGCTCAACAAATCAGAGAATCGTGTGTTCCTCCATTGGGGCTGGGGGGGATTCTTGTCTCTCTTCTCCCCATTCACCTGTCTCCATTGCACTCTACTTATCATTGATTCCTTCACCATTTTATATTTTCCTTGTTTTTGCTTAGGGACAGCACCTGAGTTCTTATAGAGGACAATTCCTGAGTATGGCGCCTCTCCAGGCCACACAGCAATACTGCCAACCTCAGGTGGCATTCACTAACAAGTACTGTCACAGAGACAGATGCTGGAAGACAGTCCTTCCCAGATGTGGCTGCAATTTAGAATCACCTGGGGAGCATTTAAAACTCCTGCCACCCAGGTTGCACCCCATAACAAAAGAAGCAGAATGGCTGGGGTGGGAGCCAAATGTTCAGTAGTTTGTCAAAAATCCCCAGGTGATTCCAGTACACAGCCAAGTGTGAGAGCTCTGTGAGGAGAGGGGTACTATCCTTGAAAATGTGAGCAGTTATGTCTGAGCATAGCCTCAGCTGGCCCATCTTGCATCTCTAAGGCAACCTCTTATACTAGCGATATCATTGGGTGCAAAACCAGTTTCTGCAAGCTACTGTCCCAGTGACCTTGGCAAGTCGACCTACTCAGGGCCTCGTTCTCCTCATCTATAAAATGGGATTATAATTGCTATACAGGTCTGATAGGGGCATCTTAAAGAATGAAGGAGATGATGTGTGAAAGTCTTTGTCAGTTATGAAGTGTTCTATAAGTGCTTATCATTAATATTGGAGATTACTTTTTATACGTTTTCTAGGTGGCCTAGCAAGGTAGTTGGGGTGACTGTTGTGGCATTAATGCTCTTGGTACCAGCAATAAACCTGAGAACTGTTTAGGACAAGAATTTCTTTCTCCTGTCAATTAAGGGCAAGTCAAGGAGATGGTCTTCCCTGGATTTAAAAAGAAGCCAGCAGCTAGAGCCCAAGAGAACTATTGTCCCACTGTGCCCAGGGAATGCTCCCTGGTTCCTGTTTGTTGACCATTTAAGAGCAGAGGGACCTTGCTGACAGGAAGGGAGGTGGTTAATCCATTGGCTTCTGAACCTGACTTTCATGTCCGGGCTTTCTGTTCAGTTGGATGTCATTTATATCAGAGTGGGTGGAACTGCCCAAAGAGTGCCGCTGACAAGCCCCAAAGGAGGGACAATGGGAGACCCTGTTTGGTCATTTTCGTCAGTGTGACTGTGGTGTCTCATGTAGTAAGCATCATCATGTGTCTTTTGGGTGCAAACAACAGCCTTTTTTCCTTTGGCTTGTCCTCCCCAGGGATTTGAAGTTGGATGGAGGGAGACAATCAACAGGTGCCGTGAGCTTGAAAGAGGTCATTGGCCTTGAAGGCGTGGAGCTGGGAGCTGACGGGAAGGTAAGGCTGCCTGGCTTCCAGTCAGTGAGTTTGGGCCGATACCACAAGGGTCAGGAAGCAGAAGCAGTGTGACAGACCACAAACCTCATTCGTGGTTGGGGAGCCAGGTGTGGGGCACATTCCTGGGCATACGATGCCAGCCTTCCTGCTCCCCCAGCGTGCAGACGGAAGTCCATCGAGGCAGTGACTAAATAGCAGCACATCTGTTTCTCTGCCCATGCTGTACACAGCAGAATGGGAGATACTGATCAGTATCTTGGGCACACACATGCATCCATGTGCATGTTCTGGGATGGAGTGATGACGGGTAGTTGAACATGCACTAACTGATGGTGTCAGCAAGCAGCATTCCCACTAGAAAGTATTTTTGGTTTCCTGTAACCCTGAGAAGCTAAGAGTCCCTCAGCCTTAGATAGTGACCACCCAGCAGCAGCGCTACCACATTCCTCTTTCACCCACAATTCACTAAGCTGCTGGGTTGAAGTCTGAGGAGTGAAGGTTGAAATCTGAATTTGACCTCTGGTGCTGCATCCAGACAGTCTTTTGTAAACCCTTCCAAAGCCTGTTGGTGGAGACCATGCAAGTGTCTCTTTGGGGAAGCCGTCCCAGCATAGTTTGCATGCAGGTGAAGCTGCTGGGGTGGCAAATGACCTCCCTGCCACCCCTTCCCCACACAACATCAGCCCTGAGCTCACAGTGCATGAGCCGTGTTTCCCCAGGCAGGTGAACAGAAAGATACTTGTCTGTTTTCATTCCTGAAGGCTGAGTGTTCACACAGGAATGAGGGAGGATGGGACAGAGATGAGCATCATGGATGACATCTGCCAAAGGAACACAGAAGTCACCGTCCCTTATCAGAGACTCCTGGGGCCCCATGTGTCCTGGAATTCTGCACTTGCTGGGTTATGAAAAGTATTAACAGTTGTGCCTCACGTATTACACAACATCCCAACAGCTTCTAAGATAACACATTGTTTTCAAACACACTTTTCCGCCACATAACCTGAGTACTCTCACCAAGTGGGATAAGTTAAAACTACAGACAGCCAGTTCTGGTACAAATTTGGCCAACACCGATTTCATTTTCCAGATCTCATTGATTTTAGAATTGCAGAGAGGGGACTGTGGACCTGAACTTGGGTAGCCATGTAGCTTGGTCAGAATGCAAGCCTGACATTGCCTGGAAATAATCACCGGCCATTTTTGTCTTCACCTTTTAGACTGTTTCTTATACCCAATTTCTGTTACCCACAAATGCCTTTGGAGGCCGGAGAAATACCATCGACTCCACCTCCTCCTTCTCCCAGTTTCGTAACCTGAGCCATCGCAGCCTCTCCATAGGACGAGCAAGTAGCACCCAGGGGAGCCTCGACACAGGTAACCTGGGGCCTGGCTGGGTCTGGTAGCTTGCAGCGGACGGTGTCCCGATGTACAGTGTGGAGCAGGTCTCCCTGTAGGCAGACTGACGGACAGGGGTCCCTGGAGCGTGAGCTCATCCCACAGGCCACATGACTTTTGGATGAGCCCGATTTCTGGCCGTGGAGGCTCAGAAACAGGCCACAAGATGATCTCTCTACTGAGATGCCTCAGTCACCAACCCCCTGAGCTCCCACAAGGAGAAATGCCAAGGCCACCACTCTACTCTTCACCTCACCAGTTGCCTGCTTCTTGCCTACATTTTCACAGTGCCAAGTTTGGTTATTCTTAAGATAACTGGGCCATGATTCTCATAGTGGGTGAGCTGAAGGAAGCTTTGAATGCTTCCAGCTCTGCCTGTATAGAGCTTTGTAAGAATTGATGTGTGGGAAAAAGCTCTTTATGATGCAATATTATTGCTCTCCAAGAAATTCTAGGTGAATGTGGAGTTTCTTAGGCCTGTCCAGGTGCTGAGTTTGGAAACACTGTCCTAATGTTCCAGCCCCATCTGGTCATTTACAGCTGGTGCCTGCTTTGATTTGTGTTTATATGGACATAGTAGCCTGCCCGAAGGATTCACACCAAAGATATGCTTCTCACATGGCACAGCTACTACTTGATCTGCAGGTTTAGAAAATGAGCCTTTTTGGCGCCACATTTTGTAATCTGTGAGTGTTCACTGCATTTTTTATGCTCTGTGGGGTTTTGTGTTCTCCCGGGTCAGGGAGATTAATGTGTATTTTTCTAAAATGGAGGAAAAAAACCAGTCATAATATTAAGAATTTGGTGAACCCTTTTGGGGGAGGATGCACTTTGTTGGCACACAGAGACAGCTACTGAAAGAGCAGGCGACGTGACTCTGAGCTAAATGCCCCGAAGCCAGCCTTTTTTCATTCTAACTCTGTACTTGGCATTCACCCAGCTGCTTCTCCTGCTGAGGGTCTGGGGCTCCTAATTATCACTTTGCATGTGATCCTTAGGCAGCGACCTGGGAGACTTTATGGACTACGACCCAAATCTCCTGGATGACCCCCAGTGGCCTTGTGGCAAGCACAAACGAGTTCTGATCTTTCCTTCATACATGGTGAGTAGCGATGGACAGATGATGGGTTTGCTCACCCCTCGGCCTCCAGGGAGTAGTTTGGAGGTGCCATGCATGCCTTCACAGACAGTTGCTCTTCCTGGGACTGGAGGACTTGTTCAAACACTGCTCAGCCTGGAGACCTTCTTGAGGATGCTCCAGTGTGGCTTGCTTAAGGATAGACCACTGTCTGGCTGGTCCAGGATTCTACTGGTCACCTGGCCTGCATACATCACATTAGCTACCAGCTCAAGGTCAGGAACCCTTTGAGGGGGCTCACCAAAGCTTGTATATCCATATGCCTCACTAGGAGAGGATCAGGCAGTCACTGGCAGCACTGAGTTCAAGTTCACCTCTGTTTGGAGTTCCTTGGTGAGTGTGGGCCTGCACATGCACTCTGAGCAAACATTTGGCACCGTGCTCAGGATGACAGAATTATCTCCTGGGAAAGTGAAAGTAGGACAATGTGGGTGTTAAATTCAAAGCCTCTCCTTGCTGTTTTTACTTCTTGGGCTTTTCCTGTTTTTCCCTTTTTGTAATTTTGGTTTCTGCTGCTGGCTGCCCACCATTTCCCACCACTCTGGGCTGATGTCTCTCCAGAGATCAGTGGAGCCTAACAGGGTCTTGTGTACTTTTGGGGAGGCAGACGTGCCCTGACTGGGAGGCAGGCAGAGCCTGGGATGCTGTGTGGCAGGGGAGGAGAGTGGGGCTTAAAACCACTGCCCCAGGCCTGCCACACATCAGGTGGGAGAGCACTGACCCAGAATGCCCCCACCACCACCTGCCAGGCCCAGATGGGGCGGGCACAGCCGAACACACCTTGCCCGGGCTCCCTCACTCCTCCCCAGCTTGTGCTGTTCTAAGCAGCCCTAGCCCCAACAGTGAGCAGAGGGTCTTTTTCCTGTGATAGGCTCTTGTGTCTACAGAAGCCAGAGTGGGACCCAGCCCTGCATATTCAAAGGGCACCTGAACACTCACTAAGAGCTGAGAGTTCTCAGCAGTGGGGTTCCACCCTCCAGCCTCTCTCCTCATGGAACATTTGGCAAGTAGCTGACATCAGAAAAATACTGGGCAGAACTCAGGCCCTTGCCAGTTGCTTTCAGCATATATCCTCTTGTAATTTGGCAAATAGCTTAGAGATCATTCTAATCTGCCACATTGAGTCAGAATGAATTACCAAAGGCATTTAGTTTAAAATTGCCCCCATGCCTCACTCTCTTGTCCTTTTTCCCCAGCTGCTAACACAGAAAGCAAAACCAGAGCTACAGATAGTTATTTTTTTCCACTCTGTGACCTGTGAGATCATTTACTTCTTTAAAAAAAAAACAAAAAACAATACCCAACCAGAGCTTATTTATGTAAGCTAGCACATAATAAGTGTTTAATAAATGACCAGAATCATCGCCCTAGTGTTAAGGGAGCAACTGAAAGGTCATGACTTGTGTAAGAAGAAGGACTCTTTATGTTCACTGCTTTATTTATCAAAGTTCACTTTATTTATTAAGTGGCTTGGGCAGGAAACTGGCTCAGGGAGCCAGAGTGAGGCTGCCACAGTTGACAGACAGGAAGTGGGGTGTGGAGGCCAGAACTCCTGGCTCAGAGCTTTTCTCACTTTGCCTCTGAATCCCACATCCCTCAGCACTCAGTGGCAGAGCTGCCGACTTCAGGAGGACGGGAAAATTATTCTCTGGGTCAGCAGTTGAACAAATTTCTAGGTACCCGAGAGAATAAGAGGGCACGCTGTTTGTATTGACGTTGCTGTTTGGTGGGGAGCTCATCCACAGACGTGTTATGTCTGGTGATAACACTGCCTCTCCTTTTATAGGCCTGGTGTCAGGCTGGTGCCAGATCAGGTGTTTTTTTTCCCTTTAAATTATTTCATTGTGAGCTTCAAGGTTCTGCGCTAGAGTCTACGTGTGTGCACCTGTGCACATGAATAATTTTCCCTCCTTGGGCAGTGTGCTGGATGACTTGCCAAGTCAGCATATATGTCCTGTCCCCCTTGTTTTATGTTCCCAAGCAGCTCATTTTTCATTTCCCCACACTGAATCTACAGCCCATGCTTCCTGTAACAGTCCATTTTTTAGAGAATGAAATTGTTCACGAACTGCATTTGCCTGCTCAGCTCCATAAGACCTACATCTTTTGGCCACAGATACTGGCTCTTTGATAAAATGTGAGATGCCCACTTTTCAGCATTCCTGTCTTAGTCATTGATGTGCATGTCATGTGAGCCTCAAACCTGCTCCCAGGAGACTTCCTCTCTAGAAGCGGTCATGGAGTACCGGGCTGTTTCACGTGCATTTTACTTTGAAATGACAGGAGCAAGAGTGTGGAGTTTGGAGATTTTCTTCAGTTGCTTGCTTTATTTTGTGTATTGGGTAACAGGTATAGAATCTGTCCACTCAGCCAGTATTGACTGAGGCCCTATTATGTGCCAGGCCAGGTGCTTCCTTATACAGTGGAGATTAAACCAGCCACACTCCCCACTCTCCTCGACCTTTTAGTGAGTGGAGAAGTCTGGGCGTAAACAAGTAGAGAAACCACTGTAGTCATGAGGAGTGTGAGGAAAGTGGTAGGAGATGACCAGAGGGTTGGAGGTTGGAGGTGGGTCTCAAGGAAGGCTCCTCTGAGAAAGGGCACTGAAAGTGAGCTGTGAAGGGACAGCCATGCCAGGCCTCAGCAGGGAGAGCCCTGTGCGACACCTTGAGGTATGAAAGAGGTTGACTTTGTGTAAAATCAGTATTTTTAGCAGTAAGAGCCACTGCCCTTCCCTACACAGACACACACACTCATGCACACACAGGAAAGTCAAGCCTGTAAAATGATGATCCTGACAACCAAGGTATACAGAAAGAACTACAGGTTGTTCAACCCACGTTGTTGAAGGGCCTCTTTGAGGGTCTGTGGTACATCCTGACCCTTAGGCAGGTGGGGCACTGTGCCCAGGCAGACAGATCTGACTTGGTGCACTCCCACTGTGGTGTGAACCCTCATTGTTGGCAGGGTGCCCCTTGCAGGCATATATCACACCTGTGCAAACCCTGTGCAGCCCACTCCTCTGCCCATCTGCTGAAGCCTTTGCTTGGAGATTGGGGAAGGGAGGGACATGCTGGTTACTGACCTGTGAAATAACTTCCATCTCCCTCAGTGTCAGCCCCCAAGGCCTTTGGGGCCCTGCTGCTAATACCTGTCTCCCTTAGGGCCCCAGGGCAGCTCAAGTTAAGCCAGCTTGTTGGAGGCCTCGAGTCTGGAAACCAGGGCTGTTGTCCGGTGTTTTGGGGTGTCCTATACCTGTGGAATATCAGGGTCTGAGATGTTTCTGTGGCCTCTGCAGAGTCAAACAACCCTGAAAAGTAATGAGCTAGTCCTTTTACCCCATCAAATCCTGCTGCATCCATTCTTCTTTTCTTTTCATATTAAGGTGTAATTTATATAAAATCAGATGCACCCATATTAAGTGTACAGTTCCATGAATTTTGCAACCTCCTCTCTGATCAAGATATAGAATATTTCTATCTTCTTAGAAAGTTCTCTCCTGCCCATCCCTCTGCCTTTCACCCCCTCCCCACGAAGGCTACTGCTGTTCTGACTTCTGTCACCATAGATTAGTTTTGCTTATGCTAGAACTTCATATAAATGGAATCATATACCGTGTACTGTTTTATTTTTTCATCTGTCTTCTTCCTCTTAATATCTGTGAGATTCACCTATGTACTGTGTATCAGCAAGTTTTTAAAAAATTAAGTAGGATTTCTTTGTATGCATATACCATAGTTTATCCATTGTCCTGTTGATGGGAATTTGGGTTGTTTCCAATTTAGGGATATGATGAATGTTGCTTCTATAAACATTCTTGTATAAGTCTTTTTGTGGACCTATATTTTTATTTCTCTTGAGCAAATACCTAGGAGCAGGCTTTCTGAGTCATAGTGTAGGTGATGCTAACCAGCCAGGATGTAGTCAGATGTATATTTTCATTCATGTTTGTTCTAAGTATGTGATAAAAAGGCCACTCATTGCTATGGTTGGGACATGTCTTAAAGTGGGGAGGGTTCCAGAGGTGAACATTTCCTTGAGGCTCAGAAAGAAGCCTGTTATTTACACAGTTTAAGTGGCACCCCTTTAACATCGGCCTCGAAGTCATAGCTCCGATTGTGTTTTTTAACTTTGATCCATGCAGGTCACGCCCACTGCCAGCCACTGTGCAAGGGCAAAGGTGACATTTTGAACAAAAAAATTCCTGGGGCAGGTATGGAAACCAGATTGTCGCAGCCCCTGTGGGTTTGGCCTAGAGTTTCTAGAAGGAGGCCGCAGAACATGAAAGGATGCGGAGCCTGCTGGCTGCATGCAGGTTCTTGCAGGGCCTTCGCTAATGATGGTGTTTCTCAGTGCGGCGAGGGGGGCGGGAGGCCTGTGTCGGAACTGGATGCTTCCTGCCTTGTGTGCCGCCTGGCTTGTGATGAAGGTTTCACTGGAGAGTGGTTGTTCATCACTAGAACCTGGCGGCTGAAGTCCATAGTGGTTTACACACACACACCCCGTGGGTGTGCAGAGCAATTAAGAAGAGAAAGTAAGTGAAAGAGCTGACTGAGGCAATGCCAACAAAATTAACCTTATCTGAATGGATTTCTGGATCCATTTTCAGGGGGAAAAATCCCTCTGGAACTGTTTTGACAGAAAGAAACCCTACTAATGACCTTTATGATATCTATAGGTATATAATTCTCAGGAGGACATCACTTGAACTGATCTCCACGATAAAGTACCTGTTCTTTGATGTACTTAATATTACCATTAAAGCACTCATAGAAAAACCCTTCTTTCTACCCTGCATCTCCCAGTGCAGTGGGAATGTATCTTAGAACTTAGTATTTTTGTATAGTGTGAGATGCTGAGCAGGGGGAAATAGGAGACTCAATAAAAGGAAGACACTATTGTGGTGGGTGACTAGACTCTGCTCTGCCCCGCACACTCCCTTCTCCCTGAAATTGCCTTAGTGATGTAAGCGCTTACTTACCTGTCTGCATAAAGGTTTACTGAGAAGCTAAAGCAGCTTGAGCCCGCAGGGCCCTCCCTTGCAAGGTTCCTTCCAAGGCCCTTAGATTTCCAGGTGCACAAAACTTATTCAATTCAGGAGACCCCATTTAAGAAAAGTCATGCCTCGTTGCAAAAGCACAGTGGGTAGGCCCCTCCCGAGACTTGAAACAGCTCTAGAGCGTCCGCAGCTCCAGGGAAATCTGCCAAGCCCCTGCACAGGAGCTGAGAGGCACGGTCCTTGAGGCGTGCAAGGTTTTGGTGTAAGTGTTAAAATGCCTTATTTTAGTTTTTTTCTGGTTTTTTGGGGGGGTCGTGCAGGCAAGGGGTTGTGAGAGCTTTATTGAATATAATTCACATATCATACAGCCCACCTTTTTAAAGAGTACAATTCAGCAGGTTTTAGTATATTCACAAAGCGTGCAACCATCCCCGCAGTTGATTTCAGGACATTTTCAACCCTGTCATACCCTTAGTCCCTCACCCCGTGAGCCCTAGGCAACCACTAATCTGCTTTCTGACTCTCTAGACTTGCCTATTCCGGACATTTCATAAAAATGGAATCACACACTATGTGGGCTTTTGTGTCTGGCTTCATGGCGTAATGTTCATCCATGTTGTAGCATGCTTCATCCGTGTAGCCTGTGTCAGTATTGTGGTGGGCTTTTAAAAAATCTTCTTTTCCTTGTAAAAATAATACCAAATGAAATATTAGCTTTACATTTTACTCAAGCTGTTGCAGCATCTGCTCCCTTTCTATGCATTTGTCTCAGATTTTTATAATCATTTTTATGATTTTTAACATGATCTCTATACGCAGTTCATGGGCTCACGATCTGCGCCCACCATTTAAGAAGCGTGCATTTAAAACTGCATCCACATGCTGTCCGTGTGTATGTGTGAACTCGGGGCCACATCCACCCAGTGTCACCGCAGGTGGGTGGATTGGACTGCTCCAGAAGTTTTTGTAGCACCAGGTAAATATGACAAATATTTGAAACTGAGAGTAAGCTTTTGCACTACCTGTTAAATCTACACGGTCGTGTAAAAACCTGAAGCAGAGGCCGTTTTTCCTGTGCTTCTCTCCTCAATTTTATTTCAGTGAAGGAAACTGAAGAATTGCTCCCCTAAGGAGAGAGAAGGGAGAGTAAATCCAGGATTCTGTATTTGGAGTCGGATGGGTAGAAATAGCAACAACTGCAGCCCCGCCCGCACGGGCTGGCCGCCCACTCCCATAGTTTCCTCTGATTTACTGTCGTCTTGGGGAAAGGATTAAGCGCTTGGAGCAGCCAAAGTGCCCAGCTGTTCGTGGTCAGATAGCTTGAGCCGAGGGTCGCTGAGCTGCTTAATTACCTCAGCGAGCACATAACATCTGTTTTCCCAGTGCCCAGCTGAGAGCCCCAGGCACCGATGGACGTCCGACAGGTGCGACAGGAGCGGGATAGCTCTGGTTGTGCAGTGGCTCCTGGTGCTGGAAGGAGCTGCAGAGATCGCCGTCTGATCTCCCTCCTTCCTCCACAGGCGAGGAAACAGAGGCTTAGGGAGGTTGCCTGCCTCCCCCTGGACTCCCTGCAGGCTCCTGGGGCTGGAACCCAGACCCCTTTGGAATGGTCTTGCCCCCAGGGACCGCTGACCCAGAGGGGAACAGCAGCAGAGTCTACAGCCAGCTCACACCTGTTCAGAGCTGCTCATAAGAATTTCCAAGGAGATGCGGAGGGCAGGAGAGGAGGGAAGGAAGGAGGAGAGACTAAGCAGGCCCCAAGGGAGAAGCACCTTTCACGTTGTTTCTGTTCAAATCAGACTAGCAACCTGTGTGCTCTGAGCCCCTCACTGTCCTCCAGTGCTGTTAGTAGGGCCTCTGTCCCACCCCCACCCACCTGCTGCCTCAGTTGTCTCCTCACTGGCCCCACTACCTCCCGTTGCAGCCCTACCCCAGCCAGAGAGGCCTTCACTTTTCGGCTTCGAGACTGTTGCCATGGGCCGGGATGGGGCCCAAGTTCAGTGCCGTGGAGGCCCCCTCCCTACTCTCATGATGAGTAAAACCTGTATTTGTCTTGTAAGCAAAGGATGTCTCAGTGTCTCCTCAATAGATGTGGGAGACAGTTGTGGTCTTACCATCTTTTCCTGTTATCTCAGAAGGGATTCGTGGTGCCAGCCCCCCTGCTCTCCCTGCCTTTCCTAGCTCTGCCTCCAGCCGGGCAGGCTGGCGGGGCTCCCTTTTGAATTGCGTCGCCCTGGGCATTCTGTTTTGGTGGTCTCCTCTCGGCCAACCTTCCCCTCTTCCCCTGTAAGCAGCTTGCACACACAGCTTCCCTGCAGCCAGGCAGCTGCGAGAAAATGCGTTTACAGGAACTCTCACCCCAAGCACAGGATGACTCCACTCCCTCTGCAAAAACACAAGCGGGACCAGAGCTGCCCACCCATCACACAGCCCGGCCCAGGTACCAGCCACTGCTGGGGCTGCAGAAGCCCTGTACCTGGCGAATCTCATGGCCTGGAATCAGGTGGCGTTGAAAATAAGAAGGAACCACACATCCTGTTTATTAGCACTTTGAAAAGAGATCTAGAAAAACAGCACTGGCCTCACTTTTAATTCATTCTCCTTCAAGCTGGATTGAAGGAGTGGCTGGAGGCCCATGGTGATCCCATGACTGTCTCTCAGGATTATGGTGAAGTCCAGCTTCTAAAGAATAGTATAAGGCTATCTCAAGACAGATAGGACCATGCAGAGGAATCGTGGCTGCTGTATCCCAGAAAGTGTTTCTTAGAGAGAACTGGAGCTGAAGACAGCACAGGCCATCCACCCCCTGGAATCTGCCTGAAGTGGGTGTGGCCCTGGGCTCAGATGATTCTTCCAGTACCCAGAGTCTGGCCCATATGGGGCTGGTGTGCAGCAGTGGGTTCCAGGTGCAGAGTGTATGCAAGACCCTGTCTGAGCAAGGGTCCAGGAGCAAATTGTCGCCTTGGGGGGCTGCCCTGATTGTGTCCCTGTGCAGCTGAGTGTGAGTAGAACCTGGAGCAGCCCTCTAGTCACTCACATAAAGCAGATGATGTAGAAGCCAGATGAAGAAACTGAGGCATGGAGAGCTTAAGCAGTTTATACTAGGCTATCCAGCTGTTTTAGGGCAGAGCCAGGGTTTAAACCAGGCAGTCAGGCTCCAGAGTCCGGGATCTTCCACACTGAGCTGCAGCTCAGCGAAGTGGAGACGAAAGCCAGACTGAAGAGAGAGCTGTCTTAGCAAGCAAGGCAGGCAGGGAAAGAAGAAACATGGAAAGTGCGCCCTCATACCAAGGCTAAGTCCAAAAGCTGCTGCCTGGGGCAAAGCTGGGCTGGTCAGAAAGCAACATGGCCATAGAGCAACACCCTTACAAACAGACACTACTGCTAGGGGTTGAATTGTGTCACCCAAAAAAGATAGGTTGAGGTCCTAACCCCCAGTACCTCAGAATGTGACCTTATTTGAAAATAGAGTGTCTGCAGATATAAATCACTTAAGTAGGGTGGACCCTAACTCAGTATGACTGGTGTTCTTATAAGAAGACACAGAGAGCAGATGGTCTATGAACACAGACACACAGGGGAGACACCGTGTGAAGGAGAGGCAGAGACTGGAGTGATGCATCTCCAAGCCAAGGCATGCCTGGGACTATCAGAAGCCAGGAAAAAGCATGGCTCTGTTGACGCCTTGATCTCAGACGTTTAGCCTCCAGCACTGTGAGACAATTTCTGTTGTTTAAACCACACAGTTCATGGTACTTTGTTGCAGCAGCCACAGGAAACTAATACAACCACTTTCACATTCTCCAGCCTGAGATGCTCAGACTGACATCCGTGATGTACCTCCAACCTCTTACTACCATCTTGAGTCTTGGAGGCATTTTATTGCCCCAATAGCCAATGACCTCACTCCCAAAATAGAAATAAGCAAACAGACTAGAATGTATTTGGGGGCAGTTGCCTCAAGTACGGCAGCAGCAAGCCTCCAGCGAGCAGTCAGCATTCACAGTCTCTTTTCCCAGATGCCCTTGGGTTTCCCAAAGCAGCCACCCTGGGAATGCTGAGCCCAGCTGACTTGTGTCTATCCTGTATCTTCCCTGATGGACTCCTCCCTCTGCAACACCCCCTGGAGGCTGAGGAGGCCAGAGCTGCTGGCCATCTGGAGGTCAGGAAATGGGGGGCCTTGGCAGAAGAATGGAGGTTTGCAGAAATTGCCAATGCCTCCCCAGTGAGTACAGTTATGATAGTGGTAAATGCCACCAATGAAAGAAAGTAGTGTGTCCATCAGTCACCATTCAGCATCCATTGGAGCTAATTTTAGAAGAAAGGGAATTATTAAATATGAATACCAAATAGCTCATAGAATCATGGGGGAGGCTGAAGAAACAACCTAAATTGGGATTTCAGGAATGATCCCGAACGCCAAGCTGCAGAGCCAGGCCACCAGGGGAGCTGCTCCAGTCCCCTAGCTCCCGAGGAGGCAGTGCTGCCACCGCATGGTCAGGAAGCTGCCCCTGCGTGTCACACCTGCATAACGGACACCCAGGGCCCCAGGACTCCTGCCACAACTCCTCGTGGCAGCAGAAACAGCAGAAGCACGGCCTCTGCTTCAGGTCTGCCTTCTCATTGGTACGTTGGAAAGGAAGAGTGGGAGTTGTATTTGGAATCCTAGGTGCAAAGGGGTCGGGAGGTACAGAAGGCGTCTGGGAGGGGAGTCAGATATCCAAACCATAATGTATAATGAAGGGGGGTCACTGGAGGGCCCCTTGACCACCAGGGGTTTAGTGAAGATGGGCCTGCAGAAGTGACATTACAAGGTGATCCTGCAGAAGTGGATGGCTATTAGCCAGGCAAGGAGGATCTGATTTACATAAAAATCACCTGGGCAACATCAGGGTGCAGACAGCAGGGCCCCACCTCAGACACTGACTCAGTGGGACTGGAGCCGAGCCCAGTTTGCTGCCATCCTCCCCTACGATGCTCTCGATAAAATTCTCCAGTGTCCTTTAGGTATGTTCTGTTCTTTTTGATCTTCAAGATAAACCTATGAAACAGCCCCGTCAGGTGTTTTTACCTGTACAGAGAAAAAAAAGGTGTGGCAAAGGGAAGATAAGCCACTTTCTCAGAGTTCACCAGTGTGCTAGAGTGAGAACCTCTGCTCACCACCGTGACCCCACTCTCCACTGCTTATTTCCATCTGATTAAGAACAGAAAAGCAGGAAGGCAGCAGATGTGTGATCTGGGAGACCTGAATCCCAGCATCGGCTCTGCCTCAGCCCGAGCCCGCTGCTGAGGTCCCGGGCCAGCCTCTCCACCTCTCTGACTCTGTTTCCTTATTTGTAAGGTGAGGTGGCTGGAATGCATTTGTAAAATTTTTTTGGTCAATAGGATCCTTCTTTCAAGAGAAGTGTTGTGTGTATCTACATATAAGACAGAAAAAAGCAGAGCAACTATGGTTGCCTCAGGGGAGATCCAGACAAGTCCCCCTCACCCCTAGAATATGCATGCTTGGGGCTCACAGGGCTTCAGCCCTCAACAAAGGCCCTCGACCTTTTGCTTGAGCCTTCTCACGTCATTGCTAACCTCAAAACTTTTCATCTGCACAGGAAGAGCCGGAGGCTGTCCCTGGGAGTCCAGGGTGCCTGGGTGTGGGCAGATACTGTATGATTCCATTTGTATGAGGTACCTAGAATAATCAAAATTATAGAGACAGAAAGTACAATGGTGGTTGCCAGGAGGAGCTGAGGGGAGGGGATGGGGAGTTTTGTAATGGGTATAGAGTTTGAATTTTGCAAGATCATAAAAATTCTGGAGATGGATGGTGGTGATGGTTTCACAACAATGTGAATATACTTAATGCCACTGAACTACACTCTTAAAAATGGTAGAAATGGTAAACGCTATGTTATATATTTTTTCCCACAATTAAAAGAGTAGTTAACATTTGTTGAGTACTTGCTGTATGCCAAGCACTACACAGAGCACTTTACTTCTCACGTGGTTCTCAAAATAGCCAGAGAAGGAGGCACTGTTACTGTTTTCATTTTACGGATGTGGAAGCTGAGGTTTGGTGTCATTTAATAAGTCTCCCACAGCCAGACAACTAGTGATGGTCAAGTGTGGATTGCACCCAAATCTATGCCGGTGAGACTGCAGTGTGTAAATGACAGGCTGAAACACAGGAGCTGACAGGGGGACTCCCCTCCCTGCCAGGCACTGACCCCTGAAGATCGAGAGGCCAGTGTTTCTGAACGTCACCTGGTCCTACTAAGAGCAGGAACTTGGTTCCCCTCTACCTTCAGAGGCCACAGCCTTGTTCAGGCTCCTGGATTCAGCAGAACCCTCATTGTGGAGCTCACCTGGGTTCCCCATTACATGGTGGTGTTGAAGTCATGGGTTGGCCATAAATTGCACATAATTATTGCGCAGGACCCTGTAAGGAGTGACCTTGTTGCCCGATCTGTTACAGACCACAGTAATCGACTACGTGAAGCCCTCAGATCTCAAGAAGGACATGAATGAGACCTTCAAGGAAAAGTTTCCTCACATTAAGTTAACACTCAGCAAAATAAGGAGGTATGTGGGCATTGACATCCCCTTGAACTTTCCCTTCAATCCGTCTCCCAGCAGGCATTAAACGTATGCTTTGTGTGATGGTTCAGGTGAAATATGGGCACATTCAGCAAAAAGAGGCTCACGAGATGCTGGCTGCTGGTGCCTCTGTGAGAGAGCCAGGAGAAGCAGGGCAGAAGGCAGGTCTCTTGACACAAGCTGACAAGGATCAGGGAGAGGTGCCTTCAGTTTAAGAATCATTTCACACTCTCTGCAGCTCACAAGTTCAGTGTGACTTATGTTATGGAAAACTCAGAGAGAATAGGAAACATTGGGTTCCCTGCTTTCTCAAAAGACAAAAGATTGTGGGAAAAGAGCTGGTATGGTAGGGTTTGAGATAACCCTTTACCCACAATCATCTGCCCAGAAGTGACAGCCAAGCCCTATCTTGAAGAAGTTAGCAAAACAGCCAAAGCAAAATCAGGCCGGTGTTTCCCCTGTAGCTGATTGGATTGACTCTGGTGACTCATGTCTGCCGGCAAATAGTCAAGAGGACTTGCCTGGCTGGGCGGGAGAGAAACTGACTTACGGTAGTATCTATGTTCCAGGACAGCACTGTGTGTGTGGGGGGGGGGGGGGGTAACAGCGGCTAGACTGTGTATAACAACATGATGTGGGAATAAGTGCCAACGTTTATGTGCACATGAATCTTAATACTGATTTGATGCTGGCATGTTTGGTTTGACAAGCCAAAGAGGTAAGAAAAATTAAGTATTCTCATTTGGTCCTCTTGCTGGGCAGCTTTCCTAAGCACACTGTTGCTGTGCTCTTAGCCTAACCCTTCTCTGACGTAAGTAATGACCATAACCATTATTCAGCAGAGCTGACACCAGCTACCTAATTTATTTCTATATTCCTCTCGCTGGGATGACCGTAGTTCCCCTCATAGTTTCCCTCTTTCATTTGGACAGCTCTCCAAGTTTCCAGAGAGACCCTCAGACATCCACTAGGGCTCGATGTGACCCTTTGTGACCTGTGTTGACATGGTCTAGACGACTTCACCAGCGAGAAGAGTCTGAAGCCCCAGCAACTTGAGTGTATTCCTCACACATTACTTAGCTTTCTCACTCGCAGGGATTGAGTCCCATTTCCCATCAGCCTTCTGAGAATGAGGAAGGAAATGCTTTCTCGATGAAGTCGCCTTTTTCTTTGGGGCCCCTGCTACTCGAAGTTCTAATAAGACTTCCCTCCTTCCTGTCTTTCTCCAGCCTGAAGCGAGAAATGCGGAAGCTCGCTCAGGAGGACTGTGGCTTCGAGGAGCCCACGGTGGCCATGGCCTTTGTCTACTTTGAGAAGCTCGCCCTCAAGGGAAAGCTAAACAAACAGAACCGGAAGCTTTGTGCTGGAGCATGTGTGCTGTTAGCAGCCAAAATCGGAAGCGACCTCAAAAAGCACGAAGTCAAACATCTAATTGATGTAAGTGGCCCATGTCCTGATAGCTGGGGTTGCACTCACTTTCCTCCAGTTTATTCTCACAGCCCCGGAAACCACTGTAACGGCAAGGGGTCTTGTGGACGGTGTGACCCGCAGAGTGCCCTTCAGACACATTGGCTCAACAGACCTTGGCTTCCTGTGGCCTTGGTTGCCTCTTCTTTGGGGGAGAGTGTCTCTTTCTTTTAAAGGAGAGCCTCATCACAGTAAGGAAGCACTGATCTCCTTAGACAAATATATGAATGCCTGTTTCAAAATACTGTGTATTCATAGAAAACTTGAGGTATGGGAAAGCAACAGATTAGGAGACAGTTGCCATTGAAGAGATGGTCTGTTACAGTTCCCAAGAGGAGGAGTGTCTTAGCTCACACTGCCATAATAAAATACACAGACTGAGTGGCGTAAACAACAGTCATTTATTTCTCACAGTTCTGGAGGCTGGAAGTCCAAGATCAAAGTGCCAGCTACTGCCCTATCTGGTTTTGCTCAGTGGTTAGAGCATCGGCTTGGGGACTGAAGGGTTCTGGCCGGCCAAGGGCACATACCTTGGTCACAGGCTCCATCCCCGGCCCAGTAGGGGTGTATGTGGGAAGCAACCAATCAATGTGTCTCTCTCACATCAATGTTTCTCTCTCTCTCTCTCTGAAAAGCAATGCAAAAAATATCCTCAGGTGAGGATTAAAAAAAAGAAATGCCAGCTATTTCAGTGTCTGGCGAGGACTCTCTTCCTGGCTTGCATATGGCCACCTTCTCACTGTGTCCTCACGTGGCAGAAAGGGGGGGGTACACTTTGGTTTCCTCTTATAAGGGTACTAGTCACATCTTGAGGACTCCATCCTCATGAGCTCCTCTAAACAAATCACCTCCCAAAGTCCACACTTCTAATATCACATTGGAAGTTAGGATGTCAACATATGAACTTTGCGGGGGACACAAACGTTCAGTCCATAACAAGGGGCCGCACCATGCCATGGGGGTCATGCAGGGAAGTACCAGGGTTGGTCAGAGGGAGAGGGAGACATGTGGGCAGGAGACTTTATTGTGGTTTCTGCGGGAAGAAATGGTCAAGGCAGGGTAAGTAGGCTTAAGACTGTCTAATTGAATCATTTCAGTGGGCTCTGGGACAGAGGGCCTGTTCTAGTTTCTGGTTGTCTGGTACCCAGCCCTGGGTGATCAGGGCGGGTGGATAGTGGCTTAGAGAGTGAGAGCCGGTAGGGTAGGTGGTTGGGGTGTGGAGTCTAGATTGGTCAGATTGCATCTGGAAAGTGTACTCACCCGGGAGTTGTTCCCTTTCTTCAGGAATTGGCTAACCCTCACTAGGGTCCTCATGTACAAAACAAAGACCAAACTAAGCTCGCCCATTTCTGAACTTTCCCCAAGGTTATTTCTTTTGTAGGTGATTTGCTATGGTTTTAGTCTTATCTCTAAGCCCAAATAACCTAGTTGGAACAGTGGAGTTTGAGTCCCAGTTTGGTTTGAGTCTCAGCGTTGTCATTTACTGCCCATGTCATCGTGGACAAATTACTTAACCCCATGAATGTGTTTTCTCATCTGTAAATGGAGATAAATGTGAGATATGGAGAGACCAAATGATGTCATGGGATGTATGTGAGACCCCTGCAGACCGTGGGTCCTCAGGAAGGCTCGATCCCTTCTCCACCAGGACCAAGAGCAGGAAGCATAGCTCATGCCTCCCTTTCCTTCTCTACAGTCTTGCTCACGATCGGTTTCTGTGTAAACACTCACCCCCTGATGGGTAGAGACTCTACATGTAAAGAAAACCTAGGCTTTTCATTTTAAAGCTAAAACGCTTTTGGTTTTCTCTAATTCTTTTGCAGAAACTGGAAGAGAAGTTCCGGCTGAATAGACGAGAACTGATTGCCTTTGAATTCCCAGTGTTAGTGGCCTTGGAGTTTGCCCTTCATCTGCCAGAGCACGAAGTCATGCCCCATTACAGACGCCTGGTCCAGAGCTCCTAGCATAGGCCCCCAGGAGGGCCGGGACCACTTCCGCGAGCTCGGTGGAGCTGCACTACTACTGGAAATGCAGAAATAGAACTCAACATACCGAACTTTTCCCTCTCAACAAACTCGTTGTTTTTGTGTAGAAGCAGTGCCGGAATCTTTTCAGGGAGTCTTTGGTCTCGCTAGCAGAGATGAGCTGTGAGCTGGTCACTACTCAGCAGGGGAAGGGGAGACCCGGGCCGGAGATGCAGAGGCCCTTCCAGCTCTCCACTAGCAAGAGTTCTTAGCCATCTCCATCCCAACCCTCCTCCGGGGCACACACAAACCTTGCAAGCGTGGTCCAGAACCTTCTCTCCAGACCCACCCCAACTCAGCACGTGAAGTTCTAGAGCGGAGAGGGGAAGGCAATTTGCAGAACTTGGGGGAAAGCTTTTAAAAGATACCCTCACAGTGTCAAAAGAGCGTGCCAATCTATTTTTGTATCAGCTGTTGAAGTGCACTTTCCCCCGGGGCGTGTGCCTGAGTGAGTGTGACTGTCTGAGAGGCCGCATCAGCCCTGTCCCAAAGCCGGCGCCACCCTTAGAGCAGGCCTCAGCCTGGGGTCCCGAGCCAGGCTGACCTGGCACTTATTTCTGGATAACCTCTGGATAACAAACACTCTCTCTGTACCAGATGGTCTGACATCCTTTGCCCTTAGAAAATGACCTTGTTTCTGTTACTTCTACCACCCACGGGACAAAAGCAAGCTCTCGGTGTCGAATGGGTCCCGTGGGAAGGCGCGGAGTGTGGCGCTCTGTACCCTCCTGCCGCGTACCTTGTGAATATATTTAACCTTCGCACTTTCCCACTGTGGAGACAGCCGGCGTTGTGCTCCGTGGTGTGTGTACTCCTGTGCTCTATGTTAGAGTGCAAAATAAGCGCATTTGTTGTGCTACACACACACATATATATATATATATATATATGTGTGTGTGTGTTTTATAGACGTCCATAACAAGGGTAAAATACATGATTAGTATTTTGAGGCTTTTGACAGCTGGGACCAACTGCATCCTGAGCTGAGGTTGTGTCCGTTGAAGAGGCAGTGACTCTTATCGCCACGTATGCGGGGCTGTTATTGCGGAACTTTAACTGTGACTTGTACTGACTTGCTGGGACCACCTGGACGTCACCTCGCCATCTCTACATCACCACCTTATAACCGCAAGAGAGAAGTGCCCACTGGGGTTCACCTGTCTGGAGAAAGCCTGTGGCCATGTAAAAAAAGAATTAAAATATTTTATTGTTTCTATATACATGTATGTGTATGTTTAGACACACATGTCTCACTAGTCACCCTTGGCCCTGCATTACTGATTCATCTGCCGCCATTCCCACCGCAGATGTCACCCATGGACTTGAAGCTTCTCACATCACCCAGAGAAAGGGCGCTGGGAGAACTGAGGGAATCCAGCTTTAGTTAGCAGAGCTTGAAAGAATCTGACAGTCACACAGGAGAGAAATTCTAGGAGCTGCTGGCAGAGAGCAAACTGGATGGATGCTCACATTTTCCAGAGTCGTAGATTTAGCTGAGTTTAGTCCTAAATATTTTACTAACAGATTTCTGTAGCTGAGTGCAGTTTAAGACTGATTTTGTTGGAGGGCATGATGAATGTGATCTTTTTGGCTAGATCAGCTAACATTTAAGGGGCACCTACTGTTTATTAGGCAAAGATGGGAAGGATGCACAAAGCATTCAAAGCATCTCCATCACCTGAAATACAACGTGCCCTTTGCCTTCCTCTCCTGGTGTCTGTCACTTGCCGCTCTCTGATGAGCCACCCTCGTTCTCAGCCCGCTCAGCTCCCTGGTAAGTGCCTGATGGGTGGAAAGCTGAGAAATGGGGCCATCGACATCTAGAAATTGCTCCCTGCCCTTTGTCTACCTTGAGGCTTCTGCCAAGCTCCAGGGCATCCGATCAATGATAGGCCACCAGTCCAGACATGGGGATGACAACCTGTGTGTCCTTCCTGTGTCTTAAAATCAAGCAAATATTTTTGGATGTGGGGCTTTTTGTTCGGTTTTATCTTTTACTTGGTAGACTTAAATTGTTGGTCCATGTTTTTAAAAAGTCTCCTTAAATTTTATACTCCATTGTGGCCTATGGATTTGTTGAGTGAGGAGTTTTATTGGTTTTAATTTAATTGGGGGTGGAGGTGGGTGTTGAAGATGAAAGATTTTTGTCAAAAGGTTTCCTTTTGCTAGTCCATAACATGAGCTTTCTGAAGGGAAAAAAAACAGCTCAGACGGGGTGGGGATGGGGAGAGCATAGCTCACTGCTCAGTGATGTGGTGTGCATCTCAGGCACTTGCCCAGCCCTGGGCTTTGGCAAGGAGTCAAGGAGACCCGAGTTTGTGTGGGGAGGAGGCCACTCAGCACTGTTCTAGGCCACTCAGCTCTACCCTTCCACCTTCCATGGCTCCTTGCAAGCCTCGCTCCCTCTCGGGCCTGCCCTGAAGCCTCTCCAGCCTCCCCCCCCCCCCAGATGTCTGTGGGGCAGCCCTGCCCAGCCACATGCTCCTGGGCACAGCACTAACCGCTCTGCCTGACTTGGTTTCCCCAGACTGTCCTGGGGGTCCCAGGGCTCTTCTCTTCTAATCAGCCTTGGCTGTTAAGTCAGGTAACAGATGGGAACAAACCAAGCACAGGCTGGTGCAGCTGCCCTGGGGAGGAAGCAGGCAGCTGCTGCTCCGTCCTGAAGCAGTTGGCCCGCTACGTGCCCTGCCTGGGAAGGCTCTGGTCCTACCCCCAGAGTGCCTGCCCTTGGGGCCTGGCCTGGGCCAGCCCAGTGACACTTAGATCTAAGCCACTACTTCCCTTCTTTCCCCCTAGTCAAACCCGTATTAAAGCAGGAAACACATCAAAGCCGTTCATTTTCCTTATTCGTTGGGGGGTTAGGAGGGGGTTTGTTTTTTGATCAAAAATTACCCTACCATAGTTTGTCATCCTCTCCCAGCAGGTGCATTTTGGGGTGATCCCTTAAGCTACAAAAATCACGCCATCCCAGGGATGGGGAACCTTTTTTCTTCCAAGGGCCATTTGGATATTTATAACACCATTCGCGGGCCATATAAAATTTTCAACTTAAAAATTAGCTATGCAAAAAGCTCCTAGATTTATTGAATTTCGAGTCCCGCCTGCGGTTGCCTTGGCAGGGCCAGACCAAATGATTTCGTGGGCAGTATACGCCCGCCCGCCTGGCCATTTCCCACCCCTGCCCTAGACCCTGCCTCGCTGGTGTGGGAGCAGGATGTTGGGAGTCCTTCCCTCTCCTGTCCCTCAGCCCTGCCCCCTGAATTCCCCCAACAGCAAATAAAGCTATTTACTGCCCCTGCTGCTGAATTCTTTCTCGCGCAGACATTTCCCGTTGAGGGCCTGACATCCAGCCCTCGCCGGCCTGGCTGGCCCCGTAACCCATCGGAACCAGCCATCTGCAAATGCAGAGGAGGCGCAGGCTGGAGGACAAAGCAGAGCTGAGCCAGGAAATTCTGTTACCTGTTAATTGTGTTACCTGCCCAGCTATGGAAGAAGTCCTTCAAAGAAAGGGGTTTGCCGGGGAGGGGGGGGGGCGACATCCTGGGGGCTCGCCTCTCCCAGAGGTGACCTAAGTTCACATCCCAAGGGCTGTGGGGCCATTTGGTTGAGGCCAGCGGCGGCCAGGTCACTGCAGGGCAGATTAGGAGATTGCTGAGGGCTGAAGAAGGGAGGAAACATCCAGACTGTGAATCTGGAGTCCCATATCCTTAAACCAACTTAAAAGGAGGCTCCAGTAGAGCAGCTGCAAGGCAGGATGGGGTAAGAAGCTATAAAAGAAGAAAATGATAGGTGATGACGATGATGGAAGTTCCTCTCACTGCCAGAGGAGCCCAGTGCCGAATGTGTGAGTACTCACCCAGAGAGCCCCCGCCCCACAAAGGACCAGTCAGGCTTACAAACCGATTTTCCAGAAAGTCTGCAAACACAGGGCTGGTTGAACAAAGCCTGGTGAGGATGGCACTTGCCTATATACCATCTCACGAAAGCGTCAAGAATTGATGGGAGCCCTGGCCAGTGTGGCTCAGTGGTTAGAGTGTAAGCCTGCACACCTAAGGGCTGCAGGTTCAACTCCCAGTCAAGGACGCATACCTGGGTTGCAGGTTCGATCCCCCACCCCTGTTGGGGTACATGCTGCAGGCAACCAATTGATGTGTCTTTCCCCCCCTTCCACTCTCTCTAAAAAAAAAAATCAATGGAAAAAATATCCTCAGGTAAGGATTAACAACAAAAAGAATTGATGGGAAAGGTGTCAAAAAGATAACATGCCTCTTAAACAACAACAAAAAAGGCAGTTTGGCTATGATGAACCTGACCCTGAAGCAGCCCTCCTCAGGGCACTGATGGTATCCAGGCCACATGGTCATTCGTTCCCTCAGAACCTCGGAGTTCTTGGGAGTCCTTTCACGAGGGACCCCTGAACAGGAGCTGATCATAAACCATGACCAAACAGAAAACTCAGTGGGTTCAGTAGGTGAGGCTGATGGCATTTTCTGCCAGAACCACTCTCCATAAATTTTTTTTTAAACCATGGCTTAAGAAAAAGGAAGCAGATGCCTTTTGAGGCATAACTGTAAATCCCTGGTGAAACCTACATACTGTTTTACGAGATTGTAAGTCAGATATAAATTTTTCCTAAGGCAGCTGCCTTCTCCCATGAAACCAATTTTTATTTTTATTTACAAAGTGAAAACAAGACACAAATGGAATGGATTACTCTCCCCTCTCCTTCCCTGTATGCATTAGAGAGAGTGGCAAAAGTGGTTTTCGAAGAAAGTCAGAGGGCAAGAGATTTTTCTGGGAAGGGACAAGTTTCAGCAGCAGCCCTGAGGGAGCCGGACTCGGTGACCCTGGGGGAGTGCAGGGAAGGACAGGCTGTGTGACCTCGGCCAGCCACTGAATGGTGCTTGCCTTCACAGGGGATCATGACGCCTCCTGTCAGAGGGGTTCTGGAGGACCATGTGAGATGCTACAGTAAACACCCGAAGGAGGCCAATCAATGGAAACAATTATTACCATCTCTCATTGAATTTAGTTGAGTTAGCAAAAAAATATAAACAAAACCCCCTGGTCTATAAAGGATGTTCCTGGAGCACAGATATGGCATTAGGGCCAAGTGGGGAAGATAAAATAACTCATTTGAATTCCTGGATCTGGGTGGCCTCGGGTCACTGTAGAGTGCACAGCCATACAGCTCTGCCCTGCCCAGGTGCCCAGTTGAGGGGGTGCTGGGAGGCAGGCTGGAATTCAGCCCTGGCTGCACTCACGAAGTCGCGCTGTGGCATAAGCCTGGAGGAAGGGGAGCCTTTTGATTGTTCCGCTCAGGACAGCATTGTGCGAGGCAGCTGGAGACAAGTATGCCTGCTCCTGAACCTTCAGAGGTGCTGGGTGGTGGGGGGAGGGGGGCAGAGGGTAAGGGTGGAGGGAACAGCTGGGCCCCTTGCGAGCCCAATGAGATGAGCCACACACCCTCCCCGCAGTCCCGTGGTACAGCTGGCTGCTGGAGCCCTGGGGTGCAGCAGGGTGACATGGGCAGACCCCTCAGAGGACTAGTAGGCCACGTCATCTATGGCCACAGATGTAGAGGGTGTGAGGGTTCCTTGAAAATCCTGAGAAATAAAACAGGTGCTGTGTAGGACGAGCAGGAGCGGTCAGGAGCTGCAGTCCAGAGACAGCAAGAACCCAACTGCCCAGGCCACCGCTGCAGAGAGGAGAGGATGCTGGAGAGGCCAGAGCAAGGGTCCAGTAGGGAGGCTGCAGGGACCCAGCTTGCTAACCATCTCTACCTGGTGGAGGCCAGGCAGGTGATCACCTCTTGGAAGGGGTCAGGGTAAAGATTTTGGAGAGGCTCATTCTTAACATCTGGGAGTCATATTTCACATTGATTTCCAGCGCCTACTCTTAGCTCCTTTTCCTCTTTGCCTCACAAAGTAACTTTCAAGCAGGCCAACTGTTGGGGAAAGACAAGAAGGTCATGAGGGGCCTGAAGCCAGCACTCCACCTGCTGAGCTTCACACAGTAACTGGTGGCATAGCCGGGCTGAGACATCTGAGTCTCATTGCTGGCTTTTCCATTGCCACAGTCCTTACACTTACAAGAGATGGGCCTTCTGGTCAATGAACCCCCTAAGTACAGCTGGAGTTGCCCTTGGCCTCTGAGTCGCTTGCATACGAAGTTCCAGGCCTCACCCACCAGCCTGGCCCTAGTTGGACAGATCACACCAGCCCTGGGCAGCAGATTATGGGGCGGGAGGCTGGGAAGGGCTGAGACAGCCTGTCCTTGCCCTGCAGTGGAACCCTAGACGTGGAGGAGTTTTTGATATCAGGAGAAAGATGGCGAGGATGTGTCTTTCCACAGCAACTCACTAAGTGCCCTGATTCCATTTCCTGCCCCCAGGCGATTTCCTTCGTCCCAGCCGGTAGTCTCCTCCTGATTCCCGTGGTGTTTCACCTGTTCACTCACACCCCACCCAGCCCCAGGGAGTGGCTGTGGCTCCCCAGACGGGCAGCTCGCTCTCAGCCTCACTGCTGGGCAGACGGAGGTGCTGCAGCTCAGACCAGGAGCCAGGAGAGGTGATAAATGGACTCTGGAAGCCTTGCTGCTGCCCTGGCCCAAATTACCTCCAAACTCACCTGGAGAGCGGTCCTTGCAGGTGGCCCTTAAGAATCCCCGCAGTGTGGTGCCCTGCCAGGCCAGATAGATGCCTGCTGGCTTCTCTCCCCGCATCTCCTCCCTTCCAGAGGTTTCCCAGTGTGTTTTGGAGGGTAAACGGGGCTGCCTGGACTGCTTGCCTAGGCCCCCCATTCCAGGGCAGAACATTCTGACCAGCGACCTAGAGAGTGGGAGCGTCTGCCACTCGGCCCTACAGCTGTGTCTGCCCAGGGCCTGACATCAGTCTCTCGGGAAGTCAGACACAGGCGCCTGACCTCCACCCATCGGCGAGATGACGGAATCAGAGCCCATGTCGAAATGCTGCTGGCCCTCTCCAGGTTCGCCCTGCAGAACCCGAGCTCATCTTGTGAAAAGAGATGTGGCCCCACAGGTTCACTGGCACGAGTCTGCCATTATTCAACGCCACCGTCTCCAGCTGGGAAAAGGGAGGCTGGTTTCTCACCCCGGCCCTGCATTCCCCACGCCTCTCTCCTGCTGTCCCCATCCCCCCTCAGCACACCCTGAGGGTCACAGGCGGATTCCAGTGTGGTTGGCGTTCGCTAGGGCTGCCACTCTTGAGAGGGAAGGGTCAGGCAGTCGAAAAAGAGATATGGTCGGGTTCCTGAGCAGGCAGGGGACTGCAATCAAAATGCGCAGAGGTAGAGGGATTCGTGTTAGGCTGAGAGGGAGCACTGCTCCACTGCAAGAAGACGGGAGACACTTGCCAACGGGAGCAATTTGTATGGATGAGTGGGAAGCGAAAGTTCTCATCTGACAGCTTCTATCTTGCTTTTCAGGCCCTTATAAATGGGAAGGGGAGGGCATACAAGGAGGAAGGGTTCTGGAGAGAGTGACAGTGTTTGGAATAGCTGTGGAGTTTGGGAAAGCGAACCAGCCATTCTGTTACTGCCCGAATGAAGGGACTTCTGGGTGACGGCATGGTCCACACTCACTTGGATATGTAAGTGCTGGTGGATTTTAAAGTCACTTTACCTCATTGCCGCATTCCATTTACTCACACACTCCAGTCTCCTGCTGCAGAGCCAACCACTATGGAAAGACACCCTGAATGGTGGTAAGGATATCAACAGTCACAATTACAGCTTATTCTGTGCTGGGCACCTTGGGGCTACTGCAGGGGCCCTGTACCTGGGGTTGGTGAGAAAACCCAAGGCCCATAGTGACCTCAGTGCACCACGGCTTCCCCACCTGACCAGAGGGAGAGCACACTGGTGGTGAACAATACATGGGAACAGCTGGACTCCGAAGGCAGAAAGGACTATGCAGAGTGGATGGGCTCACAGCCCCTGTTCAGGAGCTTGGTCAGGAAGATTGTTTAGTTTTGTTTGGAGTTTTGATACTGTCAGGGATACGCTTACCCCGAGGCCAAAGGGGGGGGGGGGAGGGAGGTGGAGGTGATGGGTATTAAAGAAAGTACAGCCCGGCCGGGCGTGGCTCAGCGGTTGAGTGTCGACCTAGGATCCAGGTGATCGGGGTTCGATTCCTGGTCAGGGCACATGCCCGGGTTGCAGGCTCAATCAGTGACTCTCTCATCATTGATGTTTCTATCTCTTTCTCTCCCTCTCCTTTCCTCTCTCTGAAATCAATAAAGATATATTTAAAAAAAAAAAAAGAAAGAAAGTAAGTACAACTCCCAGCCCTGGCCAGGTAGCTCAGTTGGTTAGAGCATGGTCCTGATATACCAAGGTTGTGGGTTTGATCCCCAGTCAGGGCACATACAAGAATCAACCAATGAATGCATAAATAAGTGGAACAAGAAATTGATGTTTCTCTCTCTCTCAATAAAGCTTTTTTAAAGGTACAATTCTCAGATCCCTGGTGGGCTGCTTTTCAGGTGTCTAAAAACAAAACTGTGGCTGAGAGACACAAATAGACAAATGATTCCACTTACATGAGGGACCTAGAAGAGGCAAATCCACAGACACAGGAAGTAGAATGGAGGTTATTAGGGGGTGGGGGTGGGGAGTGATGAAAATGTTCTAAAATTAGTGGTGATGGTTGCAGAACTCTGTGGGTATACTAAAAACTGCTGAATTGTATACTTTTATTGGGTGCACTTTAAGGCACATGAGTTATATCTCAATAACGCTATGGTGTGTGTTTTTAATTTTTTCAACCCCTGGGTCTTCTTGCAGGCTCAGGGCCTCCGTGAGAACAAGGAATGTGCATTTGCTTTAGGTCTACAATCACCTAGAAAGTCTCCAGCCAAAACAAGTGCTGCTCCAGCCAAAACAAGGGAGATTCTGCCTCAGGGATAGCTCCCACCTCCTCTCCTGGGATGCAGTCTGCCTGAGGCCTCACCTATTTGAAGAGCCCAGCCTCCATTAACAGAGTGGCTGGCTTCTTTAGGGTGGTGGCTCAGCTCTGCTGGAGAAAACAAAGACAGGCCCCCGTGGACACTCAATCGTATGTGCTGAGTGCTGGAATGAGGAGATATCACTCGCCAGAATGGTGAGACAGCCTGGGACAGAACTTGGGGTTCTGTTTCTGACTTAGAGCCCTTTTTACTAAACAGCTCCCCTTAACTTCTATTTGTCATGTAAACCCATTGGCCCAGGAATGGTGTCTGGATTAAGTCCCCGAATTTCCAAGGGCTCCACTGCTCTCCCTGAGGTGCACCTAGTGACAGGTGTGAAGACAAATGGGCACAATAGCCTTGCCTTTGCTAGCCCTGTGGCCTTTTCGCACAGCAAGAGGGGAATAAATGACTCCAATGTTCCTCTTGGCTCGGGCAATTATTTAAATGGGATTCCACCCTCAGCTGCCAGGAGAGCTGGGGGGTGGGAGTGGGCCAGTTCCTCAGACCACTCCCCAGTGGGTGCTGGGTGGAACTGGATGAAGGCTTACATGCCACCGTTTATTTTATTAAGGGCAAGCCGCTGCTAGTAAGACCACCGAAAATCAGCTCACAGCAGGAACAAAGAATCTCTCATTTCACCAGGCAGCACGGGAAGTCTCTGAAATGTTTCCAGGACAGAGGAAACCTGTTCAAGCTCCAGATGGGCTCGGCCTTCCCAAGGGTTTGCTACCCAGTTCAGAAGACCCAGGAGCAGCCTCGCAGGCAGCCAGCAACCCGCAGTGAGCAAACTGCCCTGGGCCCTGAGTGAGGCTGCCAGTGGGGTGCCTGGCTCCTCTGGGGGTAAAGGGGGAGGGCAATACCCACAGACAGCCCATCATATGGGGAGGGGCCAGGGCAAACCGGCTGTGAGAACAACTTTGGAATCTTTGCTTAGCAGTGGTGAGCTTGGGGAGGTTGCCTATCCAGCCAAGGTCTTAGAGGCCTCATCTATAAGTTGGACTATTCAGGGTGTGAAAAGTAGACGACATAAAGTGTGGGAGGCACCTGTACCTTGTCTGGAGTTTCACGGGCACCCACAGATGTTTTATCCCATTCCAGAGTTCAAATCACACCCCAGGCTGGCCCACCTCACCTCCTGGCCTCTCACAAGCCTTGGTTTTGCCACTCCAGTGGTCATTGCCTGGGCATGACCAGACTTCGTCACCTCCAACTCTGCTCACAGGGGTCCCCTGTCCACTCACCTGGGCAGGGCAGACCGCCATGGGAGCTGAGAGGCAGGCTGCATGGTCAGATGGCCTCCTCCAAACCCTCCTGCCCCTCTAACTAGCCAAGGACCTCAGGGAAGTTACTCACCTTCTGTCTGCCTTCTCCTCCTTGCACAAAGCCTGAGAGCTCAGCAGGGGCTGGTTGTTCTGGAAACATTCAGAGCTATAGTTCAGGTGAGAGTAGTGCCATTCCCTAAGTACTTCAAGTTGCTCCAACCCCACGCAGGGTGGATCTCAGACACAACCTGAGGGAAGAGGCTGGTGGGAGGGACTGGGACACTCTGGGAAGGCAGCTGGGACTCAGGTCACAGAGCCTGCCCTTTGGCAAAGGGAGGGAAGGTGGCCTCCAGGGAGAAAGTCACAAACGACCTCACAGATTTTAGGACTCTACATGGAAGCACTCCTTGGAGAACTGACCACCCCCGGTAAAATGTGGGGGCCTTCATTTCTCCTTCTTAACAGAACTCTCTAAAGTGAATAGGCTTAATCAGAAAGAGCTGGGTTCGAGTCCTAGCTGGGCCACCCTGGACAAGTTGCTGAGACACTCTGAGTCTCCTTGGTAAAATGGGAAAGAATGTTGTCTGCCCACCACTGGGAAGAATAAATGACAAGATGCATCAAAAGTACCTAGCACAGTGCTTGGCATATAACAAGTACTCATTTACAAGTGTTTTAAATATTATTCATGGTTGGTACCCCCAGAAGCTACATCCAACCCCCTTTTAGCCACTTCTCAGAGCCTAGTGTAGAAGACCTGCTCTAGACGGGCACTGACCAATGGAAACATCATGTGAACCAAATATATACATTAAAATTTTGTAGTAGCTTCATAAAAAAGGTAAAAAGAAACAGAAAATTGTAATTTTGGTGATACATTTTATTTAACCCCATATATCAAAAATATTATTTTAACATGTAATCAGTATAAAAATTAGTATATTTTATTTTTTAAAATATATCTTTATTGATTTCAGAAAGAGGAAAGGAGAGGGAGAGAGAGAGATAGAAACATCAATGATGAGAGTCATTGATCGAGCCCACAACCCGGGCATGTGCCCTGACCAGGAATTGAACCCCGATCGCCTGGATCCTAGGTCGATGCTCAACCACTGAGCCACGCCCGGCCAGGCAAAAATTAGTACATTTTACATCCTTTTTAAAACTAAGTCTTCAAAACTGGTGTGCACTTACACTCACAGCACATCTGGATTTGGATCCAGCCCATGCGTCCCTGCTGAGCAGCACAGGTCTAGGAGGAGGAGCTGGGTGGCCTTTCCTATTGAGAGATATGTGGCCTGGATATTGGTAGAAGTCTTGGCCTGTGCTTAAGATGTAAGGACCCTCTCCCCAAGTATGACAACCTTTTCTGCAATACTCTCCTGCTGGGGTTGAAGAGAAGAGAAAGGCAAATTGCAATATATATATATATAGCTCTGGCTGGTGTGGCTCAATGTTTAGAGCATCAGCCCATGCACCAAAGGGTCGTGGGTTCTATTCCCAGTCAAGGGCACTTACCTGGGTTGCAGGTTTGATTCCCAGCCCTGGTAGGGGCATGTGAGGGAGGCAACCAATCGATGTATGTGTCTCTCTCTCTTTCCCTCCTCCTCTCCCCCTCCCTTCCATACACACACACTCTCTAACTATCTCTCTATACATATGTGTGTGTGTGTGTGTGTATACACACACATATATATACAAGTGGTTTACTGTTCCTTCTATCCATAGCAGATTAGTAAAAATACACAATCATACAGAATATTGCCTCTCTCGACAGAAAGCATATTCTTTATTTGTATAATTTAAAAAATCACTTTGACTTGCAGCCAACAAGTCCTCAGGTAATCAGGACCCAGAGAGGACATGACCAAATGGATCATTCCAGGTAAAAGGAAATGCTAGGATTATCTGGAGGGGCCCTGGGGTCCAGAGAGCTACAGAAAATGAGAGCTATGGGACTGCAATGACCTGGGCCAGCCCCTAGTTTTATAGACCTCTGGGCTCACTCTGCATTCAGAGCTGAGCATGTGAACTTGGGCATAAAAAGTGGTGGTTGAAGCTTGAAGAAAAAAGTCAAAAAGACATAGAAGTTGAAGGAAACAGGATGAAATACTGAAGAAACACTTTATCCACTGCCTCTTGCTGATGTCAAAGTAAGAAATCAGAGATTTTTAGAAACAATGGGATTCTGGAACATGATTTTTAAAAACTCAAACAAACAAAAACAACAGCAAAAACCCTTGCTAGAGATTCTTTCTTAAAAAAATGTCTACAACTTTTCAGCCAAAGTGTTTGAGGTCAGTCCTGCTGGAAAGAGGGGCCTGAGCTTGTTAACTGTACGAGGTTCTTTCCAGCCTTAGGAATCTCTGTAGCATAAATGCCACTTGGAAAGACAGGTGTAAGATGACATTTGGACAGATGCCACTTTCCACAGATGGAAAAGAACTGGCCTCAGTTATACAGAGAGAGTTTCGTGGGAGTCAAAGAATAAGGAAAATTCTAAACCCGGATTTTCTGTTTGACCTCAATCTATAGAAAGTTTGGCATCCCAGGTAAGAACAAAGGAAACTGAAACTACCTGTGTGTTAAGGTCACTCTGAAGATCTTCACCTAAATGACAAGCAGAGACCAGGAAAAGACCAGGAAATGAATTTAAGGTACTCAAATTCCAAATATACAAGTCCATTCCTATGTTTTCTTTTCTTTTTCTTTTCTCAACATGTTGGAGAAAACATGCAGAAAGAATGGCCACTGACTGAGCCGACTCTGTTCTTCATGGGGCTGAGAATGGACAAGGCTCACTTCCCAGGTGCTGAGGGGGGCTCGCCATCGACAATGTGGGTGGTGGGTGTCCAACCCTCCAGGGCCTGGTCTCCTGCCTGGAGAAGACTCACTGGACTTCACTACCTTCTACATCTCAAAATGACCAAAACTGACCCCCGGCAGAGCATAGAGGTATTCAAAAAACCTACTCTGAACAGAAATATTTGGAGTTAAACATTATTTTCTTAAATTTTCACTGTGACTTCAGAATCAAATAACCATTTCATTTAAATTAATTTCTTTTGACTCCTATAGAGGCAAGGTTTAGAGTTTTAATCCAACTTTTAATTGGCCTGAAAAATATACTTCAGTATTCAACGATTTGAAATCTACTCTAAGATACTGGGAATTAAATGGATTAAAAGCTTTAAGGAATAGGGATATAAATGTGTGTGTATCCATATGTTAAATGTCTGTTTCTTTTTTTCACCTCCCCAGGGAGGACATCCATCAGTGCTTATAACTCTGTTCTCTGGTGATCATTTAGTATCAAGTTAACTGAATGGTGAGGGAAAAAAAAAAAAAGTGTGCAGAATTTCATACAACACAAAACCACAAAAAGGCTTCGGCACTCGCTCTAGAGTACTAGTGTCCTGCCGGCTTGTTACTCGGCCCAGAGCTCCCCCTCTGCCCACGCGAAACCCTCGTGAGGAGTTCTTGTGCGTGGGTGAGAGAGGGCTCTAGATCAGGCAGCATGAGAGTGAGGAAAGATGTCCTCAGGAGGCTCCAAAGATGTAAAAACACAAAATGAAACCAAAAATGCAACAAAATCCCTTGGGCCCACGGAGCGAGAGCAGTGTTTGGTGAAGGGCGTTTAATAAGGAGGCCTGCATGTCAGTTAAGGCGAGCGGAGCCATCCCCCGCACAGGGGAAATCTGGTCCCTCTGTCTGCAAACTGAGAATAGCACGACTCAGGTGAACGTCTCGAAGAGGAAGACACAGCACAGCCCATTCCCTGCAGCAGCGCGGAGACCCCCAGAAAGAGCTCTTGACGCAGCGAGACGCGGTAGCCTCACCGTCCTCGCTTTCTTCTCTCTAACACACTGAGCAAGGACCTCCGCGGCCAGAGGACTGTCTTTTCCAGCTGGTGGCTGCTGAGTCTGTTTTCCTGTGGTCATCTTTAGGTGCCCTTCCGCTCGGAGAAAACCAGCAAGGCCTCTCCAAGTCCACCGAGCAGGAGGCTGTAAAAGCGTCAAGAGGTCAGCTTTCCACTCCCTAGAACCAGGAGGCTGCCTGGCGCCCACATACAGCAGGGTGAGGGATGCCCCCTCATTCCGCCACTGCCCCTCTCATCACACTTCCAGGGCGGGCAGGAACCACCCAAAGTAAAACCCAGCTATGTGGCAGGAGGGTAGTGGGCTGCAAGGTGGGTTTTGATACCTTCCCTAGGGGCAGAAGGTGATGTCTGACCAGGTGGAGGTGACTACTCTGACCATGTGGAAATATCGGAGGAGGGCTTTCCACAGAGCAGCCTGGGGCCTTTTGCTAAAGAGGGTTGATGGCTATGAAATGATGCTGGTATCCATAATCGTAGGATTATTAAGGTGACAATCTCTGAATCCTTTTGTTTCATTTAGATGAACTGAACATTTAAAGATGAAAATACTAACGGGGAATCATGAATTTCCCACAGGAGCAGAAATAAACATGGTCAGGGTTTGAAAATGAACAAGCAGTGGGAGAACCGAAGACTGTGTGAGAACGAAGAGTTGAATATTTTAACATGCCTAAAATGTAATACATTCAAAGGTCTGGACATTTTCTATTTTAAACTTCTCAGCAGACAATCTGGTGTCTGTCTGAATCCCCTGTCCTTCTTTCCAAAAGGTACTTCTGAGGACTGGGCTGGGCGATCAGCAAAGGGTTACAACGGGGAGGGGATCCCCCAATGAAATGCTCTTGTTCACAGGCGCCAACAGCCCTTTCAGTTCTCCCCTTTTCTTCCTTATACACATACACATACACTCAGGCTATGGCACCTTTATATTTCCAACATCTATTTGAGGTCCTGAATATATGAAACACACATGAGCTGTGCACACTTACCTTCCCAGTGAGAAATGTCACCTATGTGGGTGAGTCTGACATGGAGGTAACTTGTACCATTTACCACATTTAGTACAGGATTAAGTGTGAGACTATAAAAACAATAAACTGAGTTCACATTAGGGCTCAGGCGTTTATTAGCTGTGTAATCCTGTGCACGTTACTCAGCTTCAGTTTTTCCATCTGCACCATAGGAGATCACACCTAACAGCCTCCGTGAGGCTTAGAAGGATACACCTGAGCCACCAACCCCCTGTGCTTGGCCTATAATGGACAAGCAATAAAAAGTTATTTTCTAGTGGGCTGCCTTCCCAGAGCAGCAGTCCCTTCCTCACTGGTCCTCACAGCTGGCCTCCCAACATCTACTTGTGGACTTCTAGTGAGGGGCACATCCTGTTGTGCAAAGTACGCCTGTCCCACTGCTGAGCAGCTCTAGCCGTGGGATTCCAGCAAGCATCCAGGGCCATCTTACTCGTGGAGGCCCGAGCACACGGCCACTCCCTCCAGGAGGAAGCCATCCTCATACTGACCTGCTTCTTACAGTTTCACCCGTGCGTCCAAGTTCTGCTTCCTGGAGCAACAGAGAACAAATCTCCTTCATCACCCACCTGTGAACCCCAGAGAGTGGGAAAACCCCCAGAACCACCATTATTTCCTCTCCCTGGTGACTAACAGGCCCTGGGTGAGAGCAGAGAGAGGTGCTTGTCCAGCAGCTGGGCACTTGGGGAGCAGGCTGGGAGGCTGTCCCCTACTCAGCCAACGACTGGGATGGAAAGGATTGGGTCGTGAGGGACAAGTATGCCTAACATCTTAAGCTCCACATCAGCATGTACTTTCCTTGTTCCCACAGAAATATTAGAGCAACAATAAGTCGATATAATCTCTCTAACACACATTTAACTCATAATAATGTAGGTGAAGTTGGTGTCTACATTATGAACCAAATAAATTTCTGAGGACTTTCTTAGAACTACAAAGTTTCTGTGCGAAACTACGGTCCAAGTTCCAAACGACCATGTTTTGAAACGTAATGCATTTATGCTTGTCTCTGGTCTGCTCAGGACCCAGGTGCTGGAGGACTCATCCTACTGTCTCTTCTCTTTGGATGAAGAGGTGATTGTGAAGGGGAAGCCTTTTCATTTTTTCATCCACAGGCTTACCTCTAAAGACCTGACTTTTCTTTTCAAGCAGGTCTGTTGATCCCTTCAACATTCCTTAAAGGATGCATACGCCACAGGCGTTGTCTCAAACACCTGGGCAAGTGCAGAGTCAGCGTGACCTGAGAAAAGGGCTGCACGGAGCTTTGGGGTTGGGAGGGTTTTACTTCTGCAGATGTAACTGGGGGCTCCCTGTTTTCTACAGTTTCCACTAATCCTCCTTAATCACCGGGGAAAAGAACAGGCTCTCTGCCACATTTACTCCCCCAGCCTTAGAACATGCTGAAGTGGAATAACCTTGCATTTCATGCCTTAGGCTTAACTATTTTCTGAAACACCAAAGCAGTTTAGTGAATGCTAACATGAAAACAAACTGGTTCAGTTTACTGTTGAGAGAGCCAGGGAGGTGAGCTTTGATGTTGTTTTCTAAACAGCAGGAGAAGCTGACATGGGGTGCAGGAATCTTAATAGCATTACAACTATTTAAGTCAGAGCTTTCCTGAACTGTTTGCAAATCCTGTAATCCCCATCATTCCTGAAATGAACAAACTTCATGTAACTAACATAAACATCAGACTGCAGAGCATACCCAGCCAGAAACATTCATCACTAGCTTCGCTTCCAGGCGGTTATTTTCAGCGTGTCTCCAGCCCTTCTCTTCTCTCTCATCAGGAGCCAAAGGCCCCATCTCAATTTTACATTTATTTATTATTGTGGTTATTCAATGAATTCCAGTTGAATCCACTAGATGAAGGACAGAGACGCTAGCCTTTCCCAGCTGTAGGCCCAGCACTTAATGTAGCACCCAATAAATATTTACTCAATGAATGATGTGTGAGTGAAAAAGGGGCTAGGCGATAGACTTGACAAGCTCAGGGGGGCCACAGAGCAGGCCTGACAAGCTCAGTGACCAAAAGTAACCACACAGGATGGTCTGGTCATAAATTCCTAACTGGGCAGGTCATGCTGGGTAGTCACATCCCAGGCCTGGAGCTTCCTTAGCAAAGGTCAATCTTTACCTTAAGTGAGCCCTGTCCACTGTTCTTATGCATCTAGGATAACATACCTTTGAAATGTCAGAGTAATTTTCTTGTCTAGACTGCATGAAGGCACAACCGCAGGCACCAGAGCACGAGACCACAGAGCCCCTCATTGTCACCTTGTTCCCCGTCTACCATCTACTATGTGCTGTAAATGTTAATTATTAACTGTCCTGCACCCACTAATGTAAAGGAAGTAGTTACTCCATTTTGCTTTTTATCTAATCCTAGAGATTTCCCCACTTTGCTTTCTCCTGCCTCCTTAATCTATCACCAATAGATTTCATGTACCTTCCTTATGTTTCCTCCTTTGATTCGAATGCATAAAAGGAACTGGACATGGCAACACAGTTTACAATAGCTAAGATCTGGAAACAGCCCAAGTGCCCATCAGTAGATGAGTGGATAAAAAAGCTGTGGGACATTTACACCATGGAATACTACGCAGCTGTAAAGAAGAAGGATCTCATACCCTTTGGGACAGTATGGATGGCCCTAGAGAAAATCATGCTAAGTGGGATAAGCCAGGCAGAGAAAGACAAACATCACATGGTCTTGCTTATATGTGGAATCTAAAGAACTTAATAAACTGATGAATAGAATAGATTCAATGACATGGAAGCACAGATCAGACTGACGAATGTCAGAGGGATGGAGGATGGCGGGTGGGTGGAGAGGGAGAGAGTAACCAAGGAATTTATATGTATATATGCACAACCCAAGGACAGGGACAACAGTGGGGAGAGGGACTGGGGAGGGGGATGGGATGGGGTGGAATGGGTCATTGGGGAGAAAAAGGGACATCTGTAATATTTTAAACAAAAATAAAATTTAAAAAAAAAACAACCCAAAAAAAAGGAACTGGAAAACTGCCATTCTCCAGAGCATTGTCTCAATCCTTGCGTCTGGGCATGTCCTCAAAATTTGGCTCAAATAAACTCTTGTGAAACTTTCTTTAGGTTTGGACGCTCTTTCATCAACAGATGGAATTCTTATACTTGCTCCCCCTTCTCCCATCTATATTTCAAACTATTTTTGTTTTTTCCTCTTTTCCTCACCAAAACGTATCTGCCTAATGTAATGTACCGTCCCACTGGGGTCTCGCTGAGTGACAATTCATAATCTGACGAATTAATTACTCTGTGCTGAGAGACAACAAGCAAGGGTTATTTAGAAGGCCCTTCTTAGCATTTTAAAGAGGAGGCTTCACATTTTTAAGTCCAATGGAAAACTGATCAGTTTCAGATGTTGTGATCCTAGATGCATTTTGCAGTGTTGGGAGAAGTTCTATTTTCACCCCTAAATTCATTTTTCCTATAAATACTTGGGCAGTCTCCACACAGACCCCTAAAATTAAAGGTACAAGACATCTTTACTCAAAGATGGTATGAGACCCTTTTCTAAAGACTTTCGGTGTTAGCGAGGTTTGTGTGAGGATCAAGTTCAAGCGGTCCTCATATTGGTAACCCAGGCATGATCAAAGGCAGGGTCAGGGAATGACTGGCAAGGCTCAAGTTGATCACCGAATCCTGAGAACAGAGCGGCTGTGTTTTGGTCATGCCTTTCTCTCCTTGCACCTAAACCATTCCAAAGACAACAGTGACTCTCCGAGTCTAAAAAGCATTCAAAGAGGAGGCACCCACAACTAATTCTACTCGACAGGGCCTGTAGTAAGTCCTCTTTGCTGAAAATTTGGAAGAGGGAATTCCTATGGATACAAACCATAAAACTCTGTTAATTAAAAAATGAATAATTAAATATTAATCTGGATATTTAAATTACTGGGCTTGCAATAGATTTTTATTTATTTTTTTGTAAAATTAAAAACAAGATCGTTAGCTGGACAAGAGCCGTTGCTTTTAATTAAAGTCATTAAAAGTTGACCAGCACTGGGCACTTAGATTTATAATTTTTCTTGGGTATATATTTAGAAGGCTGGCCACTCGTTTATTCAGCAAGCACTTAGTATTAGGTGGAGAGATGCAGAGGTGAGTAAAACGTGGCTCCTCTCCTGGAGGCGCTCACAGGGTCCTCCTGTCCCCCAGCCAGCCTGGAGCGATGGAGGCCATGCTGACCCTCAGAGCCCACATCCATGTGAGGGGGCAGCCTCTACCCACTCCAGCAACTGCTGCCAAGGGGAAGTGCAGGCCCAACATAACAGCTCTTCCACGTTTTAAAAAGAATCTGGAGATGTGGACTTTTCTGGGGAAATCACCTGATTTCTAAATGTTGACTAATTAAAAAATTCAAAGGCACAAATAAGAAACAATAACTACCCAGGCAAACAAAACAGGCCCTTGCCCTTGCCCTTGCCCTTGCCCTTGCCCTTGCCCTTGCCCTTGCCCTTGCCCTTGCCCTTGCCCTTGCCCTTTATAACATCTGACCAGTCTAAGCTCCCACAAGACAGAGACCAGTCCTGTCCCTGCCCAGGGGCTGAGAGTTGGTCACCCAATCTCAGCTTGAAAAACAACCAGTATATGGATAATGCAGACCAGCTCTGTGCAAAAGACAGAAATCTGAAATCCAGGCTGACACTCCTCTTCTGGTGGTTCACTTTGTGGTTGGAAAATTCTTGGAGGCTGAAAACACACCATCCTTAAACTCAAGAGTTCTCAAAACCCAGGAAATTCCAAAGTCAAGGTTCCTTTTGCAATAATCACACACACTGCTTCCGTGATTTGGGTACACACAGCCTTTCTCCCCGTTTTGCTCGGGAACATCATGAAGTGCACAGGACGCGACACAGCCTGGAGGCTCAGCCTCTCAGACCATTGCTGCGATATTCAGAAGTCGCATTTCCTCCCCAATGGAGCACCATCTCACTCTCACTTCTCACACTCAGTTCAACGCCTGGTGGGGTTTTTGTTTTGTTTTTTTAGTTCACTCTGAAATGCCATACAAAATATAGTAGATGAAGGCTTATTTGTAAGAAAGAAAAATGCTGTCAAGAATTCAGACTATCGCTATAAAGGTTAAGACAGAACTTTGGGGAATACTAGTTTTAAGAATGAACCAGGATATCTTGACAGCTGGGGCTTTGGATGCCACTGCCCACCATTGGTGTCATGCCTTCCCAGAAGGTCAGGTGCAGAGGAAGAAGAGGGGAGCACAGGATTAGCTCCCTGCCCCTCAGCCCCAGCTCTGCTTATAAATTGTTGCCTCACCATTAGCACCTCCTGCCCCTCCATCCTTCCCTGTCTTCCTGGGGCCAGAGGGGCCAAATCCTCTTTACCCACAGCCTAACTAAGCTCTCCCTTCTACGTAAGCTCCAGTTTCAGACCAGCTCCAAGGCCCCGATCACCCCGTCCTCTCTCTCTTCTTCAGTCTCCACATTCACTGTGCATTCAAACAGTCACTATCCTACCCCACCAATTACCTTTATGACTTCCTCTTCCCCCCAAAACTCCATGAGGGCTGGATGATGTCTTACGCTTCTTAATGACTGCCACATACTTTGCATACAGCAGCCACTCAACAAGTATTTTTAGCTGATTGATAGAATTAAAGCTTATAGGATTAAAAATCTACGCTAATCCTATAGCATATAGGATTAAAAATCTAGGAGATCTTTTTCCTAAAAATGTTCTACTGGAATTCTTAGTCCACCATGTCGATCCCTGCACAAGAAATAGAGCCGTCTTGTCCTAGGTAACACTACTTCCGTTTGCTGCCAATCATCTAGATGCTCTTTACAGGTGATCACGCTGGTGAGAAGAGGAACATTTAGGTCAATTCTTCTTCCACGTCCTATGGCTCACTTCTGCCTTGACATTATCTACATCACCGGTAAATCCTTGGTGTTTCCCAAATCAGTTCTAGGGAGGTGCCCGGCAGGTTATGGGGCCTTGAACAGAGTCCTTGGTTTGAGTCCTGGTCCAATCACCTAGTAGCTATAATATCTTTGAAAAATCACGCAAGTGTCTCTGAACCTGTTTCTTCATCTTTAAAATAACTTGGAGGATTGTTGTAAAACTCAGTGAGATGATATTAATGTAAAAATGTCTGAGACATAGTAGTTGTTCAATAAATGGTTAGTTATTATTATTATTATTATTAAACGGAAGAGGAGGGTATGGAAGTATTTCCTAATTTTTATTTTCCTTCCATTTTTCTTCTTGGGGCGTGAAATGTCCCCATTAGGGGCTCCCTTTTTCTGAATGCTGTGAGCCAAAAGATTCATTTCTGTCAGTCTGGGATGGTTTAGATATGGACCTGTCTTAAGGCATGGAGATGAGCGACTATAGACACCACAGGGGCAGCAATTTTTCACTTTTGTCCAAAAACAGTTCCTGTTACATATTGGACCCTTGGTAAATATCTGTTTATTGAACAAACCCCTTCCAGTCCAAAGCCACATGGGATGCAGTTACCTCCTGGACTTACTCATCATAGTATCCAGAGCCTGGTCCTGCCTCTCTTATTTATCCTGCAGGCATCTCCTGCTGATGTTTAAAAATAATAGTGTTATTTCTGTGGCTCTGACAGACAGTACCAGGGGATTATTCACAAGAAGCCCTGGGAGACCAGAGGCTGCCATGGGTATACCAGGCACCAGCACCAGCCCCACCAGCAAGCACCAGGGTCCTTGAGTCAAACAGGTGACAATTCTGCAGGTCCAACTTGCAAATAAATGCTCAAAAGGGTGGGGATCAGCTCTTAGGATTGCTCTGATCCCAAGCATGAAAAAAAATACCAATTTTCTAGAAGTACGCCTTATTTGAGCAAAGCTAAGTAACAACATGCTTTTTCTTTTCATAATACTGGTAAAAAAATATAAAATCCAATTCTAAAAATTGTCTACACTTCAATTTTGAAATGCCATTCTAGGGGGTGAGAGTTGGGGAGAAACCTGCCAAATAATATCCCCAAACTGGAATGGAAACAAGCATTATTTTAAAGTGGCTCTAGGCTTGTTTTTCCTTCTAGAACAAAGGATAGGAGACCAATAAGCAGCCACACAAATATGAATTACTCTCCAACATGTGCTGCATTAGTGATTCAGGCCAGGCAGCAGGCAGCACAGTCACAGGGAAGGAAAGCTACGTGTTTCCAGGCCAGTGGCTTGTAGGCCGGGCAAAGACCCAGCAAGGACTAAACTATCCTGGGTGATAAGGAAAGGCCACTCGATGTGGTTTCATTCTGGAGACAATAGAGCCCACCTCATCGGCATATACATTCCTGAACCAAATATTGATTGCATTTTTCTCACCGTTAAACCAAACTGTTATGGCTCCTGGCAAGTGGTGATAGTAGGAGTGGAAGATAACAGGCCTTTACTTCTACTCGATGCATGTCTGTATTGATTTAGACATCTCACAAACAGCATGTATTACTACATGGTTGAAAAATACATAAGTATATGCCCCCAAATGAAGCATGCCCATTGATAAGGGGAGCAGTGAGCAGTTTCAACACTTTAAACTCGCCATGTCACCCCCTTCACCTTCCTCTCCCCTGCAGATGACAACCCAAACCCTTGGTAATGATGGCATCGACTGATCTGCATATAGCAATCTGGAGAAGGTCAAAGTCTTAACTTGGTCAGCTCTTCAATGGGCACAGTCTGTATAGACAGTTAGAGGTGGAACACACATGCTAGCTTCATTCTGTTCCCAGCGTGGCTGTGACCACCTGGCTCTGGACCACAAGAGGCACGGGGGCCCTAACAAGCCCAAAGGACCTGTCTCCTCAGTCGTAGAAGGGAGAGCTCCGCGATCTGTTTTTAAAGGATAAGGCAAGGAGCTCCAGCTGGGCGATTGTGCTATGGCAGTAATGCATTGGAGCAGCTTCCACACGTGCTTGTTACTAGCGGCCAACTCCCCCTTGTGAATCATAGGCTCTGAGGCTATGGTGCAGAGTCATGTGGCCTTTTCTAGGAGGTGTGACCTGAAGTTACCATCACAGCCACCACATGCATCTCCGGGGTGTCCTCTCGCAGCCATTGTCCCATGAGGCTGCCTCAGCCATCCTTCTAAAGTGGTCATGTGCTCAAGTCACCACCAGCTCTTTCCTGCGTCCTGGCGGAGCCCACACACCCTGGGGGCACTACCTTGATGAAGGAGGCAGACCACAAAGAGCAGAACAATGGACAAGCAAGGTAGTGAGCGTCAGAACTGCCAGGCAGGAAAGAAACAAGGCGACAGGGAGTAGCTTGGGGAATTCATGTAGACTGTGCCCAGGGAAGGCCTTTCTGAGGTTGCCTGGATGGGGACACCCGGGGGATGAGAAGCTGGTGGACAACTGCAAAGCTTACTGCAAAGCATTTAGGCCGTGCCGATGAGCCCAAAGGCCCTGAGGCGGGAACGCACACGCCATGGTCAAGGCACAGAGAGGCTCTCCGCTCTCCTGACCTCCAGGCCGGTTTAGTTACCTACCTACTGGTATCTCGATTCTCAGGTGTAACGGGGCACCCCAGCCTTCGTGTATCCAACCCAATTCCTGATAACCCTCCACCCCTAACTTGCACAACCCTGCTCTTCACATATTATTCCCCATCTCAGTGAAAGGCAACCGCATTTTTTCCACAGCTCAAGCCAAAAACGTAGAAGTCATCCCAGACTCCTCTGTTTCTCTCAGATCCTATTGCCTTACTCTCAGGACAGAGCAGGCTCCCTGCGACAGCCTGCCATTCCCATTGCTGTCAGCCTGGTCTTGGTCGTCTTGCACCTAGACTGCTGTCAGAGCCTTTATTTGGTCTTTCTGCTTCCTCCCTGCCTGCTCCACAATACAGCCTCCGCACAGCAGACAGAGGGACATGTGGCTCAAACTCCTCCGATCGCATCCCCTCTCACTCAGGGTAAGGCCAAGCCCTTAGAAAGGAGTTTAAGGCCTCACATGGTCAGCTGCCAGCTGACCTCATCTCCTACTACTCTCCCTCTTGTCACACCACTCTGGTCACATAGCTCTTCAAGCTGACCAAGCGCCCTCCCCCCTGAGGGCCTCTGCATTTGCTGGTCCCTCTGCTGACCCCATGACTCGCTTCCTCTCTTCCTTCAGGTCTCTGCTCAAATATCATAGAGAAAGGAAGTGCTGCCTTTAAGCAAATGGGTGAGTGCATTCTAAACAGGGATGATCTGGAGCTTATCTAAGAGAAAATGAATTGAAGGATTAAAAAAACAACAACGTGGCTATCCATATAAAATAGTGGTTCACCAATAGTGGTTACTCTTGTGTGGACCAGTGACTGAAAGGTGTACCTGTGATGTTCTATTTTTTCATCTGCATGGCTGTAGTAGGTATTATATACTCAGCTTGTGAAAAGCCATCGAGTTGTATACTCGTGCTATACACACTCTTGAATGTATATTTAAACATCAATAAAGCATATGCCCAAGGCACACACCTTTCTTCAACATTTGAGAGCAGTAATTAGTATCCTGATGAAACAAACCTAAACAACTAATTTTCATTTCCTCTCTCTATGCAAATAGAGACTTACCATCCCACGGTTGCAGTGGTCAGGATCATATCAAACAGCAATATTGATAAACCAGCTGTGATCATCTGCAGAAATAATTCCAACAAAAAGGTCATCAGAGTGGTAGGACTTCAGGAACCTTCTCCACAGTCATTTCTCACAAGCTTAGCTCATGTTAGTTCAGATCCCTGACAACATTTTTTCCCCTTCACGTCCTTTCCCCACACTTCCTCGTCTCCTGTATTTAGTGTTGCATCTGAGCAGAGCATTTGGTGCGGAAAATGCTAAATCCTGGTGTATGTTGGAGGTGGGAATCTGCAAAGAAGCATTCAAAAGAGGAGGCAGAGAGCCCACATCTCACTCATCTCTCTCCAGGGCAGGGCAGAGTGCGAGCACATTTCCATCTCGTCTCAGCTGTGCAGAATTAATCCCCAAGGTCAGTGGTGCTCATTAACCTGTTCCCAGATACTCCAGATAAAAACGATCTGTCACCCTGCGTTTGCCAATAGCACTTTCCCCTGTCCTAAGGCTTCGGTCTTTCTGTCCCAAGTCACACATTCTAAGAAACCAGTTGCTTCCTGGGGAAGAGAGCAATTAAATCATTAATTAATTATTTGCAAATAGTGGGGGTTACTCCCACATCCGTCTGAGCAAAGAATTAGAGAAAAGTCTCTTAGGAATGTCAGTAACAGAACTCTGCAGTACCTCTAACCTGTTGGCACAAAGAATGTATGTGACACTATTTTGTCAACACTTAGAATGCCTGCTAAGGAAAATATGTTTTCCCCCCAGTATTCTGCATTCTGGAATGCCAAACAGCTTCCACTGGGAAGGTGACCCTTAAGACTGGCTTTCTTGTCTAGCCAGTGTGGCTCAGTGGTTGAGCGTCACCCTATGAACCAGGAGGTCACGGTTTGATTCCCGGTCAGGGCACATGCCCAGGTTGGGGGCTCAATCCCCAGTGTGGAACATGCAGGAGGCAGCCGATCAATGACTCTCTCATCAATGATGTTTCTATCCCTCTCTCTCTCTCCCTTCTTCTCTCTGAAATCAATAAAGATATATTTAATTAAAAAATTAAAAAAGACTGGTTTTCTTGCAAGAAGAAGTAAGAAGTAGGCTGGGTCACTCAGGCTGGACGCCCTCTCACTGACGGGGGCTTCACATGCCATCACACAGGCCTCTTCAGGTCTCCAAGCGAGCCGATGGTCAGGCGGAAAGTACATTTACTGAGTTTCACCGTCATTCATTTACCATCTCAAAAAAGTCTGGAAATATAAACCGGAACCCTTGGCATATAAACTTTGTGAGATTTTGGAATCTTTGTAGTTTACCTATTTGGGGTCACTTTCTATTTACTTCCTTTATTGATTAGTAGCCAAAATCCCTGACAACAAAAATGACCTGTGTTCTCTTCAGGAACAAAAAAGGAGTGGCAACAAGGTCGGAGAGTCGATTGCAAAGCAGAATCCAAAGGGCGAAGAAAGAAAAATTTCAAAGTGCTGGCTGGTGGGCTTTATCTTAAAAAGTATGACGAATGGCACCCGTTCCTCCACCCCACCCCCTTTTTGTTTTACTTAGGACCTTTGCATCTATGGTATAAATAAAGTGGGCCTAAAATTTTATTATCTTGCAGTGTAACTGTCTGGTTTGGGAGACAAGGCTATACAAACCACATCAGTTAGTTCATCATCAGCTTCCCTTGTTTTCCTCTAAAGGGTAAAGCTGATCTTTACTATGGAAACTTCTAGCTGGGGGCCATCGTTACTGGCCACTGTCCTAATCAACTCTTCTCTTTCTTTTTGATTCCAGTTTGCCATTTTCAGTTTTCCCAAACACGTATTTCATCTAGGTTTTCCAACTTACTACATTTAGCTGTTTAGAAAAATATTATTGTTATCTCATTTGTACCCATTTTTATCACCTTCCCTTTTATTCTTACTTTTACTGGGACCCTTCACTAAATGCCTGAAAGAGTCCCTAATTCTTCACCACTGTCCTGTCTCCTTTGCTCCTTTTTACCAGCTCCCTTTTCTCTTCTTTGCCAACTTTATCGAGGAATACTTGATAAACACAATTGTGTGTATTTAAAGTGTGCGGCGTGATGATTTGATACACATATATATTCACGACCTTCCTTGATCAGCTTCTCTTACTCTCTGACTGGCTCTTTCATGACTTTCAGTCTAGTCCGTGAAGCTGACACCTCCCACAGGCCCTGCAGCTGTCACAGCCTAGGACGTGTGCCTCTGTTTCTCTGTGAGTTTCTTTAGCTTAGGAAAAGTCTCATCTGCTCTGAGACACACAGCTGGCCTGCTTGTACCTATTAACTGCACCTTTTGCCAAGAAAAACACAGCGTAAAATGTTCAAACCAGCCCTTCCTTGAAAATAAGGTTGGTTTAATAGCCAGCCTGGTGCCTTTGCCATCTGCTGCTTCCTGGAAATGTTTGTATAGTCTCCTGCCTTTCTCCTGGGCTGCTTTTCCAAACTTCTCTAAATTTTTATCTCTCAAGGAGCAAATGTTCTGCTGGCTGACTCTCTGAAACTTCACAAATAGGTCTGTCTTATTTCTATAGAGAATGTATAGTGAATTTGCATGCACTGTAGAGCTACTGTAAAGTTACATGGGCTACTTTTTAATCTTTCCAGTAAGAACTCTCAATTTCTTAGGCTTCTCTCCTTTATTTCCATCAACAGCCCTAGCAGGCAGCAGCTCTTTTTGCAGGCATTCTCTCTCTCTCTCTCCCCCACTACCCCCAACACACACACACACACACACACACACACACACACACACACACACAAAACACAGAGTCGCCAAAGTTCTACCACTAACACCCCGCTGAGGGGCAGTTGGTCAGCCTGACTTACCCACTTAGTGACAGACTCACACATCCACCTCACCGTGTGTGAGGTTCAAACTCATGCCTCAGCAGATGACAGGTTTCTATATGCCATTGCTGTCAGGGCTGCTCAAGAACATCAAAGGTGTGAATGAAAATCTGCTCGTGCCAAGAGCCCGCTCCACTGCTAACTCCACCAAGGAACAAACAGAAGCCAGGAAAGGCCGACTGTGTGAGTCTGGGTACAGAATATCTCACGTGCAGTCACCTAAGGGTGGAATTCGAGAGGTGGAAGGGACTCCCTAAGCACAGAGGTGGGGAAACTGTGACCAGAAATGGTGTGTGATTTGCTTCAGGGCCCTGTGAGCAGTAGAATCAATGCTCTGACTCCCAGGTCAGCCTCCTCTCAAGCCAGAAACTCAGCAAGGGTCTACCAAACTCCATGCTGAAAGCAGGGACTCAAGCAGGTATTTGCAAACTTATGTTCATAGCAGTAATACTCACGATAGCCAAAATTTGGAAGCACCCCAACTATCCATTGAAGGATGTATCAACAAGCGAAATGTGACATATACACACAATGGAATATTATCCAGCCTTAAAAAGGAAGGCAATTCTGCAATATGCTACAACATGAATGAACCTTGAGAACATTATGCTGAGTTGAACCAGACACAGAAGGACAAATACTGTATGATTCCACCTACATGACATACCCAGAGGAGTCAAACTCACAGACACAGAGTAGAATAGAAGTTACCAGGGCCTGGGAGGAATGGAGAGTTAGTGTTTAATGGGTACAGAGTTTCAGTTTGGGGTGATAAAAAAGTTCTGGAGATGGATGTCAGTAAAAGCATGAACTTTTAAAAACACACACAACCTTTAAAATGGCTAAAATATGTTCATGTAAAAGACTTCAGGTTACTCTTGGAACTTGACATTCAAGAGGTACAAAAGTAGCAGTCATGACTACCAAGTGTTCTTGCTTACAAAAAGCATTTTTAAAAATACACATTTTTTCCCAAAGAAGAAAGAGTACTGTGGTCTGAGGAATGTCTCCTTCGCACACGCAGATCCGAGTAACAAACAACAGGACCTGCCACAGGCGGAGGGATGCCAACAACAGCAGAACTCAATACATTGTGTCTGCAGCGGGGCTTTGAACTTCCTGGCTTTGTCAATGGATGTCACAACCTCTGTGTTATTTAAACAGAGTTTGGTATTTAAGGCAGGTCTGGTTTGTTTTTTAAACATTCATTTCAATCCTAAGACAATTTGTTGTTGGTTTTTTTAAAGAAAATAAAGAGGAGTGGATGTTGGTGGGAACCTGCCAGATAGTCATGTATTTGGGGAGAATCAGAGATTCAGGCTTGTTATTTGTTACTGACTTGTTGTTGCTGTTGTTGTTTACATACATATGAATTTCTTTAAAAAGTGACTGACTGCAGCATGCCTAGGAAGCCCTTCCCTGTGACTGTCTTAGTTGTGGCCCATGCACACATCCCCCACTTAAACTGGCCCTAGTTTTTCAAACACAGTTTTGTACCATCATCTTGCCTTTGCTCAGCAAGTTCTCTGCCTGGGGCAAGGCCTCCCCACACAATTTCTACTCACCCAAATCTCTGCTTCTTTGACCAATCACCTCCATGGGGCTAGAAAGAGCTCCACAGAGAGAATGGTGACTAGCTTTCTGGTTCCTAGTACAAAAATGCCAGGGAAGATTCTGATTGGCTCCTGGACCAACTGACTGTGGCCTAGGAGGAAGAGTAATGTAAAAACATGGAAGCTCACCCTTGAACTTCATGTTGGAATGGAGAAGGGAACACTTCCCTGGAGGAAGGCAAGGACAGTGCTGGGCAGACAGAACAGCAGATGTCTTCTATAGCCTTGCTATAAATATCCTCTGGGAGCTTGCAGGAAATGCGAGATCTCAGGTCCCACTGCAGTCCCACTGAGCAACATCTACATTGGAAAAGATCCCCAGGTGGTGTGCACACACATTAAAATGTGAGGAGTTCTGCTCTACACCCTCCAATTCCAGCACTATCTCAACACCTGCTCTGTCCAGTTGGTATTGCCACATCTTCCAGGAAGGGCAGACTCCAGCTTTCTCACAAACTGCAGAGCTGGAGGCGTGTGTCAGACTGTCCTGGAGTCTGTCTGCATCGCAGTCACATATGAATGTTACTAATCCAGCCTTCCTTTTAGCTTAAAGAGTAAATCTAATAAAAATTTACAATTTGAGCACGGCTGGTGTGACTCAGTAGTTGACCATCAACCTATGATCCAGGCGATCACAGTTTGATTCCAGGTCAGGGCACATGCCCTGGTTGTGGGCTCGATCCCCAGTGTGGGGTGTGCAGGAGGTGGCCAATCAATGACTCTCTCATCATTGATGTTTCTATCTCTCTCTCTTCCTCTCCATTCCTCTCTTTGAAATCAATAAAGACATATTTAAGAAAAAAAAAGTGACATGAATATCTAGTTCATGAAAGGGAAGGAAAGAAAGTAACCAAAGTTTAAAGAGGGCGTAAAATGTTGATGACTGATACCAGGCTCTGCAGTGTCACATGTATGAGCTCCTGGGCTCCTCACATCCCCACAAAGAAGGTGCCTAAGCCCATTTCACAGATGAAGAAACTGAAGCTCCCAGAGGTTAAAAACCTTGCTCAAAGCACATAATCACAACAAGAAAAGAGCTGGGATTAACACTCAGGTCTTCTGATTCCTGTGCCAATCCTCCTTTTCCAACTCGAAGCTACCCCTGGTGGTAGCTTTGCTTAACCTGGAGAATTCACCTTGACTCAGCAGTTCTTAAGCCTGTCTGAACATCAAAATATCCTGAGAAGTTTTGGGGGGAAAAAATATACTAAAGTACTGTCCCATATCAATTAAATTGGCATATCTTGTAATGAGGCACAGGTATCAGCATTTTAAAAAAGATCTCCTAGTGATTTTCCTATGAAGCTGGGGTTGAAGTTATGATTACTGATGTATTATTAGTTTGAGTAGAAGTATCCATAAAACTGCCAAAATTCATAGAACCACTTGAAAACAAGGATGTCTAGGACAGAACTTGGTCAAAAAGACATCATCATTACTATCACCACTATCATCACAAGTATTACGTACTGCACCATTTTACATTCTCACCAGCAGTGTCTGAGGGTTCCAGTTTCTTTACACCCTTCTTCTTATCTGTCTTTTCTATTATAGCCATCCTAGTGGGTGTGAAGTGGTATGTCATTGTGGTTTTGATTTGCGTTTCCCTGATGAGAACATCTTTTCATGAGCATACTAGTCATTTGTTTATCTTCTTGGGAAAAACGGTCTTTTCAGATCCTTGCCCATTTTTCAATTGAGTTATTTATCTTTTTACTATTGAGTTATAAGAGTTCTTTATATATTTAGATACAAGTCCCTTATTGGAGATATGATTTGTCTGTAAGTTGTCTTTTCACTTTCGTAATGGTGTCCTTTGCAGCACAAAAGTTTTTAATTTTGATGAAGTCCAATTTATCTTTTTTCTTCTTTTGTTGCTTGTGCTTTTGGTGTAAAGACCACATTCTGAATAGCAAGGAATTGTAAATCATTATTCCACCCAACACCTTAATTAACACTATACAGGTGTCATACCATTATATCATGGTTTCCTTTTTATAGGGCCATTCATTCATTCTACCTTCAAACACTTATTTTCTATTTTAAAACATTATCTATCTAAATTATGTACTGCGCTTATTTGATTTATAATGAGTTTCCAATGTGATTTTAGGAAAGAAGCTGATATCATGCTATATGATATGAATCCAAGGTTTTGTGATTAAATAGATATCTGGGGATTTAAAAATCTAATAAGCATATACAGCAGATCCTCAATTAACATCATTTTGTTCAATGTTTTGTTATAACGTTGATGAGAAAAAAATCAATTCCCAGCTGTAGCCACCCTCTGTGGTTTTCACATTCTCCCCATGCTCATGTAGGTTTTTCTCTGGTTACTCCGGTTTCCTCCCACATCTCAAAGATGCACATTAGGTGAACTGGCATGTCTAATTGTTCCAGTATGAGTGAATGTGGGTGTGGATGTGGGTGCACCCTGAGATGGAATGGTGTCCTGTCCAGGGTTGGTTCCTGCATTGTGCTCTGAGCTGCAATAAGCATATTAGAAAATAATTATCTTGTTTTTATTAATCTTTCTTAAACATATGTATAGCTCATATTTATTTCAATGTTTAATAGTAGTAGTGTTTCAGGTTTTTATTTAGAAGTTTGGTGATGTTTTTGTGACAAGGAATATGCTGTAAAAACTTAATTCTTGTATACATAAATTAGCCTGTGGTAAAACTGGTTTCATTATACTTTGTTTCACTTAAAGTTGCAGTTTCCAAGAACCTATCAATGATATTAAATGAGGACTTACTGTATATTTAATGAAAGAATCTAGAAAACCTTATGGAGTAATTCTCCAGATAGAGTCATAGTAATTTTGAAGAGGTTGGTGACCAGTTGTTTAAAGTAGGAATAGAGGAAGGAAGTGTTAAGATTATCTAATCTCTCCTCCAACTTTCAGCACTTTAAAGATGCCACTCCATTGTCTATTGGTACTCATAGTTTCAGTTGAAATGTCAGTTGTTTCTTCAATTTAAGGTAATGTCTTTTTTCCTCTGGTTGATTTTAAGATTTTCTCTTTATCTTTGGTTTTCAACATTTGGACTGGGATATGCCTTGGGGTGCTTAGGTATGACTTCTTTGTATTTTTTGTTTGTGGGTCGATGTCTTTCAGGAGTTTTGGAAAATCCTCTGCCATTCTCCCTTCAAATATCGATTCTCCCCAATCTCTCTCTTTAGCTTCTAGAAATTCAATTACACATATATTAGACTTTTTGACAATTTTCCCTATGTCTCTTATGCTTTGTTCTGTTCTTTATTCTTTTTCCCTTTACACTTCACTAATCCCAGTGCACTGTGTCCAGTCTGCTCTTAGACCCATCTAATAAGTTGTGAATGCCAGATATACTTTTTCAATAACTACTTGATTTTTACAGATTCCAATTTTGCACTGAAATGCTCCAATGATTTACTTAATCCTTCCCTCTGTTTTTTAAAAATATGTTTTTATTGATTTCAGAGAGAAGAATGGAGAGGGAGAGAGAGATAGAAACATTAATGAAGAGAAAATCATTGATCGGCTGCCTCCTACATGTCCCCTACTGGGGATTGAGCCATAACCCGGGTATGTGCCCTGACCAGGAATCAAACCATGACCTCCAAGTTCATGGGTCAATGCTCAACCACTGAGCCACACAGGCTGGGCTCCTCTGTTTTTTTATGACATATTATTCATAGTCGTTTTTAAGTTATTGCTAGCATCAATATCTGGATCATTTGTAGTTCTGTTGTTATTATTTTCCACTTATTGGTCATGTTTTCTTGACTCTTCACATGTCTATAATTTTGATTGTATGTTGGACATTGTATATAATAGAACTGTAGAGGCTCCAGCTGAGAGTTTCAACCAGAAGTGTTGCCCTTTTCCACTAAAAGGATGGCAGACTCAATTCAAACAGGGATTGAATGAATCAGAGATGGGCTGTGGCTCTAGTAAGACTCAGTCCATCTCCACTTTATCTTGTCCCTTAGGTATGGCCTTCACACCCTTGTGTTTAAGAGCTTGGTGGATCTTTGTCTCCTCATCCTTGAAAGTTCTGTCTTTCAGAAATTTTGACCTTAGCTTTTTAGCCATCCATCCCACACTGGTTCAAAATCTGCCACTGTATATTTGCTGCAGGCCCTTCCTTCTAGCAGGATTGTGTCTCCTAAGCACCCCAAAGCTATGAGAGTTTTCACTTTTCCTTTCTTGACTAGCCTGCAGCATCCTGAACTGCCCCCCAGAACTCAGCAGTGTCTCATGGAAAAATTGGACATGCATTTGAGACTCCTCTAGTTTCCAATCTATCAAGCCAGTTCCACATAACTGCCAAAAGCTCTGCTAGTTTCATTTTCCTGCAGAATATTTCCTCTTCTTGAACCAAGCCAGATCCTTAACCCACACCCAGTACCAACAAATATCCTCCCCCTTCTCCTACCCCCATGAAAAAAATAACCTATGTTACTCAGTATACCTAGAAAGGGTTCTTCTTTCTCTGGAAATTTATTTTAGTTCTCATTACTTACAAAGATCTCCAAGTTCTTTAACAATATGATTTCTGCAACACGCCCCCCTCGTTCTTTTAGTTGAACGTTGGTCTGTCACAACATATGATATTCTACACTGAAGTAAAAGGTTTCCCTTTATTATGTAGAGGAAAAAATAAGACCCAGAGAGATGGTCTAAGTGACTGGTTTTCAAATCAGGCTTGGCCAACCACTATTTCCCTAGAGCCACCTTGGATGTCATTCTGAGGCAAGTTAAGAGGCTTTGTTTGATTTGTTCTGTACATCTTCCTGATCAGTGACAATCTTGTTAATTCATCATTACAATTTTAATTAGATTTGGTTTTTACCTTAGTCTAGGACTTTGTATATAACAGCCTTGGGCAACAGGACTTTTAGAAGGGTACAGTCTCTTTCTCTTCAGATACAGTTTCCAATATGATGCAACTGATGGTGATTAATAAGACAGGCTGGAGGTGAGGGGGACATTCAGTTTCTTCCGATTCTCTCTGCCTATAGGGGAGAAAACTCTTCTGCCTTCTATCCTTCCACTCTCTTCCAAGTTCACTCAATGGGAAAAGTTATTCATCTGACTGTATGTTTACTGAGGCTCATTACACTAGTTGGTGGGATTCTAGTGCTTTAAAGGTCAGAATCAGACTCCACATAATTTCTTTCTTCTCTTGAATCCATGCAATAATACTCTCTTCACCCTTTGTCTCCACCTGTTGGGGGTGGACATGGAGGATGGGGAGGAAGCCATGCCTCCTATAAAAGCAGAAAGCTTTTTAAGTTTCTAAACCAAGGTTGAGTTTTTCAACTCAATTTTGTTTCCTACTTGTGTACGATTCCTTGTCCATATGTTCTCCTAGTCCATGCTCCAGGAATGAAGAAAGAGCAGGCAGTAGAGTTCAAGTACCAAAACTCCGAATGCTTTAACCCATGCTATGTCCTGAAAAGACCTATGTGTCTTTTCATACTATCTGACACTGGTCCTTTGGTTATAACTTCAGAAGTCTGTGGACCTTTAGACCTTTCTTTTCTCTAGGACTTGAAATTTTCCTGGCACAGTCATGCGGAAGGTGTCAGCTCTTCCCTAAACTGGGTGTCAGACTTTCCTCGTTAGTACTCACATTTCTCAAGAGGCCATAGTAATACCATGTTCACTGAAGTGGTGTTTCCTGGAACCTTTGGAAGGCTTCTTCCTTTTCTCTCTCTCTGGGGGTGTACCACTTCAGCTCATCCTAAAACACCTGATTAGGGTGAATTTTGTTTGCTTGTTTTATTCCCTACGTCCTTTAAATAAGGAGGCTAGAAATTTGCCAAGAATTGTTTCTTTGCCAAGCAGTATATAGAACCAAATAATGGAGGCATACTTAAAAACATTCAACTGTAGGAGACAAATGGAGAATTTAAGACTATCCTATTTCCCCCTCAAACTCAATTCGGTGACAGTCTGGTGTGGAGTCAATAGATTCTTCATTCTAGTACTTTTCACTTTCTCAACTCTCTCAGTTTCATCTTACTCAGTAAATGTACTCATCTGTCAAACTTCTAGAGTGATGCGTTTCTGCCAAAGTTATTTTTTAAACTTTGGTCCTGCTGATTAAAAAAGTTCTATCAGTCTCCCAAGTTAAGCAGTACTCTTTCTGGAAAGGAAGGGCATTTGGCTAAGGTACTTTTATTTTCTAAATTGTTTTGATTCACTCAAAGGGTAGATTTAATCTCTGCAGTTTATTTTTAGAAATGAAATGAATTTAAGCTCAAAGGAGCTTTAAATAAAAGCACCATAATTATACTTACTCCAAGGCTGTGAGAATTTTCTTCATCTCCTCTTGATATGACAGCTGTTATACTTAACAATAATGGAGGTGATAGAATACATTTGCCAAAAGATATACATAAAAACCTCCTTGAAATGTTCAAAGATAGGAAATGTGGTGCCCATTTAGTAAAAACCCTCTTGCTACCTTTGACCAGCCTCCTTCCTTAATCCCAACTATTCCTGAATTAGTATCAATTGGGAGAAGTGAGCTCTTGATGTCAAGGGCTGTATCCTGGCTCCAGATCTGGTCACACTCAGTTTAACATGACTAGAGAGTAAGAACTCCTTCGAAATGTACAAAGCTTGCACAAGACTCACTCCACCAGCTCAGTTCCACTTAAGGGACTTACACAAACCACTATTTGGCACTCACTGCAAAGTGTCAACAGGTCACCCGTGTATTCTTCTGCTATGGAGTGAATTGTGTCCCTATCTATCTCTTTCCCAATTCATTTGTTGAAACCCTAACCTCAGTGTAATAATATTTGGAGATGGGGCCTTCTGAAATTAATTAGGGTTAGATGAGATCATGAGGGTGGGGTCCTCATGATGAGATTAGTGTCCTTCTAAGAAGAGGCCAGAGTGGTGTTCTCATTCTCTCCCTCTCCCTCTCCCTCTCCCTCTCCCTCTCCCTCTTCCTCTCCCTGTCCCTCTCCCTCTCCCTCTCCTCCATGTGAGAACACAGCTAGAGGGCAGCCATCTGCAAACCAAGGGAAGAGTTCTCACCAGACACCAACTCTCTGGCACCTTGATCTTGGACTGTCCAGCCTCCAAAACTGTGAGAAATAAATGCCTGTTATTTAAGCTACCCAGTCTATGGTATTTTGCTACAGCAGCCTGAGCTAAGACATTATACCTTGCTCTTTTGGAGAGTTTTTAAAAATGAAAGTTTAAAAAAAGCAATGACTGTCTCAGAAGTGAAACTGACTTAGAAGTGAAAAAGGAAAAGGGCCTTGAATTATTGCTGGAATGAAGCTGAGGCCAAATTATGCTCACTGAATACCACACTAGGCACCAGAGAGGCAAAAATGGTGAAAGGGAAGAACCTGGTCTCACAGCATCCCTAGGCTATGTTAGCCAATTCTAGCGGTCACTAGCAAATAATTTCAATATAATACATTAAGTGCTGAGATATGGGTATATTCTGAATATTATGGGAAGAAGCCCCACAGAGAGATGATGCCTGTGCTAATCTTGTAAAACAAACAAAAATTACCCAGTCAGGAAGGGTGAGAAGGGCTTTCTCCACAGAAGAAACAGCATTAATAAGCTCAGCAATCTCTAACCATTGAGTAGTAACTGAAGTGCAAAGGGTGAAGTGAGTAGTGGACACTGTTAAAGCCGAAGGAAACCTAAAGAGAGAAAACAATCAATAGCTGGGAAAAATCCTTTTTCCTAGCAAGGTATTGAAAAAGTCCCATGGAGAATCCTATTCACTTCAAGACAATGGGTGGCTGGTCCTGGGACAACTGGGCTTGTAGTTTTACCAGAGGTAACCCTTGCCTTGGCCTTCAAAGGAGCTTATCCCCATCTCATGCTCATCCGTTCTTGTGCCATGACTGTGGGACAGCACTCTGAGAGTCCTGGGTGTTCCTTGCTGCATCAGAAACTCACAGAGTAACCTCAGGCAGGCGGACTCTGTATTTCTGTTTCCTCCTCTATAAGACAAAGGAATCATCTATAAAGTACTTCTCAGGGACTGAATTTTCTTCTTTCACCTAATATCTTTTCTTGAAGGCTGCAGGGGCAATTTTATTCATTCCCTGACTTGTTCCAGTGAGAATTTTCAAGAATCTTAAAAACACAGTCGTTACAATGAAAAGATGCCCAATGTCACTGATCGTCAGAGAAATGCAAATGAAAACCACAATGTGATGTCACCTCACGCCTGTCAGAATGGCTATCATCGTCAATAAATCAACAAACAGCATGTGCTGTCGATGGTGTGGAGAAAAGGGAACACAGGTGCACTGGTGGTAGGAATGCAGACTGGTGCAGCCACTATAGAAAACAGTATGGAGGGTCATCAAAACATTTAAAATGGAACTGCCTTATGACCCCGCGATTCCACTTCTAGGTATCTATACCCGAAGAAACCCAAAACACCAATTCAAAAGAATATGTGCACCCCTATGTGCAATGCAGTGTTATTTACAATAGCCAAGATATGGAAGCTGCCGAAATGCCCATCAATAGAAAAGTGGGTAAAAAAGCTGTGAAAAAAATACATTTGTGTGTGTGTGTGTGTGTGTGTGTGTGTATGTATATATATGTATATATGTATATGTGTGTGTGTGTATATATATAAATTACTTGGTCATAAAAAAGAATAAAATCTTACTATTTGCATGGATAGACTTAGAGGGTATTATGCTAAGTGAAATAAGTCAGTCAGGGAAAGACAAATACCACATGATTTCACTTATATGTGGAATCTAAAGAACAAAATAAAATAAACAAAATTGAAACAGACTCATAACCACAGAGAACAGACTGGTGGTTGCCAGATGGGAGGAGGTATGGAGGACTGGGTGAAAAAGGTGAAGGGACTGAAAAGTACAAATTGGTAGTTACAAAATAGTCCCAGGGATATGAAGTATGGCATAGGGAATATAGTCAATGATATTGTAATAACTATGTATGGGGTCAGGTGGGTACAGGGAATATTGGGGGAACGCTCTGTAAAGTACATAATTGTATAATCATTGTGCTGTACCCCTGAAACTAATATAAAATAATATTGAATGTAAACCATAATTAAAAAATAAAATTTAAAAAGACAGTCATTACAGACAAAATATGTCAATAGAAGTAGATAACAATGATGACGAAAAGGGGAAAACAAGAATAGGAAGGTAGAGATGAGGCTATTACCCCAAATCCATGCCAAGGTATCTGCTATGTGGCGGGAAGGCGGTTGCCCAGAGGAGGGGAGGAGGGAGTACACGAATTTCAAGTACAGTGGTGCCTCGGTTTTCGAATGTGATCCGTTCTGGGAGACCGGCCGAGCTCTGAAACGCTCGGAAACCGAGGGGTCCACAGCCGAGAGCTGGGCCGCAGGGTCTTGCCCTCAGCGGAGCCGTGTGGCACGTTCGACTTCCAAGGCGGGTTCGGAAACCGAGGCGCTTACAGCCGGGTTTACGGTGCTCGTAACCCGAAATGTTCATCAACGGAGACGTTCGAAAACCGAGGCACCACTGTATATATCACAAAGGAAGCAGAGAGTAGTTAACTTTACATAAATCAGTCAGCTGCACCAAGACTCCGTGTAATGACACAGAGGGAAGAAACATGTTGTCTTGTCTCCATTCATCTTATAAGGTACACCCCTTATCAAATTTAAGAAGCCAAACAGAGAAACCTGAACTGTGGTCTTTGCCCGGCTTCCATGACGGGAACCAGAAAGCCTAAGCGCAGGGTGCCACCCCTCCTTTGGGTGCAGCCACGCGCCCGTCAAACACCTTCCTCCATCAGGAAGATGGTACTCATCAGAGGCAACTTTTCACTACAGAAATGGGAAAGCCTCTGGCCCCAGGTCCTGCTAAGATTCTGAAGGCCACAGGCATGTATTTCAGAATTCCTTGGTAGTACCCCAAGGAACTCGCTTTATTCATTACACAGTAAGAATCCGATGATTGCCCTCTTGTGTCAAGGTACCAGCAATACACCTGGGTGGCCCTGTCACATTTCATTTGGTCATCTTCTAAACATCTACTCAATATGACAAGACTCAGACTCTGTTCTCCAACACAGAAGAACTCACATTAAAAAATGCCCTTGCCCGGCCGGGCATGGCTCAGCAGTTGAGCATCGACCTAGGATCCAGGAGATTAGGGTTCGATTCCCGGTCAGGGCACAGGCCCCGGTTGTGGGCTTGATCAATGACTCTCTCATCATTGATGTTTCTATCTCTCTCTCTCCCTCTCCTTTCCTCTCTCTGAAATCAATAAAGATATATTAAAAAAAAGAAAAAAAGAAAAATGCTCTTGACTGCCCTTTGGACAGAGCAGACAACCCTCAGTACTTCAAACAAAGCCACTGCAGTACCAGCCCTCTCTCCTAGTGGTCTCAAAGGTGACATCCCTTTAAACTCAGGAGGTCATCTTAGCTGGGACCCTGTTCTCTCTTCCCTAATGAGAACCACCTCATTGCTACTACTATCCTCCTTCAGATTGAGGTATCTAGCAATCAGTCAACCCTTTATGGTTCAAAATCCTCAAACTTGGGTTTAAGCTCTATATAAGCAAAAGTGTAACTATTTTCATGACATTTGAGGGGCATATTGCAGTCTATCTTATTTTTAAATTTTCATTTTTAAATAGGTAACACAATCATGACTCCAAAACCAAAAACTGTAAAAATATACAATAAAGTGTCTCTCTGTGCCCCAGTCCCCCACCCACTCAGTTCTCACTTCCCGCCAAAGGCCATCGTGTTTGTCATGTATTAAAGTTACTTTATGCTTATGTAAGTGAATATGAATACAGGTCCTGTTTTTCTTTCTTTCTTTCTTTTTTTTTTTTACACAAAAGCTAGCATATTATATATACAGTTTCACTCTTCGAATTTTTCACTTAGTAATGTATCTTGGAGGTCTTTCCCTGGCTGTACATAGAAAGCATTATCAATTTTTTTCTACAGTGTTCCATTGGCCAGATGGACCCCAGTCCCTACTGATGAACACAGGGATTGCTTTGTCTTTCGCTCCTATAAATAATGTTGTTTAATAACACTACACATATGCCACTTTTGACTAGTAGAAGCATATGTAAAGGGTGAGTTCACAGAAGTCGGAGTACTGGGGCAAGGATACACACATTTGTAAGTCTAGTAAGTAATGGCAAACAGCCTTCCATTGGGTTGAGACAACTGGCATTTCTACCTGTAAGGAATAGAGTGCCAGCTCTCTCCACAGCTTTGTCAACCAAATTTGGTTTTTAAACTCAGAATCACCCCTCCAGAGTGAAGTTCAGCCAGTGCACATGCAGCCAGGCCGGAGGTGGCAGGGTAGTACCATAGCTCAGTGCTGGCCATTGGAGGCCCAAACAGCAAATGCGGAAACAGGGAAAGGTCTCCGTGGGCCTCAGGGTAGGCTCTCCCACCAGACTCACAGCTATGAGGCGTGACAATGACACCTGTAAGCCCCACAGGAGTAGGGCTAGCTGTGACCATCTGAATCACTACTGCATCCTCAGTGCCCTGCAGGGCCTAGAACCTACAAAGGCTCAGCAAATGTCTGCCGAATGAATAAATGGACCCAGCTGGCCAATAGGGCCCAGGAGAGAGGACAGGAGCTTCTCCTCATTCAAAAAAGGTACATGCCCAGGCAAAGAAGAGAATGTGTGAGACACAGAGATGGGGCTCCTCCCCATCTCTGAGAAACACACTCCCGAGATACGAGGGGGGAAGATTTCACTGATGTATTTAGTTTTGGGACATGTGTGATTTTGCCTCCTCTTTTATGTGAAAAAGAGAAAGTGGTTAGAAAACATGGTGTTCATCCATCTGTTCCAACGAAGACATTGCAAAGCCCCTGTCCCACCAACTTTAAAGTTCACGCAGATGTTCAGTATGTCTTCTCCTTTTCAGTTGCAGCCAAAAAATATCAATTCCATAGCTACTGAAATGAGAGAATATAAATGAGCGGCTAGTCTTTATGCTGATTTCCCCATGTAAGGAATAGAGCAAAGGACTACTGGGATCTAGAAAGAGCATGGCTACCATCTGCCATCTGTTGACCTTCTCAGAATGTGAGGCTGGGTCAACCTGTGGTGTTGAGGATCCACAGACTGTATATAGAGGTGGATCACAACAAGAATCACTATTAAGTATAGGACTTTTGAGCCACATCACCAAAAAAGTGCACTGAATTAACTCTGGTTTGCTCAGTACCTTGGCCAAGAGCTCCCTGTTAACTGCACGTAAAACTGTGGCCTGCCCCTCAGCCACCACCTGAAACTGCCAAGGCCCTGCGGGACTTTGCGGCACATTTATGAAATCAGGGGAATGTGATCCTTCCTATGACTACGATCTCAGCTGCTAGATGTGTGTATTGTAGTCATTCTACAGCTGCTACAGGGAAGACACAGCCTTTTCTGCAAACTTATCACTGGAGATTTTTGAGTTCATCACAACAGCAAGTACTGCATGAGGCTTTGGAAGTGGGGCTGTCAGGGGAGCAAGGAGGCTGTTGAAAACAAGCTCCTGGGCAGCACAGGCAAGGAGACAGTGAAGGGAGGGAGAGAGGCCTGAGCTATGGGAGCCAGTTTCTTTCTATGCTTCCTCCCTTTATCAAGGCCTGTCACATGTCAGACACTGCTAAACTCCCATGTTCTGATAAGACTGGTGCCCTGGACTCACAGGTCTTCAGACCTCTGTCAGGCCAAGAAAGCTCTGTACTGGGCAGCTGTATGTCATTCTCCTCTCTGGGCCTCAGTTTCCTCCCCACCCCACGTAGGGGGAAATATCCCCAATATTGTTACATAAAGACCAACTGGTAGAGAATGACCCCATTTCTGTAAAAACAGACAAACAAACCCAGTTACATGTATACAGAGAAAAGTCCCAAAGAATACTTCAGAATGTCCACAGTGGTGGGATCACATAAGCTTTTTTTTTTTTTCATTTAACTTAGCTTTCTAAATTTTCTATAAGCCTTTTGAATTTTTTTAAGTCAAGGGAGTTAGACTAAATGGTTTCTAAGGTTTATTTCTACGAGATCAATATTTAAGTCATGGCCCGGCCGGGCGTGGTTCAGCGGTTGAGAGTCGAACTAGGATCCAGGTGATCGGGGTTCGATTCCCGGTCAGGGCACATGCCGGGTTGTGGGCTCAACCCCCAGTTGGGGGCATGCAGGAGGCAGCTGATCAATGACTCTCTCATCATTGATGTTTTTATCTCTCTCTCTCCCTCTCCTTTCCTCTCTCTGAAATCAATAAAGATATATTTTTTAAAAAAATTTAAGTCATGGATCAAAATTAAAGTTACAAATTAAAGAAAAAGTTATTTGCTTCAATAGTGGAGAACACGCCCTACAATTAAACACCTACCAGGAAATTCAAGACCTAACCAAGGAGCCATCCCATTCACATTCCCATGGCCCAGCCAGGCCCAGCTGCTCTGGTGGCTGGCCGTGGGTGTTCCTAAGACACATCCTGACAGCGTGGTTCTGCTCTGCCCGGGCGGCAGGTTGAGTTCCTTTACTTTCATCTGTTTCCCATTAGTCTCCACCAGCCTCCCAGTTTCCCGGAGGTGTTTTCTACATTGTGCGGTTACTCATTAAGGAAAACTGTAACAATGACGTGTGGAGGAGTCCAATTAAGATAGAGTCTTCCCTGGGAGATAACACTCATTACAAGCACATTCAGACTCAGTCTCTCAAATGTCACCCACACTGCAAAGGAGACCCTCCACAACTGAGTCTCTCAAAAAAGATCCCCCAGGAGGGGCATCTCCTGCAGTGAAGACCTGAGTTCAAGTCCAAGCTCCTTTGCTCTAGCTTAGACAAGTTATTTAACACCTTTGTATCCTCTTGTCTAAAGATCTTGATGAGAATTAAGTAAGAAATGTGTGTCTAAGTACCAACCACAGGGACTGGCACATTGGGAGCACCCAATGTTAGCTCTGACCACTGTTCATACTTTTATTTTTTCAGGTATTTTTCAAGTAGACCTGAATCTAAAATCTGGCTGGTTAATGAGCTGCTCTCTATGGAGTAAAAATCCTATTATGTTTTGCCAACAGCACAAGAAAGGAGGGCAGGGTTTCTGTTTGCCAGGGAACAGGAAGGTGCCCTCACTCTGCACAGGGCTGGCTAAAGATGCCCCGTGCCCTCTTTCTACAGCAGGAGCAAACAGCTTGTGGGACGCAGCCTGACGATACGGCATGAGATAGTCTGCAGGCCTGCCTGGGTTGGTCACCAGCCCCAGCCCCTCAGGGGTCTGACTCCTTCGTCTACCCCCCATAAAGCTGTAGTCACCTCTCCTCCCCTCACCACCACTGCACCCACAGTACACATTAACATGCACACACATCCCAACATGCTGGGACTAAGGGAGTCCCAACTTGGTAAGCATGTTCAGCTTCCAGCTCCAAAGCGACAAGGCCAGGGGAGCCTGAGGCCTGAGGAAGGCAAACCACTCGGCAAGCCTGAGAATGTCCACCAGGGAGGCTCCTCGGACAGGCCCAGCAGGCGTGCCCAACAATAAGCAGAGCGTTCGCCTAATCAAACCACAAGGCCTGAGAGCATGGCAGGCCTGCCATTTCCTTAATTAGTCCAGCCCCTAGAGGAAAGGTGTACCTGACAGGCATGGGCCTCGCCTGGGGAGCATAAGCGGAACAGTAAACATTTCTGCAATGCTACCAGGAAGCCTGAGCTCACTTTCTTTACCTTGGCACTGAGCTGAATATTTATTAGAAACCCTCTCCAACATGACATTCAAGAGAACTGGTGGCCACTGTCCAGAATAGCAAGAAACCAGCCACTGGGTTCTTCTTTCCCCCAGTGAGTGAAACACCAGAGCATCTGCAGTACACAGACAATGTCAAAGCCACAGGCAGGAGGGGCCTGCTGCAGAAACTGCTGCACCCAGCACCTGGGCCTTCCCAGCGCTCACAGGAGAGGCTCAGCACTGTGGGCTGTGCCTTCTGAGGATGGCCATTCCTGCACCCATGTCAGATGTTTTTAAATTGAAGTAAAACATAGGAAAGTGCACGAAGAGCTTGAATCTTAAGAGTACAGCTCATTGAATATTTACACCTGTAAACATTCATATAACCATCACTAGACAGAGATGCCGAACCCTCCAGAATCTCTCAAGCCTCCCGTCATGCTCCTTCCCAATCAGGACTCCCCAGCCCGAACCACCTGTGCGGCTGCAGGCTCTTTTATTTCAAATGCACATACCCAGTTAAAGCAACAATTCAATAGTTTTTAGTGTATTCAAAGGTTATGCAACCCTCACCTCTATCTAATTCCGTAACATTGAACATGTCTTGTGGATATGTCTTCGTCTCTCTTGGGCATATACCAGGAGTGGGGCTGCTCATTATAACATAGAACTTACTTAGCTTTAGTGTTTGCAAACCAGAAATTTTATTCTACACCCTCATCAACAGTTAGTATTGCCAGTCTCTTAAATTTTAGCCATTAAATCCACATCAGATTTTTAATAGCACTTCTGTCTCAATTCCCACTGTCTTACCACCAACCTAGTACATACTGAAAACTGCATTTCCCTCCTGAAGACTCATCCAGCAAACTTTAGGGCTCATATTTCTTATTTTGTCTCATCTTCTTTTTTTTGAAATACTGTTTCCCCCACTATCTGAAAGTAAAGCACTCCTATGAAATCTTTGGAATGCCCAGTGACATAAAGCGAACTGTACCCCCACTTTCTGAAAGTTTGCTTTCCACCACTTTGCTTTTACAAAAGACCTACATTAACACAATAATGGCCCTTTCCATAAAACTGAAGATCCCCTTCTGAAGCGAAAATCTCCTGACATAGAGGTGAAGGAAAATGGTGTGCGTTTTATTTATCAAATCTTGACTGATTACCTACCATATTCCAGACCAAACATAATGACATGCCCAGAAATTTATGCAGAAAGCACAGAAATCCCCAAATAGGAAATAATGGGTTAAAGTGAGGCAGGAAAGAGAAGAGATGGAATTCTTCTTAGAGACAGATGCAACTGTGGGCCAACTTCCCCGTGCCCCCCCCCCCGCCCCTCAGAAGTCACACAACAGGAAGACAGATGTGGAAATGTAGCCAAGGAGAGCCTGTTCCCCATAAAACCTTCCCACAGCACCCCCCAGAAAAGAAAGGAAACAATCAAATAAAATTACAAATGCAATTTAACAGCTAATTGTGGTTACATGGTGCCAGGCAATGCATGTTGACTGAAAAAACTTTCTTGCCATATATAAAGGAGGGCTATTTTGGAGTCATATAAACAAGCACAACCTGCTTGTACTTAACTGCATGACCTTACAGTCAGACGCAGTCCACTAATACAGAAACAAAAACAATCGGAAAACTTAACCTAAAGAATGACTGGGGCCCTGGCCGGCATGGCTCAGCTGGTTGGAGAGTCGTCCTGTACACCAGAAGATTTCAGGTTTGATCCCCGGTCAGGGCACATACCCAGGTTGTATGTTCAATCCCCAGTAGGGGTGCGACGGGAGGCGACCGATCGATGTGTCTCTCACATCAATGTTTCTCTCTCTCCCCAATCTCCCTTCCTCTCTCTCTCTCTCAAATCAATAAAATCATATCCTTAGGTGAGGATTTAAAAACCCCCCACAAAAGAAAACAAACAAACAAACAAAAAGGACTGGATCAGTTCAAGGGCCCATGTAGAGACAAGAGGGGGAAAAACAAGTTTGGACTACTTTTCTTAAGAGAGAAATGTTGAACAGTAAAAAAATGAGCAAATGACGATTCACACTGAAATTACACTTTGGGGGATAAAGCAGAAGAACTAGTGTGGGGAGGGACCTGGCATGGTATCAGGCCACCAAGATCACAATCTCGCACCAAGTAAACGCCTACCAAGTCTTTCAAATCCACGTGCCATTCCTATCGATTATGCATCAAAGCTTAGCTTTCAAGTAACAAAAGTCTGCTCATTCAGATTTCTCGAGAACTGTTCCATTTTATGAACTTTGACTAAGGCAGCTCATTCTCTCATGACATAGGCCCTGAGTTCTGCCCGTGGCCTGCCCTCTGCTTTGGGCATGTGCAGGGCCTGAAGAGCTCTCTGTTGGGTAGCCTGTGTCTGGCCACACCTTGGGGAACTCAGTTCTGGGGATACAGATAGAGGGTCTTTATAAGGAAAAGTGATCTCAAACAGAATAAATGGCACAGTTAAAGAAAAGAGCATTGTTGGAGGCAGTTGAAGGTACTTCATGTGATATGTGCAGAATTCTACCTTTCTCAATTTCTGATATGAGGGGAGAAACCTGCAAAGGTGTATAAAATAAGACTTAAGCATTTGCTTAGCACTCACGTCATTCAATACTATCCTACAATGAACCAAGTACACATCAATTCATCCCTCAAAGGACATCTTGTAAAACTTTACCAATTAATTGGACTTTATGTTGCAAAGACCACTTTAATTTTAGGTATTTCAAATTATCTTAGATAATAACAGCACCCACATAAAACCTTGCAGTCAGGAAACTTACAGAAATTCAAAGTATTTCCTCAAGAAGTAAACTAAACCAAATTCATTCAGGTCAAAAGTTGTGAAACCCAGAATTGTTATCATATTTTTGCAGCACAGAACATTGTGATGATCAATGGTGCTAAAAATAGCCCAGAAAAAAATTAAGAGTTCATAATCGGAAACAAGAAAAACAACCTTATCCAAAATAGCAAGATGTCCATTAACATCGCTCACTTCCCCATGAATTATTTTGACAATAGGAAATGGAATTTAACTTTTTTTTTCTTTAATCCAAAACTATATTTCCCCTTCCACGTTCCCTCTGGGAAAACCTCGTTCATAAACGAATAATTCCCAGATAACTAACTTCTGTGCTGACTGTTTCCATACAGCTCAACAATAACAGAGCGGCTCCCTAACTTGCCACTACATGTTCCCGTTGCTCCGACAGTGATGTCATGGAAAGACATCGACATGCTGTTATTATTGCCCAGCTCGAGACTGTAAAGGAAATTATGCTGCCGCCTCTAGGTTTTAATTTTCCATGAAAAAGTATTCTCATTGCCCCAGCCGCTTAGACTGTGAAAAAGAAAAATGATTTAATTAGGAAACGGCCATAATTAGATTTTCTAAGCATCCTCTTTGACTATAAAAGTTACATCACCGCACAGCTTCACTGGGTTTAATAATTTATTCTCCTCAGACCATTCCAGGGCACAGTAAGGTGCTGAGTTACAACTGAAGGGAGAAAGTAAAAGGAACACTCAGCGGCTACCCAGAAGGTTATATGTTCAAGTGAGATTTCACAGGCGACAAGGAGAGGCTCTGGGCGAGGAGTCGGATGAAGCCGAGAAGATGGGGAGACATACAGAGAGTGGCCCGAAGAGGCCGCCTCTTTTGTAATTAACGTTTACCATCCACAAAGATGGCAACGGCTTCTCTGCCCCAGCAGACAGTGGCAATGGTGGTGATGAAAATAATAAGGACAGAGAAGCCACCGTGCCCGCTTGGGCAGCACACAGGCTCGAGCTAGAATGGCCACCGGGCTCGCAGGCGCCTGGGAACGGGGGACCCCGGGCTTGGGAAGCGTGCCATGTTTTTTTTGTAACTATGTAAGGAAATGGATGTGTACTAAATGTATTGTGGCACTCATCTCACACTGTACGCTAAAACCAAATATCAAATATCAAATGTTATGCACCTTAAACTCATACGATGTTATATATCAATTATATCTCAACAAAACTAGGAAAAATAATAGTAGTAACAGTAGGAAGTAGGGGGAGGAAGAGAGCTCACACTCTGTTCAGCACAGACTTGGCGAAGTGAGAGCAAAATGTGATGGGCATTATAGCTATACAGTACTTCCAGGGTTTCTCCACAGTCTGTTTCGTGTGTGTGTGTGTGTGTGTGTGTGTGTGTGTGGAGGGGAGGGGAGGGAGCAGAGGGGGGGTGTGTACACGCAATCACGTGCCAGAAATTGAACCTAAGTAGTCTACTTCCAAAATCTGACATATGTGTTTACTTGTCACCTTCTCAGAAGATAAAAGTTATGAGTCGATGTTAAGCTTTGGAATTTCCCTACAAATATATCTAAAAATTCAGGTGGAAAGTAAGAAATTATGTTATTTAGAAGTCATGAAATCTGTGTGATTCCACATTAGAAAGACACTAAGGTGCTGCTCCTTCTTCTTTCTGTTTTTTAATCACACTAGAAACAGCAAGAGTTTTACCAATGGTCCTGGAGACATTTAAAAATTCCAAACATCAAACCCTAACAGTATCTGTTGACAATGCTTTCACAAGTCCACCCTATACTAAAGTAGGTTTAATTTTATCTAATAAACTGATATAGCCAAGACTCCTTCTTAGTTCAATATCTTGGCAATAGCTCAAGAGAGATGTCAACATGTCCTGAAAAAAAGAAAGACATCAGGCCGAAGACCTGGCACAACAGCCTGAGAGATAGGCAGTCAAAACTCAGAAAAATTCCTGTCTAGTTAAGATTTTTTCCGTAAGGATAAATCAAATGGAGGTTGAAACTTACCAGCAGAATCTTCTCAACTCTTTTAAGAGAAACTCCTATATGGGAAACACAGTTCAGGACAGTGGTCATGTTACTACACAAGGAGGTTGTTATGGAGACAGCTTTGAAGACTCCCTGGCAATCCCAGTGTATAATTAAGGCTACTGATGGCAGAACAGCCAGCAGGGTGGTTTCCATGGAAACCATCAAACACACTTTTTCACAGGCACAGCAACTGTTCTGAATCAATGACTCTTTACATAGGTTTAAAAACATTGTGAATGGTGCATCAATTTCCTCTTTTGTTAGACAATGTCTGGTTAAAAGAGCTGTGAGAGTCGTTCTCATGCATATCAGATTCTGAGCAGTGTCTAAAGCAGGCAGTCCACAACTAAATTCACTACCTAGAACCAGTAAATACAAATGGTAAATTCAGACTCAAGAAATCACTGGTTAATTTGGTGAAAGAATTAGACTAGTGGTTGACAGAGCCAAGCTGGGCCTGCCAACTGCTAGCGCTCACTATTCAAGGGCTGTCTAAATATTAATCAACCCTCTCAGTAAGGTAGACATTATTATCATATTTGTTTACAAATGAGAAATAAAGCATGAACTAGAAAGTGGCAGACCTGGGACTCAAAGCCAGGTCAAAATTAAGTCTTGGTTCTAGTTTATATGACTCTACAGAATGTTTGTACTGCACTTTGTCAATCCCCAGCTATTTTCACATACATTATCTCATATATTATCTTGAAACATTGAGGAGTCCAAGTTCTAGAATATTCTAATTTTGTAATATTTTACACTATGTTCCTTGCCTCCTCACTCCACTTCTGCACTCACCATGCTCTCCAGGTCTGAAGTCTCACAAAGGACCACCACTCAGAATGTTTCCCCATCTTCCACCTGGACTGTGTGAGCAGCATTCTATCCTAAGCAGCATTCCTTACGCATGAATTTTGACTGTCCAAATTCTAAACAAAACAGGGGCAAACATTCCAATTAACTGCATCTAGCATTCACACACAATCTTCCAGGTGAGAAGGTGGAATTTGGTAACAGGGATGGAAGGTCAGATTGCTGAGTGGTTTCCTACTTTATTCTGATGGGCCCTAGTATGCACTTTAAATCTAGTAAATGCTTTCATAAGGAGGTACTGATAATTAATGATATGGCTGCTAGCAGATCATCATTTTATATATAATCCTACAATTGAGTATGAATGCCATCAGCATTTTGTATTAAAAATCAGATATAGTCAACACTGTCGTATTAAATATCAGATATAGTCATTAGCATCATCACATTTTGAGCTATCTCTAGATATCTTCTTGTCTAGACTCCTTGCTTTGTGGGCGAAACAACTGAGGGCTAGAAGGTTTCAGTGCATCAAAGCCAGACAGTGAGTGCTCTTTTCTTTCCTTTTTCCCTGAAATCCCAGTCCCCTCCCACCATGTGCCTCATGGAAAAGCCTCCCTCCTATCAATCATTGTCCCTCTGCTGAGGCTCAGGAAAAGGCTTTCTGTTTTCTCTAAAGCTAGCCCCCCCACTCCTTCCACCTCCTACTCAATCATGGTTTCCCAATTTCCCCTCATTCTCTAGCATCTTTAACTCTGAATATGGGTGGGTGTCTTCTTGTCTAATTTCAAGCATGCCCAAGTCCTTCTGTTCCGAGAAGACATTATCTTCACTAGACCTGGCCATCCCCCTGCCCACCACCAATCACAATCTTCTATCCACTTCTTATGTATTCTTCAGTATTTATGATCCATCTCTGCCCCACTCTCATCCCTGCCCTTGTACTAAAACGGGTTCCTCAAAGACTAGCAATGCCTTGCTCTAGTCTTTTCTCAACCTGGATCTCTCTGACCTCTTGGTGGCATATTGTTTTCCTCCTTAAACTTCTTCCTTAGACGTCTCCACACTGGACTTTCTTGGTTCCCCCTTCTACCTCTTAGCTATTACTTCTCTTTTCTGTTCATTATTGGTTGCCAGCTAAGTCCTAGACCCCTGCACTGCTCTCCCTAAATCTTTTCACTCTCTCAATGAGCTCATTTATTTATTCATTTTCTTGATTTCAATCCATCTCTCTGTAGCCGAAGAACATGCAAAGCCCTGAGCTCCCGCCTACATTTCACCCCATGTTTCCAACACAAAACAGCTCCATTTAGATGCTTTTTGCACCACACACATTGGTCTGAAATAATTTCACCAGCTTTCCTCCCCAAAGATGTTCTTTCACAACCACCCCACTTCTGTCTGTAACGCCATGGATTTCCCATGTCAGCTAAAAACCTTGGAGGCATTTGTGATCCCTATCCACCGCTCCCCGAATGCAAACTATCATTACCCACTCCCTCTTCCAAAATGCCCTGAAATGATGAGTCCTAGTTGTCTAATTCTTTCATCACATCAATTATGTGATAAATTATGCAATTAAAATTTATTTCCCTTCAAATTTTCAGTCAAATTTGACCTTTTGCCTTTATCCTTGCCGTCACTACCTTGGATCGCCTCCCTTCTAAATGCTTCGAACTCATTTCCAATCTGTTTTAAGCACCATCACGTATCAACCTGCTTGAAGCATTGCCTTTAGCCAGTGTCCTTCAGAGGTTCACAGCGGTCTCTGTGGCATGGCTTTTAGGGCTACCTATAATTTGACTCTCTGTCCCCAATTTTCCCCTGTTCCTCCACACTCTCCTCCTCCTCTAGACAAATTTATTACCTCATAGTTCCCCACCTGCACGTCCTGCCTACGGGCCCCTGGCACTCAACCCTCTTTCCTTTCTCTAGCCTTTCCCAGGCAACCAGCGCTGACGGGGGCCGGTTCAGTCACTCTGCTGCCTCAAATCACAGAGCCCTCCCTTCACCCAACTCCTGAAGTTGGTACTACTTGGCTCAGCAATGTCCTCTAAGGATCTCACCTTGTCACTTTGACTTTCTCCTCTGGATTATAAGATGCCTTAGGCAAACATTACACCTACACGAATGCATTTCCCCTACCCCACAACATTCAGATATTCCAGAGTTTTCCCTAATAGATGTTGACTGATTGGTAGAACCATGGCCCAAAAAGCCATTCAAAGACACATCCAATGCCACAAAAACTATATACAAATCTAGTATACCTTAAAATCCCATTGAATGCACAACTGTTTCAGGTAGGCAGTAAATTATTACACAGCGTCCAAGAAGGGCCTGGGAATGGGGGCAAGTGAGGCAGCTAGGGCACAATATTTAAGGAAGCATTCATTCACTCTCAGCAGACCGCGAGAATCATATCACACGCAGACACCAAACCACACGGCTCAGAGAGCGACAGCCACCCTCGTCCCGGCCTTAAAAGATGAAACTCAAACAATCAAAAAACAAACCAAACCAAATCAAGAGACACGTCTTAAGCAAGCTATAGAAAATTATTATCCAAGGGTCACAAAAAGAACAGATGAGGAGTTGGGTTTCTGGTCTACCACTGCCTTCAGGCTATAAAACGATGGCAGCAACTATGGCATTAGCTTAAAGGAAGAAATTTGTCTTCTTAGGGAGACAGCTTTGAAATGGGGAGCAAATACTGGGTCCTCAAGGGCCTAGTGGGCCAGTGCTGCTGTTTGGAGATGCTTCTCCTCTCCTGGCTCAACCTCAATATAAACTCACTCTGGCCTCAGTTGCCTCTTCCCAATGGGTGCTGAGAACTGCTGTCATCTTGAAGGATGAGACAAGACACTACTCAATCCGGGAAGAATTCTCATGAGAACTTAAATCTTCTGGAAAAAACCACTACCAGAAAAAATATAAACTCATACCACATCTTCCTTATATGTCTACACATTTCATTGCTTTTCTCTTAAATTCAATCACTCTTTTCCTGCATCAATGCTTTTCATTACAAGTGGGAAGGGATCCCAAGATTTTATGAAGATGCAGTTAGATTTCACATAGCTGGCTTTACCAAAATGAAGGGAGGAATTTAAAAAGCGTTGCTAAATGTTGTTATTTTTAGCTTCTTAGAATTGTACTCCAGTTCCCAGAGAGAAGAACAATAATAATAGTGATAACAATACACAGCGACTTAGACAGCACTCTTTTCCCTTGCCGAGCACTCTGAGACCCAAGAAAGATGAGGAACGGAGGGGAGCATGGATGCCTTCTCTCGGAACTCGGAAGTGATGAAGTTGACATGAGGACTCCATGGAAAATGGCAGAGGGTGCATGCATTTGGAGCAAGGAAGAAGGCACTCCAGCCCCCTTCTGAATGACTTCCCTGCCTGTGTATCTGTGAGTTTTCACAGAACCCAAATTCTTCTCTGGGGCCAAGGGAGCATCCTTTTGAGTCACTTTCCAAATATGCTGTCACCCAGTAGAGTCACAATGACATCATGGGGAAATGCTGTATTGCTAAGTACAATTATGATATACTTCAAATGTCAGCACATCTGATATGTAGGTGGCCCAAAGAATGGGTAAATATTATGTCCTTAAGGATAACAGTTTATTTTTTAATAGAAAAAGGGCAGAGGGGGGAGATTATCTGATAAACTGAGGAAAGAAGAATCCTGAATGGCTCATCTTATCCAATCCTTCACATTTAAGAAGGATTAAAAATCCTTCCACTTTTGAATTAACTACTAGTTTAAGAAGAAAAGAAAAAAATATAATAAATAAAAAGGAGACTCATGGAACTAGAGGCCAAATAGGCAAAGCCATATACACAGGGAAAATGTCATCCCTGATTTTAAAGAGACAAAATTTAAGCACTATGCTTTGAGCACTGCTACTTTACAGCTTCCGGGGACAATTTACGTGTCACAAAATTCATCCATTGTAAATGTAAAATTCAATGATTTTTTAAATTTACAAATTTAATATATTAATTTAAACAATGGGGCAACCATCACCACAACTCAGTTTTAGGACACTTCCATCACCCCATTTGTAGTCAGTCTCTGCCCCAAATAACCATCAGTATGCTTTCTGTCTCTATAAATTTGCATTTTCTGGAAATGTCACATAAATGAAATCATACTATATGTATTTGTGACTGGCTTCTTTCACTTAGCATAATGTTTTTGAGATTCATCCATGTCGTAACAATGTATTAATAGTCCATTCCTCTTAATTGCTAAATAGTATCCTGTTGTATGTATATACTACATCTTACTTATAAATTCACCAGTCAATGGACATTTAGATTGTTTCCAGTTTTTGGCTATTATGAATCGTTAATGCTACAATAAGCATTCATGCTTAAGTGTTTTGTGACATATGTTTTCATTTCTCTTGGGAATAGTATTTCTGGGTTGTAGTACAGTCAGTTTATGCTTAACCTTTTAAGAAATACCAATTTTCCAAAGTGGCTATACCATTTTACCTTCCCAGCAGTAATTTATGAGGATTCCAGTTTCTCCACATTTTTGTCAATATTTTTTTGGTCTATTTTTTGAAAATTATAGCCACCCTATGAGTATGTAGTGGTATTTCATCATGGTTATAATTTGCATTTCCCTAATGACTAATAATGTTGAGTTTCTTTTCAAGGAGTTATAAACCATTCATACATATATCTTCTTTAGTGAAATGTCTATTGAAGTCTTTTTGTTTTTATGGCTCTTTTCAGTTTATTGCATGAAGGAATTAACACTAGTCCAAGTTAATGCTTTCCTCTAATGGCTACATTATACAAGCTGTGAGGTTTTTAAACTTGTGACAAGGAACAGAAGGGACATTCTACTCAGTGCAAGGAAATTCTCACTTCCGCTTCCATGAGCCAAAAGTACTTAAAACCCATGAACCTTCAGCTGGTGTCCTCAGCCAGTCCATTCTCTGTGAGGAACCGGCATATGCTCTTGCGCTGGTCACCCTGCAGCTGAATTACTTCTCCATACTCTGGATGCTCAATTACAGGACCAGTGCAGACAATTTTCTTAAACACCTTCACTCGTTTCTTTTTATCATAATCGTCAGTGATCCCTTGAATTTTGTCAAATGGTTTTTCTGTACCTACTGATATGATCATGTATTTCTGTCTTTTACTTTATTAACATAATGTATTACATAATTTACATATGTTAAACCAACTTTGCATTCCTAGGATAAGTCTCAGTTGATCATGGTATATGTTGCTTTCTGTATGTTATCAAATTCAGTTTGCTAATATTTTGTTAAAGATCCATGTTCATGAGGAATATTGGTCTGTACTCTTCTTACAGTTTTTTTAACCCGACATTAATATCAGGGTAACTCACCTTATAGAATAAATTAGGGGTTATTCCCTCTTCCTCTACTTCCTAAAAGAATTAGCAAAGAAAAAATATTTCTTCTTTAAACATGTGATAGAATTCATCATTAGAGCCAACTGGCCCTGGGCTTTTCTTTGTGAAAAGATTTTTAATTACTACTTACACTTACTTACTTGTTATGAGTATAGTCAGACTTTCCACTTATTCTTGAGTCAATAGTCCTAATTTGTGTTGTTCTGGGGATTTCTCTCTTTCACCTAAATTGTCTAATTTTCTGAAATAAAGTTATTCATAATATGAATAATATACAATGCTTTTAGTTTCTATAGGATCAGCAGTGCTATCCCTTCTTTCATTTCCGATTTCTACTTTTTTCTTATTTTCTTAGTCAGTCTAGCTAGAGGTTTGTCAATTTTGTTGATGTTTTCAAGAAACAAGATTGTTTTTCTGTTTTCTATTTAATTAATTCCCACACTAAAATTTTTTTTTTTAATCTTTTACAGAGGATATTTTAATCTTTATTGCATGGTTAACAGAAAATCTTACAGTTTTGACAATATTATTTTTCATATCAGGCTGCTGTTTAATTTTGGAGTGGGGATAGTTCTGGTGCCTCAATGCATGGGTGGAATTTATAGACGCTGAAAACCACATTTGCTCCCAGAGCTAAACTTTATCATATCCTTCCTCTTGCTCGCTTGGGGTTTAGTTTGTTCTCTTTTTCTAATTTCTTAATGTGTAAGCTTAGGTTATTGATTTGAGACTTTTTTTCTTTTCCAATACAAGTGTTTACAGTTATAAATTTCCCTGGAAACAATACTTTTAGATGCATCTCATAAATTTTTATATGTTATGTTTTTGTTTCCATTTGGTTCAAAATATTTTTAATTTCTCCAGTGATTTCTTCTTTGTTTCACAGGCTATTTAGAATATGTTATTTAATTTCCAAGTAGATGGGTTTTCTAGAATTTTTTTCCTGTTGTAAATTTCTAATTTAATTCTGCTTGTGGTCAGAGAAGATACTTAATCTTTTAAAATTTGAGACTTGTTTTGCGACCCAGCATAACATCTATCTTGGAGAATGTTCCATGTGTGCTTGAGAAGAATATGTATTTTGTAGTCAGTGGGTGGAGCATCATATAAGTGGCAGTTATGTCAAGTTGGTTGATAGTGTTGCTCAAATCATCTATAGCCTTCTATAACCTTGCTTTTCTATCTAGTTGTTCTATCAATTTTTTTAACTTTATTTTTATTGTTGACACTATTACAGATAGCATCCCCCCTCACCTCTGCTCACCTTCACCTTCACAGTTGTTTGTGTCTATGGATTATGTATATATGTTCTTTGGCTAATCTCTTCACCTTCTTTCATCCAGTCCCCCTGACCCTGACAGCTGTCAGTCTGTTCCATGTATCCATGCCTCTAGTTCTATTTTGCTTATCAGTTTATTTTGTTCATTAGATTCCACATATAATTGAGATCTATGGTATTTGTTTTCTTCCTACTGGCTTATTTCACTTAGCATAATAATCTCTAGGTCCATCCATGCTGTCACAAAAAGTAAGAGTTCCTTCTTTTTCATGGCCAAGTAGTATTCCATTGTGTAAATGTACCACAGCTTTTTATTCACTCATCTACTGATGGACACTTGGGCTGTTTCCAGATCCTGGCTGTTGTAAATAAAACTGCAATGAACACAGGGGTGCATATATTCTTTCTGATTGGTGTTTCAGGATTCTTAGGATTTATTCCTAGAAGTGGGATTGCTGGGTCAAAAGGCATGAGGAAGGCCCATACTGTTTTCCACAGTGACTGCATCAGTCTGCATTCCCAAAGTATTGGAATCTTCACTACCATTGTTTCTCTATTCTGTCACTTGTTGCTTCGTATAATTCGGACTGTTATTGTTAGGAGTGTGTACATTTACAACTGTTATATCTTCCTTATGGATTAACCCTTCTGTCATTATTAAGTGTCCCTGTTTTTCTCTCGTATTATTTTGTGTCATAAAGTCTAGTTTGTCTGATTTTAATAAAGTCACTCTGGCCGGCTCTCTTACGACTACTGTTTGCATGGTTACGTTTTTTCCATCCTTTTACTTTCAGCCTCTTTGTGTCTTTGAATCTAAGGTATATCTCTCGTAGACAGCATATAGTTGGGTCTTGTTTTTTTATCCGGTCTGACAATCTCTGACTTTTGAGCGGGGTATTTGGTCTATTCACATTTAATGTAATTATTGATATGACTGCTAGCAACAAGTCTCTCAGTCTTTAATTGGGACTGTCTTTATTTCTCGTTCATATTTGAAGGATATTTTTCTGTATATAGAATTCCTGGTGGGAGATATGTGTTATCCTCCATTGTTTTTAATGAGAAGTCAACCATTGACCCTATTTTTTCTATCCTTCTTTCCTCTTCTTCTAGAATTCTTATTATATATACGTTGCTGTGGTTCATGTTGTCCCACAGGTCTTTAAGCCTCTGTTTACATTTCTTCAGTTGTAAAAAAAACACTTTGTTCTTTAGAGTGAATAATTTCTTTTGATTTACCTCCTGGTTCACTTATTTTTTCTTCTGCCATCTCAAATCTATTATTGAGTACCTCTGGAGAATTTGTCATTTCAGTCACACTTTTCAACCCCAGATTTCCCATTTGGTTCTCTTAAAAATCATTTCTATCTCTTTATTGAGATTCTGTATTCATTGAATCTTTCCTTGAATTCTTTAAACATCGTTTCCTTTCTATGCCTGAACATATTTAAATAGCTGCACTGCAGTCTTTTTCTGCTACATTGTAAATCTGAGGACACTCAGACACAGTTCCTATTGACTGCTTTTTTCCTGTGCATAAATCACACTTCCTGTTTCTCTGAATGCCTCTAATTTTTCTGTTGAATACTGGACACTTTACATAATACATGGTAGCAACTCTGGACTCTGGCTTCCTCCCAGAGCATTGTTATTGGTATTGTTCTGCTTGCTTAGTAATTTGTCTGGACTAAGTCTGTAAAATCTGTCTCCTGTATAAGGTACAGTTGCTCAAGTGTTCACCCATTTCCCCCCCTTGTTTTGATTTTAAGCCCGCTTTCCCAGGGGTCATCCCCATATCTGCATAGCTTAGTGTTCTGGCAAAGACTAGTCAGAGGTTTTGCTTACACACCTTGAGCCAGAAAGACTTCTCCTCTCTGCTTCTGACTCTGTGTGTGGGCTGGGGAGCACATTCAAATTTCAGACAGTTTCCATGTCAGCCCCAGCCTTTCCTTGCTGCTGGCTCTCTCTCTGTGTGTACACACAGGCTCTGTTGGCCAGGGATGGGTGGATGTCTTCGGCACACTCCATCTCTGCTGCTCGTGCACACAGACTAAGGTCAATCTGGGATACATGGAGAGCTATCAAGCTTCCCTCACATCTTCCAGAATTATCTATTAAGTTCCCAGCTAGACTACTGGTCCACTGCTTGTCCCAAAGAGGACTATAAACACAAGACGGTAGAGCTACTGGCTCTTCCTGTTCACTTAACACTAACATGGCCACTTTTAACTAAAAATACTACAAATGGAGTATTCTCTAAGCACCAACAAGCTGCTGGTTTCCATAGCCTGCCCTGCTCTGGTTAAAAGATCACGCTAACAGAGCTGGGGAGGAGGGAATGGAAGCAACCTTAGGCAAGAATGCCACAGACTCATGCTGTTCCTACCCAAAGTTTTGTAGTTTTCATGAACAAATAAATGCTCCTCAGTTTATTGCATGCCTTTGGTCAATTGTTAGAGAGCTAAAATGGATATTTTTGACAGTCTCTGTCCAGCTTTCTCGTTGATTTGGGGGGGAGAGGATTTGTCAATCTACTCATTCCATCATGCTGGAAGTCAGTACCTCAGCCACTCTCTACGTTCTGCTGTAATTAGAATTATCAATGCTCTAAAAAAAATAGACCACGCAGGAGAAAATACCACTATGAAGTCTCATTTTCAAAGAAAAATGTTTGCCTTTGTTTTATGGGGGGAAAATCAACCAACAAACATAAAGTGGACTAAAAGCATACATTTAAATGATTATTTCATTAGATTAAATGAATTAAGAAATACCACTCCTAGGAAGCAGCACCTAGGGCCCTGCAGCTTAACTCCTTCACAAACATTAGAGGAACAAAATGCTCCACAGAAGGAACTGGTCCCAAAGTATTTCAGTGAAGATCACGTGTCCCACAGATGCTATCCTGCTCCTTCTGTTTCTTCTTATTTTCCCACCTATCTTACACTTCAACCACGGTCAGTAAGATACACACATGGGCATTCTTGTAAGAGTCCCCTTTATGAAGTCTTCATCGAAGTCTCCCACACTGGTCATGTGCCTATCTTCCTATCACCTCTGATGGGCTGAGACCTCTTGGCAAGTCCTTTGAGTTCTGGACACCCTCACAGCTCCCAAGAAAGGAGATAAGAACTGCCCCATGCAGCCAGGAGTCCGGTTTCTTAGAATTGGAGACGCTTTTGAGATTTTTCTTTTTCTTTTTCTTTTTTTGCGAGACCTCTTATGTTCAGATGGGGAAATTAAGATCAGGAAAATTAAGAGGTTTACCCAGGTCCCCTTCCAGGAGCATGATAAAGAAGGCCTCAGAAATTGTTACCTGAATGAATGAGGATCAGTCTAAGGGCCAGTGACTAGAAATGATTTCATGAAGCTCAAACCTGATGTTACACAGGCTCTGAGAACACTGGATCCAAAGGCCCCTGAGATCACTTTTTCCCACCCCTCCTCTCTCTCTTACCTTAGCAAAGAAAGTCCAGGCTGCATACTGCCCTGGGGCCACAAGGCCATTCAGCTTCACTGTGCTGAACATGAGAAGGAATCCTAAAAATCCACTGGAAGGAGAAAATATTTTTTTTGTTAGTGAGGCTTGCCTTCTTTGAGCCAACAGGTAACTATTTTCTGTTACATTTTACCAGTCAATTTCTAATTACTACACACCTATTTCATCTGTGCTTTCTAATGATCTCTAGATAAAAACACCCCAAATTAAAAAACCCATTAAGCTCCACTTTTCTAAGGAGCTGTGATGAGAGCATCTTCCTAGAGGTGGGGAGGGGGGGAACAGAAATTTGGGAGGTCTCTGGTTAAATCATGAAAGAAAAAAATGTGGAGGACAATACATCCTGCTCCCTCCCATATTACTTCCGCAGTTTGGTGCTTGCCAAGGTAGAGCTTCTAAATTTTTTTTTTTTCTTCAAGCAGAACAAACTGCCAGGAAAAGCATTCCAAAGGGAAATTCACCACATGAGGACAGAGGGTCTCTACTGTACTGGCCCCTGGGTTCCAGGCAAGAATCTGAAAGGGGAGGACTGGCTCCAGTAACAGAAGTCCCCCAAACCAGGTCTACCTACAGAGAAACGGTGCTTTGGGAATGATGCCTAAGCCCAGGCGTGTGGCTTGAAAAAGCCTCCTTCTTGGGGGGCTGAGGCTGGAGCAGCATCTCGGGGGCTATTCCAGGGTCTGCACCAGCAAGGCACTGACACAGCAGTGGACAGGAAGGTAGTGACCTGAGCTAGACCCATTTTCAAAAGTGTTACTATGTGGCCAAGTCCAAAGCAAAGGGAACTCCAAACAGAAAGGTTGTGCTTCCTGACATTTGGAGGCTGGATGACTGGGGAAGAAAGTATGGCAGAGAGACTCATGATAGAGGCTCACTTCCTGCAAATAAATGCAAATGGGGGCATGAGTGTGACTTTTATTTGGAATTTAAAATTGAAAAGCATGAGACACAACTGCAGTTGTGCTCCAAACCAAAGAGACAGATCTTATGAGCTGTATCTGTTTGTACCCGCAGTGCCTCAAGTGCCACACTGCCATCTGACCTTAATTAGAGGCACTGGTGTGTGGCTCCAACTCCGATCATGAACTCTGAGAGGGCAGGGCCTGATCTTGGGTTTCTCTGCATTTTCCCAACAGGGCCAAGCATGGAGCCTTGGTCATAGTAGATATTACATCAACGTTGGACATGCTTACTTGGAAGCAGCTTGAATTGAAGAAGGCCAAATTTCACAGAAGTGTGTGCCCTCGCTTCATTAGATTAGATTAGTTCACAGCCACATTCTTGGCGCAGGACCAGAGATAGGCCTTAGGCTTCCCTTGTGTCTATATCAGCCTGCTTGGCCCAGGTGACCTGCAAATTCGTTCAGATTTGCATCTGGAGTCATGGGAGGCAGAGTAGCTCTGGAGTAAGACATGGAGTCACTCAAACCCGAAAGGCAAGGAGACTCTTGTGGGAAGCAGCAGGCTGGAAATCAAGTGACCTGAATATCTGTTCTCAGCCATGCTTATTGACCCTTGTAACCTTGACCAAATCCCCCCTTTTTCCTTTTTCCCCTTTTTTCTTGCCCCAGGTTCTATGTTCTTAAAGTAGGAATGAGCACAGTGGTCCCTAACCTACCTTATGGAAATCAGACATTTTTCAGAACAGAAAGGTTCCCCAGCCCCAAGTCTCACTTTATTAACAAGCAAACTGAGGCACAGTTACAATTATAATCCAGGTTTCCTGGCTCTTGCAATAATTTTCCACTGCTCTTCAAACCTCACCACGGATGCTCTTGACCAGAGAGACAAAGTGAGATGCTGCAGGTGCCCATGGCTGTGAGATTGAGTGTGGAAAGCAAGGCAGCCAGCGCTCAGGGTTCTTCTGGGTGGAATCCACTCCCTGCGTCCAAGGAGGTAACAACTTCACAGGTGCCTATCCAATCCCCCCATACTTCCTTCCCCTCCGGTCTTTTCCTCTCCCTCTCCCTCTCTCTCCCTCTCCCTCTCCCTCTCCCTCTCCCTCTCCCTCTCCCTCTCCCTCTCCCTCTCCCTCTCCCTCTCCCTCTCCCTCTCCCTCTCCCTCTCCCTCTCCCTCTCCCTCTCCCTCTCCCTCTCCCTCTCCCTCTCCCTCTCCCTCTCCCTCTCCCTCTCCCTCTCCCTCTCCCTCTCCCTCTCCTCTCCTCTCCACCTCAAGCCAGAGGAAGGGCATGATTCCCTGTTGACCTCTCCCCTCAGCACAGAATGTTTGCTGGCACTGAGCCACTCCTGGTTTTTGACTGACATGCTTAGGAAAGCATCCATGACTTGCTCCCATCACTTGACTTGCATGTCTGTGAATCATTTCTAAATTACCCATGGATCCCTCATCTTTCTCCTTCCATTTTCAGCTCTTCTGCCTCTTGCTATGGAGGCAGATCTTGAAATCAGTGGAAGGACCCCAGAAGTGAAAGAGTCTGGGCTCCCTGTTAATGGGGTATCCAGGTCCTGGCTACTACTACTGTCCCCTCAGACCTCCAGGATCCTTTCGAGCCCCCCCAGAACCTGGAGGAGCCATGAGATGAGATGGGGAAAAGCAACACATTCTTAAAAGAGGTTAAGCTTGGTACTGAAGTCAGGGGGTAAAATGTAAGAGAGAATTAAATCAATTCAAAGAAATAGTTCCAAATCTTTTGAATAAAAATTCCTGATTTTTCACGCTGGGTTATGAGAAAGTTGCAGATAAGAAGAGGCAGAAATGGAGCCAGCACGTCATCCCACAAAGCCAGCACCAAGGGGCTGTGAACTGTGCTGCCCTATGCCAAGTAATCATATCTCCTCCACAACCCGTCAGCCCAGCCTGCCAAATAACCACAGGCCGGCAAGTCCACGGGCACCGGAACAGCGCTGACACATCACACATCCTAGATAAGCAGCAAGGCCTGACCGAATTGATAGGAACTGGGAAGATGAATTCTGTCAGGGTCCTCCTGAAATTTCTCTGAAGATGATAAATAAATCATCCTGAGGCTCAAATGCAGAAGCAAACTCTATATAATATTGATTTTTTTGGTCCTAGCACACCCCCATTGGAAACAGTACCTAGCTACATATCGGCTTTTTGACTCTGCAAAGAATCACTGCTTGACAAGGTGCAATCTTATATGTGTGGACTTTTATGTAGCAATCGCTCATGGTTTGTTGGCATTTTATCTACAGTTGACCCGAGCAGATAATAATGATGGCCATCATTTACTGGGACAGGCTCAACGTGTAGGGCTTTAAACACCTTATTCAATACAACAGTCGCCCTGCATTGCTACTATTTTTCCATTTTCCAGATGAGAAAACTAAACGAAGGCTGAGAGAATGAGGGTAACTTGACCATAGGCTACACAATTAGGAAGCAGCAAGGCAGGAATTCAGCCCATCCGGTTTTTCTACCATATCCAAATACTTGCTTTGAGACTGTCCACAGCAATCTTCCCACCTCTGAGCGTAATAAAGTCAAGCAAAGGGGGGGAATACAGCAGGAAAAGGGAAACAGGATGGCTCTAAGCTTCCATGTACCTAATCCTACCCATTTAATCAGTCTACACCCCCAAGTACTTTCCAAGGCCAATATTAAAGATCGCCTTGTCCAGGCATGCCCTACTCAATGGTTTCCAAAATCTGTTTCACATAGTCTTGGGGTTCAGTTGAGGGTTTTTAGGAGGGTGCCCTTCAGGAGCAAGAGGGAGGCCAAGGTAGAAGTCGAGAGGGTCGGATTATGGACCCAAATCTTTCTTTGAACTCTATCAGTTTCATTAGTGTTATATACTGAAGTTAAAAGAATTGCTTATGGAGGGGGGAAAAGAAAAAAGTCAGGAAATCCTAGCTCTTCAGCAAGTTTGAAAAGCACTGCTGTGGCCTAAAAACTTCTGCAGGCGAGGGGTGGTCAAAGGCACCAGGCCAGCCCTGAGCACCTGAGGGTGCTCATAACTCCCCGCTGATGGCCCAGGGAGCTGCTTCCACGCCTGCACCCACCCCCTCTGCCTCGCACTGGATAACTGGCAGTGACCCTGGACCTCACTGAAATGAAGACATAGCTGGTAGAACAGACACACAAATGAACAGTGCAAGGGTTTTGTGAGTTAAGATTACCTGGCGCAGCAGCTGCCATGGAATCTGTAGAAATACAGGAACGGAAAGTCCAGGACGCTGAGGAGATCACCTGGGGGGCACAGCAAGGGTGAAACCATGGCCCACATGCCCTCGGCCCCCAGCTGTCCCAGAAACACAAGGCAAGGGTCTTTAGCACAGCACCCCCGAGCACTGAGCTGCCCGGCACTGAACTCATGCTGGCTTTCCTAGGGTTTCTATAATAGTGGCATTTTCTTATCAGAGTAATAACAGTGAGATGATAATAATGCCCATTGAGTGAGAGTCTGCCCTAGGCAGGGCCCCATGCTAAAAGCTTTTTATACATTATCTCTTTCAATCATTATAAGAACAGAGAAGTTTATTTCCCGCATTTTGACTGGAGCTCAGAGAAGTTAAGAGGTTTGCCTAAGACTGCACAACTCAAACTGTGGAGCCACAAGGTGAACCCCTATCACTTGCAACCCTAGAATCACCCTCTTCTCTAGGTGGCCATCCCTGCCCAAGGCAGAGTGTAGGGCAAAAAGAAATCTTTTTTTTCCCCAAAAAGATTCTTCTATTCTCTTCTGCCTTATATCTAAAAACAGACTATGAAAGCATGCCTCTGACATCTTCTTTCATTTTTGTGTTTAATTACTGCACAAACGGTGCAGGGGCCAGATCGACTGTGCATGCTCATTTTAGTTGAAGGTCCAAAGGGTACATTTATTTCTAGTGAAGTAAGTTCATTCTTCTAGTTCCACTTGGTACAAGAGGAAATAATCACACATATTGGCTGCTTCCCTCTCTGGAATTTGAACTTGGTCACAAACAAGAAGTCAGGAGATTAAAAAAGCAGAAAGCCTTCCAAAAATGTCCAGAGAAAAGGAATTAAGCATTTCCACAGCAGACAGCTTAATCCTTCCAAATCTGGAATTTCTGAGGTGTGGAGGGAGCCAGGCCTGCCAGGCTCCCAGCTTGGTCCATCTCTCAGGCCCGGATGGACTGGAGCAGGAAGGGCTGAGTTTTCTGAGAATTCCAGTATGTGAGGTGTATGGGATGTACAGACAAAGAGCTTCAGGACAAAAGACCCAATGGCCGGCTACGCTTCCTCAGACCTAAATGATTTCAGATGATTCGACCCTCTAGTATTGGAAGGAAAGTTCTGAATCCCATTTCCCTGGAGGGTTGGTTCTTTATCATGACTATTGTTTTGTTCCATTTATGCATGTGTGTGTGTTTAACTAAAAGGAGAGGGTCTCATGGGACCTGGATTTTGTGCACCCCAACAGGAGGTTAAGAGTTCTTGTCCTTCTGTCACGGTCCCACTGAGTACCTTTGTCACCTACTTGGGACCTATGTTGGTGGAGGGACTTTGTAAATAACATCACCAGGCTCAGACATTTAGTGCATGAAGACAACCAGCTGAAGTCCCTTTCCCCACCGAAGTGACAGCCAGGTAACTCTGGGCACCCTGGTCCTAGAGGGCAGCCAGAGCCCCCTGCACAGGTGGAAGGGACATCCGTGGAGGATTCCCTCTGTCTCTTCGGCAGCTGTCGCTTCTTGGCCCTTTCCCAATTTCCCTCTCAGCGTGGCAGAAACCGCAGCGCAGTCAGTGTGATAATGAGGCACGGGCAGGGAGGGAGATAAATTAAACGCAGGACCTGGACATTGCTTGGGCACTGCCTCTCGGCACCCAGCGTCTCATCAAGAGGCGAGCTAGACCCTCGGCGTGTTGGCGACCTCTCCGGTCCGGCCCAGGCTGTGGAGGGGTCAGAGGTAGACTGGGGGGGGAGGGGAATGCAAAACAAGTCACCATCCTAGGGAATTATCCAGTTAGATTAAAACCCTCACCCAAATACTGAACGCTGATTCTGTAAATTATTGGGAGAGAGAGAACAGCTCTCTCTGAGCCCTTTCTGAAACCTCCACACATTTCTCAACTGCACTGAGCTGACCTCATGCCTGCCCTCCTTCTAAAACTCTGAGTCCTGGAACAGGGACCCTCTCACTCAACTGCATCCGCTGGGTTAGGCCCCTCCCTGACACACAATAATCACTAGTGAACTGAGAGTGTCAGACAGCAGACCCAAACCCCTCTTGCTTCCTTTGGAGAAAATGTTCTAAACACTTTCCAGCTGAATATGCTGGTCCTCAGTTTCAAATTGACCCAAACGCCTGCCCTCTGGTGCCTTCAGCCTGCTTCCTCTTTTACTAAAGCAGCGCTCTACACAGGAAGGGTGCATACCAGCCTCTACACAGCCAAGGGTAATGACTGAGACACAAATAGCCTCGAAGCTGTTACAGTGTGTGGCTGGCTGACCCCAACCACATGAGGACTAGATCCAGGAGCCTAAAAAAATGTGTAAAGATGCTCAAAAAAACAACATTCCTGCACCATCTAGTGCAGAATGCACAACTTAAGCACAAATTAAGTGGCTCAAGAGTTGTAAACACATTTTGTGGCATCAACATGCAGCTGATGCAATAAAGCCTGGGTTGAGCCTTCATTCCTGTGCTCCGCAGTTAAAATCCTGCTGGCTCTCTGAGCGAGGGAGTGAAGCCCATCCTCTGAAGATCAGAGAGCATGAATTACCACAGTGAAAGTGTGGCACAGTTTTACCGCATTCAAGCATAATTGATATTTGGACATCACGAAAATTTCCTCTCACCACATTTAGCCCTGAGAACTGGCAGGACAATGGAAGGTTGGTTCCAAGAAGTGATTAGTGCCGCTTGCCTTATCTCACACACGAGCAATAGGCATGCCAGGTAACAAGGTCATTTCTGGGTCAGATTCCTGTGGGTCCCCCTGCTCTTCAGGTGCCTTGAGATGCTCTCTCTTGACCATCAAGTAGAGGGGCCCCATACAAATATGAAATGCAAACTTTCAAAACACAGGAATAACTTCTCTTCTTTATTACTGCTTAAACTAGTTTGAGGGGAAGCAAGGTTCTCAGAGCCTTGGAGCCTCTGCATGAACCATGAGGTTAAAAGATTAGAAGGGGAGGTAGATTCCACCCACCAAGAAGGCAACCCAGTGCCTGAAGGGTTTCCCCCTTCACGAATGTGGAGAACTATCTACCTGGCCCCTACCATCACATCCCAGTGCACCCACAGGTTGTAACCTAAGCCACGTCACCTGCACCTGCAAGAAAGCTTACCTTCCTAGTCACTCATGAGCAAGCGAGAAGGACAGCTCAGTCAAAAGCACTATTGAGAGACCAGCATCCACCCACTAGAAGAGCTAAAGTAAGAGTGACAACAACAAATGCCGGTGAAGATGTGGAGCAGCTGAAACTCTCACACGTTTCTGGGTGGGAGTGTAACGTGATACAGCACTTTAGAAAACTGGCATTTTCTTTAGAAGTCACCTCTGCTATTGACACCAGAGTCACAGCCAGTCTCATCAGCCCAGCAAAATCCTCCTCAGAAGCCAACTTTCTATATCTGGCCTCTTCAAAGATACCACCTCAGCTACCTAAAAACTGCAACAAGCCAAAGACACAGCCAGAAGTCCTTCCAGGGAAGCGCACCACGCCTCTCTCTGATGAATGCCACAGCTTTCACAACTCCCTGAGCTGCTCACCACAGGCCTACCCTCCATCACTCACCACAGGGTGCGATCAAGGCCTGCAGAAGGAACGGGACATGAGCAGCGGATGTCTAATGTCCATTCTTCTTTTTAAACTTAAAATATAATTTGGAGAAAACTTGATCCTTGCAAATATATTTTTCAGGCATACCTGAGCTCCAAACAAGTTCTCAAATAACAGAGATTTCCTTTTTGATCCTCTGTGCTTTTTGTTGAAATATATTTCATATACTATAAAAGTCACCCTCGTAAAGTGTACAATCCAGTGGTTTTTAGTACATACTGAGTTGTGCAACCATCACCGCCACCTCATTCTAGAACATCCTCATCGCCTCCCAAAGAAACCAAAGCCTATTTTAAATTACTCTTCAGCCCAGGCCAGTCTATAACTTTAGGCTGCTGACCACTTTGCGTTTTGGAAGGTAACTAAGTGCCCAAGGTATTCCAGCATTGACCTAAAAGTTTAGCTATAACTCAGGTAAAATGTGGGAATGTTGCCTAAAATGTATGACTCCCAGCAGTCACTGTGCCTGGCAACTGGTAGACAAAATGCCCCCAAACCAAGAGAAGCTCCAGAAAGAAATGTAGGAACATCAGACAGAAGTATTCACCCACTTGGGAGACTTTATAATAAAATGTACGATCACTAAAAAGGAAGCATCTAAAAAGAAAAACCTGGACAGAGGGTCAGGGGACCAACCTAAGCTCCGGCCTCCCTCTGTACTCAGCTCCTCTGCATTATCTTAGTCCCCTCACTCATCTCCTCTGGGCTTCAATTTCCTCATGTGTAAAACGTGGTGGCACCGTGGATAATCACCAAGATTCCTTCCAGCTCTGACAATCATGAGTGCAACCAATGAACAAGCATAACCTCTTAGTTGAAAGGCAGAGTGATTTCTTTAGGTGAAAATTATTCACCAAACCCACTAGAAATCACTCAGGGAGTAAATGAACAACATGTCAACCAAGAAGAACCAGCGAACATAACTTTCCAAAGGCCTTTGACTAAAACACATTTCAAGCGGGCAGGATGCTTAGTAGGCTCTTTAGTATCTGTTGAGTGGCAACCTCCTGGCTGCACAAAGGAATGACATGAGGCATGATTTAATAGCAGACAAGCAGCAGTATGGGTAAGCAGATAATACCATCGTGTTTAGGGATAACACCATGGTTTCGTATGATTTCTTATTTTACAAATGATAGGCTTTCAACAAATGATTGTGGAGAGGGCACTTAACAGTCAGCGTCATAGTTGTGAGATAACTTGCGGCTGTGGGAATGGGCGGAAAACGGCAGGTGTGCTTCAGTGTGGGCAAGTGCAGAGTGATGCATTGAGACAAAAGTAACTCAAATTATCCTGATGAGACACGGGTTTGATTTCATCATATACAATCTAGAAACATTACCTGAGTCGCTACCAACAGTTCCTTAAGGATACCAGTTCAAACAGTGTGAAGCAGATAAAACACGAGCATAAAGCTGTCATTGTCCTGGTCACAATATGAGAGCTAGAAGGGGCTTCAGAAATAATCCAGTCCACCTTTTTCATTTTACAGATAAAAGAACTGAGACCCTGAGGGCTGGAACCACCTTATGCATAGCAAATGGTCAATAAACAGTTTAAGGAGTGTGGTCAATGAAGCATGTATTTTAGCCATACAACACACAGATATTATTGCTTTCTCTTTGGCATCAACTTCAAAACCTTTCAAAGTAAAACACCATAGTGGACTACAGTTATTGTGAACAACTCCTGAATCTGAAAAACAACTATAGAGTAATTAATGCAGCAACAAGATAACGGTAAGTTTTAAAACTTGACTTCTTTAAATTATAAAGATGAGATGATAACATATGATAAAAAGTGGTCCAAGGATGTCAGTTGGAGCTAAGGTGAATTTGAACTTCTCACCTAGTCCTTCAGCACTAGAACTGAAGAGCAATTCTGGACACTCAACGAAGAAACCAGAAGAGGCAACGCAAGCACTAGTTTACTCGGCAGAGATGACGCCTGCCCGCGCATCTGAGATTGCATCCGATGAAAACATTCACGACAAAATTCAAGACGGGATAAAACTAAATACATGGGCAATAACTCTGTAATGAGTTATGAAGAACAGTTTCAAGTATGTGGGCCATCTCTAATGCCCGAGTTTGACATTATGGAAGGCAATCACATTCTCCTGCAAAGTGTCCCTCAGAGATGTGCCCAGGGTCAGGGCACTGTGTCAAACGGGCAGTGTAAAACAAACAAACAAGTGAGATGGTGCCTACCTGTGGGATGAGATGCAAAGGCGAGGAGCGCCACACTGAAAAAGAAATAGCAGGGCCGTCACCAGAGCTTCCCCAGCACTGAGAAAACAGCAGGCATTTCCAACCGCTCTCCTAGGAATTAGTGGAATTGGCCTACAAGCAAATGATCTGCACTGATTGGTCTCACTCTGCCTAAATCCAGCTCCTCAGTGAGTGAGAATCTTCTGAAATGCTTCAGGTTTGGGCAGAATAAGCATCCATGCATGCCCCACTCTGAGGGTCAGTTACTCCACTAATTATTATCACACTCATCCCATCGAAAAAGAGGATTTGTAAGCTAAACAGATCAGACTCTAAACTACAAATAGGCTGCCCTCTGTTCTTTTGTCCAGTCCATTCCCCCAGGATCTGCAGGGAACAGACCTGGAGAGTCTTAAGCTGCAGCTTCCTGGCAAAGCTGTACAAATGGCATGCTTATAAAATTTGGCCTTCCCCTTGTTACTTTCCAGTACTCACAACTAGTTAATTACAATGGTATCGCTTCCACTAACAGCCTTTCCTTGGACACCGTTGGGTCTAGGAATGAGCTGAGAAGACAGAATCAAGCTGCAGACCACTCGAGCAGGGAACTCCAGGGCCCAGGCCAGAAGGGAGGTTATGGGCTCTGGGGGAAAATGTCCCCTTAGTCTTACAGACTCCATACACCCTGGGGAGAGACTCAGCCTTATGAAATGTGGGGGCAGACAGAGGCATCTCTTGTCTGGCCTTGGGGCAGGACTGCTATTTGGTTTCCTCAACTTCTGGTTACCACAAATTATTTAGCTTGCCTCCCTGGCAGACACATTGGCTCAGAACTCCCAGGTCAAAATATTATTGGAAAATAAAAATCCATTAGCTCTAGAAATATATGTTACTCTTTGAAAATATAAATTATATTTTACCTGAATATATAGTTTAAGTACTGCTGGTCAATATCACTAAGGAATAAGAAAAAAAAAAGATAAATCATAAAATAAGTGTTTTACATATACAGAGTAGTCATTATCTTGTGTTAATAAATTAAATATACATATAAGTTACTACATTTATAAATTATCAATAAACACACTTCATACTCAAAACTAGTTCCTGGCTCATTTTTAAAAAACATTTGTTAGTTTAGTACAGTCACATGCATTTTCACTTCTGGCTGATTATTTATGTGTTCATTTGCCACTTTAAAGGAATGTCAGCAATCTCAGACCAGTGGACTAGCTTCCAAGGCTACTATATTTGACAAATAAAAATACAGGATGCCCCAATAAATCAGAACTTCAAGTAAAGAACAATGTTTTAGTATAAGCATGCTCCAAATATGACAGGGTACATATTTACACTAAAAAAATTACTCACTGTTTATTTGAAATTCAAATTTAACTAGGTATCCCATATTTTATCCGGCAACTCAACTGGCTTTTTGCTGCAAAATCACTTTATTAAAAGAACAAAAGGTGCTCGAGGGACCCAAAGTCACACATCCTCAGAGTGTATAATCTGCTCCAGGAGCCATTCCCTCCAGACTTTTCCCTCTGGGCCTTCAGAAGGGCCCTGGAACCCAGAAGCCAGATGGCCCGAGTCGGGGCTCTGACCTCACAGCTCCAGCCCAACCGAGGCCTGAATTCTCTTTTTCATCTACATTCGCCAAAGCCGGTCCATTGACTGCCCACAACAAAGGCCTCATTTTACCCCAGCACAGAGCTACAGGCTGGGGAGACTTCTGGGTCTAAACCGAGTCAAGTTAGGAAGGGGCTGAGGAAAGAAGAAAAAAAAAAGAGTTGTGCCCCTGAGCTGGAAGAAGTAAACTGGGGTCTGAAGCAGCTGGTCCTATAATTTTTGTTAAAATGTCATCTGATGCTCCTCACTGATGGTGGCATGTTTCAGGTCCTGGGGTACCCGGCCTGCAATGGATCAAAATCAAGAGAAAGGGCTTCGGGGGCCGAGCCTGCTGCCCCCACTGCCACCCAGACTTGAGGAGTCTCTGGCTGAACAGAAGCAGCCCCTGGCACCGTGGGTCCCACCCCTTTCCTTAACCAAACAACAACACACCAAACTTTAAAAGTTTACCTTAATGCATTGGGTTTCTGGGACTTCCGGAGTATCCTATAAGCCCCTGAAAATGAAGCCACACGTGTTACCGGCACAGGGCATCCTGCCGAAGGGGCTGCCTGCTCTTCCAGGGAGGCACAAAATCCACACGGAGAAGGGCCCCTCTTCCCTAGGACGGTCCCCCACAGCCCACAGGGGGAGGCCAACAACACTGTGGAGGGTTTTAAGGATTCGAATAGGATAATCCCCGTGATATTGCCCTTCAGTACAGAGAGTGCTGGGGGAGGCTGTGATGAGCAGGAGGATGTGCTGGACAAGAAGCTGGCGGTTGCCTTTGCATGGTCCTTTTATTTCACCCAGTTACTTTTTTTTTTTTTTGGTATATTGATGAGAGTGTCTGGCACAAACTTCTGGATCTCTTCCCACAGTTTTCAGAGACAACCAACCAGCATCCCACAGGTGGACTCAAGCAAGCAGAACTGGAGTCGTGGTGAGTTAATTCATGTTTGTCATGAAAAAGAGGAGACTATATTGGAAATGGAACAACTGAGGAAACCTCTGAACAGGAAAATCAAACCAGAGAATGTCCATTTAATTTCAACCTTGACATTCTGTATTTAATTTCCCTATTGTCCCAAGTCGCTAAAAAGTAGATATACACTAAGATCTAAATATTAAGCCTTAATTATTTAAGTGAGCATTGTTTTAAAACTTACCTACGCAGAATAAGTGAATTACAGCCCAGAAATATCCATCTGGATCAAACTGCAACACAAGATTTAAAGAAAAATAGCTATAGGTACTGACAAACAGAAACCAGAGTGGCAATCAGAAACCCTAAATGTCAATACACAGTGCCAGGTAAAGGTGCCAAGACAGGATTTTTGGGCCTTGAGTCAGTCCCTCCTCATGTCTCATCCAGTTGCCTATGACATCTTCCTAACATGCTCCCTGCTTCCAGCACCCCTTCCCTACTCCCCACGCTGCCCTTGAGTCTCTAAAAGGCAAATCTGATGATGCCATCTATTGCTTAAAATCATTCAGCAGTCCTCCGGTGACTTCGGGATAAAACCCACACTCATGACACCCCAAAGTCTCTGTGACAAGCCCTTGTCAACCTCCAGTGCTCCCTACTGCCCCCCTCTCCAGAGAAAGAGAACTTGCACTTCCCCAAGCACGAAGGCTTCCCCCACCAGCTCAGCCCCTCTTCATCTTCCCTTCCTTGTCTGCACAGGAGTTTATCTCACTCAACACTATTTTACTTATTACCTGTCTTTGTCTCCACCCCTCACATGACTGTAACTTCCAGGAAGCCAGAAATTAGCATAGAAGCACACACATACATAGTAGGTGCTCAATAAAGCTGAATTCCACCATATTTAGGACACCTCCAGTACTCTGCCCACACCTGCTTTCTTCTCCTGGCTAATTCTTCCTCACCCTTCAAGATAAGGTCCAGAAAGCAGAGCCCAGAAAGATCTGGGTTAAATTCTAAAATCCCACTTAGTCATTAGCTGGTGACCTTTTGGGCTGCATTATTCTTTAGTTATGGAGATAATAATAATCCCTTATGGAATTGTTGTGAGGTTTTAAATAAGGCACAGAGCCCGGCACCCGGCAGGCTCCCTATTATTGTTAGCTTTCCCATTTCCTGAGTCCCCAAGTCTTCTTAGGTGCCTCACAGCATCCCATGCCTCCCAGGGTTATAATTATTCGTTAATCATCTGTTCTCCTCCCCTTTGCTCTGACTAGACTCTGACTTCGGTCTGGACAAGGACAATTCTTCTTTGTATCCCCCGAGCCTGGCCCAGTGCCTGACACTTCATGAAGACTTAGTAAATGCTGGGGGAGAAAAGAAAGAAAAAACACCCAGCAATGAAATGACTAGTGGGGGTGAGGGTGGGTCCTCAGTGCCTGACAAAGTAAAAATCCCTCTGCATTGCCTTGGCCAACAGGTACCCAGCCTGAGAGCATTAAATGCCTTTGCACAGGCCAGGGTTCTTCTGACTCTAACAGGAAGGACTAGGAAAATCTGCTCATGCATGCAGGCTTCAGACAGTAAAAGATACTTGGAAGGCAAGATGCGCTTACCTGGACTTACCTGGGAGTCATTGAAGGGAAGGCATCCTGCAGCGGCCAGGAGGAAGAGGGCACTGTGGAGAGAGAAATAAAACAGGCAGCCTCACTTTTCAGCTTCAAAGAATTTCCCAGAGAGCGCTGAGGCTGAAATACATGGACTGGGGCTTGGCTGAGGCAGAGCCCAGGTCCCCTGTTTTCCCTCTGAGAACCCCACTACTTTCGCCGTTTTCTATCCTGTGCTCCACTGATAACCAGCCATTCCCCCAGAGACAGGCATTTGCAGGACATTTGCAAAACAAAAGCTGGCTCGCTGGAGAAAAACAGTATCCCTGTGAAACACATAATAACAGGAGGTCTTTTTTTTTTTTTTTTTTTTTAACTATAGATTCCAAAAAATACACTAATGGAAAACTGGGCAGTGAGACTACAATTATGCCACAAAGAAAACACCATGGCAAGCACCTTAAAAATCTTTTGTGTATCACCTTAACCAAATGATCAAACTTAATGTCTCCAATAGTAGGACAGATTTACGTCGTGTGCCTCCTGATATGATGTACTGAGAAGAGCACGGCATCACTCACTCGGCATTCCTGCCAAATATGCAAAACCTGAGCTGAATCATGAGCAAACACTGAGACTCAAATGGAGGGACAGTCCACAGAACAGTGGGCTTACGCTCCTCAAAAATGCGAAGGCAGTGAAGACAATGAGGGGCAGAGGAACTGGTCCAGACCAAAGAATACACACGAGACACAACATCTTTGGGGGAAGAGGTCACTATAAAAGACAACATTGGGATAACTGGCTAAATTTGAACATGGGCTCAATGGTAGATAATAATATTATACAAGATACTTATTTTCTAAATTTAATAACAGCATTGTTTATACAAGAGATTGTTATTTTTAGGAGATACACTTTAAAGTATTCAGGGGTAAGGTCATGGTCTCTGCAACTTATTCTCAAATGGTTCAGAAAAGAAATTAAAGTAAGAATAATTCTATATACATATTCTTATTTACTTTATATGATATGTATGTATATCTATCTACGAAGACAGAGAAAGCAAACGGAAAAGATATCATCGATGGGTGAATCTAAGTGAAAGGTACATGCGAGTTCTTTGTAATAGTCTTGCAACTTTTCCTGTAGGTTTATACTTTTTTCCCAAATAAAAGGTTTTATTAGGAAAATCTCTCATCCGTACTAAAATATTTACAGATGAAATGCCGTGGTGCCTGCGATTTGCTGAAGTGAGGAGGCACTGGGTGGATACATAAGTTGAAAACGATTGAAGCTGGTGATGGATATACAGGGCATCATTATACTATTCTTTCTACTTTTATATAAGTTTAGAAATTTCCATAATGAAAACTTTAAAAATTCTTGCACGAACAAGTAACATTGCCAATCACAGATATTTTCAGAAAGCTACCTTCATTCACTGGAAAGTCAATTTAGAGCTGTGTCTTGGAGTAATCACTGGTTTTTAGTAAATCTCTTCTAGGTCTCAGGTAGCAAAAGATCTTGCCCTCTAGCTTTCCCCATTCTCTCCTCATAAAAGAAGGCACCAGAAAACACAAAGCCCAAATGATCACATACTATCTCCCCCTCTTTCCATTTCACAATGCAACAAAATACGTAACGTCGGGCCCCTTCACTACTGATCATTCCATTAGCCAGCAAACTGCAAAGGATCAAAGGCATGAATGGAAGCAGAAAATACAACATTTTTACTTTTAGGGGACTTTGTCCGATGACATCTCATACCAATATATATTCCCTATACATATAGAATTCTATAATTTATATGTACATACATATATGTAATACACAACAACCCAGTATTTATAACCCACGTCCACTGCCAATAGTGATGCTAATCAATTCTGTCCACAGCCCCACACCCGACAGTCCTCACTGCTGTCATCACGTGTAGCTGTGTAACCAACAGACGGGCGTGGCTGGCTGGGCCTGGGCCAGGAGGACTGGTAGGAAGGACACCTCAGAGCTGGGGCTTCACAACCTTGGGAAGCTCGGGCAACATGGGACATCCTGAGGCACAGGAAGGTTCTCCTCTCCAGCCCACCAACTTATTTTTTTCTTCAGCCTCGCCAACTTTCAAGGCACACACACACAAATGGAAGACTCCAAGGCACCAGAATGCCAAGGGGCTCAGAGGCAAAGGGTGGGATGAGTGGAGGGAAGTTGTCAGGAAAGTTTTCTGGGACTGCACAGGAATAGGAAGGTTTTTGGTGGGAGAAGAGGAGACTCCTAATGAGTGTGGTGTCTACCTTCAGTGGAAGGCTTTCTAGAATGTAGGACACTTCCCCATCCACAGCCAGTGAGCATTAGAGATCCCCTCAAACAGACAACCCCTTGGGGTTGAGGGGAGGAGAGGACAGCCAGGTGTGAGACAGCCCCTGATTTCCCACAAAACTTGGCCTTGAGCAATACCTAATTGTATCAGGTATTAGTGGGCTTTAATGCCTCTCTTTACCACCTGCTAATCTTTTAAACAAGAGGGTAAGTCCTGATGTTTCTTTTTTTTTTTTCCCCCCAAGTAGCAGCCTGTAATAAAGTCAAAAAAAGAGATTGGATGAAAGCCCAGAAATCTTTGAAACAAAAGCATCTCTGTTGGGTTTCTATCTACAGGACTGAGCTTCATAGCTCCTGCAGAGGAGGCGGGAAGCAGCTGGAGAACAGGGCGTCCAGGTTGGAATCAGCACCCCTGGACACAGGGCCCTGCCTGAGGAAACTGAGCGCAGAGGGTGATGACATCTGCCCACCGCCACTTTGCGGTGGCCCAGGATCTCAACCCAGATCCCTGGACTCACAAACCAGTGCTTTTTCCACCATGGAGATTATAAAAACCCAATAAATTGCAAACATGATTTTTAAAATTTTAAGTCCTTTCCCTGTTTCCCATTTTTGTTCTCCGGTGTTCCGCAACTTTTTGTAAAGTTTTGGGCATCAGCAACTGAAATCTAGCACGGGTTGTTTTTGCCTTAGGAATAAAATATTTCAGAAAAAGAGAGAGACAGTAAATTTTAGAATAAGACACAAAATTGGGGTAGATGAGAATTTATAGTAAATTCCTCTGTCAACTCGCAAGTACAAATCTTCAACAAACAGTTCATCATCGAAGTTAAAAATCAGGTTAAATCTTGTATTTTAGAGGTTTGTGGGTTTTATTTTGTTTTAAACTTACCTACAGATCTTTGTAGAAGACGTTTTCTGTGTGAAAATAAAGAGATTTATGATTACTCTTTAAAAACTTTTTTTTTTCTTAAGAGAAAACATTTAGATCAAGTTTATTGGGGGCTTAACAGCTTGTTGCCCTTGAGTGTTGTTGAGGCTTTTCCTGCTTGGACCAGATGAAGACTGACTCAGAGCCCCAGGGTTGAGTCACCTCGGCAAAGCACCCTGCATGTGCAGGTTTACCACTGTCCCCTTTCAAATTATGTTTACTTGTTGAAAAAACAACATGACGCTGGGGCCAAGCCTTCCAGTGTCTCACGCACCGCGAAAGGGAGAGAGAGAGAAACCGATGTCACCTATGCAAAAAAGGAAATTAAGCTCGTGCTCAACTCCTATTCCTGTCTGTCTCTTTAAATTTTCCTTTCATTAATCCAGCTCTGACTCTCAGCGGTGCTATAAATTCTCTGGTATGATGTGTAAATTAAGAAACAGGAAAAAAGAAGAAGGGACATTTGACTCCACCCTTACAAAGAAAAAAAAGAGCAAATTGAGAAAATCTCAACTTAGCCCTTAAAGCTGCCTGAAATAAAGAAATTCTAATGCAGACTCTAACTTGAGCACCTCCTTTTTTGTGAGTTCGGTTTAAGGGAATTAGTCATTGCACTTGGGAAGAAAGTTCTAGCAGGGGGAAGCATAGATTGCTCTATATTTGACTGGGAAAATGGTCAAGAAGAATAACAGGTTAATTCTGAACCTTTTAGAAGGGTTATTTTGCTAGTTGAGGACAAATTATAATTTTTTTACTCCAGTTCAGATGAAATGTGAAGTATGAGCATGTTGTTTAAAAGGGAAGTACTGATGAGAGTAACACATGGTTTGCTAGGAAGGGGATCTCAAGTCTTCATACATTTTTAAATAATCTATCATGCACTGTTTTAATAAACAGATTCTGTTGTGTACGGAGCAGTGGCTTGCATTTTTAGATCCTTCAGTACAGAGGACATGCCAACCTTGACTCCACTGCCCCCTGGCGGGGACACCTATCCCTTCATTAGGGAAAGGATGACCTGGCTCTTAATACCTGGATAACCATCCCCATTATGGGGAAAATGTGTCACTAAAAGGTTCTGAGCTAAATATAACCAACATCTCAACAGACTGGTGGAAGTGTAGGAACAGAGGGATAGAGACAAAAGGGATGGCCCCAAGTCTTCCATGAGTAACATGTTCATCTAGTAATTGTTTGGGGGCTTCCGTTACAGGGTAGCAAACCAGTCCAGTGCCTGAAAGAGTTCACCCATTCCACAGAGGAGAGAATATTTTTTGGGGGGTGGGGGGTTAATCCTCACCCGATGATATTTTTTCCCATAGATTTTTGGAAAGAGTGGAAGGGAGGGAGGGGGAGAGAGAGAAACATCGATGTGAGAGAGATACATGGATTGGTTGCTTCCCACATGTGCACCAACTGGGGACAGGGATCCAACCACTGAGCCACGCTGGCCAGGGCAGAGAGAATCCTTTTTTATTTTAAACCCCTCAGACTAAAGGAGCCCAGAACCTGAGGTATGGAGAGTAAAAAATGAGCAATAAAGTAATTACTGAGCTCCATACCTCCAGGGTTCCATGAACCTGGGGGTTCATGTCAGGGCATTCCCCTTTTCAGGCCCCTCAGTCCCCAAATCACCCAGTGGTAAGTCCTGGTACTAACTCAGGGCTCTGACTGGGTCAGTATAAGCCTCAAAAGTCACACTAAATATCTGACATTGCTCCGAGTTGGCTAACTTACTCCAAGGGCTACTCACTCAGGGCCACTGCTGTTCTAAGCGCTCTACAAGTCTTGACTGACTGCATCCGAGTTAATTAGTCTTGGGTTATATGCTACATGTGAGGTCACTGAGGCACTGAGAAATTAGGTCACTTGCCCAAGGTCAAAGGGCTTGGGAAGAGCCAACCTAGCCCAACAACCTGACCGTTTGTGACACTGTTCTGCCACAGCCCACCTGTCAGTTCTGCAGTGACACCCTGGCCGCCCTTTCAGGCCACTAGCCCTCATTTGCTGTTTCAGACTTGGGAGATGAGGATCGGGACTGGGACTGCCAAGTGAGAATCGAGTCTGGAGAAACACGTCAGTTCCATTGTGATCCCTCTGCATTTCAGATGCCCAGGAAACAGCCAGACGGAGAACAGGAGGCCAGCAGGTCACGGGGTCTGAGCTGAAGACACAGGTCTGGAGATGGAGACTTGGGAGTCACCGGTGTACTGAAGGTAGCTGGTGCCACGGATGTGGGTGAGATTGTCCAGAAAGTGCATAGCGTGGGAACAAAAAGACTCCCAAGACAGAACCCTGGGAGACCCTGAAGCGCAGACAAAGGAAAAAGAAGGTCCGGTGGCTCTGAAGAAAGAGCAGGAGACTTAGGAAGAGGCCAGCAGGGAGGGGGGAATGCAGATCAAGTGAGCTAAGAGTCAAGAAAAGGGTGCAGGGCGGTGAACGGTGCAAAAGACCACCAGAGCCACGTACCTGAAGCCGTCAGTAACTTCAGCCAGAGCGATTTCCAGGTAATGGTGGGGCAGAAGCAGGAGCTGGCTGAGGGGAGAGGGACACGAGGGTGTGGACAGCACGGAGGCCGACCCTCTGTTAGGCGCAGGGGCGGGGAAGGGCAAGGACGAGATGGGGTGGGGGGTGCGTGGGCAAAGCGTGCTGGCTCTCCTGTTGAGGTTTGGTTTTATAAACACAGTTGATGTGAGTGGGTCTCCCAGAGCGAGCTCCACCCATGCTGGACTGAGAACACTGAGCATATTTATGGGCTAAGGGAAATAAAGCCAGCAGAAAGGGAGAGGTTAACTGTCCACGAAAGAGGAGGGTAGGTAATCCACGGAGCTGCCTCTGAGTAGCAGGCAGGGATGACAGAGGGTGCAGAGGTGTGCAGAGTGGCCTCAGCCACAGGAGGGACCTCTCTCTCCCATATACTTGTAAGAAGTGTGCTGCCCGAATGGCTTACCAGCCTCTCTAGTTTAAGAGTTCCCAAATTTTAATATGAAATCATTTCAAATGGGAAGATGTTAGAAAAAAAGGAACTCCCCAAAGAGGGACCAAGTTAAAACCACCACTAATAATGTTAATCAATACAGCTAACAGGTACAGAGCACCTACTACAGGCCAGAAACTGTGGGAAGCACTTAACACGTGTTCCGCCCTGCACCCTCCCAACAACTCTATGAGTTGGGTGAAGTCACTATCCCTTTTCATAGCTGGAGGCCCAGAGGTGAAGAAACTTATTCTAGGTGGTCTGAGGCTGAGCTGAGCTGGGAAGAAAAAGGAATGCCTGTCTCCAGGGTGGGCCAATGCCCCCAGCACCCTATGTAGAGCTCTGACATTGATGTCCGCGTGGCACTGGGACAAGCTGAGGCTGGGAACCACCAGGCCCACAGTCGATGCCCCCTGGTATCCCGAGGCCCTGCTCAGGCCTGGCCTGGAGTGGAGTTCCACTCGGGTCAACAAGCACTCTCACGTACACTTGGTGAACTAAAAGGATGTCAAAACCGTGGTGCTTGAAATTAATAACCACTGTCAGGCAGTCTTGACTGGAAACAGATGTCAGGAGAGGGTAGACACTAATTTGAGCCATAAAAAAAAAAGGTGTGTCTTTGAAATGCAAAGCCAGGGAGGTGAAACTAGCATTTTGTGTTATCATTTACCTCTTTCCGAAAACACTTCTGGTGCCCACAGATGATAACTTCAGCTGCATTATGCAATGTGAGAAACACAGGAATGGCCTGAAAGAAAACAGAATAATAAGCATGAAAATATTTTCTCTGATCTCATAATTATATAATTCTTGATTTCTGCTTAAAAATAACGATTTGTGGGAACTTTTGGCATTGACAGATATAATCCTCTCCAGCAACAACTCTTCTGCATGGACTGGTGCTCTTGGTTGTAGTATTATGCTTGTAGGGTGGATGTAGAGGCCCCCGCCTATGGTATTCTCAACAACACACATTTATTAAGCAACTGCTTTGTGTCAAGCACTCTGCCAGGTGCAGGGGACACATCCTGTGAACAAGGTGGACACATGATAGGGAGACTGTCCCTATGGAGGTACACCTAACCCAATGAGGGAAGAGCAAGTCTTCCTGGAGGAAGTCCAAAGTCTATCCAAGAACTGAAGGGTGAACTAGAGTGAGCCAAACAAAACGGACAGTGTTGCAGGCAGAGGAACACACAATGGCCCAGAGGAGAGCGTGAACCTGGCTCACATGGAACTAGAGGGAGTTGAGTGGGGTGGAACATAAGGTGCAAGGGAGAGGCTGGTGAGAAGGTGGAAAGGTTATCACCACCATATCAGAGAATCAGGATATGCTGAGGGCCATGGGAACCACTGAGGAGTTTTAAAGCAGACAGTGACATGGTTTGACTGTGTGTCTAAAGCTGTGTGCAGGGTAGAGGACAGGAGGCAGAGACCACTGCAAAAGCCTAGGAGTATGGTAGACTGAACACCCCTCTCCCACCAGAAAAACAGCCATGTCCTAATCTCTGAATCTGTGAATGCCACCTTACATGGTAAACAGGGATCTCTGCAAATGTAACCAAGCTGAGAATCTTGAGATGGGGAATTTACCCCGTATTATCCAGGCAGGCCCTAAATGCAAACACATGCATTTATAAGAAAAAGGTGGAGATTGGACACACAGAGGAGGAGACGATGGGACCACAGACACTGAGACTGGAGTGATATGGCCACAGATCAAGAAATGCCAGCAGCCATACCCTCCCCGAGAGCCTCGGGAGGGAGTGTGGCCCTGTTGGCACACCTTCATTTTAGCCCAGTGACACTGATTTCAGACTTCTGGCCTCCAGAACTGGCAGAGAATACGTTTCTGCTGTTTTCAGCCACAGGAAACTAAGACAGGGAATGAAGAGCTGGTGGCCTGAATTTGGTAGTAGCAGTGAAGATGGAGAAGTGTCCACATTCAGGGGATAGTTGGGAAACTGAAGCGAGGGTAATATTTGAATGACTGGAATCAACCTCGCGTCAAAAAAGGGAGAAAATATATATATTTTTGAAAAGGTAACACTCCAGTGGATTAAGACACCGGAGTGCCCACGCACGCCGACTCTAGCCGGGCTGTTGGCTAAGAAGGGCAGTCTCTCCCAATTTGATAATCTTGACAAGGTGGGGGGAAGGGTAAGGGGCATGGGCTTTTGCTGTTGTCTGTGTTGTTGTTGATGATGATGATTTTCCTAGAAGGCAGAACAAGGTAAAGAATATGCCAGGGTTTTGTCATCAGGCTGGGCTTCAGGCCCCAGCTCCACCATCTGCTAGTGGAACAGGGCACTTACTATCCAGACCTTAGTCTGCTCCTCCAAAGTCTGAGGAGAACCTATGACCAGGAGCTACTGCGAGGAACCATGGAAATGACAGAGGTGAAGGGCCTAGTGAGTGGTTCAGCATCTCTCAAAAGGCTGTCTTCATTAACTGGGAACCAAGCCCACCTTCAGCGGCCTCTGCAAGGACCCCGAACTGGGAAACTGTCTCAGCTTAGAGGACCTGCTTAAAGATCATGCTGCTCACCTGCTTCTGGATGAATTTCGTCATTATTTTTTTGGAGGACACATTTTTATCTCATTTTTAAAACCTCTGTAACCACTGCCCTATTTTACCACTTTGTTCTAACTTGCACTGTTTTATTTCTTTTTGAATTTTTGCCTTACATTTTCCTTGCCTTTTTAATGTTTTTCTACTCTAATTTTATCTTTCATTAAAAATTCAACTCAAACTGCTTTTTCCTTTTAAAATCATACCTTATTTTATTTTCTATTCTTATTTGGCTTTTGTGTTTCTTCTTATTCCTCTTAAAATTTTACATTTTGAATTATTTTTTAGAGCTTTAAGATAATTAAAGAGATTTATTACTATTTTGTAACTGGCTTTACCCACTAGGCCCACGTTTGGCAAACTTGGGCCCTGGACTTCTAGGTCTTGGCTGGTGAAGATAGAAAATCTTGGACAGGTTAATCATGTGGCACATGAAAGAGAATATAAAAGAGCAACCTGGATCTTATTTAAAATGAAGACCTTATTTTAAATATTTTGCCTCCTTGACTATAATCAGTAATAAAACCAGATTTAGTACTGAGATTATGGAATGCTAGACCCTAAACCTAGACCTCAAGGAGGCTTAATTGTCTCAATTTTATAAACTGTGGACAGGTTTCTCAATCTCCCAAGGTCCTACTCTCCTACTCTGATTAGATATAGATTTTGTAAAGGAATCTATCTACACATATAAGATTGACTTTAAAGTGCACTAAGAATAGCTACCAATAATGTGTTAAGCACCGGGGGGGGGGGGGGGATTATTTCATCACATTCTCTTATTTAAACCTCCCAGCAACGGTATCAGTGGGTGCTATTACCTTGATTTATAGGCAAGGAAACTGCAGCTTAGAAGATCGAGTAACATGCTGGAGAGCTCACAGCTAGGGAGAGAGCCCTGACTCCAATCCAGGCCCGTCTAATTGCAAAACCCGCATTCCTAGCCTCAGTGTTACAATATCCAAGTTACGTCAAGACCCCAGGGTAAACTTCCTGGCCCTATAGCTGTCCAAAGCCCAGTATGGCTGGTGTGTTCCAAATCCTGCCAGTCTGCTTCCTCTAGTGATAAAACTGGTATGATCTCAAATGAATGAACATAGAATAAACTCTATGCCATTTTTAAAAGGGCTATATTCCATTTCTACTTTAAAAAATTAAATCCGAATTTCTCAAGCCATTTTTTTCTACTGAGAAGTCAACAGCCTTTAGAAATCATAATTTTACAATTGATGGTATCAGCCTCTGTAGAGATCTATTAAAAACATATTAAGGCAGTATGCAAATTTAATTACTGATTTTTCCTTGGCCTCTAACTCTGTGCACAAGTCCCAGTCTGATCTATACTACTAGTTCAGGAGACCTGCTAGTGACTAATCCCTTCAGAAAAACAGCCCTTTATTATCTTTATGAAGTGAGGGTTAGCAAGACTTACTTTGGCAAATCTGACAAAAACTCTCAGAAACGATAACAGCAATAATAATAGCTAAGATACATTGAATGCTTCTTATGTGCCAGACACTGTTTTAACCGCTTTTACATATTTAATCTTCATAATAACTCTATGAGTACAATACTATTACATCCCCATTAGACAGATGAGAAAATAGAGGGATACATTCTGGCTCTCTTTTAAACCTGTCTCTTAATAATTAGATGATCTAGATTCTTCCTTCCTGCTGAAGAGAACAGAAAAACAAGAATGTCTTCCACATGGTCAAGACTCTAGGCATAGCCCTGGCGGGTTTGGCTCAGTGGTTAGAGCGTCCACCTGAAGACTGAAGGGTAGTGGGTTCAATTCCTGGTCGAAGGCGAGTACCTCAGTTGCAGGCTCAATCCCCAGCCCGGTTGGAACCCATGTGGGAGGCAACCAATTGATGTGTCTCTCTCACATTGATGTTTCTCTCTCTGTCTCTCTCCCTCCCTTGCACTCTCTAAAAAATCAACGGAAAAAACATCCTCAGGTGAGGATTAACAAAACATAAAAAAGACTCAGAAATAGCCTCAACAACGAAAGGTTCTAACATCTTTCATCAGGAAAATGGCCCAAGATCAATCACCAAAAAGCCCAAATCATCATTTTTGACACAGAATGTAATTGACCAAATTCAACTACACTGCAGGTCAATTCATTTAGTTACTTAAGGGGCACAATTTGCAACTAGTTTATTCTTAGAGTCCATTAGCTTAAAATTTGACATTTCATCCATGTACCATTGGAAAATTTTCTCTGGCTATGAAGAGATATTGGTAGCTATTACTTAAAATTTTTCATTATTCCCATGCTTCTCAGAGTGCAATTTTGGAGACTCAATTATTCTTTGTTCAGGTATTAGGACTGACTTAGAATAGCATGCTATGGAAAATTATGGCCCTACTCACAGGCCCGGCTTTGGGTCACTCTGCAGAGGTGTGGATGACTCCTTAAGATGTGTAAAAGAATGGCAATCCTACCTTCTTTCGGGGTGATTTTTCAATGCATGGGCGTCACCTCAACCTATAATACAGAATAATTGTATTGCAGGCCCTTGCCAAAGAATGTAACTTTGAACTGTTAGCTGCCCAATTTTTATCAAAATTGTGCATACCAGAAATAATGTTCTTAGAAGACAGCCTAAAGGCAGTCTGCCCACCTGTGAAGGGAGCCAGAAACTAGAGTGTGGTTTAGCCCCAGAGAATGCCTCCTATTGAATTGTGCTATGTCATCATGCCTCGAAAATGCATTACGAATCCTAGAAACTAGGCTACCATTGTGTTCGTTATGAAGACGTTACTGAAGACCCTGCTTCTCTAAGTAGACCTGTCTACCCTTTATGATGACTCAGGGCCTGAGAGCAAGGGAGAGCTTTTCTTTTCTTTAGCAATGCCCCCGCTATTGTCTTACAAGCACTGAGTTGTGTAACTTTCTTATTTGGCTACAGAAAGCTGAGAGCAGAATTCAAGGCCCAACTATGTATTTATTTTGTAAAATATTACAGCATAAATTTCTAATGTTAAGTCTTCCTGTGATTTCATCTAGTTCTTCTGTTACCCTTTACCTACGTTTCTTTTTAAATTTTATTTCATAAAATATGTTTATCTTATTTGAATCAAACTACTCTTTTAAGCCACCAGACATCCTTTTTGCAGGATGAGGTCTTTGTACATGTATATGTGTATGTATAAATGAACACATTTATAAATTAATTTGTATGAAATAAACTTAAGTGTTTATTTACATTAATGTTATTATTCTGTCATTACATGGCAAACTCTTTGAGGGCAGAGGACCAGACTCCTCTCTTTCCCAAGTGCAGCTCCAGTACCAGCTTAGAGGCCATCGCCATACTTCGTTTGGGCAGCTGACTTGACTTTAGGGGCCGTGCTGTATGAAAAACAGACATCTTAAGATACCAGGGGCTCCTCCAGCTTGGCGAGATGCATGGGGATAAGAAAAGGCCAAGCGGCATCAGTTCTCCAGCTCGCTCACTTGTGAACATAAACGCACAGACTAGAACAGGGCAGACTGGCCTGCTCTCAGTGAATGGCTATTTCTCTCATACTTTTTACCTAAGTTCCTAGAAATAAATATGCATATCTTATGGCGCCCAAAGGAGTTCTGAGAGAGGCAAGTGAGAGAACATGATCATCCCCTCCTCTTCACATAATCCTCAAGAAAATCTCTACAGGATCCCGGGGTTTTAAAATATAAATATATATTTCAAATTGTGGTAAAATATACATATAAAATTTACTGTTTTAATCATTTTTAAGTGTACAGTTCAATGGCAATTTACGTTGTGCAACCATGACCACCATCAGTCTCCAGACATTTTTCATCTGGCAAAATTGAAACTCTGTAACTATTAAATACTAACTCACCATTTTCCTCTCCCCACCCCCAGGCCCTGGCAAGCATCATTCTTTCTGCCTCTATGAGTTTGACTACTCTAGGTACCTCATATAAGTGGACTCATATAGTTTTTCTCCTGTCCTTTTGTGACTGGCTTATATCACTTAATATAATGTCCTCAAAGATTGTCATCCATGTTGTAGCATATGTCAGAATTTCCTTCCTTTTTAAAGGCTGAATGATATTTCATTTTGTGCATCGACCACAATTTATTTATCCATTAATCTATCAATGGACAATTGGGTTGCTTCTACCTTTTGGCTATTGGGAATAGTGATGATATAGCACATAGGTGTACAAATATCTGCCCAACTTCCTGCTTTCAACTTTTTGGGATGCATACTTAGAAGTAGATTTGCTGGATGATATGGGAATTCTACTTTTAATATTTTGAGGATCTACTGTACTTGTTTTCCATAGCAGATGCACTATTTTACTTACCTAACAACAGTGCATAATTTTTCCACATCCCACCAATAGTTATTTTCTGCATTATTGATAATAGCCAATCTAATGGGTGTGAAGTGGTATATCATTATAGTTTCGATTTGCATTTCTCTAATGATTAATGATGCTGAACATCTTTTCATGGATTTATCGGCCATTTGTATATCTTCTTTGGAGAAATGTCTATGTAAGTCCTTTGCCCATTTTTGAATCAGGTTGCTTGGTTTTTGTTGAGTTTTCTATATATTCTGGATATTAATCCCTTATCAGATAAATGATCTGCATATATTTTCTCCCATTTTGTGGGTTGCCTTTTTACTCTACTGATAGTATTCTTTGATATACTGAAGTTTTTCATTTTGATGAAGTCCAATTCATCTATTTTTTCTTTTGATGACTGTGTCTTGGTGTCATATCCGAGAAATCATTGCCCAATCCAATGCTGTGAAGTTTTCCCCTCAGAGCCCCATTTTAATAAGTCATTTAATAAGGATTATAGAGAACATCTTTAGATGGAACAAGTAGATAACTAAAATCAGAAGAGGGGTTTACTCTTTTGCCAGAGGGCCCACATCTTAATAAGCAGTCCTTACAGTTGGACTCTGATCAGCTTTGATAAGAAAGCATGAAAGAAGAGAGCTGCCTCTAAGCAGCAGTAACAGGGAACATTAGGAGAAGAGTCTCCATCTACATCAACATTTACATTCTTTCCTTTGCGGATCCAAGTTCCTTTACATGATATTGGAGCCAAACAAAGGGGGAGGGAATACATGGGCTCCAGTTTGCTTAATTGAGTAACTTACTCCATGTGTGTTTCCTCACCAACACCCCCATCCAGTCTCCATCCCAACGTGGTGAGTGAATGTTGTGCTCACGGAAGACAGAAACCCTGACAAGCAATTAAGAAAGGACCAAGATCAAAGAGCTGGGTAAAAAACCAAGTCCAGTCCTGTCAAAATGCCTTAACTTGGATTTGCAGAGTCTCTCCAACTGCTGACCCTGGCTTCCCCAAGCAAGGACACAGCATGGTTTGAGGAGCCAAATCACCAGCTTGGCCTCTCACAGGCAAGCTCACTAATGTATGAATTTGCACATCTGTTCTAAACACTCGCCAGCACAGGCTTTGAGGCAACCCTGTCTAGCTGAGAAGGCTTCTGGCCGGAAAATTATAATGAGAGTAATAATGACTGGTCAAAATGGTACTGTCCATCCAAAGACTGGCACTCATGCCATCAGAGCCATCATCACTGTGACCTTATTCAGCGGAGAAAAGCCGGAGAAGAGGACCCGAATTAGCCCCAGTAGAAGAGAGAGGAACTACACGGGTCCTCTCCCCTCCGCTCTGCTCATCCTAATGGGCTGATCTCCTTGGCTGGTGTAATTTAGGGAGGAAACAGGGTAAGCTTTGGCGATGCACCGTTATAGTTGACGGGCTTGGGTCTGTATCTCCACTTTAACATTTACTAGCTTTTGACCTTGGCCAAATAATTTGCATCTCAGTTTCCTCATCTGTAAATGGGAGTAATTAAGTCCAACTTTATATGTCACGAAGGTAGGCAATGGGAAGTGCCCCGCACATACTAACACTGAATATTCCAGGTGGCTGCTACCATAGTGAGCTGTGTGTCCCTCACTGACTCCCCTTGAGGTTCCTCAGAGTCAAGGACCGTGATTTGTCATTAAGCCCCCAGCATATAGTAGATCCCCAATAAATATTTGCTGAATGGATAGCCACAGGAAGAATCTCTTTCCCTTAACTCTGTATAGCATTTGGTTGTGAGTATGAGGTGGAAAAATCAACAACTTTCTGTCCCACTGGGCCTCAGCAGAGTGAAGCCAGCTTCCTCTCGGGGGTTGCACATCAGAAGAATGAAGCTCCAAAGTCTCTTCGGAGAAAGGAGGCCTTGACAGAGCAGAGCTACCTCGAGAGTGTTTTGCATAACAATGCACCCACGGATTTTAACTGAGCACTTTTCCCCCAGTTAAACTGACAGCTTGGCTCTGGCATATTGATGCCTGTTTTCTATCTAACACAAGCTGTACAAGTGCCTCGTGTTTAATCCACTCTATGAATTTTTAAGCAACTGTGTGAAAATAAAAAACTCAGAAAACAAAGAAAAGATGCTGGGTTAAGTTATTTCACCTACAAAACAATGCGTGTCTCCTGTCACCCTCTTCCCCTAACTGGGTATATTTGGGTATTTTGGTTGTTTCCCTTTGCTCAAAGAGTTTGAATCGTGGCAGCTCTTTTTGCTTATTAAAAGAGCCTATGCTCTTGGTCAAGGCCACTCAAAGTGCTGGCCCCCAGAAGATAAGCAGCTCGAATCAGAATGGAAGTCAATTCTTTGCTTCCTTCTACAAAAAGTATTGCTTTAAAACTAAAATGTCAGCCCATCTAAATAGTATTTTAGTGCCGAAGTTGATGTACATGCTGCAGTCTCCTATGGACAGGTAACACAGAGCTCACAGACCTGCACTGCCTTTAGATCACACTTCGAGAAGCATTTTCTAGGCTAAAAAACTCCCCATCGGCCTGAGAATGTGCTAGACTGGCATTTACAATGGACTTTTGAGGGTTTTTTGCCACCTAGTATCCTTATTCTTTCTTTTGGTAAAGCACCCAATACTGAGGATCTGCCACACCCTCTCTCAGTCTGTGGGATGCAGGTAGGGATCCTATATGACAAGGGCTGGCTAAACAGTGCTCTGAGTCTTTCCAGCCACAGTGACTGGTTCAGGGAGGTCTCGGTCCAGGGCAGCCAATCAGCATGATTCCATGCTCCTGGTTAGCTTTCAGGCCTGAGATGGGCAGTGGCCCTGACTGAATCCAACCAGCGTTGAATCCAGGGACTCACACAGGAGCTACAAGGAAGACAGTCTCTTTCCATTAGACTTAAAATTGTGGGGATGTGAGTCTGGAGTCAACAACACAACATTCTTGAGAGGAGAGCCTGGCTGTGAAATGAGACAAAGACAGAAACTGGATTCTGAGTATGTCATTAGCTGCTCTAGATCAAGCCTTGCCTGAAGCAGATCTCTACCCTCTGACTTTTCACTTATGTGAACCAGTGAATTTCCCTTTTCCTTAGATCGGTTTATGAGCTCTCCAGCACCTGCAACCAAAAGAGTCTGAACTTATGCATCACTACTATACCCACAGCCTGTTCTAAAATCCATATGCATTGGTCATAAAGAGCATATCTGAAAAGGCAAAAGGTCAGAAGAGCTGCCACTATGTAGAACCAGAGGCAGATGACCAAGACTTTCTTTCTTTTTTTTTTTTTAAAACATGTTTTTATTGATTTTTAGAGAGAGAGGAAGGGAGAGGGATAGAGAGATAGAAACATTGATAAGAGAGAAACATCGATCAGCTACCTACTGCACGCCCCCTACTGGGGATCAAGCCCACAACCTGGGCATGTGTCCTGACCGGGAATTGGACCAGGTTGATAAGTTGACACTCAATGGTTCCTAGGTCAACGTTCAACCACTGAGAAACACTGGTAGGGATGACCAAGAATTTCCATACTTGAGTTCCTTCTTCTGTCAGGGGGTTAACATCTGCCTCACCCATCACCTACCAGGTATCTATGAGAAACACATACAAAGATACAGAAAAAAAAGCACCCTGGAAACATATGGAAAAGCACTGTACAAAAAAAAAATGTTATTATTAGCATGACACCTTGGTTATTCAAACTTCAAAATTCTGGCATCAGTAAATACCCAGATCCTATAAAAATTTTAAAAGCCTTTGGACAGAACATTGTTTTTTACCAAATGCTATCTCTGCTATAGGAGAGGAAGCACCCTCTGTAGGCCGCCGGCTGTAAAGTAAGGCAGCAGACTCGCAGGATCCTGACAGAATCAAGAAGAGGCAGCCGAAAGCCAGCACAGGCCTCCTGGTCTGGGCTGAGCACCAACATGCATTGTGGGTTCTTTCTTAGGCCCACCCAGGACGTTTCTCCCCCACTGCACACATCATCCCATCTACTTAGGCTTATAAATCATGAAAGAAAAATATTGATTTAATTTATAAATTACTGCTATTAATTCTCAACTGCTATTTTGCAACTCTGGAGTTGTCCTAACAATAATATTGTTACCCAACTAGGCAGATCTTGTTGTTTGTTTTTTTACTGTTTTCAAATCTGAGAGCTAAGGGACCAACATAACAACAAACTTTACACAGAAGGCCTGAGTTGTTTTGCAAGTTTTGAATTTTTCCAAAAATTGGAATGCAATCATTTTCTGATAGATAAAAACAGCGAGTATTCAGGATAAAAAACAGGAAGAGGTATTACTACTGTTAGATTTTTTTAAGCAGCATTCTGAGTCTTTGTTCAATGGTGGTATGCATGGATTCTCTTTTGATGGCAAAATAACTAAATTTTTTGAGTTCCATATCATGTAACTAGAAATTTGTTCTCCACAGTTCCACCTTTAAGGAGCTCAATCCTGGGGGAATAGGGTAGGAGGATAGTATACAGACTTTTTTCACTAGCATGCCTATGTTATTGGGTATCAGCTCTGTGCCAGGTATGTACATCCACATACCCCAGGCCACATTACCAATGGGCAGGGTCACAGTTCCCCAGAAGCAAGGAGCAGGCTAAACCCCCTCTCCTTGCTCTTGCAGATGGCCTGCATTCAGAGCAGGCTGGCCCTATCTGTGACAGCCTCCACAAATGTCGCTACTCTTTCTTCCTGCATCTCCATCTGTGCCTCTCCATCTTTTTCTTTTTTTTAAGATTTTTTATTGATTTTGAGAGAGAGAGGAAGGGAGAGAGAGAAATATCAATTGGCTGCCCCCTGCATTCCCCCTACCAGGTATCAAGCCCGCAACCTGGGCAGGAATCGAACCAGGAACCTTTTGGTGCATGGGAAGAGGTCCAACCAACTGAGCCACACTGGCCAGGGCAGTGCCTCTCTATCTTATAAAACAAGTAGGCCCTTCCCTGTTATCTGTTTATCTTCAGTTCATGGAAAGGGTAAAAGACCCCATGCTGGCCTCAAGTCCAAGGCTTGTTCTCCAATCTAGGTATACCATTATTAAAGCTAGTGCTTTGTCTTCTATTACTCTGGGTGCGATAAGTTAAAAGGCAACAGGGCAGAAGAGAGAAGGGCTGTCCCCCAAAATCGCTAACACTTACCAGCCTGGACAATGCTCTGGAGCCAGCATAGATTATGCCCACAAACAGCACCGAAGCAGGAAGCCAGGTCAAAATATCAGATCTAGAAAGAAGAAAAGAGGCCATAATATTCTGTCATTTTATGTCCAAAAGACCTAGTTGGAAAGTATTACCCTTCAAATGCACCAAATACAGTGACAGCAGTTATCTAAACATCCCTGTGTGACTCAAGAAGTGTGACAAGGTCTGTATCTACTGAGGTGATGGAGGCTAACAAAACCCTACTGCCTACAGCATGCCATTCTGCCACCTACCTGTCACTACTGATCCCACAACAGGGCACAGACGAGCTGACAATGGAAAAAGCCCTTCTACAGGTTGGGAGAGAAAACAAATCTAATTTTCTTAAGGGGGCAGTGAACATTATTATTTGGATTTTAAGTAGCCAGAAGTTTTGAACTTATGCAAATCATTAAAAATGTAAAAAGGCTGTTTTCCTAGGCAATATATCAAACAGCTCCATGGAACCACAACAAAAGGAACCACAGGGTGAAAGGGCAGAATATGAAAAATAAAAGAGTGCTAGAACTTGAGCTGGGAGGCCATGTGCTGACTTCTTCAACCATTAACCAGGAATGCTGGTTCCGGGAATCTTTAAGGACTTAATTCAACTGTAGCACACCAAGAACTTCTTTTTCACTACAGTTTAGAATCTTGCTTTCCTCAGGAAAAGCAAACTCCCAGTTTTTATATGGAGTGGACATCACTGAGGTTGCAACTTGCTTCCCCCATCAGTTACAAATGCATTCAGTCCACTAATACAAGTTCCCAGAGTTATTCTAATAATAGATATAAAAAAATGAAACCATTCCAGCAGGAATAACATAATAATCCCAACTAACTCAATGAACTGCTCTCCTGGGATGGTGCCTGCTCAAGAAATTATCTTTGTTAATTTCATTAGCATGAGCAAGCACTCCATCTATGATCAGACCTGCTTTTGTATGACTTCTCAGGGAGTATGGTATTAAAATGTTTCCAGTCTCTGCTAAGGCCCTCAAACCCTACTTCCTGTATACATTCATTCAACAAATACTTATAGCAACTTGGAAGGTGCTAAGAGCACCAGCATTTTTTTTTTAATGTTTTTTATTGATTTCAGAGAGGAAAGGAGAGGGAGAGAGAGAGAAACATCAATGATGAGAGTCATTGATTGGCTGCCTCCCGCACCCCCCCTACTGGGAGTTGAGCCCGAAACCCAGGCACATGCCCTGACCGGGAATTCAGCAGTGACCTCCTGGTTCATAGGTTGATGCTCAACCACTGAGCCACACTGGCCAGGCAGCACCAAATTACTATTAACAGAAACATCACAGCTGACATTTCTTAAACACTTGCTACAAACCAGGCACTGTGCTAAACATTTTCTACACCAGACCTTTTTTAAAATCTGCACAACAATCTTATGAGGAAAGTATTATTGTTATCCCCATTGTGCAGATGAGGAAACTGAAGCACAAAGAGTGTGTAATTTGCCTGTGGTCAGAAGAGCTGGTAATGGCGAAGCAAGAATTTGAATTCAGGTCTGCCTAATTCCAAAGACCTAGATTTGAACCACCCTTTTACACTTAACACTCAAGGACCTCATAATCTAAAGGGAGACACTGACATATAAACAGACAAACAGCAAGCACAACATGATTTTGCTCTGGTAGTAGACCAAACAGCTAATGATCTGAGGACTATTACCTGTCCTGCTGCAATAATAGATGTCTGCACTTCCAACCAAAAGGTGAACAGAGAAAGGAAGATGCCATCCTCCATCCTAATGGGTCAAGTGTAGCATCAGCCAAGTGCTACTCTTCTAGGAAAAGACTTTCCCATTAGACATTAAGGGTCAACGGAGACAGGATCCAGGCCCATGGCCCACTGTGCACCGGAAGGAACCGCAGAGCATATACTGCAGGGAGCACTGATGAGGAAGGAAGGAAGGAGGGCACTGGGTGAAATGGCAGCTGGCTGAGTTGCAGCAGGCACAGGACTTTGGAATGTAAGGTCAGTGAGGCCCCAGACATTTGTGCTCCATTCCCCCTCAAACAAAGAAAACTCTTGCCGAGTCAATGCTCCAAGAGACATTAGGGTACGGGAGTAGCCATGGATGTGTGGAAACAAAAACATGGCTAGGGAACATCTTGTAGTTTAACCCTTCTACCCTAAAACACAAAGACATAAATTTAACTAGAAAAAATAGACACAGGTCTAGTTGGACCGAAGAAACATCTGGGAGATGCTGCAGGGCAGCTGTGTGACCCAGGCATAGGGGCACTCGTGCTTGTATTCTCCCCCATCATCTCACTCAGGGCCCATCTTCAAGGTGGGTGGAGTCAGAGCAACCTGCACTAGTGATGGAACTTCAGACACCTGAAAAGGTGGCTGGTTGCAGAGTGATTTCAGGGCCCTGCCCCCAATCTCTTATCAGTGAGACAGCTGCCTTCCTCCAACATAAAGCTCCACACACCAACATAAAACTATAGCTGCAATTAAGAATAACAAATGTGAATCACTGGAAAAATTGCTGCCAAAGTAGGTGTCGGCAAGACAAGTGTGAAAGGATAGAAGGAAAAGGAAAAATAATCAAAAATTGAGAAGGATTCTGCATTTATATGGTTTCAAAGTATCAAAATTCTCATTTTACTGAAAATTAGAGCAAATGTTAAGTGATGTTTATGCAAGAAAAAACTCAAGGGAATACTAGTTGACAATCCATATATAAAAGAAAAAGTTTACTAAAATATTGGCAAATTAATGCATATTTATACATCTGAAATTAAAATAGATTGTTTCACTTTTCCTAGGGGAGCCCCCGCTGACGGAAGTGTGGTCCTCTCCTCTCTATGCCATGGCCTGCACTCGTCCACTGACATCAGTGTACTCTGAAAAGAGGGAATCATCTGGAAAAATGTCACTTTGCCTGTTGTGTTCAAGGCTCCCATTCGACCAGATATTGTGAACTTTGTTCACACCTACTTGTGCAAAAACAATAGTTGGTCCTATGTTGTCCGCAAATTGGCAGGTCATCAAACCAGAACCAAGTCGTGGGGTGCTGGCAGAGCTGTGCCTCAAATTCCCAGAGTTTGAGGTGGTGGGACTCATCATGCTGGCCACGCTGCTTTTGGAAAAATATGTCATGGGGGCCACATGTTTGAGCCAACCAAACCCTGGTGTCATTGGCCTCACAGAGTGAACACGATACAGCAGTGATACGCCACCTGCTCTGCCCTGGCTGCCTCGGCCTTCCCCGCACAGGCCGTGTGTAAAAGTCATCGTATTGAGGAAGTTCCTGAACTTCCTTTGGTGGTTGAAGATAAAGTTGAAGGCCTACAAGAAGACCAAGAAGGCCTGCTTCTTAACAAACTTAAGGCCTTGGATGATATCAAAAAGGTCTATGCCTCTCGGCAAATGAGAGCTGGCAAGGGCAAAATGAGAAACCGTCGTATCCAGCACGCAGGACCTTGCATCGTCTATAATAAGGATTAAAAAAATCATCAAAGCCTTCAGAAACATCCCTGGAATCATTCTGCTTAATGTCAGCAAACCGAACATTTTGCAACTTTCCTGGTGGGCGTGTGGGCTGTTTCTGCATTTGGACTGAAAGTGCTTTCTGCCGAGTTAGATGATCTGTATGGCGCCTGGTGTAAAGCTGACTCCCTCAAGAGTAACTACAACCTTCCCATACACAAGATGCTCAATGCAGAGCTTACCAGAATCTGGAAAACAGAGCCCTGGCTGGTGTGGCTCAGTTGGTTGAGCATCACCCATGCACAAAAAGGTCGCCAGTTCAATTCCCGGTCAGGGCACATGCCTGGGTTGCGGACTTGACCTCAGTAGGGGGCATGTGGGAGGCAGCCAATTTATGTTTCTCTCTCACATTGTTTCTCTCTCTTTCTTTCTCTCTCCCTCCCTTCCTCTCTCTATAATCAATTTTAAAAAGAAAAGAAAAGCCCAGAGATCCAAAGGGCTCTCTGAAACCACGCAAAAAGTTTCAATACAGAATCCTAAAGAAGAATCCACTGAAAACCCTGAGAATCATGTTGAAGCTAAACCCATATGCAAAGACCATGTACCAGAACACCCTTCTTCCCCAAGCCAAGGACCACAGGCTCCGAGTGGATAAAGCAGCAACAGTGTTAGAAGCCAAATCAGATGAGAAGGGGGTTCCAGGCCAGAAGCCTGTGGTAGGAAAGAAAGGAAAGAAGGCTACTGGCGTTACAAAGCAAAAGAAGCCTTTGGTGGGAAAAAAGGCTGCAGCAACCAAGAAACCAGCAGCTGAGAAGAAGCCTGCAGAAAAGAAACCCACCACAGAAGAAAAGAAGCCTGCCGCATAACCTTAAATTTGTTTATTCCATAAAGGTCAAATCACTGTGGACAGCTAATTTTGAATGAAAATCTGATCAAAGGCAAAAAATAGATTGTTTCATCAAAAGATGACTCCCTGATTTATCTGACTTTCAATTAACCCACTAATTATCTGTCTGACAGAGTCAGATAAGGGAATTTCTGTGAACATTATTAATTTTTCTTCATCCCTCAAATAAACCTCAAGTTTCAGAAAGGTAGGAACCACATGTGTTTTGTTCATATAAATAAATGTAAAATATTACACTGATAAATGTTACAAAGGAGACTAAAGGACTATGCTATACTCTAGGGGAATCTGACCTAGTCAGTGAAGATAGGGAAACTTTCCTTAAATAAGTGATGTTTGAGATAAAATTAAAAATTAAACTGGGTATAGGGAATGGGTAGAGCAGTGGAAGGGACACAACTTTCCAGACATAAATATAGCTTGTGCAAAGGCCCTGTGGCAAGAGGAAATTAGAGGCAGGCAAACGTAGCTTGAGTAGATGAAGAGACAAACCCAGGGAGGGTATAAGATAATCTAATTTGCATTTTGAAAATATTTGCTACAGTATGGACAATAGATTGGAATGGGGTTGAGGGTGTGAGGACAGATCAGTCAGGTATACATTGCAGTGGTCCAGACAAGAGATGATGGAGATGGAGAGAATGGACCAATTTGAGAAATCAGTAGAACTTGGTGATAATTTCTACTAGAGGGTAGGGGACAGAAGACACCAAGGATGACTGCCAGGTTTCCTATTTGAATAATGGATGGATGGTGGTGCACTAAGATAAGAAAAACTGGAGGAGGTTTGATTGGGAAAATCATTAACTCAGTCTTGAATATTATGAACCTGAGATGCTTTTGGAACACCTACGCAGAGATGTCAAGTAGAGAACTGGGTGTAAGGGTCTGAGGAGCCTCCTCTGCTCTCTCATGAGCAAGAATGCCCGACTAAGTGTGTCTTACATCTGACCTTCCTGTATTCCCTTACCCCCCGTTTTGAGAATAAGGTTCAAATGTATTTTCTTCAACAAAATTTCCCCCCTTGGTCCATTATTCTCAGCAATAGGAGTCTCTTATGGTTTGGTAAGACTTTGTCACAAATTTATTCTTCATTAACGGTTTATTCCCAAATTCTAGACAACATTGATCTCATGAAATGCACAAGCTAGTGGGAGAGATGGGCAGCAAACAGACCATGGCAGTGGTGGGAGTGCACAACCAGGCTCCCTTCAGCAGAGAACCTGCTGAAAGGAATGTCATCAACTGACTGCAGCACTTACATAATTCAAATGGTTTACACTTGCTGCTTCAGGAATTAGAATTTAGATTCCTGCCCTACAGGGTTTCCACAACTGTTAATGTGCTATCACAACACAGAAGGATCAGACCTTTCAACAGTTACCCGGGGCAGATAAAATACATGACAACTGTTCTCCATGTTTTTGCAGGTAGTGTGCAAACAAGGTAAAGATGCAAGCTATGGGGATGGTGGTACTTCTTTGTGCTTTTGCGATCTCTTGATATATTTTTAAAACATAATTTCTTCAGGAAGAAATAAAACCATAATTTTAAAATCCTAGCTAGCCCCGAGGCACTTTAACTGAGGATTATTTTCTAGGGAGATATAGCAATAACAGATGGAAATGATACCTGGTTTGGGGCATTGGAGAGTATAATCATATAACATTGACATGGTTACGCAAATCATTGGAAATAATAATTAGCTCTCTTCACTCCCAAGCAATGTTCCAGCAATTAGCTAACTTTAACCAGTAGCTCTAAGGGATGAACAGACTTCACATTTCTCTGTGCTGTGCCCTTTCTTCTATGTCAGGTCATCTAGGGCTGGGGTCACCTAGAGGTCATCAGGGTCATCTAGGGGTAGGGGCAGGAAGGATGCACAAGCACAGAGCAGAAAGTTCTGTGAAGTGGGAAGGATGTGCCTTTGTGGTCAGGCAAACCTTCATACAGAAGGTTTATATCTCAACTCTAAAGCTAGTTTGCAATAAGAACTCAGTTTAGTTTTTTTACTTATAAAATGGGAATAATAATGCTCAGATGGTTACTGAGAAGATGAACCAAGAGAATGAATGTGCAGTATTTGGGGCAGTGCATGGAACATGAAAAACAACAACAACACTCAATAAGTGTTCTTCTCTGGCTTTTCTACACATAACCCCAAGGACAGCAGCCATTAAGGAAGGCTGACAGATCCACCTACATAAAATGACCAAAGATACCAGAAACAAAATTCAGAGATAACAAACCAGGAAAACATATTGGCGCCCAGGCCACTGTGGCTAAGTTGGGCATCTTTGTGTGCACCAAAAAGGCTGCCATTTCGGTTCCTGGTCAGGGCACATGCCCGTTTCCGGCTCGATCGCCAGTAGGAGGCAGCCTATCAGTGTTCCCCTCTCTCTCTCTCCCTCTTTCCTTCTCCCCCCTCTCTAAAATCAATATATATATTTTAAAAGACACCTAATATATGGTAATGGAAGATGATCTGACTTTGGGTGGTGGGCACACAGTGCAATATACAGATCTTATAACATAAAATTCCACACCTGAAACCTATATATGATCCTATTAACCAATGTCACCCCAATAAATTTAATAATAAAAAAAACATATTGATAACACATAAAACAGGCTGGAGTTTAATATCCTTAATGTAGCCTAGCCAGCATGGCTCAGCAGTTGAGCGTCAAACTATGAACTGAGAGGTTACAGGTTTGATTCCCGGTCAGGGCACATGCCCAGGTTGTGGGTTCAATCTCCAGTAGGGGGCGTGCGGGAGGCAGCTGATAGATAATGCTTCTCTCTCATCAATGTTTCTATCTCTCTAACTCTCTCCCTTCCTCTCTCTCTAAAAATCAATAAAAACATTTTTTAAAAATATCCTTAATGTATAATGAGTGCTTACAAATCAATAAGAAAAACATCAACTCCCCAAAAGAAAAATAACCGTATTTATGGACAAAACCAGATAATCTTCTCTTCTATCTTTTTCTCTCTCTCACACATGAACGAAATACAAATGACCAATAAACATAAAAAGTCATTCAACCTCCCTAATAAAAAAAGAACTTTAAATTAAGACAGCGATATACCAGGTTTTTCCAGACACTAGAAATTTTTTTTAAGTTAGTATCTAATATAAGGGTCATAAACTCAATTCCTTCATATATGGCTGTGAGATAAAAATTGGTATCTTTCTGGAGAGTATGTATGTACTTGGCTACACTTATCAAAAGCCTTTAAAAAAGCATACTCTCTGAGGTATTTAAAGGTATCCAGGATATGTGCATTTATACGTGGCATAACACTGCATTCTGGTCTCGTTGGTCAGCAGATATGCCAGCACCTCAGGGTTTGCTATTGCTTGCTCTGCCCAAACTCTCTCCATTTCAGACACCTGCATGGCCAACTCTCTCACATATTCAGATCGCTGCTCAAACATCATCTTACCGGTGAGTGCGACTTACCCACCCTATAAAATACCAACCCCAGCCACACCTACTGGCACTAGCACTCGAGGGCGCACCTATCCCCTCAGCTGGCTTCATTTGTCTCCACACGAATAATCATCTGACACATCATATCCTGCCACTTTCATTTGTTTCCTGTCTGTCTACTTCTTCTAGAATGTAAGATGGTTGAGGGCAAGGGTTTTTGTCTGCACCCTCTGCACCTAGAACAATGCCTGGCATATACATAGTAGATACTCAAATATCTGTTGAATAAATCACAATGTATTCCTTTTGTAACTTACCCTTCTCCCTCTAGATTGGTACAAGAGAAAAACAACGGCAACGAAATACAGAATGTCCCCCAAAATGTACACACACTTTGAATAATTATTAATTTCAATGGGTTAAACCTGAAAAGAAACAGCAATTGAGCTATCGACTGTTAAAGGTGTACATATTTTTGGGACACCCTATATATTAGGAAACTCCAGTCATGACCCTAATTCACGTTTCTTCGTCTGTTTTTCTCAAGCCCTGAACAGAGTAGAACTGCTGTGCTTACAGCTGCTCAGTTTAAGGGCATGGGTGAGAGCAAAAAGACCTCCGTCCTGCCAGCTGCCTCTTTGAAATAGCCCTAATGGGGAATTCAAACAATTTTAAATTCAATAAACATTTATAACAATCGTACGTGTTTGATTGTTTTTGTTGCCCATAACTATGACAACAAAAAACTAACTGCATTAAAAAACAAACATGTTTTTTCTTCAATAGCCATGAACTTAGAAACTTGGAATGGAGGCTACTTTGTTTTCTATAATAATTTATCCCTTTTTCTTTTTTATTGAATTTATTGGGGTGACATTGGTTAATAAAATTATATAGAATTCAGGTGTACAATTCCATAATACATTATATGTATATTGTATTGTGTGTTCTTATTAAAAAGTAGTACCTATCCATGCTATAAAATACTGAAAATACTAATCATCAAGAAAAACATTACAATTACAATCCCACTATCCAAAGATAACCACTGTTAAGAGCTTGCTATGTCTCCTTCCAAACAATGCCATATGCCCATATATGAGCACTTCAACAAAAATGGGGTCCTACTGTATACATTGCTTTATAATCTGCTTAACACCTTTCCATGTCAAAAAATCATTCCCAACTTATTAATCATCGAATACCATGCTATTGCTGCACATTTAAGTCAATCCTATTTTTTATTATTCTAATGTTGTAATGGTTATCCTCGAATATATTCTCTTTTCATGTTCATGATGTTTTTGCAACATTCAGGATAAATTCCCAGAAGTGCAACTGCTGTTCAAAGATACATGCATTGAAGTTTGCAAATGATTATAAAATTGCCTCCCAGAGGTTATGCTGACTCACCCTCTGCTATGGACTACATGTCTGTCTCCCCCCAAAATTCACATGTTGAAACCCTAACTCCAGATGGTATTAGGAGGTGGGGCATTTAGGAGGAAATTAGGTCATTGTAAGAAGAAACCTGAGAGAGCTTGTTTCTCCCCTGTCCCTCCCTCCCTCCCTCCGTCTCCCTCCTTCCCTCTCTCTCATTCTCTCTGTGTGTCATGTGAGGACAAAGCAAGAAAGCAGCCATCTGTAAACCAAGGAGAGGCCCTCACCAGGACCCAACCATGCTGGCACCCTGATCTTGGACTTCCCAGCCTCCAGAACTGTGAGAAATAAATTTCTGTTGGGGCTGAAGGGACAGCGCAGAATAGAGGAGATGCTAGTCAAAGAAATATAGACCAAAAAGAAAAAAGTAAAATCACCCAGCCTATAGTATTTTTGTTATAGCAGCTCAACTAACTAGGACACCCCCCTTTACAGCTCTAACACTGTGTGATTCTAAGCCAAGGGCCTGCACATTAGGAACAAGGCAGGCACATACTATTTATTAATGCACTCTTTCTTTCTCCAACTTTCATTCATAAGGTGGCATCATTTGGACCTCCCGTGCTGGTGTATTCTTACATTGTCCTACCTGCCAACAAAGGAGGCAAGATGGAATGAAATCCTGAGGCAGTCCTGGCAGAATTGTGGCTCTGTTACACATGGGCCTCCGGGGAGCAGCCGAGCCAGTGAGTGTGTGTGTGTATTTGTCGTGTGTGTGTGTCTACACGTGTGCGTGAGTCTATGTCTCTGTGTGTGTACATGTATGGGTGCATGGGTGTATGTAGGAAGGGGTCTCACAGCAACTCCTAGGGGAAAAATTACAGACTGTACAATTGCAGACTGCAGTCCCTATTAAAGGACTATTTGCCACAGGGTCTGGTTTGAAAACTGTAGTGACACATAATTATTCTTACAGGATTTATGATTTATATCTCACAAGATTTATAAGCACAAATACTGCCTCTTGGAGTTGTGGGCAGGTTTTTCGTTTGTGCACACTCTACTGTCCCTAAGAACCTTGATGAAGAAAGCATTTTACCAGAAGCATATAAAATGTTGGCATGGATTATAAAACTGCTGTTATTGAGATGAAGGCTAATTAAATTAAATCACTTGTTTTTCAAATAGAGCATGCATTATTGAGGGAACATCTGCTCCCTGAAAAACTCAGTTTATCTGTTCATAAGAGCCTTGGGCTGAATTATTGAAAACTCTCTGTGTTATACTGACACCCAGTGGACCTATAAACAGTTTCCAAACATGAAAATAACAAGCGACCAAGATACCAAGGTTCGCATGTTGACTATTGGCAATGGCCTCAACAGTAATACCTTACCATGGTAAAGTCAACATCTGCTTTACAGTTTACAAGGACTTCTAGATATATTAACTCGATACTTACAGGAGATTCCTAGATTTTATATTTTGGTCCATTACTGGTGAATTTGGTCCCCAAAGAGTCTTACTCCCTTTTCTCCTTCCTTCCTCCTTTTCTTAGACCTTTCTCCCCCCTCTTTCCTCTTCCTCTGACTCACAGAAGGCCACATGCCCAACAAAGTTCAACCCCAAAATTACTTGGGCTCAAGAACCCTGTGACGATACTCTTTGTCACAGAGCATAAATTAAAGTTGGAGTCAGCAAACTATGGCCTGTGGGCCAATTCCCTGCCTGCTGCCTCGTTCTGAAAACAGCATTTTGTTTGCACACAACCATTTCTGTCCGCCTATGCACTGTCTCTGGCTGCTTCCATGAGGCAAAGGCAGAATTGAGTAGTTGTGACAGAGACTGTATGGCCCACAAAGACTAAAATATTTATTCTCTGTCTCTTGTTTGCTGACTCCTGATTTAAAGTAAGGCCGCTTGGGTCCCAACCTCTGGAACTTGCAAGCTGGGGTACCCAAGGCTGTACATACGAGGCAGTGTCCCTGGCTAGATAGAAAGGACCCTGTTACCATTTTTTCTGTAAAGTTCCATTTTTCAAGGCACTTTCATAACTGGTTCTTCCCATTTGGACTCATCCCTTCTTCCCATTTCCCATTTCGTTCACTGGCCCGAGATTCTCAACATGTGGCCCCATTCATGCTTAAATGAAAATCTTGTCACCTTCAGTGAGGTTCTGACAATCCCTGAAGACCAACAAGGGCCTGGAAGAAACCAGTTCCAATTTCCAACAGCGCCCTGCTTGAAAGACCACTGTTCTCCGCAGTTCAGGCCTGGACCCTGCCGTAGTCTTCTGGGGGCCTCCTGCAGCCTCCACTGTCACAGCAGTTACCCTCCCCGCCCCCCCAGGCACCTCCCTCCTCCCCCAGAAGGACCAAGGCTGGATGTGCAGCTGAGCCTTCAGAGACAGGCTGAAGGGACAGCGCAGAACAGAGAAGATGCTAGTACTCAGAAATATAGACCAAAAAGAAAAATGGAAAAGAACTGTAGGTCACCTGGGTCCCCAGACAACAAGTGAGGCAGGCTAGAAGAGCTATGGGTCTTATTTCTAACAAATATGAGAAAAAAAGAGATTCTAGTATAAGCCCCTTGCCAGGCCACAGTCCAAAGTGACTGAGACTCCAAACTAATGTGCAGGACATACGCCTTTGATGTCAGGTCTGGGGAGTGTTACATTTCACACGACCAGCCGAGCCTGTGAAAAGGCCAGAAAGGGGCTGTACTGACACAGAGGGACAGGGGTAGGAGGTGTGGTCTATAATAAAGCAGAAGTTCCGTAGATTCCTATGCATAAGGTGGTATAGGCACGGCCTGCGGGTGTCAAAGATCAAAAATCCTGTCCTGAAAAAGCCAAATACTTCAGGATATCACTTACATGTGAATCTTAGAAAACGAGTCCGACTCACAGAAACAGAGAGTATAAAAGTGGTTGCCAGGGGTTGGGGGGGGGGAATAGAGAGGTTGGTAAAAGGGCACAATTTTCAGCTATAAGGCGAGTAAGACCCTGGCCAGTGTGGCTCAGGTTGGAGAGTCATCCGTATACTGAAAGGCTGCAGGTTCAATTTCGGGCAGAGCACGTACCTAGGCCGTGGGCTCCATCCCTGGTTGGGGCGCACACAGAAGGAAACCAATCAGTGTTTCTCTCCCATATTGATGTTTCTCTCTCTCTCTCTCTCTTTCCCCCTTTCTCCCCCTTCTCCTCTCTCTAAAATCAATAAGCATATCCTGGAGGAAGGGTTAAAAGAAAAGATGAATAAGGTTTGAGGACCTACGGTGACCACAGTTGATAGCACTGTATTATATAACTGAAATTTGCTAAGAAAGTAAAATTTCAACGTTCTTACTATAAACAAGTAAATATGTGAGGTGATGGGCATGTTAATTAACTAGATGGTGGGAATCTTTCACAATGTACACATATTTCAAATCACCACAATGTACACTTTGAATATCTTCAAATTTTATTGGTCAACTATACCTCAATAAAGCTAAAAAAACAAAAAACCCTTTCTTTTATCATCCCTGGCCTCATGGACTCCTCTCCCAGGAACTACCATAATCACCACACCAACACCAATCAGATTTTATTTAGTATTATGTCCATTCAGTGGCTTTCAGCAAGTTTCCTGAGGAATTTTGGAAGTTGGCCTTATTATCCCCCAAAAGTAATTTCTACATATATACTTACAGCATTCCTCTGGAGAGAAAACAGTATGGGAAAATGTCAAAAACACATGAATTTCAGTGCTATCTTTCCTCTGTGAGCAAATAAGACTTTTTATAAAACTACAAGAGTCACTCAAAATGAAATATGAACACATGAAAACATTTTTGGGAAATTCCAACCACCAGTAGTTTTGATGAAAGGGAATATCTCACTTAAAAACAAATAACCAATCATTAAAAGGGAGTACAATCTGGACCCTAATTGATTGTCTTACTGTTCATTTCTTTAGGGACAGGGCTGAGTTAATTTGGAAGTTTTATCAAAGATATTTGTTATGGTTCTCCATAAAGACCCTCAATGGAAAATTAAGGGGTGGGGGCTTCTCCCTCATCTATTTTGAAATCTCTGGTCACAAAGGTGTTGTGGAATAAAATTTTTAACTTAGAACTTCTCATACTTGAAAACTTGAGAGTTAAAAGTGGCCTGTAGGTTAAAAATTACTTTCAAAGTGTTTTTATTTAAACATGTAGCCTGGTAATTCAGGATCTGGAAGATGATGTCTGAGTCTCCAATGAAATCATACCCAAGTCTGTCCTCAGTGATGGTTCAAGAATCTAGTTCAAAGGGTGCCCTGTTCTCACTGTGCTACCTACCAGATGAAACAGGTCACAGGGTTCTCTTAGGATCATGTTTGAAAATACAGAAAACCTTCAGCAAAGGACTTCAACATCTACTAGAAAAATCACTTCCACATTCTGCAATGGCTTGGCAACAGCAATAGCTGCCACGTAATGACAAGCTTGTAGCTGGAACCCAGTACTATCTTTCCCAAGACAGAAGCCTTCAAGGGCATCATCCAACAGTTGGTGGTAATAACCGGTTGCCAGGAAAACATCCTGGAGGAGCCTGATTCCATCAGGTTACTCGGTGGTGTCAATATAGGATGTGGCAAGACACTGAAGGACACAGCAGATGTGGCCTCTCTGCAACATATGAAATGAAGTGCCAGGTTCTGTAACTTGTTTGAGAGGGAATCTGGGTTTCTGCTGTGCTGCAGGCTATGACAATCTAAATGAGCATAGGCTCTGCGCCATATGCTACTAAGTACCAATTTTGGATACACCCTCCAGATCCCCATCATCCCCAATCCACGATGACCTCTGGGACTCCAACCATCTTCCTGCTGTTGTTTTCATTTTTAGCAGAACCCAATCTCGGCCATCTCCGCACAAGCACACAGTCACAAAGCAAAGCTAGACTTTGGTTTCCTAATGATATCATCAGGTTGCCAAGCCCAGTAAGAAACAGCAGCCACAGCAAACACACCCAGCCCAGGCACACACGAAGGGACACTGGTGCTATGTCCTTGCTGTTTGCCATCTGTAACTCCCCTTTGCCAAGGGCCTGAGGCAAATTCTGAGCTGTGCCACAGTTATTAACCACAACAGCAACTAGTAACTATAAGATACTGAGATCTTGGACAAGAAGCTTAATTAAGTTCACATCATGTGTGTGGCTATGAAACCACCTAAGGAAGTCCAGGAGATAGATGTGAAAAGATGTCAAGAAGTTTAACAAGGGGACTGAAAGGGATATGATCACGGATCTTCTGAAATTAGTGGAGCCTGTATCATGGGAGTTCACGGGACAACAGTGTCTGGTGGTTCTCAAAATTCTCCTGTCAGAGGACCACTTCTTCCAGGGAAAGAATCATGAGAACTTTTGACTTCACCCAGTTCTACTAATCACTCCCCAGCTCCCCATAAGAAAGCAATAAAAGTATAAAGAATTCCATCAACAGATGAATGGATAAATAAAATGTGGTATATAATGTGGTATACATACCAAAGGTGGTACACATACAACAGAATATATACAGTCTTAAAAAAAATGAAATTCTGACACATGCTACAACATGGATGAACCTTGAAGCATTACACTAAGTGAAATAAGCCAGTCACAAAGGGACAAATATTATATGATTCCACTTAAATGGGGTACCTAGAATAGGCAAATTCACAGATATAAAAAGGTAGAACTACCCTGGCAGGTATGTTCAGTGGTTAGAGCATCGCCCCACATACCAAAGGGTTATAGGTTCGATTTCCAGTCAAGGGCACATACCTGGGTTGCAGGTTCAATCCCTGGCCCCGGTTGGGGTGTGCATGGGAAGCAACCAATCGATGTGTCTCTCTGGCATCAATGTTTCTCTCTTAATCTCTCTCTCTCCCTCTCTTCCTCCCTCCCACTCTCTCTCTAAAAATCAATGGAAAAAATATCCTTGGGTGAGGATTAACAAAAGAATAAAAAATAAAAAAGTAGAAGAGTGGTTTACCAGGGGCTAGAGGTAAGTGTGCATGGGGAGCTAGGATTTAATGGGGACAGAATTTCTGTTTAGGGTGACGAAAAAGTTCTAGAAATAGATGGTGGTAATGCTTGCACAACAGTGTGAATGTCCTTAATGCTACTGAATTGTACACTTAAAAACTGTTAATCGCCCGGCCGGGCGTGGCTCAGTGGTTGAGCATCGACCTAGGATCCAGGCGATAGGGGTTTGATTCCCGGTCAGGGCACATGCCTGGGTTGTGGGCTTGATCAATGACTCTCTCATCATTGATGTTTCTATCTCTCTCTCTCCCTCTCCTTTCCTCTCTCTGAAATCAATAAAGATATATTAAAAAATAAAAAAATAAAATAAATAAATATAAAAAATAAAAACTGTTAATAAATGACAAATGTTATGCTATGTGTATTTTACATACAAAAAATAAGTATGAACAATGCTTTTAAGGGAACATTACTAAGGTAATGTTTAAAAGACTAGTATTATTTTTTTTTCTAGCTATTTTTATTTTTAAATTTTTTTAAATTTATCTTTATTGTTGAGAGTATTACAGGTACTCTCAACAATAAAGATAAATTTTAAAAAATAAAAGACTAGTATTAATAAGTAAATAATTCACATCAGAAATTATAGGATAATTGGTCAGCTACACTGTGAGAATGGATGACACATGTTAATCAGCACTGTTCACCCAGTTCACAATCTGACAGTGAATTCCCTCATTCTAGTCCAATCCCTTGCTTCTGTGGAGGAATAAATTCAACCACTTGGAGTCAGAATTATTTAGCTGCATATTAGAGCTATGACAGGCCTTGTGAATTCAGGGCCCATATCTGTTTAAATGAAGACCCAGTTCTCAATGAATTATCCAGCATAACAATTGAGTGTAAAGTACTCTCACACATAAAATCCCAAAAGTACCTTTATTTTATCAAGTTAAAGATACCGTATGATTTAATGAAGTACTCCTTCGGATTAGTTAAGCATCTTGAGTGGAATATTCTTTTAGCATTTGGACTATGATAGAATCAGGTCAGGGAAATTAATCTACACCTATGTTCCCAGGGTCTCTCCTTCATAAGGCCTCTTAATACTCGTTTTTTCCTCTTTAGTTTTATATTTTGGGAGAAGATTATTAATATTTATACTGGACATGTTCTCAAAGCTTCTCCAAAGTGCTAAACACAGGGATGACTTAGCAATTAAGCAGTTAATCTGATTACTGGGGAAGTTGGGCAGATAACTTGGACCACAAGGCGAATGACTTGGCCAGATCATTCAGTTGGGATGTTTGCCTTACTCATATAAATCTTAGCTTCATTTTCTATTCATTTGGTGCATAATTTCAGGAGAGGCATGATGTTCTCAAAAATTTATCTAGGTGAGGCAGGAATGAATGGCCAATTCAGATAATAATTTTGGCTGAAAAATGTCATAGCCTTTGAGATTTCTTTTAAATATATCTGAAAAGCTGTCTTAATAGAATCATAACAATGACTATGATATATGGTATGATTTGGACCCTGGATCAGAATGGGGGTGGAGAGAGGGATATTACTGAGAAAACTGGCAAAATCTGAATATGATCTGTAGATAAGATATTAATATTGTATCAGTGTTAATCTCCTGATTTTGCTAATTGTACTGTAGTCATGTAAAAAAGTGTCCTTGGTCTTAGAAAATACACGCTAAAGAATTTAGAAATAAAGAAAAGCAGCATCTTACTCTGAAATCTGAAGCTTACTCTCAAATGTTTCAGAAAAAAATTTATATATATCATTACATATAAAGAAAGAATGACAGAAGTGTGATAAAATAATAATTAGGAAATCTGAGTAAAGAGTGTGGAAGTTTTTTACATTATTTCTAACTTCTATAAGGAAATAATTTCAAAGTAAAAATTCATTAAAAATTTTTAAAGTTTATTTAAAAACTCATTCATAGTGGTCCTATGATCTAAAACAAAGCCAAATTAATATGGTATCATACATTGTATATCTCAACTAATTTCAATATTATATTAGTGGCATTATTAACCAGAAAAATACTGCTCGAGTTCTATTTGATTATAAAAGCATTGAATCTCAAGGGCAGAAGGGAACAAAGAGACCAAACAACTCAAATAAACATCCGTGTTTCCCAATGTAAAACCATAAGAAATTATGTAATGTAAAAAGGAAGCAGGTGTGAGTCATGAAGCATAGAAGAGGTTCTACCTTGAACTGCTGTTGAGCTCCACCCAGCCCAGTTTCCATGACACACGAAGCAAAAGTCCACCAATTAACATCTGCCACCTGAAAACAATAAGGACCAGTTTGAATTTTTTAAATTTTTATTTATCTTTTTCCAGTCTGAATTTAATACAGTGCCATGGTCTCAAAAGCCATCGCCCCGGAAGATCTGTCAGCTGACACAAATATACACATCCAATCCTTAATATGACTTTTTTCTCCCACTCTCTCCTAATTATCATCTCAATTCTCAGACATGTCCTTCCCAACTTCTACTTATTCCCTTGAATTCAGCTGTACCATTAAGTGCTGACATTGGGACTCTTCTTATTTTAGACTTTCCCTCAGGTTCCTTTTAAATATATTTGAAAAGCTGTCTTAATAGAATCATAACAATTAACGTGATGTATGCTATGAATTGGACCCATTGGCTCTGCACTGATAATTCCCAAGTCCCCCTTTTCATCCAGATAACCCACAAGCTCCCAAATGTAACATAAACCATTACCTTGAACTTCCCCCTTCTCGTCCCGATCATCCTCCCACTGCCCCCAATCAGCCAAACCAGAAAGCTAGATGTCATCCTAGCTCTTCCATCCTCACCTCCCTCATTTACTTGCAAAATTCTAATGATTTTATCCCCATAACAGTTCTCAAATCTGAAGCCTTTCCTTCCATCCCTTATGCCTCTGCCTAATTCAGATTCATTATCTCACACTCTAAGTACAGCATTTAGTCCCCTCTCTCCAGGGTTGTCCCACCCATCCAGTCTCTACCTTGAAGTCAAAGGATTTGTTCTAAAATGCTGGCTTAATTGTGCTACTGGCTTGTTTTAAAAATAGTCTAGCCCTAGCCCATTTGGCTCAATGGTTAGAGTGTCAGCCTACAGACTGAAGGGTCCAGGGTTCAGTTTCGGCCAAGGGAATGTACCTCAGTTGTAGGCTCAATCTCCAGCCCTGGTCAGGGTACATGCAGGAGGCAACCAAGTATCCTAAGGTGAGGATTAAAAAATAAATTTAGCCCGGCCAGGCATGGCTCAGCAGTTAAGCGTCGACCTAGGATCCAGGTGATCAGGGTTCGATTCCCGGTCAGGGCACATGCCCAGGTTGTGGGCTGCAGCCGATCAATGACTCTCTCATCATTGATGTTTCTATCTCTCTCTCTCCCTCTCCTTTCCTCTCTCTGAAATCAATAAAGATATATTTAAAATAAATAAATAAATAAATAAATAAATAAATAAATTTAAAAAATAATCGATTCTCCCCAGTGCTACAGGTAGCAGCTCTCAGCCTCTTTTCTGCCACAACATACTAGGTGTCACGAGGCTCACATGAGACACCCTTCCTCAGCATGCAGAGCTTAGGGGGAACACAGGTTATAAAATAAACACCCCTCCCTTTCCCACTGCAGAAAGCACAGCAAAATACCAAAGGAATGAGAAGGGAACTATGGGCATAAATGTATCCTGTTTCATTCTAATCGCTTTTTTATTTCAGGTGAGTCATTCATAAATTTCAAAACTTTATTTTTAGCTATGACTTGAGACACTACCTCAGACATGATTACAGCACACCTCTGTATTGCGACACCACAGTTGAGAACCCCTGGCCTACAGGATGAAGTCATTCATGTGTGACACACAGGCCTTCTGGAATTTGCACCTGCCCCTCTCCAGGATCAGCTCCTATGTGTCTGCCATGGGCCGCCACATTCCGGCCACACTGAAAGGCCTGCAGCCTCGGGCGGGAATGTGCCAGGCGATCTCATACTTCTGTCCTCCTGACCCATATTGTTCTTCCCATCTCCTCGTGTGCTGGTGAACACCTGCTTACTCCGTAAGATCCAGTTTTTAAGCCTCCCTTGCGAAGCCTTCACTGACAGGCAGAACAGACAGATATGGGTCGTGCTCTCCAACAGCTTGGTCTAGAGAGTGGTTTTCAACCAGATAATTTTCCTCCCCAGGGGATATTTGGCAGTATCCAGAGACAGTTTTGGTTGTCACAACTGGTAGGAGGGGAGGGTAGGGTTGCTACCGGCACCTGGTGAGTAGTAACCAGGGAAGCTGCTGAACTTCCGACAATGTGCAGGACAGTCCCCATAACAAAGAATTACATTTGGGAAAACTTCTCTTTACAAGGGAAAGATCTTTGCGAAAAGCAAGATCAGGGGCTAGAAAGCAAGTTTAGGAATTGTTAGAGTAATTTGAGAGATAATAGTGGCCCAGGAAGGGGCAAGTGGATGAAGAAGGTGGACAGATCCTAACCAGATTTAGGAGGCCCTGGTGGTTAACTGCATGTTAGGAATGAAGGAGAAAATGGAATCAAGAATAACTACCAGGTTTCTGAGTGGGGAAACTGGATAGACCGTATCATTCACTGCAGATAAATTTAAGGGACAGGCAAAAGAGAAAAGCCAGTTCCACAAGGGTATGTCTAGAAGTGTCTAGATCAGTACACGTGTGGGAGGCAACTAATTGATGTGGCTCTCTCACATGGACGTTTCTCTCTCCCTCTTTCTCCCCACCGTCTCTTCCACTCTCTCTAGGATCAATGGAAAAAATATCCTCGAGTGAGAATTAAAACAACAAAATAGACCCTAGAAAAATAACTAACCCTGGCCGGTGTGGCTCAGTTGGTAGAGCATAGTCCCACGCACCAAGAGGTCACCAATTGAATTCCCACTCAGGGCACATGCCCGGGTTGCGGGTTCAATCTCCAGTTGGGTTGCCTGGGGAGGGGGGTTACTGATTGATATTTCTCACATGGATGTTTCTCTCTCTAAAATCAATTTTTTAAAAAACATTTTTAAAAAGAAAAATAATTTCATATATTATATTAACAACGCAAAGGCAAAAGAAGGATTATAAATAAAACATAATAAATGGGAGCCCTAGCAGGGTGGGTCAGGTGGTTGGAGCACCGTCTGGTACACCAAAAGGTTGTGGGTTACATTCCTGGTCAGGGCACATAGGTAGGTTGTGGGTTCAGTCGAAGTGCGTATGGGAGGCAACTAGTCAATGTTTCTCTCTCTTTTTCTTCCTCTTTCTCTCTCTTTCCCTTGCTCTATCTGTAAAAATTATAAAAATATATCCTCAGTGAGGATTTAAAAAAGACAACAACAACAATAAATGAGGCCAATATAAATGAAACTATTAGGGGAGAGATGATTTCTTCACATTGCACCATACACTAAAATAAATGGGCAATGATTAAAATTGAATAAAGCTTTAATGAAATGTAGGTGAATATCAGCATAATCTTGTGATGGAGAAGAATAAATGTAAAAGTAATGGTGACTCACAAAATAAACTATCAATATATTTTTCTATATAAAAGTAAAACATTTAACAAATGAAAAGAGGAGGGTGATGAGGTGAAAAAGAGAAATCTACATAGTTCCCAGACCACTGACCTGACCCTACGCCACGTTTCCTTTCTATCTTCTTTCTAATAACAGCGCCCTTCTCACAAGACCACACAGTGGACTCATCTTATGTGCTCTCTGTAGCTTCATCCTTATGTTCAAATGATACATTCTCTATGATGCCACTTTTCAAAATATTTAACTAATCAAAATAATTATAAACAAAATAAAAAGGCAAAGAACAAACAAATTGCAAACAAATAAAAAATTCCAATAAACATAATGGATAAGTGGTTTGCGTCATTAAAATACGAAGAATTCATTAAACTGCTAAAAAAAAAATACTGAAACCCCTGTAAAAGTAAAAGGGTAAAAGGCACAAACAGACAATTCATTGGGGGGAAAAAGACCCAAGTGCGTAATAAATATAAGAAAACTGTCCAACTTGATGAATAATCTAAGAAATGATAAGATAAAACAATGTGATACCATTTTTGGCTCATAAAATCAGCAGAGAGAAGAAAAAATAGTCATAGTTTGAGTATAATATTATAGAAACATTCATATACAACCTGGGTGACAATGTAAACTGATAAAACATTTTTGGAAAAAAATTTGTTAATATTCAAGAATAATACTAAAGAAGTTCATATTCTTTAACCCAAATTTCTTATGTAGGAATGAATCTATGCCAAAGAAATAGTTGGGAATTTGGCAGAGTTAAATACAAAAAATGTCTGATAACTTTGTTGTATTTATACCACCCAAATGAGACACAATTTAAATGCCCATTAAGATGATAGTTGAATAAATTACAGTATGTCTATTTGATGAAAAATCTATGCAGTCACTAAAAATATTTTAAAGATAAAGGGTAAAGAGGGTCAAATATATGGTGACAGAAGGAGACTTGACTTTGAGTGGCAAACACACAATGCAATACACAGATGACATATTATAGAATTATACACTTGAAACCTATATAATTTTATTAACCAATGTCACCCCAATACATTTAATTAAAATTTTTTTTAATTTACATTTTAAAGAACATTTAATGATGCTGGTTGAACATTTCCTACAAATGAGTATAAAGTGCATAAAAAATACTCACCCTTGAAACAATGTAGGGTAGGTAAATTTCAAGACAGACAGGACAAACTGAAAAACAAATACCAGATTAATGGACATTTTCAAATTATAGAGAATAGATAGACCACATAATCAAAGAAATCTCTACTGAAGAAACATAAGCACACTAAAGTTTCAAAAAGGCCTTTCTCCACCAAAATCACACTGGGTAAAAAACAAAACAAAAAACCCCAAACACCTTCTGAGTCATGCTAAAAACAGTGGGCCTGCTTTCCCCTAGAGTCACCAGACCCTGACCACCTCAGCTGAGGAATGAACTGGCACCATAAGCAACGGGGGACAGCAGCTGGGTCTGATGTTGGGGCGGCTGACCACTCAGCATCTTCCCATACCCCAGAAGTGTCACATTGTAACTGCAGCCACTCCAGAGAAAACCAGACAAACCTCTGAATGCGGTCTGTTTTCTCAGGGTATCCACTTTATCTGCTATCTGGTTTACCTAAAAATCCAACCCCCTTCTTTGTTTCCCTTCAAATAAGAAGTTCATCCTAGGCACTGGCCAGGGAGCTCAGCTGGTGAGAGCATCATCCCAATACACCAAGGTTGTGGGTTCGATCCCCGATCAGGGCACATACAAGTATCGACCAATGAATGCATGCATAAGTGGAACAACGAATCAGTGTTTCACTCTCTCTCACTCTCTCTCTCTCCCTTCCTCTCTCTCTAAAATCAATAATTTTTTTTCTTTTTTAAAGTATATCCTTAGTCTCTCCTTTGTTTTCCTTCTACTTTTAGGGTTTTGTTGGTTTTTGCATTCTAAGAATTTTTTCTCTAATTCTGCTTAGATATCACAATTTTTGCTGTGCTTTAGCATTTTAAGCATTTTTTAAAAATCTTCATCTGAGGATATGTTTTTATTGATTTGAGAGGGAGAAACATCAATGCAAGAGAGAAACATCAATCATTTGCCTCCCATATGCGCCCAAACAGGGGATCGAACTTGCAACCTAGGTATGTGCCCTGACCGGCAATCAAACCTGCCACCTTTTGATGTAGGGGACAACGCTCCAACCAACTGAGCCACCCAGCCAAGGCTTAAGCATTTTTTTTAAAAAATCAACTCAGCTAAGGTCAACTTGTATTTCTATTATCTTTTCACCAGGCTTACAGCACTTTATGAATGGGGGGATTGTGTTGTGTCCTTCTGGATACCTTTTGCTATCTTTTTTCTATTTATTAAACACTTTAAGAATTTTTTTTAAAGTGTTTAATGGCTTTAGGAAGAACTCTACTGATTCTTCACATGCTCTAAAAAAAGGAATAAAATGGTGTTGGGCAAGTTTACATATCTATTTTCCCCTGTGGATTAGCCTACTCATAATTGCCCTTGTATGAGTTCCTAAATGTCACGGTTCTGGCTAATGGCCTGTGCACTGATATATATTTATTAGAAATGGTCTTCATTCTTCTCTGATCTATTTACTCAATAATTCAATATGTTTCTATTACTTTTCTCTGATATTTTCATTCTAAAACAGAGATAGAGAAAGGACTGAGTGAATATCTGGGCCATATCCTACATCACCCTTAACAACCTCAGGAAGGCAACAAATATTAACTTAGTTTATTGTGTGCTGAGCTTTGTCCTAGATATTGGGGAGATAGAAAATGCTGAAGCTCCCACTTCACCTTCCTAAAGAACTGTGAAAAAGAACAAAGAAATCTCTGCCAAAGGCTGTCCTAAACATTTCTCCTTTCTGCATTTCCTCCTATCACTGAAAAGTGTTGCTCAGAGAGAGGGCTATTTGGAAGAAGAGAGGTGAGTGTCTTAAGGAAAAAGAAGGAGCAATTTGGGAGCCTTTAAAAGGAGAAAAAATGTGGACTTTGCCTCCAGACTGAAGGCTTAATATCTGTGAGGGGAAGGACAGGTGGCTGCCTGGGCCCTAGGTCTGGTTACTGCTGGAACTTCCCACAGGATGGAGGAACATGCCACCTTGACTAGACCAGCCAGGCCGGGAAAGCCAGAGAGAGGACTTGCTGTTCAAACTCTGAATAAACATGAACCTTTCTTTTAAACAGTAATGAGACTAAGAAGTGAAACTAAGATGTGCAAGATTTTCTTAATGAATTTTTTATATTCTTTAAAAAAAATATATCTTTATTGATTTCAGAGAGAGGAAAGGAGAGAGACAGACAGACAGAAACGTCAATGATGAGAGAGTCATTGATCGGCCGCCTCCTGCACACCCCTGACTGGGGATCAAGCCTGCAACCTGGGCACATGCCTTGACCAAGAATCGAACCCTGAGCACCTGGATCCTAGGTCGATGCTCAACCGCTGAGCCACACCTGGCCGGGCACAAACATCATTTTGATTAATCCTTCTGACAACCCTATGAAGGGGACTTTTCAAACCCATTTTAAATTTAAAATATTTAGGTTCAGAGAGATTAAAATCCCAAAGGCCAAGTAAGTGGACCCAGGATGCAAACCCATCTCTGCCTCCCAGCAAGGAGGTATTGATGGATCCTTAAATGCCCATCACCATAACTAAAAATGAACTGGACAGGGGAACGGGCCTTCAGTAGCATCCTCTGAATTTACTGAATTCACTCGTACTAAGAAAGACAGTATAAGGAAATGCTGTTTGTTAATGGTTCTTTCCAGAGAGCAAGAGGGTTTGGGGGGTGGGGGGTAGGGGAGTGGCGGGGTAGAGGGAGCAGTAGAGACCCTATATTGGGAAAGGTGGTCCTGCGCCTGTATCACCACTTTGGCTAGTGTCCAGCCCAGAGTGCCCACCCTGGCCAACCTTTCCCTGCATGTACCAAACCCAAGGCCAGCTTCCCCCTACTAAGAAAACAAAAACATGCTGCTCCTGCTTTTCCGGCTCTTCATAAAAAGAGATCATGACATTACTTTAGACAAATTCAGTTTACATTTTTTTTTTTTTTAAATCCACAAAAACCTCTTGAATATACTGGAAGTGCCAGGGATGGCTCTAGATCTATAAATTGGTTTGGGAATCAGCGGTGTGAGGTGGAGATGGAGATGGACTGATCTCTTCTATTTAAAGCCCTCTGGAATCCTGCGGGGCTGGGGCATGTTCAGAAAAGGAGGTAGGATGGGTCCGATTTCTTCCCCTATTCTTCCTCCCCCGAGGGGTTGGAGCCAAAGCCTTCCTTTCCCTTAAAAGCAGTCCACACTGCCCAAAATTAAGTTCCTGCGAATTGGCCAGTCAAAAAAATCGGGCTTCCCAGGAGATGGACAGATGTTTTACAGGACAGGAAACGGGGCAGTATACAGTCCAACAAATGCTCTCTCTCACAGCGCATCCCGCCGAGTGTCGATTTCTTCTCCATCCCCAGGAGGGGAAAAAAATCAGAGAAAAAGCTGGAGGCAGCATTTGTTCCACCTACAGTATGGGCTCAAATCCCCCCCGTAGAATCCTCGCTTCCCCGCGCCCGTCCCCCTCACCTTGTTCGTGAGGTAAAAAGCCAGGTAGCTGGTGCAAAAGGTGAGGCCGACCAGGCACCTCCTCATGCACATCTGTCAACTTGCGGCCCTGCCCCGGAACCCCGCGGGACCCCCAGGACGCCGCCGGACGCCGCCGCCGCCGCCTGGGCCGCCACGTGGCTCCGAGCTCCGCCAATCGGCGAGGGGCCGCCCCCCGCCCCCGGCTCCGGCTCTTAAGGAAGCCGGGCACTGTGGGCGGGGTCTAGCGGAGGGGGCGGGGTCTAGCGGAGGTGGGCGGGGCGGCACCCGGCCCGGGGGCGACTCGGGAGGGGAACCTGGTCCGTCAGGGCTGCGACCTCCTGCAGAGAAGGAACCCCCCCCCCCCCCAGCAGTAGTAAAAATAAGCAGGAAATGGAAGAAGGGGGAAAAGCAGTTTACAGAACAGTTAAGGACATCCCGGTACATTTAAAGAAAAACGTTCATAGCTATCTCTATACTGTGGGACTAAAACGTTCTTTGGGGTTTACTGGATTTTCCCAGTGTTCTACATTGAGTCTATATTACTAATGCAAATGACACACAAAAAGCTAACTCTAACATGTTGTATGATTCCATTTATATGAAATACCCAGAATAGGCAAACCTATAGATCCTTCTATTGACAGAAGATAGAGTAGTGGTTGCCAGGGACTGGGAGGAGAGGGTGAGAGGAATGGAGAGTGACTGCTAAGGGGCATGAGTTTCTTTATGGGGTCATGAAATGTATTGTCTCAGGGTTCTGGAGGCTGAAAGTCCAAGATCAAGGTGCTGATGGGATTAGTTTCCTCTGAGGCCTCTGTCCTTGACTTGCAGATGGCTGGCCTCTTGCTGCCTCTTCACATGGTTGTCCCTCTGTGCACATGCATGCCCCTAGCATCTCTTTCTCTTCTTGTAAGGATACCAGTCGTATTGGATTAGGGTCCCATTCTAATTCATTTACTTTAGACACCTCTTTAAAGACCTTATCTCCAAACAATGTAACATTGTGAGGTACTGGGGTTTGGGATTTCAATATATGAATTTGAGGGGGACAGGATTCAATCCACAACAATTGCTTTTTGTGGCTGTATAATATTCCATTATAGGCATATACCATTATTCACTGATGGACATTGGGGTTGTTTCCATCTTTGGGGTATTGTGAATAGTGGCTCTATGAACATTCAGGCACTTGTATTTGTTTGAATACCTGTTTTCAGTTCTCTTGGGAATATACCTAGGAGTGGAATTGCTGGATCATATGGTAATTCTATGTTTAACTTTTTGAGGAACCACTAACTGTTTTCCACAGCAGCTGCACTATTTTACATTTTCACTGGCTATGTACAAGGGTTCTAATTTCTCCACATCCTCACCAACACTTAGCACATTCTCTCTCAGCTCTTTAACTCCATTATGTTATTTCTCCCACTGAATTTCTTTACTTCAATTTTATCAAAATTTCTTGTCCCTTAACTCCCTAAAAGACATCACCATTTCCATTTCCTTCCATGAACAGTATAAAGTATATAATTTATTATGTGTGACATTGAGCTCTCCAAATTTCAGTTTCCTGATCTATAAAATGGGGGCTAGCAATACCTCTTATAATTGTCTTAAGAGTTGAATGAGCAAATATATTTGAAGTGTTTGGTTCAACATAGTAAGCATTCAATAAATGGTAGCTATGATGGTGACTATTAAATTTCTATTTCAGCCCCTATTTTTTTCTCATAAATGCCAAGCTGCCTACTAGCCATTTTCAACTGCATCCATTCAGTTTATTTATTCACAAATATTTACTGAGTGCCTATTATATGTCAGACACCATGTTAGGCATTGATTACCACAGTGAGCAAAATAAACATGTTTCCTGCTCTCACAGAGAAAAAAGAATAGGCAAATAAATGTGTATTTACAAATTTTGATAGCTGCTATGTTCCACATGTTACTTAAATGTAACATATCCAAAATTAAGATTATCTTCATCTTTCCTCCAAACCAGATCCTCAGACACCACCATCTACCCAGTCAACCAATTGAAAGCAGAACTTACGTCAGCTCCTTGGTCTACACTGAGATGCCTTACCTCCCATTCTGGTCTACCCCAACTTAGTACAACTAACATCAGGCACCAAAATCCAAAAACACAACCTTGAAGATGGTTGGAATATTCAAGTCACCTTAAAGAAATTTTAAGTTTCTGAAACTTGAAATTAGACTGAAAGTATTAACACATTTAAAGAATGTCAATGGCCCTAGCCAGTTTGGCTGAGTGGTTAGAGTGCCGGCCCGTGGACTGAAGGGTCCCGGGTCCAATTCCATCCAAGGGAATGTACCTTGATTGCAGGCTCTATCCGGGCCCAGTCAGGGGGAGTGTGGGAGGCAGCCAATCGATGTGTCTCTCTCACATCAATGTTGTTGTTGTTTTTCTCTCTCTCTCCCTTCTACTCGCTCTGAAAAGCAATGGAAAAAATATTCTCAGGTTAGGAGGAGGGAGGGAGGGAGGATGGATGGAAGGAAGGAAGGAAGGAAGGAAGGAAGGAAGGAAGGAAGGAAGGAAGGAAAGAAGTCAATGGAAGTTCAGGTAACCCTCATCGTCAATCATCTCGCAAGTTTTCAGTCTCCAGCCACACCCTTCAATTCACCCTTCACAGAGCTGTCAGAATTATCTTTCTAGTAAGCAAATCTGAAAACATTATTTTCCCCATTTAAAACCTATTCCTGGTTCTTTATTGTCTAAACTCTGAAATCCTTTGCATTAAAATCTCTTGGACCTGACCCTCACCTGCATTCTCCAAACTAACCTTTTACTTGGTTTGCCCATGCCAAACCATTTGCCCCTTTCCAATGCATGCTGTATACAACTCCCCTTACCCTACAGCCCATCTCACTGATGCCTGCTCATCTTGAAAGACTGAGGTCAGTGTCATCTATTTTAATGAACCTACTCTGAATATCTGGGTAGATCTGACCTTTCCCTTCTTTACATTTCCATGTGCTTCTATCATAGCATCTTTAACACTTAAAACTTCATTGTACTTGTGTTTATGATTTCAAGGTCCTTGAGGACTGGCATCTATTTTTATTCATATTTAAAACTCCAATGTTAGGCACTTAAGGAAGCATTCAATAAAATTTGTTGAGTAAATGATCTAAATGAAGATCTAGATTCTTAGTTCTATTTTGAACTTCTTGTCCTTTTCTGGTATGTCTCCCAAAAGGCCCCTCATTGGCACATTTTTGTCAAGCAGTGCATTTCAGCCTTTCTTTCTAATCTGCTCTTTTCCTTTCAATCTTTTTTAGAAATTCTTGGCTTATCTAGTAGGAGGTTCCAAGTACAAATTGCCATTTATAAAAACAGTCACAGGGGTGTAAAGTATGGCACAGGGAATATAATATAGTCAGTAACACTGTAATAACTATGAATGGTGTCACATGGGTACTAGAGTTATCAGGGAGTCACTTTGTAAGGTATATAAATGTCTAATCATTATGTTGTACAACTGTAATGTAATATTGTATGTCAACTGTAATTGAAAAATAAAATTTAAAATACATATGGCAAAAACCCAACAAAACAAACAAAAAATAGCAGGAAACTCCAGTAACTTCTCTTGTTTGATCTGCTCTCCTGTTTCTTTCTTACCCAGAAGAGAGAGGTCCCATTTAATTTCTGGTTACAACCATCTGTCCTCATTATTTATACCTTTGAACACTAATTGTAATCCTTTAAACACTAAGAGGGAATACAGTTCCCACATGCATTCACAAACATAGACATCTGCCAAGCACTAGTCTGTATCCTAGTATACAGCTGTAGTTTTGCCTTGTTTTAGTTTGGAGTTTTTGGAAGTTTCAGAACATGTTCTGACCAGGAATGGGAAGGAGGCAAGGATGGTATGCTGATGGAAATCGCCAAGGTCAGTATCCCAGGGATGTCAAACATGGGATTCTGGCTCAGAACTGCAATTTAAGGGAAGCACTGTTACTCAGGACGTATTTTTAGATGGTTTGAATAGTTAGCATACAGTCTTAGATCCAGTCTCCAGACCCAAAAATGTAAAAAACATAATCAATAAAACATCACAGTTTCCTGTAAGGGGCTCCGACCCTCACTCCCATCCCCTTCGAAGGGCACAGGATTCCGGAAAGAGGTGGGAAAGGGGGACAGCCCACCTCGAGTCTCTGCCCTCAAACGGGGCGCACGGAGCTGGGGCAGAACAGGGGGAGATCCAAGGCCAGTGTCTGCTTAGCTCTGAGTGACGCAGGTGCCATCCCGCGCCACTTTTCCAGGGATAGTTGCTTCGGGTGACTACTTATTTGCTGTATGACCTGGAGCAAATTACTTTACCTCCCTGTGCCTCAGTTTCATTATTGGTAAAATTAAGATAAACGACAGAATCTACCTCTCAGGAGTATTCTGAGGACTGAGGAGTTAATCCAGTACTTTGAACAGTGCATGAATATATAAGTGAAATGTAATGCTTAGCTATTTTTACCCGGTCACTGTATGAGACTCTCTCTACAAAATACCGAATCAAAATTTTTATTAGGCAGTCCTATTTATGCTCAACGTTATATAACACATTTTACAAATTTCCACGTTCCATGCCCCGCCTCCTAATGAAAAACGGAATTAACAATATCCGATCGTCTTCCTCAGTCTCCCTCGGCTGTACAAGCCTGCCACTTTGTCTTCCATTCCATCCCAGTTTAGAGTGAACCCGGAAAATAACGGAGAGGGAGCGCTTTGTTTGCTTGTTTATTTATAGTCCACGCGGTCTAATTCCGATAAGTAGTTCCAGCGGCTGTCTGGCCGAGTCAAGAACGACGGAAGGGAAAGGCGGTGGGGGGACGGAGCAGAGCCCCGGCCGGACGAGCCCCACCCGGCCTCTGCCCCGCCCAGCAGCGGGCGCCCGGAGGAGCGGCCGGAAGTGCGGCCCTCCGGGGCGGGCAGAGGTGACTTAAGGCGGAGCCCGGGGCGCTGGCCAATCGGAAGCGACGGTCCCAGCGGACGGGGCGGAAGAGAAGAGGTCTAATTCCGGACGCGGCGGCGGACGCCGCCGCCATCTGTCACCTCAGCTCCGGCACCAGCACCAGTACCAGCACCAGCACCCCGTCGCCCCTGCTCCGCCTCCTGTCTCCCCGGCAGAGGCTGCTTCCCGGTCCTGTCATCTCTCTGCTCTGTCCTCGGTGCTGTCTTCTTCCCCTACATGGATCTGGTCGGAGTATCATCGCCCGAACCCGGGCCGGCAGCGGCCTGGGGCCCCAACAAGGTGAGTTTCGGTCGGGGCAAATACACCTACCTTGGTCACCTGCGCTGGTCGTGTCGGAGAGCCCGGAGAGGGTGGCAGGCGCCGAGGCGGCTCCGCAGGCGACCTGGGAAGTTCTGGGCGAGATCCCGGCGACCTCGGAAAGCGGAGCGGGGCGGGACGGCCGGGGTGGGAGTGGAAGAGGCGGGGAGGGGGCTCGGGCAGGCGGGGAGGGGGCTCAGGCTGCCGGAGACTTGGGGTCTTTCTCTAGGTCTGCCCCTTGCTCTCTAAAACTTTGTAGCACATTTGTGGGCGGGACTCGCTTACTGTCTCTAAGGCAGTGACGTTTTAGGGAAAACTGCACGGGCTTGTTTTTCACGGGTCAAGTGAGTCAGCCCAGTAACGCAGGAAGCCCGACAGAAAGGTGATTCCTTCATTTCACAAGTATGGTTATACTACTTAGGCAATTTCTTGTTTTTTAAATACTAGAAGATAAGCCCAGGGTCACCTTTTCTCCACAGGCTAATACTGAAGTGTACTCGACATAGTGTAAAACGGTTATGAATTCTTATCGGCCTCGGCGGTAACATTTAAGCTTTTTCCTATAATGGCCGACTATTACGTATATGTCACACTTCACATTTGGTTTCTGGATTTCAGGCTGCTCCTTTTCATGGTACTTTCACTAGAAGGATGAAAAGATTCTTCTGCCACTTTATTGAGGGTTTGCTTGAAAATAAGAGTGCTTCAATTGGGATTCTGTGTTCCTCAAATTAAAGTTGTTAAGGAATCCAACTTTTTTAGCTTTATAATTGTTCTTCATATGCCAACATAGAACTTGTTTTTCGTGGAAAGGGTCACTTGTTAACCTTACTGGATCTTCAGGTGAGGTCTTAACAGAAAAAGGGGGAAATAATTAGCTACTAAGTAAAAGTAAAATTAATTTTATGGAGTTCTCATACAATTGTCGGGAGAATCTAAGGTATTCCGTTGGCAATTGTGGTTACACCTACATGTTATTGTGTATTTTTTTTCTACTAACACCTTGTTTTCAAGTCCAAGATCAGTAGACATAAAAGGGCAAAGTCAGTAGGCAGATACTAATGAATATGTACTTTTACATGTTAAATTCCTCCAGTTAAGCATCTACAGTGGTTTGTAAAAATGTCAAATGAGACATACTTTGCTCGATTACCTAACCTTAGAACAAATTTTACTTACAAAACTAATTCAATAACGAAGTGCTTGATATCAGTCATATTTTTATTTAAGTATACATCATCAAATTTTATTTTTATCATTCAACAACAAAAACCACCCTGGGTTTATGGATATTCCATTGGGAAGATAGCATTTCACAGGCAAAAAAAATTAGGATCTGCTGCAAGTTTTTTGTTGTTTTTTTTTTGTTTTGTTAATCCTCACCTGAGGATATTTTTTCCGTTGACTGTTGGAGAGATTGGAAGGAACAGACAGAGGGAGGGAGGGGGAGAGAGACAGAAACATAGAACACATAGATTGGTTGCCTCCTGCATGCATCCCCACCCGAGGCTGGGGGTCAAACCTACAACCCAGGTACGTGCCTTTGACGTGCAATTGAACCCATGGGCCAGAGGGCTGAAGCTCTAACCACACCACCAGGGCAAGATGCTGCAAGTTTTACTTAATCCTTTCCTTCTCTAACTTCTGGGAAAACAAGTGATTATGGAAGTGTACATGGAGGAGGTAGAGTTTTGGGGAAGGTCTTGAAAAATGGATAGAATGTTAAAGGCCACTGATTCTCAACTTTTCAGTCGAAACTTCTTTGCATTCTTAAAAATCATTGAGGACCCCAGAGAACTTTCGTTTATATTGGTTTTTGCTATTGATATTTGTCCTATAAACTGCAAAATCAAAAAATGTTTATTAAGTGATTTCACAGTCATAATGTTAATAAAAAATAACATGTTTATATTTAAAATTTTTTCCAAAACAAAAAAAAATTAGTGAAGAGAGTAATATTGTTTTACATTTTTGCAAGTCTTTTTAATGTCTGATTCAATAGAAGACAGCTGAGCCCTAGCTGGGTGGTTCAGTTGGTTGGAGCATTGTCCCATATACCAAAAGGCTGTGGATTCAATTTCTGGTCAGAGCACATACCTAGGTTTCCTTTTGGCACATATTGAGTAAATGCTTGAGTTCCTCTTTATGTCTGAAGCTCTTTGCTGGGCTCTGATAATGAAAACACCCTGCCTTTCAAGGGGCTATTGCTTGCTGTGTTGTGGTTGATGCATTAACTAATACAGTGAGTGGTCCTGCTCACACAGTACCCAGTGGTATGGAAACACAAAGGAATGGATAGAAATTGAGACAGCCTAACGGAGGAGGTGTAATTTAATTGGGGGAAAGGGATAAAGAAGAAAAAGCATGTGTGAAGGTGTGAAAGTATGCCACATTTGGCATATAATTAAGTGTTGCTTAAGCGTAGGGTAATGAGGGTAATTGATACTGTAAAGTTAAATTAGGTCAAGTTTTGAAGAACATTTATTGCTGAGGAATTTGTATTTTAGATTGCAGGCAGTACAGCAGTTTGCTTCTCATATCCCAAGACAAGATGATTAGGGAAGCAGTATAGCAAAATACTAAGAGGGTAGTCTCTTAAGTCCTACTGCCTTCATTCAAATTTCAGCACTTCTATTGAAAAAAAAAAACAAAAAACTTTCCTGTGTCTCAGTTTCTAAATCTTTAAAATAGGGATGATACTGCATCTGCTCAATTGTTGTGTGACTTTAATCCATATAAGTTATGTATATTTAGCCACGTGACTCAAATATAGTGAATTATGTCTTTTATTTTACTATTAGTCATTGCAAAATGTGATTGAGAATTCTGAGTTAGAGAATACACTTATTTGCCTTTTGGAACCTGGACTTTGAAACTGATCAGACTAAGCATTTCTAGGCAGCATTATGTCTTCGACCCTAGAGGGTTTAGGAAGAAGTCAGCAAAGTCATGTGGCCAAAAGATTAGCTATATTCTCTAGATTACTGAGAGATTCAAGATTCCAGATCTCAAACTCCTCACCAGGAGAGTCACACAAGACCTTGAGGAAGCCTCCCTGTTATCACCAGGTCAGTTCTGCAATAGGCTAGTATAGGTATGTGCTGAGAACTGGGTACATCTCATCAGTCTCAGGGTGAGACTAGATAAAACTTGATTCTGATTCACGTAGGCATAGCTGTCATTTATTACCCTGAAGTGTTCCACCCTAACAGCCTGAACGAAGTAAATTCCTGACCCTCAGTGCTATGGAACCTGAACAAGGGTCAGTTGCCCAGTTGTCCTCAGAGTCACGCCAACAAGCCCTTAGGCCAGCTAGAGATCCTTTACTGGCTAAACTTGATTAAACAGTTTTGTCTGGCTAAAGCATATCATGTGCTATGTTCTAATTTAGATACTCAGTAGTAGTTAAGGAATGAGTTTGGACTTTATCCTAAAGACAGTGAGAAACATTAAAACAATGAAAGAGCTTTAAGTAAGGAAACTGGATCAATCAAATCTGCATTTTAGAAAAACTGTTGTGTTGTGGTGTGCTGACTGGAAATGAAGTGCTGGAAGCAGAAAGATTAGTTAGGAGGCTCTTACAGTAGCTTGGTGATGGGAGGGTGATAACGAGGTGTAGGATCTTGGAAGGGGAGCTGGGCAAGTTCAGGAGATATCTAGACATCTTATTCAATATGGATGGTCCTAATCACTAGACTACTAAATGTAATCACTTGCTGCTGCTAAGTAAAGCTTGTTCCCTCAAATATTAAGAATTGTGAAATATCCCCACAGTTTGTATTTCAAGAAGGCCGAGATAGTGATGTTACTGAGGAAGGCTGACTGGTTAGCCACCTAAGAAGAGTCTCACAGAATATCGCTGCTATAGTGATATTGTTTCAAGACTATTTTTCAACTTCTGAAGTTCAGAAATAGAGTTTTTATTGTTTGTCATTATTTTGTTTTAGGATATCCCAGGATGTCTTGAGAGAGACTGACACACTTTTTACATGTAGAAGACTTACTGCTTAAATTAGAATGAAGTATAACTTCCAAGTGGGCTTGAATTGTGCAGTTGATAGAGTCTATTCCTATAAGAGATTTTACATGGGAAGCTAAATTATAAGTAGAAGATTGCTTGGTGAGCATGGACTTGGAACAACTAAAAAGGACACACCGATTTGAACTGGGAGATATTTTTACTTTGGGTTGATTTAACTAGTTATTTGAACTGGGAGATATTTTTACTTTGGGTTGATTTAACTAGTTTAATTCTCAAAATATAGCTTTATTTCCAAGTTTGGGAGGTATTCATTATTATTAATTGAATTGTCCTTTTTCTTTTTTAATAGTGTCCATGGGCTACCCCTCAAAATACAGTATCTTGTTCTTTGGCTGATGTAATGAGTGAACAGTTGGCTAAAGAGTTGCAATTAGAAGAAGAAGCTGCCACTTTTCCTAAAGTTGTGTAAGTAAAATTCAGAAAGAATCTATTTTGACTAGCAGCTTATTATAACAAAATTTTAGGGTTTGATCAGTGATTGTCATCACAAATAATTAAGAAATACATTTAGAAAAGCAGTGTGTAGAAAAAGCACCATACTGGGAGTCCATTGATATTTGAGATTTGGTCCTGATTCTGTGATGAGTTTTCAGTATTACTTTGGGCAAACCACTCTGTTTCTCTGGGGTTTAGTTATTGCAACAGTTGAACCTGATGGTCTCCAAATTGTCAAATAATGTCTTAATCAAATGTCTGCAGTTTATTTTTTTTGTATAGATATTATCTCTCTTTTGATCAGAACAAATGAATTCTGGGTCTTAGTGTGGATTTTATTATATACCCTTTAGCTTTCTCTCAGAGCATTCTTAGTCCTAGTTGGTGCTCTCACAGGTTTCTGCCATTAATTAGAGGGTGGCTGGGCAGGAGAGGTGCTTTGGTAAAGATTGTCCCTATTGTTTCTTTAGTACAATTTTTAACAATGAAAAAGCACATCCTACTCTCATAATTGGTAGCATCTATTTACATAAGCACAGTATATTAGTTTGTATTGCCTTATTTTGAATAGTGTTGCTGAAGGACCATTTATTACTGGAGAAAACACTGATACTTCCAGCGACCTAATGCTGGCTCAGATGTTACAGATGGAATTTGACAGAGAATATGATGCACAGCTTAGGCGTGAAGAAAAAAAATTCAATGGAGATAGCAAAGGTACTATGACCTCATTGTAACAACTGCATTGGGTGGTAGAAAATGCTTGTGAAGTGCTCCTAAATAAGTCTTCAAACTCTTTTTGCCTTTTAAGTTTCCATTTCCTTTGAAAATTATCGAAAAGTACATCCTTATGAAGACAGTGATAGCTCTGAAGATGAAGTTGACTGGCAGGATACTCGTGATGATCCCTATAGACCAGGTATCAATGCTTTTATTTGATGGGGACATAGGAAGACTTAAGTTTTCCAATGAATCCTTACATTTTATATTTATCTTTGAGTCGAGTTTGGTGATTTACTGTTAGATTCAGGTATCTTTTCAGACAATACTGAATTCAGCAATTTAGTCTTTGCTATTTTTACGCTTGTCTTAATTGCCTTTAGCAAAACCAGTTCCTACTCCCAAAAAGGGTTTTATTGGAAAAGGAAGAGACATCACCACCAAACATGATGAAGTAGTATGTGGGAGAAAGAATACAGCCAGAATGGAAAATGTAAGTTACAGAAAGTATTATCTCTGAGTTGAGAATTTTATTGGAATAAGTTAAAACCATGGGATTCTAAATACAATATCTTAAATTTCTAAAAATAGCTTTTGTCCTTTCTAAAGATGTTTTAGATTATAATGTGGCAATATCATTGAAAACTCTTAGCCACTAATGAGAATACAATGTACTGCAGAATAAAATTCTACAATATTAAGAAAAATAGTTTGTATTGATTCTAAAATTAAGAAGATCTTAGGAAAGTAGTATTTATTTTTCAGCATATTATTTTTCATAAAATAGCACTCCTACCCAAGAACAGATAACACTGGTGATTTGGGGATAAGAATGGGAGCAAGAAATACTTTCTACTATATCCCCTTTTATACTTTTTACATTTTTTATCTTATGCCTGAACTTCCCCTGAAAAGTCAGAAATAAAATGTAACTCTAAAAAAACAGGAAAAGGGAAAAAATATCATTTTTCCTCTTTCATAAATACTTTGGTTAATATAAAACATTTAGATCTGAGGACACAAATACTTGTTAAGAAGACCTATTAATTCTAAAAACAGTCCAGATCTGACTTTAGAACAGCCCCGTCTAATAGCACTTTCTGTGGTAGTAGAAATGTTTTATATCTATACTATCTAATATTAGCCATATTTGATAATTGAAATTTGGATGTTGTAATTGAGAACTAAATTTTTTGTTTTAATTAATTTAACTTTAAACATAATTGTCATGGTGTTGGCATAGCTTGCTATACTAACCCACTCCTCAGAAATAATTAATTATGAAATTATATTTCTTTGGTAAGATTTGGTGTAGTCTTCAAAATATAACGTGTCCTTTGATGTAAAAGCAAGGTACAAAGTATATGCTGAAATGTTTTTAGATGTGATTGGATGTTTTCTGTGCATAGAATAAAATTAACCTCCTCCTTTGGGTTGTAGTTTTTTAAACAGCCTTGCTCTCCTTTCTGTTGGGTTTATTAGAGAGTCATTTTATTTTTTTCTCTGTAATACCTATGGGTTCCGCTTTCATAGCCTGATCATTTATTGAGTAGGAAACCTATTTCAAGTAAAGACTGATCTCATTTTTTGTTTTTACTGGCCCCATTTTAAAGTATTCAGATGCTAATAATTCTTCTTCTTTTTGGCAGTTTGCACCAGGATTTCAAGTAGGAGATGGAATTGGAATGGATTTAAAACTATCAAACCACGTTTTCAATGCTTTAAAACAACATGCCTACTCAGAAGAACGTCGAAGCGCCCGCCTCCATGAGAAAAAAGAACATTCTACTGCAGTAAGTAATCTTACATTTTTTTCTGTTTGATTTTTTTTTATGAGATTGGTTTTTCAAATCAAAGGTGTAAATAAAACCCAACTTGTTTTGCTTATTAGACTTTTCAGATTTAATGTAATGGTTATTAATCACTTATTTAAAACTAGTATTTTAGTGGTCATAATTTGAACTGTATAGTTTATATTGCATATTAATGTTCTAAGATTTTAAAGAAATTTGACATTTGTAATAATTTACAAGTCTCTGATGTTTTATATGAATGAAGACTGTCAAATATCATGAAAATAATTTTTAAACCTTTAGAAAAATAAACTAATTATAAGTACACTGGGAGAACTGTTTAAACTATGGAGATAAAAAAGATTTTGACTAAACTAATGTCTGACTTCTAATAATTCTTTTATATATTCATCTACAAAGACAGAGTTAAAGTTACAGGAATGAATTGTATCTTGACGCTACTCTTTTTTTTAAGTATTTATTTTTAAAAATTATATTTATTTTTAAAAAAATTGATTAGAGAGACAGAGAGAGAGAAACACCAATGATGAGAGAATCATTGATCGGCTGCCTCTGCATGCCCCCTACTGGGGATTGAGCCTGCAACCCCAGCATGTGCCCTGACCTGGAATCAAACCGTGACCTCCTGGTTCATGGGTCAGTGCTCAACCACTGAGCAACACTGGCTGGGCTTGAGGCTACTCTTAAGAGTCTGTTTGTTATAAGTAAGTAATAAAGGTTTTAAAAAGTATATATTTTGAATGTTTGATATTAGAAATGGCTCAGAAAGTGTTATATGATAAACATTTTCATTTATAGTGCTTTATCTCTTGCAGGAAAAAGCAGTTGATCCTAAGACACGTTTACTTATGTATAAAATGGTCAACTCTGGAATGTTGGAGACAATCACTGGCTGCATTAGTACAGGAAAGGAATCTGTTGTCTTTCATGCATATGGAGGGAGGTAAATGAGCAAAATACAATACCATCATGTCAGTAAAAGTTTAGCCCCTTCTCCCCAATATGAGTGGGTTTTTACAAAATTAAAGTTAATGCGGCATGGAAAGCAAAATAATTTAAAAAGTATTATTACTGAAAATCTGGACACTATAAGGATGTAGAAAGAAAAACATACTCATCTTAATCCCACCATCGGGTGATAACCATTAATTTTGTGTAGACTCCTTTAGTCTTTTTTTCTGTGCATATACTTTCTACTTTATTGTAATCATACTGTATCATATAGGCAGCTATAAGTAGCAGAGCAAAATTTGAACCTGTGTTTGTCTAAACATTTTTGCATGGGTTTTGAGAGGTGGGGTCTTCCCCTTGCAACTCTGATTCTTACTTTAAGAAATACCATCTTTCTGGCTTGGCTGGCATGGCTCAGTGGTTGAGTGTCAACCTATGAACCAGGAGGTTAAAGTTCGATTCCCGGTCAGGGAACATGCCTAGTTTCAGGCTTGATCCCCAGTAGGGGGACATGCAGGAGGCATCTGATTAGTAACTCTCATCATTGATGTTTCTCTCTCTCTCTCTCCCTCTCCCTTCCTTTCTCTCAAGGCAATAAAAACATATTTAAGGAAAAAAGAAATACCAGCTTTCAGTAATGCTTACATTATTTAAGAAAACATGTTAGAGGTCTTATGCTGTTTAGATCTTACCCACTTCACTTTTATTACAAGGGCTTCGATGAATAAAGAACTGCACAAGGAAGAGAAATGTTTTTTTAAAAGTGGAGCTTGTTTAGAGAACATGCCAGGAATATGAAATCATCTGGTTATTTACTGTCAAAATTACAGCAAGGCTTACTAGCTCAGCTATCCCTTTACCTTAATGTTGTTTACAAACAAAAATGTTAAAATAGATTACAAAGTTATTCTAGTTTTTTTAGGTTTAGAAAGTTATTTACTATGTACTTAAGATGATTTAAACAATTATTGATCAAGTCCTTACCTCAGGTTTTCTTTTCTTTTTTTAATTTTTGTTATTGATTTTAGCGGGGGAGGGGGCAAGGGAGAGAGATATCAATTTGTTGTTTCACTTACTTATGCATTCATTGGTTGATTCTTGTATGTGCCCTGACCAGGGATTGAACCCACAAAATTGCCGTATCGGGACAACGTTCTAATCAACTGAGCTACCTTGCCAGGGCAGGTTTTCCTAACTATTTAGTCTCCCTTTCTAGATGAGATATACACATATAATTGTATATCAAATTACACTGTTAAGTTCCAAAAAGAAAAGGGTAAAAATGAATGTTAGGATACAATAGTTTAACATTTTTCAAGCTATATGATCTGGAGCAAGTTACTAACCCTCATTTATAAAATGACCTTTGCCTCATAGGATTTTTGTGGGGATAAATGAGGGTACTTGACTATACCTGGTATATGGTAATCTTAATAAAAATTTCTTTCTTTCTTCAAGCTTTGTTGCCCTCTTTCCAAATTTATTTGAGGGTACCCTAAGACCATGCACAAATTATTTAAAATGAAAGATTACTTGTGGTAGAAATTAAAAAGTTCACAGAAAGGATTAAAATGAAAAGTATTCTTCATCTTACCAACTCTAGCCCCATAGATCTTTTCTCTAAAGATAACTACTATTAACAATTTTTACTCTAATCTTCCAGAAATTTGTATGCATCTATTCCTTATTTTCTTAATATAAAAAAGATTATACTCTTATATTCAGGATCTTAGTTTTCCTGTACTATATCTTAGATCCTTCTATATTACTGGCTTACATTACCCCATTTTTATGGTTGTACATACCATTGTGTGAATATATATGAGTATCCTTGTATATCTACCTTCGTGTGCTTTTGCCAATATATCCTTAAGCCAAATTCCTAACACTGAAATTGCTGGGGCAAAGACTATATGCATGCATTCGGAAAACCTACTTTATTATGTAACAGACTTTCAGCTTTAACGGACACCCCCTTGCCTGAATTAGTCCATTATATTGAGGTTTTATTGTACTTGTAAGTTAGCAAAACTAGAAAGCATTTTGTTTTCTACAGCTGGGAGTAAATACTTTTAAAAGTTTATATTAGTTTTCTCTGCTACATAATAAATTACCACAGTCTTAGCAGCTTAAAAGCAACACTCATTTAGTATCTCATAGTTTTAGTTGATCAGAAGTTTGGGCAGGCATGGCTTATCTGGGCTCTGCTCAGGGTCTCACAGGGCTATAAGCTAGGCTGTAATCCTTTCTGGAACTTGGGTCCTGTTCCCTTGGTACAGTGCAGTTCCTTGCAGCTATGGGACTGAGGTCTCTACTTTATTGCTGGCTATCAGGTGGGGGCTGCTCTCAGCTTCTAAAGGCCCCTGCAGTTCCTGATTGTGTAGCCCTTTCACATAGAAGGTGACTTCTTCAAAGGCAGTAGGAGAATCTCTCCTTCATTCAGCTAAGACTTGAGTCTTAACGGAATGTAATCCTGGGAATGACTAGGCCATCACCTTTGCCATATAATGTAACCTAATGAAGCGAGTGGCTATGCCACCTACACTCAAGGGAAGGGGATTATTCAGAGTGTGTATACCTGGGGCTGGGATCTTTGGATCTTGGGGGCCATTTTAGAATTCTGCTTACCACAGAATTGTTCTGGTTTCTATTACTCTCAGGTTGACCTTGTAATCAACAATTAATTGAATAGGTACTTGTGCTAGATTTTTCAGGGCATAAAGTGTAACACGTTTTCTACTCAAAGAGCTTATGATACAGCCAAGAGGAAAACATTACAGTAAGAATTGTTATGGTCAATAAAAGATAATTATGTAATAGAGTGCAGCTGTATAAGTGAGACTTTGTAGTGTGGGACAGGAATAGAGAACAGAGCAAGATTCTTGCTAGTCATGTTTAGAGAAAGTAGATCTATCCATGTGTCACAGAATCTTTATTTTGAAATTGTTTTACTTGTGAGCTCGCAACTTATACTGACTTAATTTTTTTTCTTCCATTTAGCATGGAAGATGAGAAGGAATATTGTAAATTTATACCTACAGAATGTGCCATCAAGGTATTTAAAACAACCCTTAATGAGTTTAAGAACCGTGACAAATATATTAAAGATGATTTCAGGTTTAAAGATCGCTTCAGTAAACTAAATCCACGTAAGATCATCCGAATGTGGGCAGAAAAAGAAATGCACAATCTCACCAGGTAAAGAAAATCATGGTGCTAGAAGTAATCTTGAGTAATTACCTTTTTGTATTAGGCCTGTTTAAGCCAGGCAAAAAAAATCTATGCTTTCTTTTTAATTCATTTGCAGAAATTATGGAAGGCCTTGAAATTCTGGTGTTTGATGAGGCTTTATATAAAAAACATTTCCATACATATAAGTATGAATTCATATTTTCAGGATAAATGAAGCCATTTTCTGCCTAAGATATTTTGTCATATATCTAAATGCTATCTTTTTTCGTCTCCCAATTAGGATTAGTATAAAAAATGATTTCCCTTTTTTTGTTTCAGAAAATGTTTATTACATGTAATGTTTGTTAATTTGGTGGGGGTGGAGTCTTACCAGTCAAATTGCATTTTGCTTTAATTTATTATTGTTTCTCAATTCTCTAAGCAGAATTTATCAAGGAATCTGTTTTATCAGCCAAGTAACTTAGTAATAATCTTTCTCATTAATGAACCTCATATTGTATTCTTACTGAAAGCTTAATTTTAGTTTATTTTTTTCTAAAGATGTTTGCTTTCAAATGTAATATTCATATTTATTAGTTATAAAATTCTTCTACTTAATAGGACTAAATATAGAATAATTTCCTAAGAGATATTGCTGGCCTCCAGTTTCTTCTGTATTACTGAGATCTCACCTCTGCCTTTCTTAAAATTCTTCAACAGCCCCTGTAGTCTTTAGTGTAAAGTTCAAAGCCCTTTTGTGATGCAGAGCCTACCTCTCTCTGTAGCCTCAACCCACATTGCCCTTCTTCCTATTCAGAATCCCTCTGTGTTGATTTATATACTTTCCCCAAATGGATTGTGCTCTTGAACACCTCTTTGCATTTCTACAAGCTGCTTCCAACCTTAGACCAGCATTTCCTCACACTGTCTTAATCTGGCTAATTCCCATTTGCCCAGTTTTCCTTGATGTTGTGTGCTCCCATAGCTCCTATCCCCATTTCTGCCAGTGCACGGACCACATTGCACTGTAATCATCTCCTCACCTGTCTTGTCATTTCCACCATTCCATGTGCATTCCCACATCTACAGGGTAAAATATGCCAGCTCATTGCAGGCCCTTGATAGATATATTTTGAATGAGTAAAACATTTTCTCCTGATCTTTACATTCTTGATCATTTCTTTCTGTATAGAATGCAGAAAGCTGGAATTCCTTGTCCAGCAGTTGTGCTACTCAAGAAACACATTTTAGTTATGTCTTTTATTGGTCATGATCAAGTTCCAGCCCCTAAATTGAAAGAAGTAAAGCTCAGTAGTGAAGAAATGAAAGAAGCCTACTATCAAACTCTTCACGTAAGTTGTGCCTTTGAAAACATTTGCACACCAACTTTAAAAATATTTCTTCTAAATTTTAAAAGTTTCCTAAGATAGTACTATTTTATGGTGATATAATGACAAACTGAAGTTTGTGAAAGAATGTTAACATTGACGAGTTATCTTTATACCACTATGTGTGTGTCTTGAGTCGTTTTAGAGAAATAGACTTTGAAGCAAGTGAAGGCTCCATTGTAGCATCAGTGACAGAAGCATGAAGCTATTATTCACAAAACTTTATTTTGACATTACTACATTTAAGAGATGTAGTGCCTAATTGGTTTTTATGTTTTTTGAATGATAATGCTCTAACTGCAAAGAAATTACCTTTCCTTGTTGGGAAATTCAAAGGAAGCAGATTTGGACTCATTATAAAGTGCAGCTGGAAACTAAAGATGGTAGGGAGTGGTTTCTCCATCCGTGCAGGTGTTAGAGTTGGAAAGCACTTGTCAGGAATCTTGAGGAAGCTATGCTTCGGGACAGCAACTGAATTCAATCTGAGGTCCTACTAGCTTAAGAAAATGCCTCCAATATTGTTATTTTTCTGTATTAACTGAATAGTGGAGAAACATATGCTTTTTATACAGTCTCTGCATGGAGCTCATGGCATTCATCAGTTCATATGAATATAAAAGTGTTATACAAGTTAATTTTTTAAGATATAGTTAGGGAAATCCAACTTACTTTGCCTCCAATAGGACAACATTCGAAGGAAAATCAAATTACTTTTCTGGCTGCTTTTTTTTTTTTTTTCTGGCTGGCAAAGAGATGAAGTAGTAATGTACTTTTCCTATTTGAATTATATTAAGGCTGGGAAGCAAAGCCTTAACACTGATTTCTACTATAAGGTTAGGGCTCACCATTGATAATGAACATATAATGCCACATAATTTATAAGAATATCTCTTTCGTACTATGTCTGGTAGGAAGTACTTTTTAACCTTGGAATTGTATACATCCCATAGAGGTCTCAGTGAGCCACTTGCTCTTTTATGAAGGGTAAGCCTAAGTATCCTCCTGGTTAGTGACCATGCACATGGCTGCTCTCTTACTCATGTGGAATCCAGGTCTGCCCCTTGGCCTCCTGACCTCATTGTTATCACATGGACAAGGAAGTAGAGTGTCACACACTCATCCCCTCCATTGTCTCACTGTTTCATGACCCCGCCTTAAAAAAAGAAAGCCGTCCTAGACTACAAAGAAGAAGTAAGCTCTAACTTAGTCTTGATTTTTCTGGATACTATTGGTGAGCATAGACATTTTAGTTGTATTGGTAAATTAGTATTGTTATTTCATTTCCTAAATGTCTGCCTTATCTTCTCACAGTTGATGCAGCAGTTATATAATGAATGCACGCTCGTACATGCTGACCTCAGTGAATATAACATGCTGTGGCATGCTGGGAAGGTGAGGAGCATATTTTGTTAATGTCCAGATTAAATGACTTGATGGAAATTACTGAAGGTAAATCACTGTATAATCTATATTTAAATAGGTTTGGTTGATCGATGTCAGTCAGTCTGTAGAACCAACCCATCCTCATGGCCTGGAGTTCTTGTTCCGTGACTGTAGGAATGTCTCACAGGTAGGCATGTAAACTAATACTTTTTTTAATGGAATATAAGAGATTCATGTATTTTTCTCACTTCTAGGGATTGGTTACTGGCTGCCTTCATGATAAAGATATAAAGATCAATTTGTCATTTTATTTTCAGCAAGAATTTGGTTATATGCCTCACATTTGGGCCATTGAATTATAGTTCCAATAGAGTAAATTTTTATCTTGGCTCCAAATATTTAAACAGTCCAGTAGACATTTAATACATGCACAATGCTTAAAGAGAGGCTTGCATGTAGTAAGTCTGCATGTTTACTGTCATTGTTATTACCATTGAAAGGACACTAGTCATACTGGTACAGTGTCTGATCAGTGTTTCTGTGAGGCAAAGTAAACAGATCAGGAAAGGTAAAACTTAGCAGTCACAGAGTTGGGTCACATTTGTTTGCTATTTCTAAAGGAAATTAATTGTTAGCAATAGATTCAGATAGTAGTGTTCTTTCTGAATGATAGAATAACTTCATATTGGAAATAAGTTCTATGCCTGCTTGACAATTTTATTAGATTTAGTGAATACTTTGAATCTACACATTCAAAGCAATGCCAAACAGTTTTATAAACCACTCATTTTTACAGCTTTAGAAGGCGTAAACTTAATCCAGCTATAGACTGACTAACTCAGAAGACAGCACAGATGTGTAAGAGGACAGAGAACAAGTAGAACCTGAGCACAGTTAAACTGGAAGTGGGGAAACCTGTGGTTTAAAAATTGTGGGAGGAATTCAGTGGTGTCCTACAAGTATACTATTTCCTGTTTTTAGAGAACCTTGCTAATATCACTTACGTCCTTATATTTCTTTTACTAGTTTTTTCAGAAAGGAGGAGTAAAGGAAGCCCTTAGTGAACGAGAGCTCTTCAATGCTGTTTCAGGCTTAAACATCTCAGCAGATAATGAAGCTGATTTCTTGGCTGAGGTAAGCTTAGCTGTTTTTTCACCCTGCTGGTAATGGAGTACTGGCTATCGTAGATTACTGAAACTCAAAGCTAATTTTATCCCCCCTCCCCTCAAAAACAGAATTAATTTGAGATTTGTATTTTCTGGAAACATTTTTGGTCCTTTCTAGGCTTAAACCCTAAGATAGACATAGCAAAAACTCTTCTTTGAGGTTGAGATGGACAAATAACGCATTTCCAATACACTGTATTTCCCCTATCTTATGAAGTTAACTGGTGAACACTCTGAGTGATAACAAGAATTAGTAACATGTGGTCCCTGCTTTTAACTGAACAAAGAAAGTTAGTGGCCATTCTTAGAAATACCCAGTCATTATAACATGGATCTATATAGAACTAAAGAAAAAAAATCTCCCTCAGAGAAGGTCTCTTACAATTGAACAAAAACTAAAAAGTGAAACAGCAAATAATTCCCAACAATATACCAAAGCAGAAAACAGTTATTATGGAGTCTGTTCCAGAACTTCTGTATGACTTGAATTTGGAAAGCTGGATCTAAGACCAGAGAAGTACTAGAAAGATGGTAAATCCAGCTTCTAGCTCAGTATAGTTGCTAAGTAGGTGTTACTATTGTTGAACAAATGCTGGGAAATCCTTTTTCCTGTTCCCAGAAAGCTTTATAGAGTACACAGTAAGACATATCTTGATTTCATTTGCTAGCTTGATAAAGAACTAAATATTAACCCTCCTAGTATAGTCAAATAAAAAACATAGCCTGGCCGAGCGTGGCTCAGCGGTTGAGCATCGACCTAGGATCCAGGCAGTCAGGGTTTGATTCCCGGTCAGGGTACATGCCCAGGTTGCGGGCTGCAGCCAATCAATGGTTCTCTCATCATTGATGTTTCTATCTCTCTCTCCCTCTCCTTTGCTCTCTCTGAGATCAATATAGATATATTAAAAACCAAAAACATACATGCATGTGTTATGCTGTAATATATGTATGTGACACACACTAATATGTGTCATACTGTCATTCTGATTCAAGGCCATCATCATTAGGAGTGACCTTGTTTTAAGAGAGTAAACATACTGGCTCAATCTGAAGTATAGTTTCTGTGAAATAGGATTTTGACAGATGCATTCAATTTTAAATGGTATTCATTTTGTAGATAGAAGCTTTGGAGAAAATGAATGAAGATCATGTTCAGAAGAATGGAAGGAAAGCTGCTTCATTTTTGAAAGATGATGAAGGTCCTCCAGTTCCATGTGATGAATAGCACTAATACCCACAGCTTTCAGTGTTAACACAGCGGTAATTGCCAGCTGCCAATGCCAAACGAAGTTATGGGTGACTTGAAATACCGAACACGAGGAGTGTACAATGGTGCTTCTGTGCATTTTCCCCCTTGTAACCCATATGCCAGATGTGTGGAATTTTTAGCTTGGCATTGAGAGAATAAAATGTCACTACCTCTCATCTTATGAACAGGATAATATAATTCTTTAACAGCTAAAGGTTATCTGTTGGAATCAACCTGATTTTACAGGATTCGTGGTATAAAATGTTTTGATGATAATTTTTAAAAACTTAGGTAACATTTCCAGATATGGGAGGAAAGGATAGAAGTGTTTACAAGGGAGGCTTTTATTACAACATACTTGGTCTGATCACCTCCCTGTTTTGTGTTTCATCTTTCCTCAAATATTTTATTGGCCTGAAATTAGCCCTTCTCAGTTCTTTTTCCAGATTGTGACCATGATTCTAAAGGAAAATAATCTTCCTTTAGTAGGTGTTATAAATGGAAATCTGGTTTCAGAATGGCTGATGGAAACAGTCATAAGCAAAATACTTTTATTGGTACATTGTGAATATAAACTGAATTCTTTCCCATGTTTATATCCAAGAAAAGGCATTGTAGGTTTTTGAAATTTGTGTGTGTGTATATATATATGTATATGTGTATATATATATATATATATATATATATATGGGTGTATGTGTGTGTGTGTATATATATATATATATATGTATATGTATATCTTTGTAAGAACCATCCAAATTTTTAAAAATTAACTCTCATCATTTCTATATTTAGGTGAAATGGATAGAATGTAACTCATGGTGCAGCTGCTCTGCATTTATAATAAAAATGTTAAATATCTGGAAGGGCAGAATATAAGATTTAATCCTGTTTGACACATTTTAATGAAGTCAATGATACAAGTTCAGTTTACATTTCATTCAAACATATACTTATTCATTCATTTTGAGAGAAATACAGCAAGTCAAATGATAAACACTAGGTGTGAAACACGTTGGGTACCAAATTAACCAACTAATTTGAACTATCTGACCTCACTTTTAATAATTTTTAGTATTAGCTAGATGCCACTTTTTAAATAAAGTAAGCACTGCATTGGCTTTATTAGGATTGAGGTTCATTAACTACAATGTAATCATTCCTCCTATTACTGATTTCAGATTGGAACCACTAGAGGCCCAATCTGATAATAGAAAGTAAAAATCTAAACATTATTTACATTTGAAAGTCCCTCCTTTAATATTTACAAATGCCAAATATGTTCTTTCTAGAAAAGTATTTATTTTTGTTTCTGTTTTATGGCTTTTAGAGAAGTATGATTTGGGGTGGATACTTATTACATTTCTGAAATGTTTACTACTATGAAACAAAGATTTAAATGATTGGTGATTATTGGCTTTACAGAAATTTCAGAGACCTAATTTTTAAAAACCACTAACCACTTAAAAAGTTTTTTGTTTTGTTTTCTGACATACTCTGTTTGACTAAGAGCAACGAATGTTGCTGTATAGCATTCTTGGAGTGTGCTGTGAAACATGCTTTTTAAGATATTAAAAACAAAGAGATCATTTTAGAATTGATTCTTTGTGTGGTTTCTTCCTGTTCCTTATATTAACTTATATCCTGGCACCAAGTTACCCTGTGGTTTCTTCCTGTTCCTTATATTAACTTATATCCTGGCACCAAGTTACCCCTTCTGCATAAAATGAAGCAGTACTATTTTAAGCAGTTTTTTCCCTCTCCACTTCTCATTTAGATTTCACTTTTAAATGACCTACTGCACATTACAAATAGGTTTTTCCCTTCCTATAGATCAGAGATTAAATGTTCCACTTTGTGGAAAAAGAGAGTTTTGCCCATCCTCACCAGCATTTTGTATAATCACTGTTTCTTTATTTTGGCCACTCTAACAGGCGTGTAGTGATACCTAGTGAGATCCATAGTAATACTGACATAGGATTTTTTGAAAGCATATAATGAAATTATTGACATTTAAAAGATCCATGTAACTCGGTGAACAAATATTTTCCAAACTACCAGCACATGGTGTTACAAAATTATCCATGACTGTTCTGGTTTTAAAATATGTCCACCAATTCTTTGATACCTCTCTTTTCAAAGACAGATGCTAATTCTCCTCTCTAAATGTGGTCTGTACTCAGTGAATCTAAAGAATAGAATGTAGCAAAAGTGGTGAAGTGATACTTCTGAGGTTAGTTCATAAAAGACACTGTGGCTTTGGGTCCCTTGCTCTGGGGAAAGCCAGCAGCCATGTCTTGAGACACTCAGGAAGCCTCTGGAGAGACCCACATGAGGAAATGAGATCTGCAAACAGTCACATGAGTGAGGTTAGAAGCAGATTCTGTCATAACTACAACTAGAGGGATCCTGAGCCAAAACTACCCAGGAAGCCATGTCCAAATTCAGATGCGCAGAATTGTTAAATAATAAATGTTTGTGCCTTTAAGCCCCTCTAAATGGGGGGTAATTTGTATCAGAGCAATAGATAATCAATTGTTGTGTAGCATTAAAGGATATCTACAATATCTGAAAAGGCTATTAATATACTCCTAGATTTTCCTCATATATTTCAACTAAAACAAGGTATCTCAACACATTGACTATAAAAGCAAATATGAGAAATCAGCTGTCTTAAGTCAGACATTAAAGTTGCAAAAATACAAAAGTGCCATTTTTCTCACTGAAGTTTTGGAAAATATATAGTGATTTTCACTTACATTCTTTATATTAACATGTAATGGGTTTTGTTACTGTTAAATGCTTAATGTTGCTAACTTTTTAATTTTAAAGATTTCAAGAAACATGTTTACTCTCAAAAATGATTGCTATTTACCTTATTAAAAATGAAATCTTTAAAATTAAAATGAATACCTGGAGGTGGAAATCCCTGAGGGCCATCTTGGAGGCTGGCTACCACAGTGTTTGAACTTGTTTACAAGTATCACCCTGTCCTGAGTTATTTTTTCGGTAGAACTTACTTCTATCTGACATATGTTACTCATTTCTGTTTCTAGTGACTAAACGTTAATTTAGAGCAGGAATGTTTGCTTGCTTTATTCATTGCTGTATCCCAAACACTACAGTGTGTGGCACACTTGAGTAGAAATTTAAATATAGTTTGAATGTAGGAATGGTATAACTGTAGGAATGGTACAGCAGCAAATGTCAGAGGCTCTCCTCTGGGCTACCTTGCTCTCTCATCTCTCGGATCGTGGCTTCTCAGGCTCCGGCTGCCTCGGTAGCTCTCCAGTACCTTCAGAAAAGTTACAAGGACTCCTGCTTTCACAAAATAATGAAAACCAAGATCCTAATTATTTTGCTTAATTGTTGTTCTATGTTTTAATGTTTCCATGAGGAAATCTTTTACTTTAATAATCTATTGAGAAACCATATTCAGACAATACCTAGTACATGTATTCCTGCGTAGACCAGGAGGCTGTGCGGCTGGCTCTGCCGCCACCTCTACACGGCACGGCCAGTTTACACGCTCACCATCCTCTGCCTCCTGCGAGCACACGCAGTTCATCTGTTTGACACTCTGTAAGTAGCACAAACATTGTCAAAACAGCCAGGCCGTGTGGCAGCTCTTTCAACCATGACATGCAGAAAATAGTTAAGGGCAAACTGTCCCCCAGGACCTGCAGAGTTTTCTAAATTTGCTGTTACATAAATATCACCTACCTTTGAGACAGCTACTAGACCTATCTATCACATAATATGTCATATTAATAAAAACCAACATGTAGGCATTATTGTACCTAATCACAATTTAAAACCAATTTAATTCTAGGGCACATCTTGCTCCCAGTATTTTACTTTTAAAAATTCTATTAGATGTCTTATCAGTTTTAATATAAAGGCACTTCAACTTAAATATTAGCTCTGACCATATCAGCTATTGTTTTATGCAAAGCTTTTAAGTCACAATAACATAGTTATGAAATGGCAGTAAGTTGGTAGTCTTTTCCCATTAGCTTTAAATTACATCATATTACCCTAAAATATTTCATATAGTATAAGTCCACTTTTTACTTATTTTCTCTTTTTTGGGGGAGGGGGAAAAGCAAATCTTTTTAAATTTTTATTATTTTTTAATCCTTATTTTCTTTCCTAATGTTTATGGTGTACCTATTACCATACGTTCTTCCCTAAAGTAAACTGCCTTCTTCAGCTTTCCAAACCCTGACCATCTTCAGCCTTGACATCCTCCAGGTAGCCCCTGTGTTTGCTTACGTTGGTCTGATTCTCTCCTCTCTTCTTCACTTTTCTTAGGCACCTTGGCACCATTCTCTAAAATACTGAGGCTTGAGAATTTGGCAGGGAAGTGAGGAACATCAAGAGTTCCGTTTTGGACATGTAAACCCAAGAAGAAATGACATCTCGATGATCCCTTGAGGAAAGAGAGGAATGCCCTCATCATCCTACCCATAAATCACAAATCTCCAGCCTGCTTCTCCCCCACTGGTTCACAGAAAAGGCCAATCCCCTGATGTGTGCTCTGGGGCCCACCCCATCTCACCTCGATTGGATTTCTCCTTTTCCATCTTTATCTCTCTGCTAAGCCATTCTCACTCTATGTGAAGATGCCCCAGTCTATTCTTCATAAGCATGGCCCTCCAACTCTGCCTCAGGTACCTGGGGTTCTGCAGATTCCTGGGCTCACCCCAGACTTGCATGGTTCTTTTTAATTCTTTTTTAAAATATGTCTTTATTGATTTCAGAGAGAGGGAGAGAGAGATAGAAACATCAGTGATGAGAGAGTCATTGATCGGCTGCCTCCTGCACGCCCGGACTGGGGATGAAGCCTGCAACCCCGGCATCTGCCGGGGACTCGAACCCCAATCACCTGGATCTTAGGTCCATGCTCAACCGCTGAGCCACGCCCGCCGGGGCACTTGCATGGTTCTTAAGCACAGTAAAGTCAGTACAGCCTCGCTCCTGCTTTCATTTTAAATACCAGACTCATCATTCCTATTTCCCACATCCAATCCTTCCAGCCCAGGCCACCACCATATACTCTACTCTCAGAGACAAGCTTCTCCAGATCAGTACCCCTGCATTTGCTGGCTATCACCCCTTTCTCACTGCCTAGTCTCACTTCCAACCTGCTGCAGTGCGGATCTGCCCCCATCCCTGCAGACACGGTCTTCCAGAGGAAGCGCCAGCGTCTTCCCTGGGATATAAGGCAGAACACTTCAGTGATTTCCCCACCTGCCTGAAAGAGTCTCTGCATTTAGCTTCAGACACAGCCCCCTGTCCTTTCTCTTTCTACCTCTGCTTTTTACTGACTCCCCTTCCTGGCCTCCAAAGGTTGGTTTTGCGTGCCTTTTCCACTTTACACCCCTATCTTAGGCCATCCCATCCAATTCCACGGCTTCAATGACCATCTATATTACAATAACTCCTAATTTCCACCTCAAGTTTTGTCCCTCTTCTGGTGAGCCTCAGACCTGTCCATTGTCTAGGCGGCCTTCTCCTTGGAGTCACCTGTCCAAAACGCATCGTGATCTTCCCCACTTCGCTGCCAAACTTCTCAAGTCTCCAAAATCCCTCTGTTGGTTGAGAAGGGACACAGGGCTCCCTTCCGCCTCTTTCCCTTCTATTTCTGGATTGAAGAGCTTCCCTCCAGCCCCTCAAATATCAAAGCCATTCAAAAAAGGCTTTTTGACCTGCAGTCCACACTCGGTTTCCGCTGCTTGCTCGCAGCGTCCAGGTGCTGACCACAGGACTCACCTTCTCCGCTAAGCTCCCGGGGCAGACTCAGTAAACCCTCCCGCGGGCAACGACGAGCCTTCCCTAGAGCCAGAGCAGCCCTGCCGGGTACGCGGGTAGCCGGCCCTGCGCAAACCTCCCGGGCCGGACAGGAGCCGGGGCCCGCACAAAACCGGGAAGGCGCGGCCGGGACTGGGGGCACCGCCGCCGGCCCCCCGCGCCGCTCTGGCTTCCGCTCTCCCGGGCCCCGCCTCTCCTCGCCGCCCCGGAGCGCCCTGGGACCCCGCCCTCGCGAAAAGGGGAGGAGCCTCTTGCGCGGCTGGGCCCCACCGCGGCCCGGCGGCCGTCGCCGGCTTAAGCCCAGAGGGCCGCGGGTCACGTGCGGGAGGGCGTGGGGGCGTGGCACCAGGAAGTGGCTCCTGCGCCCGCCGGATCCCCGCCGCCGCAGCCCGTCCGGACTCCTCGCGCCCCCGCGCCGGGTGCCGCTCGCCCTGCTCCACGCTGGCTGCCACCCTCGGGCCCCCCGGCCCCGCCGCCGCGGCGCCCGCCATGGAGGAGGAGGACTACTACCTGGAGCTGTGCGAGCGGCCGGTGCACTTCGAGAAGGCGAACCCGGTCAACTGCGTCTTCTTCGATGAGGCCAACAAGCAGGTCCGGGCCAGCCCGCACCCTCCTCCCCCGCGCGGCCGGGCGCGCCCTGCCCGCCGACCCCGGCGCCCGAAGGTCGCTCCGCGCGCTCAGACCGGGTGCCGGGGCCCAGGCCTGGGGCCTCCCCTCCGCCCCGGCGCCCAGCGCGCCGGCGCCTTCCTGCTGGGTGGGCCGCGGGACCAGGCTCCTCCGCGGCCGGGGCCGGCGTCCCCGTGGTGACAGCGGGGTGCGCCGCGCGCCGGCGCCGCACACCCAGCGCCCTTTGGCCGTGTGGTCCGCTGTGAGCAGACCAGCCTTTTCCCGGCGTCTTTTGTTGGACTTAGACGTTGAGAATTTCATTATTCTCGGAATTTTGGAAAGTGGGGCAGGTGCGGAGAGTCTGGCTGGGTGTGTTTGAGCGCGCTGCACCTTTGCCAAACTGGATTAAAACTTGGAGCCCCGGTGACCTCCGACCCCGTCTTGCACAGTTTGGAATGGTAACCTTTTTGGTGTCTCGTTTCTTAAAATTCATGTGAACACCAAGCATCACAGAATGATCCGTGTCACGTTGGTTTAGCTGAACCAAGGGTTGAGTGCAGCAGAAATATTCACTCGTAGGTTGGTATATTGTCCAGACCGTTAACATTGCTGCTTTTCCCTTTCAGGTTTTTGCTGTTCGATCTGGTGGAGCTACTGGGGTGGTAGTTAAAGGCCCAGATGATAGGAATCCCATCTCATTTAGGTAACAGTATTAATGTTTTCAGAACAAGTTAAGCATGTAAATGGCGTTTTTCTGTTTCTCATTCAGGAGGTGGTTTTAAAATGTTGTCCTTTGCCTCCCTTAAGAGGTCGAAAGTGTGCGTGTGTGTTCGCGTGTGCGCGCAAGCCCACACACAGATCCCTGTCAGTAGGGAGAGGGAAGCAGACACCTGCTGTGCAGTCTTGCTGGCAATACTAGTATTTTTTGTAAGTTGATTTGGGAACCAAATACTCCCAAGTAGGGCACCTACTTCCTGGTACTTGAAATTAGCAAGTCAGTGCATTATTGATGTGCCCATTTCCCGTTTCTTGATGGAGGAGGACCTTCATTTTCTCATTAGGTCCAGGTCTTTCCAGAGTGTTTGGAAGGTGGAGGGGATTCCTGAGTCAGTATTTTTCAGGTAATAGTGTATATTAAGAAAATCCCAGCTTCGACTGGCTATCCCAACTTATGCAAGTTGAATGTGTATAATTATGAGTAGCAGCTGCTTTCACTTTTAGAAGTATCACAATTTGGGTGATAAACTCTGGTCACCTGAACTCCTGTGATTACAGAAGGGGAGAATACAATGTAGGCCCTCATTTCAGTGGTGACTTTAAAAAATGTTGGCCTGTTCTGATGGGAAGTTTATGAAGTGGAAATGAATCACGACATCATTTGTTGGGCAAACTCTGATTGCAGTGCCTGTGCTAGGCATCAGGCATGTGAAGGCTTTGAATTAGCCTGGCGCTCTCTTGGAGAATGCATAACTTTAGTGTGGGAGACAAGAATGTGGACATACAGAGGAGATGTGACATTTACGTTGGGAATAGGAGGGAGAAAGCCTTAGAAAGGAGGTAACCTTTGAGCAAAACCTGAGCGCTTGAATGGGATGATTCTATGAGGCCTCCCCAGTGGAGAGGACACCAAGTGCAAAGGCGAGCACGCGTGGTGTTTGGGAAATGGAAGATCAGGTGTCCATGCAGAAAGGGGAGGTGGTGGTATGGCCACTGGCAGGAGTCAGCTTGAACCTTATATATTCTGCTGTGGAATTAGGGCTTTATTTTGTTACTGAAAATTTGTGAGGTGGGGCATGGCATGATCAAATCAGTGTTTAAAAAGATCAGGCTGGTCATAGCCTTGAGGCTGGATTAGTTGGGAGCATGTCAGAGTCGGGGACACCACTGAGAGATGATTGCAATAGTCTGAGCCAGGCGGGGTGAAGACCAGACTGAAGGCAGTATAGACTGGTATCACAAAGGCATTTGGTAGTCAAAATGAGAGTGAGCCCATGATTGTCCAGATTTGGGGGCTCGGTAGGGTTTGAGGGGGAAGATACTGAATTTACCCTCTCATTTTTTATTTATGTTTTTAATCCTCACCCAAAGATCTGTTTTTTTTTATTGATTTTAGAGAGAGAGGAAAGGAGAGAGGGAGAGAAACATTGGTTGCCTTCTGTGAGGGATCAAAGCCGAATCCTGGGTATGTGCCCTGACCGAGAATCGAACCCGAGACCTTTCAGTATGAGATGACACCCCAACCAACTGTGCCACATCGGCAAGGGCTGAATTTACCCTCTTTTAGAAACATTTTATTTATTGTTAATAGCCTTACTGTTGTGTAATTATTATTAACTGAACGTATTTAACATATGTAATTGATGGGTTTGGACATAGGTGTATATCCATGAAACCATCACCATAATCAAGATGATGAACATCCCATATCCCCTCTGCAGTCCATATCTTGATTTTCCTTTGTTTGAGGTGGTTCTGAGACTTCTAGGTGGGGCCATTTTGATGGGAAAGAGGACACTAATGTTTCAAAAGCTTCGCTGTGAGAATGATGGAGAGAGAAGGCGGTAATTTGTGGAGGTTACTGTGTGGGTATTGGAATACGGTTCCACACCACCGCAGTAGAGTATCAGAATAAAGTGAGTTGTAATCTTTTTGCTGGTGGAGGGTCTTGCCTTTAATTTGTCAAAAGTGCAACATCTGTGAAGCGCAGTAAAGCAGTAAAGCGAAGTCCAATGAAACAAGGTGTGCCTGTATGTACGTATTTGTCTAAAATAATTCTCAGGCGAAAGTGCAGGTGATCTCAGTTTTTCTTGTTAACTGCAATACCATAAGTTTCTTCAGCAGCTTATTGCTAGTTGGATTTTGTTTTATGAAAAGAGGTTCTGCTAGCTTCAGAAGCATAAGTTTAATTTTAAACTAAGATTTGCCACTTCCTGAATATTTAACTTGTCTTTTTTTCTTCTCACAAAATGATAGACGTTAGAGTTCAGTTATTAAATTTAACTCTTAACACACTCTTTTCTTCTTAAAGAATGGAAGACAAAGGAGAAGTGAAGTGCATTAAGTTTTCCTTAGAAAATAAAATATTAGCTGTTCAGAGGACCTCAAAGACTGTGGTAAGACATATATTTAAATACAGTATAAAGAAGTACTTTTGGAAGAGAATGAATTGCAAACTTCCAGTGTTAAAGGAAACATTTATTATTTTAATGTCATGGAAACTATAATTATGTTTCATTGTATTTGAGCCTTTGGAATTCTTGAAGAAAGACATTTGAATGGATAAATACTTGTGACCTTAGTTTATAATTTTTGACTTAAATTAAAAAAACACGAATTTGGAACTTCAGGCATCTTTTGTATCCATTAATAGCTAGCATCATAGATTATGTGAGATGTGTTTTTGGCTACATCTTGAGTTACCCTTACCAGAGTAATTCACGTATTCACTTCTCTTATCTTTGAATGCTTGACCTAATAGAAACAGATATTCAAAGTTGGAGCAGCTTGTGGGCATTTTAGCCTTTACAAATATTCATCATTACATTTGTAAAGCAGAGAAGAAACTGTTGATAAAGAGGCAGAATCCTTTTCCCTTCCATCATTGTGAATTGCGAAAATTTTTGGAAAGCCTCTTGTAAATTGTAGAACAGCACATTTCTCTGAAAACCATTTGAAGGATGAATTTTCAAAATCAGTTTCTAAAACCTAACTGAATATTTGGATTAACTCTTTTTTAAAAATTGAATGGTCAACCTGCTGCTGTTAAGGAGGCAGATTGTCCAAAGTGATCTTTTTATTTTTCCCATCTTTAAGTTTTTGTCAGTTTTGTTCTAATCACTTTTTAAATTTATTTGCCTTTTTTTTTTGTCTGTTGTGTACCAAAGTAGGTTGCTGCCTAATCCAGATTTTTCCTTGTGTTTTTTTTTTTCTTTCAGGAGTTTTCTAATTTTATCCCGGATAGTTCTCAGCTGGAATACACTCAAGAGTGCAAGGTATGGGCCCGTATCCTTTCCTAGCTGGTTTGTGTTCAGCTGCGTGGGTTACATTGTGGAGACGCTGGGTAGCGTGGTGACGGAGAGTACAGACTGTAAGGCCAACTGTGCTTTGTGCTGAGATGCTGCATATGGGCTCTGTGACTTTGGGCAAGTTTTAAAAATTGCAAGCCTGTTTCTTCATCTAAAGACTTGCCCTCATCATGTCCTTCCTGTTTCTTTCCCTAGGTGTAGATTCTAATCCATGTTAATTAGATTTGCTGGGTATAATAAACTAGGCTAGAGAAGGCTCAGCTAAAAGTGGCAATGTGGCACCAGAAACTAGCAGAAGTTGCTAGTGGATAGGGGGTGGCTTTTGGCATCTTTGTAATGGTTTTCCTAAATGAGTTCAGGGTGGGCTCCTCAACAAGGAAAGGCACATGAGCCGAAAACTGAATCCTTCATAGGCCTCCAGTTCCTCTGTGTGCAGCAGAGGCCGTTGCCATAGCCCTGTCTGCCCTCAGGCCGAGGGCACTGCTGTTCACCAAGTGAGTCAGATATGTGGGCTCCAGGTCCCCAACCCCATTTTGGTCAACACTCACTGAGAACCTTTAGGCCTTTATACTTTTATAACCCCAGTTTTTATAACATGTTTGACTAAGAGATGTCAGCTGTCCTTTGGTTCCTAAAGATAGAAGTTGATATCTGTGAGTGTTGGTCAGTTATCTCTGCTTTTCCTTTTGTTCTGTTGACTAGATGGAGTTAGATTCAGGTGCTTCAGTGAGGTGTTACAGGTGAAAATCCGGGAACACTATTTAAAAGGAAGTTTGATTTGTTAATATGTAACTTTTATTAAAGAGTAATACAAACAGAGTATTTTAAGCTTTTGAAGAGACTGGTATATACATTTTTCTTATTAAGAAAAAAAACTCTATAATTCTTTTCAGACCAAGAATGCCAACCTACTAGGATTCTGCTGGACCAGTTCCACTGAAATTGTCTTCATTACAGATCAAGGAATAGAATTTTACCAGGTATTATATTTGTCACTTATGTTTGCTGGAGGCAAGTCTGTAATAGTAGTTTGGCAGCTTTGTGAATTCAGCACTAAATAGATATTTTGAGATAGATTCTACAACGTTAGTCTCTGTTGGAATTTAATTCCTTTTTTCTAATTAAAAGTAATACATGTTTTTTTATAAAACATTCAAACATTACCAAGATTTATTACCTGGAAAATAAAAGTTCCCATAGTCCTTAGAAATACTATTATGAATAATTTGGTGCATATTCTTCCATTTTTTTCCTACACACATACAAACATTTTTTTTTTTTAAAGATGGGACTATTGTATAGAAACTTTTGCGACTGTTTTTTTGGTTTTGGGGTGTTTTTTTTTTGCCTAGCAGTATGTCTTGGACATCTTTACCCTTTTTATTGTGACTGAGTTGTATGCTGTGTGGATGTACTAGTTTATTTAACCAATTCCTTGTTGATGAACATTTGGCTTATTTTCAGTTTTTTGTGATTATAAACAATCTCCAGTGAACATGTTTATAAACATTTCTTTATATTCTTGAGTGAAGCTGTACAGATATTGCTAAGTTTCTTCCAGAAGTTTATACTTTAGTTGTTGTTCCACTTATGTATTCATTGGTTGATTGTTGTATGTGCCCTGACCAGGGATTGAACCCACAACCTTGGTGTATTGGGACAATGCTCTAACCAAGTGAGCTACCTGGCCAGGGCCAGAAGTTTGCACTTTTATGAGCATATACGAATCTCCATTTCCACGCCTTTGCCAGAACTGGATATTGTCAGTCTATAACATTTGCCAATCTAAGAGACAGAAAGGCATTTTTATTTATGTTTTTCATTGGTAGGGAGGTAAGCATGTTTGCATGTTTTCATTGGTAGGGAGGTAAGCATGTTTGCAATAAAAAAAGAAACTTTTTTTATTGTGGAATGTAACAAAATTTACCATCCTAACTATTTTTAAGTGTATAGTTCAGTAGTGTTAAGTATATTCACATTGCTGTGAAACAGATCTCTAAAACTTTTTCATTTTGCAAAACTACAACTCCCTCCCCATTAAAAAACTCTCCTTTCCCCCCTCTCCCAGCCCCTGGTAACCACCATTTCTATTAATTTGATTAAGTACTTCACATAAGTGGACTCATACAGTAATTGTACTTTGTGACTGATTTATTTCACTTAGTTTACATCCTCAAGTTTCATTTATGCAGTATATGTCAGGATTTCCTTTTCAAGGCTGAATAGTATTCCATTGTATGTATATACCACATTTTATTTTTTCCATTTATACATTGATGGACACTTGGGTTGCTTTCACCTTTGGGCTCTTGTGAATAATGCAGCCTTGAATGTGGCCATAAGTATCTCTTCAAGACCCATCTTCAGGTCTTTTGGGTGTATACCCAGAAATGAGCTTGCTGGATCATATAGTAATTCTATTTAAAATTTTTTTTGTTTTATGAATTGTTGTACTGCTTTCCATAGCAGTGCATTTTACATTCCCACCAGCAGTGCACGGGGTTCCAGTTTCTTCACATCCTCACCAACACTAGTTGTTCTCTGTTTTATCCATAATAGTCTTTCTGTGTATGAGATGTTATCTCTATGGCTTTGCTTGCATTTTTCTGATGATTAGTGATATTGAACATCTTTTCATGGCTTCTTCGCCATTTGCATATGCTCTGGAGAAGTGTCTAATCAAGTCATTTGCCCATTTTTTAATTGGTTATTTTATTTTTGTTGTTGTGTTGTCAAAGTTCTTTATGAGGTAGATAACTGACAGATATTTTCTCCCATTCTGTAGGTTTACTTTGATGCACCTCTCTCTTCATCTTTTTAATGTTCCGACTGCCTGACCTATTGGGAATGCTTCTGAGATCTCTAAGTGGAGCTAATGTAGGGGGTGTTAGGATTCTTTCAGGTTTTAATTTTGTTGACCTATTGGAAGCAGTATAATTTAGAATCTATGGATGGAGAAAATACACCCGTGTAGGCAAACATTCTCATGTTAATACCATGGTGCTTTGCTGTAGAGCTGTCACAGAAGCCTTTGTAATGACTGGCAGAAAGAAAACAAACTTTACACTAATCCCATACTCACAGAAATAGAGTTTGATATATGATAGCATGGAAAGGGAGAGGATTGGTTTCTTTACAGAAGGGTCCCCTGGGGGAATCATTTAAAAGTATGTATTTCTGTTCTCTGTAGTAGAAAAGTGGATATCAGATCATCTAGATGACCTTCAGAACTTCAAGAAATAAGTTAGAAAAAAATAAAAAACAGCCCACCCCCAGATAAGCAAAACAGAAATGTTAGAAAGAGGACTCTCGGACATCCTTGTTATTATAGCTGACTCATGCCTCCCCACCCTGACTTCCATCAGTCCATCAGTTTTGTGTTCTGTGAGCTCTATAGTGTGTTCCTTAATGTATCAGAACATTTAAAGGATGTTAAATTTTGCCTTGATTTTAAAATACTGAGTTTGCATGCTGAGTCTCATGAACAAATCTATTAGAAAAAGGGAGCCGCTCCCAGACTCCCTGGTAAGCGGAGTCGAGGTGGAGACCAGGCTGAAGGCCGATGCCACAGGCCCCTGTGGCTGATGTAGCATGTGGGGCTCCAGGGTGTGGGCTTGTTTGGATCATTTCCACAGTGAGTGAGAATGTCGCTGCTGTTTGCTCCCGTGCATGGTGCCTGAGAATGTGCAGGTTCAGACCTGGGTCTTGCAGAGAAATGGCCTGGCCAGAGTGTACCTGGTAAGGCAGGTTCCCTCACGTCTCTGAGCCTTATTTTCTCCTCTGTCAGATATTAGTGATGCCCACCTCTCAGGGTTGTGCCAAGAGTAAGTGAGCCAAGGTGTGTAAAGCACTGAGCTTTGGGAGTGATAAGTGGTAGCTGAAATAAAAAATAACGATTTTGAATTTAACTTAGTTTTTTCTGCTTTTTATTATTTTTTAAATATATAGTCTTCTGACATTTTGCTGTTCTTTAGTGAAGACTGTTTCTTGACCTTTGCTTCAGGTATTACCAGAGAAACGAAATCTGAAACTCTTAAAGAGCCAGAATATCAATGTGAATTGGTACATGTACTGTCCCGAGAGTGCTGTGATTCTGCTGTCTACCACAGTCCTTGGAAATGTGCTGCAGCCCTTTTATTTCAGGGTAAGAGTAAGCCTCCCTTTTTAAAAAATTTATTTCTGCCCCCCTCCTACTCTGTTCCTTTAACATCCTAAAGTGCCAAGTACTTCGAAGGGACAAGTTCCTTTAACAGTTACCTTGCCGCATCTGACCACTAGAGGGCACACTGTGCCTTCCCAGCACCTCCAAGAATGACTAATTCTATGGGGAGAGACCTGTGAGTGATTAAGGGACAGTGTGTGTATCCTCGGTGATTTTATTTAGGGAATGCAAAACATCAAAGGGATGTAATAAACTTTTCCTAAAACTTTCTTTCCCCCCAACAGGCTGGCACTATGTCAAAACTGCCCAAGTTTGAGATTGAATTACCAGCTGCGCCTAAGTCCACTAAACTGAATCTTTCTGAGAGAGATATTGCGATGGCAACGATGTATGTTTGTCTTTTGAGAGACTTTCTTTTGTAATTGCTTTTAGTGATACAACTAATAGAAGTGCGTTATAAACACTCCGGGGCGCCCTTTCCTTAGGTAGCCTTGGACCACACATTAAGGGCTTCCCTCTCTTGTTTGGTAACTGGATCTTGTGAACACAGATTTTATGAATGCCATTTTCTTGGCATTCCTTTTTGATTCTACTAGCTTCATGGTCTTAGGAAAGTTTTCACCATTCTAATCTGATAAAATGACATTGAACCAGTTTATTTCTTGGGTATCTTAGTGTTTAAATTTTTCTTTCATTTTGTGAGTTGAAGCTTAGAAACTATTTTTTAAACAAAAATTGTTCTAAATAAGAACATAGTTTAAGTGTTTTATCTAACAAACATGAAACTGAGTTACTGATGTAGAAGAGAGTATTTTCACTTGGAAATGCCAATATCTTAATTTTTAAACTTTATTATGAAAAGGTCAAACACAAACACACACAAATAGAAACTAAGACAAAGAACCACCTATAACCCTGCTCAACAAATAACAAAATTTTGCTTTTAAATTACTTCTGATTTTTCTGTGGCCTAAAACAGTGGTTTCCAAACTTTAAACGTTTTTAGCAGTTAGAATGCCCCCCCTCCCTTTTTTCCAGGGAAATCTGTGGCATTCTGGTTTAGAGGGCAAAATGAGAGCTCTCCTGACCACAGCGGAGGTGGGGAGCCACTCCCTGCCCTTGGGTCCCCTCCTCATGCCTGTGGCAGGTTAACAGCACACTGTTAACCACAGGAATAAAAATGTGCATTCATGAGGCTTTAAAACGAAGAGTGATTATATTTTCCTGTGATTAAGGAATTTACTCATTGTACAAAACTTGGAAAATACGGAAAGTTAGAGGAAAAGAAAATGGACCTCGCTTCTTACTAAAGGATAATTATTAACAACATGTATTTCCAGTTTTTTTGATATTACATATAAGTGTTTGTTTTTCTTTTAAAGTAATATGATCAGGCTATAATTAGTTTTGCATCCCCCTTTTCACTTCACTTTATATTAGGCTTTATTTTTTTCTTACTAACTGTACTTGCTTTGCAAACGTTTTTGTTGGCTGCTAAATATCCTATTAAGTGACTATTTCATGATTTACTTAACTGTGGCCGTATAATTCAGCATCGAGAATGGAGGAATTTTAAACGGCCAAATAAATGTAACTTATGTCTCCCTGTTCTCTGATCAGCTACGGACAGCTTTATGTTCTCTTCCTGCGGCATCATTCTCGGACCTGCAACAGCACAGGAGCGGAGGTAGTCCTGTATCACCTGCCACGGTATATGCTTCATACTTTTCCCCTCTTTCTCCGATTTTAAAATATGAACTAAAGCTTGTTGATCTATTTTTTTGACCTTTCTTATCTTACAGAGAAGGTGCCTGTAAAAAGATGCACATACTGAAGTTAAGTCGGACGGGGAAGTTTGCCCTAAATGTGGTGGATAACCTGGTGGTCGTTCATCATCAGGATACAGAGGTATGAGTTGTGTGTGGGTGTCTGGTCTATGTTGGTACAAGTTAGGGTTGCTTAAAAGACTTGTGAAAATTGACAAAATATTCTGAACACAGACTAGAAAGTGCTTTTTATGCTAAAAGTTTGGCAATTCAAGATAGAAATGGGTTTGATATTCTAGATATTTAGTTTAGAAAAAACAGTGATTCCATATCAGTTGATTAAGGGTAATTAAAAACTATTTCAGAAAGCAGCACTTGAGATTTGACCTTGGAACAATTATTTGGTTGAATCAACTAAGCTGGGGATTCACTCCAGAACCACCATGTTACATGAGCTCTGAACTTCCTTTGTGAGTGGAGATGATAATGGTTTTGAGGCTGGATGGCCCACGAGAAAGAACTGGAATAGGTCCTGCTTTTTCCGTGCCATTTGCTGGGTGTCTGGCGGTAGATAAACCACTTCTCTCCCATGCTTCCTGGAGGATGGTGACGCCCATGTCTCTGACTAATGAAGATGTTGCGACTGAAAAAGAATAGCTTAAATCACTTAGAGCTCTTCAATTTGTCAGGAATATTTGTGAGAGTAGGTAAAAATGTAAAAGAAAACTGTAATGTCATAGCAAATTCTTTCTGAAAAAACTAGGGATGGGATGCAAACACAGACTCTTTAAGAAACGAATCTGAACTAGCAAGATGGGAGGTAATGAAAGGGTTAAGCCAACCTGTGATCTGTTTTGGCATCACAGCCTGTCTTTTCTTCTGCTTTAGACATCGGTAATATTTGATATCAAGTTAAGGGGAGAGTTTGATGGCACCATTACCTTTCATCACCCAGTGCTTCCTGCTCGATCGATTCAGCCCTATCAGATCCCCGTGGCAGGTAAAGGGAGCCGCCCTGTAGGTGGGGGTAACGTTCAAGATGGAGTGAGGAGTAGAGGAGTATGTGCAGAGGGTCCCAGATCTGCTTGCTTTTGTGAGTGGCTCTTTTTTTTTTTTTTTTAATCTATCAGCTAAAATTGTATTGTTGTGAGACATATTTTATAAGATAAATGGATCTTCCTCTTAAGAAAATAGAATTATTTCTCTTCTCTGAGCTTTAAAGTGGAGATTTGTGATTACTCATTGAAGCTGAAAGATTTTTAAATGTGGAATAAGCCCTTGAGGTTTTTGGATTGCCTGCGCTCTGTAACCCTGAGATTGAATTTGGCAGCTATGGATATTTGAACCTGGGGTCACTTTTCCTTGTCTTCATACATTCTGTCACAGTTATGATAACTAGTGCACTCTCTCCTGCCTGATGCTCACAGTAAGTGCTTAAGGCCGTGGTTCTCAGGTTACTCTAGGTCAGCCCTCCTCCCTGAAGAGGTGGAAGCAGGGAGTTTGAGAAGGAGGGAGGTCAGGGTTTCAGGAAAGGGAAAGACACCATTGGTTCCTTTTGCCTTTGCCTAATCGATTTCAAGTAATATCTAGCTCTCTCTTAAAGGAGAGTGCAGTAGAATAAGCTAGTTGAGGTTTGGAACTCTGGTAGCAGTGTGTTCTTGAAAGGAATACTCGGATGGCATTGGTGGGTCAGCCCGCCTGTAGGCAGGATGCCCTTGTGTCCATCAAAATCAACAAGAGCGCTGCCACTGGCCTGCCCTTCTAGTGTTGCTGGGTCAGCCAGAAGCTTACTACCTCTCTGGCTGAGTTTGTAAAGAAGGAGCTAGTTCTCACTTTTGAATTGTTTTTTCGGCCTCTTGTGTTCTTTTTTCCTGGATAATGTTAGCATTATAGGCATACTTCTATATTGCACATACCTCTATAGACATACCTCTATATTGCACTGGGCTTTATTGCACTTCATGTATGTTGCATGTTGTTTTTCAAATTGAAGGCAAGGCCCTCCACCAGCAGAAAGATTACCAATTGCTTTCCGCCCCCAGACTTGTTCCCTCCCTCCTACCCCTACCCCCAGGAGACTTGGTAGCCAAACCTGTAATATCTTGGAGGTATGCCTGTAAAAGAATAGATTGTATCGAATGATTTATGCTTGTATCTGCTGCTCACTTGTCATGAAGGTAACTGCTGGTGAATTGGTGGGAAACAACACTAAATATTTAAAACTCAACTGTTTCAGTTGTTTAGAACTAGTTAGAAGGCTATCAGGTTCTAATTGGTTAGTTATAATAAATCTAATGCCAAGTGTGGTCAAAGCAATAGCCAAGACTTAAGAGTAACAAGAAATCAGGAGTCCACTGAATCTTGGGGCTTCTACAGTGTGGGTTGGTAAAGCATTTTTAAGGTTAATGCCTTTTTGTTCTTTTTCCCTGCTGGATTCTAAGCCCCTTGCAGGCTTGTAGCATCTTTGTATCTTGCCTGCCCTGTGTGGTGGCAGGGTGTGCATTCAGGAAGAACTTATTGGGCTATTTTGAAAGCTGAAACCAGCAACTTTGGGGAGTGCCAGTTGCCCTCATTTCTTCTTCTGTTTTGGTCTCTTTGATCAGTGGTTCTCACTGGCTCCACATTAGGATCACCTGGGGGGCTTAAAAACCGGAGCCATGTGGCTCTCACCTGAGAGCACTTAAAACAACATGATGGGCAACCAGCGTTGAGGCCCACACGTAAGACCTTTAAAACTTTTAGCTTCCAAATGCAGTGTTCTTTGTTCTAGCTTGCCTGATGGGGTCCTTTCCTCTTTTGGGGAGGAGGGGGGTCTGTTCAGAATTACTGCCTTTTCTAGTCAGCTGATTAAAAGTGTTTTTCTGATTGTACTTGGGTAATTGGAACAGAACTGAGAATCATGTTTCGTTTCTAGGGCTGCATTTCTAAGTTCACTGTGGGCTGCCTGATGCATGAGTATAACCAGGGGTTATGAGTCCCTGTAATGAGGTGTTTTGGGGTCTGCTTCCCAGACCAGGTCTCTGTGCCTCAACCTACTGCTGTGTGCAGTGGAGAATTGAGCTAATTATTGAATTTAATTATTTGATTGAGCCAATTAAACCTAAACACTTGTATTTGAAATACTTTCAGTGAATTATCTATTTGATTTGGAATCATCCAGGTCCACTTCTCATCTTTAATGTGCATGTGTAAATGGTAATGAGTGATCTTTGGTTACTTAGAACAACACTGAATGACATGCTTTCCCCTTCTCGGGAGGGCGTTTTCTTGGCTAGTTCTTGACTTTCCCCTTCCTCCCTGTTATCAGTGGGACATGACAGTTCAGTTCTTTCTTGTTTAACTACAGTCAAATAAACATTTACTGAAGGCTTTAAAAATATTACGTTTTACATCATAGGTACTGGTATTGGCAGCATTTTCTGGTTGCCTCATCAGTCCTTGCACACGTATGTTTTCTCTTGTAGGTCCTGCTCCTGTGACCAGCCAGTCTCCTGTCCCATGTAAACTCTGTATCCTTGACAAAGGCTTGGCGCTGTGTGCGGGGGAAGCGTTGCCCTCTTACTCAGGAGTCTAAGAGGGTCCGGAAGCCCTGCCCTCATCAGCCAGGAATGATGTTTTAAGAACTGAAGTGGTGGGGAGGGTTCTTACATCGAGGGGCGGGCACTTAGAGTAGCCTCAGCAAATGGGTTTGCCTTTTGTTGCCATGTCTTCTGGTTTCAAATTTCCTATAACATGTAGATTCCTCATCGTGGATTGTCTTTCAGCCTGACATCATCATCAGCGCAAGCCAAGGTAGGTCCGAGGGGACGACTGTCATGTTTGAAAAGAGGGCTTGTTGACTTTGGATGACAGTAGTAGCCAGGGACATTGTCAAGGCGAATCTCTGAGGAATGACCTCTCCCTTCAACCTGGGAGTGGGATTTTCACTTCATACTCTGTTCTCTACTATGTGTGCATTTTATCATGAACAGACACTATTTTTATAATTAAAACAACTAAGAATGGCCATTCCCCTGCTTTAAATCTTTTCATGTCTGCCTACTCTGAAAAGCCAGACCCCCCAGGTTGGTGTGCAGGGCCCTCCCTCTCATCTCCCGCCATCACGCCCACCTGTGCCTGGGCCCTCTGCTCCATGTCCCTCGGGGTGCGCTCGTTTTTACCCTGCTGGGGAAGACTCCCTTGCGGTGTTAGGTTCTTCTTCCTTGGTAATCCTGTAACACCTTGCACCTTTCTCTATTAGAGTACTTTCTACATTAGTCTTTAGTCACTGCAGTATTTTCCTGTCTTGCCCACTGGGATTCTTAAGGAGAGAATTAGCCCTAATGCCCTAGGCAGCATCCACTGTATATAATGAATTCACTTCTCTTCTGTCTACCCAGAATGGTTTGACCTCTGTACCAATCATGGGAGAATTGAGAAAGGATCACTCAGATCATTCTTAACATAGTGTTTAATTCTCTCTTGGATCCCCAATTGAGAAAAGCTGTGCCTGCCCACCTGGCAGTGTGCATATTCAGGAAGTTCCTGGGTTGATGAGTGGATGAATTATGAAAGTCCTCTGGATTTCCCTTTGACTAATGAGCCACTACAGGAGAAACAAGAGTACAGGATTGAAGTCAGTGCCACATGTTAAGGTCTTTTCCACCTTCAAGGTTAAAAGGGGGCTAGGTGTGGGGCCGGAGCTGCTCCGAGTTGATTAAAGAGCTTGTTGCCCCCATACTTAGGGAGATACACCATTGATGAGCCTCAGAATGTAGAGGGTTACTTTGTTGCAAGGAATCAACCAGGCTCGCAGTTTGACTGTCAGTCCTTCTGTTGTCAGGGGTGTCCTGAATGTCCTAGACTGTACTGTGGTTTGTAAGAAGCCATTGACTGCTTTGTAATATGTGGGCTTTTGTTCTGGTTTGTGTCATATGATTAAGTTTGTTGCCTCTCAAATCCAGGTTACCTCTGGAACCTCCAAGTGAAACTTCAGCCCATAGTAAACCTCTTGCCAGATAAAGGAAGACTGATGGACTTTCTCCTCCAGAGAAAGGAATGCAAGATGGTCATCCTGACCGTCTGTTCACAGAGTAAGTGGATAACTCCTTCCCTATTGGTGTGATTCTAGCCTGTGCTACCCAACACCTTTTACTGGGAGCTGGGCCACCATTTTATGCCTTGTCTCTAGCCCCTAGCCCCATTCTTCACTTGAAGGATGGGTTATTGAAGCCTTCGGAAAGGCTGCTAAACATAAAATGACTTGTAGGGACTTTGGTAGAAAAGACTAAATAGGATGGTTCCAGGTGAAAGCAAACCTGAAGCTGGGTGCACATGAGGGTCGGGGGTTCCCATCCCTCATTTAAAAAAAAACCATTTTTCAGAATCCCAGTCACTGACTCCATAATATCTGCCATAGCTTTTTCAAGTAAACAGAAAGGGCCTATGAGTTCTAGGCTTCAGGTCTCTAAACTAGACCATTTCTCTGGATGCCGTTTAAAGGAATGTTTGTACTGCTGACCTTTGAGATTAGTTTTGCTGTCGTAGCAGCATGTTCTGAAGTTGACAAGAGTTGGTTGACCTGTGCAAACATTGATTCTTCCCAGTGCTGAGTGAGTCAGACAGAGCAGCCCTGCCTGTGATAGCCACTGTATTTGACAAGCTCAATCATGAGTACAAAAGGTACCTGGACGCTGAGCAGAGCTATACAATGGTAAGTTACATGTACTATGTTGAAGGCTCTTCCGCCCCCACCTGTATAGTTCTGAGTAACCATAATACAGATTCTGATAGAATATGGCTGCAGGGGGGGAGCCCTAAATTCAGAGTCCCTGCATCCCATTAGCTTGAGGCTGTATCTCAATGCCTTCACCTTTTTTTTTTTTTTTTTTAAAGTCTGTTTGATCTTACACGTAGATAGATCCTTGGTCTTACCTCTGCTTTATGGACAAAATTGGTCTCATCTTTGCATTATTTTTTTATACATGTTTCTGCCAAGTCAGAACCTAGTCTTAGTTAATTAGAAATAGCATCATTTGCCCTTTTTTTCTTTCCTTTTAGGGTGTAATGGCTATAAAAATAATTCTTGTCGTGCAATTTAGTCAGTATCCTGTAAGTGATGATTAAATGTTAGCACTCTGCTTTTCACATGGTGGGCTCGGGGTTTGTGGTTAAGGGCTGGGGAAAACTTATTCACAGGTTGTGCGGTAATGTTAGTGCATCATCTTCTGAGGTTAGAAAGAACAAAGCTCAGGACAAGTGTAATGGATGATTTCACTTAAAGGATCTAATTAGTCCTAAAGCTGAAAATGGAAGTGGCTTTAAACAATAACAAAAAATCCAGAACTCCACTCACCCACCCTTAGCTACTCAAGGCTAACAGGACTGATGCAGGCTGCTGAAGATGGTCAAGTGACGTGGGTCCCTGTCCAGTGTCAGACATGGTTCAGGGAGGTGGGGAGGCTGAGCTCTTCTAGATCCTTCTCTTGGTTCTGCTGCTAGCGTACTGGGCCGTGGGCATCAGTAGTCTGATCCCAGATGGCAGTTTCTGTGCATCCCTGCTGTGTGGCTTCCTAAGCCCTGGCTAGTGAAGGGTGTGATCCATCTGCAACATGGAGCGCCTGGTGGCGCGTCTTAGAAATAGGTTCTCAGGCCACCGCCACTGCTCCTGCAGAGTCTGCATTGATCTCAACTGCTTTAGAAGTTAGGTGAAGTCAAGATCTTCTCGGAGCTTTCCTATTCAGTAATATTTGGGGAGCCTTACTTACCATTTAAAAATCTAGTACAGACTCATTACACAAGTGTTCACTTATTTTAAGATCAGAGCTTCATAAAACAGATGCAGCAAGCCATTTTGTTTTTATTAAATAACAAAGGCCAGGTAGTCTGTGATAGAGAAAACCAGGGAGTTGTTTTTAAGGGGTTAAAAACAGGGTGACGTCTAAGAGAAAACTGACATGCTTTGTAGTTCCATCCACCATGAACAGTGGTTATTTTCAAGATGACCAACTCTGACTTTCTATTTTTAGACTTTTCCCAGAGAGCACAGGAAAAATAGTTTTGTCCAAGCTGTGAAATAAGTGTTACCCCTGCTCAGATTTGAGGTTCACAGCATCTAGGAATTCAGTCTTTTTAGATGAACTGCAAACACGTCACCTAGATGACGATGATGATCACATTTGTAATTTATTGCTTAGGCGGTAGAAGCAGGGCCAAGCCGGAGCAGTCCACTTCTCAGAAGGCCGGTGCGCACCCAGGCCGTGATTGACCAGTCTGACATGTACACCCATGTCCTGTCGGTGTTCACAGAAAAGAAGGTAAGTGACGGCTCGTCAGCTGCTTCTGGACAAAGAATTCTTAAACAGATCATTTGAAGGGAACTGAGGAAAACTAGAACTCACAGTGTGATTCGAATAACTGGATTATTTTGGGTGAGGACCTAGTGCTGATAGTTTGGCTTCTAATACTCAGGCCTAAACATGATCATTGATGGGAGAGTTTCTGGAGGAGGGATTTGCGCAAAACCAGCTAAACAGCACTGGGCCAGTTTAATATGGGAAAAAAAGGAAAGGGGGATAAAAGAGGAATTGTGTGCAAGTTCCTCTGCAACTCTGTTGTTTCTAAGACCACCTTTGTTTCCTCCATAGGAGATGCCTCATAAATTTGTGATAGCCGTACTGATGGAGTACATTCGCTCTCTTAACCAGTTTCAGATTCCAGTACAGGTACCTTCCAACCAGCACTGTGGTCCCAAGTTAGAGGAGGAGGGAATATTTTTTTAAATAACAGCACTGTCAGTATCTTAACTAAGATGACTGTCTTTTCTGCCACAAGGGCCTGCCTTCCCGACTCAGAGTTCTGAGCAATTCTTGACATCCCATGTTGTTGTTAGTTAGAATAAGTCATCCTATCAAGTTGGGGTCTTTCACCTGTACACTGATCCACTTCTCTTAATCATGGAAACGTATATGCATCAGTTAGAATAGCTGCTGTCCTTGACAAACCTAACTCCAGTCTTGCAGTTGAGCAGTTTGGAAACGTCTTTCCTTCTTTGTCCTCAGCATTACTTGCATGAACTTGTCATCAAGACACTTGTCCAGCACAACCTCTTTTATATGCTGCACCAGTTCTTGCAGTACCACGTCCTCAGTGACTCAAAGCCTTTGGTACGTGCCACCAGATTTGTACTTCTGTGATTAAAAACTTAGTTTAGCCTTCTGACATCTTACGCTGAGTAGTCCGAACATCTGTGTTTCAGGCTTGTCTGCTGTTATCCCTGGAAAGTTTTTACCCTCCTGCTCATCAGCTGTCTCTGGATATGTTGAAGGTAAGAGGCATCCAAGTTTCCAGTTGCACAAATTTCTATTCCTGTGACTCGCATTTACTTGGACTTTCCTCTCTCTAGCGGCTTTCGACAGCAAATGATGAAATAGTAGAAGTTCTTCTTTCCAAACACCAAGTGTTAGCTGCCTTGAGGTTTATCCGGGGCATAGGTGGCCACGACAACATTTCTGCACGAAAATTTTTAGACGCTGCAAAGCAGACTGAAGACAACATGCTTTTCTATACTATATTCCGGTTTTTTGAACAGCGAAACCAGCGTTTGCGAGGGAACCCTGATTTCACACCAGGTGAGAAGGTGGCAGCAGTGAAAAGACCTGGGGCAACCACAGACTCAGTAGCAAGAAGACACTGGCAGCTGGTGGGCGAAAGCCTTTCAGTTAGAACTGAGTTCAGTTTTTTAAAAAGAGTCATGACAGCTGCCTAACTCTTAGCCCATTACTTGTAGTCCAAGTGAACTCAGTGTGCTAATGGGTCTGAATTAGGCTTGGAACTTGAAGCTTGGGGAAGAGAAACATACTGAGGGCCAGAGTCAGGCGGTCTGAACATAGCTCATATGTCTGACAGCTGCTGTGGGAATATCCCTTTATGAGGAACTGAGAACAGGACAGGAACTGGTGGCTAAGGGTTTAAAATGGCCTGGGGCTTATTAATGTTTCAGGGTTAGGCAGGAAACATTGGCAAATCACTCTTAGGTTCAGAGTTCTGAAATCTAAGGATGGGGAAGGAACATATAACTTCATTCCAGGTCTACCGACTTTTTCTAGCTCAGTGTAGTGTCAGGTAATTAGTACCATGACAGGTTAGCTTCTCTCCTTGTGTCTAGGGGCAGGTGGGGGTTTGCCAGGGGTTGTGAAGGTCCCTGACCAGTTTTGCAATGGCATGAGCTGTGAAAATAGGACAATTCAAAAGCTTAGGAAAACAAAGCATTTTATGAAAGAAAATAAGTTAAAACCCAGTATACACATCTATGAGCTGCATGTCCGTTCTCTCATTTTCCTCTCTTTGTGCCCCTTTAGGAGAACACTGTGAAGAACATGTTGCTTTTTTCAAACAGGTTTTTGGAGACCAAGCTCTGAGGAGGCCTACAACATTCTGAGATCACTCGCTAGTTTTTTTATATATATAAAAATGTGTATAAAGTTAATTTATTGCATTAATAAAGCTCTTTAAACTACAAAATGTTATAATAAAGTGTATCTGCAACATCCTCAAATGTTACTAAAAATACCGTTTAGAATCTGTGGTGGCTCACTCCTAAAAAAAGGAGCAGCATTGCATTGATCAGCCTTCAAAAGTGTCAGTGAGCTGATCACATCCACAACCATCCTGTGTCAACCTGCCGCTTGCTGAAGAATCAATCATCTTTCATTCCTGGAGAACTGGAAGATGCCGTGTCCTGGTGGCCTTCAGGTTTAGTAATACTGCTTTAGAAGGCAGATTTGCATTCCTGAGTTTACAAGCGCTATGGGCCACAGCGGTTGCTGTTAGATCACCTGACATCTGGAAACATCCAGTGTTCACCTTCGCCTGACAATGCAGCTACTGTCCATAAGTCAACTGACCGACCCGCAGACACAGTTCAAAGTCCCCAAACCCTGTAAAGGGTTAGAAATTTAGGAGCTGTTCTCTCTCTGTGCCTCTGTATCGCTCTTGAGTGGCCAAACTTTTGGCTTTATTTATTGATGGTCCTGTGAAGCATAAAAAGAATAACTTTTGTATCATTTCTTCAAGAGAAAGGGGGATAGTTTGTATAATAGTTACCCTTTCCATCCCCCAGACATTTAAAAAAACACACCAAAGCCCTCATTTTCTCAGTCTATTTCAATGCTTCAGGTTAGTTACAAAGCTATAAATCAAGCAAATTAGTACTGTTCTTTCAAACAGAAGTCAATATGGAAGCCAAAAAGGGTCCTAAGGATAGCTTGAAACTGAGAGATGACAAGCAGAGGCAGTGTTTTGCTAGAACAGTGAACTGGGGACATGTGAACTGTTCTATGGCATTGTTGGGCTGTGACCCAGCTGTCCAGTCACTCAAGGTCATTCATCTCAGCAAGGACGGTGCCTGGGCCCGTGACATTCAAACTCATTCACGGTTGGACTTCAGGGCCTTGTTTAGTAGCCAACTCAGCCGTCCAGAAAAAGTGTTAGCAGTTTACTAATGAAACGGTTTGGATAATCATGAAGCCCCTGGGTAGGATTTTTTCTCAGAAATTTTTTCACTCAGTATTATTAAATGAACAATTAGTACAAGTTCACATACTTCGAAAGAGTGCTTTCAAGATATAATTTTCCTTTAGTTACATGCTTCCTCCATCCCACTTATTTAAAAATTAGAATGCTTACCTATATAACTGAGTAAGACAGGAAGGAAGATCAGTCCATGAGTGGCTCCCAGTAAGACCATAGCTAAATACATCCTGAAGTAAAATATCTGAAAAATTTGAGATTTTGCAAAGGCCAACACCACAATCCCTCCAAATTTTGTAAGTGTGATTCCACTGAATACCTGAAAGAGATGGTATTAGAAACTGCTTTAATCAACCTATTGTAATTGAACGTTTCCTAATACAGGGGTCTCTTAACAGTCAAGGTCAAAGGGGGAATGAACCCCAGCTTTCAGAGATACTGCTAAGTAGAATTATGTTCTTAAAATTGTTTCGTTTGTTATGAGCCTGAAACAACAAAAACTGGTTTAAGGGTAGAAGCTATGTATTCTGCATAGACACTATTCTGTGTCTAAACTAAGATCATACATTTTTTTATATTCTCAGATGAAAACTATTTTAATTATAAAACTTATAAAACAAGGTTTTTGTTACTCTGTAACAGTATTTTCTTCAGTAGTAAAGTAACTGGTTGACTGGCTAAACCAGGATATGAAGTTGAACCAAGGAGACTGTGCAGACATCAACTACGAACTGCTCGCTGGGCTCTTGCTTTCTCAGCACATAGCTGGCCTTTGTTTTTTATTTTTTTATCCCCACCTGAGGATATTTTTCCATTGCTTTTCAGAGAGTAGAAGGGAGAGAGAAACATCAACGGGAGAGAGACACCGAATGGTTGCCTCCTGCACGCACCCCGACCTGGGGCCAGGGATTGAGCCTGCAACCAACGTATGTGCCCTTGGCAGGTATCGAACTTGGGACCCCTCAGTCCGGGCGGACGCTCTAACCACTGCGCAAACCGGCCAGGGCTGGCCTGTTTTAAATGCAAAAGGCTTCTGGCTTGCTCAACTCCACCTTCTCTGCTCTTCTGATTCGGCCACACTACCACCCACAAAAGGATTTACCAACAGGAACAGTTCTAAAGAATTTCAGGATACAGCTATTTCATGAATTGCCTAAAATCTTGCCATCCTTAGGAGCTGCGGCTAAGCAAAGGATACAAATTCTATTTTTCCTACTAAATTTTAAAGTTCCTTCCGAGAAACACCCGCTTGCTGAGCTGGTCACGTTACACTGAAGTTTCTGCCCGTCACTCACCGAGCTGCCCATGTGGGAGAGCGCCTCTTCTGCTCGTTGCACGCGGCTTCCCTTCGCACTCACGGTGAACGCCCTTGTTATGTGGCTACAGAACTCCACGGAAATGCCGCAGCTCTGAAAGAAAGGGCTGCCTTTACGACTGGCTTTTTCTAGTTGAAACCATAAGCAGCCACCCCTTTCCCAGGGCACCCCATGGTGGGAGAGGTGCCCTAGGAATCCTCTTTGACATACTGTAAAGCCCACGTCACGCCAACTTACATGCAACAAGGAACTTGTGGAAGCCTCGGGGGGCAGTGCCCAGTGCTCCAGTTTATAGAGCATATTGCCTTTCTCAGGGGAAGCTGGTGAACCCGTGAGGCTGCCCCCCACCGGTCCCCCCAGCACACTGCCATCACTTCCTGAGCTGAGCCTCACGGCCACTGCACCTGAAGCAGTTCCTATCTGAAGTGCAGATGTACTGCCTCTACTTTCCGTTACTGCCTTCTTGAATGCTCTCAGCTTCAAGACTAATTACTAAAAAGCATCTGGCAACTGCATGGGAAGCAAAAGGTACTGTTCAGAGAATTCCATCGGGGATGGGGCAATTTTTCTAAATAAAAAGTGACCATCTTGCTATCATTAGGCCAAGTTTTTTTTGTAAACCCTACAGAATAATAAAGGCAGAATACCCAAGTTGGATCATGAAATCACATTTTCATTGTTATATGTAACATCCAGTCCCAACTCCATCCACCCCTCAGTCCCACCTCTCCAAGAGCTGGACTTACAGTCTTTTACCCCAAGAAACAACTCACATTAAGTGACACAGGAGTTAGAGGCAAACTGAGTGGACCAGGACTCACCATAACCAAGTTGACCAGGGAAACTGCGTTCAGACTGATGCCCCACAGCCACATGACACCAAACATGTTGACCAAGATCATGGCGATGGTGACACACATGATCACTGCAGACCACAGCTCACAGCCCAGGAGAACCACAGTCACCAAAAAGATGGCTCCCAGGGACACGCCGAGGTTAAAGATCGTGTCCTCAATAATGGTCAGGTACTGTTCGTAGAAGACATAGAATACACTACAGAGGAGGGGAGAAGGTTCCGTTACAGCTCGTTCTCACTTCTAGAAGCTCTGCTGTTCATCCTGCCACTGTTGCAAAACTGAGAAAGTACTTGGACAGGCATCCTGTGCAGAAAGCCTCCCTGCTTTATGCAAGACTCACCTACAGTAGTTCCACTGGACCAATGG